>NC_134415.1:119683661-120988661 GCF_030867145.1 Opisthocomus hoazin
GTATTGCTACGACACTGAGTTTGATTTGTTAGGCAAAATTCATGCCAGCATTCAGAGCAAATGCAAAAAAACCCACCAAACTTAATATGCCATTCATGTTCATCAGTAGACTGAAAGATAGACTTGTTTTTTTGTGGGATTGAATGTGATTAAAATTAAGATTTAGCAACTTGCCAAGAGATTTATGATTGCAGTTTAAAATCAATGGTCCTCACCCACAGTTAACCACGTGCTGCTGAAAGGTGGCTTCAACAGGCACACAGCGCTTTATTTCAGAATGTGAAATATGTAAGAGCTAGATAAAATTTGTAATCAAACACTTGTATTTTGTCTCTTACCCAGACTACCGATCTGTTTCATAATTATTAAAATGAACTGCAGGCTGTGCCCAGAGCATAACTTCATTTAGCACCGAGATGAAGCATGGTTTCTGTTAGCAGCATACAGCAATTCTGCACATGAGTTCTAGGGCACGGGGGAGGAAAAAATGAGCAGATACTGATGAGGAGTTTCAGCGGATGAAAAGGAACAGCCTGAGCTCAAATGTAATCACAGCAATGGAAAAATAGCTCCCTTCACAAGCACCCAGCTTCAGCCGCGCAGCTCGACTGGCAATAGTCACAGCTGAGCTTTTAATGCAGTTTTCCTGGTTATTGGAATTTCTTGTAAGATTTACCTGGTTTTGCAAAATTCATCGTGCTGCAAAATGAACCATTTAGAGCACAGGGCACGAAAGCACATTGTGATAGCAGGAAAGCGAGAGTACAAACCTTGAACTTCCTCCGGGACCCTTAGGTGTGCTAGCCCAGTGTTTCGAACAGCCCTGTGAAACCACTACTGCACACGGCAAAGGATATCATCAAGCTGTTCGTGGGGAGAGTAAAAGAAACACTTGGAGAGGAAATATACGGTACTTTATCATTTATTAAATTTGAACATATGCTTTAGGGTGGAAAAGGAGGCATTGCTGATGATCTTGAAATATTTGCGACTGGTAACCCTCCACCTCTCCCATGAAAAAATGAAATACATCAACTTCATCACAGCAGACAAATTTTTTTGAAACCAAATGCGAAAGCTGATACAATGAAGCTGCAGTAAAAACAATAATGGAGTTCTCCTACTTATCCGACTTCTAATATTTTGATAATATCTGTTACTTTTCATTTTCTGAGCAAAGTAAACCTTGTCAGGGTCTCGTTCCTCCCCCAGCTTTGCCCTTTGCTTCTGGCTGAAGTAGCCAGTAGACATTAAAGACCAACCACATAGTCGAACGTCCTTTCAACTCCTGTTAACAGGGGTATTAAAAAGACATTCCGAAATATCAGCTGAAAACCACTAGGTAATAAACTCCCTACTTAAAAGGTGGGTAGGTGTAAATTCCACACGTAGGCCTTTTCATCTGGGAAGCCAGTTGCTTGGAGATCAGATGTTTTAAATGAGTAGCGGAGCTGATGTCACTTGTCAGTCGCTGGAGACTGCTGCGATTTGGAGGATCAAATACTTACATCTGAGGATGTAAAGCAAATAGATAGGTCCTGATCCTGCCAGGGCAATGCTTGTCACTGTGCAAAACCCCAGTGAAATCAATGGTACTTGACTGTTTCTTCTCCATGAGCAGGCTCTTAGTTTGGCACATTGGAGTTGCACCCTGGAGAACATTAAAGGGTTCAAACGCTTACGGCAGGATTTTTTAACAGCATTAGAACTGACCTATTTCTGGTCTTACTACAAATTACTAACAACATTTTCTCTCGTGCTAGCCACAGGTTTCTTTGGCCAAAGCTGGTAATAACAATCAGAAATCAAATTTACACTTGGTTTTCATTTATTATAGGAAGGGTTGTTGGGCTTCCTTTCATAGGGCTGGACTCAAGATCAGTCCTGGTTCTCTTACTGCCTGCTTTCCCTCTGGGAATTGTGCCTGGTTGCTCATACATATTCTTTGACATTTGACCTCAAAAAAAACCCTGTCTGTATTTGTTGACCATCTTGCTTACCTAGAAGTCTTATTTCAGTTGAGGTTGGATGCAGATTAAACCATCTTCCACAAGCAGAAAAAAGCTGCAAAGTCTACTCATTTAAAAAAAAAAATGCATCTATCCAAATTGAGGGAAGGCCTTAAAAAGGAGAGAAGCATCGTCTGGTGGGTAATGTGACTCTGGATAACAAATGTGGTGGATCCTTTCTTTCCTTTATTGCCAGCTTGGGCGTAAACCGAGGTGTTCAACACTGTTTTTCAGAAGTGTTGAACACCTGCTGCGTCTGCTGAGGTTAGTGAGAACTGCAGCTGCTTGCCCCATGTTTTATATAGGGACGATTGTCTCCCCATCCGTGCCTCTGTGAAGCAGGGTGGTAACAGCCACCGCCGCAGCGAGTGGGCAGTGTAGCGATTAATGCTTGGGAAACCTCTTGTTCAATGAGAGATGAAGTAACTTTAAAAGCTTATGGGAGGTACAGATATTTTTTCATGGTGCAAACTGCAAAATGAGGCTTTATTGTCTAAGTGCTCTGCAAGGATATTAGTCTGAGCTGCTTCTTGTCAATAAAGTAAGACTGGACTTCTGTCCCAGTTGTACAGGAGGCTGACCATTATGGATTGAATGTTGCTGAAATGTATTTATCCATGTTAACGCAGCTGCAGCTTGCATTCTTCTCATCTGATATGATTTTTTACTTATTGCTATATGTCCGTTTCTCCTACCAAACTCACAGACTGATGAAAATGTACTCTACAATATTCATCGAAAAAAAAGTAGACCAGTCCTTAGATAGTTATACACAAAAATACATTTACCTAACATACTCAAAGATGACAGTGATTACCTGGACAACTTATTGTGAATTTAAAAGCTGAACCAGACCCATACAGAAGAAACGAATACGAACCAGACCAGCTGAACCAGACCCATACAAATAGAAACAATTTTCTATTCCATGTCTTTTTTTGTAAATGGAAAAATTTTTGCTCCTTCTAAGCATCCTTTCTTCTCCTCCATTCTGTAGTGAATTCTAGAAATATGAGCAGGGAACCTTTCATTTTAAAGGAGATCAAGATTGAGACGTTAGCCTTTGTATTGCAGAATAAATTACTGAAATGAAAATCAAAACTATCAGTCAAGCAGAAAATGCCTTATCATTTTTTAAGTGTCTGTTCGTATTTCATTGGTGTTAGCTCATATCTCACTACTCTGATGTTTTGGCATTACTGACAGACAAAGAGGGAATTCCCCAAATTTGTGGGAGTTGGAATAAAATAAAGATTGCGAACATACTTTATTTATTTTTATTTTATGGATTTAATTTCTAGGAACATGCCACCTGAAATACTTGACTTTCTTAGCTTTTTAGTGAGTGAGCATCAAACAGCCATAGGGTGTAGAAAAATAAATCAGCCTGTAGCCATGCCTTCCTCTGTATGGCACTTTTTAAGGCCCTGTTGTAAAACAACTGTGAACTGTTCTACCATTTCCAGTAATTTTTGTCTGTTACAATTGTCCCTGCTTTGCGAGATCATTTCCTAACTGAGGATTCCCGTGCTCGCAGGTGGAAACATAGTGCTATCCAAAACTAACTAATCCCAGTCAGCTAAATACCAGGAGACTCTGTTGACTTATGTGGGATCACACAGGGATCGTGGAGAGAGACGTGACACAGTGTCCCGATTTGGCCAAAACTGGGACACAATTCCTGTGGGTCTATATTGGGAACCTGGAAGCCATGGGTAAAAATGGGAGTTTATTTCTCAAAAATGAACCTTTGGCTGCCTCTATACCAGGAGAGCAAATGGCCACAGCCCCTTGTTTGGCTCTGAAGACATGTGTTGCAGCAAAGCTTGCTTTCATATGGGTAAACCCTTTGCTCACCCCTGTGCCCTCTGGGGCACCCCCTGAACCACAGTCAGGCAACGTTTGGGACATAAATAGGTGGGTTTGAGCTAAAACAGCACCAGGGAGCACGATGGTAATAAAACAGGATGCACAACTGGAAGACAGTTTTCAAGTATGAGCATTAGCCCCTTATTATTCACAGAAAAACCTGAAATTTTTCTTGCCCATGGAACAGTTCATAAGCCTGTAAGCTTATAAGATCCAGTGATCTTTCATTCAACAAGAGCAGTTGTCCGCATACTCTAATATCCTGCCTTGGTCGCTCTAAACATTCACCTACAAGATACAAGAAAAGATGTAGCTATCGCTATAATAATTTACATTATTCTTCCCTGCCTAATCTCATCCCAGTCCCTCTGTATAGAAATACAGAGATGAAATCTGTGTTCACCTGTCACTTACAGCAATGGCACCTTGGACAAACACAAAACCTTTTCCCCTTTGGTGTCTGAGCAACATTTTCTGTGATTTACCCATAGATCAAAGGTATAAATTAACTGGCAATATACGTTGTTTATACTCAGCAAATAAGTAACTTGTTGAAATTTTTGCTTCCAAATTTGACTGCATGTAATTAACATTGCATTCCAAAATCAAAACTGGTGAGCAGAACAGTTTATATATACATATATATGCTCAATATGAGTATTTTTATATGTATACATATATACACACACACATATATTTGCAAGCTCCTTTTTCTTGGCACACCCTGAGAGAAGTTCCTCCTCTTCCACATCCTCCTCCTGATTTTTGTCCATTTGTAGACTTTTAATTGTTATGTTTACCAAAAAAGGGAAATGCATAGCATAAGAGCTGGGGGCGTGTCAAATGGAAAAGGCTCTATAAACACAAATACTGGGAGGAAAAGAGAAAAAGAGTGGGAGAAAGATTTTAACTGGGACAAAAACAAGTCCTCTGTTTACGCTGAATTAGACCTTGCGTCTAACTTGTAGCCTTGTGCCCATTGTCTTGGTGCTCTGTGAAACTAATTCAGTTCACTGCAGTCACAGAAAATGCCTGTCGTTCCACTGGTCCCAATTCGAATATGTAGATTTGTGATTCTTAGGGCGGTTTCAGCTCATTTTCATTAAAGAAGGAGTAAAGGAGAATATGATCAAGTAACCGTAAAACCCAAAGCAATCCTGTTTGTGGTGAGCTGTGCCCCACATTTCTGAGTGGGGTAGATGTCATCACATCAAACTGTCTCAGCCCGGGCTGAAATGCTAAAATCCTTCACCTTTTGTTTTTTTTTCTAGTTCATCTCAGCATAAAACCAGTAAGTCTCCCACAAGCTGCTTCCCAATGTTTTGATCCCAAACTCATAAAAATTCACCAAAGCCTTCCTAATGACTACAGTGAGTATTGGACTGGGGGTTTTTTGAGTGGTTGTAGTAAGGATTTTACAATCAGAAAGAAAGAAATGGCATATTCCAGAAAGCCCCAGCTTGCTTCAGCTGAGTGCTATTCGGAGGCACGCCCCCCTTTTTTCAGAGTGGATTATGGTGCACGCAGAGATTGTAACGTAGAAGCAATCTCTAAAATAAATCCTACTTTCCTTTTTCCTCCAGGTTGGCACTCTTTCTCGCCTTCTCATTATATATGATATTTTGCTTCCATTACCAGCTGATACAAAGCCATGGCTGGCAGCCGAGCTGCTCAGTAGAGCTGCGGAGCTCGGTAGTTTTGGACAGTTTTCCTGGCACTCCTCATGACTTGCTGTGTGATTTTGGGAAAGTTACTCCTTGCCTCTGCTTATCCATTTCCCCAGAGTAACAGAGATCGTTAATCATCACTGTAAGCTGTTCTGAAGCCTAGAGATGGAAAGTGCTCATTATCAATGCTATTAATTTATAGGATATACATTTTCACTTGAACTGCCTAACATGCAACTTCACTGTTATGCTGAATCAAGGCTGGAAAAGGGTTGTTTTGCACAAGAATGAATTCCTAGAGGTAGAAAATTTTATAGCAGTAGCTTCTACTCTTCTCTTACATGTCTAATGTGTATATTACTTTGAATTAAATTTCCATGTAAAACATTTGTCTGAGCCCAAAGTTTATACACTGTTTAGCTTGTTTCCTAGGCTTTTTTTTTTCTAATACATCTGACTACTTCTTTTGTTTTAAATGGGACTTTGACTTTTTTTACAATTACAGATTTCCTTTTTGATTTCTCAGTCATGATTTAAAATAGCAAATGAATCTACAGACTGCAGGGAATGCATTTCTGTTCTTTCCTCCTTTCTCCTGTTGAAAACCGAAGCGATCCAGAGAGAAGTTGCAATGTCACGAGAAGAGAAATCCATAGAGCCATAATGCACACCAATCTGAACAAACCATCTTTGACTTTCACAATTAAGATGCAGATAATGAGAGACTACTTCAGCAGCATTCAGCATGGATCAAATCGGCAATGCTGTGGTGCCATCGCCCTCAGTTACACAGAAATCGGGGCTCGATGGCTGAAATTCAGGGTTTGTGTTAGCGGTCATGATCTTTAAATTCCATGTCTGTAAATTGTTTTGTAAAATGGCCAATTTTCTTTTTCCTCTCCCACCACTTATCCCCCCAGTGCAACATTACATGTAGATGCACAGCCTTAATTGGCTTAGTTGCAAGAAGATAATCTTTTTTCCCCCCTTTCTCACTGTTGCCTGTTAGCTTAAAGGCTTTTTAGCTGAAGGTTGATAATTATCACTGAGAAGAAACTAGCACATCAGGAGTTCATTTTCCATCTTAGCACTTGTAGCGCTCCTTTGAACTCCTCTCGCCAAACTCGCGTTCCCACTCTGTCACTTTCTTCCCTCCATCATAAAAAGCTCTCGGCAGCCGGCGGCTCCAGCCTTTGCTGGCGGGCGGAAGGCGTTGCGTCTCCCAAGCGCTCCTCCAGCATGGAGAAATTGCACGAGACGTTGGTAGACATGGAAGACGCTTTGGGTTCAGAGCACTCTGACTGCTTATCGTCCTGGGACTGGAAAAGCACTGCCGGGTCTTTCGAGCTGAACCCTGTCTCATCTCCACACAGTTTGTCCCCGACACCCTCCTTCGAATCCTACTCCTCGTCCCCCTGCCCAGCAGCAGCGGAGACCCCCTACGGCAGCGGTGGCAGCTTGGTGGGCTGCAGCCTGGTGGACTTCGCCCCTGCCTACCTGCCCAGCCCCGGGCAGGCTCGACTGCCCAAGGGCACCAAGGTGCGGATGTCCGCCCAGCGCAGGAGGAAGGCCAGTGAGAGGGAGAAGCTGCGGATGAGGACGCTGGCTGATGCACTCCACACGCTGCGCAACTACCTGCCCCCCGTCTACAGCCAGCGGGGACAGCCACTCACCAAAATACAAACCCTGAAGTACACCATCAAGTACATCAGCGAACTGACGGAGCTCCTCAACAGCGTCAAGCGGGCGTAGAACCCACCCGGAGCACCCGCCCCAGTGCGCCCAGGGTCTTTACAACCAAAAAACCAGCAAAATTTCTTCCTCGCCAGAGTACGGCGGCACGGGGTGCGAAAGGAGGATGGAGCAAAGGAAGGAGAGTAAGGGCTGCCGTTGTACGTAGGACATGATGCTGGAAGGTGATGTTGGATTGCCTAAAATCCTGAGCTGCAGGTTGCTGAGACAGAAGTCTCATTTTTTGCTTTAAATCTTTTTTTTTTTTTAATAATAAGCTTCTGAGAAATATTAAACCTAGCCTGATACAAAAATTAGGAAAAAAAAAAAGCCAACGGATCTTCCTAGGATTTACATATCACTGTGCTGACTGATGTTCTGTTTAATAAGGACAATAGTAAATCCATAGGTTTTAAACTTAATTTTAAAAAAGTAAATGACAACAACGCTATAGGAATACTAAGTGTATTGATTTGTAGGCACTTTATATATTAGGATGAGGAAGAACACCTATTGTTAGTTCAAGTATTGTCTATTTATCCATGTTTTCACTGTACCTAAAAATCAAGAAACTAATAGCGAAAACATCTTTGCTCCTAAACAAATAAATATCAGTGTTACAGTCTGTATCTTGTATTATATATATCTGATTAATAGATAAGTAAAATCTAGCAATGACTGCTAAATATCAGAAATTAAATATAAGCAAACTGATATTTTGTGTCAATAAATTCCTGTTAAATCCTGTGGTTTTAATTAATATATACGGAATCATATAATATTTCTCTATTTTATGTATACAAACCCCTTGCTTCAATACCTGGTAAATTATGAAAGACATTTTTACACCAAATTGCTAGAACAAATAAGATTAGGCTGAGTCACTTTCCTTCTCTCTGACATAAAATAAATTGATTCAGGTATCAGAAAGATGCAAAATTTCATCCTCAAGGTGTACTGAAACCTAGAAGTGCTCTAGTAACCGTAACATCTCCTTATTAAAAACTGTCGGATTAGCTGTTTCCTACAGCTAGTAACAGTCCTGTAAACCACACACATGAAACCCTCCAAAAACCAAACAAATGAGGACATAGTCTTAATCCTTAATTACTTTGACTTTCATCTGACAGGTATCACACAGGTCTCATCACACCACCAACAAATACAGCTTGCTTTGTGAATCTCAGCGCAGGCTGATGCGTAAGACTTGACTGTGCTGGGGCCAGAAACACACAGAGAGGAGCAAAACCCAGGGCTGAGTTGTGTGGAGCTGATTAAGTGAGATGACCCTTTTCCCTGTGGGGAGATGTACGGCACAGAGGGAGCAGCAGCCAGGAGTTAACACAGGCTTGTCTCACCAGGATGGATAGAGCAGCATGTCTGTGTGGGGCAGACGGCTTGGGTTTGTGGATACATCCTGTAGCAAAGCACCACAAAGCTAAAACTTTATTGCATCCTTCTCTTTTTGTCTTTCTCTCTTTCTGTTTGTTTGGAAGGAAATACAATTGTCTTTGTACGGTTTTATTCCTCCAAGGCTCAGCCTAAGCTGACTCAGTGCCCTTCTCGCATCTTACGTGCATATTGGAGCAATCAGTATGAAATCCATCAGTGTCTCAAAAGAGCAGCTACATTCAAATTTATTCAGGTAGCACTGTCACTCAAGATGTAATCACATTTAAGTGTATCCCATATGCTTCTGTTTTGTTTTAAACCTTGATAGATTTCTCTGAAGCTTTAAGGTTTCAGCAAGAATGTAAGTAGAATCATTTTTTAAAACCCTATAAAATTGTCAAACTAGAGAAAGTTTTATTCATGTATGAGATGGCCCCACTAATGTCAGCATAGCATTCCTCAGTATA
Organism: Opisthocomus hoazin; assembly: GCF_030867145.1. NCBI lineage: Eukaryota > Metazoa > Chordata > Aves > Opisthocomiformes > Opisthocomidae > Opisthocomus > Opisthocomus hoazin. The sequence continues at coordinate 119,692,797 of NC_134415.1, forward strand.
AGCCTGTGCAGCTGATCCAGGTTTGAGCAGATAAAGAGCCACATTGGCCAGGTCAGTCTGGACTGTGTTTTGCAAGGCAGGGAAATTGCCCATTGCCCACGGGATCATTCACAGAGCCATAACTGAGAGCTTGATCCCATGTCCTTGCTCAAAGACTCTCATTGTCACTGACAGCTCTAAAGGTCTACCTGCTCACTAGCACTGGCAAACCACCAACAGATGCGCAGGAAGATAGCCCTGTCCTTCTACGTCATGTTAGTTAGAGACTGTCATCATGCACAAGTATAGTGGTTAGGTATATTTTCTATATTTGGGAGGATATTTAACCTAGTTCCTTTAAGTCTTCCCCAGCTGAAACTACAGGTAATGACTACAATTCTCATCTCTTTAGCTAGGGAAGCCTATAGGTTCATGGTTAGCATAGAGGAATAGGGAGTTAGAAGGATCCACTTCTATTGCTAGTTTGTCTCTGACCTTGGCTGGTCTTCCAGCATTGCTGCCTCAGTTTAGCCACCTACAAATGAAGACTCTGATAGCTAATGGCTTCAGAAGGCTGCTGCTTATCAACAAAGCTAAGTAATACTGTATGCAGGAGGAGTGTGCCAGCAGCAAGTACCCTGCAGATTTAAGAAGTGGCTCAGGGTCAGTATTTCCCACCACCCCAAAGAAAGTGCCAGGTGAAGGCCCTGAATGTGCTGGGCTATAGCTTCTCAGGTGGCTGTAGAGTTCCTCTGTTTCCCTGCAAGTCCAAGGTGAAGCAACAGCTCTGAGTAACCACAAAAGCAAGGCTTTGAGTTTCAGAAAGAGACTTCACTACTGCTATGCCAGTGAACTAGACCTTGCCTGTACCTACTCCCTAGCCCCAGAATTGCAGTAGCCACTGCCACACCGTTGAATACTTTGAGCTCCAGCACGATGTGGCTGCATCAAACCAGCCTTAGGGAAGGGTCTGCTATAAATCACTCCCTGTGCTGCCATAGAAGCAAAGCCCATATCCAGGGTGGGGTTAGTTTACTAGAATACATTGTACTCTTGCAGTGCTTAATTTGTTTGATCCCATTTCCACCTGTATGTGAGGGTGGAAAAAAGTGACCAAGGTACAGAAGGAGAAGGTAGGTTCAGTGCCTGCCTGTGACCTGGGATCTCATAGGACCTGCCAGGTTTGTTTCTCCCCTCTGAGAAATAAATGAATTCTTGCTCTGCTTGACATGGAGCATCTCTTTAAACAACTCCATTTGTAATTCTTCCCCTTGGAACAGACATTTCACTGATGCAGAGGAAATAGTGTGAATTATTATATTCTTGATAGTACAAGTCCTGTTGCTACTAAAAGTTGGATTTTATTAATTTTTCAATAAAATGGAATACAGTCAAAGTTCCTCCTCTTTTCTCTTTCCTTTACCCCCAGGAATTCAGGATATTTAATTGGTGTGAAAGAGATCAAGTTAAGGCCCCTACTTGAGGGAATGAGATCTAGCACCCAGGACTCTACGCAAGGTCCATAAAGCTATATTGAATTCCAATAACACCACCATAATAATCCATAGAGTAGATGGAAACTCAGTTTGAAGAAATTGCACAAAGTCACAGAATTAGAAGACATCTTTCATATACAATCATCTTCTCCTAGCACAGTATGTTAAAAATCTACATAGAAAGAAAGCTAAAGTAGCAGCCTAATCATCACTGGAAGTCCATGGCTGAGGAATTACATTACATTCTGCTTAATGAATAGAGTTATTTACCATGCTAAAGAGAAAGATACGGGAGAACAAACGAAGTTTAGTCCCAGACAATGAAATGAACTGTTCTGACCCCAAGATCCTCCTTTTCCAGATTAGCGTGTAATTGTGGAGAGCAGAACACAGGTACTAAAGAAGAAACAACCGGCACCAAAAAAACCAGTTTTCTACTGCATTCACAATTTTCTTATACAAGAAGTTAGTACATGAAAGCATACTTCGTGAGTGATACCAGTCATAATACTGCAAGGTCAGCAGAGAAGTGCTCAAATATACAAAACAGAGGAAGGATTAAGAATATCAGATCTTGTGTAAAAATTAATTGAAACATATTTTAGAATTTCAGGAAAAGCCTTGAGATACAGAAACGTGGCAATTCAGTTGAACTACTGGTCCTTCACTCTCAGTGTACTGACGAGGTGATTACACCATCCTGCTGCTCCCACACTCAGTTGCTGCACACTATGAGTAAATATTTTGCCTTCTAACAAGTGCTCCCGGACCATAAATAAGATAAAAAACAACAAAAAACCAACAAAACCAAAAAGCATATGCTCTACCTGTCCAAAGACAGTGAAGAGCAGTGCAGTGAGGCAGGTGAAAGGAAGGAGAAGAGATGCACAAGATGCACTAAAAGTGTAGCTGAGATAGCTGGACCCCACCAGCCGATTTCCTGAGCAGCTCTTCCTACTTGCTTCCACTCTGGGTGAATTGCTGAAGGAGAACCAGCTATGATCACAGAGAGAGAGTCCTTAAAGTTTCGGGAGCCAGGGAAAAAGGACTTTTTCCCCCCATAGTCATCCTAACCCTTTTATTAGGGAAGAATAAGGCAGGGCAGAGCAGGCAGTTACATATAATGGATTTTATATAGGTAAACTCCTTTGGTGCCATCAGCCAGGCAGTTGGTGCTAGTGGAGGGAGTTATTGCTGCTGTTAAGAGTACGAGAATAGGCTCTGAGTTTCTTCTCCTCCCTCAGAGATCAGAGGCTGTTCTGGTGCAGCTGGAATTATATGATGCTGCTTTATTTAGCAAAAGGCATACTGATGGAAAGGAGGAATCCTACTAGGTATGATATTAGCCCAGGATTCAGGAGACTCCTAGCTCTGCTCTCCAGGGCAGGCTTTCCACCTGAATTCAGCAGTGACAACTTCTCTGTGCACCCTATGCAGAGGGTGCAGCGGTGTTGCCTGCCAGCAGCAGTAATACCTAAAGAAACACCCTGAAGATGCCAAGAAGGTCAAGTTCCTTCTTGATGGGGAGAGTAGGTACCCCAGAGAGAATATTCCCCAGTAGTTAAAGGATCACATGTGAAAGAAGCTCCCCAGGCAAGCCCTGGCTCTGTGAGCAGCAGAGCCCCCCTGACCCCCACCCCCAAAGCAGAGGGGAGCCCAGGGCCACCCGCCTCCACACACACAGCGCTTTGAAATTCTGTGCTGAGGAGCACCACGTAGGTGCCAAGAGGTTTTACGGTTACACATTTGGGCTGCACATAGGTGTGCCTGGGGGGAAGGAAGCCTCCTGTTAAAGGGTTTCAGCCAGTTCTTTGGGGGAGCTGCTGATCTGGTAGCTCCACTGGCACCACATCGCCTCTGCCTAGGGAGGCCAGAGGCCATCCCTCCAGCTCTGCATGCCAGTAGCTAAGGCGGGGGGGGGAATCCTCCCCCCAAAACTCACCCACAATAACAAAACTAAAACACCCACACACACTGCAAACAAACAAAAAACAAACCACAACAATATATGTGCACCCCAGCTTCTGAGGCGCCAGTATCAGACTGGTTTTTAGTCCCCAACTTATCTGCCATACAACCACAATTACTATTATTGCATTTAACAGATGGGATACTCGGTTGTGAAGTCCCAGCTCCCAATAAAGCAGCTCATTTTTAATGAGCTATAGAAGTTGGGTGCATCTGAACCCTCTCTCTGATCAAGCCCCTGACTTTTTGCTTCTTTACAGAGCAACAAGAGCCTAGGCTTACTCTTATCAGTACGCCAAGTACCACGAAGGAGACCAACTCAGCTTACTTCTGCTTTAAAGCATTTCTTCCAAGGCACATTCCTGTCTGGGATTTAGGGATCTAGCTAACACTGTGTTTAGGTGTTTCTGGACTCACACACACAAATGGAAACAGCATTTTTATGGGAGTGACTAGCTGAAGCCTCAAGCAGACTTCTGGTAGAAGCCTAATCTTGAACCAAAGCTTCCCAAATCATTAGATCATTGTCAGAACGTATTTTCCTCTGGATATAGGTGCATAGCATTTACTCTTTTACTGAAAACATTGAGATTCAAAACAAAAAAAGCAAAGAAATATAGCAAAAGAGAAAATTAATTGGGCCAGAAAATGTAAATATTACTTTTCTTAATTTTTCAGTATTAATATTAAGTTGTTGCTGCTTTAAATCACCAAGAAGTACATAGTTTTAAAACTACTAACCATGTCATTGAACATAGACTACAGTAAAAATGAGAGCTCTGTGTTTTTATCAGTGACCAAGTATGATGAGGCTACTTATAGCACTGACTTACCACCTTTTATTTGAAATGGAAATAACTGTCTGCAATACACTTCTATTATTGTTCCTATTTTTCTATGAAAACAAATCCCATCAGACTTTTCTTTTCCCTTAGACTTTTATCATTCACCTGTTGAAGTTTCAGAAGACAAAGCATAAACAAAGAAGATTGATCTCCTTTCAACTTGTGTTAACAGGGATATAAAAATAACATCCCAAATACCAGGGGGAAAAGCATGTGGTCATAAAATATCCACTTAAAAGGCAAAGAGGTGTTGATACAACACTTCAGGAGGACTTTTTTTATCTTTTTTATATATATAATTAGGACAGCAGTTCCTGAATTTTAGTATAAACAGACACCTCTGAGGTGGAGAGAGCATTACTGTCACGTCTTCAAAAGATTTTACCGATATTCAAATGGATTTTGTATCTCTTGCATGCTGTTGGAAAATCTGACAAGCAGCTTTGTATAAATAGTAGTCCAACCATGGAGGGGAATCTCCTTGAATTTTCCAACATACCAGAAAGGTAAAGGACCATCTTATATATTACTTCTGATTTTGGAAAGTGTCACTAAGCATATATTTTAGAAGAGCTGAAGAGTAGAGCCACAGTTTACTTGGGGATCACATTGCTTTTCAACAGCTCTTAAATCCTCATCAACGGATAAAAAGTCTCAAGATACTAAATGATCTTATAAAAAGTAATGAAGGTGCATCAGACAAGATTGTAAATACCAGATTTCTATTCTTAAGTGATGTTGTCCTTGAGTATTGCTTCGAAGAAAGGAATTAGAAACCCAGGAAGCCACAGCTAAGACTGAGTTAAGAGCGCTGAAATAGGCTGCCCAACCTCATGATGCTTGGTTCTCACATCAGTCCCTAGTTGCTACATTTTTTTCCCCTGGCAGATATAAGAGGGGAGAAGGGGGCTCAGGCTACATAAGACAGCCTACGCTGTGCTGATAGAGCACTGTCATGGCAGACGATTTCCACTCGCCTATCTGGCGAAAACGCTGTATTTCTTGGGAGACAGCATGATGTAACACACAGGGAAGTCACCATACCACTTAAAGTGCCTATACTTCTGTTCTGTTAAGTGCAAAGTGCTGGCAGCATATGATAGATGTGTCCTTTGATTTCTCAATAGATTGTGCCTGCAGACTGAGGAATAGTTAGCTCTTAGCCCACTGGGTTAACTTAGGGGAAAGCACTAAGCACAAAGTCACTGACTTGTCAAGTCTCCTGTCAGGCTTATATGTTCTGCATTTTCCTTTTATCCCCACGCTGACATATTTAGAACTCATTCCTCAATATCACAGTTCCATGGCTTTAGCCTGCACCTACCACAGGAGTAACAAAATAAGACTCCTTTAGCACAGTAGCCTCGTCTATTGGAAAACAGTCTTGCTGCACAGCTAGAGACTTGACACGTCCCTCATCATGAAGCACACACAGATTTTTCCAGAAATTACATAAAGACTTCTACTACAGATATGCTTAGAAAGCAATCAGAAGACAGACAAGACTTACAAACTTGAGCTAGTAATTATGGCACAAACTGTTTAGTGGGATATCTGTACAGGTATTATAGCAACACAGCTACAATCTTTTTTAGACACCGTACTTTTTCGAAGTACAAACAGATTCACAAAATATTTTCTTGCTCAAGCTAGCCTTCACAGAAATTCCCTTTAGTGTATTTCTATCTAATATAAAGTTAAAAAGCAGACACCTATCACTGTATCTTTAGCCCTAAGGGATAATGATACATGCTAAGCAATAGCTTTCCTTAGAACACGAAAATACAATATTGAATCTGAATTTTTTCACGTCACTGTTCAGATGCAGAGAATAAACCAAGATTTTTTCCTCCCATAAAAAAAAAAAAGAAAAAAGACAAGATAATATGTCAGGAGTTCCTAAGCATCATGTTCTTTAGTAAGGAAGAATCCTTAACACTTTGTGGATAGAGTGCACGTATTATCATTACTACTACTACTACAACTCTTCAGTAAAAGTTTTTTTCCTTTTAGGCTGGTAGCTTATTCAGCTAAGCAGTCACTGATGCTACCTGTAAGCAATTTCCCCACAGCTAAGGAAGGCAACCTGACATTGCGGAACCACAACACTGCTGCGAGATCCAGAGTTCACAGCTTTTCTGTCAACAGCCACTGTAGAATCAAGTAAGTTCATCCCTGTCTTGCTTTGAAAAACACCTTCTCTAACTGACATTAGACACTGTGCAATCCTTTGTTCATACTGAAGCTTTAAAAATGCTCAAAGTGATTTACAATTGACTTCACACCTGCTGCCACCTTCATCCCCTACTCCAAAACAGATGCTTCTAACTGCAAAGTGACTGGACACAAACTTTGGACATGTTGGCTGAGCAGACTAGGTCAGATGCAAGGCGCAAAAAAAAAAAAAAAAAGTTCAACACTGTAGAGGAACACAAGAGAACACCACACTAATTTAACTCAAAGAAAAAGGTACATCCACACAGATTAGTGGACCCTTTTCTCAGTAGACACCAACAATGTGTTTTCCCAGTAGATACTTTTGAGATGTCCTTACTTGTAAGACTGGGCAGGCTGTGCTTGCATAGGCTACCTAACTGCAACTTCATAAAATTAAGTAGTTCTTGCTTTGTCTCTGTCAACAGTCAGTGTATTCGCCTATAGGGAAAAGAGAGACGTACAAAAATCCATTATGTTACAACAGCAGTATACCTGGTATTTCAGTAGTGTCATCTAAAATCGACACCAACCTCTCCTGGTCATTTTTCTTCCTAACAAGCACTGCTCCAGATGATGTTTTCCCATGTGGATGTCGTTCTGCACCGCGGTCTAGTGAGACATTTCAACTTTTAATTTTCTGTACACCACACCCTGGGACTAGGAGTCTGTCATCTGACACAGCTCCTGACAGCATGTGCCATATTGCTGAGCAAAGATTCAGGAGTAACTTAAGTGCCGATTTCCTTACCAACTCTGTGTTTTCCAGGATTGCATCTCCTTGGACAACGGAAGCGTGACGGCTGTTGCATAGTGCTGCAGATCACCACACTGCAGTGAAAATACAGCTGCAAGACAAGAATATTTAGATTACATGTACGGAATTCTTATTTGGCAAACATCTGATATGTGTACTGACCCCAAAGGAGATGAATGGAACCCTTGAGTAGCTATATTTACTACTCTTATAGTGCCATGCCTTCAAAGAGGCGACTACTAACTCCAGGCAGCACCTGGACAGCTGAGACCTTCCACAGTGGTTGCTGCATGCACCTCTCCAGGCTCACATACCAGGACCGCCAGACTGCAGAGACATCTCACCTGCTCTTGTAACATAGTTGTGCCTTGTACGAAGGTGAACATCCTCACTTCGAATCTCTTTACATGCTGAGGAAATTTTACTCTGAGGCTATAATTAACTTCGTGGAAGACAGTTCTGTAGGAGTCTTCACTGTTTTCACACCTTTTTGGAAAGGTGAAAGAAAGCATATTTAACGTAAGCCTTCATATCTTCAACCAGATCTTTAAACAAAGCAAGGAGGTGAAATGCAGAGGAGCTTCCCTCTCTCTGTTTTTGTTGAGCCATAGCAGTATGTGTAGAGCCTCCCCCATTCATGATCCCTGCCTTTGACCACCGTCAGGGTTGCTTCTTTCTTTCCAGCTGGAAGGTTTTAGCTAGAAGCACTGTTGGCCACTCCCATGACCTGCTGCCACCTGAAGACATAGCGACTGTGCTGAAGCTAACATGCTTTCCACAGCGTAGCAGCAATTGCCCATCAGGGCAAAACAACGCATACAAGCTGGCTTCTGTCCTCTGCCTCCTTCATCCTACATAAGGTAAGAGGCCTTGTGCTGAACAGTTACTAAATTCAGGAGAGAAGCCCTCCTTACCCATTTATAAGGATGGGCCACTGTGGAAGGCTGTCCTGGCTTTGGGAGTTCGTAGCCCAACAATCATCCAGGTTTAGTTCCAGTCTCGCATCTGTAGGCTGGAGCAGTTCGACTTCAAAATACAGTGCCTCCCTCAGGTATTTTACCACAGGATATTCTGATTCCAGGTAGGGCTCTGAATAGGATTTGTCTAGAAGACAGTATTGTTATTAGAGTTTGATTTTTCCGGAGTAAGTAATCACAAACATTCTGCTTCTCTCTTCTGTCCATCACCGTTTACTCTGGCACAGTGTTACTAAAATCTGGGGGAGCATATGAATGTCAACAAATGGGGGATAGGACGGCAGAAAAAATAGTAGAAAAGGAAGAACTGGCAATGAAAGCAAAGATCTGAACTGTATTCCTTGATTCTAAGGATCTAGAAGGCACTCATCCTTCTGCAAATACCCACTGGAGTAAGGTCCTCATTCAAAACTCTCTGTAAAGGTATGGGGGGGTGTAGAAAGTTCATCAGGGCCACTGCAGTCAGGGTTTGGTGCAGGCTTCAGTTAGCCCTTTCAGCTAGCATAGTTACCATTCTACAGTAGTATTGCATGTAGCTTCTTTCACTGACACAGATTATGATTATTTCAGTCAGTGTTAACTCTTCTTAGCAGCACTTGAGGAGTTGATATGGAGAAGCAGCTGACATCACATCTGCTAGACAACACTTTTCATATGTCCAGACCAAGCAGGAAGACCATAAACATCAGTGATGCTAAGTCTGACCCGCTATAGGTAGTTTCCATTCCAGAATGCAACATAAATGGTCAAGTATGTGTTAGAGGCCTTAAAGAGTTTTCCACCTCATCCTTGGAGATATTCAAAAGTCATCTGGACATGGTCCTGGGCAACCTGTTGTAGGTGGCCCTGTATGGGCAGAGCGGAGGGACAAGATGACCTTCAGAGGTCATAATGTTCGGGGTTGGAAGGGACCTCTGTGGGTCATCTAGTCCAACCCCCCTGCCGAAGCAGGTTCACCTAGAACAGGCTGCCCAGGACCTTGTCCAGGTGGGTCTTGAATATCTCCAGAGAAGGAGACTCCACAATCTCCCTGGGCAACCTGTTCAGCGATTCTATGCAGTTTAATCATAGAAGTTACCTTTGAAAATCTTCAATGAAAGAGTAAGAGAGCCAAACCCTGGCTTAATACTGGGTGGCGAGTTCTTCTTAGATTGATATTGGACGTCAACAGTCTGCTTGACTGCATACCAGCATACAAATTTCAGTCTGAGGGAAGAGGTTTAGCATTAGGTTTTTAGAAACAAAAATACCTTGGACAACCTTCTTCTAGGGAATGACACTTACTGGTATACTGGTGTATCATTGCCAGGTCTGAAATAGAGTACATCGTTTTCATATGTCATAGCTGTGCTATTGAACTGAAAGATACACATCATTACAAACAGGAGGGTTACATTAGAGTTTACTTTGGTTTTGACACAATATACCAATACCAATCCCTTCACTTGACTGGCAGATTGCACTGAGCAGAGCACGTTTGGAAATGGCCAGAAATTATCGGCCAACAGACCTATGTCTACTGAACTAAAGCTGACTACATTTGACAGCTATGACAGTTTATTAGCTAACAATACCTTGAATATGACACAACAGCCCAGCAATGGAGTGCACTGGGCCTGAGAAAAAGAGATCAGTTGTTTCTGTTGACAAAATCAATGTATAGCATGAGATGCAACACTTGCAGAAGCAAGCTGCATTTGTGGTGACCCAAACTTGAGCATGATCTGTTCCTTTGTTATTTTGTCTGTTTTCTATTTATGCAGTACATAAGTGACAGGAACAGGACCTGCTCTAGTCTTGGGCCAAGTAGTCATTAGCAACACCTAACCAGCTTCGGCAAGGCGTATCAGTATATCTCAACAGCATAAACTCACATTCAAGTCTGTTACTAAACAATTCAGAGGTGTCAAACTGAAGACTAGTTTCAGAAAACACCTCTGACCTTGAAAATCATTTTTATCAAATAAGAACTTCTGCCCAACTGAATTTAGTATCTTCAGAAGGATGTAGATGTACGATTTAACAAGAAGTCAGCTGTGACCTTCTTGTACCTTCTGCTCAACTCTGCCAGTTCTAGTAATAACCCTACCCCAATGCAGAGTAAACTTGATGTGACTAAGCCCTTACCCTTCTACTTGTTCCACAAGTGTTCACATTGAACCTGAAGGTTGCAGTCTTCTCTGTCACTAGACTGGGTTTGCACTGCCTGTCCCTCAAGACAAGCAGGCTGGTGTCCAGGTCTGCAAGTCGTACCAATTTTACTGCAGTAATAACCACAGTACCATTGGGCAGGCACTCTGAAAGAGAAAGATACTTTTTCATACAAGGCAGGACTCAAACTCCTTTAGTTTGTAGCCTAGCACAACAAAGAGGTTCTGCATGGATTTGCTAGCAAGTTTTTTGGAAGCTCACAAGGATTAAGTTTTGAGCAAGACTCTTCAGCTCCAACACCTGATTTTCTTCCAGCTAACTGCCAGTAGAGTGTGCACTACATGGATGAAGATGAAGATTTCATTTACCTTTCCCTTCCTAGGAACTCTCACGCTCTCCCCAAAGGTTTTTTTCTAGCCAGGATTTTTAAGTATATTCAATACTGATAAGTAGCTTTAGAATGACCAATTTATCTGTTGACAACCCATCCACCCTCCACCCACTTCCCCCCACCCAAAAAAAAAATTGAACCCCAAAATCAACCACAAAAACCCTTTACAAAAGATTTTGGAGGTGCGAGGGGCAGTAGTATTTTCCATCTCCTTCCACCCCTCCTGTACTAGGCAGGATAGTCACTCCAATCTGTAATTTGACTTGCTTTGTAGCATATTACTTTGCAGGATATCTGACAGACAAATAGAGTATCACATAAGTATAAAACCCTAGAAACATTTCAGGCTGTGTGGGCTTGTGGGACTTAGCTACCCAACTGAAAAAACATTAACAGCTAATCCCCAATGCATTATTACGTATTAGTTCTGAAGGTGAAAATCTGCAGGAAATTGAGAAGTCCTTCCTATTAGCCAAAGTGATGCCATCCTTCAGGGTTAAATGGAGTGAAGCCTTTACTCCAGAGGTATGAAAATCCTGGAGATGACAGTCACAGGTTAAACGAGAATAAGACACACACTGTTCAACTAAAGTATGCAAAAACTAAGAGGGCAGGTTATCACAAGCCAAAAGTAATGGTGCTTGATCAAAGTCAAATCCACAGGAGATTTTTTTAAAATCTAGAAACTGACAAAATGAGCTTTTTCAGTCATTTTGCAATGGAGTGCAATACAAACTCCTTTGCATGTACAGTTGCCACTAAAAATAGCTCAGCCTTGAAGTGCTTGCAGATTTTTTTTTCTTACCTGCTTCTGCCAACATTCACCAATGAAAATTAAAGTGTTCTTTCAAAGGCAGAAAACAGTCCTCTATTAATCCTTCGAAGTGGGAAGTTTTATTTCACCTTCAAGGATGTAGTGTACCATGTTCATATCTGTCCTGGTTTCAGCTGGGATAGAGTTAATTTTCTCCCCAGTAGCTGCTGTGTTTTGTATTTTAGTATAAGAAGAATGTTGATAATACACTGATGTTTTAAGTTATTGCTAAGAAATCAAGGACCTTTTTTCAGTTTCCCATATTTGGCTGCTGAGCAGGTGTACAAGAGCTGGGAGGGAGCACAGCCATGCAGCTCGCCCAAGCTGGCCAACAGACATGTTCCATACCATAAACATCATGCTGAGTTTATAAGTGGGGGTTGGCTGGGTTAAACCACAGAAATATCTCACAGCTAGAGCATGCCTTTCGGTTGCTACATGCTGGCATCTTTACCTCATAGTTCACATGGGAAGAAAGGAAACGGACAGAGATCGCCAAGTGAGTGCCATTGTCCCTCAGGCTGTAGTTGTATTTCTGTGCAGCTTCTGGTGTCAGGTGCCAGTCTGAGATGAAGGGTAGCCAGTTTTGGTCCACATTCCCATGAGTTATAAGGAGATGAAGGCTCCTCCCATCACAAAACCCTCTCGCACTGGGTAGTACTGTAACACAGTCAAGAGTCAGCCAGCATGTTAGCTGCCATCAGAGTTTAAGAGAGCTGTTTAGGACTGACAGCATCCCTGGCTGAAGTTAACCCAGTTTACAGCTGAGTTCACAGCCAGGTTGGTATAATTTTCCCAAGTTCCACTAGTTTACCTGCATCTTTAACAGTAGCCACTGTTATGACTGGGACAGTGAAGATCTCACTTGTTGGGTGGGTTATGAATGTAAGGGTGACATTCAAGGTGTATGCTCTCATGTCCGCTCTCATGTACTAGGAAAATCATATTTAGAAATGAAAATCATTAGGTGATAGCATCATTTCCATACCATGGTATACTGCAGTGTCTTAGTACACACCTCTATCTTAATGCTTGGTGCATCAAATGGGATTTGTATTCTGTAGGCTTTGCTTCCATTAGCATGTCTGATCTCATATGTTAGATATCCATGCTGAACAGCTTCAGGTACAGCAAGAGTTTCCCCCTCAATGGTGAAGTTCACAAGCTCCACATCTGGGAGGAATGTTCCCACTGTCACATTCATTAGCCTTGCACTCAGATTTGAGTCTGAAAAAGAGCACAGTAACATTAAACTCTTACCAGTACCAAAACGTTCCGTAAATTCAATGTTAGGCTACTTACTGTTGGTTATAGCAAATTCTACTTGTTCAAAGGGTGTTTCTATTTCCTTGATGATAGTATGTTTGGTTAGTCCCCATTTGTCATCTTCCCACTGATGTTCCAAGAACAGGTTGATGGTGTATTTTGCCCCATGTTGTCCACTGCTCACAGAAGTCTAGAATTTCAAATCAACACCCTTTAGTATAACATGATTTGACATTAAAGTTGTATTATAGTATCTCAATGTCAGTTAGAGCTACAACTCCAAACAATTGTCCTTCTCAGCTTTGTGGCTCTGCTTTTATACTGGGAAAGAAATCTTGAAAAAAGACACCTGTGAGGAATCATAAACTCTTAAGTGGCACTTGCTGTATCACTGTTATGGGCTCTATTTTTATCTTAGATTATCTCAGAATACTCAAAAGACTTCCTTTTGAATATTGTCCCCCACCCCCAAGTTGCAAAGCATCAGGACTAAAAGGTGAAAGCTCTGCATTAACCTGAGGAAGGAGACATATTAATACTTCCATATAGGATTCTGTCCATCTACGCTTGTAAAATAAGAAATCCTTCACAAAGTAGTGCTTACAAGAGCTATCTTTGGTCAGGACTTCAGGGATTTATATATAACCTTTCTTCCCGCTCACCCCCATCTTGAATTTGAAAGGAACAGGATGAATAATTATTTCTTCCCAGAAAAAAACCCAAACAAACCCAGAAAAAGTACTTGACCTGCCACCTAACATAAATGACTAACCTTGTAATAGCCACCTTCTGCACCTACTGGTATCTTCATTGTAATTGCATTTAGGTCATTTGATAACACATATTTCTTGGAAGCCATTTCGTCAGCAGAGAGTTTGTGTAGATCCACACCAGCTTCGATAAGCACATCCTTAAAGATAGTTGCTCCAGCAGAAAGCAGTTGAATATATTTTGGAACAGTCCAGATGATTGTTTTGTTAGCGTAGTCCACACCATCTTCGAGACAAGATATGAAAGCTGTCAACTCTTTACTCTAGTCGTAAGTCAGTTGCTATACATTTGAGCACTGGAATACGGGACCACATTTCTCACCTAGAGGACACGCCACAGCAGTATCCACCACCAGGATCATCCTTTGCTGTTTGTAAAAGGTACTTGACCTGACTGCAGAAAAGGTAATTCCCTGAGCCTGTAGGAAGAGATCCGGTTAGACTTACACATCCTGGCAGCTTACTGGGTCAGAATGAGCATACCAACCTCGACCAGCTGAACCTGCGCAGCAGTGTATGGTATTCGCAGCAGAACCCTGGTGTCCGTTGTGTTGAGTCCATAGCCTGCACTCCAAGCATCGCTCACAAGCACAGCCTTTTTTTCTTCTGGCTCATGAAACACTATTTGCCACATTGAGGCTTCTGCTGCTTTTGCCTACCCAGAGAAATTCATTAGCAGTTTAAACGTTTTGTCCAAAGTAACTTATTTACTACATTGAACGATTTACTGTATTGAACTGCCCAGCAACTCTGTTGCCTTATTGTAAATACCTCTAGTGTGATACCACTCCAATCTTCTCTATGTGAGAGGCTGAGTGGGAGATAATTTTCCCTTCTCTGCAGATATTCAAAACCCATCTAGACAAGGTCCTGTGCAGCCTGCTGTACGTGAACCTGCTTTGACAGGGGGGTTGGACCAAATGACCCCCGAAGATCGCTTCCAGCCCCTACCATTGTGTGATTCTGTGTATTAAGGGCATTGGAGATTAACTGCACTGCTGCAATGTAAATATATTGTCTCAGAAGAAAAAAGCTTATCCATAGTTCACTCCTGGGCCATGAGGTCTTAGAGACAGTTTTTGTTGCACAGCCTCTTGCCTGGGGAAAACTTGATTTCTAGGCTGAGAAATCAGTTTCCATTGAAGAAATGGCCTACAGCTGCCTGTGTTTCTGACATACATCATCTCTATGCTAAAACCACTTAGTATAGAAGTTCCACCCTTCCTACTAAAATGTTTTTTGAAAGGACATTTTACGCTGTGCAGGCATAGAATAGAAGGATATTGTGCCAGAAGTACCACTAGCTTTTACTAGGAAGAAAACCTGTACTTTTACCTCTGGAAAGGCAAGAGTCCAGTCCTCAGGTTCGTCTTGAATGAAGTCTTTTACAGTCTGTGGAACCTCCTTCCTGACAGAAACCTGAAGGGAAAAAGCCTCTGTAAGGGGTTTACCGGTGGCACTCGTTTACTTGTCTCCTACACCCTATAGTCCTTTTCAATACTTTCAGAGCAGTATAGGATTGAGCTGGGAGATGAGCATTTCCTAAATGGAGGTTCCCACCCCCTTCAAGTCAAAAAAGCGGCATAGAATGCCATCATGCATGGTGCATTATCTATCAGCCACTTGATTTCAGGTTCTTTTTATTTTCAACATATCTTCCCATTTCTACTTTCAGCCACAGCACAAATCCTCTACAAAGCAAAGTCCTTACCTCCCTTCCCCACCCTTCTTCCCAGAAAATTTAATAGGGAACCTTTCTTCAGAAAGCGTACATTTCTGTTATCATCTTGAATCAGATTTGTTGAGGCAACATTCACTGAGTTCAATCCATTAGCTCAATCTTTGGAATACTATTTCATAACTTTATTGGCTATTAATGCTGGCTATTAGGCTATATAAGCATGATAGAAATGTGTCACTAAACTCCAGATGCATGCTGTGCGTTCGCTAGTGAGCTGTTCATGGTGTGGCATTCAAATTCTGCTTCCATTACACATTCCTAGCATCTAAAAAGTTTCCAAAGAGAGCATGTTTGAGTATTTAACTTCTTACCTTAAGTGCCTTCCCATTTCTGCTTCCAGTACTTACCTCCATGTAATTACTTTCACACACTAACTCTCTTGGACTCCATGGGCCATAATGGCAACTTGCACTTTTCAGATGAGTTGCGGCATTTTTCATGTCAGGAGTATGTGATGCTTTGATTTGTATAGTTACTGTGAAAACATCTTTCTGCATGGACACAGGGAATGCTTGCTTGTTAGACAAATATTTCCTAATTAGACACCATCTGCCCTTGTGAATTAAGAGCAACTTACAACATGCACCCACCAGCCTCTGCACTGAAGAGCAACTCCATGCTGAAGCATTACTCTTTTCTACTCAGTTAACTACACAGGCTAAATGCCTACAGGTGTATAGCTACGTAAAAACATAAATACTTTGGGAGGCAGCTTCAACCTGTCACATAAGGTCAGAGCTGGACAGAAAAAAAAAAGTCCCTAAAAATATAGCTGATCTTGTGTTTTATGACATAGTAGCAGTGAGCAAGCCACACAAGCAGCCAGAGATTTTGAGCTTTTACCTTAACGTGTCTCAGACACTAAATACTATAGCAGAGTGAAACACAGCTGCCAGACAGAATCTCTATTCTTATCCAAGAGAAACCATTTACCCTTCAAAGGCATATAAGTTATATGTGCTATATGTTATAGGCTTCTTCATGTGTTCATCTCTGCTTTGCTGTAGGACATTCAAATGGCAATAACATGGTATGTCCTCAGGCCTCTGGACACATTCAAATAGAATTAGACAATTTTTTTGCTAATAGACATTCAAGACTTTATGACAGCTCAGTTAATACCTATCAATAAGTAGGTAATCTTTTGCATAAAGGTTATATACAACATCACTGTAGGCAAAACACCTAGAACAGACTTACCTCTAAGCGAGAATGACAGCTTAGTGCAGAAGCACGAAACTCAATGTTACTCCAATTGCTGTAAGTTACTGTATAGCCACATTGCGATGCCATGGCCTCATCTAGTTCCCAGGCTATGCCAGCTTGATCTAGGGGCAGTTAGTGAAGAGCAGTATTAATAAGTATAACTCCAGTTCTGCAAACTCCCCAACTGACCTGCCCTTGCCCCAGGGTTCAGCTGACCCTGCTCCATGCCCTGGGCTCAAACGTAAAAGAATTGCAAAGTGGTAAAAAAGAGCTGTAACGGTCTACAGCAAGTGAGAAAGGTAAAATTACAGACAGACTGAGACAGGGAACACTAGCAGCTCAAGGACTGAAGACAAAAAAAAAATCTCCAACATGTAAAGATAATAAATCCTAAGGGGGCAAAAACCTGGGTAAGCACAGAAGTGTCAGTTAGGTCAGTGTCAAAGTTGTCAGGATTGACAGATGACAGCCTAGCAACATCAGGAGTCTGACCTGCAGCTGACACAAGCCGGTGTTTCTCTCTGATGCCTGCCTGGCCACCAGAGTCTCTTCAAGGGTCTAACCAGGATGACGAGCACGCTAAAGCTTAGCTTGGATTTTTCTAGACTATAGAACTGTCTTTGTGGGCTTTTTTTTTTGTTAATGAAAACTCTCTGTTCCAGAAATAATTGCTTTATACTTTCAAGCTGTACATATCCTAATTGCAGGATGTCTTTATGTATCTATGAAGATGCCAGAACAAAGAACATACATCAAATAGATTGTTACATAAAAAACATTCTGGACAGATGGATGGTATAGAATCATAGAATGGTTTGGGTTGGAAGAGACCTGATAGATCAGCTAGTTCCACCCCCCTGCCATGGGCAGGGACACCTCCCGCCAGACCAGGTTGCTCAAAGCCCCGTCCAACCTGGCCTTGAACACTTCCAGCTTCTCTGGGCAACCTGTTTCAGTGCCTCACCACCCTCATGGTGAAGAATTTCTTCCTTATATCTAATCTAAATCTACTCTCTTTTAGTTTAAAGCCGTTACCTCTTGTCCTAGCACTACATGCCCTTGTCAAAAGTCCCTCTCCACCTTTCTTGTAAGGACCCCTTCAGGTACTAGAAGGCTGCTGTAAAGTGTCCCCAGAGCCTAGATCTCTCAGTCTTTGCTCATAGTAGAGGTGTTCCAGCCTTCTGATCATTTTTGTGGGCCTTTATGTCGTGGACTATATCTAGACAGACAGCTAATTAGCACAGACAACTAGTTCAGAGCTGAGTTTACGTTTTATGCATGTAATCTTACACCTGATGATGTTTATAGCCCCAAAATTATCTCACTCTGTGTTCATTTTCACTTAAATGCACCACTTGTTGATTACTTAACCCATAGCCAGAGGGTCCAGCTTATTTTTCTTAACTTCATTAAGAATTTATATGCCTCCACCAGGTCCCTTAGCAGTAAGTAAAGAAAGTGGAGAGCCACCAGTGCAAAATCAGTAATGTAGTGCCAGCTTCATCTAGTGAATTTTCAGAACAGTATGTGCTGTATACTGAGAAGCATTTTTACTGGGAGGGAAATACACCAATGTTAACATGCCTAGAAACTACCACACGCATTTTGAGTTCAAAGACAGCCATGATTAGACTTGGTATTGCTAAGTTATCACTCAACAGTACTATAGGATAAGTTATACAGAAATAAAGGTAGCATTTGGCTGTTACTTACAATGAGGTGCAACCTACTAAGCTCTTTGATCTCAGTATAATCCAGGAAATTCTAGTATAGGAGGACCTTAGAGAATTTTAAACACGTCACCACGTGTAATTTCCTCTCCAAGTTCTTCTATATCAACTTACCAACAACAGAAAAGGAGAAGTATTTGTCCTCAAAGTATTCTGTGCTCAGTGTTATACACAAAAAGTTGCCCAGGCACTCTGAACTCATGGGTCCTGTGTTGAAGATACTGAAAAGTTAGTAAGTAGGGGATTAAAGGTAACATACAAACATAAATTTGTTACTTCCCAAACTGCTTTGTAAAGTCAGCATTGCGACAGTCATATTCTAGCACATCTGGCCAAGTGGTGTTGAAGGTTTTTTTTAAGCCAGCTATACTTCCAGGAGAAAAGCAAGCTCTGAAATTAGTATTCCAATAGTAACTGCCTGGTCAGCTGGCAATCCTGCCTGCAGCAGACAGTCATGGAAATAGGATTTTGGAACAGGAACAAGAAAGTACTGAATTAGCTGCTCCTATCTGAACACCTTAAATAGAATAAAACAGAAGAAGAATGTTAAGAAAATTCCCCCACCCTCCTGAAAAAGAGAAAAAACCCTAGAAAATGCAAAACCTCAAGCAACTAACGCCCCCCCCAAACAAGCTCCAAAGACACTCACACCTACTCACAGGAGGAGCCACAAGCCAACTCAGGATGAGGAGCAACCACATCAGCTACCCACCAACCTACCCTGTTCACCTGCCCAAGTACAAGCACCAGAAGCCAGTTAGGTCATGCTGGGAAAGGACCACACAGGAGCAAAGAGGGTGATCTGAGAAGCTCAAGTCCCAAGCTATCACACCACAGCATAAATCAGGCTATTGCTGCCAAACCCCTTAAAGGCAGGAAGCAGGTACAAACTCTTCTAAATGTAGGACTAAAGACCAGAGAAGACTTTTCATTTGACATAGATTTCTAATAACATGGGATTTTTCGTTTCAAACAGAAGTTTCTAGTGAGCTAATGCCAGCTAGACCTTTTTGTAGTAACAGTGCTTTTCAAGGGCTGAGAGGATCCTTCTTCCTAGAGAGTTCAGCACTATACCCGTAAGTTAACTAGAGATGCGACTTCCATGTCAGAGCTGGTCATACTAAGGTACTTCGGACAGGTGCTGGCAAACATGACCTTATTCACCCCATATTCTAAGCTACCAGGTTGACTCAAGTGCAGAAGTTATATAATTGCTCCATGCTGAATAAAGCCTCCTCCAGTATCTTCTTACTTTGATCTTTAATAAACATTAACATGTTCATACAGTGCCTGTAGTGAGTAGTGCAGGCAGTCCTAGAACCAACTCCCTGCATCTGCTTTTCCAGCACCAGCTCTGTTTTGTAAGGAAGAGGTTAAAGAAGACAGCAGTTTTGGTTAAGAAAATGGTTTCTACTCAGGCAAAGCACTGGTATCTTTATACTATTTAAAAGACCTTACCACATTGCATGGTCAATAACAATATCTAGGCTCAAGAAAACAAGACCAACAATAAAGTTCCTGTTAATTCATCAGCGCTTGTTACCAGAGTGAGGAAAGGTAGAAACATTTGTTTAATATGATGGTACATAAACCTGAAGAGTTGCCATGAGTGATTACCAATAGACACCTCTAAGTTTGGAGTTTCTCAGAAACATGTGCAAGTATCACTGCCATAAGAGTTTCTTCTGAAACACACACAGATATCACCTATGAAAAAGCCTGGAAAATGTTATGTGAAAGCAGTTTACAGCAGCATTACCTGGCCTCTTTTGAGTCCATATTTCAGAGATTAATATCCCTATTAGTAGCAACCTGTAAGAGAAGACAGGAATTAGCAGTAACTTCAGCTGTGACAACAGCTTGCTAACAAGTTTCTGTGCTTAGAAAGCTCTAGTCTGTATATTAAGCTAGTCTTAAGTTTAGAGCTACAGGTCTAGACCTGGAAATAACAATATGGAATTTCCTTGGCCACCACTAGGAAGGTAGGGAAGGTAAATCAGACAAGTTAATGTATTTAATGCCTTAGATAAATCCATTTATATTTAGGAGCTATAAAGCTCTCACCTCTGCACCAGACTCAGCTCCATTGTGCATTTGCTCAGCCTCTACGTATGGTGCTTTTTCCTTTATAGTTGCACACAAACAAAAATTTCCTTCAGCAGCTTTGCATAAAAAATACCACCTTTCCAGCTTCTCAGAGTCTTGGTTAAACAGAAAGGCTGCCACCTTTATACTGATGAAACTCATTTTCAGCTGCTTACCTTCTGAAGTATGAACCTATAATTCATGTCACCTGTTCATTTGCTTTACTGATTAAATCTGCTCCTACTTGCATCCTTAGGTTCCCCCATTTTGATGGTTGGCAGCTTCTAACTATGAGGTTGTCAGGGGGCAATAGGATTACTGGTGCTGTTCTGGTAAATTATGTGGCAGTTCATTGTTTCGGAGCTGCTTGTGTTCACCCTCTCCTGTCTGTGAAGGATTTTGCAGTCTTTTCTGGACAGCTGAAGTCTGCCAGAAGCAAATGTGTAAAATGCAACTTTAAGGCAATCGGTCTAACAAAAAAGGGAAGGAACTTAAATTTTAATGTAAGTGGTCAAAACTAACAGTGTACGGGAACCTCACTGGAGACTGATGGGTGTCACAAACTGAATGAAGAACTGACTGGGTGACCTGTGGGACACCTAGACCTGAAATCACCCCCCCATATGGGGAAAATTTACCCGAAAACTATGGAGGAGTAGATCTGACCACAGACTGTAGAAAGGGATCCTGCCTTTGCTGCATGCCGAAGGCAGAGGAGTTACACCTGTGACCCTGAGTCTGGATCAGTGATGGCTTCCCACTGATATCAGCATGGGTGCACTCTGGTCGCTGTGGGTGATGCATGGGAGTGTGATGTCCCTGGGGCTGAGCTGCTGATGGTCAGAAGGTGGCCAGGTCGCCTACTGTGCAAAGGTGTGGTCGTGGTGTCTGTTCGCAGTTTCTGTAAGTGATGAGCACTGTTTGTGTACAGTTATACCAACTGTTTGTATACAATTATAGCAGTATCAATAGCATAAACAATAGTAGCTGCAATGTTGTTTTATGTAATATAGGGTGCTAGAATTCAGTATTCCTTGCCCTGGTCGTCGTTCGGTTCAGCTGTCAGTCGCCCTTTGCAAATACATCCTCAGAGCTCAGAGCCATAGTTTCCCTGTGCAGATAATAATTTCTCCTCCTTCATGGCTAAAATATTGCTTTGATTTTCCTGTTTTCTTTGTGCACCTATGTATTTTCTAGCAGCTTTACTAGGACATAATGAATATTGTGCGTGTCAGCACATGTTGTTCCTCTGTCTGAAACACCTTTGCCAAGAGGCAAGCTTGACAGTGTTTGCTAATTGCCTGCATCCCTCTGTGTATATTTCATATCTAGACTAACCTAGTGTTGGAGGCCCTTTTGTCCTAGGTTTATGCTTATAACACTAGGGTTTTGCTCCTTCCTTTGCATGTGTGAAGGCTGCAGGAGCAGCGGAGCTGGAGGACTTCTTTGTAATTAACACCGATGTCCTCGAGAGGGAGCCTGAGGTTTCCCTGCCGGGCTGCTCCCTGCTGTTATTCGGGGTTTGTTCTTAGAGCTCACGATGCTTACACAGGGTCGTGTTAGACAGACAGATGTATTTATGCTGCTGATCACGGCCAACCTGGCTGCACCACTCCCACATCTTCGGGAGCATCAAAAAATTAATTGGATGGGAAAAACAGAGCTTGCCGTGTTTCCTGATGTTGGATCTTACCCCAGAAACAAATTTCATCCCCAACTGGTTTGTGTTGCTGTTGTTTCCTTTTGACTTTACAGGGAGCTCTCCTGAGAAGCACTATCCACCAAGGATACTATATAAATAATTGATTGTATCAATAAATAAAACCATGATCAGGCAGTCAGGGCTTAAATATTGGGTAGTGCATCCTTGTTTTTTATTATTGGAGATCATTTGAATTATGTCTTTATTTCACTGTGTAGTGTGTTTTTACAATACTAAAAAGAGGTTATTACACTTTCCAGAACTTGATTTTAGGTACCACCGGGGAAGTGCCTGAGATTTCCTCCAGCTTCTGTCAACTCTACCTGACATTTAAAGCAGATCTGCACTGTGGACAAGACCATCACACCAATTGTATGCTAAGTGTCAAGGCTGCTCATGCTTTTCCACCCTAAACAGATTCTAGCCACGTTTCTATTAAGCTTTCAACCTGCCAATGCTCACACGCTGAGCTTGTGGGGCCAAGTGGCATCCTGGAGGTCTCTTATTCACTTTTAGCAGTTTGAGCAGGATCATGAGGGCTAGCATTCACATGCTGGAATGTAAGGACAATTGCTACAACTCAGCCTTATCACAGCAGTACTGAAAGCATTACCTGTCTAGTTTACCCACACAGCTGCTCTTTGCTTGATTCTTTCTTTTTCTGTTTTTACCAATCAACTGTAGATTAATTCCTAGATACTTCTATGTTTCTGGGTTGTTATGGTTTTTTGGGGTTTTTTTTGTTTTGTTTTTTCTTTTCAGTATGTAGCTCATGTTGGCTTGGACCATAATTATGATTCTGGGCAATATAATAACACAAATCAATCTGAGATTATTAATATCCAATCAAACCTAAATTACCAGCTGACTTAACTAAAAAGCAAGAAGAAGTCTTGTCTGACACAATTTTAATGTCTAAAGAATACTGAAATATAAAAGGCTTTACTCAAATTATCTAGCCAAATATCAAAAATTTTGCTTCTGGGCCTTTCAGTCAGTATCAGGGCAAGAAGAGGAAGAAATGATGTAGTATTATGCACACTTTCAGGGCTAACTACTATGTGGAAGCGTGTGCTGGTATCAGCATTTCCTAATGTTACCAGCCTTTCAGCTGGTAACTGATAATTCTCCCACAGCAAGCAGTGACTGGGCAGTAGAGTTAGGATGTGTAGTGCCATGACCCTTGGATGAAGAAAAAAAGGTGGTCTGTACAATCTAATATGGCTCTCTGTTAAGAGTACCTTAAAAGCTATTTTGACTGCATGCAAAAATGCATGATAAATTAAAGTCAAATCAGTTCCTTTAGGATTAGGTAATAGATAATTCTATGCTAATAGGAATAATAAAACCAAGAGAAATTTTGGAGTCTCACCCTTATAAAGTGATACTTATGAAATGTCCACAAGGAAATGCATTACTCATTTTCTTGACAGGGTTGCAATGCAGTATAATAGATATTCAATCAACTACTCTATCTGCCTCATTCTGTTTTCTCCTTCTCCCAGTAATCTGTTCCTAGACAGTGTGTTTATGCTCTAGCCTGATTAAAATGTTTTCAATGTAAAAAAAAAACCCAGGGAGACAGAAAACACTGTTCATCTGTAAGTGATAGCTGCAAGAGCAGACACATTAGATAGAACGAAGCCATTAACTAAACTCAGCAACTTATCCTGGGCTGTCTCTGCAGCAAGATATGCCTCCTCTGGGGATAAGAATGGTTTCCTAAATCATCACTGAGTTGATTTTCAGTTAGGCACAGTCCTGCTATGGGCATACGGTAGAGCTAAGATCCCCAGAGCATCAGGAAACCATCTGTCTCAGAGTTACGGGTGGTTTTCTTTGAGCTCCCTGTTATTCAGGGGCAGTAGGTATGATGATTGTCAGCTGGCAATTCAGATTAAACCAGGGGCCAGCACGTTTAAAAGGACAAATGTCCCCAGTTAAAGCTTTGAAAGATGTGCTATGTTAGTCCTTTCTTCTCTGAATATGGTACAGCAGGACATTTGAAACAAGCCTCCCCTCAAGAGAGCCAGTCGTGATCAGATTTTCTTGTGAAGTGCATCGTGTTTTGCACAAAGAACATGCCTGAAGCCATGCCTCCATCCCACCTTCTCCCCGCTCGTGCTTTCTGAGTATCGCCTCCTTCAACAAGGTAGTGTAAGAGCAGTGAATGCCCTTCTCTGAACCAGGACCGTAACCTATGGAGTTATGTAGAAGATCTCCTAAAACTGAGAATACCACTCTAAAAGTTTGTCTGCATCAATAAAATTGAGCCAAATTAAGTGAAAGAGTTACACCAGGAAGTAATCTGGCCCTTGAAGTCCAGTTAGAATTTGAGAATAGGAATTTATGTGTGGTGGAGAGCAGTCTGTGGAAATGTCTGGAACCAAATGCAAAGCAATTTAGATTACTGTGATAGTACAAAAGCGCTTTGTGTAGGCAATTTAAGACATCTGCCCATGGTCCAGACATCTGTGTGCAATGAATACCATTTCTGAGCTAGCTCTTTATTTATCGTTCAGTGATGTCCATTAGTAATTGCTGCCCCCGTACAACTCTGTCTTTGTCTATATGTAGTTATATATGGTTACTTGACAACTGTAATAAACAAGGAAAGAATTACTTGTTCTTAAATTGAAAATACAATCTGTGATCTAGTTCTGTTTCAAATAGAGACAAACACATTTTACTCTTCCCTCCCATTCTCTCTCTTTGTCTGCATTTGAAGATGCTATGCACATTTATATGCCTCAAAGTAATGGACACATAAACTAGCTCCTGTCATGCAGATGGGTCGTGCAGATATAATTCTTTTGCATTTTTAGCTCTGTCTTCAGTTTCAATCCTCCTGCGATGCTGAAGAACCTGAAACACTCAGGCCTGTACTCAGAAGCCAGGCTTCTCTTCAGACACAGAGCCATTATCTTTGGTCACTTCCAATACTTCTCCGTATTTATACTCACTATTTCATGGATTTGGAATCCTATCTTTTCTCTATTTATGCAACATCTCTGAGACCTTGCAATATCATTTACTTATCTAGTAAGTAAGTCTTTGGTATAAGAAGGAAGGAAATTTTCTCTGGTGCAAGATCATGCACCAGTACTAATTAGACTTTGTAGGAACAGAGACAGCAAGTGAAAATAGTGTGTCATCTTCAGCAAACAGAGATTTGTTCCCTCTGTTCAAGTAATTCCACAGAGTGTCTTATTAACAGTCAAAATGAAGCAATACAGAACCACAGGAAGAGTAGTCTTCCCAGAGTATCTTTGTAAAATTTAACTTCTAAGTCTAACTGTGATTTGTTTAAATGCAGTTTAATGCTTGTCTATTGACGTCTTTAAGGTTTAATGCTGCAGTCTTGAGCTAACAACAGTCTGATCCTCTCTGATTTCAGTGAGCTTTGGATTAGACTCTCAACGTTTGGAGGGCGAGGTTGTCTATGTTCCCAGCATACTGAAAACAGAGGGTTTTTTTTTTATTATTGATTGATTTATTTTGCAGTTTGGAAGTGTGTTCAATTGCATCAGTGTTTATCTGTGTTGCTTTGCTGATAGAGCTCCATATTGCCTGTAGGGAAGAAGATAAGTTCAAATTTGGACAACACGTCTCCTCTCCCCAGAACTGGCAGCGATCCAGCATTAAGTTAAAGATCTCACAGCACTTTTCGTAATGGTTAGGGGACAACTCTGTCTTTTTGACAGATTTCCTTCTTCTGTGGAAACATATTCTAACCATAAAGAGCCAAATGATGAATAACCTTTATGCAGGACCATGAAATATATGGATAAGGTCTGGGAATATCGCGAGCTTGTGCAATGGATTGTGTAACGAACCAGCCAGTCTTTTGTATATGGAGACCACACTATGAATGAGACCAGAGAGGCAAAGCAAAATGGGCTTAACCTCCAATTGGACTCCATAGCAGTCTGTGGAAAACACTGTGCTGAAGAAAAGCCATGCCGGCTCTTCCAAACTCCCCTTCCATCTTTTCCCCTCTTCATCTTGAGCAGGGAGACTAAACAGGAATCATTGCACTGAATTAGGACATTATACTGAGACTGGAGCAGTCGGTTTCAGATTTTCTATGTGATCTCGGAAATCTCATTAGACATCGGTATCTACATCCCCCATTTATAAAACAGGGTTAATAATGTTTCACAGTACTGTTAAACAAGATATAAAATAAGCTTGTGAACTGCTCATACACTACAGAATATGTGTACCAAAAAGGCAATAGAAGTATGGAAGATCATTTGTGTAGCAGCATTATTTAAAATATAATCAATCTAGATTCACACTGCCTTTGGGTAACTACAGGGAAAATTGGCCCTAGATGAAGTATTTTACAGGAGAGAGAGAGAGATGTTTGTGGCATGAGGAGATACCGCTCACATTTTTTCTGAGTTTCATATACTCCTATTGATTCCACGATAAATGTCATTGAACATTCATCAGTTCCAGTCAAAAAAATGGCTTTATGTCCTGGTAATAAGTTTGACATTTGTTTTACTCCCAAATAGAGATAAAGAGCAGAAGAGCAAGTTCAGAAGAACTGAACTTCGGTCTGGAAAGAATAATTCAGAAGTTCAGTCTGGAAGAATCTAGGGGCTTCCCTTCTGTTTGCTTTGATGTTGGGCTGAAATCTTTTGAGGTTCTGTGGTATCGTTTGGAGATTATAGACTATATGTCTTTATAGTTGGACTCGATGACCTTAAAGGTCTTTCCCAACCTAAATGATTCCATGATCGCACTGCTCTCCACAGTAGGCCAAATTTCCCTGCCAGACTTCCCTGTCTGCAATGCATTCTTGTGTCTCGATGGCTAACAGTCTGTCCCATGCCCTGGAAGATGTCACGTGGCAAGAGACTCCAGACCATAGAACCACAGAATCACAGAATAGTAGGGGTTGGAAGGGACCTCTGTGGGTCATCTAGTCCAACCCCCCTGCCGAAGCAGGGTCACCTACAGTAGGCTGCACAGGATCTTGTCCAGGCGGGTCTTGAATATCTCCAGAGAAGGAGACTCCACAACCTCCCTGGGCAGCCTGTTCCAGTGCTCCGTCACCCTCAGAGGGAAGACCATGAAGAAGAGCAGCAGATATTTAGCAAATGAACCACAGCTTCCACAAGGTACCATGGTAGCTGAGGACAGTATGCCAATACTAATCATTTCAGAGTTGCATTGACATGTAACAGTTTGGCAGTAAGTCATGGCAAGTTTTAATATAGATGCTGATGTCATCTTGCCGAAAGGAGTTACTCTATAGTAATTACACTCATAGTTGAAGGAGTCAGGGTGATGCTGCAATCCCAGGATGGATGAGGGGTGTGGAAATCACTTTTACCCAACACTAATCAGAACACCTACGAGTTATTCAGGCATAACAACATACCCTCTCTGAACCCCATTTTAATTTGACCTTGCCTTATACGTTAGGTTTTGCTTCTTAATTTCACTTTGCTGACAGAAAACACTTATTCACTAAGATTTTAGAATTTGAGTCTAATAAGAAAAATAATAAATTGACCCTTACTGATTTTATGTGAAAGCTCACTATTTTCTACTGAAAATTCCAACAGTTCTTTTTGCCTCCATTTCAAAAGAAGCAGCAGAAACCGGTTGTTAAATCCCACAATTTATCAAACATTTGATTATGATCTTACCCTTATTACAGGAACTAGGAACTGTTCTTTTGAAATCAGTGAAGACCAGTTAGGAGAAGACTCATGTTGCATGACCCATGATCTAGTTCTGGACAGATTCTGGCTGTAATTTCATTATTTAGGCTGTAGAAGGGGTGTAAAATTAGGGGTTCTTGAAGAGTTCAGGAGTACTTTTAGTGCAGCTTTGTGAAAACACTTGTTTATTAGCTTATTTGGCTCCTTTCAGAACAGGCTCTGCTTTGACTATGCATTGTCCACAGTGGCAAAATTGCCTTAATGTCTTCCCTACTGGGATCCCATGATCTGGTAGACCTCTCTGTCTTCATGCTGCAAGGTGCTGCCCCCATAGAAGCGTCATTTTGACTATTTATGGGGCTCTGCTGTGGACTGAATTGGCTGACTGCACTACCATTAGAAGAAAACATGTGTTTTCGCAGTTCTTCAAAATCAATCATAGAATCATAAAATTATAGGTTGGAGCAGACCTCTAAGATCATCAAGTCCAGCTGTCAACCCAACACCACCATGCCTGCTAAACCATATCCTGACGTGCCACATCTACACGTTTTTTGAACACCTCCAGGGATGGTGGCTCCACCACTTCCCTGGGCAGCGTGTTCCAATGCCCGACCAATGCTGGCACAGCTGGATGCAAGGAGGGGAGATGGGTTGTTTTGGTGTGGGGAAGGGACTGTGTATCGAGATGGTGTACTGCTACTGATAACAGATTGTCAAACAATGTATTTTCAGCACAGATGTTTTGACAGTTATTGCAGAGAGAGGTAGGATCTGGCAACCTTGAATAGTAGGGAGTGTGACTTACTCCTCTCTTGAACTTAGGTGATGTGGCTGTAGCCAGAATGCCCAGGTGAGGCATTTGTAAAATGTGATTTGAGCATGGCATGTAACTACTAGAGAAGCCTCCTGAAAATTGTAGTTTAGATGCTTCTATCATAGCCCATTTATAAAAATACTGTGTTACTGTGCTGAACTTGCAGGTCCATTTGCAAGCCTGAGCCTGCGATATTGCCCAGCAAGAGCAAGCCTATCAGGAGACTCCAGACTAAGAGCAGGAGAAAAACAGGGAGGAGAGCTGAGGAGTAGTGGCTTGACTCTTTTTAACGGTACAATTGCACTACCCTAAACAACATATAAATATGCTATAACGTATTAGAGGCCAGATAATAGTTTGAGAATAAAATCGTGTTAGACTTTGCGATATGACCGACTTTTACATGAAGGGAACAGAAATTGAAGGGATCCCCTATCAATGTTGTTTTTAAATTAAAGAGCAGCACTCTGACATTAGTATAGGAGTAGTGATGCAGCTTTTAAAATTGTCAGCCTAACAATATTGCATATTAGTCCAGTAGATGTCCCAGAACTGCTTTTAGAGATCCTGTGTGTAGCAAGTGAATCCTGTATGTTTGCAAAGCAGTTTGCTTTAAACTCCTTTGCAGTCTCTTTATAGCACAGGACTGGGAAGCAATGCTGATGTTAAGTTGATTTTCTTTTGAGAAAGCATTATGTGCTTTGAATGTCTTCAGCTCCTTAAGGTGATGAGTGGTTTTTTTTGCCTCTTGCAAGGCAATGAGCAGTGGCTGGTGTTCAAGAACTTCTTAATAAAATACCGGATTCTGCTGCAACTACTTTAATTCAGCTATCTGGAAAAATGCGAGTGTTGTAGGGATCATCCAAACATTTTTCCTGTAGAGGTCAAAAACCTCATGCTTTTTACTGTGTTAGAACTCTCTTAATTAATCCAGATAAATATTTTACTGAGATCTATACTTGTTATTGTATTTGTACAAAGGGGTGCTACAGTGCCATTAAACCTAAGGTCACTGTAGGATTCGTGTATCTTTCCATTCAGCAATCGGGTTGCTCCATAGCAGATTCATAATTGGCCCACCTGTTTTCACTTCGGGAAGCCCAGTCTCATCAGATGCATTGCTTGCATCTGTGTTCCTCTAGTGTTTCCACATTCAAAGTGGGCATATAAATAGAAGTTTGTTGCCGAAGGAAGCAGTTCTTAAAGCACCTGATTCTAATCACTGTGAGAAAATGGATGTAGCATTAAAAGGGCTTTCGATCAGGGTAACTATTGACAGCTTCCTTTGTGCAAATGTTAAATGCTGCTACTTCAGTTCAGAGGTTTTCCACATTTGCTTGCAGTTGTATCCTTAAAAATCTCAGGATTAGGCAGAGGTTTGAGTCCATCAATCCATGCACTTAGTACCCCACTATTGGAGGCATTCCCCTATACAGTAATTTTCATCAGCTGATTAAAACCCACTCCAAAAACAATCAATTTTATTGCCCTCCCCAACTCTCTAATGGAAGAATGTTCCAGATCTTTATTTCCTTGACATTTGGAAGTGTTCTAATTTTTATCCAGATTGTGTTCTTGAGTAGTTTATATTGATTTGTTCTTGTACCAGTATGGGTCTTGAGCGTAAATTACTCTTACTCACTTCCTGGTTTTATTTCTCATTTTCAAAAGAAGTCATAATCACTGTTACTCTTCATTTTGCAGGCTAAAGCATCCTAGTCTTTCTCATCCCATCTCTTATACTTGACTCTCCATTCCTCTGAACATCCCAGTAGCATATTTTTCTGTGATATGGAGGATCTGAAGTGAATACAGATGAGGTTTTGCTAGCACTACGATAAGAATGTATGTCGACTGAAAATACCTTGGGTTTTTCATGGTCATGTTCTGTTGATGGCTCATAATCCATGCTGCGACCGGTTACCTTAATGACATCTTTCTCTGTTCTTTCTAGTCAGAACTCTGAGCAGATGGATGCAGCAAGAGGTGTATCTCCTTGCTGCATTCGAACTGCTGGATGTGAAATGGCTCCCACCTTTAAGCAGCACAAGACTGTATCATGTTATATGCCCTGTTAATACATCTATATGAAATGTAGCTTGGTCACATTCAAAATATTTCCAGAAAGGGCAGAGAAGCCCCACAAAAAAGGTATGTGCTGTGTAAAAAGACAGTCACATGCACTATTAATCACTAGTGCAGCCTGTGTCCCGCTTATCATTCCTTGCTGGACATTGGACCTGATATTAACCAAAGAAGTTAACATTCTGAGTTCAGGGAAATTCTTGGGGAGGTGATACTGCACACTGAGCATAATGCAACACAACATGCTGCTGTTTGATGGAAAATTAGATAGCAGCCAAAGAAGACTTTGGCAAAGCAGGGCTTTACAGCTGATAGCAAAGCAAGGTCAACCACCCCATTTCAGGCACTTTCTTCACTCAGCATCTATATGTTTAGCCAGCTTATAGGTAGAGTGACGAGGATGGTTATCAATTATTTTGAGGGCAGAACAAGCATTCCTTCTTGAACATCAGTGTTTCTTCTTGGTTGTGTTGCTGAGAATGCGTTAGTGTCTCATCTGCAGTGGGCTGTGCAGTTGTTTTGCTGGTGCTGCCATTTTGGTCTATGCTTCTTCCATAATTGCTAAATCACAAAAAAAAAAAAAAAAACACCCAGTGAATATCCTAATATCCTTAGTCTTAACCAGAAAGAGATTTCCCTGATCTTTAATCCCATAGAATGTGATGGAATTTACATTACTTTTAATCCTTTGATTTTAGTTTTTTTAGCCTAAGTCATTAAGCTTCAGCTTTTCCTGTCGTCAAGCACATGAAAATGGGCACCCCCAAGAATTCAGTTATTCTTGTCAGGTGTGTGTCTAAGATGCATGTAGTAAATCACTGTCACTGACAGAAGCAGCTCCTAACTGATTATCTTAGACTAAAGATCTAACCTTTGAAGGGATGCAGATGAGTGAACTTCATATCATTTCATTAAAATGCAATATGTCTAGATCTGAAAGACTTCTGTATTGACCCTCTTTGGAACTTACATGGTAATTGTGTCGATGGGTTGTCCCCATAGATTCTTCGGAATAGAAACTTTCCAAAACATGAGCAAAGTTCTTAGCTTTTAGTGCTCTATTTTTTTGCAGAAGGCATTAAGTAAACACAGGATGGTAATGAAGATGTAGTAGTCCCTTCATATGCTCCAAAGACTTTATTTGGCTAACCCAGACCCACAAGAATGCTGTAACTTCCTTCATTATTCATGAGAAGAGCATGGTGGAATGCTTTCAGATGTAAATACCCTTACATCTCAATAATCACTGCTATATGCCTGTATAGCAATATTGATTCCTGACCCGTCTTTCTCTTACGTATTGAAGGAGACCTTTGCAATTCTTTCACCCACACAGACGGCGATTGATGGCAAGCCAGAGAAATGGACATGTCAAGGACTTCAGAGCTAAACAGAAATGCAACATGACAAATCTTTAAAAGGAAAGAAAAGAGACTAGAACTAGGAGGAAAAAGTATTGTAGATTTGAAGTGAAATAGAATAAAAGAAGATCTAAAAGTATAAGATAAGCAAATTGAAACACTGCTGTATCTTTAATATTGCTCCATTCATTTTAGTACTACCTTGTCTTCCAAACCCTGGAAGGTTCAGTTTCTTCTGTAGGCCTGACTGTCTTATCCAATCTTCCGGATTTCTTCCTTTGTACCTGATTGCATCACATATACCCAAATGAAGTTATGTGCCTGGACTGAGATTCCGAAACGACTACCTTAGTAACACTGAATAGTAATAGAGTTGAAAACGAGGAAGAAAGACAGCAAAGGATAAATAAAGAAATAAAGGGAAGAGAAAGAATGTTGAAGAAAGAAGGCCCCAACCTTCTTTTACTTCATCTTCCTAGCTAAGAAAAGACCCCTCGATAAACTTGTAGGAGGAAAGAAAAGATTACATATGATCCTTCTTCACCATTCTTTGCAGACCTGCTTTTCCCACTGAAAGACCCTGTCTTCTTTTACCTCAGTAACTATGCTTTCCCATTAATTTTTAGAAAGATGTAGCACTGTACAGCCCAGTGTATTTGTTGTAAGCCAGAATTCATCTGTGACAGGCAAGCCAGATCACGTATCCAATGTGTAATTACAGTATTAGTAGCCTGTGTAACGATAGGTGCCGCATTCAGCATTCCCACACAAGTTGTCATTTATATGTTGTGCTTCCAAAGCCCTACTTTAGACCTATTCCGCTACATGTGACATTGTAATTTTAGATTAATTTGAGTTAGAAAAGATACCAGGAATTTCCTATCTACCGCAGCGAACAGTGATTCAGTCACTTGCCGTCCATCACCTTCTATTAAACAAGCTTCTGCATTAATATGTTTTCAGAATAAATGGAAAACATACTTTCCAGAAATGGGATATGCTTAATGCACATTTACATTTGACTTCGCCTCCTTAAAAACATGTCAACAGCCCCGTAACCAGTGAGTAGCTGGGACTGATAATTTTTTTTTTCCTTCTCCTTGATGGAAGATCTGGTATGGTTTATATATTCCTAGAAACATTTACAGATGCTTTTAAAATCAAATGCTAGCATTATACTCCTCTGACTACTCATACTTTACTGCCAAACTCAGCATTAAAAAAATTAGTAAAAAACCCTGGAGCTGTAAGTTCTGTTCCTAGCTCTGCAGCAGATGTAGTGTTTCTTCAAGTTACTGGATCATGCTGCCTTACAAACCCTTTAAAACTCTTTACCTTTCTTTTGATAGTACTTTGTTATCACTGGAAATATGCTATGTAGTGAGTTGAAGGTGCTATGTTGCATTGTATGAAATTATTTTCTCACCCTAATTGAGGATGGACCCTGCCATTTACCAAGAAAGTTTGTCTTTCTGAACCGAATAGCAAAAATTGTAAATTCCTACTGATTTACTCAAGTCAAAGGAGCATAGACGGTCTCCAGACTGAGGACACAAAAGCAAGTACAGGAGTGCTGTGTTTCCAGTCTACCTCTCACTTGTGACAATGTAAAAACATAATATCACAACACTAGTTCCCCTGGTTTGTACGAGAGGGAGGACTGAGCCTCTGTGGATGTGGTGGAAACTCCATGTAAAACTCAATTAAATGAAACTATTGGCATCCTGCCAGCGTGCAAATGAAACCCAGAGTTCTGCGCTGAGAAACACCTAAGTCAAGAGGACAGTGAAAAGCTGTGATTGGCATGGGTGGTTGTGCTGCAAGTGACAACTCCCTGTGCTTGCTGGTGTGGTGGCCGTGGATGTGCATCAGTGACTGCTGCAGGGACTGGAAGCGGCGTTGCTGGTGGCCATCAATGCACATCAGCAATGACTGCAGGGACTGGAAGCAGTGTTGCAGTCCCTGTCCCACGTGCCCTCCTGCGGGCTGGAGTGGATGGCGTTGCAGGCGGCAGAGCAGACCAGATTCAGATCTTGCTGACAGAATTGCCATTTTAACTGCCATTTTTTGTTTCCTTTTTTTCCTCAAGAAAGTACCTAGGGCAGAGTTACTCCCCCTTTGTCCCACAGCTGTGCAGTTTGAATTATGAGCATTTGTAGAGGAAGAACATTGAGTCCATTTGCCTTTAATAGGGTCCCCCTTGTGTAACTGCTGACAGAATTTGGTTGAATGAAGGCAATTCAGGGAAGAAAACAAATAGGGGGAAAAATGGCCAGCCCTTAGGGAGTGGCAGCATTACACAAACACAACAAACTCATCCACAACTGTGCTCAGGGCTTTATTGTTTCCAGTTTAGATTAGCCAGTGGCAGCCTGACTTTGCTCACTGCATGCTTTAGAGAGCCATAAAAAGGATGTAAGCCGTTTTATGGGGGGGTCACCATCCCTTCCGATGCAGCCATATGTTCACTAGTGCAAACTTTTCACTCCACTGCTGAAAATCTTCTCATCTTAAAAGGGATTTAAAAAACAACTGTTTTGTCTCGAGTTAACTTATTACCAGCAGCTTTGAGGGGGTTAATATTTGTAAAAACTAATCTGGACACTGTAATGATTTGTTCCAGAATATAAATATTTCTGATTGACCTTTGGCTAGAGCACAGGATACTGTGAGCCAGCCTTGTATATGTCACTTTCTCTAACAGTCTGCATCTCACAACCCTTTTAAGCCGATGAGCAACAGTTAACACTATTTTGCAATATTATAAACCACTGCAGCGCAATGAAGATGATGGCGTTTTAGCCTAGATTTCCCTTCATCTTTTTTCCCTGCCACCAGCGACTAAGCTCATCCTCACCATAAACAGCTGCCAATAAGTTTTCTTGCATCAGGAAGCTAGAAATGACCTCTCTCCATTTCCAGATGAACGAGTCAAGTAAATTCCAGGGCATGTTTTCAAACGAAGATGTAACAACCTGCCAAAAACCTCAAGTCAGCCCTCTGTGTAAAAGCATGATCACAGCTCAGGGGAGTTGCTGTGTTTTAGTGGAAGCACATTAAAAACTGCTTTGTAAGGAAAGATGCTCCTTCAGACAGCTCAGTCCTTCAAATATTGCTTATGCGAAAAGAAACCATGATGCATCAAATACAAAAATAAATGCAGTTCCTAAGCCTTGTGATATTTCTTGATGCAGATAAAAAAAGAGAAGATGTCTGGGTCTGCAGAACACCGGGAGGAGAGAACTGGCATTTCTAAATATGCTGCCCCAAAGGGAGTGGGCGTGTTGTCCAGAAAAGAGCAATGCAAGATCATGCTGATGTAAGGAGCTGTAAGTTATGATAATGCAGGTTGCAGCTTGACAGGCTCAGTGAGAAGCCAAGACAGCACATTTCTGCCC
Organism: Opisthocomus hoazin; assembly: GCF_030867145.1. Taxonomy (NCBI): domain Eukaryota; kingdom Metazoa; phylum Chordata; class Aves; order Opisthocomiformes; family Opisthocomidae; genus Opisthocomus; species Opisthocomus hoazin. The sequence goes on from NC_134415.1 coordinate 119,728,231, forward strand.
TCCATGCCAAGCAAAGCAGGACCATGGGACATATCCAGTGGCCACAACAGTGGCTAAGCACAGGGTCACCAGGGTCATCAGGCGTGTTGACCTGAGCAATGAGCCCATCACAGCCCCCTTTGCCACTGCAGATCTCTCCGGGTGTCACAGAAGTGTATGTGCCTTGCTGCCCAGGGAGCTGCCTCGTGCTTTCCTGGGCGATTTCCAGCATCTCATTCTCCCATGTGATCACAGAATCACAGAATCACAGAATAGTAGGGGTTGGAAGGGACCTCTGTGGGTCATCTAGTCCAACCCCCCCGCCGAAGCAGGGTCACCTACAGCAGCTGTGATGACTTAGGTTGTGTAACCATCTGATGGGCTGCTGTGCTGCAGTATCATTTCCAAAGCCAGTGACAATATTTCTGCAGGATCTTTCAAATTTTATACTGAAATCTCCAAATGACCCACTAAGATGACCTCATTTGCCTTTAGGAAATATTCTGTTCACATTCTTGTATTCGGATAGTTCTGAGAAATTCGCTCTGCACTCAGTCCATTGCTTTCTCAGAAACTTTCTGTAACTAAATGTCATTCTGTGCAGGTCATTACTTTTGATCTTAGTATTACTGCTGGTTAATTACTTTTTTTGTAAACACAAGTAGCAGAAATACAGATTGCTGTGCGAAACATTGAAGGTTTCATGTAATATCTGGACAAGCCATATTCTGCAGCGACTAAACTTTCTGTGATTAATGAAACAGGAAGGTGATAATGCAATTTATTAATACAATTATATACTATAGCTCATAAGAAAAAGAAACTTTTCTGCACAGCAATAGTAATTTACGGGAATATCAGTAAACACAATCAGAGAGAAATATACTGTCTTAGGATCTCCACTCTCCTCAGCCTTCACAAAGGAGGATGCTCATAACACTTCAAAATTATTACCAGGAACACAACAGCACAGTGAGTATTGATGTTGACTCTACAACAAAGGGTTGTTTAAATCATGTATTGAATTCTAACCCTCCCCCCTCAGCCCAAATAAAAAAAAAAACAAACAAAAAAACAGAGGAGAACCAGAGGAGAATTTTCTGTAACATTTGTGCATCTTTTATCCAAGGGAAGACTGATTAGGAGAAAAAAATGGCAGGAAGGGTTACTAAGATTTTATTTTTTTTTTTTTTCTAAATCCAAAACCCGATGGTGGTTTAGAGGACTTTTTAATTTAAAAGTTTGGAAAAGTTTGCCGAAAGTGCAGGAAATACTTGTCACCGCGTCAAAATTCGTAAGGAAGGAATAAACCTCCACGTTCACCCTGGGCGATCTGCGGGACGGTGCCGGTGGAACTACCGAAACGTTCCGTTCCCGGAGGCCGGCGCGGCTTCGCCCCGCTGCCCGCTGCCTTTGGCTGAGGCAGGAACGAGCACTGGTACAGGCAGCTCATTGGGGGTGCCATTAATTAAGGAGCAACCGCTTCCCCCCGCAGCGTGCGGGAGGACGCTCCGCACCTCGCCCCGTGCAGCGGCGAGGAACGCCGCGCGTCTGGCCGCTTCGGGGGGATCGATAGCGGATCAATCCCCCCGGCCCCGCCGCTGCCCCCGCGGCCCCGGGCACCGCCGCCGCTCAAAAGCGGGGAGGCGGCAGCCGAGCAGCCCGGTTCGCGGAGACCCGCGGCAGGCGCGGAGCTCGCTCCCGCCCCGCCGCCTCTCCCGCCCGCCCCGCCACCGGCCCGGCCCTGGCGGCGTCGCCCGCTCCCCGCGGCTGCCTCCGGCCTGGCGGTGCCTGGTAGGTGGTTGCGGGAGGGGGCGGCGCGGGCGGGTCCCCACGCGTGATGCGGAGACGAGGCCCGGGTTGGTGCGGGACCCCCTTCGGACGCGGAGCGAGGCTCTCCGGGCGCTACGGGAGACCCCACGGGTGCGGTGCAGGAACCCCAGGCGAAGTACGGGAACTCTCCGGGAGAGGAGAGGGACCCCCGGGAGGTGGTGCGGGACCCCCCCGGGACCTCGGGGCAGGATCCCCGGCGCGCGGAGCGGGACTTCTAGGGAGCGCTGAGCGGGACCCCCGGGGTTGCGGTGCGGGACCCCCCGGAGGCGGGGCGACACCTCTCAGGGACGCTGCGGGACCCCGGCGTTGCGGTGCGGGACCCCCCGGAGGCGGGGCGACACCTCTCAGGGACGCTGCGGAACCTCGGCGTTGCGGGACCCCCCGGAGGCGGGGCGACACCTCTCAGGGACGCTGCGGGAGCCCCGGGAGCTGTGCGGGACCCCTCGGAGTCACCCTCCGGGGACAGTGCCGGTGCGGCGCGGGGACGGGAGCGGGGCGCCGGGGCGAGGGGTGCCCGAGGCCGGGCTGGGGACTCGCCCGAGCCCGCCCGCCGCCTCCTTCCCCCCCCCTGCTCCCAGCGGGAGCTGCGCGGTGCGGGGCCGGGGGGAGCGGCCGGCGGGGGCCTGCAGCGCCAGGTAGGCAGGTCCAGCCCGGCTCGGCGCGGTGCCGGGGGTGCGATGGTTTCTCCTTTGTGTTTCGCGGGGCAAAGAGCCGGGGAGGGGGGGAGAAGGGGGTGGGGGGGGGGGGTGCAGCCTGTTCTCCGCGGCTGCTTTTCAATGGCTTGCGCGGGAGCGGATCGATAGAGATGTCTCTGAATCCCTTTCGCATTGCAGAGCTCTGCCTCGCCTTTTAAAAACGCATTTAGATTAAAAAGTAAACTAGAACTAAGCAGCCGTGAATGGCTGCGATAGCCTCTGTGGCTAAAGAAATGGGGGAGAACTCTCTCCTCTCCGCGTGGCCGATTTAAAGTAGACTTACTCAGTTGGGGACAGTTTCCCTGGTTTTAGATCCGGGTGGATTTTGAAGGGGCTTTCTCTTTTTATAATAAAGACTTTTCTTGTGTGCTGCTGTAAAATCCTCACTGCTCATTTTCTGGATATTCTTGCCGGGGAGATAGCCCTGTGTCAGTGCTATCTCTCTTTTGGCTAATGCAAAGCCCAGCTGCCGATTATTCTGGGAGCTGGACTCAGAGTGTCTGCTGGGGAAGGTAGACCTCAAGATCTGAGCAGTGGCAACGTATTGATTCCATTAGCAGAATTTACAGATCTACCGACAGCTCGCTTTAACACAGTCGCTTTCCCAGAACTGAAGTTCTCCTCAGAGCATCCGTCGCTGGTCTAGGCCAATAGATGGCACAAGGCACTCGGGCTAACATTCTCTGAGGAGAGACGAGGCAAGAACACACTTGTTCATGAGCCAGGATTTTCGGAGGGTATGTGTGGGTCAAATTCTGGGTGTCCAACCTGGGATACCTTGGGAAGGTCTGCTTTTCAGAGGCATGTCCCAAGCCATGCATTCTTACTTTTCTCGGTCACAAATGCAGCATTTTCCAAAGTCCTTCTCTGCTGTAAGCAGTTAGGGTTAAAGCGTCGCATCCACAGTTTTGCTAGGAATTGATCAGTGTTGGTATCCTAAACTCAGTAGGAAGCAGGGGTGGCTTTTCAAATTTGTGAGGTGTGTTTGGTATCTGCTGCTGGGGAGAAGCTGCCTATTGCAGCTGGGTTGAAACCAGTAATCATTTGCGGTGAGAACAGAGTTTTTTTTTACAGAGAACTGTATCCTCTCCTCGTTACCTTCTACTTTTCTAGATTTTACTACTCAAAGTGGTAGTACTGGGGGGTGGGGTGGGTGGGTAAAAGACAACTGGCTAAGAAGGAAAAAAATTCTTTTTTTCTGTATCTAAACTTCTGCTGAGATAGCACTGTGGGTAGACAAAGATAACTTTGTGTCCTGAAACGGTGTAAATTATTTGTCTATAGGTAGGTAGCTAAATGATGATAAAAGAACTTTAACTGACAGTAATCGTACCTAGCTTTTATATGGTGCTTGTTATCTAAAGATTTCAAAGTAGTTCTTTTTACAAAGAGGTGCAGTATCATTATTTCAATTTTTTTGAATTGCAGGAGTTGAAGAATGGGAAAGGTCCAGAAATAGTACCCAAATTTCCTAAGTCACAGTTCTTTACTTGTCTGTTAGATCTTTGTACAGACTGAAAAGATTTGTTTAAGTTGATCTCAAAATAAGAAAGAATCTATACGTATTCATAGCAGAGGACATTAAAGCTCTTTTTGAAGAGACCTTTTTCTTTGAACACCACATCTGAATGTCTGCGTCTTGTTACCAGTCTCAGCACTAAGGCAACCCACAGAAATGGTAGCAGACCTTCAACTTCCTATTTGTGAGTGCGGGCAAAAGAAAATCAATGACCAGAAGTTTTCAGCAGAACTAATGCAAACTGCAGTGTGATCCCTAGCCTTATTCCTGAGACAGGCGAGGTCAGATGTTCTTCTAAAATGTCCTTGGTAGAAACAGGGAGGTTCTGAAGGAGGAGCATTTCTTTGCTCGCCCTGCCTAGGACTTGGCAAATTTCTCAGGGCGAGAAGAATAAAACCACCTCAAACTCAAACAGATGCCGAATTGGTGTTAACCCACCAATATCACCTTAGCTGTGGAATCATAGCTACAGGCAAGGTAAAATCAACCATTAATACTCAGCGCCAAGACCATGGGCCAGGTTCAGGCTCAACACAAAACAAGGTTCAGCAGTGACTGAGCTGGTCTGCGGAGGCACCTTGAACCTCCACAGAGAGTGGAGACAGCCGGGCTTTCCCTGCTCTGCATCGGCGCATCTGCCAAGCTGTTGCCCTTTGCTCTGGCTGAGCCCCCAGCGAAGCTGGCGTTGGGCGCATTGCCTGCCGCTGTGGTGGGACCACTGCCAGAGACTGCTGCCACCGCTCCTGAGGCTGCTGGCTGCTGGCATCCCTCCTCCCTGCCAGCTGGGCAAGCTGGGCCCCGCATGCTTGCAGGTGAAATTAGTGCCGGTTAACAAGGTGTGCGTGTGAAAGCCAGATGCTCGGCAGAGTCTGGCGTGAGCTCGGGTCAGAGTGAGAAGCAGACTGTGTCTGGTTGGGGAATATCTTTCCTCGCAGCCCATCCTTCCTCTTAGTTACTTGAAAACAGGTTGTGGCCAGGCTTGCTTATTGTCTTTTCTCCCGGAATCTCTCTCTAGCTAAGCCCATTTGTTTGCAGGATGCCTCCTGTCTAAAGGCTCTTGATTTAAAGAACTTGTTTACTTGCTGCTGGGGCACGTATATTGAACAGACCTGCCCAAGGCTAATGACTAGAAACAAGGCTCAAGTCTCTAAACTCGCATCATTCCCTGCCTTGCAAATTTTCAGTTATGGGATGTCTGCCAAGGACATATAATAAAACAGAGCTCATGAATAAATAAAATGTGTTCCACTAACCTGTGGATATTTTCTTCTTATCTTGTCTTTCGCCCATCTCTTTGTTCTTATTTGTGCTCTTCATCCATTATTTTTTTTAAGTTAGCTTTTCTCCTTTTGTAGAGTTTGCTTTCTCCTTTTTAATTTATGGGATCATCTTCTTTTCTTCCTGCGTTGCCTCTTCACTTTCCCAGGGGGGAAAGTACCCCCAGAAAACCAGACAGGATGCTGTCTGATTACCCTTGTCTCGTTCTGTGTTGAGGGCCAAATCCTCATCTGACAGAAACTGTCCTTGACCTGTTCTACTCAGTGGTTCTGCACCAGTTACTGTCAGGTGGTTATCTGCTCCAAGGTGTAACCCCAGTATCCTTGTCCATTCTTTACCATTTATTCTTGTTTATATACTATTTCCTTCTGGCCGCTTTGATTTTTCCATGTTTTACTGATTCTTCTTCCTTTTTGTACTCTACTTTGCACTTTATTTGACTATGTTCTATTCTGTCTTATCTTACCATCATTTATAACGTATCTAAAGGCCTAACTAAGTGTGTTAAACTGCTGTCATCTGTCATTTTGGCTAACTTGCCAATTTTTTCTTGGGAGGGTGTTCTGTATGTGATAGTTGCTTGTAATGGTTTTATTTTGTTTTGTTTTTCGTTCTGCTCTAGAAGAGATAACTTCTTGTGTTGCTTGAAGAGGAAAATGGTGTTGACCATGTTGGTCCTTAGTTTCTGAGGGAGCGCATTCCACAGTCATGATCCTGTTTTCAAGAGAGATTTGTCATCTGGAAAGATGAGCTTTGTCACTTATCTTAGAAGGTCCTGTTGTGGTCACTGTTCCTGTTTAGGAGCTTAGTTTGCTCTGGATTTAGGCCATTTGCTCTCTTACAGATAAAGCATGAGACCTTGAACTTCATGCACTGTTCTGCAAGGAGCTAGGGTAAGTCTGGAATAAGCATGGTGGTCTCTGTGGATGATTTGGTGGCAATGTTGATATAAAGGATCGTGGAGGGCTTCACTCATTTTGGCCTTTCTAAATTGTTTCCTTAACTGATATCTGTCTTCTAGGTGCTTCCAATGTTCTTGTTCTTAGCATGATTTTCTGTTCTCCATCCCTTTTATTTGCAAGCCCTCCAGGTCATCTCGCTCTTCACACCAAAGTGTCTTCTCCGTTTTTTCTTCCTATCCCTGGCTGGTGAGCAGGGACTGGGGTGAAAGACCTTGATTTAATGGCTCTGTAGCTGGTGAGGAGTTGCAGGGAGGTGGCACAAAGGGAGGCTGCTATGACTCAGCCCTTTGGACTCTCTTCTGCTCAGAGTGGCCACGTGCCCTGGCTGCGGACATCAGCCTGACTTCAGTTTGCTCTGTGCATGTTGCCATCTCTTCCAGGTAGGTTTACGTCTGAAAGATTGAACTTGGGCAGGAGGAGCTGCCTGATTTTGATCCACCAGAATCAACCCACATGCGGTGGCAGTCAGGCAGCATTGCACCATCCTTACCTCTGCCAGCAGCAGCAAGAAATGCAGTTGTCCCCTCTTGCCCTGCCAGGGGTTGTGCTAGCAAGGTGTGAGCGCTCTGGAGGTGTACCTGTTCTGCTGGAGCCGCCTGCACTCTGAACAGGATTGTTGTGCAGTAAAGGCTAATAAATGAACTTTAATTTTTTCCTTTTGGGGAATGTTTTGGTATTGCCACCCTGCCAGTAAAAATCAGCAAAGGGCACATGTACAAAACAGAGTCTGACTGGTTTAAGGAGGACAGGTTATTATCAGCTGAGACCGAGAATTTTGCTTTCCTTTTTTTTTCCTTCTCTTTTGTATATTTTTGTCCTTTGTTCATCAACTTGGACAAGCAATTTATCTTAATAACTGGCTAATTCTTTCATGGTTTTAATCATTTTTGTCCAGTGCTAGTCTAATGACAGGCTCAGAGCTCAGCCTGTGCAGAGGGCTGCTGGCCTCTCTTCTCCTTCAGTTTTCACTAAAAGCAAAGCAAAGACAAAGGCTTTATGGACTTGGGAATGTTGAAGTAGAACGTGTTGACCTGCTGCCTAACACTGAACAGGTCACTTCTCAAGTCTCAGGTTCAGCTTCCAAAGCATGGAGCTCAAGGCATCCACCTCACAACAGTTTTAACTTAATAAAGTGGTGTGAGTTTTATAGACAAAAACTGTATTCTATGTAAGTCTTCTAAAACTTAGTATTAGAAATTTGCTGCCCCATATAGGGGGCATTTTATATGTCTCTGTTTTTTTTGTTCTTTTTCTCTGAGCCTAACAAGTTGATTGCTGCAGTTGATATAACTACAGGCCGGTTACCTGTGGGAGGCAGATAACCAACTCGGGAAAAACCTATGAACAGCTTTGATTTGCATGGAGGAGCTAAGACACAGCCTGGGTAGTCTGATAAAAATTGGAAGCACTTCTGGTAGCTCTGCTGTGCTCCTTGCTTCTCTTCTACCTCCTCTCCTTGAGCTGACAAGAGCTGATGCTGCTTCCAGCAGTGTTAATTACGGTGAAGGCTTCAGCTCAGAAACCACAGTGATACTGGGGGAGAGCGTGTTGCAGAGGGCAAGGGGATTCTCACTCTTGACTTTAGCGAGAGAAGAATTGACCTCATGGTTTGTGAGATGCAACGACAAACCTACAATACTACTTCAGTGTACAATTATTGTCAATCAGTATGTTTAAAAGAGAGGTGGGGGAGGATCGGATATGTCCCAAAGAAGACTCCTTTTTATTGAAGGTTTTGTTACATCTTTTATCTTTTTTTTTTTTTTTTTAATTAAAATTCTTCAGTTATCTGAATCAGTGTAACTGCTGATTTAACTGGATTATGATTCCAAAGCTGCTTTGTAGTTTTATGGACTCTATTTATTGCTAGTTGAGAGAAGAACAAATAGAGCCATAAGTTAGGTTTTGGTTTGGAAAACAACGAAGTCATTACTGCAGCACAAATTTAATCTCCGTGTTTTAGCCCTAGCTAGTGACAAGCACTGAATGATGGTTTCAGCATGACATTTTAGTGGCAGACACCTTTTCCCTGAATAAGCAGCTGAAAAGGATGCTGCCATGTGTATTATTCTTAAGCTAAGAAGACCTGTGTGTCTCCCTGTCCAGTGCAATATTTGCCAGTATGGATCAATACCACTCTTTAAATTCACCCATGAAATTGGTAAAAGCTTGAGCTGAACAAGTGGGGTAGCATGGGTCCTTGCTGATATTTTAGCTCAGTGCCATCTGTCTGGAAACAGTAATGGTGTTTATGGTCTCATTTTTTGTAAGCTATTCTTTTCAGGGGGTTGTGATTTTGTTTTACTGTTTGCTGGGTGTTAGGCCAGGCATAGAGCAGTTTTTCTCACCTGCATTTGTTAGTTTGTTAGGATGACAGAAAAGTGCAATGCTAAGGACAAGTTAGCTCTTTAGGTCTCATAGTACATTTGATGCTGAAATAAGAATTGTTGTGGGACACGCTGAAACCTGTGAAACTTAAAAATGAGCAAAGCCTAATCTGCAAAGCATTTGCTACTTGGCAAAGTGCTTATTCCTGGCTCTCTGGGATGTTCCATCCATCTCCTGTTTGTGAAGCCAGCTTTTTCTGAGGCCTTCTGTAAGTGCTAGAGGCAGGGGATGTGTTTCAGCTTTCTGAAGCTATCAGGCGTCCCTGGAGGTGAGCAAAATCTCTCGTTGAAGGAAACAAATTTATGCATTAGCTTGTAAGAAGTCCAGTGTGACTTGAAAGAGACTCTTTCTGCTTGTGCATATCCACCTCTATCTGATAACTTTGGACTGAGTCTTAGCTGGCATCTCTGACAGCTACTGCCCACAGGCCTAAGAGCTGGATCTTAGGCAGTCAGATATGTTTCTCTTCGTGACAAAGCTTACTGATTTCAGTTGATATCAAGGGTTGATGTATCGAGATGCAAAGTCTGAACCTTAAAGACCTTCAGAGCCCCTTGGGCCTGTGGGAAACTGCTGCAGAAATGAAGTGAGAGGTAGAAGTCATCACTGTTCTCTCCAAGGTTTTACTGGGCATGTACTGAAGTACTTCATTCAAATACAGTGAAGAAGAAAGAAGGGTAATTTCAGGTGTCTTCTTCTTCCTCCTGTTGAGTTGTGGATTAGAACTGCTGCAAAAGCCAAAGAGATTTTTGCTTAAAGTGGTGTTTGGTGGTACTTTGCTTCAAATAGCAGCTTCTAAAGGGAAGCTACCAACTAAAACTGAATATGTATTTCTCTTGAATGAGTTTCTTCCAATGCACTGCGTATGCTTAATCAAATCTAGTTCTTTCTCAGAAGATACATAGTCAGGGTCTCAGATCTTCCTCTGGACCTGTTGGTATGAACTGCCTCAATATTGTGGTGCATTCAAAATCCTTGGGGCTCGTTGTGGGAGTTTATGAATCTGTGTAGCTGAAGTTTGGCCCAGGTAAAAACCTAAGAAATCCCTCATCCTGTTAAAGTCTTCGGCAAAACCTCTGGTGATTTTGTCGGATTAGGATTTACTCGGCCACCTGTCTTCATTTTTCATCTCTAGACTTTTGTATGTATCTCAGACATTAGCCAAATATGTTTGTAAAAATAAGGTGGGAGAAAGAAGGAGACAAAGGGCTGTTTCTGGCTTCTGAAATTCCTTCTAGTTAGGTTTGGCTTTATATTCTGTTCCAAGCTATCTGTCATTGGAAGGCAATAGTAAAAATTACACCTCAGTAACTTTATAGGGCCTGACATTGGGTTGAGTAAATGGCTATATTGTTACGGGCTGTGCAAACACATGTATTAATATTGCCAGAATCCAGCCCATAACATCTATAGTACCTTACGAGTTATGCCAGTGTGCGGTAATATTTTGCATATATAAATCCAGGTGTTAGTAGCTACTCAACACTTCCTGAAAAAATGATGGGTAATAATACTGACAGATACTGAGATGAATTGCACTTGTAGGACTAATGCTTATTTGGTGAAAAACTTATTTGCTGGATGTTTCTTTTTCTGTACAATGACAATGCCTCAGCTATTTCTATGAGTATTCAATTGAACAGTGGTGCAGTGATGCAATTTTATAACCTAGCCTGTCATGTACTTGCTTCATTACATTTTCTGACAAATGTCCTTTCTTGCTGAATCCTTAGTGGGGACAGCCAAGTTGAAGTAAGTGGGGAAAATACCTTTGGTTTTTGAGGACTGAGATGGCTAATGCTACACTGATACGCTGACTGGACTCAGTTAAAAGCGATTTCGATATCCTGGAGAAACTCCATCCACGCTGCAGTAACCCCACGCAACAGCGCAGTTTTGGGGGCTAACTAGATGGAAAGAAGCTCAGTAGAGAACGACATGGGCATCCTGGTAGGCAGCAAGCTGAACACGAGTGAGCAGTGTGCCCTTGCAATGAAGGCCAACTGCATCCTGGGCTTTATTAGCAAGGCTGTAGCCAGCAGGTCCTCAGAAGCAGTTATTCCTCCTTGCCTGGCGCTGTGAGGCTGCATCTGAAGGACTGTGTCCAGATTTGGGCTCTCCACTATAGACATTGACATACTGGAGTGAGTCCTATAGAAGGCCACCAAGCCGGTTGGGGGTTGGAGCACACAGCATACAAGGAGAGGCTGACAAATATGGGTTTATTCATTCTAGAGAAGAGAAGGTGCAGGGGAAATCTTACTGTGATCTACAGTTACCTGAAGGGGAAGTTTTCTCAGAGCTGCACAACAACGGGATGCAAGTCAGTGAACACAAGTTGGAACAGAAAAGCATCTGATTAGACTTCAGGAAAAATATTTTCACCAGAAGAGCGGGCCAACACTGGCTCTAGATTGCCCAGACAGTTTGGGAAATCCTGGAGATATTCAAAACTGAATTGGCCCTGTACAACCTACTCTAACTGGGCCAGCTTTGAACATTGGGTTGGACAAGATGACGTCCAAAGGACCTTTTCAACACAGATTAGTTTGTGAGACTACCTGAAAAGTCAAGAGGAGGGCTGGAACAAAGCAATATCCAATATAGGAGTGGTGAGTATGCGTCCCAAAATCTGAGTGGTCCAAGAAATTGAGGCTTCTAGAGGCCTAAGTCAGGATAAGGCTTACACAGTGGCTCCAAACAGTATGTCCCCAGAGCTTGGTCTTCATCTAGTGTTTCTGTAGCACCGTGCTGCAGTCTGTCTCCCACTCTGGGATGACACCTGGTGGACACAGCTGCCTGGCTTGTCCTGCAGCATACTGGATCAGCTGCTTCTAGTGTTGGCTGGAAGGCTGCGTCCAACTCTTTTTTTGCATCTGGAGGTTTCTATGCTCGAGAAAGTCTTTCTTGCAGGTATTCTCTCCAGCTGCCTCCACGTATCATTCCTTAGCATGTGGCCTCATGTCATGCATGCTCACATGTTATAAAAGTTACTTGGATGCTTTGAAAGTTATTGTGGGATCGAAGCAGACTGCAAGACTTACGTAAGTGAGCTCTGGAGCTCTGCTTCAGAGTTGTCTTGGGTCAAGAGAATTTCTTTTTGAACAACACAGACTCCTTAACTGAAATCAACATGCTTCAAACACAAAGGTTTTTAAGTTTTTCAGTTGAAGTTTTCACCCCAAATATCCACAGTAGGAATTGCTTGTGTTCTTGTTGCCTAAGAGACTCTGCAAGTATCTTGGAGAATTTCACCATGGTAAAGAAAACCTTTGTTTACCTCTGAGTTTAATACACTTTTTTCAAAACATAAATAAATAAATACTATGTAACTTTAGCTACTCAGATGGCCAAGTAAAATTAGTTATAGAGCAAGGGTAGTCAGCCCCCAGGGCTGGAAGATAGGGAAGGAAAGCGGAACAAACCTCCCATAATCCAGGAGGAAGCAGTTAACGACCTGCTCTGACACCTAGACACATATAAGTCTATGGGGCTGGATGGGATCCACCCAAGAGTGCTGAAGGAATTGGCAGAGGAGCTAGCCAAGCCACTCTCCATCATCTATCAGCAGTCCTGGCTAACAGGGGAGGTCTCAGATGACTGGGGGATTGCCAGTGTAACACCCGTCTACAAGAGGGGCCTGAAGGAGGATCCCAGGAACTACAGACCTGTCAGCCTGACCTCGGTGCCGGGGAAGGTTATGTAGCAGTTCATCCTGAGTGCACTCACTGGGCATGTGAAGGACAAGCAGGGGATCAGGCCCAGCCAGCATGGGTTCATAAAATGCAGGTCCTGCTTGACCAACCTGATCTCCTTCTATGACCAGGTGACCCGCCTAGTGGAGGAGGGAAAGGCTGTGGATGTCATCTACCTGGACTTTAGTAAGGCCTTTGACACTGTTGCCCACAGCATCCTCCTGGAGAAACTAGCTGCCCATGGTTTGTATTGATGTACTCTCTGCTGGGTAAAGAACTGGCTGAATGGTTGAGCGCAGAGAGTGTTGGTGAATGGAGTTAAATCCAGCTGACGGCCGGTCACAAGTGGTGTTCCCCAGGGCTCAGTTTTGGGTCTGGTCCTGTTTAACATCTTTGTCAATGATCTGGATGAGGGGATTGAGTGCTCCCACAGTAAGTTTGCAGATGACAGCAAGTTGGGCAGGAGTGTCAATCTGCTTGAGGGTAGGAAGGCTCTGCAGAGGGGTCTGGACAGACTGGATCACCAGGCTGAGGCCAACCGTATGAGGTTCAACATGGCCAAGTGCTGGGTCCTGCACTTGGGTCACAACAACCCCATACAACGCTACAGGCCTGGGGAGGAGTGGCTGGAAAACTGCGTGGTGGAAAAGGACCTTGGGGTGTTGGTTGACAGCTGGCTGAACATGAGCCAGCAGTGTGCCCAGGTGGTCAGGAAGCCCAATGGCATCCTGGCTTTTATCAGGAATAGTGTGGCCAGCAGGCACAGGGAGGTGATGGTGCCCCTGTACTCGACACTGGTGAGGCTGCAGCTGGAGTACTGTGTTCAGTTTTGGGCCCCTCACTACAAGAAGGACATTGAGGTGCTGGAGCTTGTCCAGAGAAGGACAACGAGGCTGGTGAGGGGTCTGGAGAACAAGTCCTATGAGGAGCAGCTGAAGGAGCTGGGGCTGTTTAGTCTGGAGAAGAGGAGGCTGAGGGGAGACCACATTGCTCTCTACAACTACCTGAAAGGAGGTTGTAGTGAGGTGGGTGTTGGTCTCTTCTCCCAGGTATCTCGCGATAGGACAAGAGGCAATGGCCTCAAGTTGCTTCAGGGGACGTTTAGGTTGGATATTAGGAAACATTTCTTCACAGAAAGAGTGGTCAGGCATTGGACCAGGCTGCCCAAGGAGGTGGTTGAGTCACCATCCCTGGAAGTGTTTAAAAAACGAGTAGATGTGGCACTTCAGGATATGGTTTAGTAGGAACTGTGGTGTTGGGAGGATGGTTGGACTCAATGATCTTAGAGGTCTTTTCCAACCTATGATTCTATGATTCTATCATGCTATCATGCTTACCGGGGAAGTACGTGAATGGGAACAATGTAGGACTCAGTGGAAAATGGGGTACAGATTATTAATTTGAGGAAGGGAGTCTATAGAAACTGCCCTCATTGCAGAGATTCTTTGACCTGCAAGTTACAAAGTTCACTTCAACAAGTACTTCTTCTTTTGAAACTGTGCTCTTTATGAGTGTCATTAAGATGACCTGTCAAACAAGATTGTTGCCAAAAAAATGAACCTGCAAAGGGAGAATTTATTTTACCATCAAGCTACAGCAATGCTGACCTGGTCATAATAATGCCTTGGGGATCTTCTGCTTAAATATTTCTGTGAACTTCAGCAACTGGGACAATACAGCTCAAGGAAATTCTTGGTGTGGTCAGCTGTCTGTGGAAGCCGATGGGTGTTGTAACTGCAGCATTATAACTATGTTTAATTGGTGGGGATTTACAGGTAGACTGTCAAGCAAACACATTTTAATCTGTCAATTCCCTTAGTTAAGGTGGTTAATGATCTTTTAATTTTAATATGAACAGAATATAAATTAAGAGCCTTTGGGAACATTGCAAGGTGCAAGCCTTGTTAACTGTCATAACGTGTTATCTTCAGGAGCTTTTCAAGTTAGGAAGAGGATACCTTTTTCTTTTTTTTTTTCTTTAAATCATTTTACAAGATGACATTCTGGTAACTGGGTGGTATTAGATCTCACTACCTGCTCTTTATGTATACAAGAAAGCAATTCAGATCACTGCCTACATTCCCAAAGAAGCTTCTGTCATGTTGATGCTACATCTGGTGCTGGTTTTCCTTGCCCCCTTTTTCCTACCCACCCCTTGGCATATTGTCTGTCCTTGTCAGCATCCTTACAGTGAAAATCAGAAGAATTTCACTTTGGGAGGATTCATTTTACCTAGTATTAGCCATATGCAAGTCAGATACCTGATGATGCTAGTCATATAGGCTGCTTATCTTGTCAGTACAGAAATGGACCTCTCAAATGGGTGAATCACGCCACCTGAATCCATGTGCCTGAGCTAACCATGGGCTGGAGGTGCTTATTCTTCTCTTCTTGCTTGTGTTCTTGCACTCTGAGTTATAATAGCTCCATTTCTTCCTTATGTAGTCTTTAGGAGGAGGTGATTTTTTAAAATAAACTACATTTTGCCTTGAAGAATATTTTTCCACAGATAGATATATTGAAATAATTTTACATTTTATTGTCAGCAGTGCTCCTAGCAGCTGCTGTTGTTTCCAAATGATGACCATTTCTTCCTGATCTCCATTTTATTGCAAAGACGCACAAATATTTGGTACAAGTTCAGTTTCTGAAACAGTCTGGTGACATCAGTAGGCTTGTACCAGGGATGAATTTAGCCAAGCAGGATTATGTGGAAGTAACATCAGAACAAAATTTGGCCCTGGATATTTCAACTCAAACTTTGTTTACCTAAGGTCTCCGGGGAGCTTGTACTCAATCCATTTTAAGAGAAATGTAGTTGCATAATTCTATTATTTTCATGGCATTTTAGTGCAATATTCTGGATAGAGGGCGTCACTGCCAATGGAATATAAAAAGTAAATTACAGCTGAGCAAATAATTTAGCTGATGAATTTATCCTCTTTGCCTCATAGAATGTTGATAACCACACAGCAGTTTCCTCAGATAGTCTTGCTGTTTGTGCTAGATAACTTTTTAAAGTTAACCTCTGATTCCACAGACTGTTTGCAAAGGATTTTACAGGTAACTATGTCAAATATTAAAATGAGAGTTGATGGTTACAGCTTATATCACAGTGAAAGAGGCTCTGCCAAGTAATATTGCTGTACACTTTTTCAGGCTTAATTATGTGTGCTAAAGCAGTTATTACTGCCTAGCTGACAGGCAATAGCTTTAAGTCATACTAATTGGGTTTCAGTCCAAATCCTTAATTGTGATTTATTAAGTAAATTATACATGCATTTAGATATTTTACTGTGCTCAGTGAGTGAGAGAGCATAGACGGTACTTTTAGGTGGTGCATTAGGCAAGTACTTGCCCTATGATGAGTGGTCAAATTCAGACACTTCAATAATCAGTGAAAATGTTTCTTCTAAGCTGAAGATTGTTAGGGTAATATCCACAGCTTTTTAAAGGTACTTAGATGTCTAAAACTGCATGTGTGTAGCTGGAGTGATTTGTAGAATGTCTTAATTGTCAGGATATCAGCAAAAGTTAGAGCCCAGCTGGTTGTCTGCATCATTAGGGGGCAAAATCTGGTGCCTGGGAATATTTGGGTGCCCAAATAAGACTCTTTAGAGTGAATTTGCTCAAAACTCAATTTTCTGTGTTAAGAACCCTAAAATGGCAGTCTTCCAAGATCTTTAGATTCTTTGGAAAAAGAAAATCCCTGAGCTCTGTAAATAGTTTGTAGAGTTACAGGGATTTGCTTGCCCTTCCAAGTTCATGTCAGTATTGTACCCCTCTTGACTTCACTGTGAGCAGGACTTGGCCCTTTTTATTTATATTCTTTCAATTTAGAGGAAACCATCCTGAAATGTGAACTTTCTTAGTCTTGAGAGGTTTGTGAAGTGCTACTGTGTAGCAAGCAGGTGGTGAGGCTATAGACAACTTAATCATGAAGCAAACTGGTAGAAAATCTGCAGAGATGTGCTGTCTTTGAGTATTTTAAATAGCTAAGCACAACATAGTCTATCCAACTGTAAATCAGTTCAACTTTCTTTCTATTGTGCCTGCATAATCACAGACAGATTAATGCTAACAAAGGCTGAAACTGTCCCAATTTGGAATTATCAGTAGCTGAGGTACTACCACATTCAAATGTGCAACACGTCAAAAAAGATGTGGTGAAGCTTGTGATGTAGGACCTCACAGAGTACGGGGGCTTTGTGTAGAGAATATGTGAAAGATAACTGAGAAAGAGAAACTTTATTGACATATAAATTTGGAATGTGGGGATCCACATTGCCACTAAAAATCTTTTAGGGGTTTGTTCCGGAAGAGACTGGAAACCACAGCACTTTGGGGTGTGTTATATATCTGTGGCATTGCTCCCTTGGAGGGACTGTACATGCAAACTCTGTCTGTGTGACTCTCCTTCTGTGAGCTTTAGGGGCTTCACAGCATGCTAAAAGCCCAGAAATTTGCCATCCCTCTTCCAAGCCAGACAATGGGCCTGTGGCCTCACCAACAATGTATGACTGCAGAAGCGCTGGCTGGAGCCCATCTCCAAATTGGGAAGAGCTGGATCCTGTCATATTGTTTTTTATTCTAATGTTTGTATCCTTTTCACACAGCTTTGCTTATGACTGGCTTTTATTTCACCCTCAAGCTTAACATTTGGAGCTTCTATTTGTTGGGGTTTCTTCATTATCTCAGAAAATAATGTTGATTCTTCCAGTAAGCATCTTTCTTTTGTGTTTTGTTTCATTTTCTATTCTATATGAGTTCTTATCCAGTAGCTCATTGAAACAACAGAAGCAATTAAAGCAACCAAGTAACTAACATCTGGTATGTGTTTTCTTGCTCTTTTATACTGTCTCCAGGGCAAGAAGTGTGTGCTTTGGAATGGTTAGCAGTTTATTATGTTATATATGAATACTTGTTGTTTACAGAAGATCAAAGAGGTTAATGTTGCACTTCAAGTTGAGAGTTGCAAAGTTTATGGTAGCTCTGTGTTCTTAGGATGCTCATGACACAGGCTTTGGCACTCTGGGAAAGCATCATTTCCAGCTGAGCACAGTTTTACCCTTGAGTAAAAAAGTCAGTTGAGTGAGTAAAGTGTTCCCTTGAGTAGAGAGCATGTTGTTTTGAGACAGAAGTTGTCATCTGTGGTCTTTGCCCTGTGGCTGGAGTCACTTGTTTAATTGCCACAAATTGTTCTGATGGTGCCTGGCACAAAAATGTCCTGGTCCATGGCTCAGGGGATCAAGGTCCCTGCAAGTTGAACAAAACATTCATGAAGCTCCTCTTGACATAGTTATCTCAAAACTTTCCTGTATGTTCTTGCCTTAATCTAAAAATCACTTCACAGTAGTGTTATAGCAGGTTCTGGATCATGACCTTCCTGAACAAGATCCATTTTCTTTCTGTGTCTTGCACAAATTATGACAACAGTGCCCTCAAAACACAGAAGTAAATTGTTGCTCACTGAATTTATTATACAGAACAATTACATGGAGGCACCATTATGAATATCATCTGCATAATCAGTATGGTTTTATATTGCTGTCTCAACAGTAATTCAGAGCCTAGTGTACTAAGGATTTGCTGAGCACTAAGTTCTTGCTTTAGTTATTTCTGAGTAATACTTGCTTCATTTTTGTTATGATCAGAAGCACCCCCAGATAATCTGAGATCTGGCCTGTTTTTTGTAGTACTAGCTTACATTGCTAGTGCTCTCATCTTAATGAATTGCTGAAAGTGAAGTAGAGATTTTACTCACTGAAATTAGTCAATAATTAGAGTCTCTTTGGTTTTGAATATACTTTGACCTCCAGTCACCCCAGTCCATGAGATTTATTTTTTTTTAATTTATAGTGTTGTAAAACACAGCTTGGCTCTAGATCATGAGTGAAGTGTGGTAATGTTTATCAACTGAGTCCTGTTGCCCTTTATCTGTGAGCAGAGATCAGTGCTTTTATTTTATGTCTTAATCATTCCTAAAAGCTGAGCCTTGGGATATGCCCGAAGCAACTGTGTCTTATAATCCTTCTGTTAGCCGGTAAATACATGTCTTCAAACCACATCGTAAGTTGCAAACTCACTTCTGCGTACACAGTTTATCATGCCATAAAACCTGACTGTTCTCTGTCTTAGTTAGAAAGCAGTACGTCTCATAATGCTTTCCCTCCCCCCATGTCTTAGCAGAACAAGAACTTTATCTTGGTTGTATGGTAGGCTATGCACACAGTAAAATTAATGTTTCAAACTAATTTGTATTTAAGAAAAGTTGTTTAATGGGGGTTGTAGTATGGCCAGAAAAAGAAGTGCTTTTCCCCATGTTTCAAAATAACATTTTTTTTTTTACTATATAAATAAAGCTCACTCTGGATAGAGATCTGTTTTTGCAGAATTAATTACCAGAGCAAGTATGTAGTTTCAGCATCTTCTTGGCCTGGTTGTTCGTGTGTTATATGTGTCAGTAGCTGTTATACACAGGGAGATTACTATGAGATTTTCGTTAGCTTTGGCTGGAATGAGTCCCATGAAAATGCAGAAGTAGAATACGTGAGGCTTATAGCATCAGACTCTGCATTCCTACTTGTATGAAGGACTATCAAAAAATAACACAAGGGAAATGGTAGGAGAGAACAGCACTGAGTAGACCTCCAGTGATGTGTGTGACAAACCTAATTAAACCCTTGCATGTGGGGAAGTTAAAGGCGAGGTGAATGAGAAGATTATGGCTCAGAAAGTCCTTTGTAACCTCCCCCTAAAAAGAAAAATGGATCTGTATTAAAGCCTGATGTGCCTTAACTCATGGCCTGAAATCTTGCCACCATGAGCTCCCAGTGATCCATTTCTCTGTTCTCACTCCATCCGGAAGGCACTGGAGTGGCAAGCAGGCAACAGAAGCCCTTTCCTTTATGGCAGTTGCAGGGATTTGCTGCTCCTCTAAACAGTAGGTGTTCTCCGTCACAGAGAAAATAAATCATTGCATTTTACAGATAGTATGAAATAGTCTCAGCTGGAGGGATTCAACTTCTGGCTGATAAACTGTTCAGCTCTCTGGCCAGTTTGGTGCTTACGCTCCCAGCATGGATCTGTGTGTCCATTTCCTTCTCCTCTCCTTGACATTTCATGACAATTTTGAATCCAGTTGTTAAGGCTGTTCCCATTTCCATCTTTTGCCATAATCAACAAGTGACAAGGACAACACAGCGCATGAGGCCTACTGTGAAGCAGGATGGGGTTGTCTCCTTTTAGATCTTGCTGCAGTAAAATATGGTCGGGAGCTCTGCAGCAGAGTGGATCCCTCCAAGGCAGGCAGCCTTGCTGGGTCCTCCTATTTGGGATAATAGACTCGGGATCAGTAGCTGGAAAATGGCCCCACCTCCATGATGCACCTGTTCAGTCAGTTTGTTTTAAAAATGATGAGGAAGTCAGTTCTGGATTAGACAGAGGTGCCTAAGAAGCTGTGTAGTGAATTACTTTGGGTGACTGATGGAGCTGTAGGTAGCAGTGGTGGAGATGTAGACTTGTCTCTGTTCAGGGTATTCACAGTAGATTTATATCAAGAGATCAGTTCAGCTCAGTTGAGTCTTCCCTTCTCCACAAGACCCCATGGCTGTAGTCTTTTATTTGAAGCTACAGAAGGAAAACACTTGCTATCTTTACAAATTCAGGGAGTGGGGCTATATGGCTCAAAAGAACTAGTCCATCCATACAGGTACCTGAGGCTGAATGGAAGCTGAATTGTTCTAGCTGACAGTGAATAAAGATTGTGGGGTGGGGTTATTTTTTTTTCTTTTGCCTCCTGCTTGTTCTGGTGGTGTAAAGTGCGGCTCACTGTTCAGGCCTAGTATCTCAACCATCCCCTCTGGCACTTTGTAAAGTCTACAGCGACTCCTGTTTGATGAAAATGCCTGGGTTTCTTTTATGTAAAGAGGTGCTGGTGCTCCTCTCTCATGCTGACATACAGCAGGGATGCAACTGTGGTGCATACGCTACTAACAGGGAAATAGATATAACTTTAAAGACCTTCATTAACTGAGTCAGGAGACCTTGAGAAGCAGCAAAAATTATTAAAACCTTAAAATGTCCCAACTTTGAGTAGTAATTGATGCTATTGCAGGAGGCGCTGAAAGGTGGACAGGTATAGAATTTATTGTCTGTTCCGTGAGTATTTTTCCCAAGCCACTAAAGAGCACTAAAGCAATTTCTTTGCATCATATGAGTCCATCTGTTAGGACTGGAGAATTACAATACTCTCTTGTCACATTTAAAATTCATTGACTTCCATATTAAATTGAAATAAATTAGCTTAGCATGCACCAAGTAATTTTTAAGTGTCAGAGACAAAAAACATTGCTCTCCTTATGATCAGAAGTTACATATAGTCTCGTGACAAGTGTAAGAACTGCCAATTTTGGCTTGAAGAAAACAATACATAGAATCATAGAATGTTTTGGGTTAGGAGGGACCTTAAAGGTCATCTAGTTCCAGTCCCCCTGCCTTGGAACTTCTAAGTTCCTTAGAAGGAAAGCAAGAGCTAAATTATCCTGAAAAATTTAACTTATTTGCTAGTAACTCTATCTGCCTTTTTGAATTCAGTTTCAACTGAATGATTTAACTTACAGTAAAATATGGAAATATTGAAATATCCTTCTGTCTATCTGCAGGTATCCACAGCTGCTTGCTGAGGCAAAATTTCTGTGGAAGTTGCATCTCTGGAATCTCCTGTTTCCAGAAATGACATTTCAACACCAACTTCTCAGCATTACTGTAGTGGTTGTGGCTATGCTGTGGCAGAATAGGAAGAGCTTCTGGAACTGACCAAGGTCATAAGAGGCTTGTGACACTCCAGGTGAGTAGGAAGACAGGTAGAAAAATACCTTGAGGGAGCGTAGATACCCAGATATGTACTAGACAGAACACTGAAGTCAGGAATTGGAAAGCTTCAAATGCACGTCTGATGTGTTTTCAAGAATACGGAATACTCTCTGTGGATGACTCTAGAAAGAAATTAATTGATCTGACAATGTAAGTAATTGCACTCCACATTCAAGGAGATAATGTTAAAAGTAGTGGATT
Organism: Opisthocomus hoazin; assembly: GCF_030867145.1. Classification (NCBI taxonomy): domain Eukaryota; kingdom Metazoa; phylum Chordata; class Aves; order Opisthocomiformes; family Opisthocomidae; genus Opisthocomus; species Opisthocomus hoazin. The sequence goes on from NC_134415.1 coordinate 119,749,655, forward strand.
ATAAATGGCAACATCATATAAATCAATACAGCCCTGTTGAAACCATAATTAAAAGACACCTGCCCTTAAGCTTTGTCCTAATAGTTTTGATGGATTCACAAGTTTTCTGTCTTTAAACTAAAGATTTTTTACATCATTGAAGTAAACTCATTTCATAACTATTAATTTCAATGTGATAGTACAACAGAGACTGATATACTGACAAATTATGCATTCTTCCTCCACGCTAGAAAAAAATGAGACCTAAACCAGAACCTATTGCTTTCAAATTTGCTAAAGCTGTGTTAAACCGTCAAACTGATTTAAACCTACTTCTGTGAAAGGCTGAATAATGGTATTCATCATTTTGTTTCTTTTTTTTTGTTGTAGCATTTCACAGTAACTGGAGATGAAAAAAAAGAATGTATCATAAGAGCAAAACTGAATTAAATGCTCTAACAATTTCTTATGTTCTTTTCAGGTTCAATGTAATCTTGTTGGGCACCAGCAGTGGAACTCCTCTGTTCAAAATGGTTTATGGTGAATTTTTCCGCAGACCTGGCAAAGATGCAGAACTTATCAATTTGAATGTGGGTGGCTTTAAGCAATCAGTGGATCAAAGCACATTGCTCCGATTTCCCCACACCAGACTTGGGAAACTTCTCAAATGCCATTCAGAAGAGGCTATTCTAGAACTGTGTGATGATTATAGTGTGGCAGACAAGGAATATTACTTTGACAGGAATCCTTCCTTGTTCCGATATGTTCTCAATTTTTACTATACAGGCAAACTTCATGTCATGGAAGAACTTTGTGTCTTTTCCTTCTGCCAGGAAATAGAGTACTGGGGGATAAATGAGCTGTTTATTGATTCCTGCTGCAGCAATCGATACCAAGAAAGGAAAGAAGAAGGTCCTGAGAAAGACTGGGATCAGAAAAGCAATGACAGAAGTATAGACTCATCTAATGAAGAGTCATCCATATTTGATAAAGAGCTGGAAAAGTTTGACAGTCTGTGTTTTGGTGAAATAAGAAAGAAGATCTGGGTCAGAATGGAAAATCCTGCGTACTGCTTGTCTGCCAAGTTAATTGCCGTGTCATCCCTGAGTGTTGTCCTGGCGTCAATCGTGGCCATGTGCATTCACAGCATGCCAGAGTTTCAAAGGCTGGACGCCAATGACAGGGAGATTGAAGACCCTGTGCTGGAAGCCGTGGAGATTACATGCATCATCTGGTTCACCGCTGAGCTAGTGATCAGGCTCGTCACTGCTCCGAGTCAAAAGAAGTTCTGGAAGAAACCACTGAACATCATTGATTTCGTTTCTGTTATCCCATTTTATGCCACGTTGGCTGTGGACACAAAGGAAGAAGAAAGTGAAGATATTGAAAACATGGGGAAAGTGGTTCAGATCCTGCGGTTAATGAGGATATTTCGCATCCTGAAACTGGCCAGGCACTCTGTAGGACTGCGGTCTTTAGGTGCCACTTTGAGACACAGCTATCAGGAAGTTGGACTTCTGCTTTTGTTTTTGTCTGTTGGGATTTCTATTTTTTCAGTGCTTGTCTACTCAGTGGAGAAAGACGATGACTCATCAGAACTTCACAGCATCCCTGTTTGCTGGTGGTGGGCAACTATCAGCATGACCACTGTTGGTTATGGGGACACTTACCCAGTCACACTTGCTGGAAAGCTGCTTGGCACCCTATGCATTATCTGTGGGATACTAGTGGTAGCACTTCCAATCACCATTATTTTCAATAAGTTTTCTAAGTACTATCAAAAACAAAAAGATATTGATCCAGACCAATGCAACAATGATCGCAAAGAGAAATGTAATGACCTACCTTATTTTAACATTAGAGATATTTATGCAAAAAAGATGCACTCCTTCATTTCTAGCCTTTCTTCAGTGGGAATTGTAGTCAGCGACCAAGATTCAACAGATGCCTCCAGCATCCAAGAAATGGAGGATGGTTATAACACAACATCTTTAGAGAATGGTGGAGGAAAATGAGTTCAAGCACATTCTCTTCTCTTTATTTCTCTTTTGAGTCGTGGTAAATGTGGACTTACAAACTTCAGTGAATTTATTAAGAGCAGTTAATTCTCAGGGTACTTAACTCAGCCATATTTGGACATTCTTTGCTCTGAGGATGCCATAAAATCTTCATTGTTTATATGAGGCTTTTAAATATGCCTCATATGGTGGTTTAGTTTCTACACAACTAATGTTATGCATTTTTTGGGAGAAAAAGTCAGGAAAATAGTTTTAAATGTGAGATCAGTGTTTGTTTGGTTTTATGGGGCTTTTTTGTTTGTTTGACTGGTTGTTTTCTTCCCTGCAGCAATCTGATAGCTTATACAGAATCTGCTTTTATAATTTGCTGCTGTTCAGGTAGAGATATATTACAAACATGTAAGAACTATCGCACAAGTCAGTGAAGTTTTTACTTGAAAATACACCAGGAAAAAGAAGGAATGATGTACATGTAAAACTGTGCTCACCAACACATTTATGTAATCTTGGAGTTGGGAACCCGTTCCCTAAGTTGAGGCAGAAAATATATTGGTACGTATTTTTTTTACTCCCTGGAAGCATAATATTTATGAATTTCTTTCCAAAAGCACAATACATTTTTAGTTTTGTTAAAATAAATTAATCCCATTGTGCCTATATTTTTCCCAGTGCCCAGCATGGCCAAGCTCTATCAGGTCCTAAAGGGTCTAAATCATCAGTCTCAGGATGAAATGTCTGGCGTAGGGTGGGACAAAAGCTTTTTGTACCTTTTAGCCACCTCTTCTGCCATTGCAAACCTGAGCAATGCTGGTGCCTGGAGAAGATCCTGCTGTGATTAAGACCACCCTGGTGGCTTCCACAGCGGCTTTGTTTTGTGAGCACTGGAGCAAATGTTTGTGGTGGTCTTTAGAAGTTATTGCTCCCTGCTGTCATCACCACTTCTTTGCTGGAGGTTACCACCTCGGTGGTAGGAGCAAATGTAAGCAGCATCTTGGCTGGTTCTCAGTCCAGGGCTGTAATGCCAAGCAACGGAGATGTGCGGACATGCCCTCCTCTACCGTGTATCACCCATCAGAGATGTAGGGTGAGCACTGCATGTGGGCACCCATGTAGGAAACTATTTCCGTTCCTTTTTCTAAAGCTGATCTGTTGGTGACGGCAGCTTTCCTGGTTTGTACGATCGGCTGGAGCGGTGCTCATTGCCTGGCAGAGTGCTGCAGCTCTGTGCATTCCTCTCCTCCCCTGGGATTTCTTACGCAGCCAGCTAATCCTGCTGTGGTTCAAACTGGGTCTTCTAGGGCTATTTAAAAGGAAAGCCAGCCCTTCAGCCTAGCATGAAGGAGTGCTAAGAAACCAGAGGACCTTATAGAAGTCCATAGTGTTTCTGAACACTCATTTTCTTTTGTTTGTCTGGTGACAGAGAGTTGAAGATACTATGATGTTGATATTTACCATAAAGAAGGGCTTCACTATTTTTTTTTTTTTGTTTTAATTATTGGACCAAATACTGAAGCCCTTACTCAGTTTCTGCTCAAGCGGATCAAACTCAGTAGCAGTTGACTTGAAGACCGAGTAAAACCAGAAGATGGCAATCGATTTTATCCTCTGAAGACAGTTGATTTTTCTGGTGTCTGCCAGGTTTTCTATTGAAAAATAGAGAGTAGCTGAAGTGTAGTGGTATTTACTGAGCCGCAGAGCTCTAACCTCTTTCTGAGATGGAGAAACAGAATAGGATGGATCAACCTATGCCTCAGAAAGAAGTGTCCCTCAGGGCTGCTGTGAAACAGTATAGTGATGTGGGTCTTAAAGAGAGTATTTTGAGTTTTGGAGAAACTTCAAAATTTGGCTTCTTACTTGCTGATTGTTGTAAGTGTATGTGATGCTTTAGAGAAAATTAAGGTTAATTTTTCCCATAGTTAGTGCAGGAATACCAAAATGGAAAGTTATTTTAGATGTGTTTTGTTCTCAGTGAACAATTAGCATTACAAAGAAGCAATGATATAAAATATTAAATATGTATGTGCATATGAATATAATAGGAACCAGCAGAATAACAACATAAAAATTGCTCTCTGTCCAAAGAAACTCTCTTGGTAGTCTCTCTATAAAAATATATTACATTGCCACTGAAGTTCAAAAGCAATGAAAACTATTGTAATACAACAAAAACTGCAAGAAATTTGTATTAAATAGTCGAAAAAAAACCTGTGGCTGAAAAATCTAATCTTGTCTATAAATAATTACCCAAGGATCGCAGAATATAAAACTTTTTGTATTAAATTTTACTGACAATTTGTCATAAAATGGAGAAGTTCTTGATCAATCATATGAATCACTTTTAAGGCTGTGACACTGCTTCAGTTCCTCTAACTTGTTTTTATGCATAGATATATCTTACAGCAAGGTCTTTTGGAGCATATCAGAAGGCAGAGTGCATATCCATCCATCATACAGTGTATGGTATTTTGATTTCTGGGATGAGATCTTGGCTTTTTTTCAGATCAGTTGCATCTTAAAAAATGGCTTCGTTGTTATCTGTTCCCTTTGCTGGAATGAGCCCAGCGCCTTACTTTCACACAGGTGCAAGTGGGAGCAGGAAGTGAGCCCTGTTTCATGCCCAGAGATACTCCCCTCAAGGCAGAGCTGCAGTCCGTAACAGACACTGGTATTAGAGAGTGTCACATGTCTTGAGTGCCAGAAAAAAGCAGATGAGAGCAAATACAGAGAAACTGCATGTTCTTACTGCTAGTAGATGATTTTAGTAGAATAATGTACTAGTAAGAGGGATTGTTTCTTATTTAATTTATATTTTTCCTTGGTCTAGAGTTAGGTATGGTCAACATGTAATATCAGTATCAATGAATAAGGTAGATGGTCTTTACTGGTTTTGTATTCCCTTACCATATATTTTTCTCTTTAAAAATGCATCCTAAATTCTCTCCACCCAGCTGCTCTCTTTCAGACACCAAAGCACAGAAGATGTTACTGTTTCGATATGTGTCCCATTTTGAGTGGGAGAGATTTGTTTCTCTTTCTATAAAACAATTTCCTGGCATGTTTGTTTGTCTTGATGGCAAATGCTTCCCCTTCGATATTCATTTCTTGCAGACGATTATCTGCCTTTGCAGCATTGTTCCCTAGTGTAGCACGGGAAGACACCACTGCACTGTTGTGGTTCCCTGTTTGAGCAGCTTCCAGTATCACCCAGCTACCCACAGCTTGTGCCTTGCTGGGAGCAGTCTCTGTCACTGCCACACTTTTTTTTGATGTGTGTTAGAAGAGGGAAAAGGACAATGTAGAGGAATGAGAAAAGAGAAATGGGAGAAGGTAGGAAGCTGTCAGTCAAAAGGAATGGCAGAAAAGCCTGAGAGGACCTTAGGAGAAAGAAAAAGAGAAAGAGGTTGACAGAGTCCTCACTTGGCTTCACTTTTTTTCTTTCTTGTATTTTCCACTAGTGCTTCTCTTCCATTGCCTCTCCTTCTGCCTTGCATCCCCTCCTGCTACCACCCTACCCCCCCCCCCCCCCCCCCCCCTCCCCAGGCTGGGGTCTGTCAGTCCTGTTTCTGTCCCAGAACACGGGTCTTTCAGAGTCCAGAAGGCATGTTTCAGCCACCTGGGTGGCAGCGGGCACAACTTAGTGAGGATGAGATTAGTGAGCACTCCTGCTCTCTGTATGAGCAGTGATTAACACACTTATGGGCTGTGCTTTTTTGTAAGAAAAGCCACAATATCGCTCAAATCAATGGGCGTAAACGTGAGATAAATAAACGGCACATCTGTGTCAGGCATGTAAATGAAATACCGCTTATGACTTGGGTAGAAATTAGTGTCAGGGACCAGAATGCGGGATACTACCATTTAAAAGCAGACTCCATGCTGCTCCCGTGCGAACGGGTTGCTGCCGGGGAATGCTGAGAGCACCAGGCAGCTTTCGCTGGCAAATGCCGTACACGGGCTCACAGCACGCCAAGGGCTCCTGACAGGCTGCTGTGCGTTAATACATTCATTCATTTCCACACATTCCAAACATCGAGAGCAAGTGACAGAAAACCACTAAGCTGTGGAGAGTTCCTCTAATATTTTTTGATTAGCTGACAGTGTTTGTGAAGCTGCTAATACCTCTTCATCCAAAAGAGGACATTTCTCAAACAAAATCGGAATAACCCTGTGCTAGACATGCAATTTGTGACTGATAGCAGTAGCTCGGTTGCAGTCGGTCAATATTGCTGTCTGGTGCTGTATGGCTGCAATGCTGTTGTTTGTATTTCTGAAATGTTTATGCTCTGTCAATCAAGAGACAGCAGATGCCATTAAAACCATCTCAGCACTGTCCCACTGCACAATAATTGTGGCATCTCTTCGAAGCACAGAAGAATGTCATGATTTGATGAGACCTCTTTTTTAATTTCTCGCATAGTTGTAGTTAATTTTTCATGATGGACCTATAGTCTAAGCACAATACAGCAGAAGAAAAAGACAGTGTATGTCTCTGGACGTGCTACAAGATTTTGCTATTGACTTCCCCTCGGGGCATTGCCCTCCCACCTGACTGGCACAACTAAGGGGGTACAAGGAGTGGTAACTCACTGTAGTATAGGCTGAAAGCTGTTACAGGTAGTTAAGGAGTAAAAGCCAGAGCTCCTGGGGGTGCATATAGTTTATATGTAATTGTATATATGCCCTCTGGGCAGAGCTCAGAGCTCATATAAGTGTGTAATATAATCAGATTACATGCCAAATGTGACACTTCCCTTGAGAAACCACCTACAGTTAATTTCTTTTTAATTAATATATTATAGAGGGCAGCTTTTGCTCCGTGTTTTAGCAGAAAAGCAGGTCAAGGGCTCTCTCCTCTGCACACACATTAGTTTTCCCTAAATTGCATATACCATTGGGAGGGAGATACTGCCCAGCACCCTCAACAGGCCTGTGAACCTGTCAGCCAAGGAACTGGGTTCCTAAGCTGGGGGCTGGTTGTGGAGGAGAACCTGTCCCTTGCACCTGTCTGGAAAACGTCTGTCTGGTTTCAGCCATGGCAATGCAATGCTGGGAAAGAGGAAATCTTAAGCGGTATTGCATTTTGTCAATTAAAACCAATACCATCTGTCTTCATGTGATGACTTATGAAGGTATCTGCTGTCACTGTTTCTACAAAACCATTTCAAGGTAGAGCCCAAGAAGGCATTGCATTACAATGGTTTAATCTTTAGTTGCTTTCTACTATTTAATGGCATATATATTGTCTAAGTCATCTATTTTTTTATGGCATTCATCACTATTTCCGCTGCAAACCCTTCTCTAACTGGCATATGCCTTTGTTAGAGAGTGGTATAGCCTAATTTCTGTCATTGTCATAGGATCTTCTATGAATCAGCAGAGGCCCAAAGGTACCCTGGGCAGAATTCATTTCCCTTAACTTCGGCTATGATGTGGCTGGTTATTTGGGCTCTCTTTGTCAGCAGAGAAACAACAGACCTCCTTGGGAGATGGCACATTCTATCTATACAAAGGTCCTATCTGTAGATGGGTCCTGTATGAAGATGGTTACACAACAAGCCTATATGGTTTATTTAGGTTGGATACCTGGCCTTTGGGTAGCTGAAGTTAGATCTGATGAGTGCTAGATGACAAGAGGCAGGGACTTGACTATGCTCTGGTGATGCCATCCTTCCCCTCTCAACACTGTGTATGCAGGAAAGACGGTGTTTCTGATGTTGGCATCTGAACTTGGCTGGCATGAAGCCAGACACAGGAATTCATTCTGAAGCCTGGAGGCTGGTCAGTGATAGCTACAGGGTAAGGATTAATGCAATGTAATATTGATAAAACCAGCTTCCTATACAAGAAAATTTGGACTTTCCCAAAAAGCCTTGCTAGCTGTCTGTTAGAGTCTGTAATGACCTGCAAGTTGAAGTTCAGACTCCTGTAGTAATTAAAAAACCATATAGTAATATAGCAGAGGGAGCAAACTGGTGTTGGCAAAAAGGCAGGCACAATATGCTGACAGTACTTTTGTGACCCAAATTTGCATGATTTTTTGGCTTCCTGTAAGCTGTATAAAATATTCTTATGGTGCCTTGTGTTGTAAATTCTGCCCCTGTGCATTAATATAATAATGGAGCTAAGTCCTGGTATTACAGCTGTGGAGCTGGAAAAAATCCAGGCTTGAAGAAACTGCAGAAATGTTGTTTAGCTGCAACTGCTGTTTTAATGTTGCAACTGACTTAGTGGCGAGGGGGAGCAAGGGACCATGCACAGGCACTAGTAGTGATCTTCCCTTTCTTTCTTTGCTGACTTAATGCTGAGCTCCTCTTGGTTGAGCTTGTAGGCTGAGGGACCGCTATAGCCTTGGGGCCTGCTCAGCAGACCTTTCCTGGGTTTGTTAGGTGTGTAGCCAGCTTTCCCTGGAAAGGGATGGGGTTGGCTCAGAAAATAATGAGGTCTGTATGAACAGACGACTGGAACAGGTTGCCCAGAGAGGTCATGGATTCTCCTTCTCTGGAGATACTCAGGACCCGCCTGGACAAGGTCCTGTGCAGCCTGCTGTAGGTGACCCTGCTTTGGCAGGGGGTTGGACTAGATGACCCACAGACGTCCCTTCCAATCCCTAACATTCTGTGATTCTGTGAAATGGCCTTTTGGCAGGTAGAATAATATCACCAAATTTGGTGTTGACCCCCTCCTACACCTCTAAGAAGAGACCTGGGAGAGAAAGCAGAAATAGGGAAGAGCTTCAAGGCTCAGATATTTGGCAGCAGCAATTCGAAGGCTACTCTGTGTTGTGTTAATCCAAGGGCTTTACTGAATCACAGGTAGAGATTTGTATATAACCTTGAATCCATTCTTCTAGCTGGAATAATATGTTGTCCTCCCATAGGCTTTGAGTTGCAGGTACAACATGTCCTGTTCTCTGAGCCAGTTGCTAGATGTGATGCTGTCTCTGCCTTTCATGCCAACTGGAGTTTGGATGTTTCTGAGGTATTGCACATGATATAAATCATCCTTACAGCTTCTATCCCATTTCCTGGAAACCTGGAAACTACAAGCACAAGAGTTCAAAACAGCTGCTCTAGTCCAATATTATTTTTTGACAGCATCAAATGCCATGCATTTCACAGAAAGGGATTTTCCCTGCTCCTGAATTGTGAATTTTAGGACTTTAGGTATTTTTTTTTATCAATTATTTGAAGACCAGCTTAGGTACAGAGACAGGCAAATATATAAGTTTGGTGTATTATTCCAGGTGGTGTAACCCTGAGTACACAAATAAGTTTCCATTTCTTCGGTTTTTGGAAAATGAGGTTGCAATCTTGCATATTTGGATTGTGGATCTTTGGAAAAAAAATATGGTGAATGAATAACTCTAGGTGCCAAAATGCCAGCTGAATGCCTGTTTAATGCACAGGAATTTCTTATGAACCAGAATGATGCTGGTGTCTGTTGGCATGGCTTCATGAGCCTCCTAGGTGGAAAGCAAAACACATTTTTTTCTTATGTCTAAATATTTCAGGAGGGGATGGAGTAACAGTCTTGATGTTCTGTGGTGATGGTGAGTGTTGAAAGAAATGAAGGGCACATTGAAGTTAAGGTAGTTAAAAATGAACGTGACTTTTTTGTAAAGACACCCCTTCCCTGAGGACAAGAATTTTTCATGTTGTTCCAACTTCTGACTTTTTTTGTAGTTACAAAAACAAAATGTACCAAAACCACAACAATATTTTTCCTTGCTGGATATTTTTAAGATTAAATTAGCTCTAGTCATAGGTGTGGAAAGAAAAATGACTGGTGGGTATGTGATGGGTGCTTGTAATTTTTTTGTAATTCTGTTCTTCTGCCTTTGGCATCACACACTTTTGCATTAACATTTTTTTTGTATTGACTGAAGAATCAAATAATAGACAATATTTATTTGGAGATTTTTTTAGACAATTGAATCTGAAGGAAAAGATAGGGTATAGCATTTCAGTCCGGAGTGATGTCAAATATACTGTTACAGGGCTTGAAAATGAATATGAAACTCATCAGAAGCAATCCTAAGCAACATATGGATTCATATATAGGTATGGTATATTTAGCATATCTCAAGCTACAACAAAAGCTCTATCAATGTTCAGTTTATGAAAAGTTGATAGAAATTCAGATATTAATGTGGTTCTGTTCTAACTGCAGCATTTGGTGCAGTAACGTACTCTTGGCTTTTAGAATGCCTCTGTAAATGGGAGGCTAGTGCTTTGGGGTTTTGTATATATGTGGACATGTACAGACAGCTGTCAGAGTGTTATTGTGCAGGCTTTTAGAAGCTGGCACCAAAGTTAACCTCTGTTAATCTGCCGTGCTGGCACTCACCGAGGAGTTGCTGCGTTACAGGGCTGTGCGGTGCATGCAAAGTGATCCCGTTAGGCAATGCAGAGCGAGCATGCAAGAGGGAACGCGGGTCTTTGCCGAGGGCACTTGCAGCGGATATGTTGGTTTCTGTTACAGAATCACAGAATCACAGAATGTTAGGGGTTGGAAGGGACCTCTGTGGGTCATCTAGCCCAATCCCCCTGCCAAAGCAGCTAGCTTGTTTTGTCTCTATTATCACCTGCTGAAAACCTCTGTGTGCCCCATTTAATGTTTTAATTAATCCCAAGAAGATTTAGGGTGTCTGGAAAGGGTTTAGAAAACACAAGTGTTTCTTTAAAGCAAACACTGAGATGAGGGGGAAAAGGTGGCTCAAAGGCTTTGTTTTCCCTGGCTTTTCTGCCCTTGCATAGGAGTAATGACAGGGCAGGAATGGGAGCAACGTAACGAAATTTAGGTGAAAATTCGGTGTTCAGACAATCTTTAGGACCACTCCGAGTCCATATTAAAATAAATGTTGGAGGGATCTGGGGATTGGGGTAGGGAATCTGCACGCTGGAAGTGCCACACGGCTCTTGCATACTCAATGCTCTGAGTGGAAAGGAGATGACATCTCTGTACCAGTGGTTTTCTCCTGCATAGCTGCACTGCATGGATTGCAGCCTTCTGTGCCCTATCCACAATGTCCTTCTCATTCTGATGCCACTTTCCCTAAGCATTAAAATGCTTCTTCAGTCCTGAAATCAGAGGAGAGATACAATGAGAGCAGCTGGAAGGAGGTGATGGAGCAGGAAAGAGGGGCCGATGGCAAGAGATGTGTCTGTAGAGAGGACAAGCTACAAAGATGCTTTGTTGAGAAATCTTACCCCCCACGTCCTGAAGCTTTTCCTCTCCTCAACTCCTGCAGAGAAACATCTTCCACAGAAGAGGACTGTGCCTTGGCACAACTTTGGCAAAGTGCAGACTCGTGTCCTGCAGTCCTTTCAACATGGGTAGACATTGTGCAGTGTAACCTGGGACACACATTTGTTTTGGGGACAGTCTAGCTCAGTTCATGGTATTTCTTTTCCTTTTGATTCTGTACTTTGTAGCATCCAAAAGGGCTCTGGCAACGTGTACTCCCCTTTTAGGCATACAGCATGTGTTAGGCTATATAATCCAAGCAATGTTCCCAGCTATTCAGCACGCTAAAAGAAAGAGTGAAGCAAATGAGGTCAGGAAGAAATGCTTTGTACTGCCAAAATCATGTTCTCCCACAAGTAATTTTAGTATCCAGTTCCTTTAAAATGCAGGTGACTTCCTCACCACAAAATCTAGTTCTCCATACAAAAAAATGCTCCCAATAAACCTTACATGGGCTGATTATTTATTTTATTTCAGATAGAGGAGAAAAAGAGAAGAAAAATTCATGGCTTTTCATGTGGTGAAAAAAGGCAGGCAAAAATATTTGAATAACTCTTATGGCCAAATAATTCCACAGTTATCAGAGTGATCTTTGTTGGACTAAATCATCAGAAAGAAACTGTATATACATTTGAGCATAAAAAAATAAAGAGACGAAAGAAAAATTGCTGACTCTTTCCTATCTCTGACTCCTTTCATGGCAGTTGAGATACCTTTCTCTTGGCAAGTCAGTTGATGAACGAGTTGTTAATTAAGTGGTCAAAAAAGTAGCTGAAAAAGGAGTTTGGAATCTGCGACATCTCAGCATGGAGGAAACCATCTCTGTGATCAATCCTGTCACTTTTTGACACCTTAATTGAAAGTTATCTTTGGCACTGTGCAGGCAGCTCAGGTGCTGGGAATGTGGACAGCTTTGCGTTTTGTTGTGGTCATTTGGGAACAGCTGTACTGAAGTGATCGGCAGCCAATCCTGCTGCTGCTGGGAAGACAGAACTGCAGGTATGGCGAAGCAGGCGGGCTTGGAGTGGCAGGGACGGATCTAGGCTGGCTCAGACGGATCGCTCTCGTGGTGGAGAGCAGTGGCTTTGGGCTATGAAGGATTGGGATCTTCCCTCGCGGCTCTAATTGAAGTTTCATGTAATCCCGTGCCAGCCATTCTGTCATCCAGCACTTCTGGTTTCCGTCACGTCTTTTGCCTCTCTTTTCTGAAATTTAAGCTATGTAGTACAGCAGTTGTCTCTCAATCTATACGCTCCTTCTCTAGAGGGAGTGTGGTGGTCAAAAATGGGGCTGTGATATTGAACTAGACCTCATGTTACTGGGAAAGTGGTGACTAAACTGTGGAGAAGTGGAAAAAGTTGAGGTCTTGTTGGAAGAGCTGATTTTAGTTTTGGCCAAGCTGTTCAAAATGAGCTGTCTTTAATGAAATGTCTAAGGAAAAAAAGCACAACCCAGAACATATTAGTCTGGGGGGGAGGAAATAATCATCCTCTGTGCTGTCCTGTCATAGTTATATAAAAACAGTGTAATTTATTACAGCAAACAATAGGTTTTTTATTTGGTTGCTGAACCAAATTGTTTAAAATATCCATATTAAAAAGCTCAAGGGTGAGCTTTTTTCTTTTAATTAATGTTTCATTTGAATTTGAGGGGTTAATTCTTCTGCATCTAATTAAATTTAGGGTGGTTTGAAATAAAAAAAAAAGTTTCATAATGAAAACATTTTTTTAGAATATGTTGAAATGCAACATTTCAGCATCTTTGGAAACAAGATGCTCTCAGAAAATTTCACAATGAAATACGCACTGTTCCAAAATCCCTCCTGCCTTTTTTGTTTTTGTTTTGTTCAGTTTGTTTGTTTTGTGGAAAATTCCCACCAACTGTGGGCTGGATTCAGAAATAAAGTTTGTCTCCCTGTCACAGACTTTTTCAATGAATTTTCTATTCACAAAAAAAATTGTTTTCATTTTAGCTGTATTCTCTGGAAAATGCTTGTTTTCCTTGGAGAATTCAGATGGAGTAAAAAAAAAAAAACCCGTGTCACCTCCATGGTTGCTGTCTGATGCATTGCCTTCACTTGATGTGCATGACACTCAGGTGGTGATTGGTAAGGAAAAATGAATTTTCTAGTTTGCTCAAGACAGAAAATAAAAAAACAGTTACAAGAAAATCACATCCAGAGAAAGGAAATGAGCCCGGTTTAACAAGTTTATGAGTGAGAGCTTCGTTATGAAGCACAAAAAAAGAGAACACATGAAAAGCTGGTTGGACCCCATCTGTTCATGTGATTCTTTTGACGGGAATCTAGCTGTGAAGGCTGATCAGAGAGAAAATTATTATTTCTTTTATGTAGTACTTACAAATGGATATTTATGTTCTTCTTCTGCAGTAATTGGTGAATATGTTTCAAATAGAGCTCTTTCCAGTAAATAAATTAGCATCAACCAGTAACTGCTTAGTGGCTGGTAAGCAGAAGTAGTATACTAAAATGGATAGGTAGGCTCAAGAGAGGGATTGTTATAATATTATTATTGAATATTTATGCTGTTTAGTCTAGAGAAGAGAAGGCTTGGGCAGTTGGAGTAATCTTAATGTGCATGAAAGGCTTTTGCAAGAAGATAAAGCATAGGTTATTTTTTTGTGCTGTTTCAGGAGCAAAGGACCTGAGCTCAAGCCAGAGGGAGTGAAGATGAGGGGTTGGTGGTAAAAGTGATTCAGGAATCGTACTGCTCCCCTGCAGCCCCTTGCCCAGTCCCAGCTCCAGCTGGTTGTGATCTCAGTCGTGCTAATACAAATCTGTGTAAAGATGGAGCAGATTGCTCCAATAACCAAGGTTTAAAAAAAATACTAATTCTCTGCTGAGTGGGTGGAAGGGAGCTGTGAGCCTGAAAAGTTGAAAAGGCCCTGGGTTACTGTCCTCTTGATGGAGACCCAGCTCTTTATTCAGGGACTCCATAGTTGTGACGGCAGTCTAAAATTCTTCCACTGAGGGTCTGTCTGGCTTCAGTAAGGACTTTACTGGACTACCTACCTGTGTCACAGAGATGTCCCTGGCCTGAGAAAATGGGGTGGGGTGAGGAAAAAACAGATAGATGATGGGACCCAGCCATGTACATTTGAATTGCTGTTGTGACTCTGTTTTGGACTTAAGGGAAGAAGTTGATATCCTTTGTGGTATTGGCCAATATTTTTCCATGGTCTCACTGGTGGAAAAGGAGGAAGGACCTTTTAGGAGGAAACTGGGAATGCATGTCAATATAGAGTGAAAAGTTTCTTGCTCAGTGAAAGGGTGCTTGGGAGCATGACAGAGATATAGTGACAATCTGCCATGAGCAAATTCGAAGGCTACTGTCGGTCTTTGGTGTATTTGCCTATTTTTTCTTGGTATAATTGATTTTGGTATGTGAGCACTATACAGATATGATTTATCTTCCCAGCAGCACCTTTGTAAGCAAGTGCTAATAATTCCATGTCATGTCTGATTTTAAAATTCAAAATGCAAACCAGAAATATTTAATTTTCTTGTTTGTGATCTGTTTCATTTGTTGTGCACGTATTTGCATATAGTACTGAAAAGGTTTATCTTGTGTGTCAAGTATATTTGTTATCATACAGCTATTGATATTTTAATTCTGTAAATAGAGGTGAGCTGAACTACTGAAATGAAATCCTGATCCTTACCTACACAAAGTATTTCATATGTCAGAAGCAACATATTTTATGGCTCTGAATCAATCTTCTTTTTCCTTGGAATCTTTCTTCCAGAGGAAATTTCAAAATCCCACCCTTCCATTGTGGTTGGGAATGGGTTTTGGTTTTGCTTCAATTTCCATGGCAACAGGAAATTTTGTTTTCTGACAGGCTTTGCACACAAAAGTCTGATTTCCCTGGACTCTTTTGAATACATCAGTTTGCATTTTCATCCCTGCTAGTATTTTGAATCTCTGTCCTTAACCCCTTGACTCCATTTAGTTCACTGAATTCTGCTCTCTTTCTCCTTAGACAAGACAGGCAGGTTTTTTCATACTTTCATAATTTTTCAGAAATTATTTGATTCAGTGTGCTGATATCAGAAATATAGCCACATTTTATACTTAGAATAAAATTTCAATTCTTTCCTTAGAGGAGCATTATTCCTTTTAAAATTACTTCTAAGCACTAAACTTATTCCAAATCTGGCTTCAAGGTTGTGGAATATAACCTTTATCATTTTAAAGTCAGTACCTAACTTTCTTTGTTATGTTTTGCTTACTTTCACACATCTTACTGTGTTTGACATGCTGATCAGCCAGTCTGTGACTGTGCTTGAAGAGAGCTTTACAAATAGCAGAACAGCTACATAATCATTAAATTTTGTACTTTCTCCTCCAATTATGAACAAAATATTTCAATTAATTTCCGAATAGATGGCAGACTTCTGTGGTTTGTAAAGCTTCGTTGTTCACTGTGTGGGTGGTGAAATCTCATTGTATGTAATACTGACCTCACCTGTGCCACCGAACTCTTCAACATAAGTGCCATAAAACTTCAAGATACATAGTTTAAATTCAAGCAGCCTCTTAAGTTTGAATGTGACAGAAGAATGGAAGAAAGTCAGGCATATGGTAGTCTTATTCTTCTGTGCTTTGCCTACCTGTTCAGCTCCTTCCACAAGTATTACTGGAACAAATCACGTCTCTATGTCCCGCTAGCAAGTGTTTCATCTGTGAATCATACTGTAAATACTGCTGTGCCACTCAGAGCCTAGCCAGTTTTCTTCAGTAGTTCCTCTCCAGCTGAGCTGGAATAAGTACATGACTCTAACTGGAGAGGAAAATATTTCTAGTAAGACCCAAAACCTCCCCCTACTCTTTAGCCCTGCTCCATAAACCAAAGGAAGGCAACACTCATAGTTACTGGCTGTGCAGATCTGCAGTCCTTCCTCTCTTTGATTAAAGGAGAAAAGAACCAGCAGCCCTGACATGTGAGGTATTGGCAGCAGGATAAAGCCTGGAGTGAATTAATGGGGCAGTTCAAACCTTTGAACTCTGCTTTGCAACCACAGCAGTTGGAGAATTACAAAAGAGCTGAAAAAGTTGAAGCTCCGTGGATTGCAGCTTCTGGGAGTAACATCTTTGGAGGACAGCTGGTTCCCTCGATAGGTGTTTCCAGCTGCTTCCTAACTCTTTAGAGAATGTTGTGCTGATAAAAGATAACTTCCATTTCATTAAAACATTAATAAGATTTAAATTCCAGCACAGGAAGTTAAATTTCAGGCAGTTATCTGCAATGTCTTTTATTTATAGGCTTATTCTGTATTTATCTATGACTTTGGTGAAGTAGATTCTTGTTATTAATAGATATTTATATTCAATAGACTTTATTGATGCTGATACAATTGTTTTCCATTGATGTTGAGATCTGAGCTTAATTATGACTCTGCACTCCTGTTTGAAAGTCATGATAAAACTGGTCTCTGTTTTTGCTTTTGTCGTCAATGAAACATAACTAGCTTGTATTCGTTACCAGCATAGATATTTATAACTATATCTAATTTTTTTTTTTTTTTTTTTAGTTGTTAGATCTCTTATTGCTTTCCTTGCATAGATTATCCGAGAAAACTGCATAGGCTCTAAGTTGTGGGAATATTCAATTCTCATATCTTATTGTGTGCCAAGAAAACTTACCATGTTGCTTGCTGATTTGAGAGTTGTTTTGCTTTTAGATAAATATTTTTGAGGTTGTGTCTATTTATGACTTTAGCCCCTTGTGATAGGTTACTGCAGGTCATCTGTTGCTGGTTCAGAAGTATCAGTTAATCATACAGGAAAGGGAGCATGGGTGAAACTCAATGATTTTTTCCTGTGGGAAAGTGGGCAACTTTGTTCATTTTGAGCTTCACAGATTAGTATACTAGAAACTGTATTCCACTTCGTGCCTTTGTAAATGTTTCAAACAACATTTCTCAATTCTGAGGGTGTAAAGAAACAATTATTTTTGCTGGCAGCTATCCCTTCTCAGTCAAAAAACATCCCTTACTGCATATAGGAAGGCCACTTTCAGTACAAAATCAAATGTCAGAAAAACCATATTGCTCATTGTGGTTAAGTATCTAATGATTTTTGATAGTTCATTTTCATGTATTGACATATTCAGGTAAGAGGTGCTCTGCTAATTCTCAAAACCCAGAATTATCATTGTGTCTGAAATGAAAGTTTATCCTTAGTAAACATTGTAGGCTTTAAAATAATTCAGTGATTTGTATCTTTATTTCTTTATTCTCATCTTTATTTCTTCTAGACCTTTGCGTAAAAATCCTGTTAGGAGCAGACTAGAAGGCTGCCGCTCTGGTCGCTGCAAAGGACAGACAGATGTCCTGCTGTCAGCAATACAAGTCTACGGACCTCAGATGGACTCAGGCTGGAAGAAAGCCAGAACCTACAGCACAGTCTGAGTCCTCTGGCAGGGCACACATGTAGGAAACAGGTGAAGAGCTCTTCTCCTCCTAACTGGGAGAAGAGCTATGTATTTGTTCCTTGGAAGTTACAGAATCACAGAATCACAGAATGTTAGGGGTTGGAAAGGACCTCTGTGGGTCATCTAGTTCAACCCCCCTGCCGAAGCAGGGTCACCTACAGCAGGCTGCACAGGACCTTGTCCAGGAGGGTCTTGAATATCTCCAGAGAAGGAGACTCCACAACCTCTCTGGGCAACCTGTTCCAGTGCTCCGTCACCGTCAGAGGGAAGAAGTTCTTCCTCACGTTCAGATGGAACTTCCTGTGCTTCAGTTTGTGTCCATTGCCCCTTGTCCTCTCGCTGGGCACCACTGAAAAGAGTCTGGCCCCATCCTCCTGACACCCACTCTTACGATATTTATAGGCATTTAGAAGGTCCCCTCTCAGCCTTCTCTTCTTCAGGCTAAACAAGCGCAGCTCCCTCAGCCTCTCCTCATAGGAGAGGTGCTCCAGTCCCCTCATCATCCTCATAGCCCTCCTCTGGACTCTCTCCAGTAGCTCCTCATCTTTCTTGAACTGGGGAGCCCAGAACTGGACACAGTACTCCAGGTGAGGCCTCACTAGGGCAGAGTAGAGGGGGAAGAGAACCTCCCTCGACCTGCTGGCCACACTCCTCTGAAAGCACCCCAGGATCCCATTGGCCTTCTTGGCAACAAGGGCACACTACTGGCTCATGGTCAACCTGTCATCCACCAGGACACTCAGGTCCCTCTCCACAGAGCTGCTCTGCAGCAGGTCCGCCCCAAGCTTGTACTGATGCATGGGGTTGTTCCTCCCCAGGTGCAGGACCTTGCACTTGCCCTTGTTGAATTTCATCGGGTTCTTCTCTGCCCAACTTTGCAGCTGTCCAGGTCTTGTTGAATGGCAGCACAGCCTTCTGGTGTATCCACCACTCCTCCCTGTTTTGTGTCATCAGCAAACTTTCTGAGGGTACACTCTAACTGGCAAACAAAGGCATTTGTGTGGTCCCCAGTCAGAGAGGTTCTCGCAGGAAAGCTGGGAGGTGAGCTCGGGAAAGCCAGGGAAAAGCCTCTGCGGTGCTGAGGCTGGGAGGAGGGCAGGGAAGAAGGGCAGGGGTCCTGGAGTGAGGTGATGGGGGGACCTGTTCAAGCCCTTCTTCCGCTGGGTACGAACTCTTTGGACTTGGAGGAGTAGTCTGGAGCCAAGGGGTCATGTCATCAGTTAATTTTCTCCAAGGACAAGAAAATTAATTTGCAATAGTTTTACAACTTGTGATATTTCTGGCACTTCACTTGTTTACTGCCATCTAGACTAGAAGAACTACTTGCTTTTCACTCTTGGTGCAAAGATCATCAGGGATTTACAGAGGAAAGCAAGGGGGGATTTACAGAAGAAAGCAAAGGAGCCTGAGTAGTCACAGCTATGCTCAGTGGGTTTTAATAATCCCTGTACCACCGGCACCTCCAGTCCTTCTGTTTATGATCCTCATGGATGGCGGATGTTTTTAAATCTGGTTTTGGAAAGTCTTGTGTTCTAGGTCATCGTGGTTTCTGCATCTTCTCTCAACGCAGAGGAGGATATTAAAGCTGTCCCACAGGGAACGTTGGCCTTTTCAGGGGAGGGAAGTGTTGAGTTACATTAATCCTGTCTGGAAAGCAAAAGCAGATCTACTGTATTTTTATATCCCTCTTTTAATGAAATTTATCTCCAAAGCCTTTTTTTTTCCTTTTGTTTTGCTTTTCTGAGACAGTGTGGGATAGCAGCACTGTATTCAGCATTAGAAAAATACTGGGTTTTTTTACTTTGATACTTTGTATCTGCTGGCTTTGACAAAACCATGGATTGATTTTATCTGGTCAGCAAATTATTTCCATTCATCTGCAGCCCCAGAAACCAGCTTGGATCTTGGAAATGCATCTGGTCCCAGTTTCGAGCTGAATTGTCTCATTTTCATTTGATGTGAGTGAGTGTAGACGCATAGATCGTAATTCCAATTCTATGCATTACAATCCAAGAAGAAATCACTCACCCCTTGCTTCCCAGTTGTCTCACATCCCCAGAACAAACTTTGGTACTTCTCTACTGTAACTGTCTGTCTGTTGTAAGTTTTCTGAAGGGTATTTACAGCACAGAAAATCTGTATGAGGGACAAGTGTGCCTCCTTCTGTGAAGTCCTGTTTGCATGCATAAACTTTCCTTGGGAGCACTGAAGATTTATTTCATTACTGTTGTTCTCAGTGAACCTGTCTGTATGCCCAGTGACTACCATTCTTTGCAAGGTCCTTTGAACTGGGTAGATATCAGGAGAAGAAGAACGTGTTTGACAAGGGTTTGATATTTGGATCTGTCAGCCTTTTCCATTAGTTAACACTCATACTTGTGAGCTTCCCATATGTTCCCATTTTTAGGAACATAAAAATGGTCAAACTAAATTGCAGAGTAAACAGAGCTTGGAAAATAGCCCCATATGACATTTCTGAACATCACAGGTATTCTTGGTAACAGAAAGTCTGAAAGTACATGACAGGCCTGAGTTCATTAGGCAACATTATTGCAGCCTAATCGATTGCAATTAACTTTTGTCCTCGAAACACTGGGCAGAGAGCCCCAGCTGAGCTCCTCCGGAGGTCAGAGTTAGACGGGACATAGAAAAAGCAGCTGGTAGCAGGCAGCCACTAAACAGATGAAACTTGTTCTGTATTCATCAGGGTCTGAGCTGTGACAAGGTGGTGGCAGCAGAGGAGTCACCAACCTCTCTGAAAGCTTTGCATCCTGTCCGACGGAGTAAACTTTTTCCCTTCTCTGCTTCCTTACCTCTGCACTGCAGGACCTACAGATTAAAATTCTGTAACCTGCCTCATAAAGGGCAGTGGAGACTCGGTAGATGTAAGCCTTAAAACTTTTACAAATATATGCAAGAGATTTTGGGCAGTGTTTTTCTATGTTCTCTATAAAAGAGAACAGAATTATTCTGAGAAAAAATATTTCAAAAGACTGGAGTGTTTGCTTTTCATCTGAGGCATCCAGACCTTTTATTAGCAGTATTAAAATATTTTTAGGGACACATATCCCTTCATGAAGCTGATTTCCAGCTGATCTGTCTAAGCATGGAAGATGTTATGAAACAGGTTATTAACAGCCTGCTCCAGAGGGTCAGTGTGCATCATTAAGCAAAAAATAGATACAAAATACCTCTTTAATTGTTGGAAGATTGGCTAATATATCTCAAACACATAACGAATCTCTGACTGGATGTGGAACCAACCACTTTCTTATGTTTCCCTTTGGTTTATTGGATAGGGGCAGAAATTGTGGAGCCGATAGTTAAAAATTTTGAACATTTTGTTTGAATATAATATTTTACAGTGATCTCTTGCCTTATGTGGCCAGGAGAGAGAGTTTCCTAAGCAGTCTGATGTGTTAGTTCTCATAAGTGTATTTTGTGATGACAGTTGTTTCTAGGTGCTGAATGAAACAAGAGATAAAATCAAAATGCAAAGCTTTTAGCTGTACTGTCAGCTAGCTGGAAATCAACATCTTTCCTACACTGGACAGAAAATGGACTAATTCATCTGACTGAAAAATTGGATAGTTTCTCCCAGAAGATGGCAGTGCACCTATGGGTAGTGTTCTCCTGCCTGCTTTGCAAGCCATATAATTTCTAGCTGTTTTTTCAATATTGAGTGTGCAATAAGAAAACAAGTAATGAAAGCAACTGGGGCCGGGTGTGGATACCAATGGTACTTTTGATCTTGAAATCTGAAGAGAGCACTAGTAATCCACAAAGGCCTGTCCCATGTGGATGGTGATGGACTGGGTGCCCTTGGGTGAGTTGGCAAGTTATTTAGCATTTTGCTGCACCCATCAGCATGCTGAAGATCCCCTTTCTGTTGGAGTCCTCCAGATAATCCTTATGCAAAACCCACTGACTACTTCCAGAGCTTTCAAATGTACCCAAGTTCTTAAGGTGTCATTGGTCTCAGAGGAATGGATTGATGTAGGATAACGGTTACTAAGAAATGGAATAAACGATGAGATTTGAAGGGCTGGTCACATTACATCTTTGCCCCACTGTTTCTCATGAAAGAATTTCTTCCTTCAGATAGGGGTCAAAAGCAGATGCTCAAAAATACCTAAAAGGACTACTTCTTTATTAGTTCCAGTCTAAGAACAAAATAATAAATTTATTTATTAAATAAATTCAGGGAAATTTCCAGTTCAGTTTCCAAAGCAGGAGTCTAAGTGTGGATTTTCAAACATGTAATCAAACTAGAACTACTTAACCTTTCAAAAATTGATCCACTCCTTATCATTTTTTTAATTTCAGAATTAGCAGTAAGGAATGCTAATATCTCCTTTTAAAAATCCATCTTAATCAATAGCTATAATTTGCAAAAAAACCCCAGTAGCTGTTCTGTAGTACTTGTCTTATGAACTGTTTGATATGCATATTTGCACGTATAAGCAAGCTGTTTTTGCGATGAACCTGAATGAAGAGCTGTTTGTAAAGAGTGGAGAGGGAAGAGAGGGGGCTTCAGACACATAACAGTGCTTACATGTAAATTCTGAAACTAAACTTTGCCATCCATGTTCTATCTTATCCAGAATTACAACCAGTAAGCTAAAGAACATTTAAATATTTATTCCGTGTAGCTTAGTCTGAAAAAAAGTTCTGTTATGACTCATTTGTAACAATTTATTTAGATTTCCAAGCAGCAAAAATGCACTAGCAGTAAAAAAAATAAAAATTGCAGCTGTTTCTTTAATGTAAAGAAGAGATGAAAAACAATTATGTGTTCTGTTCTGTAGTCAAATATAATTGCATATTCTTGTCCTACTGCTTAGACAGTGTGGGTGCTAATTTTACTAAATTAACATAAGCTGCATCATTTCCTTCGCACTAAATACAAAACCAAGCAAGAAATTAAAATTTGGGTACTTTTTTTTTCTTTTAGTTTTCAGTTTCCTCTTCCAGTAAGTCATGGGAGCTGCAAGATGCATTGAATTGTTAGTTTTTTAGATGTGTGCCCTCCATTTTAGAAGTGTGTTTGTCTTCCTCCTAGAATGAGCATCTTTAGTCTCTTCGAGGGCCCATCCGCGATTGAACCTGACATGACCATAAACTTAGTCAGGCAAAATCTTCCTTAGCACCTGAAAAGACACAGCAGCACCTTCCATTCAAAGCCCATCTTTAATGGCCAAAATCACAGTCTGTACGTTGTACGAAGGGGGCAGTGGTGACAGATTTGATCCTGTCACCCATTCACCAGTAGAGCCTGTTGCCAATATCCACTTCATCACCTAGTCATCCACCTTTCGCTGCTGACAAGCATCATTCTCCTTTGTCAGGAGGAGGCTTACGTTAAATCACACACTCCCTCCCCCAAGTCACCTTTTTAATATAATTTTTCTGGTGCTTGTACAACTCACAGTGCTCGTGTGACCGACTGCGCTTTTGGGTTCTGTGCAGCTGCTCATATCGTAACTGCTGGCATTTGCTGCTGCCTTTGTGTGTTCTGGATATGCTGTGATATGTAAATGATACTGCTTGCTGTTTCCTTGCTCCTACTGTTTAAAATCTCAATAAAAGTGCAAAGTATCACTATACAATCTGCAGATATCTCAGCTGACTATTCCACAATAAGGCAAGCTACCTCAGCACCAATAAAATGTTGATATGACTTTCTTTGTGTATTTTTTCCCTGTGATTCATAGTGAATTCTCCATCTTTAGTCTCACTCCTTGAGGTAAAGCCAACCCTGTTACTTTGTCTAAAACAGTATTGTTCTGAGCCAAATTCTGGGACCCTTATGCAAGCAAATGCTATTTACCTTAGAGGCAATAAAGAGATCACTAAAAATGAAGGCGGTATCACAATATGTGGCTGATGATAGGGTCAGTGGCTCACAGAGCATTTTAATTTGTTTTATGAACTGCATGTGACATAAATAAAGCTGCTGTATTTTCTGTAATTAAACCATTAAAGCTCTCTTCTATCACTTGGTATTTTTATTAAACTTATGAAATTCAGGTGCCTAAGATACTGAACGTCACCTGATACTTTCTTCTACTGTAGTTTTGTGTGTTTTGAGGGGATTGGAAGAGGTTTAATATCCAGCCACATTTTTGCCTGCCTCATATCTAATAAGAATCAGCCTGTCTTTCCTAAATGCTTTAGGAAGTTTGGTTCACAGGTCACACTGAAAGTAAAATATATTGAATTCTTTCTGATAGCGCAGTCACAGCTTTGTTTTTAAAACAGGAAAATGGGGTAAGCTGGTTGCATTCTTTCTGCAACAATTAACTGTAACTAATAGCCTAATGTTTCCAGCGCTCCCCTAGGAAGTAGGAGAGCCAAGTCTGAATTTCCCTTCAGCCAGATTGGTTTCAAACATGCAGCTCTCAGGCCAACCCTCACCTGAAACCATGTCAATAGACAGCAAAAAAAGGGATGCTTCAGTGGGACAGAAGGATCATGTAGGCATCCTGCAGGCATCAGAGATGACTAGCACTTGACTGGTTTATGTTGGCTTGTCCACAATCCTCCTACAGTCCTTGATGGTGCGGACTCTAGGTGGTCCACTGCATCCAGTGTCCTGCAAACCAGTCTGCTTATTCCAGGTGATCTTCTGATATCAGATTTGGTAGCCTCAAGGTCCTGGGGAGGAAATGAGATCTTCACACAAGTAAGCTGCTCTTTTCAACACACTATAAACTCATCCTGAAAACAATCTGGCGAAAACTTGCCTCCTACATAATCCTCAAGGCTTTTGTGAAACTACACACATTTCTATTGATCCAAAACCAGAGCTCACTGAAAAAAGCTAGTCTACGAACATGGGTACTAATTTGGCTGGTGGCTGGAAGCAGAGTCAAATAGGTAAACAAAGCTATACCAGGCAGGTATTTTGAATACACTCTCAGACTGCAAGTACAACAGCAAAAATCGTTAAGACTCACAATGTTGTCTGGATACTGTTTATGGAGGACCTGGCTATGTTTGGGACCTTTCACAATCATTATGGCGTTAACCTTTTCATAAGCCCCTCAATCTGTCTTTTCAGTTGAAGGTGCAGACAAGCATCTGCTGTGCCATCTAACTTTGGAAAATATTCACTTTTGTGAGTAGTTCCTACTCAATAGACAACACATTTCCAGCAGAGAGCTGAATTTGAGCCTTTTCCTGCTGAGTTTTGTAACCACAGTTGTTGTCCCAGGTGGGCAGGATTTCTGTAAGGTGCTGAGTTTTCCCCTAGAAGCATTCAGTGCACCATCAAGAGAAAAGGAGGCTTCGGCTTAGCTACAACATTGCCTTCACCAGCCTGTGCAAAGATAGGGTGGCTGCCTTCCCACCCTGGTGATCAGGGTATAGGAGAAGTTGAAGAGCTGCTTTCCTTCCCAAAGCCATGTGTGTGTGACCCTTGTATGGATAAAGTGTCTTGAGACCGCTGATCTGCTACTTCACGTGATGAGAGGTGACAGACCAGAAGTTGGCTTCATGCCTCTGTGGTGCTTTCAGTGGGTATGCCGAGGAAGTCTCCTAGAGGGAGTGTCTTGGAGGGCATCATCTTTGATGGGCAGAAGAGTCAGGCAAGGGCTTCAGACTGGAAGGTTCTCGGAAAGGCCTGCAAAAAATGTGAGTTTCTTAACTGAGGAGTCTGAGTTCAAGCCTCCTGAAGAGCTTGCGTTTTCTCCTCAGCACTAGAATCAGGTGAATTACAGAAGGAAGATATGAATAATTAATATAGTCAGTGAAGTTCAAAGAACACTAAATCAGGCCTACTGCAGACTTTCAATACACTTACATTTCCTTTTTGCCACAGAGGAGATGTAGATGCTTCCAATTCAAGTAACTATAGTGCAGTATTTTGGGATCTAGGTAGCTCAGTCCTTCGAACGGCGGTTTTAGATTCTGAAGATCACTTTGATTTTGTCCCTATATCTGTAGGGTTATAAATAACTCTCAAGACAAGATGACTTTTTATCTTTTCCCAGTGAATCATCACCTTCAGGTTTCAATATACTGAAGTGCAGTTACACTGCAGGAGCAGGGAATACTGCATTGTTGATAGAGCATTTTTGGTCTGAATTTTTGTATGTGGGCCTGCATTAAATTACTGCTGACAAAGTACCAAACCCACCTCTGGAACCAAAAGCGCTGAGTAAGTTTTAAAATTGAAAAGGAACGCGATTTCATTTCTCCTCTTTGAATTGAATGCAGAGAGTTTAAGCAAGGCAGCGTATCAGAGTATTCTCGCTGGAATACCTATCAGAAAAAATAGGGATGCTTTTTACTTACTATAGCTTATGTTTTATTTGCATACACTTATACACATACATGTACATAAAATTTATATATGTTTATGGATGAGTAGCAGTGTATTTCACTAATTGACTTAATATATGCACATAGAATAAACTTCTGCTCTTAAGCACTCTTTCAATTATTTCTCTCATTTTCGTGTAAATAGTTTGATAGCAGAGAGTTTTCAGAAGAGTTGATTCAGTAAGAGCTGTAGAACTAAGCTGGTTGAGTCGATGATGGTCTTATTTCACAATGACCATGTATGTGGTGTTCATTGCATGTATTATTTTTCACACACACTGTGGCAGCAATTACAGATACTGGACCAAAACCTCTTTGCCTTACATAGGCAGTTTTTGTCAGTTGGCAATACTGTATTGATAGTATTGACAGGAGGTATCTGGGAAAGGAGGGATAAGAGAGATACAGATTTTTTTTCATAATCTAAAAGGAATTCTACAGCAGAGCCAGGACTGAACTTGATGAGGGTCAGGTTCCAAAACAGTCTTACAGATCTTATTTTTTCCCAAATCCGTTTTTGAGATTTTTATAAATAATGTGATCCTTTCTAGCATGGCTTTATGTACCTTAGGAAATGAAGACAAAGAATGATGCGTCAATAAATCTCAATGTGTACTTGCATGAAATGTGTACCAATTGTGCAGAGTTGGTTTGATTAAAAAAAGAGTGGAGAAAGATATGTGACAACTTGGACAATGAACCTCATCTAACTGGGCCTTTGGTACAGTCTTTGTGCACCAGACACATGGTCCTGAAGCCAAACCTGCGGTTTTGTAAAGGGATTTGATTAACATCACTACCCCAAGAAACATTTTCTCTCTTCCTCACAGAGTCTTGGGTCATATCATCCACTGGCTCCTAGCAATGTTCAAAGGGTTTTTGTAAGCATCCAAAACTATTTTTATGACTCCATTCCTGGAAGACAGAAAAAAGGGGGAGGCAAAGCAGATGAGATCATCTTCTGTCACTGAAACCCCTGCAGCATCTAGTCCCAGGAGGGAATCCTTATCCCTGAGAGGATTATTGGCTAACTCTTATCAAATATTTCCTGTCTGTGACCTCAGATAGCAGGTCCTTATCTTACAGCTGCTATTTTATGAGGTGAGTCAAGTCAGATATTCAGCCTGTTCCCTAAGAATTTGCCTGGGAGGATCTGTGGTCACAGCTAACAGCAGAAGATAAAGCAAGTGATTGACCAGTGTTTTCAGAAATATCAAGAATATAGAGACTGGTTTTCCTTTCATCTCCCAAATGCCACTGTCATTTCTTAGTGGTAGCCATAGAGAACTGCAGAGAACGACAAATGGGGAATGAAATATGTTGGTAGTCTCATCAAGTTGGTTTCTGTAAAGCAATCGTTAAGTCCTGACTGAACAGGTTCTAGCAGATGGCACATTTCTCCCACTGTTGTGTGATTTGATGCACTAGGCTCTTTGACTGAAAGTTCCATGGTACACGTCACTGTCGTGTGACTGACTAGCTAGAGAATAATGCACAGTAAGTAAGTAAGCAACACTTCATGTCTACAGCCCATGGCTTTGGTACATGTAGGCAAGGTTAGAAATGAAATACTTGTTTCAGTTGTATCACAAAGGTGTTCCAGCACAGCACAACACACTGTGCAGTTCATGTGTGCATCCTATACCTCTTGTATGCTAATTACACCTGCACCAATATTTTGAAAACCTTGCATAAGTTTTGAGATAAATGGTATTTGATACACAGTAACCATGTCAGTAAACTTAGTGCATCTCATTTAATTAGCAAGACATTGATTAGTAGGAGTGCTTTAACCATAGGATATATTGGCATGCGGCCATAGCCTTCTCCCATTAGCACTTATTGGGAAATTCCTTTTTCCGTTTCACAGGATTCAGTTCCCTTTGTAACACATCTTGCCTCTGTTAGCACCACCCTTCTACCGACCTTGGTGTTAAAGCACACTTGGTTAACACACCAACTGAAAAGTGTCTGCAACTGATTTCAATAAAGATGCTACAACAGAAGGTGTAGAAGTGTTTAAATTGTTAATTAACAATCTTCAGTGAAAATGTGCTTCTGCTACTTAGCTCAGGGATTCAAAGTAATGACTGTCGGGGGATATTTCTGGCTTTCTTAAGTGTCACTGTTTGAAAAACAATTCAAGCACCTGCAAAAAGCATGCAGCAAGTCTGCAGCATGCAGTGTGCTGTTTGAGATGGGGATCCTGCAGGCAGTAGGTAACCTGTGGCATCACTAAAAAGTATCACTTCTTTTGAGTTCATTGAAAATCTGAGAGGTGACAGTAATGTTTTTCTACCTCACTGTGGTCTCAGGAGATACAATTAATTAATTACTACAAAAAATGCTGAGTTCCTCTGATTAAGAGTTAAGTATACATGAAATATAATTAACTAGCTTTTACAAAGTGCTTTGAAATTCTAGGGTGATTCAGTGCTTGTATTTAAAATAATGTTTTTGCTGCCTTTGGCAAATAATGTCTCCTACTATAAATTGTTCCTCAGATCTTTATGTACTTTCTTACGATTAAGCACATGGGCAGTTCCTTTCAAGTTATTTGGAATCTTTAAATTTGTGGAAAATAGAAATCCCTTTTGATATTTTACAAATGTCATCACTTGTTGCATCTTTACATACGTATTTATTAAATCAAATTAAATCATTATTCATTTACTTTATTACTTGCAACAAGCTACATTTTAATTTCAATTATTCTGAACATCATCTCCCAATTCTTCATGTACGTACCAATTTTTAACTGAATGCTTCAGCACAGGAAATCCAGGCTATTCTGAGACATGAGCATTACTGATATTAGTTTGTATAAAAAGAGATCCTGGAGGTCTTTTTTTGGAGATAAAAATTCTTTGCACTAAGAAACTATAAATTCAGAACTCCTTAGTGCTTTATAGGCAAGTTGAAAACAAAAGCAATTCATCTGGAGCATATATTCAACTAGTGAAAAACAGGCAATAGGCAGGAATTCTGAGGGTGGATAGTAAAGAAGCTTGAGAGACTGTAAAGGAACCACGTCTGATACATGGTGTCACGCTAATTTGGCAGAAAATAAACCTCCTTGCATTCTAACTCTCTTCACCGGAGTGAGAGGCTAGGTGCGGCAAGGTATAAATTCTGAGTGATATCCAATTTGCCACTACCAGTCCAGTCGCGTTTAATACGTATATTAAACTACCATGATTCTGGATACACTAATAGCAGTCTGCACCTTCAGTCCAGTCGTGCTCAGGAACTAGCATGGTCGCATTTGGTCACGTTCAGTGAGAAACTGTGACAACTGGCTACTTAAACAGTGCAGTTTTATTTGTGCAACAGGTATACAGGTTTTCTGAATTGCCAGTGATAGTGACTGTCTGCAAGAAAGCACTTGCAAATATAAAACGCGTGAAAAGGTTATAAATAATACAGCCTGGCTATAAACATTAGGGAGTAACTATTCCCGAGAAAAGCACTTAGTTTATTTCTCACCCAAGGCGTCCCAAGGTGGGGGAGAAGCAAGGCTCAGCCCGTCGGCCAGTCCCAGCTGTCGGAGCCTGTCTGAGGTGGAGTTTCCCTTGACGTGCTCACGGTGTCATCTTCTTTTCCCCCGAAAATCTACGGTGTTATCTTCTTCTCTGAAAATCCCCTATTTCCCTGGCTATTTTTATATCCTTTCTACCTTTAAGGTGGAGTTTGATTGACTGTAGTCATACATACCTTTTATCATGATTGGTGTAAAATATTCTCACTTCACGTTTAAAGGTATAGTTTACAAAAAATTGAGAGCGCAGACTCGAAGAGGGGTGGTCGCACCTCGGAGGCGGGTAGCCTTCGGCATGGACGTGTGTTTTGATATTAAAATGATATTAAAATGAGCAAAGTCCCCGAGAGGATAGCACTTTGGCAAGGTTTCGAAAACCTGTTGGCTCAGGGGGTCAGATGAGCTGCTTATCAGTTCTAGAGGACCATTTCTTCTTGCTTTATCATCACGGAACATGGCCACGGAGTCTTCACTTTGCTCCATCCTCTATGGTACATTACAGGGAGTTGCTGTGTGAATGGATTCCTCGCATGTCTGCTGCAGCTCTGTCCCATCCTCAGAACTCCTTTTGATTTCATGCTTTTCCTCAATGGGTGAACACTGCTACGTTTTTCATATAAACCTTAATTTTCAGATGTAAAACCTTAATTTTACTAATAATTCCACACATGGCTTCAGCAACAGGGGGAAATTTGCCATGACCCCAGTGCCATAGGGACTTCACCTTTGAGTTTGAGAAGGAATGAACTTAGCATAGGCACATTTTATGTTCAAGAGGAACCCAAAATGATGGATCCCTTCTGAAAAATCTTGATTCTGTCGTACTAGAGTAGGTCTCTCCAGGAGATACGGAGTCAGGCATTTACTGCGGTTGTGCTGCAGTGTGTGTGTGTTACTGTGTTGCAGCTACCTGTATCCCTAGGAGTACATCTGCATTTGTTCATGGTGCAGCGAGTGCAGAGAGAGCAGGATAAGGGTTTTGTTTGATCTTTAGAGTGCTAGGACAGCACAGCCACATTGCATCCTCACTAGTAATGGTGTCTGCACGCATTGCTGGTCTCAGCCATGCATGGTGTCTAATAGGTGCTGCAAAGCAGACTTATGTACAGCTGTCCCTGCCTGCCTTGCCATGTTTGGTGCAATTCCAGGTGTATGGAGAGCTGGGTCATGGAGGGCCTTACAGCTGCACTGCAAAGGGGGTATGGGTGGAAGGGGAATGCAAGTTTGATTCCCTTGGGAGAGAAACCACTTCTAAGCACATACTGAAAGACACCAAATGATGTCCTATAAATGCTAGTTTAGGGGACCATTGGCCATCTTTCAGCATAAGATGAAGGAATATGGGACCATCTACATCCATCCCTTTAAATACCACTTTAATTGCCTGTTTCCACTTTCATAGCCTGCAGTAATATAATGAGAGCTGAATAGTTTTGATTATAAACGTAGCCGTGGAATTAATTTAGAAGGATAATGCTTCTTGTGTTGAAAATAATACATATTTTGTCTGAAATTAGATGCCAACAGCTATAATCCATCTCTTCAAAATGTTTTGAAATTATACATCAACAGTGTCAACTGACTTCTGCTGTTCATTTTTGCAATGGGAGGCTAGTTTTGCCATTACCCCCTCCTTTTTGAAATAGTATTTTAGTTTTAAAATGAGCATTAGTACCATCTGGCTCATACACAGTAGGCAAATAACATTTCTTCATGACTGATTATGCAACATAACCTCAGGTAAGTGTAGCATGACCAGTTAGTTAATTGAAAATTCCTTTCCATTTAGAATTCACTCTGTGCTAGCCAATGATAAATAATTATTTCATCTGGCTCATTTCACATTAGACACTTTAAACATTCAAGCCCCTCACTGAATTTAAAAAGTAAAGCTATTATTCTCTATTCCACAACTTTTCAATGCTCTTTTTTTATGTTTCATTCCTCTGTTTTATTAGCACTTTTTTACTTTTGAATTGCACTTATTCAGACAGATGTGGGAGACAGTCTATTTTATCTATGCTTTCTTATTTCCCTAAAGATTGTTTCTTATTTGAAATATAAGAAAAGAACTAAGTGAACTCTTTCACTCAGCTATTGTGGAGTAGGTTATATAACCTGCAAAGGTACATTGTGTTTTCAGTAGAACTGAAAAGATCGTGTTAGTGCCTGGGAATGGAGAAGAATGAACTATGTAAAACAAATTGAGGAACGAATGTTGCAAAATTTGTGTATCTTGTATTATCAACTTCAAACACTTGATGTTGGCCTGGAGCAATTTTCAAGTCAACTGAGACGGAATTACAGTCATACAAAATGGCCTGTTATCATATGGAATGAGAAGATGAAATTCTTTAGATTTCATTTCATCTCGGGACTGCAGATTAGCTTGAGCCAGTGACAAGAAGAGCTTCTTTCTGGAAATGCTGTTGCTGGTTGTATTAATCTAGTGATTGACAATTCTAGTTACATGTAACATTTAAACATTTATGTGACTGTAAGAGTTTTATATCTCATTTCTCCTTTCCTTCTTGTTTGTTGCATTGACGTGTTCTGTCTTTCGTTTGTCTTCAAGTAGGAGTGTGAGCACTTTGGAGGCACAGTATGCATACCTTCAATATATATTCATTCTGTAAGTAGCTTTATGGCACTACTGCAATTATTTATGATATTGAGTGTTCAAATATTGAGATACTGGTTTTGTTTTCCATTCAGCTTGTTGCTGACAACTGGCAGAACAGCATGCAAAACAAGAAGCTCAGCTTGAATACTTGATTTAAGCCGAGCTGAATTTATGTCACAAGGTTAGTGAAAGGAAATAAAATCTAAAATTTTGATTCCTTAAACTGTCTTGGACGATTTACTGCAATATATCGAAAAAGAGAGACAGAAAATCTTCACATGGTTAGTGATTTGCATTTGATGAGAAGAGATAATAGCTGAAGAGCTCAATGCAGTGATATTCACATCAGCCATTACATCCCCTTGTCACCCAAAGTAATCAAAGCTCTATGTAAATTGGCTCATTACTGTGAATGTTATGACATGAAAGGTTGAGAAGAAAGAATGTTAAGCTCCCTTTCTCAGACACTACATGTTTCTGTTTTGAGTAAAATGTTTAACTTTATTTTTTTAATGAGGTACATTATCAAGTTTGTCTCCCATACAAATATGTGAGCTTCAGACATTTAGGTGGAACACACAAAAATAAAAAATCACAGTAATAAATATTTTAAATTATGGAGGATGAGAAAATGTTGTGGTAAGCAAATCTCAGATTTTTGCTCTGCTTCTACATGAAGCATTGAAAGTCTACACTAGGTGTCAGATTCTCCATACTGTTGTACCTGTCTTAAACTAAAGGAAACTTCTATAAATGGACTTGAGCTATCAGTGAGTCAGGAGCCATCCACGCTGCTAGAAATATTTCTCTGCCTGATAACAGTAGTCACATCATTAGAGAAAGAGGTCCAGAATAATTTTCTGTTTCTGATCTTATTTTTATAAAAAGGTCAAAGTGTTTTTTTTTTCAGTATTTAGGATCCAAATTATGCATTGAAAAACTTTTGCACTTACGAGTTTTAACCTAATCTCTGGCTAAAAAGCAAGAGTCCTAGAATGCATGCCATTATGATAAGAATCATCATCTTGAAGATAGATTGTCTTGGCTACTGCAAATGGAATAAAACCAACACAGTGCACATCAATATATAAAAAGCCTAAAAATATTTGAAATATTTTAAAAATATTCAAGGAAACTGCAATTCGTCTTAATTCTACCAATTGCTAATACCAGTACCAGGACTACTGCAATATTCCACTTTACCTGTTAATCTTACCATTCCTACACTGAGAAAAGAATACTCCTGACAGGTCTGAGCAGGTCCATATCGCTTCCTTATGCAAATTTTTTGTTACCCAAGAATACTAACTATTCTTGAAGGGTTTTTTTTCATTTCTCTGTGACATATACTGCCCAGTAAAAGCTGAGGAAAAATTCCCAAAGTCAGTGGCTTTGACAGAAATCTCTTCTCATATCTAACTTACTGCATACAAGGATCATGTTCTCAGTGAAACAGATTTAAAGAGAGAGAAACACAAATGCATGTTCGTATTTCAGTAGTGCATGGATACAGTTTTGTTTAACCCGGATTACCATGTATTAAGTGCTTATAAATATGGAGACCACAGCTAGATACAGACAGAGGATAAGTGATTATACAACTAGTTACTTGTGCAAGAAGACTTCCGAACAGCAGTTACTTAACTGCTGTAAAGTGTTCTGGCAAAGAAAAGCTTTGAGGGGAGTTTTGCAATTGTGTAAAGGTTTTTCTACTTAAGAAAAGGGTCACAAAGAAATCTGAAGGATACTGAACTGAGAACTTAACTGGTTGATGGCAGCTGACAGTGTTGTCTAAAGAGAGAGGGATTTTCTTGACAATGAATTGGGGATGGTAATTAGCACAGAGAGATGAGGGTATAAATAATGACACCACGGGACCTTGAAGAAAATAATGATGACCTCTTCCAGCTCTTGCCTAATACTATCTGAGGAGATACCTCTAAAATAACTAGTGGCCTGGATACTCTATGCCATAAATGTTAACCAGATCATTCAAGAAAAATCAGCCCTCTGCCTTATGCCGTGGAAGCCCTACAGAAGGGGCGAACAGGACTGATGGTGGGTGCATGATCTCTGAATTTGGTTTGGACACTGAATTTCCTTGGGGAAGTCACTTCACATCTGCTTCTCCTCTGTCCTTTCACTGCACTGCTCTGCTTCACTCGTCCCCCTCATGCCTTATCTATTTAGATAGTATGCAGTTTGTTGTAAAGGCTGGTGCCTTTACTGCACAAGCAGTGCTTTCTTAGACCTTTGTTTTATTCTATATAAATATAGAGACCACAGCTAGATACAGACAGAGGATAAGTGATTATACAACTAGTTACTAGTGTTAAAAATTTTATCCTCACACGAGTGGGTTTCACTAAGTTTTGCTTTATTCACAACTCAGAGTTGGGCCATCACCTCAGTGAGTGGCAAAACTTAACTCGCTAGACCGGTTTATATACATTTATTAAACTGATTACATCAAGGCTACAATCTTCATAAGTTTCCTAAGCAACCATTCCGTTCCTTTGAGTACATCATTTATTAAGTTCTTTCTATTCTTCTGTCTTCGTAGAATTCTCCCTCGCTGGTTTCAGGCCTTGCTTGGTTTCAGGGTTGTCTCGGCTTCTTTAATTAATTCTATTAGGTACAATCCATACAATTAATTTCTATCCCAATTGCAACATAGTTTCTTAACACAGCTGTGTCTACACAGCTGAGTATACGTTCTAGCTCTATGATTTTATTCTATTCTATAATCAATCTTTATAATCAATCTCTAACAACTAGTTCAAGATGACTTCCGAACAGCAGTTACTTAACTGCCGTAAAGTGTTCTGGCAAAGAAAAGCTTTGAGGGGAGTTTTGCAATTGTATAAAGGTATTTCTACTTAAGAAAAGGGTCACAGAGAAATCTGAAGGATACTGAACTGAACGCACAAGCAGTGCTTTCTTAGACCTTTGTTTTATTCTTAGCTCTGCCACATACTGCGTGAGTGACCATGGCAAGTTGGATCTCATTATTTGTCAAATGAGAATGAGGATCCCAGTTCCCCCTCTACAGTGCCTTGAGACTGGTAATTGGCATATTACTCTATTACTTTAACTATTAATATAGAGCAACTCCATCTTGTTTTGATATGCTGTATCCCTTTAAGTGTTTTAGCTGTCTGTCCATCTTTTGTGACTATTGGCTCACCTCCTATAAAAGATACTCCAGAGATCACAGAGCAAATACGACTAATGGATAGGTCAAACATCACAAGTACTTGAAAAGAGCTCAACAGGCTTCAATTTCTTGTCCAATATAGTAAATGCTTTGGGCATCCCGTACTTTCTGCTCAGCTTGTCCCATGAGACTGTGGTTAAATGGTAGCAGAAGAAGTATTCCTAGATGAACTGTCTCCAATTTCAAACTGCAGTCACACTTACAGGATTCACAAATGCAACCATCACTCACAAAAGCAAGAACAAAGAAAGATCAGGGGTTTAAAAAGGAATCACTTCAAAGTTGACATGAGAACCTGAAACAAAGCAGACCTACACACAAGTTAGAAAATGAACTGCAAGGACTCTACAAAGGACTGGCACATTTAAAGGACGAATTAGAATTCTCACTGAAATAAATAAGTCAAAACACATAAATAATGTCAAAATAGGAAGAATTTCAGAGTGGCTTGAAAATGTCTTGTGAGCAGTGAATCTTTGAAATACACTTTAACCTCCTTTGCACATTAATGACAGATTACCAATGCAATACATTCAAATGTAGCTACTACACTGTTGAAACTGGCAATAAAATAAATGAAAGAAGCTCAATTTTCTGCTTAATTTCAAGGCATTAAAGTGAATGTTATTCTTCACAGTACTTTCAGCAGAGACTTTTGTCCTTGTAGGCAAGAATCATAAATCATCTTCCTCACCAGAGCTCTGGAATATGTTGCAGATCTAAACATTTTGGTCACGTACATTGAAGAGTCTCAAAAAAAGTCTTTCACTCAGTTTAATAAAAAAAAAAATCTTCTGTGCACTGGAGGACATAACCTCAAATCAAAATCCAATGAAGACAGGTATTTATTCAACAATCAGTAAAAACATTTTAACTTATTTGCATTTGTAGAGAGCATTAAAAGACAGGCATTCTAACAACACTCGTCATTTTTTAGTATGCAGGATTGTTTGTTTCTTTGTGCTTATAGTCAGGAAGAAGTGCCGAATGATTAGTATTCATAATCAAATATGATATACAGAGTCTTAAGCCTGATCATTATTTTATCATGAATATTATTTGCACACAAATATTTGATAAAAGACATCATGCTTCAGAGCCTTGAATAAGAGTAGGTTTAGAGGGGGAAGGAACATTTTATTTTACCTCTGGAATTTCATTCTTAAACATATAGCTGCCCTTATGTTTATAAAGACACCGTAAAAGCACAGTGAAACGCAACACATAACATAGGATTTTTGACCAAAGCCACGGGACTTTATTGCTGGTGGTTTTGATGTAATTTTCTGTATTTTCATAATGAAAATACTGAAAAAAATATTTTAGAATGAGTAGGTAGGGAAAGCAGAAACCCCAAATCTAGCTGCTGGCAATAAAGAAATTTTTTGTCATGTGATATCACATTTGGTATGTGGGCAGGCTGGAATTACTGCAGAAACAACAGATAATCTCGTTGGTCTCTGACTTTTCAACTTTGCTTGCGCAACTGTTTGTTTATTCTGCTATTTATATCTCAACTGCCACTTGGAACATGCTTGAAATATGGCAGAAATTCCCAGTAAAATAACTTAAATCAGATGAACAGTCTTCCAACCTTCCTTACTTAAAAAGGGGAAAGAATCCTAGAAGTAGTATAACTTGGAGAAGCACACATGTTAATTTTACAAAATATTGGTCTAATTTCAGATTAGAACAGGACTGGACTGACAGATCCAAAGTTTAGTTTAGAAGTGATATTTTCTTCAAAGCACGCTTTTTACAGTCTGCTTTCTACAAGAAAGACATTTCTCAAGTTTGTTTTACAATGTAGGACCTAAGCCTTATTCTTAATTTCAAGTACTTTAATGAGAAATACTAAAATCTACTTTCTATGCAGGCTATCTTTCTTTGGTCACCCAACCAGAATGAATTGGAGGAATTTGCTTTCAGACCTTTCCAGTATCTTGCCAGCACTAAGGACTGAGATATTGAAATGGTGATCTGTTATGGAAGGATGCTATCTTTGTTTTCTCAGTTCAGTCTAAACATTCCCAACACACGCATAATGGATTACGAATCTTGTATTTCTTTCAATTTGTCATTCCAATGCAATCACTGAAATAAATTTTTGTACTTCCAATTGAAATTAAGGGCCCCACTTCAAGAAGCACAAAGCAAAGGTAAGTTTTGCAGGAAACTATTTTTTACTATCTATTCAAATCAAGCATTACAATACTTAGTTATTGCCTGAATGTGGGTATGAAGGACAAAGACATCCCTTCCCACTTCTTCCTTCACTTTGATCTTCTACATACTTACTTGTCCTTTGCTTTATTTGCTGGTCTTCTTCCTTCCTGGTTGAAACATAACTTCATTCTCAGTCTCCCATTGGGTCTCTATGCTGATACTGATCTAACTTAGTGCCAGCAAGACTCAGACTTCAGCGATCTTGACGATAACTGCATCCCAGGATATCTTTACGAGCACAAATACTTCCTAGTTTTCAGTAGCTGTTCTTAAAACCCCACCCATAAGCAGGGAAATGGTGCTAGCTATATGCAACAAGAAAAACTGAGACAGAGAAACATGGAGTCAATGAAGCATACAGACTTCTCAACTGAATTTTTGAAACGAATGTAGTTAGAATTTACAATGTCAGCTGAGGATGGAAAATCGCAAAACCTAAGACCTGCAAATGCCTTGTTATTATTGGTGAAATTGAAAAGATACCTAAAGTTCTGCCCTGCAGATGCTCCTTCCTGGAGCTCCGTGTCTCACCTGAGGCCAAATTGGGATCCTTTAATTTGCTTTGCTGTCTAGTTCCCTGAAAGACTCAATCCAAGGCATTCAGAATATACCTATGGTGTAGTTGTGGGAATGAGCACAACAGTATCAGCTACGTTCATGAGACTAGCTGATTAATTAAACAGAAAGAGAAGGAGAATTAAGTTAATATGAAGTCCACCTGGATCAGGTGTTAGGGGTAATTCACCCTGGGGACAGGTAACACCCCCCCCCCCCCCCCCCCATCAGCTTTTTATCCTGAAGAAGGTTAAAACTATTCAAACTAGACATGATCTTAGGGTCAGGCAGATGTTTACCCTTTTCCCTGAAGCCTTTTTGTTGTGCAGCAAAGCACTGAAGAGCCACTGTACCGAACAGAAGACACAAGAGCAAGCACAAGCCTTTAACCCTGTTGTCAGGAAATTTTTCTAAAAAGGGTGAGTTGTGGATTCCTGTTCTTGTCCCGAGCAGTGTTTATGTACTAAATTTTAAACAGCCAGTGACTAAAATAAACAAACACTTTTGAGAGCTGGGACTGGAAATTGTGACTTAATCTTCAAGGCAGAGAGCTTTGCTGTCACTGTCTGGCCTAGCTAATCTTGAAGTCTTTTCTGCAGAAATTCAGACACCCTTACAGAGAAAGGATTTCTAGCTTGGGTCCAAGACTCTTTGCTGGGAAATGGGTGATTTGGCAATGTCCCAGTCCAATAACTCTCCCCTGGTGTGCAATACGGATTTCGTGTGCGCAGCTCAAGGCTGAACCTTTCTTGCTGAGAGCCAAGGGCCTACGCCTGCCCTCCTGGGTGCTGATACTGACATAGAATCACAGAATCACAGAATCACAGAATGGTAGGGGTTGGAAGGGACCTCTGTGGGTCATCTAGTCTGCTGAAGCAGGGTCACCTACAGCAGGCCGCAGAGGACCTTGTCCAGGCGGGTCTTGAATATCTCCAGAGAAAGAGACTCCACAACCTCTCTGGGCAGCCTGTTCCAGTGCTCCGTCACCCTCAGAGAGAAGTTCTTTCTCATGTTCAGACGGAACTTCCTGTGCCTCAGTTTGTGCCTGTTGCCCCTTATCCTGTCACTGGGCACTACTGAAAAGAGTCTGGCCCCATCCTCCTGTCACCCACCCTTCAGATATTTGTAAGCATTTATAAGGTCCCATCGCACCCTTCTTTTCTTCAGACTGAACAAGCCCAGCTCCCTCAGCCTTTCCTTGTAGGAGAGATGCTCCAGTCCCCTCGCCATCCTCATAGCCCTCCTCTGGACTCTCTCCAGTAGCTCCTCATCTTTCTTGAACTGGGGAGCCCAGAACTGGACACAGTACTCCAGATGAGGCCTCACTAGGGCAGAGTAGAGGGGGAGGAGAACCTCCCTTGACCTGCTGGCCACACTCTTCTTAATGCACCCCAGGATCCCATTGGCCTTCTTGGCATCCAGGGCACACTGCTGGCTCATGGTCAACCTGTCATCCACCAGGACACCCAGGTCCCTCTCCGCAGAGCTGCTCTCCAGCAGGTCCACCCCAAGCTTGTAGTGATGCATGGGGTTGTTCCTCCCCACGTGCAGGACCCTGCATTTGCCTTTCCTGAACTTCACCAGGTTCCTCTCTGCCCAACTTTCCAGCCTGTCCAGGTCACGCTGAATGGCAGCACAGCCTTCTGGTGTATCTACCACTCCTCCCAGTTTTGTGTCATCAGCAAACTTGTGAGGGTACACTCTAACTCTTCATCCAGGTCGTTGATGAAGAAGTTAAACAAGGCTGGGCCCAGTACTGACCCCTGGGGGACACCACTAGTTACCGGCCTCCAACTAGACTCAGCGCCGCTGACGACAACACTCTGAGTTCTGCCATTCAGCAAGTTCTCAATCTACCTCAGCGACCACTCATCCAGCCCACACTTCCTGAGCTTCCCTAGAAGGATGTTATGGGAGACTGTGTCGAAAGCCTTGCTGAAGTCTAGGTAGACAGCATCCACGGCTCTCCCCTCATCTGCCCAGCCAGTCACATCATCGTAGAAAGCTATCAGATTGGTCAGGCATGATTTTCCCTTGGTGAATCCATGCTGACTACTCCTGATAACCTTCTTTTCCTCCACTTGCTTGATGATGGCCTCCAGGATAAGCTGCTGCATCACCTTTCCCGGGATGGAGGTGAGGCTGACCGGCCTGCAGTTCCCTGGGTCCTCCTTCTTGCCCTTTTTGAAGACTGGAGTGACATTGGCCTTTCTCCAGTCCTCGGGCACTTCTCCTGTCCTCCAGGACCTCTCAAAGATGATGGAGAGTGGCTCTAGCAATGACATCCGCCAGCTCCCTCAGCACTCGTGGGTGCCTTCCATGGGGGCCCATGTTATGTCTAGGCAGGGCTGTGCTCCTGCATGGAGACCAACAGTCAGAGTGCTACCTGCCTTATTGCTGTTCAGTTCTTTTACCTGTCAGAATGACATGCTTACAGCAAAAGTAACTGTTGGGAGCGGCCACCAGCCCACTCTGGTTTACAAATCACAGCCAGGGACTATCTGGGAGGCTTAAGTGCCATTTGGGGTCATTCTAGCAGCTTAGCCAAGTAGAGTCAAGTTCCTCTGCTTGGGAACATTCCCTTGCATTGTTTAATTTATTCTTTTAAACATAGCCATAGTGATCTGTCAGAGTCATGCGGGAAGCATCTCATCCTTTGGCTAATCTGGGTTTTTTACTCTAAGCGATAGCTGGAGCTCTGGCTGCAGGCACTCGTCCTCACCAGCCTCTGCTATTTTTGGAGCACGTGCTGACTGCTACCGCTGACAGCCCCTCACAGCCAGGCAAGGCAGCACCAGTCAGCATGGGGCCTCTTGGGAGCTTCTTCGCAATCAGGAAGGATGGAAACCTTCAAGAGAAGGAATGGGATGCATCCGTAAAGCAAATGACGTGTGATGTGCACATAACTCAGGTGTAAGCCATCTTCACTCCTGAATCAAGAACTCTTGCTTTTGGCGTTGGTTGCTTGATCAAAGTGTTAAAAGTGTTAAAAATGTTGCAAATGTTGAAGTGTTAAATGCTGTTTCCCCCCCCTCCCAGGTCTCTCTCTCTCACAGTAAGTAATAAATTCTTGCATAAAATCAACATTGATTATCCTAACTGCCTTTTATTTTCAGCTTTGAATAGAAAAGATCTGTTTGGGCCTTTTCAGATCCTTTGGTAATTCCAGACGTGTAAAAACCTTTTTAACATCATTTTAATTAATGGTTGAAGTATTCTGAAATGGCTGAAAAGGCGGTCTGTAGTTTTGGATGACAAAATATACCAAAAAATCTTTAGATGTCCCTTGACTTCTTTTGGAGCTTCTGATGCAAAACTACCACAGAATATTAGACTGTTTACTTATAATTCTAATATATGTTTAAGCACTGACATTTTAAAACTTTGGTCCCAGTCTGCCAGTGAAGTAACTTACCTAGTTCCTGGCAAACCACAACTTTCTGTTATAGTGCAAATGCATCAAGGCAGAAGTGGAACTTCACTCTTACTTTATTGTTCTTGGTTGGACAGCCCTAGATTAACAGCAGGATCTAACGAGCTGTGAGCTAGTGCATGTGCATGCTTGAGTTAAGAGCAAGACAAGGCATTCTGGCCCAGCTTTGACTGTTGCAAACAGCCTCCTGTCAGTGCTCTAAATCAGGGCAATATCACTTCATTATTGTTTTAATGAATATTAATCAACTATATGAGCTGGGCTTAGCTGGCATACTGCAGAACTGTCGGATGTTCTGAACAGTTAAAGTAACATATATCTTTCTTAAGTTTGCATGGAAAATCCTAGAGAAAATAAAACTCTTATATTACTATTTATTTGAATGTTATATATAAAAAGAAAACATCTGTCAAGCAATAGAAGTTATTAACCGTCTAGTGAATTTCTCTGCATGTCGACTGCCATCTTTTACTCTTTAGAGGATGTATACAGCTTATGGGTAAGCCTTATGGATCAGCTAGTTGACAATAGTGGTTTGATGTAA
This sequence comes from Opisthocomus hoazin, assembly GCF_030867145.1. Classification (NCBI taxonomy): domain Eukaryota; kingdom Metazoa; phylum Chordata; class Aves; order Opisthocomiformes; family Opisthocomidae; genus Opisthocomus; species Opisthocomus hoazin. Next base: position 119,791,815 of record NC_134415.1, read on the forward strand.
GTTTGTAAATTCTGTAGAGTTACTGGAGCTAAATGATTTACATAAACTCAAGAGTATTTTTCAGGTTCAGCAATTTTTTGGCCATATTCTGTAGTTTCCAGATACTGACTAGACTGCCCAATGGGATCTACTCAGCTGCATATTAACAGCAATACCGTGAACTTGTACTTGCAGAAATCTCATAGCATTTTGGGAGTATATACACAAGTGAATTTAGGACAGTATCTATTGTTTGTATTTTTTATATGATCTCAGGCTTTAATGGGTCTTGCCATTCTACCTAGTAGTGCTTAACTATTGATAAGCGTTGCAGCAGGCATGGGATGGCGTATGAGCTCTACAGGAACTGGTTCAGAATTCATTCAGGGGAGGTAAGGTGAAGGGCTGGCAGACAAATGGGCTTGCATAAAGCTTGTTTCCATAGGAAACTAGGTACTCCTGCTTTCTCCCTTCCCTTTGAACTACCCTAAAACTCTCAATTTCTAAAACATCTTTTGATGAAAATGTGCAGGGCAAACAAGAAGTATATGTTGAAAAAAAATGCAGTTGCATGCATTTGGCTGTATAATTTATTTTATTCTGGTAGCATTGCATTTTCCCAGAAATGGACCCAGTGGGAATGTCCCAGGAGTTACAGAAGATTAACTGTTGCTTTTAATTTTCTTGAATATAAATGTTGGAAGATCTTTCATTAAGCCTGAAGAAAACTAGATAAAATGTATTTTTTAAGACAAAACTCCTAGGAAAATTTATGACAAAGAGAAAGGATGTATGTAATATTAAATGGTATAATGTCACTTTAAAAAAAAATCTGTTAAAAAGGCTTAACATGATCCTTCTATCATTCCTGAAAATAATGCATTCCATAAAGTAATGCCATCTATTACTTTATTCACTGATATCTGTGTATCTGAATCAATCACAGCTGCTCAAGAAATCTGGTAGAGTACGTTTACCTTTTTTTCCTTTTTTTTTTTTTTTCCCCCAAAAGGTAGAAGGTTTTGTTCCTTTTTCCCTTTTGATCAGACACTTTGTTCTGAAACTTTTTTCCATAAAAAATAGAAATAAAAAAATGACGTTTTGTCTTTCTGAATTTTTGTGGTTTTCTATTTTTCCACATGAAAATCACATATGCAACTCAGTTAATGTGAAATGATTTTTTTATTCACATCACAGAAGCCACATGTTCTTCTCTGATCCTTGTCTCACATGCAGTTGCAATGAAAGTCAACATTATTGATACAGTGGCAAAAACCATCTGAATCACATCTCTACAACCTCTTCCAAGTCTTTCAAGCTAGTAAGTTTTTGGCCATGCTATTTTTCTTCAGCTAGTGTCTTGTTGGTGTGGCTACACTGGCCTTAGTAGTTTCTCCACGGACATTTGTCATTTGTGTGGCATATCACTTTTCTTTTGGATATGAGGACTGCAGTGTGATTTCTAGGCTATTTGTAACCAGAAAACTTTTTTTGTTGTTGGATAATTCTTCTAAGGATACAACAATTCTTACAAAAAGTAAAAAATCCTCTTTTAATTTCAGTTTTGCTTATCTACATCACCCAAGATCAGGGGCTGAATTTTATAATGTGTATAAAGAGAGAGAAGGATGATGAATTACTGAATTCACTTCCTATTATAAAACATATTTAAATGCAGAGATGGAGCATGAATTTACTAGCTAGGGAAATTACAGCACAGCTATAAGCTAATTCTCCTGTATACTACTTTATAGCTTTGGAAAATCGTACAAGATAGCAAGGAAATTAGTCACTTCTGACATTCAGAACAGATCTTTTTTTTGAAAGCTTCATCATTCTGTATATAGTTATAGTTACACAAGGTGTTTGAGAAGTAGCTTACAGGCAACACGCCAGCCTCTCCTGAGATGACCTGGGAGAAACTGTTATCTAATTGATGGATGAAACCATTTCTTATTTATTAGTGCCATCTTCTATTACATGTTTGCAAACCTGCATGCCTCTGTGTCATAAAGAAAACTGAATTAGTCTGAAAATAAAAAGATTTGTTCACTTCTTCAATTTAATATTATGATTTTAGTTTAGAAGCTGTTTGTTGATGAATAGCTCAAACATTTTCCTAACTTGAATTTTATCAAAAAAAGAGTCTCTCAAAAACTTTTTTGCTCAATTACAACTGCGCCTCCATTTTAACTACGTTATTTTAAATTCATACCCATTCAAATGGGGGATGTGTCAAATAACAGCAACTTTGCTAGTTATAGAGAAATCCACTTTAAGAAGATATTGACAAATCAAAGACTATAGAGGGCATAAAAGTCTTACAAACACTTTAACAAATATAAACTATGAGGAAATGGATTTATTTTCTTTAGAGAAAAGAATGTTCACATTTTCCATGTCTGGAAATAGTGGTTATAAAGGAAACAATGATAGATTAGTTTCCACGTCTCCTGCTGATAGAAGAAAACAGCAATTGGCTGTATTTGCAAAAAATTTGTCCTAGATATTAATGAACTTAATTTTTTCCTTAGTTTTCCTTTGAAACTGTTGTAGAGCAGCTATCTAGAAAGATTGTGGTATCTGTTTCACTGAAAGTGTTTAACTGGCTAATGTGAATGTAGATAACCCACAGCACAGTACTAAGTCTGTGGGAAGTTTTTAATAGCAAAAATGCAAGGTAAGTACAGGGCTATGAGCAATAGTCCCTTGGGTTTTGCTGTACGTAGAGGAAAACAGCAGGGGAACCGACCAGCTGAACCCCGTCTCACCATGGTGCACTCATGCCAGATGGACCTTAAGAGTGAGTTTGGGGTTGGGGTCAGGAAAGAAAAAGATTAGTGACCAAAACCTAAGTGAGCTGAGGAGAGAACAAGATGAGAAGTAGCTTCAAAAAGTTGTGTGTCACCTTGAACAAGCCACAGCAGAATTTACCAGCTAATTAGGCAATGACCCAGCAAATGGGACCCTAGTGGGATTTTCAGAAGCGCTTAGACACAGTGTCTAATTCTTCAGCCGAAACTAGAGTATGAGGTGCTTTAAAAATCTCATTTGGACTGCATGTGTCTATAGTGACAGTCGTACCTTAAAAATACGGCCTCTCAGCAGCCCACTTTTCTCTAAAATGGAAATAATAGCAACACCACCACTAGCTGCGCTCTTGCCTCTAAAGACAATTTCGTTAAAAAAGGACTATGGGATTCTGAGGTACTGTTATGATAGCTACGGAAGCTCTCCTTGCTGATGTTCAGGGTCAAGTGTGGGCCTCAAAGCTCAGTTGGACTCCTAACAAGCCATGGAGGCAGACTAAGTGAAAGGAGCATTAAGTGAAAAGGACTTTTCAGCAAGAAGACTCAGTAGCCACATCTACTATTGACCCCAACACATTTAAAACAGAATCTGAGGTGCAGTTCTTGCTATGACCTCTGGTTTTTGGGATCTTATCCCTAAAATTGGGATAAGATTTGGCTTCAGAATTATATATCTGACCAAGTATTTACATGTAAGTTCTTGCACATGAGCTAGTGTTGAGTAGTTGGTGCATACCCGGCCAATACTGTCAGTGGAGTCTGGAAATCTGTCCAGCTTATTCTAAATAAGAAAGCTGCCTAAATTTAGGCACCTACTGCCGTTTGAGATGTCTTTGGGCTTCCAAAATGTCTGCTAAGGGCTGGCAGAAATGCACAAGACTTAAGGGAGATTGCATGCCCTGGATACCCTTGCAGTGTCTGAAGTGACAGTATTCAGCTATGTTTAGGTGACTGTACCTCACCCTTGTCTTGGGTCATCTGTAGACTATAGTCACCGTGCTGGGAGCCCAAACGTCTCCTGAAATGAGGAAATCCTTGTGCAAATGATTTCAATGTCTTAATTCCACAAGGAAATCCAGCTATGGTCTAGTAGAAGATACTATATCCCACTGCAAAATGGACTGTCTTACATAATTATATTTTGGGTAGATAATTACATCATGGTTCAGCTACAACACTTACTACTGATCCACTGCTCTAAGCACCATTTAACAGAAGCATACGCTTTCTTCTCAGAAGACAGCTCTCTCAGCGTTGCAAGAACATGAGTTTCAGTTTATTTTGGCTTCTTTCTCTGTCTGTCGGGAAACAAAATGTCTAGCAACCCTTTTCTAGAATATGACTCTCCAGTGTCCCTTTGGTCAGTACAGGTGCTTATTCTCCATTCCCTGCACATTATCAGCCAATCTCTAGCCTGAGAGCACGGTCCAAGTTAAGTTGAAAAATTGAATGCATTTACTGCATTTACCGATTGTTAAGAATCTGCAAACTTGCGACCTTTATTGAGACTTCTGCTCCTCACAGAGGTGATGCAAACAACAGATATTTCTGTTTAGAAAATAGCAACATAAAATTTATGGCAAAGATTTATACATTCCCTTTTCCTCTTCATTGTTTTCTTTGCTGATATAATCTCATTGCCAGGGACAGGAAAGAACAGAGACTTTAACTGAAATAATTGTTGTAGAGCACTGGTTAGTGGGTAGCAGGGTACAGGTTTTGTATTCTTCATTTTCTCCTTTTGGACAGAAGTATCTGAAATCTCCACTACATGTGCTCTTTTTAGCTCCCTGCCTAGGCATATACCAAAGGCAATCTGTGCCATTTTGGTCCATTCCTGCAGAACTGCAGGGAAAAAATTTGGTGCTTAACAGACTCTCGCTCTGAACACCCCTTGTTCCCCATACTTTGGCCTCTTCTAGCTTCCATAAACATTCCTCTCAGGCGGCAGAAGCAGCAGTCAGCCAGCCTTGGGTGTGTGTGCAACTTTTAGAGGCCCTTCCCAGAAAGATGCTTGGGAAGATATCCTCTTATTTGACCCTTTGGCCCTGCATTTATACTGCAGTGAGTGCTATAACATGGGACATTTTATTCGTGATTCAGAGAGCACAGGTTTTTCTTCAGTCCATTTTCTTTATAGCTGCTTTTCTTAGCATTTTTCCAGGCCTGACGCAAAGCCATTCTCAAACAGTCATATTTGTTCCTGCTGGTAATGAAAGATGTACATGCCAAACTGACATACTTGGTGGCAGTTGCTGGTTGATTAATTTGTTTGCTGTAGAACAAGATTTTTTTTTTATGCTGAACTTTTGGTATCTCAGTTTTCCCAAAAGCAAAAGGAGGAAGGAAGAAATGGGAATAAAAGAAGTGGCAGAAAATCACATGAAGACACTTGCAGACTCATGCCCTAGCTGCAGTGAGCCACCAACACTTGCTCCTGGTGCAGGGAAGGCGGGTGTTCCAGGGGCCAGGGGACACGTGGAGTTTTTGTTCCTAGAGCCCAGGGGTGCAGGTGAAGGTCATGGACAGGAGCAGGTATGATGTGCTAAACACACTGGGAACTCCAGCAAGAGATACGCGACTGGGAGGCTGGTTGCAAGCACATCTTGCGTACTGGGGGTTATATGCATGGAGGGCTCTGGAGGTGTTTCTCCATGTGCTGCCTGGCACAAGGCAGAAGCTTGCTCTTGACAAAACACAGCTATGTGGAACAGGACTGTCATGTAGGGGCTTGATCCCACACACACATCCCAACTCCACAGAAGGGCCTGCTAAAACTTGTGGCTGAAGATGCAGACAAGGGCAGGTTTGAGGAGTAGAAAGCAGAGACTGTTTTAGAGTCTGTTTCAAATACCTGTTAATTCTCTGCTTAGCCGATTCTTTCATAAAGCCTTAATTAAGACGTACTTTACTTTTAGGACAGCTGCTGTTTTTTGACAGACCCTGAGACACACATTTCTGTCAGGGGCAGGGCACAGTCACCAGCACACAACTAATACACTGTGTGTTGAGATGATGGGGGAAAGAAAGAGTATGGTCAGGGATTTCAGAGCAAACATCAGTTTAAGAATGGAAGTATTGTTGGATATTTAGTGTCCCTGTGGAACAGATAGCATCACAGCCTTCTCTAAAGGTCTCTGCAGAGGGACCCTCTCAGTAAAATTATGTTGTACCTAGTTTGTGTGAACTCGCATTCATCTCCAACTTTTCTTGGATTTAAATTTGCAAAGCCCCTAATTCGGTACTGCAGTTACAGAGACCTTTTCTTCCTGTGCTCTGTCTACAGGCTTTGCAAGGGATGCCTAATTTTTCTATCATGTTATCTTGTTGAATTTGCTTGATATGAAAGAGCAAAGGCTATTTAAATAACAGGACTAGTGGACGATAAATGTGGCTTTTAACACCTTCAGTCACTTTTCGCTAGTATCTGAGTGGGCTATGTTAGCCTGCTCGGTTTGTTCAGTGCATTCAAAGGCATCTAGCTTGCACATACAGGAACACTAATCCCACTTGATTTTGGAGAGGACAGGCTGAAACAAATTCCAGTCAAATGAATTGATTTGAAATTTGTTTCTAAGGGGAGAAAAAGATTAGATGAGATATTAAAATATTTCTTTGGAATATTAGCAGGAAAAAAGAAAGTCCAGGTGTGTATGATGCTGTAATGCCAACTATTGCTATTTTACAGCATGAAAGGCTTGAATTTTCATGGACTCATCAGATCTAATGGCCAGGCCAATATTCTACCTTCTATGCCAAAGTGTCCGTCAAGCTGTAGATTCTGTATGGCAGAAAGACAATGGAAAATAAGGTACTGCAGCACAACATGCAAATATATTTATAGAACTGTCTCCTATATCTCTACATTTTTGGCCATAGCATTTGAAGTTCAGGAAGACAGTTGCTGTTAGAGAAGAGATTCATCGCACATCAGGCAGTTGCATTACAGTTAGGTGTTCAGTCTAAGATATGCATGTACCCCCACAAGGTAACTCGGTATACCAGCAAGCACAAGAGCATTGGGAAGCAGTGGATTGTTCTTTGGAGTTTCTGAGCTCTGTGTAGTAGCTTTAGAGAGAACCTGATGATTCGATTTCACTAAATGTCTAAATTCAGGTAGCTAAGTTAGGCAGAAGGAATCCCATTCCAACACTCCCTGCCTTGCTGCAGCAGTGGAGGTGAACAGGCGTTTTAATGGTGGCAACAGTGGAGATGCGCTGGCATTTCAACATTGGAAATGTCTTTAGAATAAGTCATAGGCTAAAGGCAGGGTCAAAATGTCAGCAATTATCCTGTAACTTTTAGCTTTAATTCTGAAGCCAGGGCATATTTCCAGACTGTAGATAACACTGTGTAACATCAATGATAAATTATAACAGTTTAATACCAACTGCCTGAAATAGACTACCAAATCCAAACTATTCATTAATGTATCAAATGAACTGCATCTGTCAAAAATATGAGCGGGCCATCAGTTAATCTTCTGCTCCAGTTCCAGCACTGCCAGAGCCAAAGAAGACAGTGCAGTCCCTGATGTTGTTCCAGAAATGATTAACCCGCCTTACGGAAAACATTTTAAAAATAACTTCAGGATACATAGAAATAATAATCACGTCTATTGCCCCAGCAGTAATGCTTAGAATAGTCTAGACAGATTCAATGTGATAAGCCCTTAAGACTGATTGGAAAGTTTAGATCATAAAGAATTTTCAGTGGAACAAATGAATAATTTTCTGCTGAAAGTGGAAAACAAGGGAGTTTGCCAGCCTGGTCTGTAATGCACAATTGTTTCCTGTGGAGTAACACCAGGTCACCCACCATGCTAAAGCCTACCCGGATGATATTCAGCCTTCATACTGAAGTTTGACAAAGATTTCTTTGAGGGCTGAGGTCAAGTTCTAGTCTAACAACCTGTGCTTTCTCTGTCAATATTTATAAACGTAATTTAATTCCCTCAACTGTTTTCACCAATTAAAACTCCCCAAACTACCTATCTCATACTCGAGTCAAAAACCATGCCTGTAGTTGTGATGTTGTCTCTTTAAAAATAGCAAAAGAAGAGGTTAGAAGATTAATTTGGGGATAGGCGTACTGTTTATGGTACATGAAAAGTTCCTTCTCCTAATGCAAAAATACTTGAAAGCGTTTACCATTTGATTAGTACTTCAAAAGGAGAAGAGCTTTGGGGAAAGAAAAGAATCGTGTGAAACCGCAGTCCTCAAATTTAATCTGTTGGTAACACAGAGAGTATTAAAGCTGGTGTCGGCTTTACTTTCACCTGCTAAACATGTCTACCAAATCTCAGAACCCTGGTCAATAGTTTTCAGGTATTGTGAGTCCCAACAGACAGAACAGCTTGTTCTAGAGCAACAACTACTTTTAAAACTTGCATAAGCTGGGATCCTGAACTGCATTATGTAGCATATTTGTTTCAAGAAGTTTTAGAAAGTACAAATCTTAGAAGGCAGACAAATATTATGGAATTCTGACCTGTTGTTATTTTCAACGAGGCTTTGTAAGAGATTCACAGATGTTCTAAAGAAGACAAGATTTATGACACAGAGCAATGGGATGGCACAGAGTGTAGCATTTAGTCATAATGTTAATTTTAGTGGTGAAGCACTTCATAATCTGTGGCAAACAGACTTAGTGAAGGAGAAACTGAACATCTAATGACTCTACCTTCATTGAAGGGAGTGAAATCAAAACCTAGGAAGTTCTTGTTCTTCAAGTATGTTTTAGAAGCTTATACAGTAGCCTGCAGGGCAAGGGATGCAGATAGTGAAAAAGATACCAGTGAAAAATGAGGAGATGGAGGATGCTCTAAAATGCTAAATGAAACACAAGTATTTAAAGTAATGAGCATTTTATGAAGAGAGATTCACCATGGTCAATTTAATGGCTTTAAAATATTAAAATGCAATGAGACTAAGGAGGACAAAAGTGCTTTAAATATGTCTGTTGAATACAAACCTAAACGCAGAGGTATTGTGCAGTCAGTTCAGAGGCAGACAAGGATAAGGAACAAGAACATAAGTCAGAGGTCTTTAAAATTATTGCTTTTGATCTAAGCACTTAACCAAAAACGCAGGAACTTAAGGGTTGTTTCAGTTGTTCAGGGTGATTCTTTGATGTTAATTGGGAAAAAATGCCAAGAGACAGCAAGTTAGGAAAGTGAGTACGTTGCTACGTGATCTTTTTAGCCAATGTAAGTCCCCAAATCCCCTCCCTCTTTCTCAGAGCCGGTTTCTAGGTCTTGTTCAGACTGTGATTTGAATTTTTCTTTATTCCTCTTTGGTGTTTGATGTATTAGATAGGGAAACATTTTGGTTTCTGCTCCACTTTGATCCTCAGGTTTATGTTCAGAGACCTTTACTGGTTTTGATTGAACCACACAGGCAAGCTGCAACCTCCTCTGCACAGACCAAAGCAGAGGAATACTACATTCACCAGTTTGAAGCAGGTTTTGGCAACCTGTCGTGCCGCTATAAGCTTGGTACATGACTGACTTTATTTTATTGGAGTGGCTCATTCCTACTGCCTAGGTTGTTTTTTTTTTTCTCTAGAAGTGCATCATTCTCAATCATTGCAAAAAATGAAAATGTGAAACTTTCTTGACTGATGAATGAATGATAGACTTCTCAAGGGCAAGGGAAAGCCTTCTATTTCATTGTCAAACACCATGAATTTCCAGACCTGCAATATAGTAAATCTAGGATGTGGCAAGTAGAATTTAACTATGTGCTTGGAGGCAAGTGCATGGCTGAATGCTTTGCTAAATCAAAGCTCAGGATATTTGTAGAGCAAAATATGCTGTGCTTAAAGGAAGATAATAGATCATTTGTATTCCAAATGTTTGTACAGGTTGAAAAGTGTTATTGCATTAGCCCTGTCAGCATGACTTACTTTTTTCGCTGGTCCTCTCTGTATTGCTTTTGCTGCTGTTTCCAGTCTGTTCGTGCCCTGCAAGATCTTACTTACAAAGTAAATCTGACAGTAGTTTTTCACCATCATAAGGTTTTGTGTACTTGCTTTAATTTCAAGAAATTTCTAGGGAACTGTTAGACTTCTCGTTTTCTTAGCTTACCTGACTAATTTTCATTTGGCCCGTCCAGCATCCTATTGAACCTTAGTGCTAAAGTGACAAAAAATAACTGGTTGACCATGGTACACGAAAACTGTAATAACAGAGTGAAATTCACCTTTGTGTTGCAAGCCTTTGTCCAGAAATAATAGTTCTTACTGTAAGCAATGTCATGAGGCCTTTGGCTGTGTGAGTATAGTTGGGCAGATATGCCTCGTTGCATTTCTGTTGGCTCTGGTACTTGGCTTTGCAACCTGGCGCTATTCCAACTGTTTGTGAGGATGACACCTAAGTGTCACCACCCAACAGTGGGTCCTGGTTTGTTTTGGAAGGAAATCTGGATGTATGGGCTGTGAGAAAACTATGGACTTCTTTAGTAAGTCTCTTGTTCTGTGTAGCTAAGGTCCATGGCCAGCCTACAAAGTGAGCTTGTCCAGTGGTGCAGATGTACTGATTGAAACCAGCGGGAATTGCACTGCTGTTTTCAGCAGGAATATTAGATAAAATTGTATTCACATGTGCCACCTCCACAGGAAAGTCTGAGCACATCAAAGGTATTATCTTCATTGTTGCTTCTGCAGGCTGTGCAGGGGTTGATAGCAGTGAGAGCACAATAAGCTTCAGTGAGAGATGAAAGAGCTAGTGCCATTTGTGCTGGCTTGGTGGCACAGGGTGTGAGAAGAAGATGGAGGCTTGCAGAGCACTGGAAGCACGTCAGTACAGTGCCTGGCTGAGTGGCACTCGTTACATGGGTGAAGCATGTGCTGAACCAGATCTTCTGCTCAGGGTTGTGGAGATGCTACTCTCTCTGGTGTCTCTGTGTGGTTTAGAGAGCTCCATAACTGAAGTGACTAGATCAGGCACAGGTAACAGTGCAGTTGTGGGTGTGCTGAAACCAGATCAGGGCATAAAGTCCATCTTGTGTACTCTGAGCTCCTGCAATTGAACTGATGCCAAGCAGGTTCAAGCTGGCTCAGACAGACCTGGCTCTACAAGCTGCAGTCATGGCATCACATACCTGCTCATCGTACCTAGGCTTGAAGACCTAGAATGATGTCCTGGTAGAATTAAAATCAAAGAGATATTGCCATTAACTTCTTCGTGACTTCCTGGCCACAAAACTTCATAGTTTCATCCATATTGATGCTAACGTCAGTTTTTCCAGATTGCAACAGCAACAAAAACCTAAGAGAAACTTCATGTTTGCACCACTAAGTTAAGTTGTCTGCACTATTTATTTCCTCAGTAATGGTTTTACTGGTGTTCTTTATTATGCCAATAGTTTGTAATATCTTATTGGAACATAATTCGAGCTTCTAAGAAAGTAACTTAGAAGTATTTATTTGTTTTCTTTCCCTTTAGAATTTTTCCACTAAAAGAAGCAGCCAACAAAAAATCATTACCTGATTCTTCAATAACTAATGCAATCTTAGCCACCAGAAGGAAAAATTTTTGATGGGAATTTTTTGATATGAATTTACAGCTTATAAGCATATAAATTGTTTGGTTATATTTCTGCAAATAACAGGGCTTTAATCAGTTAGCTGAAAAGCTGTTGCATTTTTATGAAAAACAAATATCTCAGGCACTAGTCTTTTTTAGACTGCTATATGTCTGATATGCATACATATACTGAGACCAGAAAAAAATAGGGCTTGTTCACACAGCTTGCTGGTTAGACAACCTGTCCTTGTAAGACAGTTCCTTTTGAAAGCTGAGTATTTTCCTTGAAATAAAAATCACAGGGTGATACCCCCTTCAGACTTCTACAGGGAATACCAAATTACATTGGAAATGTGAATTCTGTACATGCAGAGCCAGTGCCTTATTTGACTGCAGGAAAGCTGGAAATGAATGAAGTCTCTGTTTGTGGTTTCCTTGGTGGTCTGATTTTGTTACTTTGTTAACAGTGTTTTATCTTTTAAAAGCAGAACAAAGAAACAAAATCTCCTGTTCCAAACACGCAGCAACAGGGACTTCATCATTCACATCACTCTACCATAACAGCAGCGTAAGTCAGCAGCTGTGTGCGTAGACTCTAAGTCAGTGGTAACCCGGGACCTATGAATAACAGCTCTTGACTTTTTCAACTTGAGTTTTAACAACTTGCACTTTCTCTTATAAGGTACCATCTGTGCATGATTGCTTTGTGGGATCAACTATTTCTCTTTGCCCTTTGAATAACCATTTCTTTCCTCATGGAAAATTTTTCATCTAAAAGAAGAATATGTAATAGCATTCAGCAAAATCAATCTTCTTTCCTTTTTTCTTTATTTTGTCTTTTTTGATCAAACTCTTGTTGAAGACAGTTACAATTCAAATACTTGAAGTCTTTTCTCCGTCTTTGCAGATGAAACATTCTTCAAAACAGTTCCAGCTTCAGGGAAACAAGCTCATTTCTGTTTATGTTTTATCTTGACTCTGAAATGAAAGATAAACAGAGTAATAGCTTGCTTAAGAAGACACTGAAACCCATGTATTAAGCAGTAATGTTCATATTCCACAAGCTAATTTCCATTCTCATAGCTAAGATAAATATTTTCTTGTGTCAACTTTGGTAAGAATAGCAGATAAAATGCCAACAAACTCAGAACTATTTTATAATCAAATACCAAACTCAAGTAATTTAATAATCCGATTCCAAATGAAGCAGCTATGTTTGATGCAGCTACTTCACTCTAGCCTGTGCAGCTGTACTGGCATTTGTGCATTGTTCTAACATGAAGGAAAGGCTGTTGGGAATCAAATTCTTGCATGCTTTTCTTGCCCACACCAGAATTTAGGCACTCTGCTACGAACGGTGGTGCTTAGAGGCTTACAGATACAATACCACTTTTGGAGGACTCTGCTAAAGAGAGGACATTAGCACTGTGGTGGTTAACCCTACTCTCATCAGATAGCACCTGGGCTGTCCAAGTGGCCATGTAATTACAGCCTAATCATGAAGATGGAGACTATAGGGGAAACCAGACTCCCACAGTGCACAGTAGAGTCCCATCCCTGCTCCCTCCTCTGTTCTGCTGAAGGGAGCTGTTGCTACAGCTTCCTTCTACATCAATTTCCAGTATCTTTTTGGAAACTACAAAATTTCTGCTAGCAAATCAACTTTTTGCAAGACAGATTCATCTTCCCTATGAGTAAGTCAGAAATGGCCACCCTCTAGCTGTTTCACTATTGATCAGCACCTTTATTCAGATTGATGTTGTCTGTCTTCCCTTTGGTCCTGACAGTGTGGAGGAAGGCAATTGCTACTATAAAATACTTCGTGAGCAGCTACTTACAGGACACCAAGATCTGTGCTCAGAGCAATAACACAGCTGGCAGAAGAGGGAATGCTTTTTTGCCTGCGGACAAACTCGCCTCTGTTTTATTCTGCACTGAATCGATTTCCAGAGCTGTAATTTGAACAAAATCAGCATTATCCTCCCGCTGAAGGAGGTATTTAGTTGTCTTATTTGGTGCTTTAGCTAGATTCCCATCTCCAGTTTCTTCCAAGTGCCTGAGCTGTAGGTATCTGTAGGCTCCAAAATGCGATGTATTTTGAACTGATTTCCTATGTGTCCAGCACAATTCTTCTAGCAGTTTCTGAGCTAATTCTGCAGTGAGGTGGAGAGAGGGATGTTTAAGATCTCATAGTCCTGGATAGTGCTTTATTTTTCATTGTCAAGGTACTGATCCATAGCACTTTACAGAAAGTCTTTCAAGTGTTACAGCACTCCATGTAATTGCCTCCAAAAAGTGATATACCCAATTTTGAGCTTCTGTTCTCCTGTATCTTATGCATGTTTCAGAAGTATATGCCTTAGCTTGATTGAATAATGGCCATTGGATCATGAGATTTTTCTTATTGCTAAAAAAATATACCTCATCTTTATTTCTCTTTTTTTGACAATCATCTTCTTACAATTTCTCTTTACTGTATTTTAAATGACTGGTAAATGGGAATGTTGCAAATGCATGATAGTGGGTTAGTATTCCCCCCCATGACAGTATATTTTACAAGAAACTTACTGTGGCAGACTGGGGAAAATCAAATGAAAGTTTAAACTAATTGTTCCTGTCCCTCAAGAATCAAAGACTAAACTGTCAGTAAATCATTGTTTCTATTCAAATAGCTTCTGGTATATATAATATTTATTTTTGGCATCACGCATTCTAAATATATGTTTTAGGAGTAACTTTTTTTCTATTCTAATTTTATTTTTTTCAGTACGTACCCTAAACTGTGCACTTTTAGGTTTCCTTTGCTCTAAAATTTTAGGTCATAATTATTAAAAGCTTAAAAAAAGTACCTTTGAAGTAGAAAACATATCTTGAAATTATCCATGTATTTCTAGATCAGGAAAATATTAGACTTGCTGAGCCAAGCATTGTGCAGAAAGATTTACTGGATGTTTATTTAAAATCAGAAGTCAAGTCGCAAAGGAAGACTTTCTAAATATTCATTATGGCCTTCTAAATTGCACTCCTTCCATCAAGGTTGCACAGTTTATTAAATATTCATAAAAGAGTACTGAAAAAGATTCTAATTGCAAATAAGTGCAATTGATGTAGATTGCATTATTTATGATTCCATTTGTTAAACTAAGACAACAGAAATTGATGAAAGACATTAAGTGGACCAAAATTTAAGGTAAATTTAGCACAGAATATTTTTTTTTTTCTCTATGTTTTCTGATGGATAGAACTTCTTGACTTTTAGAGTAAGTGTCAAAAGGACTGATTATTTCTGTCTGTCTTAATCTTAATGAAATCATCTTTCTTATATGATACACTGACATTATTATTAAGTTTTAGGTGTCACTAGAAAAAAATTAATAAATAACTTTCCTGTATTTAGGCAGAAGTTCTCAATGTCAGACAACAAAGAGCTGACAGACATTTACAAGCAGAGCCTGAGCAGCTGAATTTCAAAATTGTGCCACTACTCTACACGAGCAACCTCAAACTAATGGCATCTTTATGTCATCTGGTAATAACAGTACAGGGAAATACTGTTCAATTTATTTGGTTAAACCAAATATTGATCAAAACAGTTTATTGATTTATTAACAACCCTTAATCAATAGCATCCAGAGAACTATACATTTAGGGTTAATATCAACAATACAACAGAAAAACCACAACACTAGATAAAAAATGTTAATAAACAACTACAGATTTTGGAATTTCAATCTATAACTAACTTTAAATGAAGAGTTTAATCACACACACAACCTCCTACAGACTGTGTGGATTTCAGGCACATGCACCTCTATGGGGGACGCAGTCCCTGTTTCACAGAATCACAGAATCACAGAATGGTAGGGGTTGGAAGGGACCTCTGTGGGTCATCTAGTCCAACCCTCCTGCCAAAGCAGGGTCACCTACAGCAGGCTGCACAGGACCTTGTCCAGGCGGGTCTTGAGTATCTGCAGAGAAGGAGACTCCACAATCTCCCTGGGCAGCCTGTTCCAGTGCTCCGTCACCCTCAGAGGGAAGAAGTTCTTCCTCATGTTCAGATGGAACTTCCTGTGCTTCTGTTTGTGCCCATTGACCCTTGTCCTGTTGCTGGGCACCACTGAAAAGAGCTTGGCCCCATCCTCCTGACACACACCCTTCAGATATTTATAAGCATTTATTAGGTCCCCTCGCAGCCTTCTCTTCTTCAGGCTGCACAAGACCAGCTCCCTCAGCCTCTCCTCGTAGGGGAGATGTTCCAGTCCCCTCACTATCCATGTAGCCCTCTGCTGCACTCTCTCCAGTAGCTCTTCATCTTTCTTGAACTGGGGAGCCCAGAACTGGACAGCGTACTCCAGATGCGGCCTGACCAGGGCAGTGTAGAGGGGAAGGAGAACCTCCCTCGACCTGCTGGCCACACTCTTCTTAATGCACCCCAGGATCCCATTGGCTTTCTTGGCAGCCAGGGCACACTGCTGGCTCATGGTCAACTTGTCATCCACCAGGACACCCAGGTCCCTCTCCGCAGAGCTGCTCTCCAGCATGTCCGCCCCAAGACTGTACTGATGCATGGGGTTGTTCCTCCCCATGTGCAGGACCCTGCATTTGCCTTTGTTGAACCTCATCAGGTTCCTCTCTGCCCAGCTTTCCACCCCATCTTCTGTGAGATGTTGCAGGTCCTTCAGTGCTGTGAGAGCCCATGTTGCTCCCTGCCAACCCTGATGCTCACACAGGGGAGAAACCCCTGTGAGATGGCACCTGGGGGTCCCTGGTCACCACCCCCGAGATTGCACATGTGCACTTGTGGGTCCCTGCTCACGGCCCCTGCTGTCCATCACTGTTTAGGTGTGACTCCCTGCAGTGTCCCCGGGGAGGATGCTCAGAGTGGCCTGGGCAGGGTGGTGATGCCATGGGGTGACTTCTGGCAACACCAAAGTTGGCTGCTGCTCTGTGCCTGCGTTGCTGTCTATCCCTCCATCCTTCCTACTGTTACAGATTTTCATGCCTTTGTCCTCCTTTTCAGGCTGATTCCTTTGTTTCCAAAGTCTCCAGTTTCCAAGTTACTGTTCAACGGTCTGATGGTGCCTTCCTCTCTAACATGATCCCTTTCGGGCAAAGGCTTTTTCAGGCAGTTTTGGGTGCTCTGTTCACACCTCCTGTGTATATCCATTCCTCTGTCCCAACAGCTGTGTTACACAGCCCATTTTGGATTATGTCAAGGTTGAACCCACCCTGAAAAACAAATTAAAAAAAATTCATGTGGCTGCATGACACCTGAAATTGATCTGCGAGGTGTACCTGATTCTCCTTCCTTCTGGCTATATATTCCACACTTTCATCACTGGAAGTGTTGTAAAGCCAACAGCGCAGAAAGTTGTAGCCATCTACATGTAGATGTAAAGAGGCTTGGCTTCCTCTGCTGACAACAAAAAGACAGAGATATCTCCAGAGGGCACTGCCTCTTATCTTGGACACTCAATATCAGTAGGGTGAATTACACTCTGAAGGTGTCTTTTTATGTCTTAAGATCATCGACAAAGTTCAGAGGAATTACAAAGACTTGCAAGTGTCTAATTTTTAGATGATTTGAGTTAGGTGAGACGGGCCTTGACCTTCAGCTAAGTGGAATAAATGTACAAAGTAAGGAGGAATAAATTTAGGACAATCCGATCCATATACATCTGATGAAGAAAATGTAGCTGCAAAATTAGCAATTATAGCTGAAAAACTCTATTTATATTTATCTTTTGATGTGGTTTACATCACTAGCTGCATTTGTAGCAAAAGTTCATAGTTTTTACTATCTGAATAGCTCAATTTGTTTGCACACTATGTTAAAAGACTTAACAGGGCACTGGGGAGGTAGGCGACATTAATAAGATAATTACATATTTGCATCCGAACTTTTACTAGTGTTCATGGCTAAATATCCAAATCCATCATTTTTGTTAGGATACTACAGGGGGTAGAGCCAAGGAGGGCAAAGGCAAATTCATTTCCCTCAGAAAGTGCCGAGCTTCTTCCTCTGCACTGAGCACGGCACAGTCATGAACAAACTGATGTCAGTGTGAGTTATGCTGTTGAACCCCTGAATTTGGAGCATTCCTCCTCTTGACTCTCCTCAATCTCACAGGTGCAGGATTCAGTTCCTCGCTAAAGCTCTGCACGTGATCAAGAGGATCCCAGTTGTTTCAGAAAACTCTATCATTCATGGTCCTACTGGGTAATTAAATACCCATTCGCTTGCACTCTGATTTTTTTGTTTCATGTTTATCCTAGACTAGTGCTGTTTCTTGAATGGTGTACAGTACATCTGAGACATGACAACCTATCTAATGTTAAACTAAGACCGTTACTTCCAGTTTCCCATTCCAGCGAAGAATGTGTAAACCTGTAATTAAAATGAATTGCACAATATTTCTTCCTCTTTTGTTACCCTTGAATTCCCATGACTAAAAAGTTTAAGAGTTTCTAATCAAGAAAGATAATATACTCACTGAGACTAATGAGGAGTGCTGCCAAGGGCTGCTACAGAGATAGCACTTGAACTGAAATTCTGAATTAACATTATTTTGTCCTGTGATATGAAAATTGGACATTTATAACATGCAGGATTTTATTGACTGGTGGAATTACTAAAGAAATTGTCGCGATTATCATATGAGTACTGAATCTGCTGCATTTTCTCACGCTGCGTGGTAGGCTCTGGACAGAGAACTCCATTTAATATCGGGTGTCATAAGACATAGTCTGACCTTTGCCTTTCTTTCTCACATGCTAGTGAATACAGCCATGACATGACCAGAAGTTAATTACAATGAGGCTACTTCATCCCTCTGTAAGTGGGAGGGGTTTGAGCTGCAAGGGTAAAAAAGG
This sequence comes from Opisthocomus hoazin, assembly GCF_030867145.1. Lineage (NCBI taxonomy): Eukaryota > Metazoa > Chordata > Aves > Opisthocomiformes > Opisthocomidae > Opisthocomus > Opisthocomus hoazin. The sequence continues at coordinate 119,810,004 of NC_134415.1, forward strand.
AGATGAACAGACACTACATTGTAGGTTGCATGTCTAGGAGGGACAGAACTGGAAAGACCGCAGGGTACGTAAGGGCTAGGGAACCTATAGCAGCAAAATGCCTTGAAATTAAATTCTGAAATGCTGAAGTCCCATTACGGTCATGTAGAAACTTTGAGAAAAACAGACTGAGAATAATTCACTTAGATCTGCAGTTTAATAATTTCCTCCAGCTCTGTAACGTGGTTAGAAAAACCTGCTAGTAGGAATCAGTGAACTGCAGAGACATGTCCCTTCCCTTATGACAGCAAGCCATCAAATTCAGGGGATTCAGAGCTCGGGACCTTCTTTAATTAAACTCTGGATGGTGGGAAAGGACAAATTTGGCTTAAAAAATTTAAAAAGTACAAAAAAGGTATCCAGTAGAGATCCATTATTAAAAGATCCAGTAGCAAAAGACATATTCAGACCTGTTTTCCAGGGTGGATTCTAAGTGAAAACTCTGGATTTCATTCTCTCAATTTCATAAGTTTACAGTGTGTTACAGAAGAGTTATTTTAGTTTCAGAAGTTTGCTAGGTATTACAGAAAGAATTATAGCCTCTTGTACTGATTTAGTATTTTACTCTTTTTTTCATGTCACTCCACAATTCCTTTTTAAATAATTGCAATGCATTTTTAAATTATGTAAAATTAGGATAATTTTTTAAAAGACAACTCCAAGGTAGCTAAATCATAGAAGTGTGCAACAAAAGCCACACTTGTCTTGGATAAATACAGAACAATACTGAACCAGACTGAATATCGAACACAGATGAAGGTCTCTCTAAGGAATAGCTGAAGCTTGGGGAAGGTAGGTGTTTTCATTTTGGATAGGTGAGTGTCTGTGTATGTTTTTAATTACTGCCAGAGAATTATTGACTCTCAAAGTGCCAGCAAGAATTTATTTAGTCCGGCACAGCTAAATTCGGGTTGCCATTATCAGATTCAAATGGAAATTCAGGGTACTTAAACAAAGTGAAGTTTCATCTCCAGTACTATCAAAATACCAGATACATGAGGTCTTCCTCATTACATTTCCTTTTCTGTCTAAGAACGAAGCTAATGTAGCTCCCTTTCACTCACCAGAACCATTAGAGGCAATGTGTGCCCATCTAATACGCTAAGGGGAAACCTGTATCACTCAGAAAGCATCCCACAACCCGAACCAAAAGTTTCACGGACACATCCATCTCTGTATAATACTTCTCTGTGCTTTTACCCAACAGTCTTGTAAAGCTTCTGAAGTTTAAAAATAACAGATTGGTGATACAGTTCAAAAACATGTACCCCTCTCTCCAAATCATCAGGTTTCCTGCCAAATTTTATCAGAAGTACCACTGAAAAAAAAGGAAATTCAGAGTGTGCCAACATGGGTTGAATTTCTTGCTGAGTTTGTTCAGAACTATATAATTTTTGGCATTTTTGAAAGGCTAAAAAGAAATATTTAAAACAACAACAATAACTAGTTCATAAGCGGTCCTGGGTTCGGCCAGGAAAGGGTTAATTTTCACCAGACACCAGGAAGGGACACAGCCAGGCGGGCTGACCCCACCTGGCCAAACAGAGCAGGGCTTTCCATACCATGTGCCGTCGTGCTGGGTTCCGGTGGGGGGGAGCGGCGCGGCGGGAACTCACTCGCAGCTCAGGAGCACGCAGCAGCGGCAGTTCGGGAGAGCGGCTCTCTGGGTTGTGCAGTTTGTTTTGTGTATTCCCCTTTTCTGTATCGTTGTTGTTCCTGTTCCCTTTGTTTGCTGTTCTATTAAAATGCCCTTATCCCAATCCACCGGTTTCTGCCTGTTTCTTTCCGTTCTCCTCCGCACCCCGGCAGGGGGAGGGGCGGCCACGTGGTGCTTTTGTTGCCGACCACAGCCAAACCATAACAAGCACACAGAATTTTCCATTAAGTGGAAGCCTGTGTGCCTTTTCCATTTTACAGCTTTTCATTCGTGGAATGAACTACTGTGTTAAAGGACATGTGATGATGAGTGGACTCTACTCAAGTTTTACAAAGCCTGCTTCACCGAATGGTTGCCCAAATCAAATACTTCATGTATACAGGTGTTTTCCTGTACCTGAAAGGTTTCTGAGAAGAGTTCTGTAACTCAGAGTATCGCATTTATTTTCCGACAGGTGTATTTGGATTGGCTTTCCCCTCCCTCATCTCCGGCTTCTTAAACTGTTGATCAGTAAAGTCTGGTAGCATTCACTGAATGGAATTCCAGAGCTGGTGATTCCTTTGGTGTGGACAGAAAGAACATATAATGTTAGAAATAGTCCCTAAAGTCTGGGAAACATATTTGACTTCACTGTGGTGAATCCATGGCTTAACGTAAGAGAGAAAGTTTGGGGCTTTCTTAAAACAGGGACCCCTGATGTACATGTATTGCCTGTGCTGTCTGCTGTCTCCAGTCATTCAGGTATTATGGTGAATGATGTTTAATTTCACTGTTATCCTGGACTGGAGAGTAAAAAATCACATTGGAACAGGTGCTTTTTAAAATATAAATGCAAAGAGTAAGCTCCATTTTCATGATTACTGTTAGGGAAAGAAAATTTTTTCCAACAGTCATCCCGACAATTTCTCTGTTTGCTACCTGTTTCCTAATCCTTTTTTGTGGTAGCATAAATGCCACACTTTTCTTAGCACTCCTGTAATGAGCAATGTTCTAATGAAGAAGAAATTTGGCAGCAAACAGAGTTTACCCTTTGACCATTTTCCCCATCCTCTGTGGAAAGTGTACATTTCTTTTCCTTCTTTTCAAGGGACTTGATTTTTATGGATAGCTGAGCAATAGCAATTTGAACCAAGTAGTTTCAGACTGATTTTATTAGTATTCATCTTTGGCTGCATCTGTACAGTAAAATGACAGTGTCAGGTTCTGTTCTTGGCATGGAAGCCAACTGGCACCGTTTGACCATTTGCACATTATTAAGTTCTTCTAGCCTCAGACGTGTACAGCTCCATCCAGACTACCTCTTGCAAACATTTCCTGACAAGTGCTAATTTCCAAATTATTTCTAAGAGTTGTTTGGGATGGTGTTTCATGACATGAGCTAAACATGTGACAAGACTGCTCCAGCAGCTTCAGAGTATGGATGATCAGATTCCAGCATTTGGGCTTACTACCCATCATGATTAATGTGCTAGTACAGGTTGCTTCTTTATACCATACAGTATACCACTTAAATCCAGATCATCAAGATTAGAGGACACCTCCCTACCAAATTCCAAAGGAAACGCAGCACTTTAAATACATACAGACAATAACATATGTGCATCTTCATCTGGAAATGGAGGTGGAAGTCAGGATTCGCAAGAGCTATTGTAACACTATTAACAGTGATATTATCCTAGACGGCCATCCTTGCTTCAGTAAAACTTATAAAAATATGCCTCCTTGCTGAAAGCTGACACTTTATTATAGACCCATTAGTAACAGGAGCAAGTCTCATGGGTGACTGTGAATTCTCTGTGGGTCCCAAGATCAGCCGCTTTGTGCCAGTTTTGGTTTTTTTTCTAGCATACTCCAGGAAGGATTATGTGATTATGTTGCTCTTTTTTTAGTATTTTGTTTTTTTCTTCTACTGCTGTTCTTTTGCAAGGGTCAGTTTGAGAAGTCACTACAGAAATTCTGGGAAACTGCATTGTGGCTTGATCACACACTCTTTAAAGGACGGTGGTAGCTGAAGTAATTTTTTCTTTACTTTTTTTCAGCACATGAAATATGGCTTTGAAGAGGAATTAGGAAGCAGGGGAGGGCAGGCAAAGGGGGAAGCACTTTTAATTCTGTCTGCGTGTAAGTGAGAATAAATCTCCAGAATTTCCCCTGCTGTCTGTCACATACTAATAAATCTTACCCTAATGTAGCTGCCAAAATAGATATGGCATCAGAACATTCTGCCTCACGCAGATCAGGTAGCCATTGGGCTTTTCTACAGCAACAGTCACCAGATCTGCTTGTATTATTATGATCATTGTTACAAAGTTCAGTTGCTATTTTTATTGCTAGAAACATACTGGACTGAAACATAATGTGTTATTGAACTTGCAATAGAACTGAAAGCAATGTTTCAAAAATGAGCTGTCTGAACTAGAGTGGGCTCTTCTGCATCTTTCAGAGAGCAGCCAGGAAGACAAATTCTGCAATCTGTAAATTGCCAAAGAAGAGAATTGCCCAATGCTTTCTGTAGCATGTGGACTAAATGCACAGCTGGTCTGTTTATCATCCTATGGAAGCAGAAAATTGTTAATCTACAAAATCCTTTCATTAGCGACAAACCAATATACATATAATTTTTTATATAGGAAGCAGTCTTGGAGGGGGAATGTGTTCCAGGAGTGGAAAAACCTTTTGTTGTGGGCCTTTTTTCTTTCTGTCTTGCTGAGCAGAAATATTCCACCATCATGGAATACTTTTTAATGAACCTCGTCTCACCTGACTGCTGAGCAGGCTTGAAGGAAAATTATATAAACTTTAAATGGCAATGAAAGTCTACGGCTGTCATTTTGATTCATCCTGCAGCTAAAAATACAATAGCGGAACTGGAAAAACATATTCAAATGGACTTTTTTGGTCAGAAAAAGTAACTTGTCAAAACATAAACTTATTATGGAAGTATGTTCGTTTTGTTCAAATGTTGAAGGGGAAAGTGTTTTAAAGATATGCAGGAGATTGTTTCCACTTTTAAAGAGTTTCATTCAAATTTTAAACCACTGAAACAAGACCAGTTTTGGGGTGTTTTTCCACCTCCTGGATCTGAACAATAATTCAGTTTTTTAACTGGTAATGAATATTTTAATCTATATTACACTTTTAAATTAAATTTCAATATATATTAAACTGTTTATGTTTCTGGTGTGATGTAGAATAAGAGCTAACTTTGGAATTTTCTGTGGAGTAAATTTTTTGAAGTCTGAACCCTGCTGCACAGTTCAGCATGTCCTTGCTGACAAGCTCCGGCTGCGCAGTACCCCTTGTCCCTGGAGGCTCTCCTGTGGGGATTACTGACGTGGGCAAATGTTTACAGCGTGGATACAAATTGCTCAGCCTAAGCCCTTTCTGTATTCTCCACTCCAAGTCAATTGAATTAAAATGTAACTTCCAGATCTTTACTACATGACAGAATTCCATGAGACATGTTTATATAAAATGTTTTCCACAGGGATGATTGCCAAGATATAATTAGAAGAAAATCAGATGTGTGTTGGAGGTTCCCTAGGCATACCTAGGACTCCCCTGTGCCTCTCGACCAGCTGGGTGCTCTCGTAGCCCTGAGAGAGGGATGGCCTTGGAGGGGATAGTCACTGTTTAATGCCACATGCCAGCTGCTGGGTTTCCACTTTAAAACACAAATGAGACTCTTCAAAGATGGTCTGAAATGATAAAGAAACAAATTCTAAGAACTTTACTGTCACCTTCCGAATGTTCCCAGGAATTAGAACAATGCCCAAATTTCTCTCAAAATACTGGCTTTTTTTTCTTTCAGTTGTTCCCGCCCATTGTATCATATCCACCCCCTTAGTAGCTTAGTTTATATATTGCTGTATTTTCAAAATCAATGTATTGGTAAATAAATGGAAGGAGCCTTCACTTCGAAGGAATGGAAATGATGATGCTAAGCATTTTTTGGTGGGTGGGCCAACAGCTAATTTCATTCAGCTGGTGTTAATGAGCCAGTAGAAAGGAACCCTACATATCTCCTATAGACAACCCTTAGGCTGGCCAAAGCCACTTAACATGGAAGCTGATCTGACTCACGACATGCTCACACAATTTCTAAATCTGATATAATGAAAGGAAAAAGAATGGGTGGCAGTGGCTGGAGAAGACGTCAATCCCATCAGTAGCAGCCTGCAGAAAGTCTGATCAAGTGCGTTGCAGGGCTGGGACTACACGTCTTCTGTCTGGGGTGCAGACATTTCTTACTGTGACAGACATTTACAAGTGTCCCACAGATTTGTTTAAACATTTATGTTATGGTCATCTCTAAAATGTTGTTAGTGTGACAGATGTACCAAGTAAAACTTTTCTAGCTGATACAAAAGCTGGTAAAATTTCAGTATTCATCACCATAAATTGAAAAATTTGTGCTCAGGTAGCAAAAAGCCCTGAAATATTTAAACTTTTTTACTTGCTGAGGATCCTTTTTCACTACTAAAATTTGGTTTGTTCTATGATGCTACATGCAGGGATAGACTGTGTTCAAATATGCAGGGAATGTCACTGCAAGTGATGACTCTGCAGCACATTCAAAAAACCCTGCCTCTTTTCTCAAAAATCCTTTTCATCCCTGCAGTGTGTGTGCCATGCCTTTCAACTGCTTGCTGTAAAACACTGCTGCCATCTGATGAGACACTTGAGGCAGTCTGAAAAGAGGATGATTGTTTTACCCAAACTGATCTTTTAAAAGCTAAGAAGTCAAATTGCACCTGCAACTGCGTATTGTGAGCCAGGGCCAGTATTTGCTCCAGCGTTCTGCTCTGAAATTTTAGCACTGCCTCTTTAGCCTTCCAAAGAATCCTCTCCATCTCATAAGGCAGAAAGGACAGAAGGCTGTACAAATCTGGCTTAAATTAAATATTTTAATAACCAGGAACAGAAGCAGCACAACAACATTTAAGAGTGCATATGGTTTATTTGCAGTGCATTGACAAATATTTTATGTATTTGAAAAAACACCCATAAAACCAAAGCTTTACAGACATGAAGTCCCAGAGATGATGAACATTAAAATGATATAACACGATATGTTAGTTCGTCTAAACAGAAAAACAACATCCTTCTCACATTCGGTTGTTGATCTTAATGAAAGCAGCAGGAAGGCATAAGCCTGGAAGAGGGGGAGCTGGTTACAAACCGAGCTGTTAGGGCTGACATACTGCTTCTGAATTTCAAGGGCCATTAACTTACTATCAAATATAATGTGGCACCTGCCTTGACATCTGGCTTTTCAAATCTATCTCTAATGACCAGAGAAATTGAATTTAAATTCTGCATCTACTGACAGGTGTTTTTGCTAAGGGATATGCCTCAAAGATATTTATCATAGGGGTTAAAAAAAAAGGCTGCATTTCCTTGATGTGCTACTCCATCCACCAAGAACTTTACTGTTGAACAGCTGATTTTGCAAAAACCTGTGTCATTTGCCAAGCCTGAAATCAAAAGGCCCTTTGTAAGAGCACGGGTAAGTCTTAATAGAGTTTAAAACTGAGACTCTGCTGCTTGCTCTAGTACTGGAAGCTTTACAGCATATCCTCCTGGTTTTGCTAAAATATTACATTTTGAAAATTATTTATTCTATAAAGTGTAATAATCCAGTTAGGAAATTTTATTTTACTGATTATACAGGAAAGGGAGGGATGGACAGTCCTGATGACTGTCAATAAAGTCAGGTTATTAGAAGTCTTATATACAAAATGATGCAGTTAATTTTTAAGATGCAGAAAACTCCATACCAGCTGGACTTAGTGTCAGTAAACTGTGGAACTAAAATTTCTGAGCAATAATGTAATATGGAGTCTAATTTAGGCGTTTAACATGAGCCTAAATTCCCCAGGATAACAAAGGGAGAAGAGTACATGCCTTTGAATGCCTCAGAGGAGATCTCTCCTCCTGCCTCAAGTTTTAATGAGGCAACCTGATTTAATCTTTAATCTTTCTTCAGTGCAATCCTGGCCTCTGAAGTCAATATCTAGTGAAAACTATGCATGCAAAATCTGGTTAGCTGGACAATCGTATCAAGAGTTTCGTGCTTGCTTCCTAGACGCTGCCACATTCTAGAAGAGTTTCACCCCGGTCTGCTGGACTTAGGAAAGTTTGCTGAAGACAACGATAAGGATGAATTGAAGAGGAGGACGTGTCTGAATCTGAAAAAATAGAATATGGTTAAAGCATTATGCGTTTCTCTCAGCTGGTAATGTTTGAAAAGAAGTACTTCGTAAGCACAGCATCTGTATGTCTGTAGCTGTGTCACTAGTTAGAGGTGGCTGAATGATTTTAGAAGGGGATTGCTCTTGTAAGCAGATACTCTTAGATAACTATATGGTATTACTGGCATAGCACTTTATTGTGTTCTTTTTCTATTTTTTCTTATTTTTTATCTTGTTTCATGAAAGAATGATTCTGCTAGTGATTGATTTTGCAGTGGAGCATAACTAGTGCACATTCTTTTGTTATTCCATGCAAAGCTTCATGTCTAAACTGTAGAAGTTACCATTGCCCTCGCATTCTAAATTGCATTGCCCAGTAGACTCCAATATCCTCCAGCACTGAGCATTAGACAGCATGGCAAAAAATAAATATGTTCAGCTGCACAACGTAAAACTAAGAATACAGACAATGATTTGTATTAAACAATGCTCTCCCTGCAAAAGGATGCATGGGAGGGAGATTTTACTGTGGACTGTAAAGTTTCTTTGAGCTTTGTATGGAGCATCTCTCCTACAAGGAAAGGCTGAGGGAGCTGGGCTTCTTTTCCCTGAAGAAGAGAAGGCTGAGACGGGATCCTATTAATGCCTATAAATATCTGAAGGGTGGGTGTCAGGAGGATGGGGCCAAACTCTTTTCAGTGGTGCCCAGCGACAGGACAAGGGGCAATGGGCACAAACTGAAGCACAGGAAGTTCCGTCTGAACATGAGGAAGAACTTCTTCACTTTGAGGGTGACGGAGCCCTGGAACAGGCTGCCCAGAGAGATTGTGGAAGTCTCCTTCTCTGGAGATATTCAAGACCTGCTGGGACAAGGTCCTGTGCAGCCTGCTGTAGGTGACCCTGCTTTGGCAGGTGGGTTGGACTAGATGACCCACAGGGGTCCTTTCCAACTCTTACCATTCTGTCATTCTGTGATTCTGTATCACAGAACTAGTATTTTTATATGGAAGATCCTTTCTATGGTTTAATGTATTGAGAATAATGCCATTTTTTATGCAATGGCAACAGCTTTTATTCTTTTGATGGCTCTAGGCTCTTCACATGAATATCTCACTAAATACAATCACGGGCTATTGCATCATTCATGTCTTGGTTATGGCAAAGTAACCACATTCAGCAGAATGCAGATTGCCCTACAACTGGTAGCTTGCAAGTTTCAGTTGCATCTCTGTAACAAGGATGAATTTTTCCAGAAGTTGCATTTCTGGCTTAATTCTTCTTGCACAGGATTTAATGATATGGCTCCAGCTGATTTCCGATGAAGGTAAATTGGACCAAGGTTGATATCTTGTCCAAAACTCACCTTAAAGGTGGGATACATCTATACAACTTCAGATGAGATATATCTATGCCTGAGCTTATCATCTGTATTTCTTTACATATTGTAGACTTTATCCTTTTATACATTTCAGGCACTGAAATACAGACAAAATGAATTCTACATCAAGAAACTGCAAGGTAAAAAGGGACAATAACTTGTTCAAAACTAACATTCTCCAGCTGAAATATTGCAGGACTGCAACCTATAAAACAATTGGATGCACAAATTGTTACAGATGAATAAATTATACAGTAAAAATGATACAGTCTCGTTTGCATTCAGTCTCCATTTAAGTATAGAAGATGGTGTCTAGACCCAGTGCATGCCTACTTAGTGAGGTTCAAAAGAAGATATTACCAGCAAAAGGTAGATCCAGGCTAAATCAGGCAAGAAGTGAAGGCCATATTCTGCTACATTTTAACTAATTTCCTATAGACTCAGCAAGGCAGTTCTGGCTGTTATTGTGTTAGGGCTTTGTTATCAAGGTTGTATTTGTTATCCACTAGGTTATAAATCTTGTTTTTATTCTGAGAGTTTTTCTTGTAGTTTCTCTGTCACTTCAAGTTGTACAAGAGAACTGTTATGAGGAGACAACCTTGGAAAAAAGTGAAAAAAACCCAACAAATTAAAAAAAAACCCCACGCCCCACCCAAACAAGTGAATAACATTTAGTCTGAATCATTTTCCCAGTTTGGTTTACTATGAGGCCATGAAAATACTTGAACTGACACAGGGAGAGGCCAGTGAGGTGGCCAGCCATCTTCTGTTGGTGCTGTCAGCTCATGCTCATTTGAACGGACCACAATTATGTCCTGGGACTTAGGTGAGTGTAGGAAGAAGCACACTTTAAAATTGTATTCACAAGAGCTTTTCTCTGCAGAACAATTACTTAAATTTTAGGATGTTTGTAGATCTCTCCAAAATTACACATGCTTTTAATGGGAAGTGTGTTGCTAAGTCAGTAGGGTGTTCTCGAAAATCTCCCTTTTTGATAGAATTTACAATTAAATAAATGCATGTTTAAGCATCCTTCTGAAAAAAAAAAAGATACAACAGTTTGGTGAATATTTTCATGAGGCTGGAGTCCTGGGACTGCAAGAATATTTTATCTGAAGAAACTGATTTCCATTGTCATCTGTTTTCATAACAATCTGTGAGAAATGAGAGATGCAATTAGGCAAGCCTAGGGAAAATCAAATTGCCATAATCAGAAACCAATCCTGAATGTTGCAAATGCTCCAGACAGCAATCAAAATGAACATGAAGGGTAGAGACAAAGGAAGCTCCGGTGTTAAAAAAGGGAAGCAGTAAACTAATTTGGGTGAAGTTGTCAGTTACTGGCTGCAATCATACCAGCCAGAAATGCATTGTTTTTACCTCTGATTTTTCTGATATTCTGTTTGTTACTGATTATGAGGAATAACAGTAAAATGGGAACCTTGTATTCAGAAATGCAGAGATGTCTGATAAGTTTCAGTGAGCTTTGTTTGAGTTTAAGGCTTTGTTGCTCAGAAATTTCAAAGAAAGAATCTGTGACATGTATTGTTCAAAGTAGGAGGAACCTAAGCTTTATTTTACTCTGCTGTATTTGAGACTGGTGCCAAGGGGCAGGTGACTTTCTGAAATCAAGTTGCTGATTTCAGTCAATAAAGTGAAAGATGAAAGTTTTACTCAGGCAAATTATGAAGGCTGAAGTCCATCTTGAGGGGATGTTATGTCCAGAACTAAAGCGGACATATCATAGCTCCTTAGCTTCCAAAGAAGGCAAGAGCTTTCCTGGTGGAAAAGAATTCTGCCAAGAAGTGTGTGTCATGCTCTTTGCTATAACATACCACCATCCTTGGATGTGGAAACCGATAGCTCTTACATTCAAATCAGCATTTTAGCATCTGGGGGAAATTGTCAAAAACACCGAATCTAGCAGTTAGGAATAGGACTTTGCCAGATCATAACTGAGACAGCCAAGAAATGCCTTATTCTACCAGCTAAGTGTTAGAAAACTCAACTTTTCCTTACAGACATGAAGCTCTTGGGAATCTCTGTTCGAGTGAAAGCCCCAGGGAATCAATTCCACAACTCTTTTGGCTGGTGCTGTATGTACCCTGGGAACAAATGCAACCCGCAAAACCAGCATGTCCTGCCTGCTGGTGCTTGCCAGTGTCCTCCTAGTAGCTGGAAACCTTGACTTAAAACCATTGCTGTGGATAGTGGAAGCAGAGGTTCAGCCAGGTTTTCCTGATTTATGTGAAGTGTCAGCACAGGGCATTACCTCTTCTGGGATGTTTCTCCAGCAGTGTCTGCTTTTCTGCTTTCAGTAATTACTTTGCTAGGCTATCAGCTACAAAGACACCATTTAACCCTGGGGCTGTGTAGTCTTTCTTTCCCATCCCAGCAGTATCTGTACTACTGGGAAGGGAAGGTCACACCAACAGAGGTGTAGTGGTTCAGCAGCTCAGGTGCTTCTGCTGGTGTGGGAGGCCTGGTACTAAATAGCTTCAGTGTGCAGAACACGATTCAATTTGAGATGGAGTGAGCGTTTAAAACAACCTGGCTGATGATTTCTGCAAGGTACGCTTGGTGACTTAAATCACATCTACAGAACAGAAAGAGTTTTAAAAAATATTTTGTTTCTCTGACATTAGCTGTGTCTTCTTTTTTTCTTTCTTTTTAAGCAAATTCCCCTCCCCACTCCAGAAGATGAGAGCAGGATTTTTCGCAGATTTTAGACATGTAAAGGAAATAGGTTGATCATCAGCTCTTACAGCCTGCATAAAGCCTTTTTAAAAATCAAATAGCTGTGATTGAAATGGATCATGTCTAGAAAACCACATCCAGTTTTAACATAATTTTCTGTAAAATAAGTCCTCTGTGTCTCCTAGTAACTTGGTTAAATAGCCACACAACTAAAATGTCGTGCCTGAATTTATCCAGCATCAGCTGAACACCTTCACCAGATTCTACTAGGTACTTTCTGGAAGGGACACTCCTCAGTAATCATATTTCTGTTTCCTGTCTTGGAACTTGTACATGTCAATGATGCTAAATTTCTTGTTAATCATGTATACGAATGACTCTTTTCTGAACCTTCCCAAATTTCTCAATTTTCTGCTCAAATTGCAGATATAAGATGCAAAGTGAGTACTGCAATGATAGCTGTGTCCATCTCTAAAACAGAGGAATGCTATACTTGCTAGTTCCACTTCATATTTTCTTGCTTATACTTACAAGACTGTATTAGCTCTTTTGCTCCCATCATTGGCAAATGGTTAAGGCTCACCCAGGCCTTAACAAGACAGAGAAATCCGTGCTCTTGGCAAAGTCTAAATTAGAAGTGGCTTCGTACATGACCTTATACTAGGCTCTTTTGAAAATGGACTATGAAACAGTAATTCTGTCTTTTATATTATTTATATCTTTTTATCTCACAAACCTTATCAGTAATGATTTTTTCATTTGTACCAGGCTAACGATGAAAATACATAATCAGCTTAGGCAAGATCCAGTCCTTATTAGAAAGCACTAGAAATGCATCTAGTTATGGATAATTCCTTTTAAAACTGCTAACTAAATTAGAGCATGCATTATCTAGGTTTTATATAGTTTTATTTTTGAACTCTAAACACTGTGTGGTAACAAAGTCTTGTTTGCTGGTGAGCAACAATTACGTTTTTTTTGGAACCTTTGTTTAAGAAATTGACAACTCTATGCAATTTGTTGCCATCCGGCTTGCTGCCAAAGGGCCCTAGAGGGACTTTTCTGTTCTCCTATCAATGTTAGCGCAAGACTATTTTAAGCATATTAATAACCTTGCCAGTGTGAACTACTTACTACATTTATAATATCTATCTAAGGATGATTTATAGCTGCCTGTTTTGTGAACAGCCAAACCAGAAAGGAACTGAATTGTATCTTGCCAAGTAACCAGCACTTAGGTAACCAACTCTCAACATGCGGTTCACTGAACTGAGTTTTCTGGGTTGACCAGGGAGCTTGGGGTAGCTCTAAGTGCCCAAATATCCGTCAGGGAGAGCAACAATGAAACCAGCCAGAAGGAACCAGACGAAGATTGAATCTGAAATGTTTCTTGTCTTGTAGACCTTGGTACTATTCACAGACTAGAGTTAGGTACCTTGTGAAATTTGGAATGACTTCAGGCTAGGATAGGATGGCGAAGAGATATTCTTCTCCTCTCCAAAAGCTGTGTAACTCTGCAAATTTCACGGACCTGTAAGGAGAAAAACAAGAGGAAAGATGACTGCAGCTTACAGTTAGCTGTGCATTAGCAAAGGAGAGTATGGTATCTAGTTTTCAGGGTATGCTTGTGTATCTGACACTAAATAGGCCTTCAAGAGTATAGAATCCCCCAAATTCCCAGTCTCGGGAAAGGTGGATGCAGATTGTGTGGGCTGAAGTACCTGCTTTGCCTCCTTCTGAGCAAGACTTTGAAGCTGGCCCTGCAAAGGTTGATCAGCTGGTCCTTCCATGGTCCTCATGGCACAGAGCAGTGAGGTTGGAGATGGGGAAACCTGTGCATGGAGGCATCTATGTGGTCATCTGTTCATGTTCTTCTTTGACATTTCGTACTTTTCTGGTCTCAGATTTGTTGTGCTTCTGCATTTTGCTTAGACCAAAATCACAAAGTCTTTGATTTTAGGAGGGTTCTTTTGTTATTACTTTTAAATAAGAAAAAGAAAACACCAATATAATCAGACTAAATGTTTTGACTCCACATACACTTCTTGCAGAAGACATGATGTGGAAAGACCAAATCTAGAAGCTCTCGACTAACAACACAAAAGATAGCTCAGTGATAAGCTTCGCTGATGGTTTTCTGAAACTTGTGTGTCATGAACGAGACACCATAAAAATCCCACAACCACCTGACATTACATTTCATCCTTTATTACTTATAGCACTGTGTGATCAGTACAAATATATTATTTCATGATACATGTATCATTTTGTGACACGAAAGGATGCTATTTTTCCCCAAAATTTGTTAGTGTACAGTATGCATATTTCTTGGCTGAAAAAGGTATAAGCAAATTTCTTTTCTCTCTGCTTGGTTTCATGTCTGTTTTGTTGGAGTTTTTTTGGGGTTTTTTTGTTTGCTTTTGTTTGGGTGTTTTTTTTTTTCCTTTTTCCTCTACAGTGTCCCCATGGGAATCCCTTCACTCGAATCATCTGAGGTAAAGGAAAAGTCAATAGCTCCCATTACAAGTAATAAAAGCCATTTATTTAGTTATATAATTTATAAACTGAATCAGCACCTAAACAGAAACTTCCCTGGCATTGCAGCACAAGTGAGTATATAACTCATTGAGTCAGAGGATATGCTAATTATGTAAAGCCCTGAAATTCCCAAAGGGGATGTAGCTCAGGATGGATTTTTTTCTTCCTGATTTCATTTCTGTCATGCAAGGCTGAGGATAGTTTGTCCCACTAAGGATTCCCTGATAGTCAGAGATGCTGAAGTCATGTGGATCCAGTAATCATATCTGTCATTGAAGAAATAAACTTCCGTCATTTAGTAATTGTACTTTTCAGACAAGACAGATTTTTGTGGGTTTTCTAGGTTTAACACAAAAAAGCAGATCAGTAACTGCATCCAATATTTGAGACTAGTGTACTGCAAGTATAGTACAAAGCTAGTGGTACTACACAATGTCTTATCTGAATCAGTGTAGAGAGAGGGATTCCTCTCTCTTATTTGACTATATAAGAGTTAGTTAACAGATCTAGATAAGTCCTTTGAACTCCATCTACCATCAATAGTGAGACACACATGTTTCCAAAGAGAAATTCTTTAGATCTAATAGGTATTTTTTTTTTAGGATATGTTCATTATCTGAATTTCTCTCTATTGACTAGAGAGGGGCTGCAGAGGACTAAAATAAAGTCTTATGTGCTAAAGTTAGGTAAGAGCAAAAGCCAAACGAAATCTGTTTTCTATTCCCTTTCGTGTAACTGTTTCCAAATTTTTAACATTTTATTAATTCTGGTAAAATACTTGACAATTTTTAATGCTAGGAATAGTAAAATTCTAGATTGTTAAAGTTTTAAAAGCTTATAATTTCTATCATCAGATTTTCTTTTAACTAAATTTTGCTGGCTTTCTTGAAATATTCAGATAGTTTAAAGAGGTGTGGGTTTCCTTTATAGAAAACAATGGAAGGCTGCCAGCATGATACATTCATCTATGTACTCTCAAACTCAATTTTCACTCAATTTGCCCAATGCTAAGGTAAAATTTTCTAGTTTGTAGTTCTGGATTATTGCCAGTACAATTCTTAAGGACAATAACAGCACTTTCCATTCTCCATCACTCCCTGATAATAGCATATTTAAGCAAGGTTTTATTTTTATTACCTTGGAACTTTCTGAAGTCTGTCATCTAGCTTTCAAACCTCATTGCCATTAATCAATTTGTTTCATCACTTCTCTGCCAACCTGTTCTCTTCCATTGTCTGTATATTACTTGTACAGGTCTGAGGAATATATCTGTACCAATACATCCTGAGACTAAACCTGGTGTAAAGAAATTGCTCTGCTTCTTTATAATCATCTCAGCTGAGCAGCCATTGTAAGAGAGACAAAGTGGGGGCAAGTTCAATGGAAATATTATTTACCCATAAAAAACTAAGGATTTTTTTTTTTAACATGCACAATGGTGGTCTCTTAGCTTGGTCTCTGAGCTGAGTATTGGCAGTAAGAGACAAGATCTAAGTTTATAACAACATTGCGAAAATTTCGGCTTAATGCTCATTAAGATTCAATAAAGCAAATGGATTAGTAGGTGTTTTAGAAAAGGAATAGAGAAGAAAACAGCAACTTGTACCACTGCAGAAACACATTACGTGTTACATCTTAAATATTACACAGAATCTGGTTTTCCTGTCTCAGAAAGTCTGTATCGTAAAACTGCGGAAAAAACACAGAGCATCATAAATATGACTAAAAGCATAGACTAAGACTGGAAAGAAGTTGTCTGGTGAAGGCAGGGACAACAACAGGCTATAATAAAAGCCTCTTCAGATTTTACAGATCCTGAGTGTCCTACAGAAATCAAGAAAGGCTCAGCAGGTTCACCCAGTTCCAGCAGGTGACAGGTTCAAAACCAACAAAAGAAGATGGTGCTCCGTGTGGTGTATAGTTCAGGTGCTAATTCTTTCCCACGGGATATTATGGATGCTAAATTTTACATGGGTTCATGAAGCAGCTAGAAAATCCTATGAAAGTTATCAGATATAAGAATATAAGCTCTGGCTCAGGAAGTCCCAAAGTTACAGATTGGTGGAGCCTGGGAGTAAGATTTGGGTAAGCTGCAGACTTGCTGTGTCCTGAGACTCCTCTGTCATTGAGCACTACTGACAGTAGGCAAATACTTGTACCTTCTATACAAGCGTTTGCGTCTTTTTTTTTTTTCAGGTACAAGCTACATGGTTATTACATGCAGTTTTTCTACTTCTGTATCACAAAGGCATAATAAGAAAAATTTAATGCTTTGTTTTCTCACTCCTCAGATTTAATCTGCAACTTACTTTTTGCAATTTGTCTATCATTTACCTGATTTGCTGTTCCATTATTTTTTCTAGTAAGGACATCCATTTGGCTTGAGACTTTTGTAATACTTGGACCCCAATCAACCTTTCCCCCACCCCAACCTGTATTTTTTGCTTTCTTCTGTCAAGGAGTGCTTTCCTATCTGTGTTGTTATGGAGAGAAAATTAAGCAACTGCTGGTTCGCTTGCACTTTTTGTGCAGCAGAACTTAAAAGTACTCTCCAGCTTTCTATTAATTAATGATTGCAGGATTCAAAATTAATGATTCTATCCTAAACCTGTTAAAAGTGTTTGTTTTAATGTTTTTTAAAAAAACACGGTTTGAAAACAAACAACGCCCCCCCCATCAATACCCACACTGACCCCAGCTGCAGGGTGGGGTTTTCTAGGATATTTTTTCATTCTCAGAAAGGTTCTTTTCAGATATAATTAGTGAAATCACTATCAGCTCATTTCACGAAATGTCTTGCCTTAAAATTCCCTTCCACAGTGGAGAATTGAGTATTTTCTTAAGGTGTGATGTAGTAAAGTTTTAGGGGTTTTTTGTTTGTTTTTAAATTTTTTTAAGACAGCATACTGCCAGATCCAGCTGTACAACATAATGTAGTACCAGTCAAAACCACAGCACTGCAATATTAGCACTGCAATACTAACTTGAACTTGCAGGATTAAATCAATGGTTATAGACTTCTTTATTAATAACATATCTTTTTCCAGTTATATCTTAAAAGCCCGAGTGACAGCTTCCCCATTTGTCAGGGTAATGGCCACAATACCAAAAAATAAGGGGATTGCTCTATTACTAAGAATGCTCAGAAATTTCAGGACAATAGATATGACCAGAAAATATTTGTTTACTGAAATCAAAAGTAAACCCAAGAAAGAATCAATTTTTCATTATTTAACATTTTTGTTCCGCTTTTCTATACGTAGTCTATAGGTAGATCTACACCAGTCAAAGAACCTGAGATTGAAGTAATGCCATCCATTATACTAAGCCATTACTACGGGCACTGGCAGGCCTGTGGTTCACGTGACATAGTAGTCTCCCAGACAATCATAGACTCATAGAATCCTTTAAATTGGAAGTTGCCTCTGGAGGTTATCTGGTCTGATTCATGGGTCAAAGCAGGTTGCTCAGTGCCTTGTCGATGGTTAATCCTCCAGCATGGTCTGGGGTTTAGGATGGTCTCGGGGTAAGGTGGTCAGTTCAGTCAACCTGTTAAGAAGGTAAGACTGTTAATGATGTAGATACAAACCATCCATGTAAGGCTGCATTAGAGCCAAAGGCAGTCCCTTGACAATTTTATTTACAAAGTCTCTTTGTCCAGTCAACTAAGTTTTCTTTATCTTCAGTAAAGAAAGATGTATGCATTCAGAAAGTAACTTCTCTCACCTGTCTTAGACATATATCTTGTAACACCTTCTGTCTCACCTTGCCTTGCTTTCCCGCTGTGATGTCAAACTAATTTGATTTGAGTGCCAGGAAAGGATAAACTCAGTGATGAAGCTACCTCTTCAGGACAGGTCACTTTTCCTGAGATCTGTGTTCAGGTTTTCAGTGGGCATTGACACTTCATTATCATTAGGAATAAGAAAATAAGAAATAAGAAATAGAAAAAAAGATATAAGTCTGCTTTTCCTGAAGAGCATAGTTTCTGGAGAAGTCTCTCTTAAGCTCTATCTAACCCAGACATTGAGATGAAAATTCACCGCCCAAATTCTTGCAAACTTCCATACAATTTTTCAGAAAGCACATTTTACAACTGTTAGTGTCCATTCCTGAGATCTAAAGACATTTCTGAGAGTTAATTTTCCCAGTGTAACCTTTTTCATTGTAGTAGATAACTGAAAAATAATGCTGCTTCCTATTTCAACTGCACTTTGAGTTTTTTTTCTTTTACAGCCTATTTCTTTCAGCAAAATGCCACTCCATCAAATATACGAGAAAGGAAAAAAACTTACAAATAAACAAAATATCCAAAGATAAAAATTCTCTCTTTGCATAACTGATCAACAAACATGTCATGAATCCATTGTTCTGTTCTTACTGGATTATAAAAAAGAAATCACATTTCTTTCAATATTGCAAAACATACCATAAAAAATAAATCAAATATATACAGCACATTCCTCAAAGGGAAATTTGTCAGGAGAGTATCATCAAATGTTTGCATCAACAAATGGAACAAGATGCTAACATTAAAATTTTCAGTATAGACAGTATATTTTCCTGATGTTGAAAATACCGATGTTATTATAGGGATAGAATAAAGATGAAAAAAAGAAAAATAATACTATGAAATCCATGAGCCTAAGAATTCAGAGCATAAAGGAATCTAAAATCTGTAACAGTCAAGCTATAGAGTTCAAAAGTTTTGCTTATCCATTTGTTTTTAAAATGCCACAGCGCTGACAAATATTTGTGATGTACTGCAAATGAATGTATTATTTCTTTCCCAGTCCTTATTTGTAACCTAGTCATTCATCCCTTACACACTTTTCACACAATGCAAGATTCAACTGTATGGAATTGCCATGGGATTTTATGGAAGCTGGAAGTATAATGGATTGTAGAAAGATGTTGAACAAATCCATAGAGCAGAAATTCATCACAAAACAGTCTGCATGTCATCTTCAGCTCAGGAAATCCCTAAATTGTTGGCTGCTGGAAGGTGAAAGGTAAATACTGAGGGGAAAATATACTCTGTGCTCTTATTCTGTATTCTCTCTCCCGACTTCTCTAAATTGCTGGTGTACATGGGTTCTCCGTTGGATGTATCTTCGATGTTGCCCTCCATATTTTAAGTATCTTGTACTTCTATGTTCAGATAAATTCGTTTGTTCTGTGTTGCTGGGAATTTGGAAAGAAAGATCCGTGAAACCATACTAGTCAAATTCATGTTGATTTGGTGATTTGTTTTCCTGTCAAGTTAAAAGTACGTTAGTAGTGAGTTGGTACTACAAGAAGTTATCTGGAAGTAGTGTTGTCCAGAAGTGGAAGTCTCAGACTCTTCTTCAGATAGGCTAATTACTACTATAAAATCTGAAGCATGTGAAGAAGTCAGGCCCACGCTAGCCCATAGCTTCAGGTTTGTGAGTTAGGCTCACGCATTTTAAAGACCTTGCTCTTGAAAGCACTGCTTTGTACAGGTGCATTGCAGCTACATCTATACCAACCAGTACACCAAACAGTATCAGGACTAGCTTTGTGGCATGTAATAGAAGGGATCATAAGAAATATGAAACTATAACAAAGTAGCTTTAATGATATCTTCTGTTTATTAGTAGTTTTTATTATTACGGTTTGTATTCTTGCATAAATAGTGATCTAATGCTGTAACTAGTGTACTAACCGCTGTTTCTGCTTAGGAATGTAGTGGACGTATGTAGACATATCTTATCACTTCAAGTCATCAGACAAAATAATTAAAACCAAAGCAAGTCGTGGTCCTCAGTGGATAACTGGGATAGCTGTAGGATAACAGACTCCTAAACAATTCTACTCCAGACAGCTCAGCATTGGGAGGGCAGATGCACCAAGCTACAGAGATAAAGAAGCACCAAGAGGGCAACCAGAGCAAAACAACCTGGAAGGACACGGTATACTTAGAACTGAGTTTGCGCGGAAACAAAGGTCAACCAGCGGACACTGTGATGAAGAGTACTAGCCTTCATCTGAAGACCCCTGGCGACCACTTGGAGGTGCTAACAGTCATGCATGAAAGATATTAACATACGCTAATGAGTTCTCAGAAAAGCTATGAATATGCAAAGCATTTCTCAGAAATATAATGAATATGTATATTGTGATGGTATTTAACCTGAGATGAAAAGATGTTTGACACACACAAATGGAGGAGAGATCCCCTGTATGTCCAGTGTTGCAATAAAATAATACCTGCTTAATAGTCTTCTGACTATTGAGTCTTTAACTCCGGCTTTTCACAGCATCACATGCTCTGGGCACATTTAGTCTGTGAAACAGGGTGTTGAGTACAAACTGACCATGGGAATTGTTCCTTGCCTGTGCTAAACCTGATCGGGCCTCTAGCAATGCTTGGGGAAAATTAGGTGGTGCTGACCAGAGGGGCACTGAGGCCACTCTAACAATGTGGTGGTGCTGGCAGCTAACTCCAATGTCTGCACCCATGCTCTGTTACCGTTTAATGTAACACTACAGACATCTTTGTGGACATGTGCATGTCTGCCACAATTGGTAGGGATTGAAGTACACGGACTTGTTCTAAGAACAGTTTCAAAGTTGATATGAAAAACATATATTGCATATTGACCTTTTTATATGCCCTACAGGTAGGAGTGATCATATGCCCTTCTTTTCATTTTCCTTTGATTTTTTTTTATGGAGAGCTTCAGTTAAGGAGTTTGTGACTATCAATTATAATAAAGACAGAAGAAGATGAGCTAGGTAATTGAATATGCATTATTACAGAGATTGAACTATACTGTGGTTGCTACAGTGGGCTGATTCTGTAGGTTAAATTACTTGAGAGCATTTTGCAACCAATGATTAATGATAGTAGCCTTTTACAGGATTTCATTTGTGGACGCATTAGGGCCTGTTAAGTGTTAGCAGTACTCAAAGCTGTTCCTGCAATGCAGTGGCTGAGAACTCTTACAGGAAATATCTAAATAATTTCCTTTGTTCAGTACTACTAGTGCACAGTAATTGTTTTGTGAGTGGTTCCAACTAATCTGCAATCCTTAATTTGCCATTTTGCTCTTGGACAAATGGAATCCAAGTTATCATTTATTTAACTACATGTGCTTTTATGCATTTAATGATTCTTTTTGTAATTTAACAAGCAATTCATAGTTTCTGGTTTGTTTCTTACTTGGAAAAGAGAATGCCAGCAAAGGGGCAGTGGGAGCAGTCATGGTTCGTCCTCGTGCATTGGCAATGCAGCTGTGGGTAAGCAGATCTGCTTTTAGGCAGTCCCACTAAGGAAAGCTCATGTGGAAACTGTTCCTAAAGGTCAAGAGAAGCTGAGAATGATTGACATTAGAGCATCCTCATGGCTGTGGCTGGCTCAGACTTGGGAATAAATCATTAACATCAATCTTATATACATTTTTCAAATGCAGTCACTTAGGAAGGTTGTATTAAAAAGCTTCACAGTGGCAGGTTTTGGCAACATTCCTGGAATTTTAAAGACAGGAAAGACAAATACCCTTCCTAATGTATGTAATTGATCAAATTTAAATACTATTCAAAATGTGGCATCGTATAAAGTATTTAAGAAGATATGTCCAAAATGACTGCAGACTCCATAGTGACTGACAGTAAACTGTGCTAGAAGGAATTAAAAGTCAGGTCCAATAATCATATTGCTGGGAATCAGGGGAATAAAGAAATAGTTTCTATGCAAGCTGAGGTTACTTCTGGACCAAACATTTGATTCACTTACATCAAAGCACAGGCTTTGTTGTGACAACAGCTTTTTGGGGGGGGCATACAATTTCAACAAAGATCACGTTTGAGCTGTTTTTTAGATAATTTGATCAGCTGCATCTTCCCCTCCGGACTGATCCATCTTGTTGCATAGGATCACATAATTATTTAACAGTATGGCTGGAAAATAAGCATGAACATGCTATGGCTGTTTCCTATTTACTAGAAGATATGGTTATCTTGGCATCAGCCAGAGTTCCCTATTTATGCTTTATGTGTGACAGAATACATTTGCAGATACCAACAACAGTGCAATCCAGAGGCACTCCCCACTGCAATGAGCAGAACCAGCTGTCATGTCAGGTACAAAGCTGTACAGACAGATGTTGTAACACAGTGCTCAGGAGGGGTCTGTGCTGTAGTCAGTGCTGTGGCTGTACCTAGTGTAAGCACATCTAAACTAGCTTTACTCTGATAAGAACTGGTATTAACTGCAATAAAAATGAAGTGATGTAAGTTTCAAGATAGCTTAGAAACCTGAGTTAATGCTCAGGGTCACCTGTAACATACTATGCTGCTGAATGCTTTTTGTTATTCTCAGTGAAGTGTGGTTAAGGTATATCTACCACAGTAACCATGTTTTTCTGTAGATAAAGTTATCTAAGGCAAGAGTATTTCTCTCAAAGGTTAATATTTGTGGGTATGTGGGGGAAGACAAGTTGCCAAAAATGTTATGCTGAAACATTGGAACTGAGTACAGCAAAGGTACTACTCTAAGGCAACTGGCAATTTTTGAATGGTCATCATAATATATTTGCTATTAACAGCTGCAAAGCACTTGCTAAACTAAACCCCATAAGTCTGCGAATACACCCCAGTTTGTTTCCTAACAGCTGACTTAACAGTTTCTCTAATATCCAGTTGTATAGCCCTACAGAATATTTGCTGAGCAGTAGCAAAAATCTAAAGTACATTCACACTCTGCATAATAAATCTGCCTATTCACTGCAGAATAATAATACTCTGGTTGTGCATCTCTGTGTTTTGTAGAAGAAGAAGTGATGAACTGAAAGTCTAGTAATCAACAAGGAGCTGAAGCTTGTAGTTTTGCATTCAGCTGCTGCCAGTGGCACAGTGGTTATGATTAGAGTGGGAAAACTACTGCAGTGGCAGCCGCAGCCTGTAGTTGACTGGGATGTTTTATGATTAAATATTAAACAAATATAGACATATATACTTTTTTTTTCCTGAAAGAACTATAATGTTTTCAGATGGTAAGTATCATAGAATACCTTGTTGATTAGAGCTATATTCAAGGTGGTTTGGTCAGCTTTGGTAAAAATGGATGTTGAAGTCATAGTTAGATAGTGACCCACTGTTAAAAGTTGTCTCCAGTCCTCTTGCTCCTTGGCATGGCTGTCTCCTCTGTTCGCAAACTGTGTTTCCTGTGGATAGCTTTGAGGATAGCTCCTCTTCGGATCCAGAAATCCCTGTCCCTGACTGGGACTGTGCAGTAAACCTGCAGACTCTCCCTATGTTCAGTAATTTTTGGCAATACAGCTCTGACCTGACCTTGAGCAAAGCCAGGTATTTTGTCTACATAGTGACGTGGGAAACTTACTTTCCAGTGTCTTCAGGTGTTTGAAATACAGCAACTATGTTGGGCAAAGAGAGACAAACACTGTTTCTGAAATCCTAAATGAACTGGAGACTTGACAGCTGCAATTGATTCCCACAAGGCTAAGAGCACACTTTGTGACTATCATCTATGTGTTCAACACCAATAAAGTACTTTGCTCAGTAAGGTAAACAACTCTTGGAAATCTGCAGATTTTTTCATTTTTTCATTGATTTCAGTGGATATTGGTTTTTGATAGCGAAGACTGATAAACACCCTGGGGAGGGAAGTTCATAAAAATGAACAGCAGTAGTGGTTTGAGTTAGAACACAAAACACCAGAATTTTAAATGAAAAAAATGTTTAGAAAGAAGACAAGGATAGCATAAGTGCAGTAGGCCACAAATAATAATAATAATAATAATAATAATAATAATAATTATAGCAATAATAGCAATAATAATAATAATAATAATAATATTATTATTATTGCCTGGTTAGGGAGATCAAAGATATCAAAGGTATGAGAACAAACAAGATGGTTCTTAGTGCAATAGACCATAGTCATCATTAAGGGAAAAGTACTACCTTTATTAATGACAACAAATGAAGGAACACAAAACTCAAAACTACAGAGTTCCAGATCTTCTATTCTATTATTCATAGCTAATTTCCTAAATGCATATTTGGTAGCTTCTTATGGGTCGCAAACACTGATTTGTACATTTTGAAAACAAGAAATTATACCTGAACAATAATTATTCCAGTCTAGCCAAGTCCCAGTGACAGAAAGACAAAAATACAATATGTGAAAGGCCATAAAGCCAGATGATTATTCCAGGAAAATAAGATGCAGGTATCAAAGACAAATGTTTGCACTAGATTATTTTTACAGTAACCTGCACAACATGTAGTAATCATCTGAAGTATGTACACTTCATTAGCAAATCTATTTGAAATGAAACTGAAGTGGTTTCATTTTCAGCTTTGATCTCATCTCTATGTACTTTTTTAAAAGTCAGATTTTTAATGAAAGTTTATTTGTTTAATTGAGCTTTGGTTCACATTAATTTTTCCAGCTCCTGTATTATTATTATTATTATTTAGGGCATGTTTTCTTAATGTGCTAAGTATTGTACATTTACAAAACATTATGCAAATACAAAAACATATATAGTTATTACTACTAAGGCTTCTTTCCTTCAGATGGTTCAAGGAAAGCTACTGCCTTTTTTTTTTTTGAAGGACAAGCATTTAATATTCAGACCTCATCTACTGCAAAATGGAAATCAGTATCATCGTTGTCAACGTTGGATAGATCTGTGCAAGAATTCTGTTACACTGAAAGCTATGTAAAAAACGGATGTGACATCGTTTTATAATATAGAAAAAAATATTTATTATATATATTAATCTATTCCTTGAAGTGCAGTAGTGCTGATTCTCCAGTAAGCTACCTTTTGTTCTACACCTTTAAAACACTGACATTCTCCTGCTTATTGCATTTTCATTTATATCTTCACAAAGTACGCATAAATGGGAGAGCCTCACACCTAAATTGAAGTCATTGGCCTTTTTGCACATGTGTAAATAAAGTCCAAAGCAGTGAGTGCTGCCATGAAAATTTATGTAATATGATTTAATTCTCGGAAAACTCAGCCAAAATATCAGGTAGATGTGCAAAAGGAGGAAATCACAGAATCACAGAATCACAGAATCACAGAATGGTAGGGGTTGGAAGGGACCTCTGTGGATCATCTAGTCCAACCCACCTGCCAAAGCAGTGTCACCTACAGTAGGCTGTAGAGGACCTTGTCCAGGAGGGTCTTGAATATCTCCAGAGAAGGAGAATCCACATCCTCCCTGGGCAGCCTGTTCCAGGGCTCCGTCACCCTCAGAGGGAAGAAGTTCTTCCTCGTGTTCAGACGGAACTTCCTATGCTTCAGTTTGTGCCCATTGCCCCTTGTCCTGTCGCTGGGCACCACTGAAAAGAGTTTGACCCCATCCTCCTGACACCCACCCTTCAGATATTTATAGGCATTTATAGGATCCCGTCTCAGCCTTCTCCAGGCTGAATAAGCTCAGGTCCCTCAGCCTTTCCTTGTAGGAGAGATGCTCCAGTCAGTGCCTGCTGTTCAGTTATTGTGGAACCATAGACTGGTTTGCGTTGGAAGGACCTTAATAGATTATCTAGCTCCAACCCTCCTGCCCTGGGCAGGGACACCTTCCAGCAGACCAGGTTGCTCAGAGCCCTGTCCAATCTGACCTTGAACACTTCCAGGGAGGGGGCATCCACAACTTCTCTGGGCAACCTGTGCCAGTGCTTCATCATACTCATAGCAAAGAATTTCTTTCTTATTTCTAACCTAAATCTACCCTCTTTTAGTTTAAAGCCATTACCACTTGTCCTATAATTCTGTCCTATCACCTGTTATATGCAGAAGAAAGAGTAAGGCAATCTTAGAAGCTTAGAGGCACAGGATTTAAATGTGCAGCTGACATGCAAGTGAAAGAAGTGAGGGACAAAACCCGCAGCTTAAAGTTGCTTGCTCTGTGGAACCAGGCTCGCTCTGCAGGTGAGCTCAGCCTTCCAGGTATGGCTGGATCTGTGTGAAAGGTTTTAGTACTGTGTCAGTAACTTTGCTGAGCCAGAACAGGAATCAGGACCTTGCTGTGCTAGGTACAAGCTCATGACAAAAAGAATGCTCTCATCGCAGAGTTGGCAGCCTGAGCCTTGGGAGGTGTAGGAAACCATCGCTGGGACAAAAGGCAAGAAGAAGAACATGATGTATAGCATGAGAAGTGGCAGTCACCACACACAAGGCAAACAATTTTTAATGTGGTTGGGGATAAAAAGGTCCTTTCAGGAAACATCTGAAGAAGCAGCAACAGTCATGTGGAAGGCAGCAGCTCTCTGGACTTGGCCCTGCTACCTCACTTCAATTTATATTGCAGATCTCTGTAGGCAGCTGTATTTCCATACTGGAGGCAAGTCCCTTACCATTCCCAGCAGCAATGGGCTGCAGTTATTGACCATTTTAGAAAATGTAGATGTACTACTTATTCTCTGTACCTATTGCAATCCACTATGTTTTCAAAGGAACAGCCAGCCCCCAAGGTAAGAGGACAGTTGCTGCACAGCGCAGAGTAGAGTCAGACATAAAACTTTATTTGAAAGAATGTTGTTGCTTATAGTAGCCTTGAAACATAACCTATGACTCCATAGCAAAGACTTTTGTAACATCCCTGGTGCAGGAAAGATCTTGATGTGTGTTTTTATAGACTAGAGTACAATAGATTCAGAATCTTCCGTGGGACTTTGCACGTCAGTATAAAAGCAAGAATTTGTACTTGAAATCTAACCACAAAAACACTACAAAGCTTTTGCTTTGCTGATACCTGAAGCAGATCTTGACTGCTGAAACTGCAGAGAAAAGCTGAAAGGGACTGACAGATTTATACAAGAAGTTGCTACTGTTTTGTAAGCTTTAATCTTAGAACTAGGTATTGCTCAGCTACTAAAACACATCCCTTCATGTCTCCTCCTCTCAAAAATCTGTGAAAATCCTCTTCTTTCTTTTATCCAATAACTCAAAAGTTGGAACACTTGTTTGTACAGATCTGCTGCTGCCTGAGGGTGTTTGAAGCTATATTACAACTTAGAACAGCATCAGTAAATTTTATGTGAATTTACAGAAATGGATGTTGTCATTCTCCCATGGGCAACGTTTTATGTGCCATAAATCAGAAAGTGCTCCCTGGAGCCAGGCTGTGCTCGTGCGTTCTACCCAGGTAGAATTATCCCTATCAAACTCCCCGTCATTTACTGCTACTTACTTATTTTGCAAAATGTGGGAACACTCTAGAGGAATTTTGTGTGCAGAAAGCAGCCCTCCAGCACAACTTTGGTGAATCTTCTATGTCATGATTTGACCAAGAAATGTCCACTTAAAGATAAAGGTACTGCCTTTGACTGGTGAAGCCATTGACTGTCAACTTGCTGGAAGGTGAGAGAGCATACTGGTGAAGTGTCACCATCTAATTGCTCTGTTTTTCATGTGACTTCTTTAGCATCCTTGGCCATGCTCCAAGACACAGTCTTCAGCTTGATGAACCTTGTTTTTATGAATTACTTCAGTTTGTGTTACACAGAATTCATTGTGTTGAAATAAATATTATTTAAGCCTATATTTGAAAATTTGGCCAGTGTTTGAGGAACAGCATTAACCAATATACTCTGAATTGGCTTTAAGCCAATAGTTTTTGAGCAAGACAATACAGCTAATGAATCTGTATATGCATGGAATGACCAACCCTGTCCTTTCTGCTGGTTAATTCCACTGTCAGAGGTATTAAATTCACTGCTGTGTCATCTTGGTAGTAGAACCTCTTAGCTTAGTTTCTGACAGTCTGGGAAGGATACCTGGCAATCTCATATGACCAGGACTGCGTATGTGCAATTCATGTGTATTCAGTGAGTCCAGTGTATTCTGGACATATTAGACTTATACTTAATACTGTGTTCATTTGTATATGTAGAGTAACTTACTGCTTCCGGGCCACATCAAGTGAAGTGATCATTTGCACAGGCAAAGTGTAAGATGTGGGGTACCCCTGAGATAATGCCATTGGACATCTACAACAGGCTTTGAACTATAATGATATACTTATTAATCTGCATGAATGATGAAGGTAGCATGCATTTGATGAAGTAATAGTGCATTGGTCATTAGTTCGTGTTGTGGAGCTAATTTGGGGGGCATGTTCTTCAAGTTCATTCCAGGTAGTGATCAGAAGAAAGAAGTTAACAAACCAATCTAATTAGACACTTGTGAATAATTCACTTTATCTTACCTGTCTTACAGCTAAACACCTAGTCTAAGGTCTCTGGTTAGTTGAGAAGTCAAATACTACTGGAGGAAAATGTACTCTTTCATGAGGAAAAGGTATTATGCAGCTAAAATGAAGAACACTGGGATTTCTATTTCTGCCCACTAGGTAGAGGAAAAGGCTAAACAACTCCCTAGGTTAGCTAATACATTTTCGGATGGTGATGCTGAGTGAGATTAATTTATTCTAAGTGGAAAATAGTTTTGGTTAGTAGTTTCAGAGGAGGGTCATACTTTCCACAATTATGTATTCTGCACAGCATGAATATGAGCTATAGACTAATAAAATCCTATTCAGAATGAAACTTCCTGCCCACAATGAGCTGACATTAATTAACTCTGTCAAAGTGCAGAAGGAATATTTTCTGTTTTGAATATTTGCTCTGACACTTCACTGGGATTTTGCGACTGAACTATGACAGTTTGCATTCTGTGATAAAATCTTTAGGTTTTACTTGAAGTGTGATAGTACTTGAGCTAATTAGGTTATTTTCCCATTATCTTTTACTAAAAATGAATGTTTCATTGGTTCTTCTGACATTTTCCTCTGACAATTCTGTGGTATAAAAAAAGATCAGGCATTTTTCCAACAAAGTGCTGAAAAAATTGAAGCCATTTATGTTGAGTTTTTTTACGGATTATTTATAGTTAAATTTTATGAGAATTATGAGTATATGTGAATACACGTTTACACAGTGCTTTTCACATTAAACTGTATGAAGGCTGAATCACTTCTGGCAGTAGTAGTCTACTTTTGTTATGGGAGTTTCAAAGGTTTGGTAAACTGCAATGGATCATTTTATATTGCACAATATTGCATATATCTCACAAGCGTTGCAATACCTCCATCTCTTCTGTGAGTTACAGCACATCTCAAAGGGTGAGTATGGCTAGTAGTTAATACTAGTACGAGGCTGTCTAGTACCATAATATATTCTATGCCAAAATATGCAGATGGGCTCTGAGGAACATAGCCAGCTGCCTGAAGACCTATAGCCCCTGTATGGCAGCACATTACCGCAATGAGAAAGTGCAGAATAGAAAGTGTTCAGGTTGGCTCAGGAAGCAGATAGACACTATTTCTGATGCTTTTTCACCTTCCTCTGCATGACTTTGGTACATGTGCAAGCTAGCCCTTCATGGCTGAGTAAAATACTTGAAACCAGTTGAGGGAAAAAATTACCCCATTTGTATAACTAAGCTAACTTTTGGTAAAGAAGAATAGATATGCCTTCAGTATACCGGTTATGAATTAAACATATGAGCTCTACCTTAGCGGTTAGTGAGAAAAAACACAGTCACAGTTTATTTACACTTCTTGCAGCTCTTATTTTTCCATTTATCCAGGAGTTTGTTTTTCAGTTTTATTTTTCTGGAAGCAACAGTGAATGTAAAATAAACACCTTCTATTTAATGGTTTCACTGTGCTACATAGTTTATTATTGTCTAGTATCATCGTTATAGTAAGAAATACAGTATACACAGACATTAAATTACTGAGGAAAAACTTGTGACAGAACAGAATAATTTATTCAGCCAGTTTTCTCCTTGTCTGTGCCTGTTCATCTTTCACTGTCACATTGTGGTGTGGGTTAGTGGGAAAAGGGACTCACCTGGGCCCTTCAAGTGGATCAACGACTTTCTCCTTTCTTGAAAGACTGGAAGGGTGACTCCTCCTCTTCCCCTTGTCAAAACACTACAGACAATGTTATTACTTCTTCAAAACAGAAGCTCATATGTTTGCATTAGATTTTTTATTTTGTCAGCACAGAGAAACAAAAACATCTTTCACTACTTCTGTGCTATAACCCTTTGTACCCACCATGTGCTTGAAAATACTTTGGCATAACAAGATGTGCTTATACAAGGGAGTCCAGCCTTCAGAGTGTCTTTAACCATCCCATAGTAAATGTGAATAAAACCAGTGACCACACTGCTAGCGCCAGGTCTATCCAGACATAGAAATAAACACTTGTTTTATGCAGTACACCTTCACCGTAGTGAGACAGCTTAGGCATCAATGTTGTTTCCAGTTGAGCTCATGCCTTTGTGGGTCCCTAATGCAATTGAAAAGAATTGCTGTAGATGAAAATTTGACAGGAGCTTCTTCACTTGTGTTTACTGCATGGAATTAAATTTCTGGTGGCACAGACTGGCACAAGTCCAGCACTTGGATGGAATTGCACCAAGCAGCCTAAGCTGAGAATCAGAGCCCTTTTATTCTCCTTGTTTTGTGCATAACATGCTTTTCTTAGAAAACTAATAGCATGCTATTTACCAGTTGGATAGCGGCTAAGACTAATATACTCTGCAGTCTAAAAAAGGATAAAAACTGTCTGCACTGACTGCTTGGTAGCTGTGCTTTTATCTGGATATTTTGGTTGTTCTACTTAAAAAAATCTTGAAAGGCTTATCCCATATTAGGGATAATTTATCTGTCACAGTTCAGTTTCAGAGGCAAGGCCAAGTATTAGCTCAAAAACGAAATAAAATCTCATAAATTGCTAAAAAAGCCCCCAACAAATGTTTCATGAGGATAAAATGTGAATTAAGAGTCTTTGACAACTTGTTTATCAAGTTTTGAGCTGATGCAGTCTTAAACGGCTGAATTATTGACCTCTGAAAAATGGACTTTGTAATGGAAATACTGACAGACTATAAACTATAGCTATGCTACTGGGGAGGGGAGGGAAGGAGAATAATGTAATTACGAGTACATAAATATTGTTCTACTATTGCCTTGACAGATCAAACCCAAACAAATAAAATACAAACATGTCATTTCAAAAACCCCAAGCTGCAGCAAAGCTGGTGGATGCCAAACAAGGTGTCTTCTTATCCTTGCCTTGTTCCGTTTCTTGTCACACTCTTTTGTCTGCTTCAAATGCTTAAATGGAGTAGGATGGGTCTTAAAATTGGTCATGCAAACATGGTGTAAAGCAATGAAAAATTATTACATTGGCAAATCACTTTTCAGTATGAGACCTTTTGTAGATAGTTGATCATTTTTTACTGAAGATTCTTGATACCAAACTTGAGAATAACTGCAAGATAATCCAAGGTCTAAGTTAAGAAACAGATTATTTCACTTGTACTTTTCTTTTTTTCCTGCCAATTTAGTGTGCTTTGAAGTATAAAGTAATTTTCCCAAGAAAAAAAAATCATTTCCAATAAAGAAATTATTTTGAATTCCAACAGGGATTATTGAAAAAATACCAAACAAGCCAACAACTTTGTTTATTTCTGGGATTTTAGGCAAATGATAAAAGCAGAAGTTCTACAAAATAATAAAAAAATTAAAAGCAACAGTATTGAATCTGTATATTTCACAGTGAAGTTTTGGTCAGTCGATTTCACAAAATTCTGATTGCAGCACCTGTACAAACTCCAAACGCTTACAACTACAACATCACCTCTGCCTGAAGAAGTCTTTAACATATGAACTAGTGGAGAGTGAAACACTCTGAAGGAACCAATAGATATTTGCACTGTTCTTGCACTTTCTTTTAGGCTTCCATTGCTTGGCTAGGTGGTCTCAGTCTGATCAAGCATAGCAGTTCTCATGTTGCTGTGTTAACTGACTTCAGAGAGGCAGATGTGTTTTTTTACTCTGGCTTGACAGCTAGCGTATTGTCTGCTCTGTTGCACTACTACAGATTTTTAATGAAAAATGTACTAAATTAAAAACAATATAATAATAAGTAATCATAATAGCAGTAATAGCAAGCAGCAAAAGAGAAGGAGGCTGACATCAGTAGATTCACAGGTAATGTCTAACACTGATCATTGGCTCCAGTTAAGCTTCCCTTCATCCAATATTCAGAAGCAAGCTGTCCTGAGAAAAAGTCTACAGGGGAGCAGGTGAAATTATGGAGACGAGGGAGAGACAGACCAGACCACAAGCCTAACACTGCGTACAGTTAAAAAGGTGAACAAAACAGGCAGCCTGAAGAATCTTTCTGCAAGACAAAACGTAAACTAAAAGAAAAATGAACCTGAGGTCAAAGAACTTTGTTCTCCAGGACTTAAGGTTAATCCAAGAACTGGCAGGATAAATATCCATGTTTTAAGAGGACAGTGTTGACAAGAGGGATTTTATGTTTCAGTACAAAGAGTCCTTGAATCCAAGGCAGGGATTTAGACTGGCCAGGCCTCTGCT
Organism: Opisthocomus hoazin; assembly: GCF_030867145.1. NCBI lineage: Eukaryota > Metazoa > Chordata > Aves > Opisthocomiformes > Opisthocomidae > Opisthocomus > Opisthocomus hoazin. The sequence goes on from NC_134415.1 coordinate 119,842,915, forward strand.
GTTGGTCTTCTCTTTTTGTAACTGTCTACGTGCTTTGAATACCTGCTTTATCAGTCTTAAAGTTGTTTGTGTACCTAAAATTATATACTATGTACATGTCTTGACTAGAGAGAGAAGTATCCTGCCTAAATACCACTACAGTCTAGAGTTTGGAGGAGAGAGATCCACATACAACCTGCGTCCCCAGAGGGACCTCTTCTGCTAATCATGCATGTAGTACAAGGAACAAATGCCAACATCATTGGTTTGGTTCCAAAATGCTGGTATGATAGCAGTATAACCTAGTAGCAAAACCAGGCTTGAAGTCCACAGGTGACCTCTCTCCAACCAGAACCCAGATCTCCCACATCTAGTAAGATACATGACGAAGGCAATTCTGAAGGTAGCGACAACTTTCTAAAAGGATAAAGGCATTGCTAAACACTGAGCTGGAAGTGGTTTCAAGCTTACATGAGATTCTTTCTTCCAGTCGGGCAGTCTCAGTTTCTTGCCCAGCCTGTGAAGCTATACTGAGTCACTAACTCACAAAACCTTAGGAGCAATTTACTGTCACCTCCATTTTAGACCTAACCTAAGGCTAATTTAGGAGCTTAGATGCTTAAGGATCTCTGTACAGATAGTGAAGATAGGTAAATACGTATCAAGCCATTTACAATCTGCACCAAACTCTACTAATACCTCTTTTTTTTTTTACTGAGGGCAAAAGATGTATTGTCAATATGCCAAAATACCAATCTAGGCGTATCTTTGAACTGTCTAATGTTAGTGGCAATGAATTTGATCTCTTGATTTCATCTATAGTCAAAATCTGGAGAGCTTAATATATCCACATACAACAACATATATCTCAAGAGTCATCTGGAAGTCTTCACAAGTACTCAGGGCACATTACCTAAGGGTGGATGGCAATGAAAAGGACTCAAAGAAAATTTGGGTTGGATGAAACTGAGAGCCTCATGTTAAGTTTCTCCTCTTTGGCAAAATTTCTCATGAATACTCATATCAGTGAGAATCTAACACAAACGAGTGCACAGTAAATGATTTCAGCTTCTGAAAATGTAAATATCAGTCTTTCAAGTGAGTGGATTTTTTTTTTTTTTTTGTAAAGCCAAAGATTTTATTGTATATGAAAGAAAGTCAAAGTCAGCAGTAGAGGAATAGTAGTGATAAACCTAGGAAAGGGAGTGATTACATTAGGCCTGACAACAGAAATGAGAGTCATAGACTTTGTCTGGGAGATATAAAATGTGCTATTTCTTACTCTAGGTTCCTTTATTCCAAATGTAATACTTAGCTGGAAGTTAGGTGAATCCCAAAGGATAATATAATCTAAATGGACAAATATCTTAGATTTTACAAGAAGATTACTGTCTCTTGACCATCAAAGAATGAATGTTTAAATATTAGCTCAAATATTAGAAATTAAAATGAACTCCTTATCTTTGTTCAGCACAGCAACATCAGTGTGCCACCAGTGCCAAGTCGCAAAACCCAGTAGGCTGGAAATGTGAGCTCTTTATTGTGGAAACAAATATTGAAACACACTTTTGTTTCAATAACCTGGATCTACAGTTTTGGGTTTGTTCTAATATAGAATTAAACAAATTATTTTGACCTTGAAAGTGGTTGCAAATAAAACTATCCTCTGACAGCTCTTCTCAGCATCCACAAAGCATTTCAACATCCAATTAGGCAGCCGTGGAAAAGACAGATGTTCAAAAATGGTCAGCATCTGTTTATTTTATTGCTTCATAGGAGGTATTCTCTTTTAAACTCCTGTATTTTGAATATTCATTTCAGGGAGTTCACTTAGCCTTGAAAAATAAACAAAGTTTATACTGGGTGAGAGAAGAGAGGAAAATTATAATTAAAGCACAATTTATTTGGAAAAAAAAGATGATTTAAACTATGTTAGTTCTTGCCCAATGGCCTCAGCTTTGATGAACATTCTGACAGAAAAATAGCAAAATAATAAAAACCAAATTGTATTAAACTTTCAAAAATACTAAAACAAATGTCAGATCTTTATAATTCAGCCTATTTTATTATCTAAACTTCATTTCATGTTGCGCTAGTGGTACGCAGGAATAATACTAGTGAGAAGGGGATGGAGGAATAGTGAAAATGATGGACTGGATGAAAGAACTTGAATGGTGCATTTGTTGCTAAGTAGGAAGGGCGCAGGGTAAAATAAACTCTTTAGGGAGGTGGTGAGAGTCGTCCTAGGGCAGGACTTCTCTGTTACATCCACGCACAGTTTCAGCACCAAAGGAAGAAAAGAAAACCACTTCATTCCTGATTGGGGGATTCCACACAGCATTCACTGTTGATTATAAGACAAAGTATGTCTCACAAGCATGGCTGTACTGCTGAAGAGTGACTGCCTCGGATGTCCCTGTGCTTGGCAATATTAGTTTGAACTTTCTGACTTCTAGGGGTCCATTATGTCAGAGTAATTCAGAGCAGCCCCAGGACAGGAATTACCTGAGGGCTACATCAGCTGTTAACTGGCTCCTTCTTTTATCTGCTTCTTTTAGGCGCCTCAGTTGAGGTTTTAAAGTCTTTTAGTTTGTTCAAAACAGCTGATTCTGCAACTGTGTGTTTGGAAGGCTTCAATAAGTAGTACTGTGAATAGTGCAGGTAGAAAACTGAGAGTGAAGTAGGGCCAGTTTTCATCACAGAAGTAGAGTTTGGCTTTTCAAGTGAAAATCCTTGCAAGCTTTGCTGCTGGCAATCTATGGTACTGTGAACAAAATAATCTAGCCCATCTGTGGCTTTATTTCTCTGTGTTTGCTTTGATTTTATAAAGGTCTCTGGAAAGGCCCATATCTCCATGCCTCCACAAGAAAATAAAATTATACTCACAGTGAAGGAATTTCAGGTAGTCCATCACAAACCTCATTCCTTTCCCTTCCCTATCCCAATAATATATCTTTACTTTAATGATTACCGTTCTCTCTAGTGCCTTCAAAAGCTTCCTCAGTAGAAATGTCTGGTGAAATAAGGGAGTTTGTAGCAAGTCCTGAAAAATCTCATGTTCACAGTATTTAATTCATAGATAGGAGCAAATTTGAAGGTTGTGGGATTCCTGCGAGGAAAATTCTGCCATACAGAGAAGAGCTGTTACATGAATCCTTTTGCTGGCATCAGTTCTCGTATGACTCAATTTGTCAAATATTCAGCAGGAAGTTATCACAGGAAAGCACAATTTTGTCTGTATTACAGATAAAGAATTGCCCTGTCACGGAACTCGTTATTTTCCTAGCTTACTTACTGAGTCCTAATCATCATTCCACCTAGGATGTGGTTACGAGTCAATTGGCTTTGATGTCCACTGTAAAAAAGCATTTTCAACTTTAACATTACAAAAAATGTGTGAAGGTTAAGAAGACACATTGAATGATGAGAAATCATTTCCTAATGGTGATGACTGTATCTGAACCTGGAAAAGATAATTTATTGTACTTTTGGAATGAATCCAATAAAAATTTTACATTTGTACCCAGTATTATTTGCAACCTACAATATATTACACCTAGTTAACAGAAAGGTACTTCTTCATGTACGTTGTCTGTGAGATGAAGCAGAACTAATCAATCGAATACAATAACAAAAGAAACAGATTTATCAATTCACTTTACTCATCTGGAATGATTTGTGGTTAGGACAGAAAAGTTTAAAATGGAAAAAAAGGTTATTATGGCTATGTTCTGAACAAGACTAGAGATGAAAAAGCTTCTTGCTAATATGTTGACCTGTGAAGTGAGGCATCCAATTCATTGTGTGCATATTTAGACCTTGATTTATTATAAATATATAACTAGGGCTTGCTTTCTTCTACTGGAGTCAGTGGCAAGAGTATTTCCCCTGGAGAAATCCTCAGGCCTTATACCTTTCTGTGCTATCTGGGACATGATTTCTTTCTTAAGAAATTTGTGAGAATCTTCCCACTGACATCAGTAGGAGTGACATCAGTTCCTTAAATCAGTGTTAAGTGAGTGCAGTAGCGTGCTCCTGAGCCTCGAAAGGAATTCTGTGTGTATAAAGCCAGCAGATCATTACACGGACCCTCTCAGACCATGTTGCCACTTTGGCAGGATAACAAAATCTTCTGAACGTGACTGATTCAAGACTGATAATTCGTGGGCAAAGTTGTATCAGGAGTTACATCTCTTCTTGCAGATCAGAACGGTGATAGAGCATGCTTTCTATTTCTGTGACCAGGGCTGGCATCGTTAGACTGTATACTGCTAGAAGGTTCTGGGTCTCACAGTAGTGTGACTGCTTGCAAATTGCTTTAGGAATGGTCTTTGGTCTGTGCCAGTTCCCAAAATGTACCTAGGGAGAGACTGCCTCTATCAAAACGTTGCTGGAACTTCTCTGTCAGTGTAAAAATGCAATGGTCAAATCGCTGCTCTCACACCTCTGCCCAGTTTCTGTTTAATTTATTGACAAAGATGCACACAAAGAGCCTCAGGACCTGTCTGTACGGGCAGCTGTATGCAAAATCTCTGCCCTTGTTTTGGGGTCCGAAAGCCGCCATGGAAAGTAGCACGCTGTGTCGGGGTGACACCATGCCGCTGTCCACAGCAGCTTGGATGTAGCACTGAACTAGTGCGGCCACACTGCTTCTAGACCTGGCTTGCTTCTGGTGGTCTGGAGCACAGGCAAAGCAAGTCCAGGACCATTGCTCAATGTAGCCATGCCCCTGGAGTAAGAAGAACCAGGTGGAAGATGTTTGTGCCTCGGATGTTACTAGGTGTGGAGATGCTTATACCTGAAGTAATAACACGCACAGCTGAGTTGAAATTTATAGTTGCTTGTTGTCACCCAGCGCTGTTCAGTGGAATTATTTCTGTTTGGCAGTGGTGTGACTGAGATCAGACATCAGCCTAGCACGGAGCGAAAAGCTAAGAGAAACGTATAAAACTGGCAGAGATTAACAGTCACCCCAAGTTCTAATGGAGTGTTTCCAAAGCATTCTATGATTCTATGATTCAATAAAAGGATGATTATCATAAAAAGGATTCACTTTTGAACAATAACACTGTATTTACATTTTATTAAAGACCAAGAAACTCCAAATTTAACCGTTATTCTCCTTAAGTTTCTATGACTGTTAAAATGGCATTCTTATTCATTTAAATTACAGACATTTACTTACCTTATTCAGGTGTCTTGTTTCAAGATCAGTTGTGGATATGAATTAATTTCTTTGGAAAGGAGTAAATTGAAATGAACAAATGTATAAAAGAAGAGGCAATATTTCATCTTAAGGTAGAAATACATGCAAAGGATCAAAGATTTGCAACATACTTATTTCGCTCAACTTTTGTCAAAGTTAAGAAAGAAAATCATATATGTGCTCAAGTACAGTGTATTGTGACTACGCTGTGTGATACATTGGTCTGCTGTAGGGAGTGGAAATCTGTGCTGTGAATTTCAGAGCATGATATGGATTAATTGCAAAAGAGTCCCCTCCGCTGAAAATTGTCTCTCAGGCTGGGCACCTGAATTACCTTGAGACATGCTACTCTTCCAAGCAAATACAATCAAGAAAAATGAAGTGAGAGGACACTTAAAAAATTCCTGTTTTCTTAATAATTTTTATTTAGGATTCAAGACAAAATAGTCTGCAATCCTCAGATCATATGTGCAGCAGGCAGTTCTGCTTTTGCTGAGCCCAAGTGATACGAATCAACAGGGAAAGAGAATATGCTTTCTGTTCAAGTACTTAAGACTCACAGTAATTCTTTAGCACTGCTTTCAAAGATAGCAGTACTATGAGTGAAGCCCTTGTTAAGAATGGGAAAAATTACGGCGGTCTAAAAAACAAGTCAGATCCTCACTCAGAGTTAATTGGCACTGCTAAATGGAAGTCACTAATACTCAGTTGATTAACAGCATCTGATTCATCATTTCATGTGGAAAAGAGGAAGACCAGCATTGGATGACTAGAAGAGTTTGTGCAGTACAGGACATCTCTTGAAATACGGGGAATCAGGTAGAAAATCTGGACATTTTCTCAGTGTCGTGCTGCCTGCTAATGTGCTGAAATATCTTCAAGCACCTAAACAAGACTTGAGTGTTATTTGGAGAGGGAGCAAGTGAATTCATGGTGGTGTCCCAGAAATATTGCTTTTCAACCTTTCTTCCATTGGCATCCTAAGCCACTAAACAGACTCTCCTGTCTTCTCCCTATGTGGTAAGTTTTGATTTTCTAAACGTCAGCAACTTTTGCTTAGCAAAATCTTTAACGCTGCTAGGTTTTACCCTGTTACATGTGAGCATCTCTAGCAGTGTTGTCACCTGCAGTCAAGGTGGAGCTTTGTTACAGGTGCAGAAGATTGAGCAAAGGAACCATGAAACTATGCCTTGCTTCTGCTTTTGTCCTGAGGACAATTTCCCAAGTGTTCTTGAGGGAGCGGTTAGCCTTACTATGTGCTTAGAAAGAATTACAAGTGTGCAGTAGATTGAAGAACGACATGCAGGATCACAGTATTTGAATGTCCCATAAAACAAAGAATAAAACTCTTACAAAATTATGTGGGCATAAAAATAAACCTAACCTAAAGATTTTATTGTTAACTGTATCACATTACTCCATTGTTATGATGATAAAATTTTATAAACTTGAATTATGGGCTAAACTTGCAAAGTTGATAAGTGTGAGCTATGGGTTAAAGTTTGTTCTTCTCTAGCACGAAATATAACCATATATAAAATATATGAGAATATAGCAATGTATTATATAAGTATATGCATATAAAATTTTATGTATTACATGAAATTTAAATACAGAATAAAGTTGTTTAAAAAGTAATAGATGAATTTAGAAGTGGTATATTATGGCTGTGGTATACCTTTATCCATCTTTTTTCATTTTGCAAATTTATAGCAGCCAACATATCCAATTAAAACTAATCTCCTCTTGAAATTCATTAAGAGACAAGGTTCTGCAGTATTTTTAGGAGTTATTTAGACCGATTAATGGGCTGATGTGCACCATGTGTTTGTGTTATTCTTTGTGCTATTTTAAGCTTGAAAGCAATAATAAGAAAAATACTATGCCAGAGTGAAACATAAGATTAAGACTATCTCTAGAATTTATTGATGCGACAAAAAGCTCAAATTAAAAATGCTGGACATTTTTAAAAGGAAATTCTACAAGATATTCAAGTCCATTTTAGGAAAGTCCATTAAATTCTCCAGTAAGTTATTCTACGACACACACTGTGCCCAGTGCAGAAACATTGCCAATGCACTAAATGGTAATTTAGGATCTGACCAGGGAATTATAGGTTCTGATCCCTACCTAAAAGACTGCTTATGCGTACTATAAGGGGAAAAAAACATAGTAGCCTGCATGACAAAAGCTAGAATCCAGGTCTTACCATTTCTTATCTCCAGATGCTTGTACTCTCAGCCCAGTAAACCTCATTTTCTTTTTGCAAAGCAGAATTTCTGGAGTGTATGGTACATGTATTGTGAAACAGCCAGGTGTATCCTCCAGGTAGATAGAAAATACAGATTTGCATCCTCTTCAGGCTGACAAACCATGAAATGCACAGAAGTATGAAACCTATCCTGATGAATAAAAATGCATCCTGTGTGGATGAGTTAGTCAGTGATTTATTGAATACAATGGAAAGTATCCTCACTCTCCGCTGCAAAGCAGAGGAGCTCTGACCTCTCTTTCAAAATGTAAAACTTCGAAATCTAAATAGAAGAAGAGAGGGTGAATCCAAATTTCTTGTTGGCACCTGTTTTTCTGTAAAGCAGAGTTGGCTCTTGCATTCGTCCCACAGTCCATAATGAATCCTCTTATGAAATTCAATAAATACAATAGATGCAGCAGGTTTTTCCATCTAAAAATTAAGGTTACATAGCATTGTCATCACATAGTTTCACTTTAGCATCTGTTTCGTGTATCTAGTACAGCCTGAACCTCTATCTTCCTTTACAAAGGTAAGTATATTTTGGGTGGGATTCAGGTGCCAAATTGGTGCTTCAAAGATCCTGGCTATTCTAGGGTGCCATAAACAGCACTACACAGTTATTAGGGATGTAAATCCTTCTTTGCTTCTTTGCTTCTTATCATCAATGTTTTTAATGAGATGGTAATACCTCTTAAATTCACAGGATGTGATAAATTTGCTAGGAGTGAGTGTAATTTAAGGCTGTGCAGAAAAGCACAAAATTGGCACAAGAACACATTGTTTGTCTTCTCTTGCTGAGAGATGAGAAGGAGAATCTCAGAACCGGGAGGTAATATTTTTCTTGTCTTGTTCAGCGAAAGGAACACAAACAGGCTTTGCAAGCTAGTGAAAAAAAAACACATTCAGTTCATTAGTCAAGATTAAAACTGAAGGTGACATACAAAACACCCGAACTACTTCTCTGCCAAGAAGTTTTTATCAGGCTGTCTACTCTCGGTACAGCTTAATACCTTTAGCTCTGTGCTGCCTCCTTCTCCCAGTAACTCATTTTTACGGGGGTTCTCACTCTTTGGGTGTTAGGAGTTATGTAGGTTTTTTATAAGAAATGATACATTACAAAATTCAGGTAGGGTAAAGTCTTTGTTGCTGCAGTAAAACTCACACAAAAGAAAATATTTAACCACGGTTACCCTCAGATGTTTTTTGTCACAATACAGCATCACTTTCTCTGCAAAGGGATATCTGGAAGAGCCAGCCACACAGAACGTGATGGTTCACTCCACTCTGGCAGGAGGGACACAGCCCTGTAGTTGTGCTCTGGCTTGACTTTAAGTGCCTGCCTGGCATCAGTCCCAGCAGTGCTGCACCGGCTCAGCTCTCAGGACCTGCCCTTGTGTAATAGCCTTGTTAAACCTCTGGGGAACTAATCGAGCAAACACTTTCTTTACTTTTTAAGCTCTTATGAATGAAGGGACACAATGTTTTTCCTAGATTGTTTTTCTACAGTCCACACCTAGTCCATTAGGTTTGACATTCCCTGTTCCATACTTTGTTTTGGGACTGCACAAATGATCTCTGTGGAGTTGGTAAAAAGGGCAGAGCCATAGACCTTCTAGTTCTGTATTTGTAGGCCATTGCTAAGCTTGAACAGGGAGGAATCTTCCTTCATCACCCAACAGAATGGCAAAAACCTTTTATAAAACCCATGTCAAGCAACTTTTTGTTTCCTCTGTGCATCCAGCTGTACACATGTGTATGTGTAAGATACCTGTATGTCAATATTTTACGATTACCTCACTCTGTATGCTAACTGTATGTGTACAAAAATCCTTTAAACTTTTACAGAGATGTTTTTGTCTTTGTATTCTGAAGAACAAACAACCTGCAGTTCCTTGTGCATGAATCCTACCAATGAGACCCAATTAATCATCTAGCTGGGGGAAAAATAAACACCTATAAAATTTTTTCTGGCAATGCCACTAATTATGATTAAGATATAAACTGAGATGGCACAAAGTAGTACTCCAGCACACAGGTACAACTGCGGAGTATAATGCTTCAGAGCTCTCTGAAGGTTGCTGTGCCTACTTCATTGTGATGTACCGAGACGAAAAGTAACCTGTCCCTCACCTCCATCTGCTGGCAAGCAGGATGAGGAGCGGAAGTGCTCTGAAAAATGTAATTAATCTTGCAACAATATGTGCTACATTCCTGTTCTGTCGGTGCTTAAACTCTAGTTACTGTCCCTACATACTCTTCTGGTGAATGCACACTTAACCTGGAATTTCTATGTCTTTTATTAATTGAAGGAGAGCACCATTTTAAGTGAAAAAGATGTCATTTCCACATTTGCAGTGGGGACAAATATGTCCTCAGCCCACACACTCATGATAAAGCACACCCTTCAAAGCACACCTGGCAAGATCAGCTCTCTCCATTACAAAGATAGGAGGACATGGAAAACTTGTATTTTACTTTATAGTTAGTAGTTTGAGATTTTTTTTTATTATTGTCCCCCTTGTATTGTATAAAGATTCATGTACTAATTTCAATCCAGTTTTAGTTAACACCCACTAGTATCTGGCTGTATGTATTTATGCTGATTACTGTAAGTGTCTTAAAGCATTCAAAACATTGCGTGACCAAAGCAATAACGCATACAGGAATTCTGAATATTGCAAATCAAGATGCTTGCTTTGTCCATTCATAATGAATGGTCACAGATTTTTTTTTTTTAAGGAGTACAGTTTTTATTTTGTACATAGCAAGAAAACTCTGAAGTCTCCAGCACATGGCTGCTTGGAATTAAGTAGCGTGGTTTGCCTGTGCTGGGGTGGGACCTGGACCCACAGCGTTGCTTTATTCTTGTGCTCCAGCAAGGAGAGTGATTATATTTAAGACCTGCAAATGGGAGAAGATGGGGATAGAAGAGGTCATGGAAGGGAAGAGAAGGGGTCTGTGGTGTATTGTTGTGGTAGAAGAGTAACATCGAAGCATGACAGATAATTTGGAAATCTTGTTTTAAGTTGCTAAGATAGCTAGATGTCTAACTTTCCTCCCGTACAAGGTATTTTACAGCTTCGTCACAGCGTGACTTCCTAGTGACATCTTGTTAGCAGTGATATTAGCTACAGCAATGATTTCTTCAATTTGCCTCTTGGGTGAACTGGGTCTTGGTCTCTCACCTCAACTCTGGTTCCTCTGAAGCAGTCGGGGCACTCCAAATTGCAAAGGATGTGTCAACAGACACTGACTTACAGAGCTCCCATAGCAGACCAAATGTTGATCCAACCACACTCTTGGTCTGCCACTGAGAACTGGTGTTACTAGATGCAGAAATGCTTGTCTATACATGAACCCCAAACGTATATCTATTTGGAGCTGGGCAAAAATTGATTCTGACTTCACTTAATATTGAAAATGCAAAATGAAAGAGTAGAGATTACTTCAACAGTGATATCCATGCATTTTCAACTACTTAGTTGTTTCTGAAGAGAAATGTAACAAATACAATGAATCGTAGTTCAGACATCGGCAAAGATCTTGCACTGACAAACAACAAATATAATTCCAAATAAGAAAGATGAGTTGCTGGTTTGTACATAGAATTGAGTCTGAATCAATTAATATAGACCAAATGTAACATTTATTTTGAGGCAAGATACAGTAGAAATACTAAACACAGTATTTGCCTATATTGCCATAAGACAAAATTTATGATTCTGTTGCTGCTTATGGCTATTGAGTGACAATAGATACGGAAAGTCAGATTTATCTCCTGTAACTCTATTTGCCTGAAGTTAGATGACTGATTTAAGTTAGTCATTTGCACTACTTGTATTGTCAGATTGTCAGAGAAAGAGTAATATATGGTGTCTGAATGTGCCTCTTGTGATCTGACACATACATGTCCCTGAGTATGTATGTGAGACACAAGTCTCACACAAATAATGTCTCCGACTGTACAAGGAGCAGGTGAAGATAACCTACTTAACCTCAAGACTAGTCTAAACTTAAGATGAATCCCACTCTGAAACACTGCCATGATAAACTGTGTATGAAATAGTGTCTTAATCTTCATATCTGTTCCAGAGTGTTATAAAAGCATGTGGAGATGGCAGAAAATTTACTGATGTAATGGCATCATTCAAGTGGCAAAAAATGTACTCTTGTAAGTTTTCCAGGAGCATCTTACTATAGAATAGGTCGAATATGACTAGGAAGAAACAGCTAAGCTGCAGAGCCCGTGAAGATCTTTGCTTATTTTGCTATAAGTTTGCTGAGGAGAACAAAACTAGCTTTAATGAAAACCAATGATATTTGAACTGAAAGCTTTAAAAGGAGCTCACATTTCTGCACCCTATTTAAACTTTACTAGCCTGCTTTCGTGTGCCTCTGGCATTATAATTATACATCAAGAACTTTTAGACTCTGGAAACACCAGCAGAACTGTGCAGGTGTGTCTGGCAGTCTAAAAGTCTTTGCCAGTTTGAATTTGAATGAAACAATCCTTTGCCCAAGAAACTTCATAACTAATGTTAGAAAGTTTAATTAAAACACATGCAAACTGCAAACTAATATCACAAAGGCATGGCACTCAGTCATGGCTTCCTCTCTTTTGAAAAAAAAAGAACAGCTAGAATTGTTCATAGGTTTAATGTCCCATCATTGCATAAGCATGTGTGTCCCTTCAACCCTTTAACTTGAGTTTAGTGAAGACTTAATCAGTAGCTGGAAGACCATACTGTATTGCAAAGTATGAATGCCACCCATGAGGAGTTAGATCTTTATGGAACAGGAATATTTTTCCTCTCTTCTTATCTGTGAAGAATGGAACACACCATTTCCTTCATTTTGGCATCACCTAAGGCAAATATTGGATTATGCGAGTTGATTATTTGATTGTACAAAACGTGACAGATCAATGTAGTACTGTTGTATCTTCAATGAGGAGAGATTCCTTCTGACTGCTCAACTGGGGGATGATTAATGCAAGGTATAAAAGCTGGGGCTGATTCTTTGGGGCTATGAAAATGAATTAATAATAAGTCATTGAAAGTTCCTTCTGATGTTCAATATCCCTGAAATATCTCCAAAAATACAAAAGGTATGGAGTCCAAATCTTCAGGTTATTTTTTTCACATACAGTTGTAGTTACAGCTTTGTTACACAGATATCACATACAGCAGAGAACAAAGGCACAGTTTATTGAAGGAAGACTTATCACTAGACCTTCCTACACACATGTGCAAGTGCCACCATTTAGAAAGTTACTGTGCAGTAGCTGACCTTTGGTAGCTGTTCACGGATATGACCTTAGCTATCCACAGAATCACAGAATCACAGAATAGTAGGGGTTGGAAGGGACCTCTGTGGGTCATCTAGTCCAACCCACCTGCCAAAGCAGGGTCACCTACAGCAGGATGCACAGGACCTTGTCCAGGCGGGTCTTGAATATCTCCAGAGAAGGAGACTCCACAACCTCCCTGGGCAGCCTGTTCCAGTGCTCCGTCACCCTCAGAGGGAAGAAGTTCTTCCTCATGTTCAGACGGAACTTCCTGTGCTTCTGTTTGTGCCCATTGCCCCTTGTCCTGTCACTGGGAACCACTGAAAAGAGCTTGGCCCCATCCTCCTGACACCCACCCTTCAGATATTTGTAAGCATTTATTAGGTCCCCTGGCAGCCTTCTCTTCTTCAGGCTGCACAAGTCCAGCTCCCTCAACCTCTCCTCGTAGGGGAGATGTTCCAGTCCCCTCATCATCCTCGTAGCCCTCCGCTGGACTCTCTCCAGTAGCTCTTCATCTTTCTTGAACTGGGGAGCCCAGAACTGGACACAGTACTCCAGATGAGGCCTCACTAGGGCAGTGTAGAGGGGAAGGAGAACCTCCCTCGACCTGCTGGCCACACTCTTCTTGATGCACCCCAGGATCCCATTGGCCTTCTTGGCATCCAGGGCACACTGTTGGCTCATGGTTAACCTGTCGTCCACCAGGACGCCCAGGTCCCTCTCCGCAGAGCTGCTCTCCAGCAGGTCCACCCCAAGCCTGTACTGGTGCATGAGGTTGTTCCTCCCCACGTGCAGGACCCTGCATTTGGCTTTGTTGAACCTCATCAGGTTCCTCTTTGCCCAACTTTGCAGCCTATCCAGGTCACGCTGAATGGCAGCACAGCCTTCTGGTGTATCTACCACACCTCCCAGTTTGGTGTCATCAGCAAACTTGCTGAGGGTACACTCCAACTCTTCATCCAGGTCGTTGATGAAGAAGTTAAACAAGGCTGGGCCCAGTACTGACCACTGGGGGACACCACTTGTTACCAGCCTCCAACTAGACTCAGCGCCGCTGATGACAACCCTCTGAGTTTTGCCATTCAGCCAGTTCTCTATCCACTTCAGTGGATATCCAGGGTAGCACAGTTTTATCAAACCCTCGTTTATTGCACACCAAGCTGAGCCTCACAGATGCTGAGGGCTAAGAACATGTACATGAAAGTTACTACATGTCAGCTGGCATGACGTAACTTACCGGAGTCATCTGTTAGGGTGTCTAGGCTTTTGAGTTCATGAACTAATGGCTGCAAAGTCTTGCTATCCTAAGAAAAAATAATTAATTAATCATAAGAAAAGCTAAGGCTCTGGACCTATTCCAGCTTCAAATCACCCGATCAGGGATAAAAGCTGGAGTTATTTTGGCTTCTAGAGTTTGATGAGATCAGGAATTAGTCCGTACATGAACAGAATTTGCACTCTTGCTGAATAAATAAAAATGAATGCGAATTGAGAGTTTAAGACACTTTTCAATTTATATTTCTCAGCTATCCTGATATATTCACACATGCCTCTTTCTTACTGCAGCTGCTCATTTGATGATTGCAAATGCCAAATTTATAGTCTTTGCAGTTATTATTGCAGCTGGAATGGAATTTAAGTTTTTTCCCTATGCACACACCAGAGTTTCGTTTATGGTGCAAATAAGTGAAGTTTAAATTGTTAAAAATGATCTAAATAACTAACACATCTTAGCCCACTTCCATCTCATTAAACACAAGACTAACACAGCTACATTGCAGAAGTCTGGCAATGGCAAGTGAGAGTTTTGATTCTGAGGTGGCTGTGGAAATCCACATATTCTTTAAATGAAACATTGAAATCAGACAACAGTACCATTAACAACTTAGCAATGCTTCCCTTGAGTAGCATCCTTGTGGGTTTCAGTGAGACTGTTCACGCAGTCACCTAATATTATCATGAATGGAGGGAAGAATCTGGATCTTCAATTAATTGTCAGTTTGATTAAGTTTTTCATATCCTAAGCCTGGGGGACTGTCAGCACCTTAGCAAATAAGCAATCATAACTAGAAAATTGCATAGATTTTAAAAAGTAAAATAATAATTTGGAAGTTTTAGTTCAGCTTTGGAAATAGTGAATTCAGTGTCCCATCTCTAGTTAATGATTCATGTCCGTTCATTTGCATTTGAACAAGGAATGCATGTATTCAAGTTCAATAAAAGTTTTCTTACCAAAATACATGATTTACAGTCAGAAATTTTCATGGCAAACTTAATTGAGGTATACTTGTTTCATGACCACTGGCTACAACTTTTAATTTCAATTCTTTCTCTTGATATAGGGAGCACTAGATTCCCGGGAATGACAAAAAAGCCCATATTAAAAAAAAAAGTGGTTCTTAGGATTCATACATCTAAGAAAAAAATAATCGCTGGAAAACCTATTTGTTCTGTACTTGATGTAGTGCCAAAAGCTCTTCTCTGAACATGGGCTTGAGAATTTTCCCAGATAGAGTTTGATTCCACTTGCTTCTGTTCTTTATTACCGTGAATCAGCTTAAAAACACATGGTTCGTTTTGAGATTAGCAGTAAGAATTGCGATGGGAACAACATTTGAATCTGCTGGAATTGAGCAGCTAAACATCAACAGTCTTGCCTTTGTGGGAGCAGAATCAACAGAAGATAAGTTCATCACCCAAGCAAAATTGCCCCAGTTCAGTGTCTAACAGCCCGTGAGCAAGTACCTGTGCACCTTGAAAGTGCACACCCTATAAGTGCTGTTTATCCTGTATAATTGAGTGGAAGTTACTCAAAAATTACTGCATTGGAGAATTAACCAGGCACCAGACTCTGCAGCAGTTGCTCAGAACTAATTGTTTATCACTCCGAAATCAGTAGGGATGACAGAGGACAAAACTCCATTTAAAAATTATTTGATTATTATGATAACTTTAAGTTAATTTCATACATATGTTTACTTTTCTAGGCCAATTTAGGCAACAGGCCACAGGCTTTATAGCAATAGGATGGCATTTTAAACACAATAGTCAATAAGTGATATTCAATGCAAGCAAGAAGACTGAGCCAGATAAGATGTTACCGTACTATACTCCAAGAGAAAACTAAAAAACAAGAAGCCTTTAAATTGACTTAACTCTGTATTATTCAGTGTTGACATAACAGTGAGAAAGTAGCTACTGCTCGGTAAATGCTTAGTTTCTTGCATAAGAAACATCCTTGAACACACAAGAGCTTCAATTTAGAGACTCTCAAAACAAGCGATTGTGATTTATGACAGTTTAGTCTGTCTCTAAAACTATATTCAGCTCAGTACCAGAAGATCCCATGGATTGCTGCACCACTTAAACCAATGTTTCCTTTCCTCTAAGACAGTCCTTAAAATATAGAAATATTCTGAACTAGAGCTCAATATTATTTTTGTTTTTGTTGGCAAATCCGGATGCACCAGAAAAGCAGACCAGTAAGAGTATCTGGGAATTTAGGGAGAATTTGATTAGCACTGCACGCTCAGCTCTGAATTAGGAACAGTTATAGATTCAACTTTAACATCCTTGAACCAGAACATTTTTCTTTATAGATTAGATTTATTAGATGTGATAGGAGCTGTTCAGGGAAAAGAGGTGATCAAATAGTGTGTTTTCCTCTAACTCAACGACTAAGGTACATAACTTCCAAATTTCAAACTATTTAAAAAAAGCTACAAATCATTTGACAATTTAACTTTTCTGGACGTCAAGTTCTCCTCTATTCCAATGATTAAAATAAATTCAACAGTGCATCCTCCCTCTGTCAGAAATACATTAGCGAGGACTACACTTAAGCTAGGCCTGAGTTATGGATTTGCAACGTGATATTGAATATCAGTGTGAATTTTTTTGATACTGCACTGGTTTTGGCTGAGATAGAGTTAAATTTCTTAATTTCTACTTCATAGTAGCTAGTACGGGCCTATGTTCTTCACCTGTGATGAAAACAGTGGTGATAATACAGCGATGTTTTAGTTATTGCTCAGCAGTTCTTACACAGGGTTGAGGTCTTTTCTGCTCCCCGGACTGCCCCAGCAGTGACTAGCTGGGGGGGAACACACACACAGCTGGGACAACTGACCAAAGGGATATCCCATACCATATGATGTTATGCTCAGAGGAAGCTGGAGGGAGAAGCAGGAAGCGGAGGACATTCAGAGTACTGACGTTTGTCTTCCCAAGTAACCATTATGTGTGATGGAGCCCTGATTTCCTGGAAATGGCTGAACACTGCCTGCCAATAGGAAGCAGTGAACAAATTCCATGTTTTGCTTTGCTTGTGCACACAGCTATTACTTTAGCTATGAAACTGTCTTTATCTCAACTCACATGTTTTTCTCAATTTTACACTTCTGATTCTCTCCCCCATTCCCACTGGTGGGGTGTGAGCGAGCAGCTGTATGAGGCTGAGCTGCTGTCTGGCATTAACTGACACCAGATAACAAACAAGATACTCACTCTGTCAGTCAATAGATATATGGGCTCTTTATCCTCTACCCTTCTGTGACAGGATTTTCTTATCTTTGACACATCTTTTTCACGATTTTGTTCAATTTGTCTGCTGGATTCAAGAGATCTAGAGGGAATAAAAGGAAAACAGGGGAATACAGATAACACACACACAAAAGAGATCTTACAGAAATCAGATTTAACCAACTAAGAAATTGTTGGGAGTCAAGGTATGTGCTATTCCAGAAGCCAATTAAAAAAAAAAAAAAAGTATTTGGTTATATTTAATGCATTTCTGCTTTAACTTTAAAGGAAGATGGCATGCCACTTGTGGTTCCTTCAGTTTCACCTCCCGCTTCTTTGATTAGAAAGGTTCCCTTTCTTTTCCTCCATAGTTTATCAGTTGCTGTAGGCTGATGCTGACAGCAAGATATTTGTTCAAGAGCAAAAATATTCTGGTGTAGTCCTGTTGGGCTTCACAGAACCATGTTACAATCAGACCTAAGTGCATGTTTCACTACACTGCTGTGATCTTGCTGTATGTCCGGCTGAGGAAAAACATCTTAATTACTTTTGAGTAAACATGATCATAAAGGTAGTTGTAAAATTGCAGTTTTATTGTTTCATGGATGTGTAGCTTAGAAGAATTACTCATCAAGTTTAACTTTTTTTATGGCGTCAGTGAAAGGAACTGTTCAGAAAGAGTTAAGGTAACAGAATATAAGTCTATACAAAAGGGACCTGTTTTTTAAGAAAGTAAAGATGGCTTTCAGTATGCCTATGATTGCCGATGCACCCAATTCATTTTTTATTCAAAATTCCTGAAGAAATTTTAGTTTAAATACTCAGGACGGATACTATTACTTCCTTCTGTTCTATACTGTGAATATCATACTCAAGAGATTCATTATCTCGTTACGGAAGAGGTATACCATCTGAGTGCTACTTGGTGATGTAGGAAACATTTTACAAAAGTTTATGGCTGATCTACACTTACATAAGAAAGGAAATCCATTTAAACTTTCCTCAGAGGAAAAAATGGAAGTACAGAAAATTATTCATCCAATCCTTGCTGAAACACTTCGAAAAGAAAAACTCTAATGACAATATCCTTTCACTCCTTTATACAGAAATGTCAACATAGCGAACAAGAGATCTTGTAGTCATTATCGCAGATCATTCAAGAAAAAAAGAAAAAGACTGAATAAAGCTAAGTGTTTCAATGTCATTGCTTGTATGGATGTTTGGTGGTTTTGTCATACTGTCATACTGTTAGCTTTTATAGCACACTTGTCCTCCACACATTACTTTATACAAGAGGCAAAGAGTATTATGCCACTTTTGCAGTAAGATGAGGAAAGCACAGAGAAGTGATTTGCTCAAGGCTATTTTTCACATCACAAGAAGTGAGGAGATGTGCCCCTATGCTTTCCAAACACTAGCCTTTAGCCAGTACTTTCCCATTGTAACACGTGACTCACTGTATTGTTCTGCTCTATTGTCCAGTTGTTGCTAGTGAAGTCGAATGTGAAACTGCTATTGTCTACAGGGAAAAAAACAAACACAACACCCTAACAAGAACCCGGATTCTTTAAGACATTTTCAAAGGTGTTCCACCTATCATGTTTATGTTGTTTCTTGGCTCCATCTTTGAAATTTCTGAATTTATGGGACTTGTTAAAAGAAACAAATTTTTTCTTCACAACACTTTACTGAGATTAAGTGCTATAGCTTAATTCTACAATGAAGAGCAATTCCTATAGAATTCAGTTGATTTGCTTACGGTCTAACAGGAAGGCTTAGTAAGACCGACTACTGGAGTAGAGCTCACCATTCCAAACCACTGTAACATTCTTTCTAGTAAATTTTGCTTCACTTCACAGAGCTCTTCACTTTTTTTTTTTAATGGAACTTCAGACATTGCATGGTGGGTCAAAGACTACCAGATTTTTTATTATTATTATTATTTATTTACTTTTAAAATGCCTGGAAGACAGCCAGGAACTCTCAGAAATCTTGGGACTACATGTTGAAACCCCTGACCTCACCTCATGACATTCTTGAACCAGGACCTTCCCAAAAAGAAAAGCAAGCATTCTTTTCCTGTGGTGCAGACTGTCATAGATGGCACTGAATAAATACGACTGGTAAATTGTACTGCTGTTGGTAAAAAAAAATACTCTTCTTGGTAGCGCCCAGTTTTATAAGTGCCAATGGTTTTAAACTGCAGTTTAGGGAGGTTCAGGTTTGATATCAGGAAAAACTTTTCCACTGGGAGAACTGTGAAGTCCTGGAACAGATTTCCCAGAGAGTCCATGGAGTTTCATCCTTGGATATTTTTCAAGATTTGGCTAAGCAGAGCCATAGCTGACATGATCTAGTGTTGGCAATGGCCCTGCCTCAAGTGGAAGGCCGAGCTATATGACCTCTATTTCTATGATTCCATGAAGAGCAAAATGAATTATTTATTTTCACAGCATGCTTGTATTTGATTTCCTTTAAAATGTCTGAATGTGTTTGTTCTATACAGAGGCAATAATTGAGCACTTCCAGTTCAGAGTGTTGCAATATTTGCTAAACCAGTGTTCCACAAAAAAGTGACTGATTGATTCAGCATTCTTAAAATAACAATGAGGAATATCAATGAAAACAGGAACCATAAATAGTCAATTTTAACAGACTTTAACTTGGGAAGCAAGTCTACTCTCATTGAAGTCTGCATTGTAGTTGTTACTGACTCCACTGCTGGTGCTCAGCAAAAGTGTTAACAACTGAAGATATGCACAGCCACCCTAAATGGCCACACAGGTCACAGAATTTGCCCTCTGAGCCCACTGGGGAAGTATATTTAGTTATTTACTGAGAGCGTAGCTGTGCTGTCTGGTGAATCATTGGCTGGCTTTGGGACGCATGCAACCAAAGCCTTCCATGGAGCAGTGCTTACCGAGGTGAGAGACCTGCGTATATGTGTGGTACTCAACGAGCCGGCTGGAGTAGACTGCAGCTTTGCTTGTGCCAAAGGCATGAGAGCACTCATCTGTTTATTTTAAGAGGATGTAGCTATATTTTTTGATCCTGGCATATGTTGAAACTGTAGTTCTGGTAATGGGGAAATACAGTGTAACTATATGAATTTTTATATGATGATTTTTGAAGTTTATCAAATCTCACTGATAGCCCAATCATACACATCCTGATTCTATCAGCTATGTCTCTAAATTGCCTCAGTTTACATCCTGCTACTATAAAGCCATATCAGGCAGTGTTTATTTGTGGAAACACATCTAAATGGCAATGTTTACTGGTCAGTAACATCACAATTACTTTTCAAAATGCATTTGAAGCTGGTTTGATTGATATTGACCTGCACTTAGTACGTCATTCTTACTAGGCAGACACACAAACAGTGGTTCGACTTAAGATCCTTAAGTCACAGTGCATAACATTTCAAAAAACCCACTACCAAAAGCAACCTTTTTAGTCTAGGCGAAATAATGATTTTAAGCACTGCAGCACTTAAATTTTAGGTCCCTGGCTTGCAGTGAAATGGATTGCAGAGTTGCCTGCAGAATGAGCACTCTTCTGCAGTTCAGCTCATCACAAAGGGTGAAAATTGACAATCTGAAAGTCTTATACAAAAAAACAGGAATCATCTACTAGCTGTAGGTGAACACTGAGAACAAGGATCTAGCTGCATTCGTGTCCATCCTGGTGCTTAGATGTTTGACCTACACCCTAAAGTAATAAAAACAAACAACTGCCAGCAAAATTATGGAAAAATAAATTCTCAGTTATTTCCTATTTGCAGAAAGTTTTTGACTTCAGTTGCAAGGATTATTTTGGCATGAAGCTCTCAATTAATTATGTTTTGTCATATTGGCAACAGCATTGACATCAAAGAATTTAAATGATGTGAAGTAAGAACTGATCAGGGTACATCATTCAATAAAGCACTTAAGCATATGCTTAAGTCTAAATCATTTCAAAACTGCCTATAAAACCCCCATGTAATGTGCTGAGTGGAAATGAACCATCCTAATATCTTAAAGAGTTCACTTTTGGCCTTCTGTCCACAATATAAATTATATTTTATGCAGCTTCTAAATAGGTCAGCTATTTCTATTTTTCAGTCTGTGTGGTTGGATCTATATTTTCCTTTGGCGTTATTCAGGTTAGTCACAAATTTTAGTAATGGAACTGCATTTTTTCATTTAAACAGTCACAAGACAGTTATAGTGACATACCTTAGAGTCCCATGACCCAGAACATGGCGTGCTTTATATTAAACAATATGTAACTGTTCTAGTAAAAAAAGAAAAATGTAAAAAAGAACCTAATATTAATTCTCTTGCAGGCATCGTAAACACTAGGGTACTGTCCAATATACACTTCTTATTTCTGAACATCTCATAATCTAGCTGTACAGTGAATTAGCTGGAATCAAACTACATCTCTACATGATCTAAATAACAAAACATCACAAAATACATACTTCCTCAGACGCTTTTTCTTACCCTTTACCGAAGACTTTAAAGGCATAAAATTTTACAGGGGTTTTCATGCAAACCTATTGACTTTTTTAAACCAAATTTGTAATTCTTTAACTGAGGAACTAGCTCATTTGGACCAAATATGACTAGTTTTTTGATTTCTTCATTGTCCTCACATGTTTAGAAAACCAGTAAACTGAAGAATTACAAGCAAGCTATTCATCTTTCTCTTTGCAGTTTAAAGTAAGCATGCTATCAGGATTTGAGACCAGACAGTCTGTTAAGATTTGGTAATAAATTTTATATTCATGCAATTATTCATTAAAGAGGGAGCAGTCACAAAGAAATAACCACATGGAAGCAGAAGCAGAGCTCAGTCTCCAGCATTTATTTATTTATTGATAATCAAAGGAAGTTGATAGTAAAAGACATTTTTTTAGTACAGAGATAAACTAAAGTACCTGATAATACGATCAGAGGAATTCTTCATCAAATGTTGCATTTAGCATGGGATTCAATACTGTAAGCAGCATGACACTGATGCGAGCCAAACTATGTATTCCCTGAAGATCTTTGATTATTTAGTGTTATTTAGTAGTTAGAATCAACATTTTCCAGACAACAGGATTTATTACTCATTCTTTATGACTGCAATTTACTATAACCTTTATTTATTGCAGAACACTTCAGCAGGATTATTATTGTTACTAGAGAAGATCTGAGTTCACAAGGTTTGTGGGTCTGGTTCCCTGGCTTTTGCAGTTATTTAACGTGAGGAGATACAGGTGTGTCCCGCATATGGAAGGTGGGAAGCTCTGAAAGCTTTTTGACAGGTAACAGTATAGGCCTTTTTGAACTCAAAAGGGAACAGTAAGCAAAGACAAGGTCAGATACTAAGCTGTTACTGAATGTGAAAAGAACTCTTTAATGGATTAACTGAATGAAGAGAAAGGAATTAAATGTAATTTAGTGTTGTCATTCACACACTTCTGATTTTGTTATCATGTGTCATCTTTTTCGGAAAATCTCTGTCATCACTAAAGGCAAAACTTTTCCAAATTATACAACTTTCAAGTAAAACGTGTAGTCAAAACCAGTATGTTCATCATGAAAAATGTTATTATTTCCTGAGAATGTTAGAGGCAAAAGATTTTTGCTTTCATCTGCATTTGCCCTGTTGCTAGTGAGCAACAACTTTTCAAGTATGTCTTTCAAAATACACTCCAATCATGTCTCCCCATTCGAGGAACTCATTCAGCAAAAAGGAGAATTCATTAGTCTTTATTTAGATTTCCACTCCACAATTTTCCAAGAGACTGAAACTTAGAAAATGGAAAAAAGTTCACATTAAAATGCAGGTGAAAAGCTGTCTCTCTGCTTTCACTGATGTTATAATACAGATTTCTAAAGCAAGAAAACAGACAAGGGAACAAAATAAGATAAAAGAGAATGTAAAAATAAAAAATTTCTCTTTTGATCAACTTTCATCTTTCAGTGGTAGGTTGTTGGAAATTATTTCTTTGCTTCATTTTTGATTAATTCTTAGAAATCTCGTTCTTAATGAACAGAAAACCAGCACTGGATACCTTCTGCAAAATATTCTTCTTCCTTTGGAAGGTCAAAAATGCCTTATTTAAAATGTCACTGATTTATCAATAAGCAAAACTAGATAATATACCTCCCCACCATTTTTAATGTTCAACACACCACTTCTACAGTACGAAGAAACCTATCCTCGTCTGATATCACAGATGTGAAAGCCAGAATTAAAAGCTAAGGTGTAGAACTGTTTAGAATGGGCCCAAGTACAGAAAAGTTAGGTTGCCATGTAAAATCTAGGGAAATGAAGGACATTGGTTTGTCATTTGATACATTTTTTTCATGTGTGCTGGTGACTTAAAGACTGAAACTACTTATCCTGGGTTTAGTTGTGAAGACTGCAATTTGAAAGGGAAAAGACACATGCACATCTAGTAAGCATAGATTTTATAAATCTTGTTTGTTTTGTTCTTTTCTTCCCTTGTGATGATTTATGTTACTGTTTAATAACACATGAGGGCTAATTAAAGATGTGAAAGTATATGAAATCCAAGAAAACCTGTTAAAACTATTACTACACATGTATCAACATAATTTATACTCTACCCCTCTGGAACAGTTGCTTTAAAATATGGAAAGTATCTCAAAATAGTCTATCCTAATAATTCCTATTTCTACTAATTCAGTGAAGCCGTGAAACCTTGAACATCATCATCAATTATATTGATCCGCACAGCATGTTGTTTCCCTTTTGAAGTCAGGTACCAGTTGCTGAATTCAAGCATATCTGAGAGTTTATCAGTCGTGTGTTTAACATATGCACTAAGATTCTGCTGATTTAAAAAACTTTGAAACTAACTGTATGCATATTCTTTCCTTAATTATTCCACTTTCTCAACCCCCTGTGACCTGTCAATAGCTGCGACCTGAGCAGTATTTGTACTGACAGGAGGTTTAGCCTCCCTGTTATCAAAGTGCTGGTTTTGTGAGGTCCTTGCACTGCAGGTCTGGAGTGGATGCAGAAAGGCTGGCTTGTGCTTCCACCTCAATTTTACACGAGGGTAATTTCCCTGGATGTAGATGCCTACCACTGTGAACAAAATCAAAGTTTCCAGGCTCTAATAAAAGCTTCCTGTGCGAAGACTAGCAAGTTCACTTCAGTGTGAAATTCATCACTTTGTAGGAAGGCAGGGAGTTGAACTGCTTACGTGCCACTGAAGTGTGGTTTAATTCTCATTTGGAGTAATTTTTTTCTGTTTTTAATTTTCATTATTATTTGTATAGTACAGGGTGGGATTTTTTTTGTCTGGTGTTTGGGTTTGGAGGGGATTTAGGAGGGGAAGCAGTTAGGGGGTATTTGCCTTTTTTTAATTTTTTTTTTTAAATATGTATGCTAATTCTACTTTAATCTTTTTTACTTGCCTTCAATTGTTTCCAGAATAGCTCCATCTTTTTCTATGTTTCTCTTTCATATTCTTGTAGGAGTCATCAAAATACCGTATTTACAATATTGCTCAAGTCACACAGGTGGAAGCATGTGGAGCTTTTGGAAATCTACTGATTCTTTCTAGAATGTGATTCTTCATACAATCACTGAATCATAGAATCACAGAATCACAGAGTCACAGAACCATAGAATAGTTTGCGTTGGAAGGGACTTTTAAAAGCCACCTAGTCCAACTGACCTGCAATGGGCCAGGACATCTTCAACGAGATCAAGTTTCTCAGAGCCCCATCCATCTTGACCTTGAATGTTTCCAGGGATGAGGCATCTACCACCTCTCTGGGTAATCTGTTCCAGTGTTTCACCTCACTCATCATAAAAAATATCTTCCTTATATCCAGTCTAAATCTACCCTCATCTAGTTTTGCTGTCTGTCCTGAAGTCTAGAATACAGAAGACTCAAAGTCAGTCCTGATCTTTCTTCAATATATGGTGATTTTCTTAGCATTATATAATTTGTTTTCTTGCCCTATACATTTACCTTTCTTATCCATTTAGATTTATGATTTCTCTTTTACTAATCAAATTAATACATGATTTAAATTATTAGATTTTCAGTTTACTACAAAACAGATGTGATAAAATCAAAACATGCCTCAGAGAGTTTAATATATAATGTGTCCCTTATGGTAGATTTTAATAATATTACACTTCTTCCAGCTGTTAATCTTTTTTAACTGTGGACAAGAAATTCCACAAGTGACTGTAGAGCTGCATTATGGCATGCAACATGCATTTGAAATCTACATTCACCTTTTTCTAATTTGAAACATTACAAAGAAAAGATGCCATGATGAATGAAGGTGGCAATACAAGTTTCCCAATACAACTTATGCATCGTATGTCACTTCACTTTAATTCAGTATTGGCCAGAGTATAGATAACGAGTGCAATGCTGTTTTCAGGCAGACTTAATTTCTCTACATACTTATCTGAAAGGAAACATTTTTGAGACAAAAATAGAACCTTCATTCTTTCCCCCCAAAAATCTCCACAGTTCAAACAAATGTTTGGACAGAAAAAATATCATGTGACCTCTCACCATGTGATTTTAGAAATAAGTCAACATGGTTTCTGGGAGAAATAACAGCATTGGATTACTTCTCCAGAAGCTTCCTTTTCCCATCCTCACCACCTACCAGATTTGCCCTCTCCATCCAGTCACAGAATCATAGAATCATAGAAAGGTTTGGGCTGGAAGGGACCTTAAGAATCATCTAGTTCTAACCCCCTGACTTCTTTACTAACCAGTTTTTTAGTTTGTAAGGTCGTTGGACTGAGGACGAGGTGGTAGTCTGTGTTTGCACAGTGCCTAGCACATTCCTTGGCTGGGGCTCCAATTATGTTCAGACTTTAGGTTTACATTACCAATAGTCACTGAGTAGCACAAAGAGCATGTGGGAAAAAGTCAGTTGGTTGGATAGGATACATTGTTTGGAATAACAACGTTTAAGTGTACAGGCTTGTAATTCCTTATGCTCAAAGAAATGTCATAAGTGTGGTGACAAAAAGGCAGAAATATACTGTGTATGTACCTGATATTCTTCGTTTTCTGCTTTATCATCTCTAGTTATGGCTTTTGGAAATGTTGGTTGTTGACACAGGAGGTGGTAAAAACTAAAAAGAGCATATGTTGTAAACATATTTGAAGCATAAACGCTTACATTTAAAGAGAATTAGCTTTTTCACTAATAGTATGGGCAGTTTTGCTAGCATCTTGGCATAAATGGCCCATCCTGTTGTTTTAGCACATTTTTGAGCTCGGTTACGAAGACAAAGTATGAAAGTGAATTATTTATGAGAATTCATAAGCATCTTTACTGATTTGTTGTTTTTAGAAACTGTATTTGCAACCTTTCCAGAGCAATTGGGCCAGAGGCAGGACTTGGAGGGGGGAGCTTTTTGGATTTGGACAGCCCTGAGTAACAACAGTAAATTTTTTTTTTTTTCTGTGACACTAGAGGTCAGTAACACAAAACGCAAAATACGTGAAAACAGACCTCCAAGAATACCAAAAAATACTTCCGCAAATAAGATCTATGAAAGCCTCTGATATCATCCAGTAAGGTAGAAGACACACCATTATTTTATTAAAATTTGAAACATTGCTTCGTATTTAGGTGATTAACAGTAAAACATCAGGAAAACAGACTTTTGTGGGTAGAGACTGGACAGTAGAATTTCCTTCTGTCTCAAGTTAATACAAGACAATTAGCGCTAATTAAATTGCATCTGATCCGTTATTTGTTATGGACTTGATCTAGTGCAGATGTCTGAGTGTTAAAATTTTGTGATACTGAAGCCCATATCCTATTTAAAATGAGAACGAGGGGTAAGGGAAAAAATTAAAAGAGATACAAATGTTTCTGCACTTTTGAAAAATTAACTAGCAAACAGTATGGGGAGAAGTCTTTTAATTAATACTCTGCTGCAGATAATCAGTTTTACTAAAGACACAGGGAATGAGATAAGGTAATACCCGTTCCTAATGATGAAAATTGAATTTTCTATAGATTTCTTCCTTAAAATGTTCATCAGCTTTGATTTCTGTCCATGACACAGACTCATTTTGATTTAAAGTTTCTCCATCTCATTTCCTCAGTGGTAGCAAGATGAAAAATTGTTCTAGAGATATCAAGTTATGTTAAAAGAATTTCACATACTTTTCCTGATTTTAGACCGTTACTCAGTTGGTATGCCATGCTTGGATGCAAAATATAGTTTAGCAGAAAATAATAAGCAGTTTGAATTTTGCATCAGTAGTGAGAAGGATGCAAATTTACCAGGTAATTACAGTCCTTTAATCACTGAATCGTTGTTATTTCACTGAAAAGTAGGTGGCAGAGTTTTCATCCAGCTGCATGCAGTATTAGTGCATTACAGAAAATACAGAAATACACAGGACTACAAATACACTGCTTTTACATGATTTACAGCCCTCTATAATTTTTGCATTAAGTAACCTGTCCAACATAGACTATGCACCTTTTTGGTACAATAAAAAAAAATATTCATTATCACTATTTTTACTAAAAAAAGAGGGTGTTTATTTGAACTGTTTGTAAATTATGACTACTTTCATCTAAAAAAATGTTTAGAAAAGAAAAGAAACATTGACCACTGAGAATTTTTAAACAATTTTTTTGCTTTTAGTTAGTTCTGAAAGATGGTTTTTCTCCTGTTCAAAGGAATTTTTTTTTTAGTAAGCAGGAGGGTTGTAGTTCAACAGAAAAGACATTAGTGATTTTCACTTAGTTGTTGACATTGTTTGAATCTGAGTTTACGTAGATATTTTTTCTTTTGGTTCGTCCATTTTATTGCAAAAGCCGTTGTTCACTTCTCTGCTTTTTTCTTTAAACCCTGAATAAAACTGATATTTATTAACTACTCTGAACTTTTCCTAGAAAACCTGATTTTTTTTCAACTTTTTTGGCTGTGTTTAATTTAGGACATTCATATTGCATCTTAAACTGCCATGAAAAGTCCTGTGAAGTGAAGACAGGTCATGGTGCATGAGACCTAAGCAGTCAATCTCTGGGCTGAAAGGAATAAAGTTGATCTGCATGAGGTAAACAACCAGCCCTGTTAGGGCCAAAGCGTAAATCTCAGTGGAAGACCTAGCCCATAAAAGCTATCAAAAAGTGCCACTCTATTAGCTCACCTTAAAGCACAAAGTAATTTATCTTAGCACTGCAGTGACATGAGATAAAGTAATAGCAGAAAGGGGAGGCTCACAGCTCTGTAAATAGATTCTTTCCTGAAAGCCTGTTTACGCAAGGTGAACTGCTGGCCTCTCTGAAAGTGACGGCAGAATTCAACCTTCTCTGTAGTAGGGAAGGGTGTGAAAAATGTTCAATTGTTGTTGAATGCCATGAAGCTGCATTTGTCTCAGGACAGCTTCAGTACCAGCACTTTCAGCATCACTTACATTAGGCTTGGAACTTGTTTCCATGCTGAAATTGCCGCACTTCGTTATGATTAAACGAAGGCAGCTCCCCTCTTCCCTACCTTTGATTCCATTTAATGAAATTTAAGCAAGTGTAGCTTGTTCCCGAGTCAGAAAAAGGAGCAAGGCTCACTAGAATAAGGCACCTTTATGTTGGTTTTGCATCTACATTTTATGTGTATCAGAATACAGAGAGAGTGGAACTGGAAATGGAATTTGACTTTTTGGGTAGAAGATCACGTCTTTCTGCAAAATAGTTATACCAATATAAAAACTGTGATGGTCAGGCTAGACACCAAACAGGAGCATTTAGATGTGTACCTAGCTAGCTGCTAAGCTTAGATCAAGTCTAAAGTGCAAGCTGGCCTTGGTGCATTTGCAAAGAGCTCTGCAGAGGTTTGAATGATGTCACCGGGAGATCTTCAAGTCGGCTAGTCTGTAAAGTCAGTCCTTTTCTCTCCCAGTGACTGGGTGGAAAACATGCTCCAGGAGTGGTGGGAATTTTCAAGGCTACCAAAGGTGTAGTCAATGGTCTGAACTGTCTGCAGCGTGTTCTGGCTGGCGGTGGTTGTGCAGTGCCTTGTGTAAGCTGTCAGCCTTCCCAGGGAGGCAGGGGTCGGAGGAAGGCTAAAGGTCAGTGGAAGTTCAGTAGCAAGGGGAAAGATGCATCGCAGTGCAGACAGCCTGTGCCACCCACTTAGACCTCAAAACAAATCTCCAGTCACGCACTTGTTTGTGGCCAGGTGACTTTTGAGCTAAGGTGAGGCTTTACCCAGCATCACAGAGGCAAAAAAAGGAAAAAGAAAAATTTTTAGTAAAACAATCAGAATATCCATAATTATTACAGGCAGGAAAGAAAAGGTTCTTAGTGGCCCTGTGAGCTGCTCAGACATTATCTAGGATCTACTTAACAAGCCTTACAGATAGAAAATCATATAAACAAAATGACAGTTTCACCTGATAGAAGCATCTGGTTAGGTGGAATCCTGGCTTTATTAAAATTATTAGAAAATTTGCATTTATTAAATTAATTAGAATTTATGTTACAAGTGGAGGTTTCAGTAGTCTTTTATCTAGGACTTTTGCCCTATAACTAATGAAAGAAGGTAACCACAGCAGCAGCTGTTTGGTCAAATATGCCTTTTCAATTATGCTTGTGCCAAAGAGCATTTGAAACAAAAGAGAATAAGAATGAGAAAACGCAAAGGATGACACAAAAAAGATCAGCTTTTAAGTAAAAAGTTTTGTAATATCCAGCTCACAGCTCTGAAATAGTGACCCAAACATGGGTAAATTATGATTTTTCAATGGTGACAAATTAAGATCAGTGGTGACCTCTCTGGTTGAGAGAGGCAACAGTTCCTAGACTTTTTATGCTGAGTGACTATTAATTGCTTTAGTTTT
This sequence comes from Opisthocomus hoazin, assembly GCF_030867145.1. Taxonomy (NCBI): domain Eukaryota; kingdom Metazoa; phylum Chordata; class Aves; order Opisthocomiformes; family Opisthocomidae; genus Opisthocomus; species Opisthocomus hoazin. The sequence goes on from NC_134415.1 coordinate 119,873,021, forward strand.
CTACCTGCAAATTGAGAACTGCTACAGAAGACATAAATGCCTTTGTACCCATTTAGCTCATTTTTACTATTTACCCTAGACAATTTAGAGAGGTGTTGAGATTAGTAACATCTGCAGTAGATATTGAATTAGCATGTGAAAAGCAGGATTCTCTCCTTTTGCTTAATGCAAGACAGCTTGTTAAATGTCAGGATTCCCTAAAGCATGTTTTTGTTGATTCATTTATATTATGACATATTGATACCTTACTATTGAGTTGTTATACATTGTCAGTGCAAATTTAACTAGTGATTTAAAAAGAAAAATCAAATAAAACGCCACATCGGAAAAACTAGCTGAATTTTTCCATTTATTCTTCTCAATTTTTGTTTATCAATCACAGAAGTACAATTGTCACAAAAACCAACAGGCATGTATAGAACCAACAACAAAATGCGAGGCTATGGTTCACATTGTTATGAAGACTTAGACAGGTGAAGGAGTAAATCATAAACATGATTACTGGTATGACCTCTGTTTTCACCTTGAATATCAGACTGACACATTTCCCATTAATTCTGTTGAAAGTCAGAAGCAAAATGCAGAAGACAGATTAAAAAAGATGTTTTAAGGACATATAATGTACCTATTTGAAACTCTGTGTCATGCCAAAACATTGAACTGTGTTATATCTAGCAAAAGAAAAATGAATGCTTTTTATTACAGAAAAATTACCACAGAAAAAGTACACGGGAAGGCAATCGTCTTATCTTTTTCTGATTTTTAAAGTATTAATTTAGCTTATGTTTGCATATATGTAGCTTTTTATGTGAACGTGTATACACAGCTGTAATTCCTACATATACTTCTGTACTTTCTTACAAAACCATATACATACCTGACGAAAAAGTAAAGTTAATGTAAATATTAAGGGACTGCTCTTGTGACAGCAGTTTAAGTACAGAATGTTTTTTGTTATTATTTATAAACTGAGAATAATTTGTTGTTAGAATATGGAATCCCTGTCCCAAGAAACATGTAATAGAAACAGATTTATAAACAGAGCAATGTGCAAAAGAAAATAATTGCAAATTATGAACAACATGGCTGCTGTGAATTCAGGATTTTGGGTTTTTTTTTCAGAAAGAGAAAAAAAAAGGGTAGTATAGGTATAGCAGCTAGGTAGTTTTCCCCACACTGCACTAGTTCTTTCCACACTCATTCTTCCCTTAGGCTACTGCGTGAAAAAGACCATTTAGTGGCTTTGGTGGTGCAGATAATTATACCACAAGAATGGACCACATATAAGTGTTTAACACAGATCTGTAGCAGCAGGAATTCCAAGAACATCTAAAGCTCTGATGAACTTCTTTAGGGACATTTGTCCATATTTGCTCACAAATCATTGAGGAATTTCTCTAGGTATATCCTTAAGACTTAACACAAACCATGGTAAACTTACGTTAGCAATTATAAGACAGTATCAGATCAGGTTTTTATTATAGCTTAGATCTCTAATAGGAACTAGTCTCTTAAAATTCAGTTTTTGCTTAGTGCATTTTAGATGGTTCAGGTAAATCTTTATTTTTTTAGTAAATGTAAAATCAATTAGAGTTGTACGGGTGAGTGTTCAGGAAATGAATGTCCACTTTTTTATTCTGAGGAACATAAAATTTTAATGATGACGAAGATTTTCTTAATACTGGCTGGGTGATTTGACAGAAATTTATGCTGCAAAACACAACAGATTTGGTAGATATGCTAAAACTTTGACCCATATCTTGAAAAGATAAAAAAGTAAGAGGAGCTGAGTGATTCTAGCTTTGTTCTCAGAATGATGACTATCTGGTAATAGCTAGTGATTAATCTATACCATATGATGAAATCAAGGTCAAGATGAGTTATTGTTAAGCATTAATTCAATTCTTAGCATTATGAATGCAGCTATATTTAGCTTGTTCTATAAATATTACCTTACTAACTTTCTTCAGAGCTTTCTGAGATATACATTAGCGGAAAAATTATCGATGTATCAGGGAAGAAATTCTATGGCAGGGAGAAACCTCGTCATTTTTGATATCTTATCATGAGAAAGTAGAAGAAATATATTAATAAAGAACTTTAATGAACTCTTCCTAGACAATCTACCAGTGTATAAACCTCTCTGTGCATGCTGCAGAGAGTATCGGGGCACTAAAAGGACAGTGTCATTAACTGTCCTCTAATTTCACTACTTCTATTACTCGATGAAGTGACAAAAATGCATTCTCCATCTAAATGAGTGAAATTTGCCTTTTTGACCAATAGTTATGCTTAGCTTTTATTACAGAAATGCGTATTAGCTAGGAAGAGCATCTGCTGTGGAGTGATGAATGCACCAAGATATTAGGGAAGCAAAAGACTGGGCAGATGTTTTGTTTCTCAAGAAAGAACACTTCTGCAGTGATTTCACAGTAAAAAACAGTTGGGTTTTTTTATTAAAGGAATTTGCTGAAAACCATTAACAATATACACATTTTTCTTTATTTATGAAGCCATCTGCACTTGCTCTTAAAGTCTAAATTGATAATTTGAAAGCAACAAAGAGCAGAAAAAATGCAATCATGCTTTATAGTCTTAGTAACTCTTAATTATATTGCTACATTACTTAAAGTAAATTCTGAACGCTTTCTATGGCTAATACAAAGACACCATTTTTTTCCCTTTGAAACTCTAAACTAAAACTAATTCAATTCATATAGTAAAGCAAAGACCATAAAACTAAGTAATTAGATGAAAAGTCAGGGACTGATGAGTGATGAATTCTTCCTTGCATTAGTGTCCATTTTGTGGCTTGTAAACTCTTTGCTCTTTCACTACTGTGAATTTATTGCAGCGCTCATGTTTGGTAATCAGGTTTTTGAATATCGTTTCATATATTGATCTTAAATACAAAATAGATATTTAGCACTCAGTGCAATCTTTGAGTTGTTTTTAGATACCAGGATTTTTAAAAACCGGCCACTTCAGCATCTAGTAATAATGGCTCTAAACGCTATTACTTGAATACATTTTTTAATCCTTATCCATTCAGTGAAGCATAAAAGCGAATCTTTGAATTTTGCCAATTATAAAAATTAAAATTGCCTGAAATACTAGAAAAGAAAGCCTGTGTTTGAGACAGAAGTTGACCTTTTCTAACCTCAATATTCTGTTTTCCCGGAAGTTTTCTTAGCATGCTTTCATGAGATAGGGCATCTGGAGGAGGGTTAAGAGGGGGGAGATTCAAATACTAAAGTATATAGTTGTACGTACCTCTCAATGTCGATACATTTTAGAATATTATGTAAGTCTGTCCATCACTTTTTTTATCAGCACAGAATACAGTTTCCGTAAAAGCTGTTTTTCACTGTTGCATGTTGACAAGGAAGCTGACAGACTGAGCTCCTGAACCATCTGTACCATCGTTGCTCTTCCATAAGTTTATTTTGCATACCTTCATGAGAAAAACCTCTCTAACACTAGTTTGTGTCAAAGGCTTTTTACAAAGATTGGACTATGGCACAGATGCTTCAATAAATAACGGATTTTAATTCTCACTCATCTTTGTTGTGATTCTTTGTTGTAGTCAGGTAATTCCTTTACTGTTTTGGGGTTTGTCATAAGAGTGTGTGTCTTTTTGATTCTAAAAGATAAAATGCAATATAGAAGAATATTAATTTGAAACAGAGAGTCTGTGGTGTTTCTTGGCATAGGGCAATCTTTTTGTAATACAGTGATGAAATCATCAGTGTGCTTCAGTGCCAAAATTGATTATTGCCTTCTTGTTTTTATGTCCCTGGCAAATTTCTGGTTTTGCTTTTGTTTTTGGGTTTTGTTTTGATTTGTATTTGTTTGGTTTGGTTTCATTTGGTTTGTTTTTATGCCCCATTTGGAGATTTATTTTGTCTACTGAACATCATATTTTATCTTTATTACAGAACCTCTGGATTTTTCATAGGCATAGGATACAGACAATAGAATATTGAGTCACTCGAATGCAGAAATATCTATTGGCTCGATTAGAGTCCACTCTTGAAACAGTGGATATAATATTGTCTTCTCTCTTTGTGGCAGACAGATGGCACTCTTGCTTTCTATCTAACATACCTCTGAGTATCTCCAGTGAGTCCTTAAACCAGCTAAATATAGCAGTTATCTGAAGGTACTGGTAAACGACTGAATTTCTGTGGCAGAGGCTGTGAAGAACACTTCTCTGAGATCACCCAGACTCTGAGGATCATGAACATGGGAGCTAATCATTTCACCACCTGAGTTTAATGACAGTGTTTGGCCATTCAAAATTAAAATCCCAAGAGACAGATGACAAGCCAGCAGTATTTGTGTCCTCGGAAGTCAGAAGACATACTCGTTTGTGTCCAAGGAGATCATCCCTGAGTATTGCAGAAAATCAAGCAGTAGAGAGTCTCTTTTAGTGGGTCTGAGTCTTACGGTTGCTTTTTCTGTCGTATGCAGTGAAACACAGGGCAAAGCCTCTAGTCACAGTTGTGCATCCAGTCCTCACGGGAGGGAAATTTCTTGCCTTTTTAATCAGAACTTATAGAGGCTATAAATACTGTCATTTAAAGGGTGCTTTGCATTGCAAGAACAGTGCTGTGTGGCTTTTGCTTAAATAAGAATCCTAGTCACGAGTTCATTGTGTGTGGTTGTTAATGAAGTTATAGCCTGTAGTTCCAAAACTGGCCAGAGCCTGGAAACTTGGAACTAGTCCTTTGGTTGTCTCACACCAGAGTTAACTGCTTCTGAACTTTCTCTAACAGAGGCCTTATGCATGAAAAACTGCAAGGGATAGAAGTACCATATCCCATATCTGAGCTGTTTATCCAGCAGATGACCATCATCACGGTTTACAAGGTTTTACTCATAACTCATCTAAAACTCTTCAGCTGAAATTTAAACTGTACAATGCATGACCAAAAAAACAGTTAATTTCTAACTTCTTTGAGACATTTTTTAACAGAGCAAAACATGGAAGATATACTTTACAACCTATCTTCTGTCTTTTCTGTACAGAACAAATACACTTTACGCATCCCTGAATCTCCCATTTGTTTTCTGTCTTTTCTGAAATACTGTATCTGAAGTCTTTCTATCTCTAATAGGAGAGACTGTTTGTGTAAAAAAATTTGATCATTGCAAACTTACAATCAGATTGTGATCTATGAACACATATCTGAACTTTATACACAAGCACGGTACTTCTCTGTCTACATTCAGTAGAAACTACATGTATACACATTGGAAGCCCTCTGCTTTCCTCCTTGCATATTTGCATCCATGCATTTTTCCAAGATGGTTTTCTGTTTCTTTAAGAACTCTAGAAAATTTTCACTGTCCTCCAAAATGTATTTATGTATGATCATCTGGAAACTTAAATATACATATTACTTGTCTCTTCTACAAAATTATGGATTAAATGTATGCTAGAGACCTAGTAAAGGCCACTGCAGAATCTCCAGATAATAGTTAATCCAGTTAATTGATGAATTATTGAAGGATACTCTCTGAGCAGAGATTTCCAGACCTGTTGATATATAACCATCTTTTCCCCAGATTCCTTACAAGAATGTTGCCAAAACTCTGACCCAGCACGGAATAAATATCATCTACTATCTCTCTTGTATCTCTGAGCACTATTTCCTCATACAGAGCAAACTGTCATGTCACTGTATTGTCTGACATGATTTGCTCTTTAGAGATCCATGTTATTACTTACCAGTTTCTTTTAGGTGTTTTCTAATACACTGTTTATTTATCTCTGTATTACTTCAGGATAAGAAGTTATACTGATTGATCTGTAATCCTCTTGGTTATACTTTTAAAATCAATCACTGTGTTCACTATTTTCTAGGCTTCTGAAACCTCATTCATGGTCTAGGAACTTCCAAACCAACCGTTAAAATCCCAGTGATCCATTCATTGTGTTTTATTAGTGCTTACACAGTTTAACCAGGAAGGGAACCAAACCACAGTTGTTAGAGCACCCTTAGCAAAGACTTTGGTGGGATTTCACAAGAAAAGAAGTAAATGGCTGAGCTAAGAAGAGCGGGTGTGCGTTTTGCTTTCTTCTCTGTCCCATTTCTTCAACAAAGTAAACTAAATCAAAGCAGTAAAACCTTTTGTTTCTCCATAAAATCTGCTCATGTTGTAAGCACAGCATTTTAAAGTCAGTTTTCAGGCTGACATCACAGTGGAAATTAAAAATATATCTTTCATACAGGGAAATTCTTATAAAGAAGGCACTCTCTTGCCAGAACTTCATAATGAATGCTGATATTTTAAGAGGTTGGTAAGGTTATTGTGTGTCTTGGAATTAGTTCATCGTAAATCAGATTAGATCAGGTAATGTATATGATATATATAGAACATAACATATGCATTAATGAGTGCAAAATAACCACAAGAAAGCATGTTACCAGCCTTATGATGAAATTCTGTCATAAATTGTAAAAAACACTGCATTCTGTTTCTAGGCTATTAGAGAATATTACCTATTCCAATAATGTATATAATGAAAAAAGATTTGATGTGTGATTTATGCTTACCATTAGCCTTTTTCATTTTACCACTGTAAACTTTTCAAGGTGCCTTATTCTTTGCCAGGATTTCAGTATGTTACTTAAATGAGTAAAAAATAATACAAGTTACATGATTTTTAAAATTTTTTTTAGTATTCTATTTGGAAAATAAGACAAAAGGCAGAGATTATTTCATGTGTGTATTTAAAGGCAAGTTTTTGACTGGTCAGCTTTATAGAGCAGCTGCATACACGCCTGACAGGTGCATATCTTCCACTAAAATTCCACTGGGCATTGAGATTGGAATTTTCCAGACACCACAACAAGCTCTGTAGCATTCGCAGCATAATGAAATTAAGCGACCTTTGCTATTTGCACTCTCGATGTGGAGCACACCTGGGACTTCTATGATTGAACAGGCACCGCTGAGGAACCACTTTTGCTGTTACAGCATTGAGTCTGGAACAGTGGCTGTAATGACTGTGAAGCTGCTTCAGAACCTCAGCAAGAACTGTGAGATGATTTCTACTCCTTCTTCCAAACCCTGATGAAAAGCCCGTTGCCAAGCTGAGTCTTGCATCACGTTGCCTTCTAATTACTTAATGCTTCATTAAATAATTGAAGGATCTTGATTTTTTTCCTTCTGAAGCCTTTTGGAGCTTCTAAGAGGTTTCTTTATTAGTGCTCGGGAGCAGATGCTGTCAGGCATAGCTTTGACAAGAGCCCATGCCCTTCAATATGGCAATACATGGCCTTCAATAGCAATACCAGGACCAGACATGAAAAACAAAGCAAACAAAAGCAGACCCAGCAAAGAAATAACAACAAAATAACCTGAGGATTTAATTTTTAGGCATCAGAAGAACAGAATCTAGGAAAAGGAGTACTTTTCTCAGCTTGTATAGTTCCTTCTCTCTAAACGTTTCCAGGCTGCACTAATCCTTGCCTTCCACCATAAGAAGTTCTTCAGGGTCTGGATGTAATCTGTGGTTTGTTTCAAAGGGATTAGAGTGGTTTACATGGAAAAAGTTTCTATCTGAATAAGAAAATATAGTGAAAGGCTGTCACATAGCAAGTGATCTGAAAGATGACTTCCACATCAGATCTTAAGTAGGACATAGTCCCAAGGAAATACTTTTGAAACTGTCTGAAACTGAAAATATCTGTTAACATTCACAGAATCACAGAATCACAGAATAGTAGGGGTTGGAAGGGACCTCTGTGGGTCATCTAGTTCAACCCCCCTGCCGAAGCAGGGTCACCTACAGCAGGCTGCACAGGACCGCGTCCAGGCAGGTCTTGAATATCTCCAGAGAAGGAGACTCCACAACCTCCCTGGGCAGCCTGTTCCAGTGCTCCGTCACCCTCAGAAGAAGTTCTTCCTCATGTTCAGACGGAACTTCCTGTGCCTCAGTTTGTGCCCAGAACACATTAAAAGCTCTCACATGGAATTTCTTATTCTGTGACAACAAAGTGCGTCTTATAATGATGCTTTAAGTCCTCAATTCTGCTAGGACCCCACTGGGCCAATAAGAATACAAACACATGGAAGAAGAGAGTCCTTGCTCTCATGTATCCAGTCAAGGTTTCACCATATGAGATGCTGCAGCTATATTGCTGTACTTAGATATCTATTTTAGCTGAACTGCAATCTCAAGACTTTTAATCAGATCACTTTGTGAACTCATTGTTTTTCCTTTCATCAGCATTTTAACATTTAGTCAGCCCAGGCGCTTTAATGCCTAACATCAGTATATGAATTATTGACTTACGATACCTTTCTTTATCCTGTGTATTCCAAGGTATTAATTTGCAGAAAAATTAAAAAGGCTTCTTGTGAATTGCTGCAGGCTTTACACAAGATGTTGCTTCTCTGAATTCTGTCTTCCATAGAGCAGAGCAGCTCCAAAGACTTGTACCTTGAAGTGGAGAACCCAACTAAACGACGCCAAATGCATTTGCTGCATGACACAAACTAAAAGCAATTCAGTCTAATGCAGGAAGAGGGCAGGAAGTATGTTGAGAAGGAAATACATAACCAGGTAAGCAAGCCAAAAGCAAGATTGCTAATATTTGTTAGAGAAGTAATCTTCAAAGAAATAAAATTAATAATTTTAAAAAAGGTTTGTTTATTTCAGAAATAAGTATGACTGATTTTTTCTTCACTTAGAGTGTTTGAGTGCTTGTTTTTCACAAGTAGAAGTGCTTTTTAACCAAATAATATCAATTAATATTTCTGCATTTTCTCTGTAGTATTTTTAAATTGACTTAGTATGTTGAAATGGATTTTTAAATTTACTTATCCACTTCTTCTTGCCATGACTTAAAGACAAATAAAGTTGCAGGCATTTGATTGTCCCTCTCCGTACACATTCCTCCCCCATTTTCACATAAATAAACACAATTTCTTGATCATACTGTTACCCTCAGTACACAGCGAGGACCCAATCACATCATGTTGGCTCAACACCGCAGGGAAAATCTCAGGCTAGAAAGGTAAATTATCTTTCCTTCTTCACGGCTGTAGGGTAAGAACTGGGTTCTAGACTGAATATCAGACATTGGCTGAGGCATCCCAAAGAGCCAAACACTCAAATTTTTGGTCAGAAATCCAGCAAGAAAATGGTGTCCTTAGTATCTTCATTACCCCAGAATACCTTCTGGAACAGTTCAAGTAATAAAGTCATAGACATCTCAGAATTCTGGACTTGATCTTTAAAAACATGAAAAAAACCCCATTAGTATCTTCAAAATAAAGATGTGGATTAAGTCCATTGCTATCAAGCACTGATGTTGGAAAGCTACCAAGACACCCTGGAAAGCAAAGAGCAATCACACACACAAGGAGAAGCAGAGACTAGATGACAAAAGACTTTCAGTGACATTCAAAATTAACAAAATATTTTTAACTGTCTCAGAAAAATTTACACAGTGATATTTTACATACTTCACACATTGTGTCACTTTCTAAATCTGGTTCATTTGATGTGTAAAGGGAAAATCACATATTTGTTGTTTTCACTTCCTGAAACTTTGGAGTGCAACAGCCTTCACCACTTGGGTTGGGTGATAACTGAACATCACAATGACAGATATTTTCCCATTTGCTAGCTGTTTTGGGGAGTCCTGAAATTCCTGATTAGTACATGGCACCTTCCTGGAATCTGAAATGAGAAAAAACAGGTTATTTCTGAGATTATTCCAACCATCGGATAATAGCTTGCCACTGAGCTTCTGAAATGTTTAGCAGCATCAGTGGTGAATGCTGATGATAGTCACTTAAAGAAAAAGATTTAGGAACTCTTTTCTAAGACATGAAAGGGCAATGTGTGTGTGTGTGTTTGTGAAAATTGCCACTAGCTCACAAGGTAATTTCCTTGATATCATTGTGTGATGAACTGCATTGCCTCAATGCAACTGTTTGATTTATAGCCTGCTGTTAATCTGGTTACAAATTCTAACGTTAGAAAAATTAACATCATCACTGTACTAACTGCTAAACAAATTTCTCATGAACTGCAAGACAAACGAGCAGGTTACTGCAGCAGGTTTGCCATTCTGAAGTACTCAGACTGCCTCTGTTGAAGTAACAACAGGAAAAATAAAATTCTGCAAATTTGACAATAGTTGTGATTATTTACAAAGTCTGAGAGAAAGAATGAGACAATGTTTACTGTTCTTTCTACCATATTTGGTGGAAATGAAGGAGAATATGATATAGGAATATCACAGAATAATTTTAGTGTTGTGAAAAGTTAGGAAAATACTTACTTTTTGAAAGAAAGTGACAATATTTTAAAATATTAATAACAGTACTTCTCTTTTTTCTGACTAGATTTGGTTTGAATCAAGTCTTCCAGAAAAGACCTTTCTCACAGAAATCATTAGTCACTCATATCTACCACCATCATTATGACAATAAGGAAAATGGAGAAAATGGAATTCAAATTAATACCATGCATTAATTATTCTGTGTGTTTTCAAGGTGGATCAGGAAAATTTTAGCATCCATCTGAACTGTACCTATAAGTAATACCACCTCACTGCTCCTGGTAATACCTGAAGACAGCTATGAAAACTTAAAATAGTTACATCCCTACTTTGATATCTAACTTATTTCAGAGTCACTGCTTTCTAGGGTGCAGTACTGTATCAAATACATATGGCTGCTTTGTTTTCCTATATATATGCCCTTCAATTTGCATACATAGAAATGAATTTTAATTGATTGGACTCAATTTACCAAATAATCCAGACCGCACTGTCTGGTTGTCTTTTGTCAGTTTTATAATCTTTCATCAGCCTTCTTTAGATTTATGACCTAAGGTTTTATGACTATGCATTTCGGCGAAGCTACTGAAGGTGAAGGGTTCTGGAGCAGAGGCTCGCGCCGAGGGACCCTTTCTCCGGTGGCAAAACCGCAGCGGCGAGGCGGCAAAAAGCGCCGAGAGAGAGAGGAGACCCCAGCCCCCCCCCCCTCAGCGGGAAAGCGGGAAGTGCCAACGAGCAGCAGCTCTGACTCAGCGGGGGCGGAGTCGAGTGTGACAGCGGCCAAACCCCCTCACGGATCAGAGCAGCCCCCACGGAGCGCGAGCGACCAGGAGCGCGGGCGAACAGAGGCGGCAAACAGAGGCGGCGCAGCAGCCCGGGAGCGGCGCAGCAGTTTGCGCAGCAGTTCGCGCGGGCAGGGCGAGCGGGGAAGGCGACTGGCAGGGTACAGCAGCCCCTTCTGGCTACTCGAGTAGTGGGCATCGCTCTTCCAGGAGATATTCTAGCCATGGTTACCACCCGTGGTAAAGCTGTGGCTCGAAGGAGTGTGGGGACCCAGACGGAGGCCCCATGCAAGAACGCGGGTGTCCAGGTCTCTGGCTGCAGGGAGTGCCTGAGCCTGGCGCTCGTACCGGAGGACAGCAGAGACAACGGCTGTGTTCGGTGCGAGCAGGTGAATGACCTGCTCAGCCTGGTGGCAGAACTGAAGGAGGAAGTGGAGAGGCTGAGGAGCATCCGGGAGTGTGAGAGGGAGATCGACTGGTGGAGCCGCACCCTGCCCTCCCTGAGGCCGAGGCAGCAGGAGGCGGCTCCACAGAAAGCAGAGAACCCCCATCCCTCTTGCCACCGAGCAGAAAGAGGGGGCCTAAGAGATGGGGGGGAATGGAAACAGGTCCCTGCTCGGGGGGGCAAGCGAATTTCCCCCCAGCCTCCCTCACCTGCTCGGTTGCCCTTAAGCAACAGGTATGGGGCTCTGGAATGTGAGGGACCGGCCACAGAGGATGTGGGTGAAGGTGAGGCTCCATCCAGGGGGTTGCCTAGAACGAGTCAGACAGCCCCACGTATTACAACTGCCTCAACTAAGAAAAAAAGGAGGGTCATTGTCATAGGTGATTCCCTTCTGAGGGGAACAGAGGGCCCGATCTGCCGACCGGACCCATCCCACAGGGAAGTCTGCTGCCTCCCTGGGGCCCGGGTTAGGGATGTTGCGAAGAAACTCCCTGGTCTGGTGCGGCCTTCTGATTACTACCCCCTCTTGGTAATGCAGGTTGGCGGAGACGAGGTAGCAGAAAGAAGTCCCAAGGCCATCAAAAGGGACTTCAGGGCACTGGGGCGACTGGTTGAGGGATCAGGGGCGCAGGTGGTGTTTTCCTCCATCCCATCAGTGGCAGGGGACAGCACTGAAAGGGGCAGGAAAACTCACCTGGTTAACAGGTGGCTCAGGGACTGGTGCCATCGGTCAAATTTTGGCTTTTTTGATCATGGGGAGGTATACACAGCACCGGGCCTGCTGGCAACAAGTGGAGCTCAGCTATCACAAAGGGGGAAAAGAATTCTTGGCCACGAGCTGGCGGGGCTCATTGAGAGGGCTTTAAACTAGGTTCGAAGGGGGAAGGGGATATTGCCCAGCTCACTAGGGATGAGCCTAGGCTTGGAGTGCCAAGGCCAGGGGTGAGATTGACAGCCCAGCTCAAGTGTGTTTACACCAATGCACATAGTATGGCCAATAAACAGGAGGAGCTGGAAGCCATTATACAGCAGGACGGCTACGACTTGGTCGCCATCACAGAAACGTGGTGGGACAACTCGCATGACTGGCATGCTGTCATAGATGGCTACAGACTCTTTAGGAAAGACAGACCAACAAGGAGAGGTGGGGGAGTTGCTCTATATGTGAGGCAGAAACTGGAATGCATTGAGCTTGGCCTGGGGGCAAGTGAAGAAGGAGTTGAAAGCTTGTGGGTTAGAATTAAGGGACAGGCTCACACGGGTGACATTACGGTGGGTGTATACTACAGGCCACCCGACCAGGAGGAGGAGGTTGATGAAGCCTTCTACAGGCAGCTGCAAGCAGCCTCACAGTCACAGGCTCTGGTTCTCATGGGGGACTTCAACCACCCTGACATCAGCTGGGAAGACCACACAGCTAGGCAGGTGCAATCCAGGAGGTTCCTACAGAGCATCGATGATAACTTTCTGATGCAAGTGGTGGAGGAACCAACAAGGAAAGGCGCGCTGCTGGACCTCGTGTTAACAAACAAGGAGGGACTGGTGGAGGACGTGAAGGTTGGAGGTAGACTCGGCTGCAGTGACCATGAAATGGTCGAGTTCAGGATCCTGCGTGGAGGAAGCAGGGCGATAAGCAGGATCAAAACCCTGGACCTCAGGAGGGCTGACTTTGGCCTCTTCAAGGAGCTACTGGGAGGAATCCCGTGGGCCAGGGCTCTCGAAGGCAGGGGGGTCCATGAGTGCTGGTCGCTTTTTAAACAACACTTCTTCCATGCACAGGAGCAATGCATCCCCCTGAGAAAGAAATTTAGCAAAGGAGGAAGGAGACCTGCATGGTTAAACAAGGAGCTTCTAGCGGAGATCAGGCAGAAGAGAAAGGTGCATGGCATGTGGAAAGAGGGACAGGCCACTTGGGAAGAGTACAGAAACGTAGTGAGAGCATGCAGGGATGCGACGAGGAAGGCCAAGGCTCACCTGAAATTGAAGCTGGCAAGGGATGTCAAAAACAACAAGAAGGGCTTCTTCAACTACATCAGCAGCAAAAGGAAGGCTAGGGACAACGTGGGGCCGCTGCTGAATGAGGCGGGTGTCCTGGTGACGGAGGATGCGGAGAAGGCAGAGCTAATGAATGCCTTCTTTGCTTCAGTCTTCAGTGCTAAGACTGGCCCTCAGGAATCCCAGGCCCCGGAGGTAAGAGAGGAAGCCTACAGAGAGGACGACTTTCCCTTGGTCGAGGAGGACTGTGTGAGGGATCGCTTAAGCGATCTGGATGTCCACAAATCCATGGGCCCCGATGGAATGCACCCACGAGTGCTGAGGGAGCTGGCGGATGTCATTGCTGAGCCACTCTCCATCATCTTTGAGAGGTCCTGGAAGACAGGAGAGGTGCCCGAGGACTGGAGAAAGGCCAATGTCACTCCAATCTTCAAAAAGGGCAAGAAGGAGGACCCAGGGAACTACAGGCCGGTCAGCCTCACCTCCATCCCGGGAAAGGTGATGGAGCAGCTTATCCTGGAGGCCATCATGAAGCAAGTGGAAGAAAAGAAGGTTATCAGGAGTAGTCAGCATGGATTCACCAAGGGGAAATCATGCCTGACCAATCTGATAGCTTTCTACGATGACATGACTGGCTGGGTAGACGAAGGGAGAGCTGTGGATGTTATCTACCTTGACTTCAGCAAGACGTTCGACACAGTGTCCCATGATATCCTCCTGGGGAAGCTGAGGAAGTGTGGGCTGGATGAGTGGTCGGTGAAGTGGATAGAGAACTGGCTGAATGGCAGAACTCAGAGGGTTGTCATCAGCGGCGCTGAGTCTAGTTGGAGGCTGGTGACAAGTGGTGTCCCTCAGGGGTCAGTACTGGGCCCAGTCTTGTTTAACTTCTTCATCAACGACCTGGATGAAGAGTTAGAATGTACCCTCAGCAAGTTTGCTGACGACACCAAACTGGGAGGTGTGGTAGATACACCAGAAGGCTGTGCTGCCATTCAGCGTGACCTGGATAGGCTGGAAAGTTGGGCAGAGAGGAACCTGATGAGGTTCAACAAGGGCAAGTGCAGGGTCCTGCACGTGGGGAGGAACAACCTCATGCATCAGTACAGGCTTGGGGTGGACCTGCTGGAGAGCAGCTCTGCGGAGAGGGACCTGGGTGTCCTGGTGGACGACAGGTTAACTATGAGGCAGCAGTGTGCCCTGGCTGCCAAGAAGGCCAATGGGATCCTGGGGTGCATCAAGAAGAGTGTGGCCAGCAGGACAAGGGAGGTTCTCCTTCCCCTCTACACTGCCCTGGTGAGGCCTCATCTGGAGTACTGTGTCCAGTTCTGGGCTCCCCAGTTCAAGAAGGATGAAGAGCTACTGGAGAGAGTCCAGCGGAGGGCTACAAGGATGGTGAGGGGACTGGAGCATCTCCCCTACGAGGAGAGGTTGAGGGAACTGGGCTTGTTCAGCCTGAAGAAGAGAAGGCTGCGAGGGGACCTTATAAATGCCTACAAATATCTGAAGGGTGGGTGTCAGGAGGATGGGGCCAAGCTCTTTTCAGTGGTGCCCAGTGACAGGACAAGGGGTAATGGGCACAAACTGAGGCACAGGAAGTTCCGTCTGAACATGAGGAGGAACTTCTTCTCTCTGAGGGTGACGGAGCACTGGAACAGGCTGCCCAGGGAGGTTGTGGAGTCTCCTTCTCTGGAGATATTCAAGACCCGCCTGGACAAGGTCCTGTGCAGCCTGCTGTAGGTGACCCTGCTTCGGCGGGGGGGTTGGACTAGATGACCCACAGAGGTCCCTTCCAACCCCTACTATTCTGTGATTCTGTGATTCTGTGATTATTTGCTGAACTTATGAAACACCCTAGAGTCAGAAATATTCTCTCCAGGATCCCAAAGGAAGCGTTTCTATTTTGTGACTTAATTTTGCTAATAACTTCACTTTGGCATCTTTTAATAACTTTTTAATCTACTCACTGAGGACTTCATTCACATTAAACATTGATTCGTACTTATGCAGTTGTGGGTGAATCATCCCACCAACTCAATACCAAGCAGTGTTCCTTATTAGGGAATCATTTTTGTTATCTTTTATTACTTCTCCGCAATCAGGTGGTATGGTGCAGAAGGAGTGAATTTGTAGGGGTTACATCTCTGAGGACCTGTCGTCTACTCTACAAGCGTTTCAATGTTTTTACTTAAGGCTAGTTTTAATGCGGGCGGAACCCTCTACTTAGCTGGTACACATGGGTATGGTGTGTGCACAGTAGGAACCAGTTTCAGGCATCCTCTAGTTTCACCAGTCCAGAAGGAATCAAGTTTGTGCACTGCTGCAAGATGAAAACCATGAAATGAGACTGTATCCTGATTTGCTATTGAAAGTGCTAATATGGACACTCCTTTCTTAACAAAACTTGCCAAATTGTCTGAAAATGAGTCTATTTGACACTATAGTCTCTATAAAATCCTGCCATCTACCAGCCTTTTATTCTTCGTAGTTTAAATCCCTTTTCCATTTTCCTTATGTTTGATGCCAAGTTTATAACTAACCAGGTCATCCTGCTTGACACTTTGAAGTAATTGCAAAACACCAACATACTTTGAGCCTTTTGTTATACTCCCAGAATTGGGGGCTTATCAAAATTAAAGACCAGAGATTCCCAAGCAGCCTCAAAACTTCTGAATATAATTTATACTGGGTATGATAATATAAAAATAGCTTAAATGTAGCAGGTAATGTCTAATATGTTACTAATGTACTGGAAAGATTTGTAAGTAGTACAAAGTTATAAACACTTTTTTTCTATTTGTTTCTTTATTAATCTAAAACAGAGTGAGACTTATTTTCCCTTTTTGGTAGCCCTAGCAGCTTTACTCTTTTCATCTAATAAAAAGCAGTGACTATTAGATTTCTTTGCCTTTTTCCGTTCCTCATGGACTTTAGCCCCTTCTCTTTTCTTTTTTAAGACTTTGTAGTATGGATTTCCCTGTTTGTTTTCATTGATCTCTTCATTTTATCATTTTTTATTTATTCTGCCTGCCTTTTCCTGACTGTTTTAATGTAACTTAATATGTTTTATATAAATTTGTTTCTAATTTTCAATTTCTTTTTTAAGGATCTTTATATTTTATGTATATTTTCTTCATTTTTGGAACTTTGACTTTTTCTCCCATCCTAAATAAACTTTTCTTAACATTTTTCCATCTCCATTCTCTCCCTTTACATTGAATTTTACTTGTAATACTCACTAACTTCTAAAGTTTATTGATGAGTGGGTTTGTTCATTATTGGCATTGCCTCTGTTTCCGAGAAAAAGTAGTAATATGTTTTTGTATGAGATTATGTTTTGTATTTCTATTGGCTTTCAAATCGAAACTGGACTAAAACTCTTTGGTAGTTTGTAGAAGAGATATTTTAAAAAGGTTGCCTGATCTGGCCTGGATTAAAGTTGCTGGTTTGGGGCTAAAAGACACTATCTAACTGGTAATCTTCAGTCAGGGTTCATTGTCTGTTTAGATTACTCAACTTTCAATAACAAAGGTGCCAGATGGCGCCGGAGTGGAGATACACATTGCATGCATTTAAGACCAGGTTTTTAGCATATACACTTGGATGCATTATTGTCTTCATAATCATTACAAGAGCTCTTTTCCAAGCTGTGTTAAACAATGATGTTTACTGAATATATATCCATGTCCCAAAGACAGCACTGGGGTCATCTCACCCTTCTGCAGAACTTGTACTCTGAACTGGGTATACAGATTAAAACAAAATAGATAAAATCAACTTCGTGTTTTAGGATGGGGTCTATATCCTTGGTTAATGTCTGTTGATGTAAGTCTGTTAGTTTGGGAGACCTGTAACTGCCTGGGAATACCATCCCAGAGATTTTCCTCTGCTCATGATGTGCTTCCTCATAACTGGAGTATTAGTAAATGCAAATTTGACTAAAAGTCAAATGTAATGCAAGAGGCATTCAAACAGCTTTTGATTTGCATTAATTTTTCAGATAGTGCGGTTCTTGCCTCCCTGGTATCACCTGTGTGATTCATCTCATCAAAAAGTGAGGAATCTAGCCCAGACTAGGTGCTTGTGTTACACTTATAATGAGAGGTACACACAAGAGGAAATTTGTCTTATGTTTTTGTGTTTGCCTTCCCTTTCCAGTATATATCCACTTTATGTGATTGTCAGTAACTGGGCAGCAGTTCTGTGTTTAGGAACAAAAACCCGAACAAAACCAAACAAAAAACCATTCAGAAAGCCACAAAACCCTCAAACAGCTAAAGCACAGACCCTTGATTTTTGGCCAGTTCAGCTGTCTCTTTGACCAAGATGGCTGAGCCAGAATAAAGAAAAAACAAAATTACCATATCACAAATTCTTGAGTCAAAAGTAATTTTGAAATGATCATTTAATGAATCAAATCTTCAAAATTAATTTACACATCTCTGAAGCAGAAAGCTCAGAACTCATTATTTGGCAGATTTCAGGGCCAAGTATAGGTGCGATTTGGCTTAAAAAGCCTTTGGCTGCCAAACTGAGGAAGAAAGTAAACAAATATGCTAGTCTTGGCTTTGGGAGTTATAGGCATATGTTAAATAGAATTGCCTCTAAACACAGCTGCAGAACTGAATCTCTGATGTAATAAAGCTGTCTGGTTTATGGCAGACATACATCAACACTGCTCTGATGGCTCAATCCGTTAGAATCACAGAATGACAATAACTTCTTTGTATATTACAAATAAATCACCTCTATCACTCAACATGTTTAGATAAATTGTAAATCATCTGGTAAGTTTTGCTTGAGAAATATAGAGCTGTTCGAGTTCAAGAGTACGTAGAATTAACAGAGAAAAAGGTTGAAGATTTTATCTATCTCCTCCATCAACATGTTTATTTCACTCAAGGGACTTAACCACATGCATTTGGAAAATGAAAGTCAGAAAAAGAACACTTTAATAATTTTGGCCTCCAACATCCAGACTCACCAACAAGCCAATGAACTATGATTATATGTAGAAGCCTTTTAAAAGGAGAAAAAGAATTCATGTAAAAAGTCTAGGCAAGACCCTTTAACTGGTGTTTGAATCCCAACAGCTTCACTCTAGAATAGTGTTGCAAACATGAGATTTTCAAGCCAATTGTTCAACTTGTTTTAAACTACGTTTATATTTTTGCACACATAAAAGTGGGGAATCATTTTGCCACAATTTACCCAGGCAATTTTGTTTGTTTAAATGATTGCATCAATAGATATTCTCTGAAAGCATCAAAGAGTTGACAAAGTGCCACTACTTCTAAGTGCAAAATTATACTTGGACCCACTATCTCCTGCTCACTTGCGATTGGTATATATATTCTGGTGTGGTTAAAACACGATAGGAGGTGAAATAAGTGATATATATATATGTAAATATGTATATATATGCATATAGAAGGGCATGTACACAGACGTAGTCATAAAGCTGGTCATGTACTAACTTGATGACTCTTAAGAATGAGGAGGGTTGACATTTTTCAGTAGAAATTTAAGTACTTCTGCATATTCAAACAAATTCAGAGTTTTTATTTAATCAGTTGGGCTCTTCATAGCTCCCTGTATGCTACAAAAGCAAAGTTTGAATTTTATGACATGACTTCAAAGACTTCTCTCCCTTATCTCAAAACATTTTATGTCCAACATGAGTCAGATAATAGTTTAGGAGATCTTTGAACGTTTTTTTCTTGAAAATATGCCTATACCAATTAGATGTTATTTTTATAAGATATGACTTTTTTAAACTGACAGTAAAATAAAAACCAAGTTAAAGGAAGTTTAGAAAAAATATTCTTTAAAATCCAAAATTCAGACAAGATTATGTGTTACACTGTGCGTATTGCAAATCTGCGACTTTCACCACTGTTGTCAGCCAAAATCTTGTGGTTCTCAGCCTACTGCAGTTTAGAGCAGACTAGGAGGTCACCATGAGCCTGTTCACAAGAACAGCCAGGAAACAGTTTTGATCAGCTTTCCACAAGTTGAAAGTTGTCGTATCCAAGCAGCACTCACAGCTGGCCAATTGTGGCTGGTTTCCAGCTTGTTTCAGTAAGCTTCTCAGAGAGATTGGGATGTGACGGGAGAACCAACTTGATTCTGTCAGCACGCTCTAACTCACTTGGACAAGTTTGGAAAACTGACTTAATCAGTTAAAACTAGACTAGAACCCACAACAATGTTCACTACAATCCTGTTGTGATTCTAGATGCATATTAGCTCCCGTTTCCTAAAAAAAGGCAATTACAGTTTGATGAGAACCAAATTCCCAGGAGTTTCACAGAGTGGTGAATAAAAACAGCAAAAAGTAGTTATCTTCCCTTATAGCTGCAGTATCTTAATCATCCTTAATTACCGCAAAGGCTGATTTTTTTGGGGTTAGGTTACTGGAGGCAGTGAGCCCAGTCCTGAAAAATTGTGATCCTGGGGCACCCTGGAGCTTCAAGTCAAGCCACAGCTGCTGCATTTTTTCCTGGCAGACACCAGTCTTTGCTGAGAGTGTCAGTCAGAACAGGTGGCACCACAGCTGCAGCATGGTGAGATGCTATGCAAAGTAGATGCTGCGCACTACCACTCATATAAATGAAACACAGCGCACGTTATCAAGTAAGAAAGTTATATGTGCTTTATGCAGCTATAGGTGCCTTTTTTATAGATAAAGTAATGAAAAAGCATCAGGTCATTCTTTGTTTCTTGATTAGCTGATTGAGCACTGTTGTTTCTCAATTGAATTGTTACATATATCTTTTATATGCTCAATTCTAACCAGCAAAGCCTTAGCCTGCAAATAACAAAGATGAACAGCTAATCCTGTTTTAATAAACTGGTAAGTGGATAGACATTTTTCTTTGTTACCAAGTGCATCCCACTCGCCATTGCTATGTCTCATGCTCTTTATTTTTCACCATGTTTCTTTTGCAAAATTTTGGCTCCAAACTCTACTGTCAGGGATGGTTATTTGTAGCAATCTTCTCCATGAAACAATAAAAGCTGTGAGCTCAAGGCAGAACAATGCTTTCAGAACATTTTGAACAGGTAGGATTGTACAGGGTGTCTTTTCACAGAATCATAGAATGGTTTGGGTTGGAAGGGATCTTTAAAGGCCATCTGGTCCAACCCCCCTGCCATGTGCAGGGACATCTACCACTAGATCAGGGTGCTCAGAGCCTCATCCAACCTAACTTTGAATGTGTCCAGAGATGGGGCATCTACCACCTCTCTGGGCAACCTGTTCCAGTGTTTCACCACCCTCATCGTAAAAAATTTCTTCCTTATATCTAGTCTAAATCTACACTCTTTTAGTTTAAAGCCATTACTCTTGGTCCTATCACTACAGGCTCTGCTAAGAAGTTTGTCCCCTTCTTTCTTTGAAGTCCCCTGTAAGTAGTGAAAGGCCTCAATAAGGTCTCCCCTCAGCCTTCTGTTCTTGAGGATGAAGAACCTCAACTCTCTCATGCCTTCTTCATAGGAGAGGTTTTCCAGTCCTCTGATCATTTTTTGTGGCCCTTTTTTGTTTTTGTAGGAGAAAATTCACAAGTAGTGCAGAACAGCTTGTGTCCTACTGCTTTTTTCGTCTTAGAATCATTTAGATTGAAAAAGACCCTTAAGATCATTGACTCCAAATCTTCTCCAAAGGCAGAAATGTCTGTGTGGGGCAGTGTCTCATTTTGGCAGGATTCTGCCTCGTTTTGTATGTTTGTAACTAGGTGTCTTCATTAAAAAAGAAAAATGCTTTCCTCAATGTACCAACAGAAACAGCAATGAAATTTGTGATTGTGGGTTCAGAAATAGCTGAAAGGAAGATTCTGGTCTTGGTGGATTTTACCGGATAAAGTCTAGCACTGGGTAAGGACATCATAGTCAATAATTTAGTGATTGTTCTGCAAGGCAATATTGATCAAACAGCCATTCTTTTGTCATGCTTTTCACCCAAAGTCTTCCAATGAGAGAGAAGATATGAAAAATAACAGGGTCCACTGACATACACACACACAGACACACAGCCCCATTGCATTTTCTTTAAATCTATAAAAATTTTCTTGTTTGGAAGAACCAATATTCTCCTTAAATCCATAGACATTTAATTGACATGAATGGCCTTCAGTAGTTCACATCTGTATGAATTTCTTGATAGTTTTTTTTGCCTCAGGACATGGCTCAACATTAACGACACTCTGCTTTTTGAAACCAGGGCTGAGTTTCAGTGCACTAGATAGATAAAGCTTTGATGATAGATAAGCATCTGTAAAACAACAGCAATGAAACAAGATTATCACTTTCCAGACCACAACTTCTGTACTGATCTTGTGCTTTTGGAAAAGTGGCTGTAGTGCCATCTGCTGTCCTCCTAATGGGCAAAATATTTCCCAAGAATTTTTCCTCTAGTGCTAGGGATTGGTTAGTGCAATGTATGAAATATAAGTTATTAAAGCTCACAGAGAACTCTGTGCTGGTATAATATAAAAGATGAAGTGATTAGGAAAAGCACAAAGTACATTTTTTTCTGTAATGAGTGCATTAGTCTGAAAATCGCAACAGGATCTCAAAACTGATATTTACACTGAACACGTCTATTTATGTGATCTTACTCACTTTCAGCCCCACTTTGAGTATCGGTGTTTCTGAACTTATTCCATTTGTCCTCAAGTTCTATGTTAAGAAGAAACAGAAAATAAAATAAAATGAAAGTAGTCTTGGAATGTTATGGAGAAATCTAGATGGAAGAAAGAATCACCAGTATAGACAGTATGAAGAAAGAAAGAATATTTATGAGAGGAAGAATAGCTACAAATATGAAGTTTCACAATTTGCATTAGCAGAAAGAAAAATTAAAGTGTTTGCAATGGATATATTGATGGATGTTTTTATTCTTCAGAATAAGAGGAACAAAACCTGAAAGCTGAGTTTGGGCCACAAAATTAAAGGTGAAGATGGAAGACTCCTACTTACTTTTGCAACAGAAAGTAAAATGGGGTCTAGATGTGAGTTCCAGATTTGGCCCTCAGCTGTAGTCACTACCAAGTTGTCAGGATGCACACTTACACAGATATGGCCTGTGCCAGCTAGCACTTTTCTAGCCAATGTCCAGGCATGCTTCGGATAGCACGGGCTAGGTCTCGTCCCAAAGAAAGCGATTTTGGCATGGTTTAACAGAACAAGAGAGTTAAGCCCTGCAGATGTGAATACCACTATACCATTTGTCCCTGAGCTGACAAACGATCTCTAGACCATATTCTACACAAGACCAGAATAAAATCTGGTCCTGTTTCTTCTTATTTACTAAAAGTGGCATTGCAGATATTCCCAATGACACTGAGGAACACCTGTCTGTGGCATAAATATACTGAAGGAAAAAAGGAAAGAATTTTGTGACTTTTGGTATAGTCTTCTGAGTGTACCTTGTGAGTCTCTCTTGATGGTCTCATAATGACTATATATGCAAAAAAATTAGCTGACATTTTTATTATATTAAACACATATGATGCAAAAACAGTGCTTTAAAAGAAAAGAGCAATAAGGATACGGAAAATATATAGCCAAAATACTAGACATGTTGATTAGGCTACTAAAATAATTGGGTTACTCACTACAATTTAAGCTAATATAAGAATTAAGGAGTGAATCAACAGCTATCTAAAATCCATATTTACAATTAAATTCTTGAAACTCAGTGAATTTGCTGCACTCAGTTTAGTTTGTTCTCTCAGTGTCATAGTTTTACCAACTGTAGTACTGTCTACTCTTGCCACTTGTGTCAAGGATGATTAGATTAGCAATCAGTGCTGGGCTCCAGTTATGGGTGTGGGATGCATATACAATATCCGTGACTTCCCTGTAGCAGAAACATGAACACCTGCTAACTTTAAACACACATAAATGAAAGTAAAAATCTTCTCCCTGCTGTTACTCGCTGTTTAGGGATTCAAACCTATGTCATAAACATACACAGACTCTGTATTCTCTTCTGCTGATCCCCAGCCTGTCTCACTTGAGATGACCACAGCTTCAGAAATTTTCTTTCTAAAAATGTCTAATAGACTTGAAAGAACCATGACAGAGAGTGAGACCAGCGCAGTATGTTCACTTTGCCAGCACTAGAGGCCAACACTGCAGTTCAGCTGCAGGTCCTGTTATCTTGTAGTCCCAGTTGAGGCTACAAGTCCCACCGAATTTTGGAGCGGGTAGAAAGGGACCTCTGGTTAGGCAATGTTTTCTTTGGAGCAAATGGAGTATAGGTATCTGGGCTAGGCTATTTCCAACTAGCTGGACGGCTGGATGGTTGTCTTGACCTTTCCTAAGGAGTAACACAAGCTTAAGTTCTCCCCTTTGGCATTCCTTGAAGGTACCATGTAATCCTTGCCAGAGCAAAGCTTTGTGTCCATACAATGCAGATAAGAGATGACTGTGCCTGTATGAACAACCTCTTTTTGAAATGTGCACTTTGTCCAAGATGCTCTGCTGTCATGTTTATTAATGGTATATTTTTAAAAGTTTCCATTAGTGTTTATTTATTGGATTTTAATGGCCTTGCCAAGGTTATGAGTGCCTTGGCAGGGGGACTTGATAAATTCTGTTCTTGCTATTGCTGGCTTAGTCTAACTTAGTCAGATGAATTTAATCATGATAGTGACATCTGGCAATTTTGCAAAATAGAACCCATTAGAAGTCACTTCTGTTTAAACTCTAACTGTTCATTAAGTATGAACAATTACTCCTCATTAGATATTTTTAACATATTCATAACCAGGTTTTGCTATAATTTCATTATAATTATTTATCATAAAGTCAGTTTGTATACACCTGAAAACTTATAGAATATGCATGCATCTTGATACAGTAGTATTTTTGTTTAAGAAGTTAAGGTACTTTATTGTCTTCTTTTTATGCTGCAAATATATACTATTTCTTGCCTTCTTTTTTCAGGATTGATAAGATCAGTGTTATATATTATTTGGATAAATTTATACTTCAAACATCTTTCATGTAATTCCATATTAAACAAGACATTCTCCATTCTGTCAGAAGTTACAAATAATGGTCGTATTACACCAACAAAAAAAGCAAGTGCACAGCTGGTGACATTTATGTGCCATAAACTATGAACTAATGTGTTATAAAAGGAAATTAGTAAGATACATTTATCAAAATTGGAAGGGTGCAAAGTGAGGATTATGCCATTGTTACTTCCATTTACTTTTATAGATGAAATACTCTTTTTTTTTAAACAGAAATCAGCTGTCAAGCCTGCCTATCCCTGGCAATCAGCAGAACTTCTGCTTTCCCAGAATTTGGTGTGCAGTCACCCATCAACACCTTCTGAATATCCATACAGATTCTTGACCCTGCTGTCTTCTCCAGCATGAAAGAAGTTTGTACAACATAGGTGAATTTCTTTCTTCAAACATGCAGTCATGCAATCAATAATAAAGAAAACAGATAATGAAAGTGCTGCTTATAGCCAGTTCCAGCTCAGAGCTAAGCTTCCTAACCTTGATAATTTTTGCGGAGGATCTACCCTAATACCAGCTACAAGTTCAGATAATTAAAGGCTATATTCCACATCCAGCACAAGGTGGTTTAGAACAAGCTATCTGGAGATCACTCTGTCTCTCTGTTACCACTGCATTAAGCTAAGATGTCTGTTTAGATAGATTTGGAATTCTTTGTGGCTTTTCATGTGAGAATGACACAATGTGATTTAGTTTGTCATGAAAGAAAGAATTCTAGAAAAGCAGGGTTGTATAATCACTGAATCACACAAACATTCAAGTTGGGAAGAGGCGTTTAGTTCACTCTCCTGCTTAAAGCAAGGACACCACTAAATTAGATAACATCAGGTTACTCAGGGCTTTGTTCAGTCAGATCATGAAAAGCTCCAAGTAAGGAGACTGCACAGCCTCCCTGGGCAGCCTGCTCCTCTGCCTGACTGCTCTCATGGGGAAGAAGTTATTCCTCATTCACAGTTAGAACCTGTCTTGGCTCAGTTTACGCCTATTGTTTTTCATTCTTCCACTATGGACCGTATGTACAATCATACATAGAATACATTTATATATACATCTGCTTTTAACATATAACCTCTGTCTCTTATTTTCCTGTTATGCCCTTTCAGAAAGAACCTGGCTCCATCTTCTTGGTAACCTCCTCTTAGGTATCGTAAGGCTGCTAGTTGGTCCTCCCCAAGCACTTTCTGAAGGTTAAAAAAGCCCTTTTCCCTCAGCCTCTCTTCATACTTCATGAGCCCTATTCCACTGACAATCCTCTAAACTCGCTCAACTTCATCAACACCCTTCTTATGCTGGGGAGTCCAAAACCAGATGCACTATTCCAGATGTGTTCTACCAAGCACCAAGTTAAGGGGAATAATTGCGTCCCTCAATATAATGGCTATGCTCCTGTTAGTGCTGTCAAGGATGCTGTATCCATCATCACTGCCAAGTGTCCCCCAGGATACCCAGGTCCTGTTCAGCGAAGCTGCACCCTAGCTTCATGGTCTCCAACCCATACCAACACAACTGTATTTCCTGAATTTCATGGAGTTCTGAAGTTCCTGTCAGCCCATTCCTCTTGGTTGCCTAGGTCCCTACCCATGCCCGCAAGCATCTTGACTGCATCCTACACTTTGGTGACATCTGCAAATTTAATGAGGGTGCATGAGAAACTGCATCTCCAGAACTGCAAATGTAAGTCCTGCGGTGACAAATGGGCCCTCCTGTCCTTTTAGGCTTGTAAGGCAAACATTGTAAAAAATGGCAATTAGAAGTAAAAGACACGCAAAACCCTAGCAAATAGTCCCTGAAAATGATTACATGGATGCTATCAACATGGCACATTATTTCAGTGGCTGACAGATATTTACTGAAACTGAACGCAGCAAGAGCAGAAGTCACACCAGTGTTGAGGAAACTAAAGCAGCTCTGATGCTTTGATACTGCTGGGCCACGCAGGAGATTGAGGCAAGTGTCTGCGTTTGTAGCTGACGCTAAGCTACAACACAGCAGTGTCGCACTCCTGTGCCAGTAGTGAGACAGAGAATCCTATTTCACACCTACCGCAAATTGTTTGGCCTTTATAACTCTCATTTGCTTCACATCTCAGCCTGGTGATGTACTTGGGCATAAAACAAACAGATACTATTCAGGTTCTCGTATGCAAGGTTACTCAGCTCATCTTCCACATTCTCTGCGCTTAACGGCGCAAAATATGCAACTCTAAAAAGAGCAGGATATCAGCAGAGAAAGTCTGAAGCACCTTCATCGGGAAGCTGTTCCTTGCCATTGACTACGGCAAGAGTTTATTAGGTATTTTAACTTTTAACTGGAGATGTCTAAGTTTGCATAGCAATACATTTCCTTGAGGTCTTTTACTTACAGGATATTCCTGTGAAGGAAGAATATATACGTCCCTAGCCAAGCTATAAGAACAGAGAAAATATCAGACATGAAACTCTTTCCCAGTTTTTATTTCACCTTCCTGCAGAGTCTTTGAGCTTGTTCAGATTCTCAGTCTTTACCTGTGAATTGCCCTAAACATTAGGATCTCAGAGAGACAGCCCCAAAGATTGAGCAGAAGTTTCATCTGACAGCTCTGTTGCACTGGCAAAAGTAAGACTTTTATAGTAAGGCTGAAGTTAACCTGTAAAAAGAACTTTAGTTGATGCAGCCTTAAAAAGCAGAAGGAGGAATGACCGAGAACTATACATTTTTAGCATTGTCTTCCACAAGCGCAATATGAGTTTTGGCAACCTTGCCTTGTATAATACTTAAGCAACACACATGGTCACAAATAAACCCCTCTAGGTAGTTGATCAAAATGATGGTCTTGAC
Source organism: Opisthocomus hoazin (assembly GCF_030867145.1). Taxonomy (NCBI): domain Eukaryota; kingdom Metazoa; phylum Chordata; class Aves; order Opisthocomiformes; family Opisthocomidae; genus Opisthocomus; species Opisthocomus hoazin. Next base: position 119,900,403 of record NC_134415.1, read on the forward strand.
TGTAAATGCCAAACTAAGGAAACAATTTTATTCAAGTTTACCTGTAGAATTATTTTCATATAATGAAAATTCTCACTTTACTACATCTTTTCATATACTATGTTATAACCTAGTTATGGAAACTGCAGAAAATTGTTTAAATAATAAGAGAATTTATTTGCAGATGCTCTGTGGGATAAGGAATAATTCATCCCAAGGCTGTGGTAAATAATTGAACTGAATATAGCATAGCATTTATATGGACCCAAATTAATCTACATAGGCATAGTTTCTCTGTCTTTTAAGATAGCTGGAAAAAGATGGTCAAAGAAAGCATACCCGCGCTCACGAGCGAGACTGGCAAACTGACAACAGCAGATGAGGAGAAAGCTGAGGTACTCAACAATTTTTTTGCCTCAGTCTTCACTGGCAACCTCTCTCCTCACCCCTCCCGAGTCAATGAATGGCATGAAGGAGACCAGGAGGGTAAAATTCCTCCAGCTGTAAGTGAAGACCAGGTTCGGGACCTCCTGCAGAACCTAAACGTAGAGAAGTCCATGGGACCTGATGAGATACATCCCAGAGTCCTGAGGGAACTGGCTGACGTAGTTGCCAAGCCACTCTCCGTGACATTTGAAAAGTCATGGCAGTCAGGGGAAGTTCCCAGTGACTGGAAAAAGGGAAACATTGTGCCCCTTTTCAAAAAGGGTAGAAAGGAAGACCCTGGGAACTACCGACCTGTCAGCCTCAACTCTGTGCCTGGGAAGATCATGGAACAGATCCTCCTAGAAGATATGCTAAGGCACATGGAGACCAGGGAGGTGATTCGAGACAGCCATCATGGCTTCACCAAGGGCAAGTCCTGCCTCACCAACCTAGTGGCTTTCTATGATGGTGTAACAACAAGGGTGGACAAGGGAAAACCTATGGATGTCATCTACCTGGATTTTTGTAAAGCCTTTGACACGGTCCCCCACAACATCCTTCTCTCTAAATTGGAGAGCCATGGATTTGATGGGTGGACCGTTCGGTGGATAAGGAATTGGTTGGATGGACGCAGCCAAAGGGTAGTTGTCAACGGCTCAATATCCGGATGGAGACCAGTGACGAGTGGAGTCCCTCAGCGGTCCGTACTGGGACCGGTGCTGTTCAATACATTTATCAATGACATGGACAGCGACATCGAGTGTACGCTCAGCAAGTTTGCAGATTACACCAAGCTGAGTGGTACGGTTGATACACCAGAAGGATGGGATGCCATCCAGCGGGACCTGGACAAGCTGGAGAACTGGGTCTGTGTGAATGTCATGAGGTTCAACAAGGCCAAGTGCAAGGTCCTACACCTGGGTCGGGGTAATCCCCACTATTAATACAGGCTGGGGGATGAAAGGATCGAGAGCAGCTCTGCTGAGAGGGACTTGGGGGTACTGATAGACGAAAGGCTGGACATGAGCCGGCAATGTGGGCTGGCAGCCAAGAGGGCCAACCGTGTCCTGGGCTGCATCAAGAGAAGCGTGGCCAGCAGGTCGAGAGAGGTGATTCTGCCCCTCTACTCTGCTCTGGTGACACCTCACCTGGAGTACTGCGTTCAGCTCTGGAGCCCTCAGCACAAGAAGGACATGGAACTGTTGGAGCGGGTCCAAAGGAGGGCTACAAAAATGATCCGAGGGCTGGAGCTCCTCTCCTATGAGGACAGGCTGAGAGAGTTGGGCTTGTTCAGCCTGGAGAAGAGAAGGCTGCGAGGAGACCTGATTGCAGCCTTTCAGTACTTAAAGGGAGCCTATAGGAAAGATGGGGACAATCTTTTTAGTAGAGACAGCAGTGACAGGACGAGGGGTAATGGTTTTAAACTAAAACAGGGTAGGTTTAGGCTGGATATAAGGAAGAAATTCTTTCCAATGAGGGTTGTGAAACACTGGAACGGGTTGCCCAGAGAGGTAGTGGAGGCCCCATCCCTGGAAACATTCAAGACCAGGTTGGACAGGGCTCTAAGCAACCTGATCTTGTTAGTGGTGTCCCTGCTCGCTGCGGGGGGGGTTGGACTAGATGACCTCTAGGGGTCCCTTCCAACCCAAAACTTTCTATGATTCTATGATTCTAAGGTTTTGTCAATTCTGAGCTTTTAATTAGATCATTTGAAAGTCTAAAAAAACGTTGCAGACTCAGACCAAATTTTAAACACTGTGTCAAGGGTATTATCAAAAAGTAGCTATTTGAAAATTCATAGGGTTCTTATGCTTAAAGAGGAGAGTCTCTTGAGAAACAGATGTGGAGCATTTGGGTAATCTTTGCATGTAGTTGTCTTCTCATGGCTACCTAGCTTCAGCTTTGCTCAGGGAGGAGCTTCTGTTATCATTAGTTCCCCAACATCTACAATATAAATCTGTAGACGCATAATGGGCTACTGGGATACAAGATATTTAGTTTTGGTCTTTCTAACCCCAAATAATTTTTGTGTGAATGGTGTAGATTGTCATCTATCCACTAGTGAATAAGTGTCCATAGCATATTCCAGATGAAATGTTTTACAGGAGGAAGGGTAACAAGAAATCCTGAATACGGAAACTAAAACCTTTTAAAATAACTGCCCAAGGGGGTACATTACTTTCATAGCATCCCAGAAGAAAACTATAAAGAAACATTTCCCTAAGTATTACTTGTTAAAATATACTCATAATTCCTAAATGCCCTTCCTGGCTAAAATCATTCATCTGACAGTTTTCATCTCTCTCTCCTCTTTTCTTGTTATTAGAATGTGGCAAAAAGCTGCCAAAAATAAAAATTGACTGAAAAGTCTGCACTATTTTATTTTTCAGCACAAAAATAACAGCTATTCACAATTCAAAAATGTCATGAATTTCTTTGAAATATGGCACTTTTTGGTAAAAAGTTGCAACACTTCCAGAAATGTATTTAGAACTGTTCAGTCAGTTGGAAGATTAATATTTGTATTTGTTTTATTTTGAGACAATGCCAAATGTTGAAATACCAGATATACCACCTAGGATATGGCATGACAGTGAGAATGCTAACAAAGCTTTCTGTAGTGGGAGTAGATCCTTTCTATATACCAACATGAATTAATGGATTAAATTTCTCATAAACAATGTTATCTATCTAATCTCAGATACTTATCACCGTGGTATCTAACCATTAGAGAGCAAACAAATACATCACTGAATATGTTACAAACGGTCTAGAAAACTAAAAAATAGAACATCATCTAGTCTTCTGTTTGTCCAGCTCTGTTACAAGGCATTTCACAGAATCATAGAATTATTAAGGTTGGAAAAAACTTCTAAGATTTTCAAGTCCAACCATCCACCCAAAACCACCACGCCTACTAAACCATGTCCCGAAGTGCCATATGTACACATTTTTTTAACACCTCCAGGGATGGTGACTCCATCCCTGGTCAGTCTCTTCCAATGCTCGACCACTCTTTCAGCTAAGAAATTTTTCCTAATATGAAGTCTAAACCTCCCCTGACGCAACTTGTCTCTTCCTCCTATTATCTTGTTTCATTTTGGAAGTTACTGAAACTAAAGAGTGGAAAAATGTCATCAGTATATGTTCCATAATGTCTTAGTAAATAAGAGAACCCCAAGGAAATACTTCTTCATAAGGAAATATTGCTTTGCAAAACCCGAAACTTTTAATAGGAATCTTCATATCAGTCTGACAACCAGAATCACACCATGGAAGTGTACCGATGGCAATACTTTCCTGTAATATCTAATGCCACAAGAGATTTCAGCCAACTTGACATGCTCTGCATGCTGCTTTTGTAGTAAAGAACTCCCTCAGCTCTTTGAATTTGTGCTTAATATGTCACGGAAAAAAGTTATGTCTTTAAAAATGACTTTTCCTACAATGTTGTTTTAGTCCTGCAGGTTACTACCCTCCCCTCATAAAAATCTTACAGCACAAAATTTTCCAGAATGCTCCCCACTTTGCCAAAGTGATGTGATACCTATTTGGGGTGCTATTGTGCCAGTAGTGTATTAAAAGTTCCTCATGGTTTCTTAACAGGAGGTGGAAGATGCAGAAGCTGAGATGGTGTAAATTTACCATTTGAGCAACTTTACATAATCTCGTAACATTATTAACACAACTAGGAACATCATAATCTCTGTGACTCTCTGTGGTTGTGTTTTAAGAATGGATACACTGCTCTGCTATTAGTTTTGGGTTGTGTAAGACAAAGAACAAGAATAAATGTGTTCTTAGGCAGTATTCTGCTAGGTGAGGTTGGGAGTAGCTAGTAGAAATGGCGCAAATTCTGTGATGAAATATTACGCTCCCCAGATTTTATGGACATTTATAGACAAATGTCAATAAATATGAACCGTGGAACTATTCAGTACAGAAATTGCTTGTAGGGCTATACTCTACAGGTATGTAGGTAGAATTGCTTGTGCCAATTAAAGTACAACTGATATCTAACTGTGTAACAGAAATTCTTCATCTTTTCATACACACACACACACACACACATACAAATTCTAAAAGCTTATCAATGACTTAGCTTGTCAAAATAAAATTCTCATTAGTAATCAGGTAACACCTTTATGCCTCTAAGATAAGGATTTAACTGTGAAGGCTTTCAAATTCCTTCCAAGTGGCCTGTTTGGTATAATTATTTATTGCTCATTTCAGACACTTCAAAACTATATTCCCATTAGCTACAACCCAATGTCATACCAGCTTACAGTTTTCATCGAGATGTTCCACTATAAATTCAGTATTGCCATGCTAGTTTATCTTGTACTTACCAGAGGTTTATTTACACTGTTCTGGGTTGCTGTCTCAAAGTCCTTCTCTTCTTTGATCCCTTACTCCAGGAAATTTTTATTTTTGCTTTTAGCATAGATGTCATGTTGCACTTGATGTTGGAGATTACTGCGTTCTTGAAGTCACACTACATCAGCTAAAAGAAGATGTAATCTTCTTGATACAGTCCATCATTCTTCTTAGAACTGTGTAACTTGGTATCAAAAAGATTCTTTACTTTGATACATTAGATGGATTAAATTCAGGCACTTGAAATCTCTGATGAGTATGCAAAAAGTATGTATCAAGAAGTTCCATATAACATGTCTTCCATGGATTATAAAGCACCCTATTCATCACTGTGCCTCAAGAGAATGCAAAAGCCAAAAGCAGAAGTCTAAAAGTCATAACAATAACGTAGCAAAAAAGCCCACATTCCAAAACCAGAGGAGCTGATCATGCTTATGCTTTCCTTGCTTTATTGCTAGGTAGCTGTCCTTGACTAACTTCCCTGCCCAGTGTGAAGTATTTAATTTATACTCCCCAAACCTCATTAAGCCTCTTGCTGCACACGGCATCAGCTACCTGTGCAGAATCAAGAGTTTTCTTAATGCACTGCAGAAAGCGTGGGTACTTTTTAGGTACACTTTTGGCATCGGTGTAAATTAGCCTGTAAGCTACATTAGCCTGTAAGATTTGTTTGGGTGTTATCTTAGGATAAACTGCCTCAAGCCTGTATCTTTAGGCTTTGTGTGAAAAGTCACTAGAGAAAGATTTGCTTATAGAGAAAATTGGTATTTCTTGACATACTCTGAAAGAAGGAGAAGAACATAAATGAAAAGGGTTTTTAACACCTGCACAGTTCCATTTGCAGACCACCATTAGCTCCAGAGATTTCCCAAGAAGAGAGATATCAGTCACTTCAAAATATACTTCCCACTACTATACCTCAAAAAGAGTTGTGAGATGTATGGAAACTCAAAGTCATTACTAGGTCTGAAGAGCTATAGTTTAGATTAAAATCATATATCTAAGAAGTGTCCTATGCTTCCTATGGATGACACTTTGTATGATTTAAGCCATCTCTCATATTTTTTCTCTCTGTGTCCTAAATCCCTCGGCCCAGGATTTTCATAATGAAGGAAACTAGAAAATGTTCAAGGCAATGTGGGGTTTTTTTTTTCTGTTTGCCTGTTTGTTTTTTGGGGGTGAGCGTGGGGTTTGTTAGGTTGGGATTTTTCCTTCTCAGCCGTAATCTAGTAGAGGATAAAACTTTGCAGTATCAAACCAGGCTGACTACATTTTTTTGGGAAGGAACCTCTCATCACAGCTGAGAATGTTGCATTTCTTTTCAGTAGTAAGAAGAGCTACCCCCTCTGCTAGCAGCCACCCCAGGGATATGTCCTACATACAGGATCACAGGAGGCTGAGGTCCGATTTGAGCTTTGCAGCGCTAAATGAAGTCAGTGACTTAAACCTGGGTCATTCTCATGCCAGATAAGTGTCTTGTTCACACGTCTTTACTTGGGTCACCCATGAAAACCAGTCTCCATTTCATTGCAAAGAAGGTAAATAATTATGTTTCAAAGAGTGAGAAAGCTGTTTTCTTACAGATCTGCTTCAATAAAGGCTTGATTCCTAATGGCTTTTTAATAATCTTTGGATCAAGTCTTCAATTTCCATTAAAATATAAATGCAGACATTGTGCTTTTGTGTAATTTAATCACAACATTCCTTCAGTTGACGTACATACATATGCATATGCACACGTTCTTCTGAGTTAAACCATGAGTGCACAGAGCTTCCAAATTCCTTGTAAACTGTATAATGAAAGAATGTAAACTTAGCTGTTTTCATTACAAAGATTAACAAAAGAGAATCCTGAAAATAAATTTTCTAGCTTTTTATTAACTGAGCTATCAACTCACTGCCTAATAGACCATTTAGGAAACTATCTCTACAGTTTGCCAGCCAGAATCATCCAAAGAACAGAAATGAGGGGAGAGTAACAAAAAGATGTTTTGAGGGGTAATTCAAAGGGGAAAAACTGAAGGTCCCTGCAATCTGGGAAGCAAATAGAAGAAATACCTCTTGGATAGGCAACTGTAGGGTAAAATTATTTTGAGTTTTATTTTCTAATATAATGCAACTCTATGCTTAATCATGTATCCTGTTGAGTTCAGAGACTATGAATCGATTTTTTTTAGTTCAGCCTTCACCTTAAAAGAGTATATGTCCTAGAAATCTCCTTTTTCTTCTCCAATTAATCCTATCACAAAAATTCTGATAGGATAGTCATCAGCTATCTTGTGTGAACCTTGAATTAAGAATCTGTCTTAATTTTAGAAAGAGACAGGGGAAATATTAAAGCAGGCATCATGTCACTTTCCAACACTGGTTAAATTCATAACCATTGCTTTGTAAATGAAGCATAACCATCCAAAGAATGCCGCTGACAGGTAGCTAAGCTGTTGCTGTAATATGTATTTACACTCCCCATAACCATACTTTTCAGAGATACTTTCAGCCATTTAGAAACTGCTCAGCTGAGAAATATTTGTTAACTTCTTATACGTGATTTATCATTTTCTAATTTTATTAATATTTCAGTTGTCAGATGTATACAAATAGCAAAGGAAATTGTGTAAGCTGAAGTCACAGCAGAATCCATCCTTAAATGCTTCATACCATTCTGGTTCATATCTTGGTGCTCTGTTGCTGTTCGGTACCAGGGAGTCAGATTTAGACGGGGGGGGGAAGGGAAAGAGACTGCAAGATAGTAAGCACTTTCGAAACTCCCAGCTCCACATTAAATTAATTGCCAACACAATTGATAAATGATTCCACGTGCCAAATTTTTAATAAGCTAGTGCAAAGCCTTCATCTCTCCATACCATTAGAAATAATGAAACAGGCAAAAAAGAGGTGACCTGGGAAATTTAACTTCATTTATGGTCAATTAACATAAACATTTGATTATCCCTTTGTCATCGCCTCAGGCTACACCCAGGTCTATTGGTGAGGCAAAAGGAGGCGCAGGAGGTTGTGGTCAGTGCATAACGGTTTCTTTCTGCTGCTTATGTTTCTTACTCTTTTATTCCTCTGTTCCTTCCTTCTTTCTTGTTTCCCCTGCTCTAGGATGGGTCTTCCATGTGTCACATTCCCTTCAGGGATGCCACCAGTCCCACCATGCAGCACCTCCTACTACTCTCACCTTGTTGTACCTTTCTTTTGGCATTCACCTCCATCTCTTTAACACGCTATTAAGGCCACCTCTGCAGCTCTATCCCCACAAAGCCTTTCTGATTTATGCCCCAAACAAATATTTATTGCATAACTTGGACTTCTGCTTCCAGAGCAATCCTTTGACTGGACTAAGCCCAGAGCTAAGTAGCAGAGTATCTAAAGATGCTGAAGGCACTCTTCACTCAAAATATGCAGACGTCAATCCTCATCAAGGGTGAAATACTTTCCCCAATTGTAAAGTCCAGTGTCAGTTATCCATAACATAAATTCTTGGATCCTGAAATAAATAAATAGCATTCTTTTGATTAACAATGTTACGAGAATATTTTTATGACAGATGTATTTTATGGATGTTAGAATTAGACAGGCTTCCAAGACTATAACACCTGTTTATTGGGGAAAAAATAAAGATTACTTACTTTTCTTTCCTTCTGCTTTCTAACAAAAATTCCCTAAAAAGTGGGAAATGGGAGGAATTGTTAAGAAATTGTTAACTAACTACAGGCTACTTACAGTATTGTTTCTCATTTAATTACAGAGCAGCTGCAGGTCAGACATTAAAAGCTATTACTTTTATATGATTTGGAGACTATCCATATGAAGTGAAATGCAGAATTCTTAGTCTATTTCCAGTTAAGCTGCAACTACTAACCAAAACCTTTTACTGTTGACTGAAAGCACTGAATTCATGGTGCGTAGGAAAACAAGTTATTTTAATCAACTACAAAGAAAATCACTTGAAGTTACAGTTTAGTCATACTGGGGTGGGAAATACTAATAATAGACAACACTGTCTACACTGAAGATACTTCATACAGGTAAAGAGCTATCTTGAGGTTTGCCTACTGTTAATTGAACACCAATAGCATAAAAATCAGAAAAATTCAAATTCTCTTTGAGATTAGCCTTTCAAAAAATATTAAAAGAAAAAGCAAAACCATCTGCATAAATCATTGTGAATCTAAAACTTTGATCATTCTGTTTGGTTACGTTGAGCTTTAAATGTTCAGATGCTGCATAGGAAATTTGACTACACAGTGCTGCTTTGTGACCTGTGAAATAAATTCTCAAATGGAGGAATTGTCATGGACTGGATGTATGTTTTAGATAAGAATAGATATAATTTCTATAACAAATATGTTTTCCAGTTGTGAAGCAGAAAAGGCCAAGATCTTGTGCTTTTAATTAATGGCCAGTAAAATATCCTTCAGTGTTTGTATAGAAAATTCTGAAATGACAGAAGGGATTAGAAATAAAGCATTCTTCAGTCAAACAGTTTACCCTCCCCATGGGACTTGCTCTGACATTGTATAAACAGGGCTTTCTTCAGTGTAAGCGGTCGAATTTCTTGTTTGTGCTACTGCAACAGGAGCTGTGGATGGCTACTCATCCACGAGGGCAGGGCAGGCAATGGCAGGGGTGGAAGTTTCCTTTGCATAGCACCAAAATCCATAGCCCTCTGCAACATCAACTCATTTTTATTCAGTTTATTTCCCGGTTTTGAGACAATTTACAATAGTGTGCCCTCTAATCTGACTGGATGGTGTTCACCCTCAGAAAGGTTTCCCTGTGCACACAGAGCATTCATAAATGGGAGAGTTCTGCTGGGAAAATTCACCTAGTAAAGATTTCCATGAAGACACTTGAGCTGATGTCATTATGTGACTAAAAGGACACCAGTCATATTAAGCTTTTCTTTTTTTTTTACTTGAATCATTCACGTAAAGATTATTCACACACATATTTCAGTATTTTCCATCACCGGCACATTACAGTATCCTTTATGCAGACTGCTTGACTTTAGTCTACTATGAGAAGCATTAAAACTTATGAATGGAGTTTTACTTCGTAATGATCATCATAAAAAGGTGAGAAAGTATGTGGAATAAAGACATCAAGCAGTTAGAACGAAAATTAGAGAGGAAGAATAAGAATATATGGCAAGGTATAATTCAGGATCATTGCTCAAGCTGATGATGCTTATGATAAGATATAAAGTAATAATTTAGTAGGCTAAATATAATAATATAATAATGCAGAAGACCTAAGCATGGAGATCATAATCTCTTAGCCTGACAGTTCAATAGAATTGATTGTATTCTTAGGGCTATTCACTATGTTAATGACAGTATCCCAGACAGCACGGGTAGATATCTGAACAGCTGTGCAAATGTCCACACATGAAGTGTGCCTCTATTGCAGCATCCTGTCTTGAACAGCGGCCATATGTTGATGGCTAAGGAAGAGTAAGAAGAGAGTAAGCCTATATAGCTTTTCCTCCTAAGACTCTCCCAGCCACCAATAGTTTTCAGCTCAGGCCAGCTGTGAATTGAAGGTGTGATACAAAGACCATCGAGATAAAAAACTTACACTAATTGTAACAGTTCTGCTGAGGCTTGTGGAGAATTTTAGTCTCCTTTTAATTCTCAGATTTCATTGAAGGTGATTTAGTGAGAAATCGTTCATTAATGACTAGTTCTAGATAACTGGTTTTATCTCTGTAGGTCATGATCCTGTAAGTCATTCGAAGGTCAACTTGTGTTTAAAACTCTCTGTTATAGTTCTCTCCTTGGAGAAAGGTATTGTTTAAAGACTGATACAGTCTTTTAGCTAAGCTCAGAGAACAAATTAATCAAATTCCCTTGCAGAGCAGTCCTAGAAATATAAGCCTTAAAATGCAATGCAATTTTTTAAAAAGTACAATTACGTTTGTGGAATACATCCTTTAATCTAATGTAATTTCAGTGTCTTTGCCACATCATTAGGAAAAGCATTTCCAAAACATCTAAGCCAAATGTTTTTAAAACTCCATATATAGTCTTTGGCTATCAAAGTGTGTCTTGCAGGTCTTTAAGATACAGGAACACATACTTTTAAAAACGCCCAGGAGGACAGGCAGGTATTAGACACAATGATATGTAAGACACAGGTTCTGGCAGAGATTAATCCCTCCGTCCCACAGTGGACGCCAGGCTGCAAAAATGGCTCCCGCTCTCAGCCCCCAGCAGTATGTATTAATCAGTCAAGATTCAATAAACAAGAGACAAAAATCCTCACAAATCTGGGTTTATAGCCAGAGATTTGCAGGTCACCTTGGTGGTGTGAAGTATGGAAGTAGCTAGAAGCTTTAGATGTGTTTCCATTCATTTTTGTGAAACCCTTTGAGCTGCTTGCTGTGATCACCTCAGTGTTATGTGCCTCACACCTCAGAAGACAGATTCTTCATTCAGAAATAAATTCCTTTCAGTCACTGTGTCTGCAGCTAATGCGAACCAGAAATTGAGCTCAGTGTCATGAGTAAACAAACAGTGCTTGTCTTCTCTGTGTTTTGGCACCTGTGACATTCACTTCTTGGCACATACACATACAGCGAGCTGTCACTCAGTAAGCAAAGAGTAAGCACTGTTTACAGAGATGGCTGAAGCACTACACATCACAGCAGAAGATTAGAAGTAACTATTCTATATCTATAAAACTTTGGTAATACATTTCAGTGCTGGTTATAAACTGTATAACATTATTTGGTTAAGAATTAAAGCTTTGCTTTTACTTCTGCAAATGCAAAGAAAATTAAACCCATCCAAAATATAAAGTAATTCTTTGTACACAATTTGCAGTCCTATGAAACCCATCAGTTCCAGAGATCATAGAATCATAGAATCATAGAATCATAGAATCATAGAAAGTTTTGGGTTGGAAGGGACCCCTAGAGGTCATCTAGTCCAACCCCCCCCGCAGCGAGCAGGGACACCACTAACAAGATCAGGTTGCTTAGAGCCCTGTCCAACCTGGTCTTGAATGTTTCCAGGGATGGGGCCTCCACTACCTCTCTGGGCAACCCGTTCCAGTGTTTCACAACCCTCATTGGAAAGAATTTCTTCCTTATATCCAGCCTAAACCTACCCTGTTTTAGTTTAAAACCATTACCCCTCGTCCTGTCACTGCTGTCTCTACTAAAAAGATTGTCCCCATCTTTCCTATAGGCTCCCTTTAAGTACTGAAAGGCTGCAATCAGGTCTCCTCGCAGCCTTCTCTTCTCCAGGCTGAACAAGCCCAACTCTCTCAGCCTGTCCTCATAGGAGAGGAGCTCCAGCCCTCGGATCATTTTTGTAGCCCTCCTTTGGACCCGCTCCAACAGTTCCATGTCCTTCTTGTGCTGAGGGCTCCAGAGCTGAACGCAGTACTCCAGGTGAGGTGTCACCAGAGCAGAGTAGAGGGGCAGAATCACCTCTCTCGACCTGCTGGCCACGCTTCTCTTGATGCAGCCCAGGACACGGTTGGCCCTCTTGGCTGCCAGCCCACATTGCCGGCTCATGTCCAGCCTTTCGTCTATCAGTACCCCCAAGTCCCTCTCAGCAGAGCTGCTCTCGATCCTTTCATCCCCCAGCCTGTATTAATAGTGGGGATTACCCCGACCCAGGTGTAGGACCTTGCACTTGGCCTTGTTGAACCTCATGACATTCACACAGACCCAGTTCTCCAGCTTGTCCAGGTCCCGCTGGATGGCATCCCATCCTTCTGGTGTATCAACCGTACCACTCAGCTTGGTGTAATCTGCAAACTTGCTGAGCGTACACTCGATGTCGCTGTCCATGTCATTGATAAATGTATTGAACAGCACCGGTCCCAGTACGGACCGCTGAGGGACTCCACTCGTCACTGGTCTCCATCCGGATATTGAGCCGTTGACAACTACCCTTTGGCTGCGTCCATCCAACCAATTCCTTATCCACCGAACGGTCCACCCATCAAATCCATGGCTCTCCAATTTAGAGAGAAGGATGTTGTGGGGGACCGTGTCAAAGGCTTTACAAAAATCCAGGTAGATGACATCCATAGGTTTTCCCTTGTCCACCCTTGTTGTTACACCATCATAGAAAGCCACTAGGTTGGTGAGGCAGGACTTGCCCTTGGTGAAGCCATGATGGCTGTCTCGAATCACCTCCCTGGTCTCCATGTGCCTTAGCATATCTTCTAGGAGGATCTGTTCCATGATCTTCCCAGGCACAGAGTTGAGGCTGACAGGTCGGTAGTTCCCAGGGTCTTCCTTTCTACCCTTTTTGAAAAGGGGCACAATGTTTCCCTTTTTCCAGTCACTGGGAACTTCCCCTGACTGCCATGACTTTTCAAATGTCACGGAGAGTGGCTTGGCAACTACGTCAGCCAGTTCCCTCAGGACTCTGGGATGTATCTCATCAGGTCCCATGGACTTCTCTACGTTTAGGTTCTGCAGGAGGTCCCGAACCTGGTCTTCACTTACAGCTGGAGGAATTTTACCCTCCTGGTCTCCTTCATGCCATTCATTGACTCGGGAGGGGTGAGGAGAGAGGTTGCCAGTGAAGACTGAGGCAAAAAAATTGTTGAGTACCTCAGCTTTCTCCTCATCTGCTGTTGCCAGTTTGCCGGTCTCGCTCGTGAGCGGGGGTACGCTTTCTTTGACCATCTTTTTCCGGCTGACATACCTGTAGAAGCCCTTCTTGTTATTTTTCACATCCCTTGCCAAGTTCAGCTCCAGCTGTGCCTTGGCCTTCCTGACCCTATCCCTACATAACTGGGCAGCTTCCCTATACTCTTCCCAGGAAGCCAGTCCCTGCTTCCACTGCCTGTGCAGTTCCCTCTTCTTCCTTAGTTTGACCAGCATCTCTTGCCTCAGCCATGCCGGTCTCTTCCCTTCTCTGCCCGACTTCTTACACTTGGGGATCGAGAGCTCTTGCGCTCTGTGGAATACATCCTTAAAGACCTGCCAGCTCTGTTCTGTTCCCCTGTCCCTGAACTTTTGTCTGGTACCTTAGCAGTAACAGATTGTCTGGTACCTTAGCAGTAATTGAACTTGTTGTAATGATCCGTTGATGATGGAGACATAAACTTCATGTCATTGCCCCAGCACAAAACTCAGATGAAGCAGAAATATCTGTCTTCTTCAGACAGACAAGGTCATTCAGTCAGCTCTTTAGGACTGTAACTAATACATAGATACTGACCCGCACATGAGACACTGGATTTTTTTCCTTTATTTTTTGATCTTCCTCTTTGGCAGCCATATTTCATGCATTAGCATTGCAAGTGTCTGATTCTCTCTTGTGTGAGACACAGGACCATGGGCCTCTGACCCACATGATATGAAGCAGTTCAGAACATTTGCAGTCACGGGAAGAAGCAGTAACCTATGCCACCTCTTCTGGCATGTTATTGTATTGCTTTTCTACTATCTTCTTAGTAAAAGCTTCTCAGATTATATTTCTTTAGTCCTGTGAACACTGCCTTGCAACAGAAACAATTAAATGGCAGTCTTGTTTGAAGTGATGCATTGTATTTATTTGATTGCACTTGTATTCTGCTGCATTTTCTTCTTAAGTACCAATGAAAGGCAAAGACCAGCTGTTATCCTTGCTCTGCAATAGCTGCCAGCCGGCACTGCCATGTCCACTAGAACAGGAAAACTTAGCTTCTTACAGGCACTTTTTCCTAGTCTGAAAAATTCAATTGCAGATTCTTACTCATAGTCTGCGTGGTATGTGACTCGGTAGGACTACAACTTCAGATGGCTTTGAAAGTGCTGTTACAATTAAATAACAAATATCATCTTACATGCCTGATGTACATTTTGTCAAGAGTAACACGATATAGGAAGATGGGGCCATAGTCCCTGTCCTGAAGCTTTCACTATCTAAAGATATAAAGCAGTCACAAATAAGAGAGGTGGCAGAAAATTTGACTGGAAAAAAATAAGTGCTCATGTGATATTCTTTCTTTGGATTATTTTTTTTTTACTTTGATATTTAAATATGAATACCCTGTGTTTAGTCCCTGTGCTCAGTACATCTAATCTAAATGAGCTGAATAAAATTTCTTAAGTATACTGGTTCTGGTGCTAATGGTCACATGGGATATAATACTTTCCCTTCATAGGTAATTTTCTTTGACATTTCTAGGAATTGTGGTTTCTAAAACTACAGCATTAATGAAGAAGGGGAAAAGAGCACACAGAAAGGTTTATATTATGAATTCCATAGGGTCGGGATGGACTTTATGGTTATACAGTAAGATCCTGGTTTAAGACAAGAATACCTATGATATACCACAATGCCACTAAAATTCACATGTGCTATAGAATTTTAGAAGGAACCAAAATATGAAGAAATGCCTCCTCCACTGCTGCACTATGAATAAGTTGAATTCTAATGCTGCATCGCGAGATGCAGAATAACAAAATTCTAATAGCTAAACGCATGATAATTTTGTTTAGCCAGCTAATGCTTTCCAGTTTATAAATAAAGTGACAGCAGGAGGCAATAACACAACGAAATTGCTAGAGAAAAATGTTCTCCTGAAGAACTTGCCTTTACCTATAACACCACAACTCTATCTGGAAATAGTGACAGCTTAGTTAAAAATGGTTGGCATTGAAGACCATTGCAAACTTACATCTTTCCTATTAAATCAATGAGGTCTTCCATAGGAGTCAATTCACATTTTACACATAAAAAGCTTTTCAGAACATGAAACCAAGTCTCAATGAGCACTGTGGAAGCTCAGTTTTGTCCACTGCCTCCACCTACAGAGCACTTTCTGCTCTGACCCTCAGGCCCAGATATGATTACCCATACTATTTATGCCTATTCTCTGAACCAAACCTGTGATACAGCAACCATAACCTGATCTGTATGGGTAGTTTCAGACTTCTTTTTGCCTTAGCAATGATAATATTAAGCAACAGGAAAAAAAAATTAAATCCTCTAGTACCAGGAGAAACACATACTTCGCTGTGAAACTACCATTCTGTTTGTCCAAAATATCTGTGGATATTGAGGACCAGGTTTTCTTGTCCTGACCTGTTTTGACTTTTCCTATCTTTGGATCAGGTGCTGGCAAAACTAAAAGAAATTTCTACTTAATATTAAAGAAGAACCGCTCAATTTTTCCCTTAAAGGATTTTTGCATTCTCTAGGAACCTTTATTGCTCTTTTTTTGAATGGCTTAGCAATGTAGCCTTCAGCTTTCACAAAGAATTTTAGAAGCACCTGTAACTAAACTGTGGGGGACCAGAAAAATGAGTATCAAAAAGACAAAGCAATAGTAGCTTCAAATCTATCAGGAGTTCTTAATGACTGGCAAAATCCCTATGAGGGAAAACATTTCACAGGTGCTTTGGTTTCTTCAGATATGTAAAATCATAGAATTTAGGTTTAAAGGAACCTTTGAAGATCATCTTGTCCAGCCTCCCAGCTCATACCAAGGATAACTTCAAAATCAGAACAGCTTTCTGGGTGTCTTGTCCAGTCAAGCTTTGAATATCTCCAGAGATGGAGCTTCCCCATCGACTCTAAGCCTCTGGTTCAGTGTCACAAATTGATGCAATTTGTGTCCACTGCCTCTTGTGTTTTCACTGAATCTGGCTTCATCTTCTTCCACCTGTCCTGTAGTTAGTTGTAAACAGCAATAAGATTCCCCCTCAGCTTTCTCTTTGTAAGGCTAAACAAGTACTCTAGGTGTGGTCTCCTAAGTGACAAACACGGAGGACTAATCACTTCTTCTAAAATCCTGGCTACTCAGCTGCAAAAGCTGCCTCCTGTACCTTTGGCCTTCATCACTGATGGCCCACTGCTGACTCATGTTCAGCTTGTAGTCTGCCAGGATCTCCAGGTCTCTTCTGCAAAGCTGTTTTCTATCCACCCTGCCTGCAGCCTGTATCGTTGCATGAAGTTATTCCACCCTGGATGTAAGACTTTGCTTTTTGTCTTCATTGCTCTTCATGAGATTCTGGACAACTCATTTCTCCAGCCTGCTCAGGTTCCTCTAAATAGCAACAATTTCTCTCAGGTTTACTGACTGTTCTCCCAGTTTGGTGGTAGCCACGAACTTCTGGATAGTGCACTCCATTCTAGGATCCAAGTTATCAATGAAAACATTGAGCAACATTGGTTCCATCATTGGCCTCTCAAGAATACTGCCCATAGCAATACTTCATTAAGACTTCTAACTGTTGGCCACTGCTTTTTGAGTCTGAAGGTCCAGCCACTTTTCCAAACATTTTGCTGTGCACCCATCCAACCCATATCTCTCAAATTTCGCTAAAGGGATTCTTTGGAGGAAACTATGTTGAGAACTTTGCTGAAGCAGAGGCATTCACTGCTTTCCTCTCGTGTCCACAGAAGAGATTGTCTTACCTTAGAACATAATCAGATCAGTCAAGCATGATTTATCTTTGCTAAAGCCATACTTTTTTTTCCTAACCATATTCTTATCCTTCATGGATATAACTCTGAAGAATATTTGTTCCATAATCCTCCCAAGAACTGAGAGGAGGCAGACATGTAGGTAGTACTCTGAATCTTCCTTGTCGCCTGCCCTGAAGACAGGTATGATGACTTTTACCAGTCATTAGGAACCTCTCCACTTCACCATGACCTTTCAAAATTGCTGAGAGCAGCCTCATAGAGACACTGGCCAGTTCTCTTAGTATTCTTGAGTGCTTCTGTCTGATCCCATGGATCTGTCTTTGTTCAGTTTCTTTGACTCAGTCTTCTACTGTGGGTTACAGCTCACCTACCCAGACACTGTCGCCTGTGTACCTGTTGCTTCAAATGGCCTTTGCCACTGTGTCCCCCCCACCTTTCAGCAGTGGACCCACTCTTAAAAGGAAAATCTCACCCAGCAGATGTGAAGACTCCCTGAACTGATTCCTTAAATATTAGCATGAATTTTAAGTCTATCCAGTATCCATGCCTGGATCCTTGGCCCCTTACCCAGTCACCAGCTCAGACCTCAGGACTTCCCAGGTGCAGGTCTCCTACTCACCAGCCAGTCCAGCTTTAGGTTTACTAGGAAATCCTGTCTGCACAGAACAGAACTCAAGGTCATGGAGACAACAGCAATGACTTGGGACTATTCCCACAGGCATTTTGACACCTCTATCCTGGTTCAAAGATTAGGAATGTAAGATAATATAGACTTAATCAGACAATGCTTCGGGGCCAGAGAACGGGCCCAGGCACTGTTCAGACTCTATTACAGACACAGACAGGCAGGATCTGGCCCCGACTGTCAGTCATGTTTGTTTTATTTGTTTCAGTCACACCTTTATAATTGTTCACTTCCCTTGGAGGAAAAGGTAGCTGACTGAGAGAAAACTATATTACCTTTTGCCTAGTAAAAAAGCTTTTTTACAAAGCGACTGCACTTGTCTTACAAACAAGGATTTGAGTGCACACACTCCAGCTGTTGAAAAACTTTGTGTTTGATGATGTTTTGGAAACTGCACAATTCTACAGGGCAAGAAAAAGCACAGCTGTATGATTTTGGCTTTGCAATTAGAATACATTGATTATTTCAAAATAAATAATTTGTAACCTAATTTTGAAATATGACCTAAATTATCAAAGGATATAATCTGGCTAAATACAAGGACAAAAAATGAGAAATTCTGCTTTACAGCAATAAAGTATAATCAATTCAGTAATTATTGTTAAACTTTTTTATTACATCGTAACTATCATGTTCCCCTCAGCTGCAGAAATTCTTTCACCAGCTTTGTGTTTTCAGTGGATTTTGTTTTCGCTTTCATACTAAATATTACTATTTTCATACTGCTTTCCCTGCACCTAGTAGAAAATATCTTTCAAATTGTAATTAGCATGAAAATATTTGGCTGTCCTTTGCCCAGGTAGGTGGACATGCAGAGTGCTGAATGTAAAAACTTCTGCATTTATCTTCAAGGTTTGGAACAGTCCCTTAATGTTTCAATTCAACTGAAGGATCATCTAGTTATTCACAGTAAGGCATAGTAAGTTCATTAGGAAGTTATTCTATAGCCCATCATTAGTTGTTTTTGGAAATTGATTTATAATAGTAAATTAAATAATTAGCCATTGTGAGCTGCATTCTCTTCTGCTGTATCTATTATGAAGTCTCTTGATCATATTCTGAACAGTATAATTAGTTCAGAAAGCAATAGAAAAGTTATTTTTCTGGCTGCTTTGAAAGAGTTCTTCACAATCATATCCCATGTAGGTAGTTACAAACAATATAATTTACACACAAAAGCAGCAGTTAAGTGCTCTACAGTGGGTTTAGCTGAAGGACATAAAACAACCATATCCAAGCAAAGTTAAGACACAGGAAACAAAGGTCGATTTTGGCTCTTACTTATTCAGTGTACTCTTTCTAAGAAACTTTTTCCACAAGTGGTATACCTAGTTGTCGCTGTGCTCCTGCAAGTCTAAGCCTTCTTCGTAGTTTAGTAGCCTTCTTAGGAGAGGATCACACACAGATTTAGCCTAAAGCCATTTATCCACGTGGTTCAGTTTTTGTGGAATCCAGTTCGATTCTACTCACTGACAAATCCAAGAGTGCAGAGAAGATCGCTGCAGTCATGTTTATCTGTCTTCCAGAAATCTGTAGAACTGTTGTACAACAGTTTTAAAAACTCTCAATTTTGTTAGATTTTATGGGCATTGAAATAAGTTGTTTTTATTTCTCTCTCCCTTTCCTTTTTTTTTAAATTCTGAAGCTTCAGGAACACAATTTTGTCCAAACTACAACATCTGACACTTTGTTTCTTTCACACAACTTTAGTTTTAAAACACAAGAATTACTGATTCATTCTGAACATTACCTATCTACATTTATTGGTTTTAATTAAAAAATGGAAGAAAAATGCGAGATAATTTTTTCTTGGGCTCTAATCTGTGCATCAGAGGTAAGTAATAAATTGCTTTCATCTCCTCCTACAAAAAAATTACATAGCATGTCAAAGTATATCACCTGAACAGCATATTCACAGGGAGAGTGTCAATTATTGTGAAATAGTCCCTCTGCACAGGAGGGAAATGTTCTGTCACCAGTTTTTCCCACACTGTTTAGACTGCGTTGCAGTGGAAGACTGAAGTGTTTGTTGTATGTTGATATTGGAATTCAAAAGACAGCTCTACTAATGAACTAGACAGGCAGCATGACTTAATTTGTAGAACATATTCTGCAGACAGATCAGAACAGATGCCAAATTCCTACATGTCTTATAATGCATTCAAGGAATATTATTACAGAAATTCAATTACTTTCTATAAAATAGAAGAAGCATCACTTTTTATAAATGCAAATTAATCATGTTCTTGTAAACAGAGATCAAATAAAATCTTTCCAATGTTGGAAGCTTCATCAGAAAATACCACCTAGCAACTGCATTAAAAGTCACGAATGAAATACTGGTGAAAGATGGGGAATGAATAGCCCTGCCAGTGAGCCCTCCTTTCATCACAGGTGCAACACACATCTCCTACAATGTCTTACTTTGAAAGAAACGGTTCAATATTTGTAGAGAAACATTTTAATTTCTATATCAGCTTAAAGTCAAATATACTACTTGTTGCAAACTACCCACTACTTTTTTACTCTTTCAGCCATTTCTTGAACATTATAGCAATCACTATGGTTTTGGAATATTTTACTACAAAATGCTCATATTTCCCAGAACTTCTTTTCCCCTTCCAATATTCTTTTTCAGTAGGAGCTAATATTTCAAAATAACCAGACCTAACACATGATTTATCCAGCTCAGTACTCCATGCTCTCCACTTCTAAAGAAAAATTATTAATCAAATCAAAACCACCATTAAATTGTGCTGCTGGACCTACAATTGCTAGTGTTGAACTAAATTATTTTGGTTATGGTATGTAGCTAAAGGTGTCTTCTACAGTTTTATTACTCCCAGTCTCACTTTCACTACTAATGAAGTGGGCAAAGGTCATAGATGGAAAGAAAAGAACAGGTCCTCTGGAGGGCCTGCAGCTGAGGAAAGGGGAATGAGGTATTAAAAAGAGAGAAGGAAGGAAGGAGCCAAGAGGAAGCTGAACGTTTGAAATGAAGCTTAGAGATTGAAGGGAGAATGAGGTCATAAACTGGAGCTCAGCTGGATCGCTCTGAAGTCTGGCTTTACTCCGGATTGCTTGTCTTGATTTTCTGCCTCCTATCTGTCTTTTTGAATGAGAGATTTAAACTATATGTTGAGAATTAAGTCACAAATGGCTGAAATAGTCAAGAAACCATATAGTAAACAGATATTCAACCACCAGAATGTTCCCTTAATGGTTTTCCATCCTTCTTCTTCTGGGCTGTGAGTACAAACTAGTAGCGGAAGAAGGGTCGTATCAGCTCCTATATTTTTCCCTCTATTGCTTTTTCTTGTTATAAATGCTTCGGCAGTCTCTCCCTCAGACAGTGAAATTACCTCAGTGACATCCAGGATATCAAGGCTATTGTTCAAGTGCAAAAGTACGTACTGTTCATAAATGTCAGCCGGTACTGCTTTTACCTTTAACATTTCCTTTTCTAAATGCATATCGAAAAAAATGTTTACTGTTAGGAGCAGAAAACTGAAATGCCAGTAGGACAGTTTACATCTCAAAATGTCTTGTCTGGCAAGTCGGAGCCAAATTCATCCTCAGTAAGACTTCTAGTGGGGATACATGAAAGCAGAGTTCTTCTTTCTGTATTGCAGGCACCAAACAATATTGCTGTTTACTCTGAACAGCCATGCTCTTGCCTTCCAATACTAGTAATTTGTGACCACCTCAGAAGACACTGTCATTGGTCGAAGACTGAAGATTTTGGTTCTTCAGACAGACAGAATAAACTACTACGAGAGGGATTCTTCACAACCTAAGAAGGTCAGCCCTGCAGTCCTAGCAAACAATTTGTAATAGAAAAAAAACAGAAAAATTCATTTGTCTTTCCATAATTGAACTTTCTCAGCCAAACCCACATAAAATTTGCAGCCTTCGTTAATATTACACTGGTTTTTGACTGATTCCACTTAAGCATCTGATTTTATCTTACTTTCACTTCACTTACTGTTTTTTTCCCTGATGTAAAATAATCTTTCTGCTTTCAATTTCTTCTGCAATTTCTCACTAGTAACCACACTTTATTTGTACTCCTAAAGCATGCTGTCTAATGCTACCACTACAGAACAAAAAGTCACTGAAGTTGTCTGGGTTTTCTGTACCAGTGTGATTCAGAACAGACTTGGACTTGTAATTCCCACTGGACTGTATCTTCGAGCACCTTGCTAACAACTTAGCAAAGATGTGAGAACACTAGGTAAAATGTCACTAAATCTCTGTACTGTACTAGCTGACTGGTCTTAGATACCTGTGACTTTAGAATATTTCTTAGCAAATGATTTCGATAACTCTTCTCTATTTATGATTTGCCATAAGAATTAATCGTTTGTTCCACAATAAACTGGGAGACTTGGGCAGGGAAGGAGAAGGGGATGCTGTTTTGCACAAGAAGGCAATCATGAGGGCCAATACCTTCACGAATGGGAGTGGACATGATGACTTGAAGCAGAACTACATTTAAGGCAGCACTGAACTGAGTGTTCTGTTAAGAATTTGTGATTTTCTTTTCTTTTCCTTTCTTTTTCTTTTTTAATTGATACCAAACGACCAGGAATATCTATCGTGTGCAGTTCTATGGAGTAACTAAAAAGGAACCAAGGAGGCCATTGATATCTGAAAATATACCATGTAAATTAGAACTGTTAATTGGTGTAAGATGGCAAATGATCCTTTTTACCTAAAGAATGTTCAGTATGTCATTCATAGTATGTCAAATTGTTTATGAGACACAGGAAAGCTTTTCTTGCCCCACTGCAAGCTGTCCAGACATTTGTCGATAACTCTGTTTTGTATCACATTTTGCCCAATTCAGCCATGAAAGTCAGAACAAAGATTCACACCAGGATTTGGCAAAAGTCCTTTGGTACAAATTCAAATACTTATTATACTCTAATTTCCACTTTTCATGGAATAACATTTAAACTAATTAATCTGTCTTGATACAGTACATTCAAAACACCAGACATTCTACTCTTAGGAATTACATCTCTCCAAGATAAACTCTGTGTTTAACAGATAACACCACCCAGATTTTGCTTGCTGTCTTTGTCCAGTGCCATTTTTATTCAAACTAAAGTTTTGTTGAGCAGTGAATTCTCAGTTGTGTTGAAAACACCTCATGTATTCCAGAGGCTGTCAAAAGTTTGATGATAAACTATTATTTTACTCACTGAATCTCAAATTAGCTTTCTGGTGTGCTCTTAATTAGACAAAGATTTCTGGTAAACTTGCCTCGGTTTTCCACTGTTGATGCCTCTCTCCACTCGGGGTTTGAATTGCCAGTTCCAACCATTTCCTTGCAAACATCTCCCAATTTCAGGAGATCCCTGGTCAGTTCCTCAGGTTTTTGCTATCCTTCCACTCAAGGCCTTGGAAGGGGACTCAAGTCATCTCATTCCTCTGGTTTCTGCTCTGGGGAATGGTAAAAGGTGTTGGACCCAGTGTTTCTCCATTTTCCCATGGCCTTTTTTTACTATGTTTTAAGAACGAGGCCTACCTATTATGCTAACATATATTGAAGCAGTAGTGAACTTTTCTACAGACAACACCAGGTTAGATTTGTCGGTAAGGCAAGTAGGTTTTTACCCTGTTTGCTTTAAAAATGGCAGTCATTAATTCTAGTTATCATAAAATTGTATTGCTGAAAATTGAAGTATAATAATTCTTTAATTTGAACCATAAAGCATCCTCATAAACCTCAGAGAAAATAAAATTGCAGTCATTCATTTCCTTCTTTCTGCAACATTATATTGTAATTTAGCAGATCATCTTTGACTGTAGAACAATGGTTAATTTAAATACTATTAAATGAAGGAGACTTTGTGTAGTTAGTGTTTTACAAAAGCAAAATCTGCTCTAGCAAAATCATTTATCTTAGAATCATTATCATTAAATAATCAAAGCATATAATCTCAAAGACTTTGTAGCTAATTGCAACGTCTGCTCTGTAGTTGAGGAGGTGCTATTATATACATGACTCCCAGCTGAGGTAAATACACTGTCTGGCTTGGAGTTTTTAATCTTTCTGATAAACCAAGTCCTACTGAGCAACCAGGAAACATGAATTCATATCTCTGCTTTTTTTTTTTCTTCCCCTGTTATTTTACAGGGCTGCGAGGATGATTAGAAGATGATGAGGGGACTGAAGTATCTCTCTTATGAGGAAAGGCTGAGGGAGCTGGGCTTGTTTAGCCTGAAAAAGAGACGGCTGAGAGGGGATCTTTTAAATGCTTATAAATATCTTGAGGGTGGGGGTCAGCAGGATGGGGCCAGACTCATTTCAGTGGTGCCCAATGACAGGTAAAGGGGCAACGGACACAAACTGAAGCATAAGAAGTTCCATCTTGATAGAAGGGATCAGGAGGAAGAACTTCTTTACTTTGAAAGTGACGGAGCACTTGGAACAGGCTGCCCAGAGGGCTTGTGGACTCTCCTCTGGAGATATTCAAAACCTGCCTGGACAAGGTCCTGTGCAACCTGCTCTAGGTGACCCTGCTTTGGCATGGGGAGTGGACTAAATGATTTCCAGAGGTCCCTTCCAACCCGCACAATTCTGGCACTCTGTGATTCAGAGCATGCACATTAAATTAGCCTGTAGATTTACACCTAAATCACAATTAAACTCGAAATATTGAGCATCCGTGTAAAAGGCCACCAATAAATGTCTGATAGAGCTACTAGCTAATCATGGAGGACACATAGGAGGAGAGGAAAAAGCATGATTAAACACAGCTCCCTCTGGCACACATGCCAAAGGAAGCTTCATATTGCTCTGTACAGCGCTCTCCCTCTAGTCGCCCTCCATGACAGCTGGTGCACTGTGATGCTACTTTTCCCAGAAGCTTAGAGGCTTGCAGAGCTTCATGGAGTGACACATGCCTCCTCACCATGGCCGTACGCATCACTCCAGCAGGTCACAAACAGCCACCCAGTGTAATGTGGTTTAATATTGGCTTTGCAAACACACAGAATAAGCTAGAAAGAGAATTCTGTCATTCTTTTTTTCTGACAACTAGCCTTTACCCATGTTCTTAGACTGGTGATGAGCTGTGAGCCACACAAAGCTACAGACCCTTAAAAAATAGTTTACAAAGACAAGACAATCCTTATTTCTCCCAGGTGTTCCTGAGTTTATGTTCCAGCCTCACTGCTGTTTCAAGTTTCATGTTCCACTCTGAGCTCATCAATTAAACAACAGTTTATGACAGTTATCTGTGCTTATACATAGCACTGGGGTGTCTGAAACGTACTTAAAGATCTACTAATGAGAAAAAAGAAGTTTTATAAGTAAAAATTAGATTATACTTAATATTCATTCAGTTACTGCACCAAAGAACCAGGTTGCTGGACAGCCTGAATTATTGAAAGCTTAAAAAGCCATAGACAATATTTTTGTTGGTCTCTCTTATTCTGAGGCCTGGAGTCTTTTTTATTGTGCCATGTACTTCTCTATGCTAAGCAGACATGAATCCAGAATAGGTAGCAATGTTTAACTGTTAAATTGATGCTGGTCCTTGGTTTAATCATTAGAGTAATGCTATACAGGGACCTGGTATTCTAATCTCTAGAGGTAAATGATTTTCCACAGAAAGAGCACCTTTCACTAAATCAGGCTCCATAGCTACTTCTACATACAGTATGAGGAACCACAGCAACAATCTGGCTTTCAGCATTTATTAACATTTACAGAAATCTCTTGCTTTTTAGTAAGTTGGGGTTTTTTTCAGAAACATGTGAACTTTTAAAATTTGTTTCTTGCTGTTGCCACTGTGGTGGTGCAGTCACCCCTCACACCTGGCAATCACAGAACCAGTGAACATTGTATTCTTGCTTGCATTGCAAGAATAGCTATCTAGTGTGCATTGAATCAGAAAGACTTTGCACTTTCCTTGTCTTTGTACAAGAGCAGTGAGTTGGACCCATCAGGTACTCCCTGACCTGGAACTCCTGCTGCCTGGAGTCGCACCTATTTGCAGAACTGTACATTCTGGGTAGTACTGGAATTGTATAGTTGCTGTCTGCATCATGTGGATTGTGGCCAGGATGGAAAATTACTGATGCCTAAAGTCAATCATCTTGAGATCCTATAAACAGCAGTACCAAGGAAGGCTCTTTGAGATCTTCTGGTCTGCAGTGGGCTGCACCCAGTAACTCCTTCTGAGTGGGATGCTTCGCAGAGTAACTCATTAACTACCTGGGTTGATCTCCTTGAGACTCAATCTTCTCCCATTGAGAAATCATTTGATTTGAAGTGAGTATTTCACTGAACTCAAGGGCGATTTTTATGATTGGTGTGTATGTGAATCGATTCAAAACATAACATCCTATTACTGTGGTTGTAATAGCAAATTCTTTACTAATCACTCTGTAAATACTAAGTTAACCCGTGATTAATAGCTGCTAAATCCCTGTGATTCTCTCTCTCTTTAAACTGGAAACACATCCTGAATTGCTGCTAGACATATTCCTTAGACATAAACCGTTGTGGTCTAAGGCTGGTTCTGGATCCAGCCACACCCAGGCTCCTCTCTGAGAAGGAGTTTAGAAAGCAAAGGGCTCCATTCTGAACCTGGTGACTCAACAGGAGGGTTTTCCTTACCCCTTACCTTTTCTTTTGCACTGTATAAATCATTTTCCTCTCAAAACCTCCTTCGATTTTGTATTCCATTCATTTGATAAGTAATAGAGTGAATCTTGCCAACAAACTTTGCAAGATCATATTTTCTAAATTTTCAGTAAAATCTTTTCTTGCAAAACCTTTGAGGGATCATTTAAGCCACCTCATTGCTCATTCGTGACAGCCATTGATAGAGAAATGACTGTTCTAACTAGGTATCTGAAACAGAGAACAGCAGCAAAAAGCTTACCAGCACGATGCTGCTGACCATGTCATTAAAATTCTGGTAGCAAGTTCAGCCGGATGTTAGCCAGCACCAAAGGCATAACTCATTTATCAGGCTGCACCCTGCAGTGGTTATAAGAAGTGAAAACATATTGTAAATGTCTGGAAATATAGAAGGAGGGTGGAAAATATGTCTGCTTTATTATTCCAGAGACATTGACAGGATAAGTGTGGTAGGATGATTATGCCTGCTATAGACAGATGTGTTATACCCTGAAGACCTCCATGAATTCCACCTCTGCTCTAGAAGCTTTGAGAACAGACCAGTCACCTGCCTGTTTAAATAAATATAAAGACTGGAGGGTGCAGTGGTAACTGCAGTTACCGCCCTGCTGAGCTCATGTCACCTCGGTTTCATCAGAGCAGGGAAAAGAGAGTCCACACCCCTGTGAGACCCCAGACCAAAGTTTTATTCCTTTATAAATTCTTCTACCAAGTACCACAAACAGTTGTTTTAACATCAGGGAATCTACTGAATCTAAATTGGACATTATACTTTACCTAAGGCAAAAAAAAACCCACAGCATCCTCAGCCAGGTGGATAAATCATCTAAAGTGATCAATACTAGCAGCTAGTAAAAGGGTGTTGCCTTCTCTCTAACAAGGCAGATGTGAAAATATTTGCTTCTAAAAGGCCATATTTACGTAAGGAGGAGACTCAAGACACTCTCTTGCATATCACAGTGTCCTGACTAACCCTTGTGAGGGAAAAGCCTCATTCCTTGACTCTACATCCCTCTCAATTTCTGTGAGTCTTCAAGCTCTTACTTATAGCATCACACCTTCTTTCAAAGTCAGCACAAGACTAAATTCTCGCTTCCTCAGTGAGGTGGGATGAAGCTGAACAGTTTTGTCTGGTATTGCATGCATGCTTGAAAAATAGAGTTGTTTTCTGCTCCTCTGAAATATGTATCTACACAGCTGAGAACCGTGTTGAATGAAGCTTGGCCATAAAAGCAGAATGTCTACTTCAGTCTCTTCAAGTTCTATCAGAGATAAGGACGAATAGTATCATGGCACCAGTGAGGTACTCTTTTGACAAAGCTTTCACAGAACTTCCTCCATCTGCTGGCTGGCAGCCTTGTTTTCTCGGGAGAACACAGCTTTGACTCTCATGCAAGACTGACTAGTATCAGCCCGTGGAGCTCCCATGGTCTCAAAATCCTGCTCAACAGAGTGAATGGAAATTCACTGTTGAAGATCAAAGCAATTTGGCCTGAGGGAATAGGGTACCGTGCTGGCTTATCTGGCCTTTTGAGGAAATTAAAAGTCACAGTCCTGAAAATCTGTTAATGACACAACAGAGATCCCAAAAGGCAGAAGTCATTATGTGTATGAATCATGCTCCATCATCCTCAATTTTAGATATCATTATTAAGACCTCAGAAGATTCAGTCCACAACGTGATTCTCTTCAGTCATGATCTGCTTCCTGCTTGTGTGCCAAGGAAGGACATTTGTGTATTGAACCAAACACTGAGCAAATTGTTAAGTAATCGATTATTTTGTACCTTGAGAAGAAACCAAAGACTACTTTGATTTACATCTTGTTGGCACAAATTGGCTTTTCTCTGCTTTAGGTTTTCTAGGAAGAGGTCCTTACGGTAAAAGTTACTCAGCACATACAGTTAG
Organism: Opisthocomus hoazin; assembly: GCF_030867145.1. Classification (NCBI taxonomy): domain Eukaryota; kingdom Metazoa; phylum Chordata; class Aves; order Opisthocomiformes; family Opisthocomidae; genus Opisthocomus; species Opisthocomus hoazin. The sequence goes on from NC_134415.1 coordinate 119,928,834, forward strand.
AGAGTAAAATAAAAGGAGATGAAAGGAGGAAATATTTTAAAGTCTAGTGCACAAAAAAATAGAAAAGAAAAAAGGGAAGGTAAAAAACCCAAGTATGTGTGCTTGTTGTGGTTTATTTATTAGTCTGTGAACTTCAATGGAAGTTTGGACAAGTTTACGGAAAAGAAATCCACTTAAGTTACTATGTATATAGAAACCACAGTTGGCTTAGGAAGACCCTAAACTGTAAATGCTGGGAGACCAGGAGAGTATGAGGCATAATATGTGTTCTTAGTTTGTTCTTGTATTTTTTCCTAGACAGCCAATTTGGCTGTTGCCATTGAGCAAACTTTTGGGGTTGGGTTTCTGTCCTGATCCAGTAGCACTGTTCTGGGAGAACACTGAACTCAGATTGACATTATCAATAAAGTTGTGAGCAACAGTGCATGCCTAATTATTGGCAGTGACAGGCAGCCTGTACAAGGTCTGTTAAAACCTATCAGTCAGCTCACTTCAGCTGCCTTTGAAAGCTGTCTTTCACCTCACTATTCAGTCAGGCCGTATCTCAACAGGGGCAGAAAAAACTGCATTCCAGGGACACAGAATAAGAATAATATGTGCCTTAAACCCACATACACTTAATAATATTTAAATCCAAATACAGAAATATAACTTGAAAAGATTTTTAAATAAGCTTGCAGCCTGTAGTGCAATAAACCCAGTTTGATGCGGCTTCAGGCAAGCTGTGTCAGAGGGTTTTGCATTTGCAGTCAGTTGAAAGGAAATCTCTCAACACATGTACATCATGAGGACAGGAGAGGTGACCGAGGACTGGAGAAAGGTCAATGTCACTCCAGTCTTCAAAAAGGGCAAGAAGGAGGACTCAGGAAACTACAGGCCAGTCAGCCTCACCTCCATCCCGGGAAAGATGATGGAGCAGCTTATTCTGGAGGTCATCAACAAGCAAGTGGAGGAAAGAAGGTTATCAGGAGTAGTCAGCATGGATTCACGAAGGGGAAATCATGCCTGACCAATCTCATAGCTTTCTACGATGGCATGACTGGCTGGGTGGATGAGGGGAGAGCAGTGGATGTTGTCTACCTAGACTTCAGCAAGGTTTTTGACAGGGTCTCTCATAACATCCTCCTAGGGAAGCTCAGGAAGTGTGGGCTGGATGAGTGGTCGCTGAGTTGGATTGAGAACTGGCTGAATGGCAGACCTCAGAGGGTTGTCATCAGCGGCGCTGAGTCTAGTTGGAGGCCTGTAGCTAGTGGTGTCCCCCAGGGGTCAGTACTGGGCCCAGTCTTGTTTAACTTCTTCATCAACGACCTGGATGAAGAGTTAGAATGTACCCTCAGCAAGTTTGCTGATGACACCAAACTGGGAGGAGTGGTAGATACACCAGAAGGCTGTGTTGCCATTCAGCGAGACCTGAACAGGCTGGAAAATTGGGCAGAGAGGAACCTGATGAGGTTCAACACGGGCAAGTGCAGGGTCCTGCACGTGGGGAGGAACAACCCCATGCACCAGTACAGTCTTGGGGCGGACCTGCTGGAGAGCAGCTCTGCGGGGAGGGACCTGGGAGTCCTACTGGACTACAGGTTAACCGTGAGACAGCAGTGTGCCCTGGCTGCCAAGAAAGCTAATGGGATCCTGGGGTGCATCAAGAAGAGTGTGGCCAGCAGGACGAGGGAGGTTCTCCCTCCCCTCTACACTGCCCTGGTGAGGCCCCATCTGGAGTACGCTGTCCAGTTCTGGGCTCCCCAGTTCAAGAAAGATGAGGAGCTACTGGAGAGAGTCCAGTGGAGGGTGGTGAGGGGACTGGAGCATCTGTCCTATGAGGAGAGGCTGAGGGAGCTGTGCTTGTTCAGCCTGAAGAAGAGAAGGTTACAAGGGGGCCTAATAAATGCCTATAAATATCTGAAGGGTGGGTGTCAGGAGGATGGAGCCAAACTCTTTTCAGTGGTGCCCAGCGACAGGACAAGGGGCAACGGGCACAAACAGAAGCACAGGAAGTTCCGTCTGAACATGAGGAAGAACTTCTTCCCTCTGAGGGTGACGGAGCACTGGCACAGGCTGCCCAGGGAGGTTGTGGAGTCTCCTTCTCTGGAGATATTCAAGACCCGCCTGGACAAGGTCCTGTGCAGCCTGCTGTAGGTGACCCTGCTTTGGCAGGGGGTTGAACTAGATGACCCACAGAGGTCCCTTCCAACTCCTACCATTCTGCGATTCTGTGATTCTGTGATTCATCTTCTTGTCAGTAGCAGCCTACTGTGTCAGATATCACTACAAAGAAGAGAACATTTTATTATTATTATTATTGCATTCAGTTAGCCTGAAACAACACTCACATTTGTTTGTGCCTGTGTCTGTAGATCACGTGTTTGATGACAAATACAATGTTGATTTTATAAGCCTGATCCTAAAGCTGAAGTGGGCTGCGACATTTCTGGAAGCTGATCATTTCACTTTGTCTACACTGATTTTCCTCATCCCATCCTGAGTACATGGGGCCAGTGGTTAATAATCAGGATGCATGGTTGTTTAATTGCAGCTGTGAATTCTGTGGGAGGTGAGGCAGGAAAGTTCAGTTTGCAGTGCAAGATTACCTTCACCTGGCAGCACCATGACAAGCAAAACTGGAGCTGATCATGTTACCAGCGAAGCCAAGAGTTTAATGGATGGTAAAGAAGCCCCTTCTGCCCTCACCGTTGTCCATGAGGCTCATGGAAGAAGAGACTGTGCTCACACAGCTGCTGCTACTCCTGTCCTTGTTCTGCAAATGTGCTGAGAATTTCTGTCTCCAGACTTTTCCAACTGGCACTAAAATATGGACTGAGGTAAATAAACCTGTGCCATGGTGTGCTTTCCAGGCTTAAAGACTGAGTGAATTACCTCTGTTAGGGAATCTGGACAGAGACTGTGTGGCTGTGATCATGGATTTGGGCTTTTAGGTGGATTCAGATGGCAGCAGTCTCAGTCAAAATGAAACAGGAGCTGACCAGAAAGAGCAATTTATTTGTCTGGTGATTTCAGATCTTGCAATATAGATCCAAACATCCACTACAGTAAATCACTAGCTCATCAGCAAAATAAGTCTGAAACAATTCAGTTACCAGAGTATACAGGGGAAACTTATTAGCCATTTCTATGCAATAGATATATCACTGGCACAACTGCGACAGTTATAAAGAGTCAGCATTTGTCTCATATAATGATGATACTTCCCAAGCTGACCACAGCATGCATTACTCCTACAGCAGGACCTGACCTCGCTTTACCACACAGGAGTACTCCAGAGGCCTTGGTACTGCCTCACTTGTGCACCAGCAGCGGACAGAAGCGCATACTGATGAACTTTAGGATGAGCATGCAGGGTTTTTTTTTTGGCGTGGGGAGGATGCACACAAATACAGAACTCTCTCATGAACTGAGAATGGCATTTAGAATAAAGTGCAAAATATTTACCTCAATAGGAATCTTAAAATATTCTCCCAAAGTAAACAAAGATGCATTCTCCTCAGAATCAATAAATACAGAGTAGGCATTTAGTACCTCTTATGCAAGCCTGAGTGTATGTGTCCTTTAATTAAGTAAAATAAGGGCAAGTGCAATGTGAGTAGAATTTTCTTATCAAATTCTGAATTTGGATTTCTTCACCGAGATTAGCATCTTCCTTAGTTTTCTACTCAAAACTTCATAACTTCAATTAAACACGTCCTTCCGTCAGGCACCTAAGCTGGACCAGAATGAAACAGAATACTGAAAAGCCACGAAGCTTACAAACAGTATGTTTAAAAAGCTTTACACTTGCTAGAGCTCTGGAGTCATGGCTGTATTCTGCTGCCCTCTCCTGTCACTAGAATATCATTACAACAGTATACGCTGGTTGCTAAATACAAGATTAAGAATATTTGCGTCCAAATGCATAACAGTGAACCATTCCTAAGAAACATTTGTAGGGCTGTTTTTCAAAAGACCCATTGTCTTTCAGCTTGCTTGTTTCCTTGCTTGCCCTGCTTGTTTCAAAAGACCCTTTGAAATCTCCCCTTCTGCACTGCTATACTGCTTTGTGTAGTAGAATAATCTAAGCTATGGCTCTGTGTGTAGAGCTCGGTGTTTCTGTGTTTTGAATAAAGAAGGTTTAGATTATAAAATATGTGAGATACTTCAGGACAAAAGCTTCTAGATGAAATCTGGAATCCATAGAAACAAGAGGAAGTTCTCCTGATGTCTCCAAGGAGTTCAAGGTTTTACTTTCTGGCACTAAGGGTTGATGCGTACCAGCAACTGAACCCCGCCTGAAATAGCTTCTTGGCAAGCGGATATAGTTTGCTTGACTTTGCCCAGGGTTTCACACAGTCTGGCAGTTAAGTGTCTCCTGTTTACATGAGCAAGCAAACTCAGATTGGTTAAACTTCCAGAAGTGTAGTAGGTAATGACTCAGCGTTACTACTAGAATTCAGATTTTGGATGCCAAAACATCCGTGCTCCGACCAATGGATCAAATTGACTAACACAGCTCATTTCCCAGGTTAAATTTGGGTAAAAAGACTCCTTCCTTCATCTCAAAATTTGCTATTGATGCATTTTATTAAAGATATTTAAATAGAAAATGTCTAAATTACTGAATGGAATTCAACATACTCAGGAAAATATTCTCAATTTGCATACAGTTGGTTATTTATCTTTAATGAAATTCTGTGTAAAACATAGACACTTCAGAGCCATAAAGTTAATCCCTTCCAGGTCTAACTGTGTAGAAATGTTCATCCTTAAAGAACACCACATATTAAAGGCTATATATTTAATGAAAAAGCATGGGAATAATGAACTCAGCAAGGTTAACAGAAACAAGGAAAGAACAGAATTTATCTTGCTTTTAATTTTTATTAATTCTGCAAAGGGATCCAGGAACAGTGAAGGCTGAAAACATGTTTAAGAAATGAAATGGGGGAAAGGAGGTTTACACAGTCACACAGTGAGAGATCTCCTTCACCTTCTCATGTCTTTCCGGACACGGACTAATTCTGTCCATAAGTAACCTTCTTCTCTGCATTTTACATCTCAGTTTCTGAATTTTATTAGTGCTCTCCCACTGTGGAATAGAGACAACTTTGTGATATGCTTGGTTTTCTCCGGGAGCTATATCTGTTGCTCTTTATGAGACTCCATCATAGTTTCTGAAAAAGATGGTTTTGCATTTGAAATTGACAAGTCTTTCTCACTGTATGTGCAAAGGTCTGTAGTATCTACATGTTCTAGCTCTTTAGAGGTGAATAGGATAACCTGTGGTACCAAAGGAAAAATTTTGGTCCCACTTATACTATGGAATCATAGAATCATAGATTGGGTTGGCTTGGAAGAGACCTTAAAGATCCATTAAAGTTCCGAAGCCCCTGCCTTGAGCAGGAACACCTTCCACTAGGTCAGGTTGCTCAAAGTCCCATCCAACCTGGCCTTGAACACTTCCAGGGAAGGCACATCCACAGCTTCTCTGGGCAACCTGCTCCAGTGTCTCACCACCCTCATAGTAAAGATTTTCTTTCTTCTGTCTAATCTGAATCTACTCTCTTTTAGTTTAAAGCCACTAACCCGTTGTCCTATTGCTACATGCCCTTGTAAATAGTTCCTCTCCAGTCTTCTTGTAGGCCCTCTCCAGGTACTGGAAGGCTGCTGTAAGGTCTCCTGAAAGCCCTCTCTTCTGCAGACTGAACAGCTTCAACTCTCTCAGCCTTTCCTCACAGGAGAGGTGTTCCAGCCCTCTGATCATTTTTGTGGACCTCCTCTGGACCTGCTGCAACAGGTCCATGTCTGTCCTGTGCTGAGGGCTCCAGAGCTGGACACAGTACTCCAGGTGGGGTCTCACCAGGGTAGAGAACGGGGGCAAAATATCCTCCCTCAACCTGCTGGTCACGTTTCTTATGATGCAGTCCAGGATATGGTTGGACTTCTGGACTGCGAATACACATTGCTGGGTTGTGTTGAGTTTCTTGTCAACCAACAACCCCAAGGCCTTCTCCTCAGGGTTGCTCTCAATCCATTCTCTGCCCAGCCTGTATTTGTGCTTGGGATTGCCCTGACCTATTTACAGGACCCTGCACTTGACCTCATGAAGTTCACACAGGCCCACCTTTCAAGCCTGGTAAGGTCCCTCTGGATGGCATCCCTTCCTTTTGTCCAATTTAAATCTACTCACTTTTAGTTTAAAGCCACTAACCCATTGTCCTATTGCTACATGCCCTTGTAAAAAGTCCTTCTCTAGCTTTCTTGTAGGCCCCCTCCAGGTACTGGAGTGCTGCTATAAGGTGTCCCCAGAGCCTTCTCTTATCCAGGATGAACAGCTTCAATTCTCTCAGCGTTTCCTTATGGGAGAGGTGTTCCAGCCCTCTGATCATTTTTGTGGACCTCCTCTGGACCCAGTCCGACAGGTCCATATCTTTCTTATGTTGCGGGCCTCAGAGCTGAATGCAGCACTCCAAGTGGGTTTTCGTCTAGGCATCCATGAATTTCCTTCAGTTCATTGGAATTGCTCTGGTCTTGTTTTCCACCTACCAAGCGATCTGTACAGGAAAACAGAGAATCATTCCTCCTGCTCCAGTTTGCTTCCCACTGTAGAAAGCATTTAGGAGATTGCCTTCTTCTGAGAGTAGTGTGATTAGATGATTCAAGGAAATGAAGCAGCGTCAGGACCCATGCCTCTGGCCCTGAGTCTGAATGCACTGGTTCTTCCTTTAATTGTTTTTGCATTCATAATTTGTGTCTTTTGAAGTAAGACACTCTACAACTTCTACTGATTGAACCTAGTATGTTGTTAATAAGATATTTATTTGAGTTCCTACTGATTATTACCAGCGTAAGTGAGAGAGCAGAAGGGTCAATTTCCTAAACAGTGATATCTGAATTTTTGAAAAAATCTGCCCTTCTTTCCTCAATGACTGAAATCAGAATTCAGTCTGTTGAAGACAATCAAAATACTTCAGTGTGAAAGCAGTGGGGCATCAGAATTCAGTCTGCAAATTTTCCGCACTTTGTGGGTTGAGTCTGAGCAGCATGTCATGATGGACAGTTTCATCACGGGAATTTTCCATTTATTAAAAGGGACTTTGATTACACAAGAAAGTCTTAACAGCTATACCAGCACAGTCATGCTGGTGTTACTGACGTGATCTAACTCCTTGTGTTATTGTTACAATATTACAGAATTACTTACCCAGTGGCACAAGAACTCTGGGCATGACGTGTGCCCAATCTTGAAAACACCACTAGATGGAGATGTTTTCTCACGTTGTCTTCATCCACTGGCTCTAACAGATGTGCTGAAATTTCTTACTACAAGTATTTTCATTTTTGATCACTGCACGTTGAGAAAGGAAAATGAGTTCAAGTAACTTTCATATATAATCAGTCCTCCCGTGCTTGAAATGTTTGCACTTGACGATGACTGTAAGAATTAATGAAGTCTAGTATGTAGATATTTAGACTGAAAAGAATGAATAGATGTTGTTGTACGAGCAGGCAGAAAAGACTGGAAGAATATCTGGGGCCTCCATACTTTTGTTTAACAAAATTGATTATTATTTCTTTAGCTTATGTCACACAGTGACAATCAGCTTTTAGCAATATTTCTTATCCACAAAGCAGTAGTCATCTCTAGTGTTTAAATGCATTCATCCCCAAGGAAACCACCCTAAACAGTATATGACTGTGTACAGTCAATGCTAAAGTGACAGCGTCTATTGTCTTTCTGCCCTCCTCAGTATGCACTATAATGGCAAGGACAGGGGCTGATTTAGAAACAGTTGAATAACTAAAACAAATAAAGAGATCCAGAAAAGACACGTCATTCAGATTAAGTTGGATAAAAAAATGACCACTGAAGAGTTGCAAAAGCTTGTTAAAATACATTTCTTAGATTGCATTTGGAGTCAAAACAATGTTATTTAAAAAAACAAATATTTTTGCAAAGCACAAGCTTAATATTTCCTACACATATTATACTTTTTAATAAATGTTGCGTGAGACAAATACTGATTTTCTGAATCAATTAATTTTTTTAAAATTTCATAAATAACATTCAAAAATAGGTTACAATTCCTAAAAATGACGGTTGTGTTCAAGTTTTGAATTATTTTGCTCATACACAGAGATGTTCACACATATCACTTTCTCTTTTAATTTCTGTGTCTGTGGGTAGTAATTGCAATTATGACAGCTCTATATAAAACTATTACAGTTAGAGTTGTCATCTATGATACCTTGCAGCTGGGAGCTGTATGGGCATCGGTACAAAGTGTTTTGTTCCCCTTGCCCTTTGCTTGGATCCTACTATAACTCCTGTCGCTGCTGCTACCTGCACTGCACTTGAGCAGTAAACAGTGACAACAGTCTCAGGCAGCCTGAAGAGGTCAGGGACAGGGTCCATTTGCTAATACCTCTAGGTCTGCTGAATCCTTCACTATTCCCTGGCTCCAACAAAACTAGTCTGGTTAGCTGTACAGCTGCTCTGGCCACCCATTCCCACTCAGACTGTTCACACATGCATCACAAAGGGAATGCGGACACACGAGAAACACAAAGAAAATTTTTAAAAATCACAGTGTAACTGATATAATAACGGTGCTACTTTTTTTATGGGTGTAGTTTCAAGTTCTTTTTTTTCTCTTCATGTATCAGTGACCTAGAATTGTGGCTTTTAAGTTTGAGGAATAAGGATTCTTATATGAGATTAATGAAATCTTTACACCCCAAAAGCTGTTTTGGCTATTCATATTACAGATCATATCAAACTATAAGCAGTTTCTAAAGCTTTAAAGTTTCTAGTTAGTAAACAGAAAGAGAGATAGATAATTCATGTCATACATAAATACATTTGTACCTTTGTGTTGATAGGCAGAAAAACAGAGAACATGGTATTACCTCTATTCTGTGCATTTTTTACTGTTTATTCCAAGCCAGTTAACATAAATGTACATGCCAAACATCTCTGGCAGGGCCTTTTTATGCCAGTAATGAGAAATACGTGTGTGTGTCTAATGCCAGTTGGAGAAATCATCTGCAAAATGTTGGCGGCTTAGAAACAAATTGGAAGGGTAGAAGGTGAATCTGTTCAAATATGTACAGAAGAAGGCTTTATTCAGTGGCTGAGGTAAAAAGTAGTATTTTCCAATGTAGTTAGATGATTTAGAAGCCTGCTTTCACTGATATTCAAAACCCCAGAAACTGTAATTTGGTTAACTTTAGTTTTTCAAATTCCTGCATTCTAATAATGATATTTTTTCTTATATATTCTATTACAATAAAAGCTCTGAAATAGAAAACCGAAACAGAATCAAGAACTGTACATTTACTCATTTGTAATTTCTCTGAATTCAGTTAAATACTAAGCTACTAAGAAACTTTCTTGAAATGGGTTGTCTTAAATCAAAGATTCCTGCTGAGTCAGAAGGCATGCAGTTTATAAATCAGACCCTAAACGTGGGTAAGTCAATCTGGGCAATATATAAAAACTCTGGAGTTACCACATTTGAAACAGAAGCTTTAAAAGTAAACCTTTATAAATCAACTCCCTAAATCAAAGAGAAAACAATGATTTTTCTTGTCTTATAGACCGGGAAAAGTTACTCCCCAAGCAACCTGTGTAGATGAAGGCTCTGTTTTTAATATACATTGATGTATTTATGTGTGGAGAAACTACAGACCAAAGTTAAGCAAGAAAAATAAAAAATCTAATACCAATTTAGAAACATTTTGATTCCAAATAGTTTAACAGTTGGATAACTCAGAAGAATGTTTGGACAAATGCAAGGTAGGGAATGACCACACAGCAAATGACAGTCACCAAGGGAGCTTTCACCTGCTATAAATTATGCACATTTTAATTACAGAAAAGTCATTAGGCCTAAAGTGAGCATTTCCTATCAGTTTATACTATGTAGCTTTTAAATGCTTATTAAACTTTCAACATCAAGGACTACACATTCATCCCTTGCTGGGAACCTTGTTTGTAAGTATTTGTTTAAGTAGACATTTGTACTGTGAGCTCAGCTCTGACTTCACAGAGTCTGGTATGGCTTTTATTTCCTTGTAGTTCAGGCGGTCTTTCAGGGACTGTGCTGGCAAATGAGGTGTCAGCATTCAGACAGAACATAGAAGTGAACTTTTTACACCTAACCATAACATTACTTTGTAAATTATTTTCTTCACCAATTTTAATCATCCCTATGAAACTCCCAGTTCCTCAAGGCCAGGAATTTCTCCTTAAAGTAGTCAGCCTTCCACTCTTTATTAGAGTCAGTATCTAATGAGGATATTTGCACAGCAAAAAAGGAGGGATTATAAAATGATATAGCTACTAATCAGTAACAGGGAAAAACGGCTTGTTGTAGATTCAACAAAAGAAAATCCTTCAATATTTTTTTATATTTTACAGTGAGGAGCTGGACAAAAATACTTCTTTTTAATTTGGATTTCACTTGTAGGACTGACTGTCATTCTAGGAGCTGCACTATTTGTAATGAGTGTATGTATATACGTATCTATGTGCATACATGTGTATATATATATTTATATATAGCTGGCTACACCAGGCCATATATTAACAGAGCAATCTGTTGAAACAACACAAACTTTTCAATTCTATTTATGTTATACATCAAACTTTATCTTCAGTGTGAATTACTGTCTCTCTGCAATTTCCAGATGTAACTTCTTTCTTTCAAAACTACTGATGAACCAGGCCTAAGCTTCATGTAAGACTGCATTTTCATCAAGGGCCTGCCAAGGCTGTTGTGCTTGTCAGAGGCCAGGCACATAATGGAGCCCAGAAGGAACCTTATGAGACCAGAAGACAGAGTATGCTCATTTGAGTGTATCTGGCTGTTGCATGAACTTCCAGAGAAGATTAATTGAACCTGGAATCTGACTGTCTTTTGGAAAAAAACCTGCAAACTCTTCCTGTTTGATAACAATTTTGCTATAACCAGTGCTACACGTGCAACATAAATCACATCTCCACATCTCCCACTCCAGCAGAGAATTCTATATCCTAGTAAGGGAGAAGAGCAAGTGTCCAAGAAATCCTTTAGAGGCTTTGCTATCAGCCTGTTTTACATGGAAGTTTCTTAGTGGAGGGTAGACATGCATATATTAGAAACTATTTTATCTGTGTGAACAAGCATGCATATGGGCACATATACAAAGGTTTATGTGAGTCAGAATTCAAGCTGTGTATTTTCACATTATGTAGAATATTTTGATATGTGGATTGCATTTGAAGGCACGTCAGCTAAAAGTGAATGTATGTATTAAGTCATTAAGTGGTTTGATAATGTAGACATTTACTTGATTATCCTTAAACTGAAGCACTTGAAATACAGATTTTGGAATGAAGGCAAATGATGAAACATGAAATTATACTTTTAAAATGTAAAAATAGAAATACAGAAACAATACACGTTTTTTTTCCTGAGGAATTGTTATTTTCAGTCTGTGCCAAAGAATTCTATATCTTATGCACAAATGATCAGCCCAAGACTCCTGAATTACAAGAGAACTCCCTCATGGCATATCCAGCTCACTCTTCCTCTTTGGATGTCAGGTCACAAAATTCTGGCTGATGATTATTTCAAATTGTCGATTCGTTCAGCAGATCTGGACATGTCGACTTAGCCAGCTGGTACCAAGATCATGTCAAATCTCTTGTAGATGAAGGAAAAGACAGTTCTGAATAATGACTTAAAGTATTCCTAATAATGTGCTTTGGCACAAAGGTATGACAGAAAACTAGCAAAATCAGATTAAAAAGTTTTTCTTATAATGATCTAATCAGGATATTGAGAATCCTGTATGATACCAAATATTAGTGCCCAATTTAGTGAAATTGCACATGCTTCTGTCTTTTTCCATCTCTTGTAGCTGAATTGCTCAGACTGGATAACTTAAACAGGGCTAGCTCGCCCATTGGCATGTGATGGATCAGAACAGCTAATTGTTAAATGTTTCCTCCAGAGTGAGGATGATTTTACTATTCCCATCATTTATCCCTTTTTCTTTACATTTATTATATAAACATTGTTTTGTGTTGTTTATTTAGACCATGGGCTGTGTTTTCTTGTGTCCTTAAAAATGTGCGTGGCACAGTATATTTCAGGTCTGGCAGAAGATTATGGACCCCTTCTCCATACAACAAATGATACTGATCAATTAATTGTTTGTGATACAAGATTACTAGATTGTAAATTAGTTTTTGATCTCTGCATCTGCTGGTGCTAATTCTCCCATGTAATATAATCTCTAGTTATTCTCACAGCTATACAAGAAGTCTCTCTTTTCGTACTTGTTCTGAATAAACACAAAACCAGATAAATTTTAATCTTTGAGTAAAGTAACATTGGTAACCCCTGAGAAATAGAAAGAAAACATCCTTTAAATCAGGACGTGAGATTATGTCATTAAATGATTTGTGGCAAAGGGAATTAATTTCTGGAAACATTTAAATTTTGTATGTTTCCACTATCCCACTAGAACTGGCCTCTTAACATTTCTGCTCCTCTGAACTCCTTTGGAGCAGTCTCCAGTGGGAGTCTGAGTGATTCTTCTCTCACCTAGGTCAAGTCCTTCTCTCCAACTGTACTGGCTGGACTGTTCTATGTCATAAAAGAATGGTGGATGAGGGGTGGAAAGATCCAATCAAGCTGAAACAGCAGAATGATATAGAAACTTCATACCATGCTGGTGAATAAAAGGTTTATCCACAGTTTGGAGCAGTGTACATGATGTGTCTGCAATTTCTTTCTTATCAAAAAACCTTTTTGTGATTTCTCCATTATTAATAGGGTTGAAATTGTTCTCTGCAGATGTGGTCCAAGCCTTGGTTTTACCTTTGAACATATGAGAAAGATCACCTTTTAACAAAACTTTACATCTCCAGACTGGTATTTAAACTCCATGCTTCTGGTGGAGCTGAACTACAAAGGACTTTTTTTGTCTGAAGTTGTTTTTGGATCTGCCTTAGAAACAAGTTAATGCCAAAATGGACGGGTCCACATAAAAATTACTGTGTTAACATGTCATGTCATAATAAGATGGCAACCTATGAAGTGCCTGTATCGATGAGTTTCTGAGGAAAAGAAAGATTCGGCTGAAATGGTTAATTTCTCTTCTGCTTAGGATGATTAAAAATTTGAAAGAAGGGATTCTTCTCATACAGATTTAAAGACCACAATCTGCCCTGAGCTTTAAAGGTTTGAGCCCAGAAAGAGGCCCCTTCCCCTCATCAGCCTTCACCCAAAAAAGCAGCCTCAAAGTCCTAAATCCAACATGAAGGCAAAGAAAAGGCATGAAAAGATGAAGATGAGAAAACAAGAACTGTATAAATCCAGCTAGAATTGAAACGTACCATTTACCATGTAAATGTTGCTGATATTAAATATCCACTTATGCTATTTTATAGACTAAAGTGGACTTAACAGGCATGTCAGGCAGACAGATTTCCCAGTGTTTATCTGAGATGAACATTCAAACATTCATCACCTAATATTCAAAATCTGTTGGATGCTTTTACAACCAGACAAATACTTATTGGACCACTGAAAATAAGTGCATGTGAAATTAGACCCTGGTATTTCTACTTAGTTAATTTATCTTTATGAAGAACGATCTATTTTAACGGACACCAGTGGTAAAATATCACCCATATACACAGGCCAGGCCCTTCTAATGATTTTAGCAGCTGAAAGAGAAGACAGGATATACAATTTCTATCAGTTTTAGAAGCTAAGATAGAGTATGATATAATATAACAGAGCAAGATGCACAAAGATACATGACATGTTAAAATATTCCCTTTCTCTTCAGCATGAAGAGAAGCTGCCAAGAAAAAGCAGAGGAGTTCATAAGACATTCAGGTTGCTAGAAGTATATAGTTCATCAAAGAATGCTCATAACAGCCAAAGGGAAAGTAATCAGCCAAACTCCCAGCACAAGACTGGCACAGTGGTGATGGCAAATGCAACAGAAACATAATTTTATCTTCTAGTTGGTCCTCTTCAAAATGTTCTACTCCAAGATGAGTTTATTTCCCTCCAAAATTGCTTCAACAGACAAGGGTGGTTTTATGAATGCACCTATGTTATCAGTTGTAGCTGACATTGATATGGTATCAGGCATCACAATGTTGAGGTGTGACAGCTTAAGCAGGCATAAAAATGTGGACTTTTTCATTATTCTGAGTTTCATTGTTGCTTATCCAGATGTGTGCAGTGGGGAAGCATGGAAGATGATCACAGCCCCTTCACTGAAGTTTGGCTTGTGTGGGAGCTAGAGTGCTGTGGTGGTGGTGGTGATTTTTTGCTGGACTTTCTAGGCAAACATGTTTTTTGGTGGGTCTTCTGCCAAAATTTGATAGATCTCATTTCTATGGACCTTGTTCTTCTCTGTTACTAAGCTGAGGAAATTTAGATATCAGGGCTACAGAAGAAGAGCTATGAAAGAGTAGGAATTGAGTAGGAAGCTAGGGTGGGACTGTGTAGACAGTGACTTGCTCATCATCTCAGAAACAGAAGTGGGTGTCTTGAGAGTTTGAACATAGTCTTCTAACTTTTGGTGTGTTTTTTTATCTTGGGGTCAAGAACAACATGCTAAAGTTGTTTCGATTTATTAATGATGCTAAAGGACATTGACCTCAACTGGACGGGATACAGGATGAGAAAACACAGGAAGACAAAACTTATCAGAGTGATGCATATACTACATACTATATATGTGCTTTTTAGTAGTGCTGAAGAAATCTCAGATTTGGATAAACATCACTAAAAAGTTTGGATTGTTATCCTGATCTTATCTGAATCTTAAGACCGAGCTGGAAGTCTAACAAGAATGGGCTTTCTCACAGTATTTTAGAAAGTTCCAGACAGATCGTAAATGCTCATGGTATTCCAACAATTCCAGTTCCAGCCCTGACTTTAACCTGGTAATGTAGAGAGGCACAACATGAAAATGAAGGGGGCGGGGGGGGGGTTGGGGAGAAAAGTTGGCCCTTTAAATACTAAGAAACCAAACATATCTAACTAAGGAAAGCAGCAGCTGAAAAGTCCATTCCAAGGATTAACAAACACAGTTAATGAAAGAAGCACTTTTTAGTGGAGTAATAAAACAAGAAAGAAAGAAAAAAGACTAGGTTAGGAAAAGCAAAATTTAAGAGAAAGATGAGTGAAAAGAAAATAACTTCCTGATAACATTTTCTGTTTACTTGAAGAGTTGTGTCCCAAAGGAAATAGCGAAGGTCTTACAGATTAGGACTATCAGGGCATAAACCCAAATCCTTTGAAGTTAACAAGGATCCCATAATGTGTAAATACAATACATACTAGTTGCTGAGCATAATCAGTGTTGCTTAGTACTAGAGAAACCAGACAGATGGCTTCCCTTAGAACAGACACAAATATATTGCATATTTCTTCCACAACTTTTACCAACAAAAGGTATGGTTTTAATGATTTCTATTCTAACTCAATGCCTGGAGTCACTGACAGCTCTTTAGAGCTGAAGATTACTGCATTAATTTTTCGTGGAATATGGTTACTTAGTTAATAGCTCCAAGTTAGAAACTTCTGAACATCTGAGCATAAAAAAGGTGGAAAGAACATTTTCCCAAACTTTTAATGCAGAATGACTTTAACAATCTGCAGGACCAGAGATTTTGAGGCTCTCAGTTTAAGAACCCTGAAATACTGTGGCTTTGACTTCTGCCCTGGTGTGTTATTTGTGAACCTCCAATCCCAAGAGGCTGAAGAGCCTACTGCAGTCTAGAAGAGCTCAGAGCAAGATGGACCTGGGTTTGCCAACACCTACAGATGCAATGGTTAGCATTAAAATTGTGCAGATGTCTGTAAATATTACTGCAAGCATATGCTTTTCTTGACCCTTAGAAAAGCTAATTTCTGATCACTTAACTGTGTGAAAGACACCACAGAGTTTCAATAGTTTATTTCCTTCACCCATTCAAAGTTCCTGTATGCAAGTAATAGCTAAATAGCATGTGTGTGTGTTGTGCAAGGATATTCATTCAATTAAAGGCATAGCTGACTGGCAGCCGATTTACTGTTCTTGTTTCTTCATCACACAACTCTATCTCATCGTAAGTCAAACAAATTGCTTATGGTGTGTTCTGCAGACGAATCAGCACTAGTGATTTTGCAGCTGGTTTGTATTTGACATACAGGTACAGCATGTTTGCATGTAATTTCTAGCTAGCTAGCCAACAATGTATATTTGGCGGGATCTTCAGGCAGATGTTTTACAGTCAGATAGTGGTCTTCATAAATTTAGCTGTCCATATTGCCTTCCAGGTCATTCTTATCTGGTGTGTATACAAAGAGGGGCAATGATATACTTGAGATACTGCACCTACTATGAGCATGTTCATACGAAAAACCCCAACCCAACCCAAGAATCGTAGAATCATAGCATCACAGAATCATAGAATGGTTTGGGTTGGAAGGGTCCTTTAAAGGTCACCTAGTCCAACCTCTCTGCCATAAACAGGGACATCTATCACTAGATCAGGTTGCTCGGAGCCCCGTCCAACTTGGCCTTGAATGTTTCTAGGGATGGGGCATCTACCGTGTCTCTGGGCAACCAGTGTTTCACCGCTCTCACTGTAAAAAATTTCTTCCTTACATCTAGTCTAAACCTCCCCTCTTTTAGTTTAAAACCATTACCCCTTGTCCTGTCGCAAGAGGCCCCACTAAGAACTTTGTCTCCATCTTTCTTACAAACCCTCTTTAAGTTTAAGTACGGAAAGGCTGCAACAAAGTCTTCCCAGAGCCTTCTCTTCTCCAGGCTGAACAACCTCAGCTATTCAACAGGCTCTGTGTCTTGTGTTATGCCACTGCTGGAACAGTAGCACCCAGAAGACAGTGTAGGCGATGGCTAATAAACATAGAACTAAGTGTTTTCCTGTAAATCATTCATTCCTTTTTCAAGTAAAGACCCACCTGCACACTAAGTAAAACCTAGTTAAAAAAAAAGGCAGCTTCTTGATAAATGTCATGTTAATCAGATTTCTCGGTAAGATTACACAGTGAAGACAATGGGACAGCTTGGACTAACAAGGGCCTGGATATGTTACACTGCCAATTTTACATTGTTCTAGAGTTGTGCAAATATACTGTCTTTTGTACTTCTAGAGTGATCTTCAAGTGACCTCAAAGAGGGTATCTAGAGTAAACCAGAAGCAGGTTTTATCTTTCACATATTTAAACATCTAAAAGTAATACTTCTACTCTAGATTGGATGCCTACATCCTCTCTATAATCCACAAAGAGAGAGAAGAACTTTCAGAGTGAGATTGACCCCACCTGTATCAGATATTCTGTTCAGAAAAGAAGAAAATATCCAGAGATGCCTACATCTCTTTATTCACATATATAATTTGGCTAGAAGATGAGCTTAGAGAAAGCACCTACTTTTTCAGGCTTCTAAGGATGCCCATAAAGTGTCTTCAAACACAGTGCCTAACTCAGTAGGTGGAGAGGAAGGATGTGAGAGAGCTTCAGTCTGTTAATCTTCATACTAGCATCAGGTTTGCTTTGCCTTTTAGTCACTGTAGGTTTTTCGCTGACATTAAGTAATGGCATTGCTGCAGCACAGAAGTGGAGTGACAGACCTATAAATACAAATCAGACTCCTACTGTTAGTTCAAAACCAAAGATATATAGCGGGTTTTTTTCCCTGATATATATGCTCTTTCAAATGACTTCTTCCCATTCTTGATTTTGCAAATAACTTATAGAATAAAAAGAATCATACCTTCCTGACTGCACTGGTTTCTCTAGAAGACACTCAAGCAGAGAAAATCTTAAGTTCTGCCACAATAAATCCTCATGTGTCTGTTGTTCCTGTCCTTCCTAGTAATTGATTTTCCCTAAAGTTTAAATGGGATAACTGGGGCAGAGCATGTTTCCAATTTGTCTCATGCAAGAGTTTCGGGACCGTCAAGGTCAGCATGACAGAAACTGCATGTTTCTGTCCTATATTTCCCATAGTACTTCAGATCACTAACAGCATTTGCAAGCATGAATCTTTTGTTCAGAGCTAAAAGTAAACCCCAAATTGTTGCTCAGTCTCTGGCAGTGAGTCATTTTACCTTGCTTTTTGTAAAACTTTTCATAGAGAATTTTTACCTCTTTCCTTCTTCTATTAGTTTATTTGGAAATCTGGCAGCAATCTGAATGACTTCCAAATGCAACGTGATGGACGTGCAATCAGCCACTAAAGAAGTGCTTTGCATATCTGTGGTAGCAAGAGCATGACCCTATATTTGTTGGTCTGTTTTAGATCATGTGTCACTTTGCCGTATAAAATTTCAGAGAAGTTCAAAATAGTTGTCATTGAAGGTTTTCTTTTTTTTTTCTAAAAGTGATCAATTCAACATATGAATTTGGAAAGAGATCTCTTCACCTCCCCAAGCTGTAAAGTTAATAGACAGAGAAAATCTGAACTATTCTTCTTTCATGCAGTTATATTTTCTCTGCTATCCTGGTTTTATTTTTATAAACTGCTCTTACCAAGGTTCAGACAAACTACAGAAATTTAGAATATGACTACTGCATACTGATTACCTTTGAAATGCAATTATAATTTTGAAAGTTTGTGAAAATATTTTGCAGAGGGACAGAACGAACAGCATTGGTATGTCACATAGGTGGGAAACCATTGAACACTCACATCCTTGACATCCTCTCTATCAGAAATTTCAGACAGCTTTGAAAATAGTCACACCCCTCTGAAAGTGGTGGACTTTTCTCTATTTTTTGTGTGGAAAAAATGGAATAAATTAACTGAGTGAATAAAAAAAGTATCCACAAAAAATCATGCAGACTGGTAGATAAGAAAACATTGCATTCTTGCAGCTATATCATAATACTTATAATGAAAAGACAATCTTTTTGAAAAAATAGTAGACACTATTTTAAAAAAAACTTTTTTTTTCCCAAAGCCCATTTCGTCTTCCTATGCCTTCATTCTTTATTTTTAAAACGTAAAAATGAGCTGTGAAATGTATATCTGTATATCTGTATAATGAGGCACACCTATATCTTTAAAACAAAGGGGTTCCTCAGGGACTGGTATGGGGACTGGCACTGTTTAACATCTTTGTCATCGACATTGACAGTGGGATTGAGTGCATCCTCAGCAAGTTTGCAGATGGCACAAAGCTGAGTGGTGCGGTCGACACACTAGAGGGAAGGGATGCCATCCAGAGGGACCTTGACAGGCTTGAGAGGTGGGCCTGTGTGAACCTCATGAGGTTCAACAAGGCCAAGTGCAGGGTCCTGTAAATAGGTCAGGGCAACCCCAAGCACAAATAGAGGCTGGGCAGAGAATGGATTGAGAGCAACCCTGAGGAGAAGGCCTTGGGGTTGTTGGTTGACAAGAAACTCAACACAACCTGGCAACGTGCATTCGCAGCCCAGAAGGCTGAGCGTGTCCTGGGCTGCATGCACAGTGGCCAGCAGGTTGAGGAAGGTGATTCTGCCCCTCTGCTCTACTCTGGTGGATGCCACCTGGATTACTGTGTCCAGCTCTGGAGCCCTCAGCACAGGACAGACATGGACCTGTTGGAGCGGGTCCAGAAGAGGTCCACAAAAATGATCAGAGGGCTGGAACACCTCTCCTGTGAGGAAAAGCTGAGAGAGTTGGAGCTGTTCAGCCTGCAGAAAAGAGGGCTTTCAGGAGACCTTATTGCAGCCTTCCAGTACCTGGAGGGGGCCTACAAGAAGTCTGGAGAGGGATTTTTTACAAGGGCGTGTAGCGATAGGACAACGGGTTAGTGGCTTTAAACTAAAATAGAGTAGATTTAGATCGGAGAAAAGGAAGAAAATCTTTACTATGAGGGTGATGAGGCACTGGAGCAGGTTGCCCAGAGAAGCTGTGGATGTGCCTTCCCTGGAAGTGTTCAAGGCCAGGTTGGATGGGACTTTGAGCAACCTGACCTAGTGGAAGGTGTCCCTGCCCAAGGTGAGGGGTTTGGAACTTGGGATCTTTAAGGTCTCTTCCAAAACACAAAACATTCTATGATTTTGTGAAAATGTAAAAATCTGAAAGTAAAAGTACTTCCTGTCTCATTAATTTGTATGCTGCCTTTATTCATGTAGATTCTTCTCCCTTGTGCACAACAGAATTGAGACCTGAGAGATTCCTAATACTGTACCATCAACAATTAATATTGTGATATAAGTACCAATGCACCTACAGGACTTCCTGAAATGGGACCAATAGTTAATTTAAGGATCATCTGTGACCCTCTATAAATAAGTTTTTACTTGTAGTGACAATAAATGTCTGTAAGATTGCAATTCTGCTACTGATTCTTGACTTCTTATCTTTAGAGTACATTGCAGAACACTGTAATTCCTATAGAAAATGAAACTTTGGAAAAAGCCAAAAATCCGGTAACAGCCAGTAAAATCCAAAAAGTATAAGCAATCAATGCAAATTACATGGTTCTGTAACTATAACTGCAGCATTTTAGTGGGCAGGCTTCCACTTCGGGAAGGCAAGTCATGTTGCCTCTTCCAAGAATTTGCTTTTATTAGTAGAAGAATACAGCTACATCTCAATGCAACTAATGCCAGGCCACCGTTTTGATGCAATTAAGATAAGACACTTCTGATTTACTTCTAAATGGTCCAGGAAAGGTTACCTGTATATATCAAGGTCATTTTTGTATTTACCTAACAGTTAGTACCTTGTCTTTAATGCCCGCTTTTACTCCAGCGTTGCATGTACATTTTAACTAATCCAAGTAAAAAATTTGTATTTTTTAGCACTGAAGACAAGGCCTGAATTATTTTTTGAAAAGCTACATTAAATGGCTAATAAGTGTAATTATTTCTTCGCATTGTCTAAGTAGCCTAAGTAAAAGTCTCATCAACAAGCAATGCCACAAGAATCTGACTTCACAATCTGACTACTGTTACAGTAGTTTAAATGGAATTCCAGTAGGTCAAAGTTTCCTCCTGTACCTCTGTTTTTTTCATGTTCTAATTTCAACAATATACCTTAAGAGACTTTTTTTTAACTATCCTCAAGGAACAATTCATCTGCAATTTGCTATACCTTGTAGGTTTAAAAGCCCCCACATGTTTAAGCTGGAAGAAAAAAAATCTGGAGACATAAATAAAAAGGTAATATAATTCAAAACAGCTGCATATAACATGCCATTCTACAAACTGATACCATACTTTACCCCTGTTTTGTGTTGTTATACTATGTTAATCTTCTATTCTGACTCTAAACGTTTCATCCCAAGAGCAAATAAAGAGTAAAATCATTTGTATCTGAGAATAAATCTACTTCTAACTACACTAAAATATCACAATATCTCCACTATTTTTTTATCATATACCTAATACTTGCATTCTGAAATAATCTACTAGTGTTGAAAGTATGCTACCTGATAAGCATTATGATTGTACATTTACATTTAAATGTGATTATTTATATTCTGTGATGAAGAATCAGATATAGAGCTATGCAAAGCATTGTCTGTAAATCATTTAAGTCAGATATTTGTGTTCAAAAGATTGATGTTAGCCATTCAAATTATAGCATCTTTCCTAAACTATTAGTTCTTCAGAATTATCTGTCTCTCTGCAATCTGCGCTATGATTTGTTCAAAGATTTGTGGGTTAATTACTTGACGTAACGAAAGTAATATTTTAACTTTGTGATTTCTCTTTTCCATAATTATCCAACCACAAAACTGCACACTACCTCTTTAGGAAAGACCTCTTCATGTTCCCATTCAAATAATCTGCAAAACTGCTATTGGCTTCAGTGCTTCAGAATTATAACAATTTAATCTCAAAATGAAATTTCTCTCTTGAATAAATGAACTGTGGCTTCTGGATGGAAACTAGCTTTTCCTAAACCTTTCACTGCACAAGTACTCAAGAACAGTGAATAAAAAAATCTCTTAAAGAATGAATTTATTTTTCTAATCGATCACATCCTGTACAGAAGAAATTTGAACTGTTTCTATAGCTAGTTACTGAATCAAAGCAGGAGTTGTCTGTTCAATACAATCAAAATTTTATGTCTAGTCTAAGCTTTTATTGCTGCATTTCCTGACACCAGTATCCCCTTCTGATGCCACTGATGAGGACTCAAAGCTGTAATTTGTTTATGAAGGTAGAATGTCTTTTATTTACTCATTTTGCCAGATCTGGTGGAATGGATTAAGAGGTGGCAGACCTCTCCATTGAGGATCCACAGTGCAAAGTTGGTGAGGGATTCTCTTTCAAGAAATTATACTAATTGGAGAACAAGTTATTCTGCTGCTAGCTCGATCTCCTTTTTAGACATCCCTTCTCAGCGGAATCTCTCACTGTCCCAGTGAGCATCACAACAGGCATGGTTTAACCACGGGGTCGTCATGGTCGTCAGTGCTCTGGTGTAAAGCCTGTATTCCTCAAGGCCCATGGCTCATGAATTATCCTCACAGTGCATCAGGTTTCCTCCTGTATCTTGATCCCACATCAGACACAGGCAGAAAGGTGAGATATTGTGCCAAACCTGGATTTTTCCCCCATCTGAGAGGGATCTTTTTCTCTTGCCTTTCTCCTGTCTCTAACCCAACTGCAAATCTCCCTTCATGTGCTGAAACACAGGCATGTGGTCTCAGCATGTGCCAAGCTGTAAATGGCCATGTGATGCAGGACAGACTTGTGGGTGATTTGTACATTATGCCACAGCGGTCTCTGAGTAAAAGGCTCAATTTTTCTGCGCTCTCGTCATCTCTACCAACATCAAGGAAATAAGTCTACCTACATTGCCCAACCAAACATGGCAGAGCAAGTCTTCATTCTGCTGAATACTTGGTTATATGCCAGGAGAAAGACTATTTGTATTTGGAAAACTATTTGTAACAGACTATATGTTGACTCTCACCATAATACTATAAATAATATCATCTAAATTAATATTTAACTAAAAACACTCCAAACAAACCCATAACAAACAAACAAAAAAACCCCCCAAACAATTCATTTAATTAAATATATAGTCATTTTCCCTCTAAAAGTTGTATTTAACATTTGGGGTGGAAGGACTGTATGTACATCTACATAAAAAGAACACCTAAGAAAAAGGGTCCAGCAACTTTAAATCATAATATAGACAAGCCTTGCACTCAAGTTAATCATCACGAACTGGCACAGAGACACATCCTTTTGTTCTCTGCTCTCACATTCTGAGATGAATCCTGTATGGATTTTGCTCACAAGAAATATTAAAGCAGTAAACTTTTTTTTTCCCTCCACATTCCTACAGACCCATAAATAGGATGGCAAGAAGTGTGTGTCAGAAATGCTCCAGCTGTTCCCCACACTCAGTGCTCATTCCTTTTCCAGTGTAATCCTCACCCAGTTTTCTTTATTCAAAACACACAATAAAAATCCCAGCTAAAGTGAAGAAAATTTCTCACGGAGACTTATATGCCTTCATCTCACACTCTTCTTGCTGCCATAACCCCATGCAGCCCTTTTCTACTTCATCTATGAAATGCACACCATACCGGTGTACGAGGAGCTGCCCTCTCTCTAACACTGCACTGCACCACTGCCAGCGTGTCTTCTGGCTCTCACAACCCACTGAAATCTGGTTCTAAGTGGTCAGTTGCTCTTGCCAATGTAGTTTTCATCTTTTAACTTAGGTGTTTGAGGTCTCCAACTTTGGTTTCCTGCATGCTTGATAAGTGTTTTTTCTACCAGCAAGCCTCTGTTTTTTCTGACTGCCTCCTCCTCCTCTGCATATATCAGCATTTACACAAAACGAAAGATGTTGCGAAGGAGGAGTGCCAGTTGACAAATATTTTTTTTTAAATACTCTTGCACAGGAGAAGTTTAACCTAAACTTCTGCATCCTAAAGGCATTTGTCTTCCTTTTCTACGCACTTTTGAAATCTGGGAGCTTGTGGCAGTGAGGCACATGAGAATGAATAAAAAGTGCTACAATTTTGAATGATCCAGCTCTCAACCTGTTTTCTTTTTCACACTTGGTAAGGGCTAGCGCTGGACTCATAAGTTCAGGTCACACATTTGTACATGAAGTAACTTGTGTTGTTATCTACTGACATGTCGGGGAGCAACAAGTGGGGAAAAACAGTAAATATGACAAAGAGGTTGACCTCCAGTTGACAGATTTCTGCACTGGTCTGTTATACCCTGGCAGCTCATATAGACCCAGGCTGTTGGCATAGCCTGCCAGACTCTGCTGTCTTCGACGTCTGCCTGGTGCAGATGGGTCACCTCGCTACTCCTTCAGCAGCAGTTCCCTGCGCTCAGGGAACACATGTACACATATTTACCCTGTGCGCTCCTTTCATGAGCCAAGTTTATAAATATCCTCATTCTTGCAGAAAGCCCAAAGGCCTGGCCTGGAGTCAGAGCTGACTAGCATCCAGCGGTGTGACTCAAACTGTCAGGACAAGCTGAGACTCCTCCTCAGGCCTGTGCGTAGCAGAAACGGGGAGGGCGGGAGATTTTGCGATTGAAAGCTATTCTTAGAGCACTCAACCAGAGGCAAAGCTATGAGTTGTTAAGTGACAATATGTTGTCCCAGCAACCATCAAAGCCGTTACTGTTGTCCAAGACAAACACTTTTGCTTCCCTAGCTACTCCAGACTGTGGGCAAAGGACAGTATCTAGCAGTCAGCTTCTGAAGACCTGGATTCACAGTGATACTTCAGAAGCCACTGGTGGCACTAAGCAGAGTATAAAACTGGAAATACAGCTGCCCCAGCCCCAGCTGAAGCCTCCATGACAATTCCTGTCCATTGCTGGCCATCATAGAAGCCCACTGAACTGAGACCTCCAGCACAGATGGTACAGTCCAGTCTAACAGTTCACACTGACTCTGATTGAAGATTTATGGCTGTCCATCTGGGTAGTTCAGGCAACTGACCTGAGTAAAACAAGTCAGCACAATACTCTCTAAAATATATCTCCAAAAGAAAAGCAAGGATAGACAGTTTTCCTAAACCTTTTCCTCAGAGAGAAGAGATGCTCCCATTTCTTGGCCTTTAGTCTGTCTTTGAACCAGCCCATTGAATGAGCTGGATTTGAAATGTTCCAGAGAAGTCCTTGAGGGCCTCTGCCTAGGAATATGAGAGGAAAAAGTATGAAAAACAGCGGACAAACCCCAAATCCTCTGAACTCATTTTGCTTCAAGTAAAAGTGATGATGTCCTCAGACTCCTCGTAAGGCCGAAGGTATCCCTCATGATTAAGTCACTCCCATAGCCTTCATCCTCTGGGAAGTCATGGATACACCATCAGAAGTCTGTCATTCTCCAGCAAGTCACCCCAAAGAGCACTTTGCCTATCAATTGGTCAGTTTGGTATAAGACATCATTACCATTGATCCAGAATGTGAAGTTGTCCAGAGAGCCTCTTCCTGAATGGAAGAGAGTGGTGAGTGAGGAAGGTTAAGGCAGGGCAGCGTCGAGCCTACCTGTCTGCCAAAGTGGTAGTCATTCAGGGACACCTCTGTTTCTTTAGCCCCTCAGGTACCATATGCATTATGTTACATGATAATTTGAAACACTGTTCTGCCCCAATGTAGTAGATTAGTAGTGAAGATAAAGAATATTTCTGTGTTACATAACAGTTTCCCCTCCTCCTCAGACTTCATATCTGTTATGAGTTCAGATCTTTGTATTTCACTCTCTCTATCAGAAAGAATGAAATAAAAACTACTACTGGAGTATATTACAGATATCTCTGTATAGTAACCAGGGAAAATGTAGAAGACTGAATACACAGCGTATGGCATGGTGCTGTGCTGGTTATGGCACATGGCTGCCAGTGCTCCTTGAGGAAGGGCTGCTAACAGGGCTTTTGCATACAGGGTCATTCTAGCCTGCATTTTGATGGTGTGTCAAGAGGAGCCAGATGAACTGGAGTTTGCTGTCTCTCTCCTTTGAAGTTTGCTTCGAACCAGGCTCAGTGTTTCCCCCAAATGCTCAGTGTGCCAGGGTAATTTAGGCAGGCAATGAACTTGGCCCACCAATGCTGCATGGAGGTACTAAACGAGCACAGACCTGTTTCCTGTGCCAGGTCATTGTTCTCTAGCCCTGAGGCCAGCTGGCACCATCCTGCCACAGCCGTACTCTTAAACATGCTGTCCAAAGAGAGTGGCTGCATCCAAACTGCCTATGCAGAATTGTTGTCGGGCCAGGTTTAACTCCCACACTACATCAGGAATTGTTCTGGAAAACTTCTAGTTGACCTGCGATAATACAGTTCTGAAAACTTAACCATATGGATGAATGATGACCAGGGCCTGTACTTGTGTCCTTACGTTGCTACCGTCAGCGTAAACTGGTGCTGGGAACACAGTGGTGTGTTAATGGCCCCTAACTCTCCCAGCACTCCCATGTGGCAGAGAAATACTATTTAACCATTTTCGTAACTAGGGCCTGAGGCCAAGCAGTTAGGAGTGATGTGCCACACAAACACATTGATTGAAGGAACACTCCTTGCTTTACTTCTTATTCTGCTATTTGCCCTCTCAAGGGCCCTCTCTCTCTTTTGCTTTGAGCAGAAATTATTTATAAGTTTTTCTCATACCTATCCTTTCTGCAATGCTACTGAAACTTCAGCCATTATTCCCACCAACATATTCATGACTACTCACATCTCACAACTTGTGCAACATAGCAGTAAGCAGCTGAAGGTTGCTTCATAATGCTTCAGATTTCTCCTGGAACCTGTCTGCTATTGACAAGCAATGTAAAAATCTAGTGATTAGTAGGGAAGAACTATACTAACATATTTGTTGTCACTGATGCGTACTTTCCTTGATGTCCTGAGTGTTGTTTTTTACTTGTTGTCCCACCATTATAATGGACATTATTTCAAGGAGCAGGGTACTCTTTCTTCTGCGTAGTGCTTACAGTAAGACAAGGTACACATCTGTGACAAGAGTACTTCAAAATAGTAATGCAAATAACATTAATTTGATCTCATTTTTATGTTGGTCAAATCACACAAAAACAATTTACAGAGTTTACAGATTAACCCTTACTTTAAAATCCCATATCAAAAAGGAAAAGGAGAAATGAAACTACACAAAAAGTTTAAAAATATGAGAAAGTACTGAAAGAAAATTCCTTTTCCACATTCCTATTGTTCATTATTCTCATTAATTTATTTTTTTCTAAGATATTCAAAGTTACAACAACAAAGACCATATATAGTCTTTTCTCTGTGGCTCATTTGTATTTTTCATGTGTATCCAAGACAGTAATTTCTGAATGTACAATTGAAAATATACATTCTTCTCTCTCAGAGGTTATTGAGAGGTTAACATGGTGTAAAATAGAAAACTCAGCTCTAACTCTTGTTCTCTTCACCTCACTCCACCCTCCCAAAAGAAAAAAAAATCAGGATAAAATGAGTTTAGTTTGACATCTCAGCTGGTTTGTTACTGCCTATGTTAAATTTTGGGAAGAAAATGCTGTATTCACAGGCTTTGATAAAACAGTCATTTATTTCCCTGTCAGATATAATGAAAGTCGAATGAAAGAGTCAGTTACAAACATACACAAAAGTATACTCTAAAGCTTAACATGAAGACTAACATCAGAGAGGGTCTGAATAGCGGTGAAGTCACGTAAAGTTATTGAAAAAAGTACTTTAACTTACAACAGATTTTTGTTTTCACCAACAGCTGAGGACATATCAATGATTAACTTACAGGCTGGGTGCTCTTCGGTCTGAAAAACTTCAGACTTGTTGAAGTATATGGAAAACATGTCAGATACTACCCGTCCTCTCAGTCCCTGAAGGATCTGTACAACTACACATTGTAGTTACACTAAAAACATTGAAACTTCCTGAATGAGCTCAAGACCTCCCTCTTGACAGGATAGTCAAGGAAAGAGAGTGCATTTCTGTGTGCATACTGAAGTACTGAAGAACAAGTGTCCTGTCTGAGCTTTAGTTTGATGAAGAGAAAAAAAAAAAGTGGAAAAACTGCCAATTTACTGTTCCATATTTTTTGTTCATAAGTATTCACTATTCAAAATACTAGCAAACTCACTGTAGCAGTGAGCATTAACTGCACTGCATGATTATAATGAGACTATTGGAATTGTTGTAGGAGACAGTGTAGTATCCATGCAGGCCAATGATCACAGGTGAAGCATTCTCCTGAATCATGGGAACTACCTGCTGCCAGCAAACAGCAAGAAGGATCAACACTCTTGCATCAAGGCAACAGCAGGGGTGGAGTAGCGAAAGGAGTGTACAGTGCAGTAGGGGATCTCTGCTCCTCGACCTCCACATTGGCAAGTGAGATAGATGTTCACACAGGATTTATAATCTGCATCTGTTCTTGAGCTGCTCTCTGTTTGCGTTTAGGTAGATGATTATGAATTAAGGCCCCGGTTCATCCTTTCCTTGGACACTTCGGTATGTTTTCACTTGGTGCAATGAAGGCTCTGTTAGAATAACAGAGTATGAGAGTAATCTTTCACACATAGTGGTATGCAAGAATTTGAATACTAGCATTTAAATTCAAAATAATGAAAAAATCTAGAATTCAACACTAATACCTTAATGTTTAAAAGAAAATAAAGCATTTGTTAAAGTGCTCTTTTCTTTTTCCCTTTTTTTTTCTTTTAAACCAATAATCCTTTTAAGGAAAACCACCCAACATTTTCATTTGGATGCAACTTCACTGTGCAGACTTAATCTCTTCTGTTGGGCCAACATAATCCAAAATGACTTGTGAGAAAGACTCACAATCTTCCTTAGGCAGAGCAATGAAACCCCCAAGATTTAAGTTGCATAAGATTTCACTGATAATAGCATCTTTGGTATTTGGTAATGAAAAAAAATCTGAGGCGTAAATCATTGACTATGTCAACAGCTAGTACAGCCTGATGATTGCAAGAAAAGATAAAAGCTCTGATAAATGTTTTGCTATTTATAAATGTAGTAGGCATGGTTAGGAGTTCTTTAATTAAAGATTTAGTGCTCTCAGTCCCAGGCCTCTTGCCCTTCTTTCTAGAGATGCAGATGCATCTAAAACCCATATAAAGTCAAACATCCCTGCCTGGTTTTAAATTTAACATAGCTGCCTAGTCAGGCTATTGATCTTTGTCAGATAGTGGGTTACATCCACATTTGCTGAGCTTCCAGATAAAACAACAGTATAGCACTGAAGCCTCTTTAACTACAAAGAATAGTACACATTAACATTCTTATTTTTAGAACTGGGCAAACACTGGAAACAATTACTGCCCTAAATTGCTTATTATAAATAGCAGACTGTAGTTTCTTTCCAACGTAGATAGGAAACCACAAGCAACTGTAAATATCATCATGAAGCACCCTCAGAAGGGGGAAAAGTCATGTACTTCAGCACTCAGGATCCGAGAAGCAGGATTACATTTTGAGTTCTGCTGTTAATTTCTTATGTGACCACAGGCAAGTGATTTCACCTTGTCCCTGAGACAAATATAATTTCTCATTAGTAACTGGGCAGTCTGGAGTATCAGAGGATCGGGACTGCAGAGCATCTTGAGACCCCCAGGTCTCACAGCAGAGGTGGCTCCTCTGGAGACAGTGCACCAGGAGACCTCTGAGCAGCGCTCAGGAATGTTCCCCCATTGCAGACCAAAACTATGGAGACCTCTCTCATAAAACTTGCAGGTTTCTTTTGGAGCCGCAGTAATCATTGTGCTAGACTTCCTATCACCCAGGCACCAATGTTACCTAGCAGAGCTGTAAGCATTCAGGATTCCCTCTGACACTCCTGGCAATAAAGATTTTGCTTCAGGAATTTCACTCACACCACAGTACGTGTCCAAATCCCGAGCACCAGTAAGAGCTTTGCTGTGATTCCAGCTTTAATCAGCACAATGTGTTAAACACTTTGCGCACAGTTACTCCAAGTGTAGATAGAATAGATTCTAACTGCCAAAGCATTGCAGATACCACAACACCAAACATGTAGCTCGAGGCATCCCATCACAGAATCCACTTGTAGCTCACGACAGAGACTTGCCATGGAGCTTGTATCCAGTCCTGCCTTTCTGATAAACAGGCCCAGGCATGAGAACATGGATGAGAAATGAAAATGCTCATCTCCACTTCAGCAGCACCTAATTACTGATACTAATTCCCAAGCATAAAGTTCCCTGACCCATCACTACATCCACTCTGCCTTCAGAAAGTTCCCTCCTTTCCCACCAGATGCTGTATTTCAACTTACACTGCCTTTAAACAAGTCTTTTTTCAAAAGGAATTCCTCTTTTCACTGTTCCCTGCCTTACATTTCTCCTCAGAAAATGTTGCTGCCACTACAGTGCTCAGATGACAAGGAGTCATGACATTTCCCCTCTAGGACATACCTTCTGCTGAAGCTCCCTCTTGTCCTCCTTCAAGGGAAGACTGAACTCCACAGTTTATAGCAGGAGTCAGAAGTTCTTTTAGAACTTGCTAAACAGTTGATACCACTTTTCAAAAGACTAGTTGTCAGCCTCTTCATACACAGATATTGCCAGCCAATGGCTGAGCACAGGTGCTGCTGGGATGGATAGTGTGGCATGTTCTCGCTTCCTGTCCACCATGGTTCAGAGAAAATATTAAAGTTCAAGGCTCTGCTGGCAGTATGCAGTCTGAAAGTAAGACCTTTCAGTTTAGATATCATCTTGTAGCATTAATCTGTGAGTGTCTACATTCTCATTATAGTCTGTGGAAATTAATTCAGTACCAGTGAGTGGAGTTCTGAGAAAAAATTTTCTTGTCCAGAAGTAGACACCTGATGTAGACATGCACACTTACGGCAGGATTCACAACTCTAAGCAGAAACCTCGCATCATTTAAACACCTAACTCATCCAAGCTATCTGCATAGCGCTAGTAGATATGACATGGTGCCTATAGGAGACCCGTATTCTTCTAGATTAGCAGCTAGAGAATAGGTGCAATACTGTTTAGTACATAAATCAAAGAAATATGTACCTACAATAATATTAAAACATACTTTTTAAAACTACACATTGAATAACCTATATGAGGAAATTTATACTAATATATTAAGTTAACTTAACCCTATCTCTAAATCTAAGCATCTTAATTTCAAACAAAAACCTGTCCAAACTGTTCTCCAAACAGAAAGTGGCTTTGATTTCAGTCTAACACATTCCATAGTATTGATCTACTGAGCTGTGCAGGGGAAATTTGGGAACTAAAAAATTCAGTTGATATAAATTACATGTACTGCAGAGATGTCAAAATGTAGAAACTGTCCCAGAAAGATTTTGTGAAGAAGTGCATTGGTTTTACAAGGGGGATGAGGGAGAGAAAAAAGAAAAAATAAAAGATAGGATATTTTTGTTCAATTAGATTGCTTGCATAGTTTGCCAGAACTGTTTGTAGCTAGCAATGAAGCAAAAGGGTAACCATGACAACATATTAAATGCTTCTGTAAATGTGACAAAAACGATCTGTCACTGTGGCCAGTAGAAATGAAATTTTAATTTCTTAATATACTTAAGATCATAGAAAATGAATATGCTAACTTGCAAAGTAAAGTGTAAAAGAGAAGATAAGCTTCTAAGTTGTCCTCAGCAGTTCCTGAAAGTCCTGTCACCATGCTTGTCACAGGCGATGCTGGAATAAACGAGTAAAGTTCTGAGGTGTGGTCTAAAGTGCTGGGCTGCCTAAGAAAACCTCTGGCTTTCTGAAATAATTTTGTTGTTGCTGGTGAGAAATTAATGAAGTGAGGGTAACAGTTCCCCACCGGACCTTGACTAACTTCAGTTTAATATGATGGTCAACACCATGACCACTCTAACCCCAGAGGTTTTACTCAGGTAAGGAGAAACCAAGCCAGCATGACTTGTGTTGGTAATTCTGAAATCGGGATCTCTTCTGCCTGCCCTGAGGAGCCAGTGAGCTCTGTCTGTCCTTCTTCACTAACTTTCAGTTCTGGGGGCTGCCGTTGTGACTCATTTGTTAACTGTTTGGCAGCAGATTTATATCAATTCCTTCCCCATCAGGAAAATGTCTCTTCAGCTTATTCCCTAACATAGTATCTTTGTTGGACTCAGGTTTCTCTTTAATTTGAAATTTAACTACATCCCCTTTTTAAAGCCTTATCTCTACATTAGGATGTTCTTCTTATCTTCAGTGTCCACAAAATTATTTGTTGTATCAAGCACTTACTGGCTGACCTTTGTGGTTGTTCATGTCAATAGCTGAACTCAGATTCAGCAGAACAGATTTTCTAGCAGTGAGAGTGAAGAAAGCACAAAGACATCTGCAACTGGCTGTGGTTAATTATTTAGCTGGTTCACTGCAATTGAACTAGTTCTGTTTGCTGTAGAATGTCAGTTATGAATCTTCATTCTGCCATCTGAACATACCTTAGCCAAATGCAAATGTCAAGAACTGTTTCCACCTCTGATACCTTCATTAAGCCCTGGTATGCTTTTACAGAGGTGTCCATGCATGGTGTTGCATGTCTGGTTGCTGACTGTCTGCAGGAATTCAAAACCCAACTCCAGGTAAACCAAGTTACTATCAGAATCATCCACAGGGTGTTTCTTGACGTGGGTTATCGCTTTAGCACCGTGAGATTATAAACAAATACATTATTTTTAGGAGTATGGTCTGTATGTTGAACTTCCCACTCTTCTTCCCTCTTTCACTGGTACCTCAGAATCTGTGGCTGAAAAATCAAAGACCACCAAGACATCCTATATACTCGTGTGCCTTTTTACAGAAAATGGGGAACATTTTCTCTGATTACAGGTGAGAAGATATACACATATCTAATAAATGAATGGACATAGGGGCTATAAATTTCAGTAGAGTGCAGTTGTTGAGAAGTAAGATCTTCTGCATTAATTTCTGCTTTGAGGGAAATTGAAATGTCTACCTGCAACATAAACATTTTTCTACTTTTTTTCTAAGCCACTAACTCATTTAACACTAGATTTCTAATGACCTAGAAGTGAAAAACAGTTTTTCGTAATTGGTACTCCAATATGTTTTAAAAAAAGGTATTTCAAAATGTGGAGGAAGATGAAGTGAAAGATCTGCTCCAGGGACAGTGATCGCTGTTCCTGAAATATTCAGATGTAATTCTATTCACCTTGGGTCACATCTGAGCTGCAGTGGGAGTTTAATCTCCTTTTGAGTTGACATCAGTATGAAAACAAAACTATGCAGTCACTTTAGGTTCAGTGGTTCAAAATTGGTTTTCCACTAATAAACTCCCTGAAATTTTACGAAACTCTGGAGACTTCTGTTCAGGCTCATTCTTAGCTTGAACACAGAGATGGGTTCAACTTCGATTCAATCAATTTATTCAGAGAGTTACGTTTGAATCTGACAGTTAAAATTATCCAGATTCATTAGCAGAGACAATAATGGTCAGTAATTCAAAAGGGGAGAAAGCAAAATATCTGGCTTTCCAACTGAGCTACGTTAAGATCTAATAAACACTGCCAAGAAGGTATCCAGATTGCTAATCAAAATAAATCTGAGGATTATTCTGTTCTACAATGTTTTAAAGGAAATAGGTCTCTTCAATTCCAAGTCCACTTTAAAGCAGTATTTTGTGCTACAGCTCACTGCCATTTAGTTTATTGGGACACCTCCTTAGTGGCCCTGCAAGCTGTAGCCTGCTGGTCAGGGACATCAACAGCTCCTGGTGTTGGCAGAGACAGTTGCTGTGGGTTCCCTTGAAAAAGGTCCAGCTGGGGGGCATATATAAACCCCTGTCTCTCCTCCAGAACATCATGCCTTGTCCCTTCATAGAGCAGGATGTTACTTCATGTTTATATTTAATAACCTTCTCCCTTCCGTCCTTGAAGAAGGGAGGTCTTGGGACTAGCAAGTTATCCTATAGCTCAGGAGGGTTGGATTTAATTTGCTTGATTCACTGCAGGCTTTCTGTTTGACCTGGGGCTAATCACTTTGGACTAAGGCCACAAGGGGATTTAGGTAGAACCCAGATTCTAGCCACTCTTGCTTATCCAATACCTAATTTTCTGATGGTTGGCATGTGCAAAATTGCCTCAGCCCTGATTAGAGCCAGGCAATTTTTATGGAAGAATTCTTTGTTTGCTCAAAAATGCACTTTCGTGTTGATGGAAACTATCTGCAAATTTGTACCAGATTTGGCCAATTGTTTCAGCCAAAAAAAAATATTGGAAATGTCAAGATGATTTGTTTGAACATTTTTAAGGAAAATATTTTGGAAGCTGTTCCATTTTGAATAAATAATCAGACTTCCAGTGAAGTAAAACTAGACCCTGACTCGCCCTCATCTTAAGTAAGAACCCCAAAAAGAGTTCATTTTTTGCTTACTTTCAGTAACATCTAAAAAAAAAAAAGGAACGGTTTCTAGGAGAGACCAAACTTCTCTAACAATGTAATGACTCTGAGTTCTCTATGAATAAGAACAAAACTTTAACTTGTTTTTTATTATCAGACAGACGAAGATGTTAAAATTGACCACACCACCTAAGCAAAAGCCTAAAGCATTGGTCCATTAACAGCAAAGTCGATGTTCTTTTATGTCTACAAGATCGTCGAGGGACATTATTTCCAGTTAATAATCCAAAATAGAGTTTAGCATCTCTCTGTTTTTTAGAGACAAGATTTATGGGCATAGGCCCAATATTTTCCCCCATATTTCTTACTGGCTACTTATTGTTCTCACTTGAATCAGTAATTCGATTAGGATTGTTCAGATTGCTTCCAGTCATGCAATTTCTCTATCACTTTTATACAAAGTATGGGTGCCTAATTCTGAGCTGGAAAGCCCACTGGGTGGATTGAAAAGTGAAAAGTAACTACTGTATTTTGTGAAGTCCCTCTGGGTATTTCCTCAGTTGGTTGGTTTCTTTTGTGCCACGGTTTTCTGCGGATAATTCTTCCTCATCTCCCAAAGACGCTTTATGATCTCATAAGGCTTAAGGAGAATCAGAACCAAGCTGTTGATTGCCAGTACACTTAAGGTGCAACTCATTCACCTAAACCTAGGCTGTCAACGGTATTTGAGATGACCAGACACATCTTCCTGGTTCTAGCTTCTGCTGGGAATGAAATGGACTTTCTGTGGGAAATCTATTTCTGCCATCCCTACACAGAGATACTGCATTCCCAAACATGTCTCAAATGCAACTGAACCGAACTTTAAAAACCTTCAGGGCTTTTTTCACTGGGATCCTGGCATTCAAAGAAAAAGTTCTTGCTAACACTGTGTAACTTCTAAAGTAAAAATAATATCCCTAAATTCTCTGGAGGTCTGCAAACAATCTATGTGTTAGACAACCTAAGCTCTGTTCGTCAACTAGTTTTAACTCATTGTAAAAGCCAGAAGTTCATTGCTTTATTCTGAAGAGACTAACAGACGGTAAAGGGGCAGGGGGAAGGGAGACAAGGGGGAAAGCCAGATTTTTGCCTTCAGTTTATGAGCTATCAGAAAAGTTTGGGGCTCATTCCTGGACAAAAGCATAGCAGTTTTTTCCTTCCTGATAGATAGTTCTCCCACTGCTATCAGTTTAGAAATTTTGCTGTGCAGGATCATGTTTAGAATTTGTGTATCTCTTGGTCAGTGTAACAAACATATTTCTTAAGCTGACAAATATGATACAGACTTAGCCTGAGATTCAGACTTTCTGTAGTTCAGTGGAAATTAAGATACTATGTTGCACGAAACTAAACTGTCTTGAAGTTCATAGTTCCTTTGTTATTTCATTCCCTTGCATTTTCACCATTTCCACAACTTTCTGATGGCTGACAGTGTATGATTCCTTCCTGTTTAACTGAAAGTGTATGATTCCTTCCTGTTTAAGCATGTCCACGGTCTGAGGATGCAGGGATATATGTAACCACACATGCGTGTGTCTGTGTGCGCACACATGCATGTGTGATGTCCCTCCTCTGTTGTATGGCTGCCCACTTACAGGTAGAAGGAGCTTTAGATGTTGCAGAACCTGACTTCTAGTCCTTGGCTCTGAGTGATTTATATTCTAATCATGTCTGTTGTCTCCAGCACACGGTTTCAATGAAGTGTAAGATGCTCTCCCTGTAAAAATGTAGGAGTAAAAACATACATTACAGTTTTCCATTTGTTAATAAAGTTCAACAGGCATCTGTGCAGAGAACATACAATAGTCAGGCTACTTATGTATAAATATGGTCTCTCTCAGTGACTTCTGTAAGCTCATAAACTTTATTTATCTACACCCAGTAAGCTATTTTCAACGAAAGCTTCATTCTGAATGAAATCGTTATAGGCTGATTTTCCATAGCTGACAAATTCGTAATTTCTTTTCTAATTTTATAAGCATTCAAAACTCCATAAGTTAATCACAGCTTTCTGACTTAAGATAAGACTTGATGGATACCTTTTTTCCACCAAATAGTAACAATCCTTTAAAATTCAGTTAACTTACTTTGAATTCAGTGAATCATTTCATTTGTCATAACACAGTCTTTTATAACCTTTTGTGTATAAATAGGGAAAATTAATTGCTTCTGGCAACATCAAAGTTTTGTTTCGCTATACATTTAATCATTAGCTTTAAATGCTCCCAAACTAATGTTCCAAGACATTGCAAAGAGGTAATAAGTTCAAAGCAATATGAAACATAAAGCAGGACTCCAGAGTGAGTTGAAAGGATTTTCTTTAAATGCATAAGAGCTTTCAAACCCATTGTACAAATCTTTGCAGGAATTTTGGCCAGAACTAAAAGAAGAGCCTTACTCCCATATTTGAATGAATTACCAGATCTGCTAGATACTGTATGCCCTTCTGAACTCAAACAATCTATCTCCAAGAAATAAAAAGTACAAAAATAAGCTTAATTGGTTCTGATACATGTTAGAAGTTGTGCTTGTGACATATTAATGAAGCTGATGAATGGCACACATGCTTAATATAAGGTCTCAAAAAACTCGTGTGTTTCTCAGTATCATTAATGCAGGAACTTAAAACAGTGAGTTCTTCTGTTTTCCTTTTAACAGATGTTTAGGTTCATTTGTATATGAAGATACACATTTCAGTAAAAAGTTTTATTTTGAAGGAGTTTTTTCTTCAAACCATGTAACCAGCCCTCCAGATATCCGTGTACTTGGATCCCAAGCACTCTGAGTGTCCTGGAGACACGTCTTTGTCGTGGGGAGAGTCACAACAAGGTATGATTCAGCTATAAGTAATTTAATAGCCTTAGGAGACAACAATACAACAAAGGTGAGGAATAAGAAAGTCTTATGCACTTACTTGGAGGAGATTTAATGTCTGCTGCAAAGCCTATTGTAACCACGTCTTTCCTACATGGGATTTGGATCATGACCATGATGTTGTTGCACATTGCCTTCGATCTTTATCTATAATTGGTAAAGAGAGCAGCAAGATCAAGGCTGTCACTTTTTTTCAAGTTCCCACGCAAAATTGCACATGCATGAGCTTCATGCCGAAAAAATTTACTACTGCTACATAAAATGGAGATTTGTGAGTGTATGTGAGTGCTAGGACTGAGCTGAACACAAGTGCACATTGCACACGCACACGGTAGGCTTTTGTCAGCATTCTGCCTAAGGGCATTGTGGCACTGAGTGAAGCGCTGTACAGGGACCTCAGGGAACAGAGCTCCGAGCTTTGCTCTAACGTGGACTTGCATGGTGATAGTGAGGACTGTTTGAGCCTCAGTTTCTCTAAGTAGAAGGTGCTGTTGCAGACTTTTATCCTTGTTGGAGACCCTTACATGTAGTAATAACCAAGGGATTTTTTGAGAGTATTCCTTAACTAATTCAGCAAGATACCGCTGTCTTATAGTAAAGCATGGACATCCATAGCAGCCACTTCCTTGGAGGTGGAACATCATACTCATCAATTCAGCCTAATATCCTGAAAAATATATTTCCATAGGTTTCTTTTTTTTTTTTTTAATGTGATTTCCACCAGGTTATCATAATTACTTCTTGACTGAAAATGGAGGCTTGCTCACCATCCCAAATACCTCTACTTACTGATCAGATGTTCAGGAAAAGAGCACGACAGCCAGGTACAGGTTTACAGACTGGCTCCAGCTGTCAACAGCCTTATTCAACTCTACCCAAGTACAGTAGCTCAGCCTGTCCCCAGAACACATGGGACACTCTTTCCCTGTGTAATTTTCCCAAATGCTGCTCATCTTTTGGAAGCTGAATAGCACCTGTTCTTTCACTAGGTATCCTTGGGAGGTGCAGGGGAGAAGAAATACTTTGCCCACTGACTTTTAGCTCTTCCGTCTTTGATGCGTAATGAAAACATGCTGTAAGCCCTTTAAAGAAATAGCTTACTACTAATTAATGAGTAATCAAGAGCTAAAGGAAATTCTCTTTCCCTTGGCTTAGCCAGTTCAGTTTGTATAGTTTTAAATCAAGAAATAAATCTAAAACTAAAACGTTCTCTATATAAATCTGCAGAAGATCATCTGAGATAGACAGCACCACATATGTTTATAGTTGAGAATCTGGCAGCCAGAAGATGTAACAACTGATGGTCAAGATGTTCTGATTCAGAGTTGGAAAGTAAATAATTCCTGAGAGAAAGGATTCTACAGTTCTGGGCAGCTGATCCGGTAATAAAATAAATAAGCAATAAAATCCACTTCCTGTTTTGAGAGTTCACATTTCATACTGGCAAAATTCTCCTATTAAATTCAGCTTCATGCTTCCATAAATAAACCTGGCACCTTTTTAAACACTTTTCCATCTGTTTTACAACTAGAAGTGTATTATTTAATGGACTCTTGGGATTCACACCAATGGGAAAAGGACTACTTGTGAAGAACACAACATTTTAGTTGGAGAGAGTACAGAAAAATAATCACTAGCTTCCCCAAATTCTCAAACAATTGTAACAGGACTCTGATGTAATAATTTTTATCAGGAAGGAGAAAAAGAGATTTTTTTTTTCCTTTTGTGTATAAATGTTATTTTTATTCATCATGAAATGGATTTTGAACCAGAACAGGATATCTACTTTTCTGTTTATGAACAGATCTGGACAGGCTGGAGAGTTGGGCAGAGAGGAACCTGATGAAGTTCAACAAGGGCAAGTGCAGGGTCCTGCACCTGGGGAGGAACAACCCCATGCATCAGTACAGGCTTGGGGTGGACCTGCTGGAGAGCAGCTCTGTGGAGAGGGACCTGGGTGTCCTGGTGGATGACAGGTTAACCGTGAGCCAGCAGTGTGTCCTGGTTGCCAAGAAGGCCAATGGTCTCCTGGAGTGCATTAGGAGGAGTGTGGCCAGCAGGTCGAGGGAGGTTCTCCTCCCCCTCTACTCTGCCCTAGTGAGGCCCCATCTGGAGTACTCTGTCCAGTTCTGGGCTCCCCAGTTCAAGAAAAATGAGGAGCTGCTGGAAAGAGTCCAGCAGAGGGCTATGAGGATGAGGAGGGGACTGGAGCATCTGTCCTATGAGGAAAGGCTGAGGGAGCTGTGCTTGTTTAGCCTGAAGAAGAGAAGGCTACAAGGGGGCCTAATAAATGCCTATAAATATCTGAAGGGTGGGTGTCAGGAGGATGGGATCAAACTCTTTTCAGTGGTGCCCAGCGACAGGACAAGGGGCAATAGGCACAAACTGAAGCACAGGAAGTTCCGTCTGAACATGAGGAACAACTTCTTCCCTCTGAGGGTGACGGAGCACTGGCACAGGCTGCCCAGGGAGGTTGTGGAGTCTCCTTCTCTGGAGATATTCAAGACCCGCCTGGACAAGGTCCTCTACAGCCTACTGTAGGTGACCCTGCTTTCGCAGGAGGTTGGACTAGGTGACCCACAGAGGTCCCTTCCAACTCCTACCATTCTGTGATTTAGTGAAGATATGGAAAATGGCTCCTATATGCACTAACAGTGTAAGGAACTAATCAAGTCAGTTAATCCCAGAAACTATTTCAGTCAGAAGGTATCTTTATTGACAAAAGAACTGTAATGGCAATGACTAAGTATTCATCTTTATTTTTTAGTGCCATTTGCATTTAGAGATCCCAAATTGCTCTACAAAAGCTATCTTAATTTTGTATGTGCTAATATACACATACCATATAATAAAATAAAAATATGAAATAATTTGCCCTAATCATTAGCAAGCCAGACGTAGTCAGGTATCTCAAGACCTAAACAAAAGGACTAGGTGCTTGACTTTCCTGTATCTCCATCTAGGAGCAGTGTAAGAAGGATAATTTATAATTCTCAGGGTTTTTCCAGTTGTGCTTGATCTTGGACTGAGATGCAGGTGGAATTGAGTGAAAGCACTTGAAATGCATGCCTCAGTTCATTAGTCATTGATTTTTCTGCTATTATTTCCAGTATATAATTCAAAAGATATGTGGCTTAGCTGCTTATTTTTAAGCGTGAAAAGCAACACTGTCAGCACTTAGGGTAGAGAACCTCTTAACCTCCCCAGCACTCCAATAAACATCAAAACATCTGTGGAGCCTACAAAGCCCCAGCATACAAATTTCCACCAGGTAGAGGAAGCAAGTTTGCTGGGGAGAAAACGTGTATCTTTGCAAGGACATGGCAATGTGCCTTATGAAAGAAACACAAAAGCACTGGCAGAGATGAAGGTGGAGACTTGAAACCATAGTAGAAATTAAAATTGAATTATTGTTCTCAGGAAAAAAGGAAAAAATGTGGGGAGTGACAAGGGAAAAACTGTCTCATCATAGATGGATATTTGCCTTGTGTTGTTCTTATTGTTAACTAAAGCCTTGGAGATGTTCCTCATGCAGACAGAAATACAACAACTTTCACTTTCCTTGAGATAGCGAAATGAAACAACAGGTACAGTGTTCACAGTAAAAGGCAGCAGCTCTGATGGCACCTAAGCAAGTCAGATTGAACATTGTGGAAATGATAACGAATGATTTTTGTTGTTGTTGTTTTCCAGCTGGCCTTGTACCTGCTGCACAGGAAAGTTATACATAGGTAAAGAACACCCGCGTCAGGATAAAGACTTACAGGTGAGTATTCTGTCTCTTCTGTGACTCCCTTTGCCATTATCACTACTCCTATGGTCACAGCCACCTTCTATCATCAATACAACGGGGACTTGTCCAAAGCCAGGAAGTGGTGTCTTAGTTACAGTTTTTTGCCTCCTTTCACGGAAAAAGAAAAAGGCCTGTCAATCCTCTTTAATTACTTTATTGCTTGTGTGCTTATATGTACACATGCAAACCAAATACTCATGTAGTTAGACCCACCCAAAATCCTAACGTGAGTCACAGAAGGCATGCAAGGATCCTCAGCTCTAACATGTGCTGTGGATATTCTCATCAGTCAAAGGCCCTAATCCATGCTCTATAGGCTTTGAATGAGCTTGACCCCTTTTGGTCAGACATCTGTAGAGAGGCCTCTTGAAGTTTCAGATATGATGCATTTCCTTGGCATGCTGGATTCAGATGAATTTCTTATTGCTGTATTGTAGAGAAATTTTACCGTTTTAAGTAACAGTTGGAAAAATTATTGAATAGTGTATTTCTGATTTGGCCTCCACATTGCCTTTGTTGCTGGGGCAGATTTAATAGGGGATCAAGGCAACAAGGGGCAACAATGCCCCTTGATTACATCTGCACTCATAAATTAAACAACTCCAGAGAGCATTCCTGGGGTACTGGAAGTCAGTCAGTCATGTACATTGTCAAATCGTTAGCAGTCCTTGGCATGGTTTTGACCCAGGTCAATGAGCACTCTCCTAAACAATTCCAGGGGAGGTGTGGGAGTTACGGTGGGCCAGGGAACCCTCTGAAGAGTCACTTTGGATGCCATCACCCTTTTTGGAGGGTAAGAGAGTTCAGTGGTAACATTGGCTGTTCCATGCTAGTTGGTTTCATTGGCAGGGAATAACATTGGGAGTGAATTTGACAGAGTCACACAACACTTACGATTTCTGCTTTATGCATGACAGTACTAGGATCAAACAGCAAGAGCATTGCTGACATGATTTTCCCTATATCAACCCTGCAGTTGCATCCAGTTGAGTACAGAATGACTTTTAGCTTAAGAATAGGACAAAGAACCTTTGTTTTTTTGTGTTTCCCGTTCTGTTCATGCTGTTTAGATTCACAAGTTTCTTATAATTTCAATAGACATCTTTAATAGATAATATGTAAAATTCAAAAGCTTTGGGTCTAGTTTGTTTCAAAGAAGCAGCTTGGTGCTTTCTAATTGCCTAGTGGCAACACACAATTTTGAATTAACCCAGCATCTCCTATCAGCATTTCCTTTTTTGTCACTGAGGGGCTAACAAAACAACAAATGTATTTCCTGCATTCACAGCTTGCAACCACTCCCTAGACATTTCAAGCACATAAATCTCTCTAGCTTTTCACAAGCAGGAATTGTCTTCTGGCAATCCTGATTACCAGTTTATTGATCCATATCATTTTCCTGGGGTTTGGTGCAGCACAGTGAATATAGGAATTGCCTTGGAGCTTTGTGAATGTGTGTGGGTATGTGAAGGTGCATATATATACATACCCATCTATGTATATGAATACACGCATATATAACAAGATGATAAACATCATGTAGAAATGGTCTGCTGATCAGGCCATCTGACTGGCAATCTTACATGCAAATAAAGTACCAGTGCACCTGGTATAAAGCTCTAACCCCAGTTCAAGAGTGCTTGGTTTTCTGTTCCCACTGCTCCTTTTGCAAAGCTGTTCAAGAATCTAACTGCTGTAACAGATAAGAATCTTCTGATTTCCAGATTGAATTTATTCAGGGATGAATTTATACCTTTCTGTTGTTGTGCCAGCATCATCCTTTGGTTTAAATCATTGTTCTTTTTCTGTGGTATTTATCTCTCTGATGTATTCATAGAATGTAATCATATTACTTCTCAATTTTGATTTGCCAGGCTAAACTAGCTCTCATGAAAAATTAAATAAACCTCTGATCATACCAGTAGTCCTTTTCTGCATCCATCTTTCCTCAGTACGGGTTATGAGAATTGTATGCAAGATTACACTAACATCTCATTAGTGCTTTGTAAAATGCTACCAATCCTTACCTACCTCAGCATAATTTTGGCAGTAATTTTGCAAAGAATTCACATGGTGAAATGCTTCATCACCTCAGCAATTTCCAGCTGATCAGGTCTTCATATCACAACCCCTTTCCCACCCCACGCTCCCCAAAACATAATTTTTATCTTGTTGAAATTCAGCCCAGTCCTACCGTTCTCATTATCAGCCAGTTCCTCCATACTCTCTGCCTTCTAATTCTATGCCTCTGACAGGCTTCAGGGCAGATATCTTGTACCAAAGCCATTTATGGGAACATTACTGCTCCATCTCCAAACTGATCAT
Source organism: Opisthocomus hoazin (assembly GCF_030867145.1). Lineage (NCBI taxonomy): Eukaryota > Metazoa > Chordata > Aves > Opisthocomiformes > Opisthocomidae > Opisthocomus > Opisthocomus hoazin. The sequence goes on from NC_134415.1 coordinate 119,972,209, forward strand.
TAAGCAACAAAGCCATTTTCTCCCAGCCTGGAGTTCCTCTAATGCCAGCTGCTCTAGTGCCCTTTCTGGTCAAATCCTAAGCAGATTTGCAGTTCCTCTACTGAGGTTTTATTGAACTCTCAGTGCCTACCACATTAAAAGTTTGCACCAATGTCCAGAAATTTTCTATTTGCCTCATTTCCTCTTTCTGGAAATTCATTTATTTTTAAAAAAAAAATAATTTGTTAGATTTTCATGACCTGCCTTAGACAAATTCTTTCAGTAATCAGCCCCCATGCCTTTAATAAATCTTTTAATAAAAATCTGGTTTTAAGACATCAGATTGTTGACCTAAAATCTACATGGCCTCTAGTTGCTTAGACCACTTTCTTGCTCCAGCTTCTTTACTGTGTGTGTGATGAGTCTCCAAACATTAGGCACCATCGAGGCTTTATGCACTTATTAAACATACCTGCTGCTCCACTTGAAATTTTTTTCACCAATTCCATCTTGGGATTATACTTATTTTCCACTTTTCCCCTCCTGGAGTGTATTAGACATCTCAAATTTTTCTTCTGCCTTGACTGTGCTGGATTCCATTTCTACACTTTTTTTCCTTATCCTTGCTTTTTTTCCATGTTCAAAATCTTTGCCTATTTCCTTGAAATCTGAGCTAAAGCATAATTCAGTTTTCAGCCTATACTTGATATATTCTTAATTTCTACGCTATCCTCACTAGATTCTGGCCCTACTTATTTTTTCCACCCTTGTTCTCTTTATTCACATGGCTGAAGAATCTTCTGCTATGTGTTTTAATATCCTCTGCAAGGTCTAACTCAGCTTGACTCTTTGTTTTTCTCACTTTATCTCCACATTTTTTGGCCTCTAAGGCAGTTTTCTTTGATGATCAGTCATTTTTCCCCTAATCAGTGTAGGCACTCTGCTTATTTCTAATATCCTATTATTTTGTCTGTGACTATTCATCTGGTCAGATCTGGAATAACTTCCTGCAAGTTTCCTTTTTTTTTCCTCTCTGAAACAGAGATTCATGATAAGTTTTGCACCCTTGACATTAAGGCTTCTTCTACATTTAAGTATCAAATTCAGGTCCAGCTGTGTTAACTGTCTAGCTTCCATTGTTTATCAAAATTTGCCCTTTGGAAATTAAGAATGTTAGTGTTTCTGATTTAAATTTCCATTTAATTTAAAATCATTATCTTGTAGTAGCTCAAGTCCAGCGTCATTTTCCATTAAAAAGATCAGCTCATCTCTGATGTCTTTGATACTTACCAATATCAAATTTGAGTTTTCAGCATAATAGAGTAGAATCATAGCATCATAGAATGCCTAAGGTTGAAAGAGACCTGTAGAGGCCATCTGGTCCAACCCCCCTGCAGTAAGCAGGGACATCTTCAATTAGATCATATTGCTCAAAGCCCCGTCCAACCTGGCCTTGAATGTTTCCAGCAGTGGGGCATCCACTACCTCTCCAGGCAATCTGTTCCAGTGTTTCACCACCATCATTGTAAAAAATTTCTTCCTTATATCTAGTCTGAATTTACCCTCCCTTAGTTTAAAGCCATTATTCCTCATCCTATCACAACAGCCCTTGCTAAAAAAATCTTCCCCATCTTTCCTACAGGCCCCTTTCAGGTACAAAAAGGCTGCTACAAGGTCTCCTCCGGTCCTTCTGTTCTCCAGGCTGAACAACCCCAACTCTCTCTGCCTTTCCTCATAGGCGAGGTATTCCAGCTCTCTGATCATTTGTGTTGCCCCCTTTGGACCTGCTCCAACAGGTCCATGACTTTCCTGTGCTGGGGGATCCAGAGCTGGATGCAGTACTCCGGGTAGGGTCTCACCAGGGCAGAGAACAGGGGCAGAATCACCTCCCTCGACCTGCTGGCCATGCTTCTTTTGATGCAGTCCAAGATATGGTTGGCTTTCTGGGCTGTGAGCGCACGTTGCCAGGTTGTGTTGAGTTTCTTGTCAACCAACAACCCCAAAGCCTTCTCCTCAGGGCTGCTCTCAATCCATTCTCTGCCCAGCTTATATTTGTGCTTGCGATTGCCCTGACCTATTTACAGGACCCTGCACTTGGCCTTGTTCAACCTCATGAGGTTCACACAGGCCCATTTCTTAAGCTTGTCCATGTCCCTCTGGATGGCATCCCATCCTTCCGTTGTGTCGACCACACCACTCAGCTTTGTGCCATCTGCAAACTTGCTGAGGATGCACTCAATTTCACTGTCTATGTCATTGATGAAAATATTATCAGCACCAGTCCCACTATGGACCCCCGAGGGACGTCACTTGTCACCAGCGTACATCTGGACATCGAGCCATTGATGATTACCCTCCGGCTGCAACCTTCCAACCAATTCCTTATCCACCGAACAGTCCACCCATCAAATCCATATCTCACCAAGTTAGAGAGAAGAATGTTGTGAGGGACTGTGTCTTGAATTGAATCAGTGGCTAGCTGGTTAAGATGTAGGCTACAAAGTTGAGGATATTTGGCCCTACTATATTGTCTGTGCTTTTGACCTAGGCATTATTTATTACTTATCTGAGCATTCATGTTTGTGGCTATAGGTTTGCTTATCCTAGTCTAGGACAGTCTGATCCTGTCTGTACTTGTCAAGCTATCTTTGCCTTCAGAATACTGTGGCCACATTCAGACCCTCTGTTGAGTATTTCTGTGCTCATATAAACTCCTAAAATGAGAACTTCTAATACCCTGCTAATCACCTCAGGCCAGAACCATATTGGGCACCATTTTAACTATTTAACAGTACAGTGAGCTCATGTCCGTACCCAAGCACTGCTTAGTTGACAAGGTAGACGAATTTGTCTGGTCTGCTCATCACTCATAGATGGAGCAGTGGGGAGCGGAAGGAAGATTTCAGCTCCCCTGTTTGTCTGTGAGAAAGACAGCACGTACTTGAGTTGTCACACTCTTAAAGTGCACCAGTCTTTTCACTGGGTAAGGAGACAGCGAACTTGAAGAGATCCTAATGCTGTTGCTGTAAGAACAGCAGGGTCTCTGATGTGTTATGGTGATGCCTACCTTAACAATAGGATCCAGGCTGCTCACCTCTGATGTCTCGTTTTCTTGTATTGGTCTCTTGGGCTGCTGTGACATCAGGAGTAGGCATCTTTAATATATTGGATACAGAGTATGCATCACCCAGTGAAGGGACATATAAACTAATTAATAAAAAAGAAACAACTCTCTTCCTGAGATGTTTTCACCTCTTTGAGAGAAACAGGACTGGTATGCTCTGAAATTCTTTTATAGAAAGAATAACTGAACTGTTTTTACAAATATTGATTATACCTAATCTTAAAAGTAACTATTTTTGTGTAGTTTGCATTGTCTCATATTTCCCTCCAGTGGCAATATTAGCTCTGCCAATGCAGCTCAGATCTAAGTGAGTATTAATTTATATCAGCTGAGACTTCTGAATTAACAGAGATGCCTTCTTCAGAAAGAGCAAGTGGACACTAATTTTGATCTAATAGCATGTTCCAGGTTCTGAAGATATAAACACTCATGTGTTCGTGAAGCTTCATATTCATGTGATCCTTTGACTAAATATTCCCACATAGAACCAATACCTAGCAGTAATTTATGAATAATTCTTATGAAATATTAGATGCCATGGTAATGTGACATTTGCAGTAGTTTGCACAGAGATATTTGAACTTCTTTACAATGATCTGGAGAGAGAAATGGTTTCTGTAGACGATAAAAGTCTGGAAAATCAAAAAAATAAAAGAAGAACGGTCACAGAATTATTTAGTCAGCATGACTGATTTGGGGGGCAATGCTGTAGGTTAGTCTTTTCTGTGATTGCTTTGCATCTGCTCAAAGGGCTATGCAACATCACTGTGACTGTGTTGTGCATTAGAAAATGTTTAAGCTCCAGGATTAAGTGTGGGTATTAGAAGTCACAAGTTTGTCACAATCTCCCACAGGAAACACACTGTAATATTTCCACGAATTAATGCCTGTTTCTATCTATCCTTCCTTCCTTCCTTCCTTCCTTCCTTCCTTCCTTCCTTCCTTCCTTCCTTCCTTCCTTCCTTCCTTCCTTCCTTCCTTCCTTCCTTCCTTCCTTCCTTCCTTCCTTCCTTCCTTCCTTCCTTCCTTCCTTCCTTCCTTCCTTCCTTCCTTCCTTCCTTCCTTCCTTCCTTCCTTCCCTTTTTTTTCTTTTCCTATACTCTGCAAAGGAGCCATCACCTGATGAATGTTTCTTGGTTAGAATGAATTCAGATGAGTGATAAGCCAAACTAACTGAAGATACCTGTAAGCTACTTAAAAGTTCACAACCAGTGCACGTCTCAAAACACAGATAACATGGGACATCTAGAGGCATCACACTTATATCAGACATCCAACTTCTGAAAAGTTTATGAAAGAAGCAGAATGGAAAGGGAGCTATAAGAAGGACTGATGATTTAAAATGCTTCCATAAATTTATCTTCTGAGACATCAAGCACGTAAATAACCTTTTCATTGCACGGAAAAATTGGTTTGGACCATAAGTGTAGCTGCTTTTCTAATACAAAGGAATCTGATCTTGCTTTTCAGGTAGTATCTGCAGGCAAACATCCCCTGCCAGTATCTCAGCTACATCTTCAGACATTTTGTTAACAGGAGAAACTGCTGTCCAAGACTCAGATTCTTTCTAAATAAATAAAGCTCATGTAAACTTTAAACTCCACTTTGACAGCCACCAGAAAATGTGCATGATCAGAAAGGTGGAGGAATGATATATAATGTCCCCTCTGAGGCAATATGGCACATAAGTCTCATCAGACAGTTGATGAATTTTAAAAGCTTTCTGCTTTTATAGGACATGTGTCTTTCCTGGCTGGTATTCTCAGCAGGAATGGCACATGTTGCTTCTGGGAATGGCACCACAGCTGGTCTTGCTCTAACAGTTTCCTACTTCCATTGAAATGAGTTTGCCTTTTTGTTCATATTTAATAAAACTTGTTTTTCCCTTCTCCCTCTTGAGTTCATTTTCTTCTGTGTTATTTTTTCTAATCTGTCTTCAAATATTGCTTGACTGCTTTCATATCTTTCAACCCTTATATCTCTCATTTAGTAATTTGTGTTGCTCTGCAGGTTAGCTTTTCTGTCTGTGTCATTCATTATTTCAAATCCTCCTCTTCGTTTCTGATAACCTTGATGTATCAATCATCTGCTTCCTCCAGTTTCCCCAGCTGTTCTAACAATGCCATCTATAATGTTTCCTAATACTGCTCATTGTCATACTTAGGACCTCAGTTTTTCCAACAGCCTGGAAATCTTATGTTTTCTATTTGTCTCTGATCTGAGTGTTATTTAACTTGTCAGTGCAACAAGAGTAAGACTTTTGTCTACAAAAGTTGCTTGGCTTTAGATAATCTCGTTTGATGTTTCTCAATTACAAGCTTTTTAATGGTTACTGCTATGATATCACTGATTTGATGATTGGCACAACATAGAGCTTTTTAAATTAAAAGGACCTGTACAAACAAACTCAGCCTTTTCACTTCTACCTCAGGACTACGTACATCTTTTGTATTACATTATCTAGTTCGTATTTATTAACTGTGCTGAACTGAATGGGCACGCTGTATTTTAAAATATTATATTAAAGCAATTTAATTCCATCTTGCAAGACCTGCAAGTGTATCATGCAGTTATTTGATTCTTGCATATTATTTGGGTCTTTATGTTCACATGGAACATTGTCGTCAGCAGAGTTTTGCCCTTACTTGTGGTCGATACATAAGACATTTTATTCTTACAACTTCCACTTTCATCATGAATGCTTAATTTTGTTAACTAAAACATAATCTTGTAAACTTGTAACAGCACCATGATGAGCTGTGATCTTTTGTAATAGGGCACAGACCAAGGCACTGCATGATTGCGACAAGAAGGTACCCTTCTCAATAAGCCAATTGAACATTGCAGGTGAGTGTGTGTGTGTGTGTGTGTGTGTATAGATATATGCACACATATATTTTTCTGTTTTTTGTTTCTTCTATTGGCTTATAGTTTGTCATGTGGCAAAACACATTTCTATGAAACATGCTTTCCCTGGAAATGTTAGGTTCATTTTTGTTTCTTATCGAGCTGTGACGGTGTGCAGTTAAATATTTTTTATGTCAATGGAGATTTGAGTGGGGCTCCTTTCTGTACACATTTTGTTCTGAATATTCTTACAGTAGCACTGTATTCATTTGTGCAATTTGCCATTAAACTGTGGAAGAAAAGGAGGCTTAAGAACTCTCAGGTGCCTCCATGGATATTAGCTTTAGTGATTTCAGAAAAAGCCAACAAGGTAAGTCTTTTGGATGTTCACCTACTAATGCAAAAGTATTTTCTGGAGATATGTTTATGAGCTTTCGGGTTGTCATGTCTGAAAGGAATTCAGAACAGATCTGGGTTTTATCAGATTTTTCAGGCTTTTTCCCAATCCCTCCTTCCTTGTAAGGGCATAATTCTAACAAGACATCTTTTTCTTTCCTGTGGATCGATGTAAGCTACTCCTTTCCATCAACAGGTCAGATTTTGCTTCACTTCAGGCTTATATGTCAGAGACAGCCCTTTCAGTACTAGACTTTGTCTGTTTAGAAAATGTGAAGTCATTCTGTCTGAGATGTGAGATTCTCTGGGTTTCATGGATTATCATAATTTTACATTAAACTTTGTGACCTCTGAGAGATTTCTGAAAGCCATACTCATTGCAAGCGTAGAGTCTCCTCTTTCCCTTAATTCGGAGTGATGATTTGTTTTCCCTCATTCATCACAGACTCACAGAATCACAGAATGTTTGGGGTTGGAGGGGACCTCTGTGGGTCATCTAGTGCAACCTACCTGCTGAAGCAGGGTCACCTACAGCAGGCTGCACAGGACCTTGTCCAGGCAGGTTTTGAATACCTCCAGAGAAGGAGACTCCATAACGTCTCTGGGCAACCTGCTCCAGTGCTCAGTCATGTACTATATTTGCTGGAGGAGAAGAATTCTTTTGTCTCAGCCTTTCACATTAATTTGCACTGTTTGGATGGAATTAACTCTGAATGAAGTCAGAAATGGGGTGATTCTGTTGCCTAGGGTTTGAGGCATACATGTGGAATAAGAGAAGTGTGTGAGTAAAATTTTTAAAAGTGCTCCTAATCAGGCGGGGAATATATTTGAACCTAGGCTGTCATAGCCGAGGTGCTATGGTTCTTTCATCGTCAGGGTATGGGTGCAATTTCTACAATCCCATTTGTAAAGAGCACTTGAACTACTTTGGTAAACCAGTGAATTAACCATTTAAATATTTTAAAAAGTTTTTCATTTGATTCAGACTAGTCACTATCTTTGACTCAGCAAATGAACTGGTTCCTGAAATTTCAGATCAACCAGAACAACTTTTTCTGCACATAAAATCTTCACACACACACAGAAAATTGCTCAGCATTTCACCCTCCATGCATAGATCAAAAAACTGGGAGTGGGAGGAGATGGGAGAGTATTTGACTGCACCTTTTCCAGCAGCCTCTGCACAACTGCAGTGTAGGCCTTGTCCAGGACAGACGATGTTTACTTTGCTTTGTGCTTGTGAGGTTGTGCCATGGGAAAGAAAGTGTAGAACAGACTTGCAGAAGGATAAAGGAAGTTCTTCATGGGAGCAATCCTGGGGAACACAAGGCAACATGTAGAAAATTGTTCAAAATGGTTTGCTTAACAATATCCCAATATGCACAGGCATAACCAAACAACTCAATGGTCTGCCTGAAAAGGTTGGGAGTGAATGGAAACATAAGCCAGCAAGGAGCTCCAAAATAAAAATTAACATAACTGAGAAAAGCAGTGAATAGGAGGATGTAAAGAGAGGAACACAAGCAACAATTAACTGGTGTTTGCAGAAACCGTCGGAACAGCAAGATTTTCACAGCCCTAAAAGAGAATCCATTTTTTAACTGAGGTGCAAGATGCTGGGAGCAGGGCAAACCTTCTAGCTGTGTAAATGGCAAGGGAAATCTCTCTTGGAGAACCTATACAGAAAGAACACACACAACTTAGACCAACACTGAGATCTGGGAATAGAAAGTGGCTCAGGGTTCAGGCCCTGATAATGGTCTGTAAGGTGATGCTCTAGCAGTCTTAAGGGGATGGAAGGATGAGTGGTAAGTCACCAAAGCAGTGCAGTTTCTAGCAGAGAAAAGATTTGAGGAATATGTTTACAGCTGGAAAACCTCTTTTATCTAACTTCAGTCTTAGAAAAAATACAAAAAAAAACCCAAAAACCCCAACCATTTTTGCTAAGCTAGTCAAAATTAAGATCTAGTTTGAGAGAAACATGAGATATTTTATGCCCATACTGTTAAATTTCAGAAAAGCTGTAAGCAACTGGAAATAGTATTATACCGTAGGAGTTTTTTGGCAACCTTAGCTCTAGGTATTGCTAACTGTGCAACCTGTAATATACCATTTTGGCAGGGGCACAGACCGAGCGTACATAAAAAGGTTAAAATTATATTAAAAATAGCACAGAGAATTAGAGAAAAATATGGCTGTCAGACGGTATCTAACATGTACAAAAGGTTTCCACAGAGACACGTCATGAACTATTCATATTGAAGCAGCAAATATACTAGCCTTCTAATTATTTTAGAATTAGAATTGATTTTATGCTGGCCAAGCAAAAGGACCCTGTAATGGTGCAGTGTAGGATAATAAAAGAAGAATGTCCATCCTTCCCTCCAAACTCGTTTAGCCAGATCCTCTCCAGCAAAACTCAATTGGCTCCAGAAGGGCTGCACCGGAGTGAAATTCAATGCAGTTTGATTTTTGCAAGGTGAAATTCAGCTCACCCATTCTTCTGTGCTTTCATTTAACCTGAAAAATAATGACATGTAGCAGACTACCCTTCTGCTGAGGAAGAACGATTCCCCAGCACTCATAGCAGGGTCCTAGCCTGTCAGGGACTGTCACGCAGGGCAGATTTGTCCACCTGCTGCCATCTCACTCCTGGCAGCAGCCTCCGCTTGTGTTCTCCATCAGCATCCTGCCCTGCTGCGTGCAAGGCTCCCTGGTAACATCTGTCATTACCAGCATTGGGAAACACAGCAATCTCGCTGCTGAAATCTTTTGCGTTCCCGTGCTGATTGTATTGTTTTCTTTTGCCATTAAATAACAGTCAAAATCCAATTTTTTAAATAGTTCACAACTTCTGTAATTCCAGCACAACTCCAAATACCTCATGAGTCTGGCAGACAACCAGTTTGTATTAAATATTGATATAAACAGCCAGGGATGGAGATGTTCACTTCCTTGGTGTGGGATATGCAGTTATATCCAGATGCTGGCTTAAGAAACTCCAATTCCTTATGAAACAGATCCAGCTGGGGCAGGGAAGAGTTTATATGCCTTACTTCTGAGACAGGATATATAATGTAGGTATTTTAACAGCAAATAGTTGTACATAAATAAAACTTTTCATCTTTTCTAAGATTCAGAGCTACATAGAATTTTAATACTTTAAGAACTGTGTTACCACAGATACCTGAAAATTCTCTATTGGTTTTCTTGTTAACTCTGTAATTTGAAAATAGAAAATCATTATTGTCAACAATTTTCCATCAAACATTTTTCTGAATTTTCTTTAATTGGAAGGATTCTTAAAAAAAGATCCTTCCTCCTCAGGTTTGGAAGCAGGAGACTTTTCAGTTCTTGAGGTTTTAATTCATCAGCAAGAAACATGGAAGTTTGAGAAAATGTATCTATTCTATCTGAAGTTTTGGCATGGGGAAAAAGCATAATTTATAATTCATTATTATTTCCATGGTAATGGGATAGCAATCACTAAAAACTCATAAAGTGAGAAACATGTCTCTCTTCTCCAAAGTAAATTAGTATCATACTGCAACATAAATAGGTATTCTTTTGTTTCATTTTTATGAATATTTTTAGGATGCATTACTCATTCATACAATTTCATTTAAAGGAAAATTTTTCTTACATAATTTTTTGTTTATATTCTTATTTCAGATCTTTGTAAAGCTGTCCACAAATATTTTAGCTGCAGTCATAGAAATAATTGTTTGAGACTTCATGCATACTTTTGGGGTAGATCCAAGACCCTTGAAAGACTTTAGTGCAAATGCATGTTCAGTATCCCTGACCAACAAACAGCAGAAAAAGCTCAGATTTTCCAGATTTCACAAATTATGTATTCCCATCTTCCACATTTCTACAGTTCTAATCTTCTGGAGTCTGCTAAACATGCTGATATAAAGGGAACTATTCTGTGGCAATAAAAACATTTGTTCATGCTTTACAATTTTTAAACTATATTTCCACCAGATGTCAGCAATGCACTCTCTAAACTCATGCTTCAGAGGCCTCAAGATTTCCCCAGAGTTACAGAAATCACATAACAAACTACACCGTATTTAAGCAGACAGAGAAAAACAAAATTTCCATCATTGCTTCTGAAGAGACTCACAACATTACTAAGATTGACTGGCTAATAATGTGATTCATTACTTAGTTTCTTCTGGGAAGGAGGCTTTATTGCATATTGGACCGCTAATGTGCTCTTTGGTTTTTTCCTCACAATTTCTGCACAACGCTGACTTTCTTATTTCAGTGTATGTTTTCCTCTATTAGACTATCAATAATAATGTATTTGGTTTTATTTTGTTTTATTGTGAGACTATAGACCAAAAAGAAATAATGAATGCATGTTGGACGCTAGTACTGTAGTGTTCATTTGCACGAAAGTTTTAGGGCAAACCAGAAGTACACTACACCATGGGGAGTGATAGGAGCACTGAGGTCAGTAGTAGACGTTATCTTCAGGGCTTCTTCTTCACCAGTAATTCAGGCATCCAGCTGTAACCTCCAAACCAAATACAGAACATTGGCGGGCTCTGGTTTGATTTCACAGGAATAACTTTGCTGTTCCTTATTAACTTAAACCTCTTAAAGCTCACTCAGATACAACAACAAAAAGTTGCAGAATGACCTCTACTGAGGCAGTAATGTGTGTGTGGTGCCAAAGCAGACACGACAGTTTTTACACTACAATGTCCCTGGCACTACACTCACAGATTTCAGAACACTGTTTTTTGTTTACTAATGGTTTCTGGAAGTTATTTCACAAATTCTTTTGGAACAGTATTGATCTGTCAGAAGCTGAACTTTCAGATTTGGCCAAAAACTGCACAGAAAAGATTCCTCATGTCAGGGATAAAATTTCTGGTTAAAAACCACAAAAAAGCAAGCCCCTCTTATGAGTGAGAAGGGAAGTCTGGGAATTCATTTAGTTCATGATCAGCGTGACTCACAGTGGACTTTTAACAGTCCAGGAGAGTCTCCTGACTGCTGGACTAGAGTTTAAGGTCTGGAACCACAAAAGCATTTAAGCATTGAGCTTCATGAGAATGAGATGCCAGATTATCTTCGTGTATTGAGCTTCATGTATTTAGCTTTTTACACACCAGGAAAAAAAATGGAAACTCATGATAAGACCTATAGTTAGGGCTTATCCCCAGGAAATGGAGGGTGTAGGTGAAATCTCAAATCACCACATAAATAGGAGTGGATTTGTTCTCTCTTCTGTTAAAATCTCAAAAGCTGTTGGGTTTGTGCCAATGCACAACTGAAAAAAAAATGTTGGAGGCTATGGGAAAACTGATTCCTGCCCAGTTATAATTATAGGTCTGGCTGGTAGCACTCCTTATTATTCAGGTCGTCTGATATGTGCCATTATACAATACAGTTTTCAGCTGCTTATAACTTTGCCAGAACATTAACCATTTGGACTGAAATCTTCCATAACTTTGCCTGATCCAAGCTGATTTTTTGGTAACTGCCAATCAAATCATTCAGACATTTCAGAGTGTGAGTTGGGGGGAAAAACACAAAAAGTGGATTTTTTAATGTTAATAACTTCTGGTCATTGTTTTGTTTAAGTAGCATTAGCCTCGTTGTGCTCATACATGGGAAGTCAGAACCAGTAGAATTTCACGTGCATCTGTGCAGTTCTTGCTGAGCTCTGGAGATTAACCCACATTTTCCCAAATTATAAACTCTTGGAAAAAAGGTAACAACAACAACAGAAGTGGTTCAAAGTGTCAGTATCTTGAATTTTAGCTCCCAGGACCTCCAGAGAATCTATACATACCAATCATGCTTGAACATTTCTGCTTGTACTGGCAGCAGACAACCCTACAGAAAACCAATTAGAAAGACATCAAAATATGTCAATGAAAGGTGCTCCCCCACTCCTGTTTCCTTGTCCAGCAAGAAAGACAAAACTGGATTCCACCTTCCCCCTCACCTTCCATCATCATGGCTGCTTCCAGATGGGACTTCAACTTCCAAAAGTAGAAAAACTATGTTGAGTTCATCAAAGGCAATCATGCAGAGTGGAAGAGAGAGACTTCAGATGTGTGCTTTTGGATCATGAGAAGACAAAAACCAGAAGAAGGGGGTGGCAGGGGGATATGAAACAAAGAGACTGGGGAAATTTGGATGAGTAACTGGAAATGTGACGTCAATTGACACCGAAAATAGACTGAAATACAATGAAGAAACTGGAAATGGAGCTGAAAGCCAGGTAGGTGGTAGGAAGAATCCAAAGATTAGAGGAAGGTGAGAGAAAGCAGAGAGGAGGCTGTAGACCAGAAAAACAGTGAGCTGAGCTTGAGCCTGCAAAAAGTTTACTGCAGCAGAAACCTGGGTTTTGCTGGGCAAGAAAACAGAGGACAGAAGCAGTTATCTGGCTAGACAGGTTCATTCTGCAATGTGTTGTTAGTCCTGGGTCTGGTCTTGCCTGAACTGGGTTTTGAGGGAGAGATGCACACCCAGAGTTCATCCTTTAATGGATTCAAGCCAGAATCAGTGCAGGCTCGTGCTGTCAGTATCAGTGCAGCAGTACAGGTGTCACAGCTCAATTCTCACACTTCACAGTGTTTCAATTTAGAAAAAAGATGAGCACAGTTACTGATCAACTGTGCGAAGGTGGCAAAAATTATTTTCCCTGGCATTACTAGAACTGAGAGAAGAGATAAAGGAAAATTTAGCTCTGGAAGAAAATGCTTAGTTGCTTTAACAATTCCACTCTGTGTGAAAACTCATCCCATTCACTGCACACCTTTCAATGTCTAAAAAAATGCAGGTGGTACAGCAGAAAATACCTTCATTAATTACACAGTACTTGTCTATGCCCAGAGCAGTCCTGACACTGAATGAACAACTTTGTGAGAAAAAAATAGCATTAGCTATGTCATTAAAGACCTTCTCATGATGTGTACAAACATGACTGAGAGCAGGTTGGGAAAACAGTCTGAATTTGGTCTTTCACCAGTTTTTGAACACAGTTTTCTTTAACTTGTTTGTGTTTAATATGCATTAGTGGAGAAAGATTTATTCAAGGTCTTAAAAATAAACTGTATATATTCAAGCTACTGTACCAAAGTCCAAACCCTGACTCAGTTTTTGTTTTCTCCCTACTCAGTCAAATCTCCCTCTAAGTTTAGTAGGATTAGGCTGGGTAAGGATTTAGCGAAACTCATCGACGACTTCATGATTTGGCTCAGAGCTCAGTGAAAAATGAACTCTTTAAAAGGACTGTCATGGAACTTACATAAATTTACCAAGTCAAAGTATGGAATATTCAGTGATTCATGGCAGTGTGGTTTTTATTAGAGCTTCTCTGAAACACAGCGGGCTTGCTTAGCAAGGGTTCATGCAAACATTTTCTTTGGTTTCAAGCTGCAAAGGTTCACACGCTCCAAGTTTCACTTTAAGCTTTGGGTTTGAGTCTTGGAAATGCCCTACTTTCACTCAATTTTTTTATCCAAACCGTAGTAAAATAAATCTGGCACGAGTGTGAACCAAACTCAGGCTGGCTGAAGTCCACCTAAGGCTGTGAATGCAGTTTAGAGGCTTAGTGTGCTAAATGGCTTTTTGTTGTTATTAACTGTGCCACTGACATCATGTTCATATTCACCTTCCTTCTCCTAATGTGCCCCAGATTTCATGGCACCTTTGTGAAACTGCAGATTATGATAAAATGAATGTCAAAGTCATGAAGAAGGTAAAGGGAAGCCATTTGATATCCAAAAGGAGACCTCTTGAAGGTCTGCACTAGCAACAGGTTTGAAAAGGAACAACTGAAGAGTTTCTTCAGTGGTGTAACTTCATTTTAGCCAATGTCATAAAAAATATAGTGCTATTATACCAAATTATATAAAGCGTTCCTTTGCGTACAGCACCCTTGCTATGTTAAGAGTTCTCCATAAGCATCTATGAAGTGACCTTACTGATCACTCTTCAGTTCCCAGATAAAACACCTTTTTGTTTTGTCCCTGTCAGGCACCTCATGTATTAACACCATTGCTTACTAAGCTACTCAGTGCCATTTCATCACTTCCTTTGTATTCCTTTACATGCATTTGTTACCGTATTTGTTCCTCAGTGTCTAGAAGTTGCCACACTTTTTTTTTTTGTTCCTTTACTATATAAGTAATTATTAAGGCTCTTCTTTTCCCATTTTCTTTTCTGTGAATTAAAGCTTTCACCTCCCTGCTCCTACTGTTTTCCTAGTTTCTCAGATGCGCTTTTCAACCTGATCTTGCTGAGTGCTAGTATCCCGCTGTGTTCTCACCTCTCCACCTCTCCAGAAAAGCCAGGGAAAATTAAACTGACTTGGGGATGGTTCTGATTTGACTGGAAACATTTTTAAACAGCTATAGATGTAGGGAGGACATTCACTGAGGTTTGCTGGAACAAGGACAGTACCAATATGACTTGAAGAATGTGAGAAATGTAACAAGTACTTGCCAACAAAGCTGAGCTAGGCTGGACAGCAATATAAGCTAGACTGAACTTTATAGCAGGAGACACTTATTTTAGACATCAGGCTGTTATTAACACTGTTTGAAACCAACCGAATATACTTTCACTGTGACCCTTAATTTTAAGTATACAGACACCTACTTTAGAAAAATCCCGATGTTTTAGAAGAATTTCACTCTAAACTTACTTTAATCTCAAGGTAGAAATTAGTGCCTAGTAAATTTGAAGATAATTTCTTAGATCAACAGAAGTAGGAGGTACAGAAAGAGGCCTAGGTGGTAAAATGCTTTAGAGAAATACTAGCTGGTTAGGAGGAAATTCAGCATAACAACTTAGATGCCAGTTTGTCCTGTCTCACAGTCAGGATGGAGCAGAGGGGAAAGATACCAGTTGTTTCGCTTGCTCTGTTTTTTATCTGCCTAGTCTGACTGTTCTGGCAGTGCTGAAACTATCACTGACCAGCTCTTTACCAATGCAAGAGTCTTTGCAATTTTCCCGTGAGCTCCAAGCTGATCTAGTATTTGTAGACACATTCCTTTTTCTGAAATGGAGAGTAGAGTTTTCTCGCTTTCCGCAAAAGTCAGAAGAGCACAGAGTTCCATGCAATCTCTCACTGTAAAATACAACCAAGATGATGTATTTCTCCCATGTATGACCTGATGCCACCTGAGTTGGTTTGGCCATCCAGCTGCCATTATAGCAGGGTTTCCCTCAGGTCTCAGGTCAAAATAGCCAGCTCCATAGCGACATCTTCAACATCCCTGAGGATATAAGATGGCAGTAGACACTTGCACTTAAGCCATATCCACCATGCAGCTGTGGGTAGGACGTTCTTCCTTGCCTATTCAAAGCAGCTGTAAAAGCCTACCTAAGGCTGACTCGTTCTTTGAGTATGGTTAAATGTAGCTGACAGCAACCACCAGTGCAGCTCACTTAGCAAGAACTCACTTGAGAGAAGACAGACCTGGTCTGAAAGTTTCACATCTTTTCTCCTTACATGGGAATAAATGAGAAGCTGGGTGAAGATACAGGACCCCTCTGTTCATATTGTTAGAGTTGAAAATGCGAGACTGCAGAAGAGAGAAATGTTGTAGGAATGACTCTGACTTTGACTGTGTGTCTGATAGCAGAGCTATGGACTCCAACTACAAAGAATATGGTGTATCTTTAGGTCTAAGTAGAACATATTTAGAACAGAATATACCAAAACCAGTGCTCCCCCTCAGAGGAACAAATACTTTTCAGTTTGTTACCAAGTAGAGTTTTTCTTGTGTGTGTTTTCCATTTGCCCCAAGAATTCTTTGGGTTATTTAATGTATTCTGATACAACTACCGAAAAAGGCAAAGGGTACCTCAGTATCTGCTATAGCTTGGTGGTTAGGACATTCATGGCATGGAGATGTATGTTTGAGCCCCAACAACCTGGGAAGAACACCATGTCTAGCTTTCCTGCTGCCGCGGTGCACGGACTAACTCCGAGGTATGATACCAAATCTGGTTCTAGCGGCTTAATTATTGGATGGCCATGCTGTGCCTTGCATTCAGTGTTGTAATAATCCTTGCTTTCTCCTAAAGTCTGTAAGTAAGTGTTTTGGGGCAAAAAGAAATAGTCTGATACAATAAAAAGGCATGAGAAAGGAGAATGGGTAGAAGGGAATGATTTGATTAAATGAATGGGCAAGATAGGTGATAACATGGATGCTTGTATGTGGACTGAAGGTGGCCTCTGTGTCTGTGTCCTCTGCCTTCAGAAGCCTGCAGTGGACTGAAGGTGGCCTCTGTGTCTGTGTCCTCTACCTTCAGAAACCTTTGTTTTAACATGTAAATTGGCTCTAGGATTGAACAAAACAAATGCTCATGCCAGCTTTTGTTCAATGTAATATATTCCATCTGCTTCATAAGAAAAGAAATAACTTTCTAGACCATCCCAGGTACACAATCATGTAATATATAGGAATAAATCATTCATAAAGAAAACAATAAAATATAGCTGAGGGCTCAAACTTTTACAGAAAACTGCTATATTGCTACACTACAGACCAGTGGGCTACTGTCACAACTTAGCAGTTCTGCTTGAAAAGCACCAATGCCTGGATTTGTCACAGCCACTTGAGGAATGTGTGTGGTCATTCCATCTACATAGATTTTCAGTAAAATAAACTCTTAATCCCAGATTCAAACAAGCAGCATGAATTAAGTGCTAGCAGGAGATACCCATCAAGCTCCATTGATTAGATATGGCACCTGAGATGGTAACGATTTAAAATTGGGTGCACTGGGAAGATGGCTAAATCTGGAGTGAATCTGTTGTCTCCAATGACAGTGTTGCAGGGCTGCAGGTCAGCAGTCTCCTTGGTCATTCCCTTGCAACTCTCTGCACCTCGGGTATTCTTCCATTTACTAATAGATGATTTGGAGCAAAGGCAAAATAACAAACAAGTAACAAGTAAAAGAGTCACCATTCCTGGAGGTGTTCAAAAAACCTGTAGATGTGGCACTTCAGGATATGGTGTAGTAGGCATGGTGGTGTTGAGTTGATGGCTGGACTTGATGATCTTAGACGTCTCTTCCAGCCTATGATTCTATGATTCTACTATTCTATGAAAAGCCTTCCAGTTCCCAATGGGTGCATTCATACATAAGTTGAGCATGCAATTCTGGAGTGAATACTGACTTTGTGTTCTCCTTTGTACACAATGTCGTGTTGTAACTGGCTTCACTTTCGACCAACCATCTCCTTGTCAAAAACATTGTTCAGAAACTCTAACAGGAATCCACCTAACTTATTTTTTGTTTTGGTTTGGGTTTTGTTTATTTTCTGAGTTTGAACAGGCTTAATTTAAGAGAATAAGGCAAAAAACTGCACCCAAATTTTAAAGCCATTTCCTTCCAAACATCTCTTCCCAGATCCATCTGCAGATCTGTTATGAGAACAGCTAGTTCCTTTCATTTCTGAGCATAACCACCTGCAGATGCTGTTCCAAGATATTTGCTTCCATGACTTCTCTCAAAACTTAAAAGAAAAAATACCAACTATATGCAAGGGTTATGGGGGGAAAGACACTAGCAAGTCTGTTCTCCATCAAAGAGACTGTCTAAAATGACTCAAATGCTAGATGTGGACCTGATTTATTTAACTTTTACCTCTTCCTTCCACAAATAGGTGAAGTGCTCTACTTGGTTGGTGCATAGTCACAATCCCGGTCTTACTGTTTGCACATTGCCATCTTGGCAGGTGATAGGACAAGCATACACCTTTTTAGACTAGTGAAATAAAGGGATGACTTAATCTCAGCTACCCTGTCTCATATAGGCAGGAACATTCTCTGTTTGTATTGAAGTGCTATTCAAATATCAGAGACGAAAGTAGGTTCTTCTTATTCTACATTCTTTACAAAACAGCAGGTGAGAAACGTTGTCTTATTCTGCCACAAAAGTATTAATGTGTCTGTGGAAAAAAAAAAAAAAAATCTCTTTTTCTGGAAATGTAAAAAACCTGAAAAAAAATCAGCAACATAAAACAAAAGACATTTTTTCCTCCCCCAAAATTCTCAGTCATTTGAAGAAACTGACCCTATATATATATACACACAGAAGCATGAATACACATATTCATATGTTGAAAACTTAATTTTATTTTGCTTAAGGAACATTTGAGAAAATTCTGATTGATTCTTGAACCTAGAAGTACTATTCTGAAAAAAGGGCCAAACCCAAAACAGAGAAGAATAATCCTCTTTTGCTTTCAAGTAGAGGTGGATGCAGTTTCCATCTGGTTAATAGCATGGTTAGCGCTTTTCTCACATAACTCACAGCACGTTATGTGACCATTTCACCTATTTGTGGGAAGGAAAGGGTAAAGGACAGATAAATCAGATCTTTTTCTACCATTTGAGTCTTCACTTTAGACAGTCTCTGATGGAGATCAGACTGTCTAGTGTCTTCCCTCCTGTGACTCTCCCGTACAGTTGGGATTTTTCCCTTTAACACTGAGCAGTAATCTTGAAGTAGGTGGGTGTCAATACCCTTCAGCTGTCTTGTAAATCTGTCCCACAAGTTTATAACGTAGGACATCATTACTCCTCTAATGTTTCTTATACATGAAGATAAACTATTCCATACTGCTAGTGCCAGATTTGCCATGTTGAGGCCAACAACAGTGCAGCAGCTTAGTAGGAAAGGTATTTTTTCATCCTGTGAAATTTTTTTAAGATTTAAACATTTTCCTGGTCCCTGTATAAAATAGAGTCCTTTCAAATATTTGCATAAAGTCTAACTGCTCCCTGAAAGGCACCCTTCACTGACTCGAAGAGCTAAGTAGACTTGTAGTGCAGATCTTTGTGCTGCTGTCTTACCGGCAGTCACTGTGCTATTGACTTTTCTAATGAGGGGAAGTATTTGTGTCTTTCTTACATCTACCAGATATTCATTCCTTGAGTAGATGGAACATTTTTAATTGTTGTATTTCTGTGAAGTGTTTAAACTCCAGCGAGTGCTTTTTAATAACAGAAATCTCCCACCAGTAAATTCCTGAGCTAACATCTCTAAAATATTTTCAGTAGGGCAGAATCCAAATTTAATTTACCAGTTCTTCATAATGTACTATCCCTACTCCAGGTAGCCCGAATATTTTAGCAAGCAAGGTCAGTAAGCAGAGAGTAAATGACACTGGAACAAATATCACAGAAGCTTTCACAGAATCAATTAGGTTGGAAAAGACCTCGAAGATCATCCTTTTCAACTGTAACCCCAACACTGCCAAGTCCACCACTAAACAATGTCCCTAAGCTCCACATCTACATGTCTTTTAAATATCTTCAGGGATGGTGACTCAATCACTTCTCTGGGCAGCCTGTTCTAACTCTTGACAACCCTTTCAGTGAAGAATTTCTTCCTAACATTTAATTTAAACCTCCCCTGATGCAACTTGAGGCCATTTCCTCTCATCCTATTGCTTGTTACTTAGAATCATAGAATCATAGGTTGGAAAGGACCTTTGAGATCATGAAGTCCAATCATCCACCCAACACCACCATGTCTACTAAACCATGTCCTGAAGTGCCATATCTACATGTTTTTAAACAGCTCCACGGATGGTGACTCAACCACCTCCCTGGGCAGCCTGTTCCAATGCCTGAACACTCTTTCAGTAAAGAGATTTTTCCTAATATCTAATCTAAACCTCCCCTAGTGCAACTTGAAGCCATTGTCTCTTGTCCTATCACTAGTTAGTTGGGAGAAGAGACCAACACCCGCCTCACTACAACCTGCTTTCAGGTTGTTGTACGGAGCAATAAGGTCTCCCCTCAGCCTCCTTTTCTCCAGACTAAACAACCCCAGTTCCCTCAGCTGCTCCCCATAAGACTTGTGCTCTAATCCCTCCACCAGCTTCTTTGCCTTTCTTTGGGCATGCTCTAGCACCTCGATGTCTTTCTTGTAGTGAGGGGCCCAAAACTGAACACAGTACTCCAGCTGTGGCCTCATCAGTGCTCAGTACAGGGGCACGATGACTTCCTTACTCCTGCTGGCCACACTATTCCTGATACAAGCCAGGATGCCTTTGGCCTTCTTGGCCACCTGGGCACACTGCTGGCTCATGTTCAGCTGGCTGTCGACCAACACCCCAAGGTGCTTTTCCGCTGGGCAGCTTTTCAGGCACGCTTCCTCAAGCTTGTTGCATCGCATGAGGTTGTTGTGACCCAAGTGCAGGACCTGGCATTTGGACTTGTTGAACCTCACACAGTTGGTCTCAGCCCATTAATCCAGTCTGTCCAGATCCCTCTGTAGTGGTTTCCTACCCTCAAGCAGATTGACACTCCCACCCAAATTGGTGTCATCTGCAAACTTCCTGAGGACGTACTCGATCCCCTCATCCAGATCATTATTAAAGATATTAAACAGAATTGGCCCCAGTACTAAGCCCCAGGGAACACCACTTCTGACTGACTGCCAACCAGATTTAACTCCATTCACCACCACACTTTGGGCTCAGCCATCCAGCCAGTTTTTACCCAGCGAAAAGTATACCTGTCCAAGCCATGAGCAGCCAGTTTCTCCAGGAGAATGCTGTGGCTGCTCATGTCTCACCGTAAAACCCAGCAGCTGAGATACCAAATTTCTTAATATCAAAGCCTGATATTATGGCATTATTGGAGTTAATAACTGCCATTCAAGGTCTGTCTGCTGAGGTATATTTCATCCCTGCTTTTAGCTCTGGTAGCGGTACTCCCAAATGGGACAGTCTGAGAGGTTTTGAAGAATTGCATTTTTGTGGGGAAAAGTTTTCAAATAACATATGCCCAGGTCTTGTGTTTAAGTGTGTACTAGGTATTTTTAAGCCCTGTGGCTGGATTAAATCAATGGGCACAAATCTTCTAAACCACTGCAATGTTTTTCAAAAGTTCTAGTGTGCCCCTGCATTTCACTGCAGGAACATGAATGGGAGATTTATCTCTAGTTAATCATCTTGTGTATATTCCACACTTATAGATGAGAAGCTTCCTCCTGATGCAATGCAAGGCTCTTTCTCTGGATTAGCAATCCTCTGATCAATGAGTCCATTCTTTATCGCCCCCTTCCAGAGAATATCCTGTACATCTCTCTCTGACATTTATCATAAAATCATAGAATCATTTAGGTTGGAAAAGACCTTTAGGATAGAGTCCAACTGTAAACCCAAAAGTAAACTCTTTGGGTCAGGCCATCCAGCCAGTTTTTCACCCAGCAAAGAGTAGACTCGTCCAAGCTATGAGCAGACAGATTCTCCAGGAGAATACTGTGGAGAATGGTATCAAAAGGTTTACTAAAGTCCAGGTAGACAGTATCCACAGCCTATCCCTCATGCCCTAAGTGGGTCATTTTTTCATAGAAGGAGGTCGGGTTAGTCAAGCAGGACTGGCCTTTCATAAACCCATGTTGACTGAGTTTGATCACCTGGTTGTTCTGTGTGTGCTGCATGATGGCACTCAAGATCTGCTCCATAACCTTTCCTGGCACCGAGATCAGACGGACAGACCTGTAGTTCCCTCTTCCTTACAGCCCTGCTTGTAGATGGGCTAGCCTCCAGTCAACTGGGACCTCCCCAGTTAGCCAGAACTGCTGATACAAGATGGAGTGTGGCTTGGTGACAACTTCCACCAGTTCCCTCAGTACCTTTGGGTGGATCCCATCCGACCCTGTAGACTTTTGCATGTCTAAGTGGTGTAGCAGGTCGCTAACTATTTCCCCTTGGATTATGGCATCTTCATTCTGTTCCTGTCCCTGTCTTCCAGCTCAGGGGGCTGGGTACCCAGGGGACAACTGGTCTTACTACTAAAGACTGAGGAAAAGAAGGCATTAAGTACCTCAGCTTTTCCTTATCCTTTTTCA
Source organism: Opisthocomus hoazin (assembly GCF_030867145.1). Taxonomy (NCBI): domain Eukaryota; kingdom Metazoa; phylum Chordata; class Aves; order Opisthocomiformes; family Opisthocomidae; genus Opisthocomus; species Opisthocomus hoazin. The sequence continues at coordinate 119,994,413 of NC_134415.1, forward strand.
CTATGTTTCCCCTCGCATCCAATAAAGGACAGAGATTCTCCTTAGGCCTCTTTTTGTTATTAATCACAGAATCACAGAATGGTAGGAGCTGGAAGGGACCTCTGTGGGTCATCTAGTCCAACCCCCCTGCCGAAGCAGGGTCACCTACAGCAGGCTGCACAGGACCTTGTCCAGGTGGGTCTTGAATATCTCCAGAGAAGGAGACTCCTCAACCTCCCTGGGCAGCCTGTTCCAGTGCTCCGTCACTCTCAAAGTGAAGAAGTTCTTCCTCATGTTCAGACGGAACTTCCTATGCTTCGGTTTGTGCCCATTGCTCCTTGTATGTATTTATAGAAACATTTTTGATGTGTATTAAAAAAAAAAGATAAAACCACCATAAAAAGACACACACACACAAAATTTAAAAATCAAAGAATAAACTAACGGCTTTTTGGAATGCTAAAACACACTTGGCATTGGTGAGTGTTACTCACTGAAGCAACCCAGCTGAGGCCACCAGACTTACCTCTGTGAGCAACTGTGGATTTGTACTCCCACTGACAAGCAATCTTGACCTATGTGTAGCACTCTCTCTCCTAAAATGACTTCTCTGTGCTCACCATAGGGAAACAGCTTATGACAAGAATGGCAGAAATGTTGCAAATTTGATGGTTTTTTTGTTTCCCATCATTGTCAGGGCAAAAAAAAGAATGAAAAACAATTAAAACATAGAACCTTTTCATTCTATTCATATACTGTGAAGTAAACCTTCAGTTCTTGCAAAGTAGTAAAATCAGTGGAGTTTTGCTGACTTGCCCCAGCTGAGAATTTGTTCCAGTGTACTTATATGTAAAATCATACAAACACTTTATTTAGATGGGGTTATATGTGAAAATCAATATGAAATTCATCATATTTAGCTGCTACAGACCACAGTGAACACTTGCTCTGTAATGGTTAAATGCCCTTTGGATCTGAAGCCCTTTGATTTATTGGAAGAAACCTGCTGGGCAGAACATACTGTGGAGCTGATTAATGTCAGCTTCTGTCATCAGTTTCCACTTAGATTCTTGGCCAGCTCTGACATCTCCTCCCTTAAGGATCCAGAAGAATTTGAGGACTGATCCAAGAGCTTTACTGGCATGGGATTTTCAGAATGTGGTGCTTGCAAAATAAGGAAGATGAATGGAAGTAAAATTCCATGTTCTCTACTGGACTTGTTTCTTTAACTCATTTCTCTGGAGAAAGAGACCAATGCCAGGACCACACCAGCAAGGGAAACAAATCAATAGCATGTTCACTGGTTTTGTTACAGATGTCTTGCATTTCCTTTGCTGCTTTATATGCTCCCTCGTAGCCTGTCAAACTGGAAAAGGACTGCAGTGAGAATGCAGAGCTACCATAGCTGTCTAGATTTACACTCACCATTGTACAAGGAAACTTATGAACTACAAACCAGTTGGTAGTGCATACTATTTTAGAGAGGATAAGCCCTTATCTGAACAGGGTTAATAAAAGTAGCAACTGGTGTGATTTGCAGGTTGATCGTTCACAAATAGCATGAGCTTTTTTAACAGTAGGACATGATCGCCCCTGTCCTTTCCCCTCACCCTCCCTTGGGAACGATGACCGTTTATGGCAGATAATTTTCTTGTGTTGATTTTGACACATTTCCCTTGCAGTTTCTTATTTGGAGAAAATGACTCTTACATTTCTTCTGAGTATATAATTCTTCTGTTCCTCGTCGCACACGTGGATACTTCTGTTACAGGAATCACACTTCGTTATAAAAATCCTAACAGTGCTGTACCCATTGCCGAACACATTCTCAGTGGCAAGCAGGAAGTATGAGTGAACAGTTCAATGTGAATTCCTAAGATAAAATATTAAAAAGATTGGAGTATAATTATGCAAAGTACTAAGAGGTTGTGGAAAACTTAAAACAGGAAAATGAGCTGCATTTAAAGTCACACTTAAACCTCAAAGAAACCAGAATACAACCCTTCTAATAACTTAAAGACAGGATTTCTTGTCCTGCATCTCACCAAAGACAACCTGATTTGTCAGAAATACCATCAACTTGGTTAAGAATATTACACTGCTCCCTTTTAGATGGCGTAATATTTTATTGTTAAAAATCTGCAGCGATAAAATGAGTCTAACCTGTTCAGTGCCTTTTTTTTCTCCACTCATGATGAATTTGATGCCTTCCAAGATGAGCTGTAGAATAAAGGCTGCACAGAGCTGGAAGCCTTTATTTAGTTCCTTGCTTTCATTTACACCCCATTCCTTCTTTCATATACCTTCACCACTACTTGTGCGCTTGGGTGACAGGCGAAGGTTACAAAAAGGAAGCAGAAGAAGAGAGGCTTTGTTTCTTAGGAATAAGCCAAAGAAGTTGATAGATTAATATTGCACAATTAAGCAGATAATTTCCAGAGGTAGCTGTCGGATTTTGTCGATGATCTATTTTTGTTTGTAAGGAATTTTTCAGCTAGGAAGAAACCAGACGTCTATACAAAAAAAAAAAAAAAAAAAAAAACACAAAAAAAACCCAAAGAAAAAACTGAGCATTATAGAAAAAAAGACCTTTCCAATGGCAAGTTAAGTCAATAAACAGATTCCCACTAACTTTAATGGGCTTTGCATCAGTCCCAAAGTTATCTCAAATCTCCAAAGTAAACAAAGTTTTAAAAAAACATGTTTACAACTCAGTTTTCTGGGATAGTGATTTAAATTGTCTACGAAACCCAACCATTTTCAGGGTCTCAGTCTCAGGGAAAACTACTGATAAAATTAGCGGATGATACACAGATTGGCAGAGTGATAACTAATGATAGAATGCTCTGGACCAATTAGGAAACTGGGCCAATTTAAGCAAAAAATTGAAACAAAATATTCAATACAGCCAAACATGAAGCTATGCATTTTAGAACAACGAATGGAGAACTTGCCTTCATTATCCTGGAAAGCAGTGAGTCTGATAAGATTTTTTTTTGTGATGTAAAATCAACAGAGTATAAAATTCCTTATGGCCAGTGTGACCACTACATCTCTATAGCATTAAGTGCTTCTACTTTTGTATGCAGCTCTGGTGACTCAATGCAGAGATTAAAGGAGTTGGGTTTTGCTCGTCATCAGTAGGATGTAAAGTTAACCTGATTACAGTGCAAGAAGAAGAAATGGGGGAAGAAACGGGGAAGAAATGTCAAATAATAATTACAAGGGAAAGCTGGCTTCTTCACAACAGGCTTGTGGATGGAGCCAGACTAGTCCAGTTCAGAAACATGGAGTACAGGTTTTCAATGAGGTGATAAATTAGTGGAAAGAAGCACCAACGAAGATGAGATTCTCCATCTATTGACAGTTTCATAGCACAAAACTGTGAGATGTACTTTAGCTGAAGACTCATCCTTTAGCTTGGTATCAGGATAACCAGAGAAAGGGAAATAGCCTGCTACATACAGGAAGTTAAGTTGGGTAAATCCATCTGGCCTTATTTATTAGATCTTCAAAGTAAGAAGTGACAGTTGTAACTAAAAATATCTAGATAGAGCTTTGTCAGTATGGTTAAAATCATTCAGAAGCCATTATGGAGAAATTTATGTTGAATTATGAAAATATATGATCCATTCTACTTTCTGTACTACTTTAGTGAAAAGGACCAAGTGCTCTTTCTTGCTTCCATTGACTCTAACGCAGCATCCACCACTGACTTTATTGTGTGTAGTAATAACCCCTTAATCATTACCAGCATAGAACTCCAAATCTGATTTTCTCCATATAGCTTTTTTTCAGTCAATTATTAGCAGCTGGATCCTGGCTCTTTAATTAGGCTGAAGCTTAAGACTACTTGAATGAAAGCACTGAAATCCAGCACTGCCCAACTGATGAGACAAAGTGGCTGTTCTCTTTATGAGGTGTTATTTGCTTGACATGTTTGCATGACTGGGTCTGATGTTCACAGCTGATCTTCCAGAGTGCTGTATAAATGAGGTTTTAAATTATTTTAAATTATTAGAATACCCCTGATAGACCCTAAGCCATCCATCTAGCCAAATGCAGATTTCTCCAGAATAGTCCTGTCAAAATGGCATCCTCATCATGCACAGAAAATACACTACATACATACATTTTGAACTCCTAATTGTAATAATGACTCTGGCAACAAACCTTTCTGGAGGATTGATGGCTAGCTGAGGCTAATGGCTCTCAGCTGAATTTCAGGCCACAGCTCCTCCCAAACAGTCATTAATCTTCAGGAAATGTCCTGTGTTTCCATCAGGAGTGTTTAAATGTCTCTGTATTTTTAACTAGATTATCCATAGTCTATTTCTGAAATCAGCTGGATAGAAAAGTGATGTTTTCTGACCAGCCTTATCTCTTGTCATGAATTAAATTTCACAAGGCTGTTTTGTTTGGGCCCTGCCCCATGACCTTTGTCGCACCAAACTTCTCAGTGACCTGACTGAAGACTGGCCTTTACCTAAAGTTTAAATATTAAATTTGATAAAAATATAAAGCAGGATTTTCAGATTCACTCAGCATTGCCCCAGCTTAACTCTCACGGAGGTCACTGGGTCTGTCTAAAGTTATCTTTTAGTTTAGTTCCCCAGTTTAGACCTTGATCCTTGCCTTCTTCAGACCCATACTGTGGTGTTAATTTGCTCACAGGTGCTCCTCTGAAGTGAATCAATTGTCCTGGGGACAAAAAAACCTCATACAGTTTTTGGGACAGTCCCAAAAGGTCATGTAGAGGAAGTCACATTAGGTTTCGCTCTGTCCATCTTGCATAGTCCTTTAATGTGTTCTACCAGGCTTTGCATCCTCAGACATGCCCTCACTCCACAGCTCAGTTCACACAGTTCACACTTTCCATTTCACGCTAAGAAAACAGAGTTCTGTCAGGCTGTAACACAGTCCTGACTACTCCTGACACTGTGAACTGAACTAAGAACCATACACCAAAAGATTGTTATGATTTGAGGTCACAGGGGAATCACATGGGGCCCAGCAGAGGTCCAGGACCATGTACTACTTAACGTTGACGCAGACAATCTGAGCTAACTCTGAGCAACACAGACACAAACCACCCTTCACCACTTGGACTGGGGGCCAGGAATCAGCCCCAGTGTTGAATGCACTTAGTGCAGCCAATAATAACATTTCCTGGGAATAAAGTGAGACCATTGCTGAACTCTTTGGAAAAATTGTCCTATCATCATTTTCACCATAAATCATTGACTGTCACACCAAACCTTCAACAATCAGAGAGTTATGCAGGGCTCTTCATGGAGTGATTCTTTTAAAGACAGTTCTGAAAAGCCACCAGGATTTTTCTTCATTCAGGCATCATGGCCTTACTGCACAAATACCCTCAAAATCAAGGGTTGTGCCTTATTTGTCATGGCCTTCAGGACCACCTATGTGAGGGATTTAAGGGGTCTAAAAAGCCATTAAGCAGTAAATTTTCAAACTGAAATGTTCCTGACAAGCAAGTATGAACATTTAAAAGAATCAGACACAACAATAATCTAGGAGAGGCTCTCAAATAAAAATAAATGTGAACAAATGCAAATGTTAGACATTTGCTGAGAGCTTCCAAAATAGCATTTGTTTACACAGCTTTTCAAGAAAAGATATTTGATAACGTTGACTAACCTTTCCAAATACTTACACTGGTTTGGTTGTTGGCCCTTGTTGCAACACTCTATACTATGAAAATGCATAAAGGATTTACTCAAACAAGGACAGATATGAGCCTTATGTATAGCAAGATGGGGCAGAAATGAGCATCATGTTTGAGTTTATAAATGCACTTTTGAGCCCAGATACCATCCCACTGCCTACCATTTCCCACCAAGAATATGACAACTGTAAAGAACAATAAACTACAGACTCCTATCAGTTATACTAGCATAGAATTTCCCTTAGCAGTAATATTATGAAAGCATATGGCAGACCTGAGCAACTTTCTGAAACCAGATCCTAGGAAACCTGATAGTGTACTCTCTTACCCGTATATGAGTCCACCCTTCAAAAAGTTTAGGGCCAAGAGCCATCTCTTACTCAAAAATCAATGAGTGCTTTTAGAGCTAGACAGGGTCACCCTGCCATGAGGGAATTTTGTGATGAAAAACAAGCAAAAAAACACCCTCCTTTCACTCTGTGATAAATCTAAAACCTTCTCACATGATGTTTTTCACAGAACCGTTATGTAGAAAGGAGGAGGCACATGAACACTGTTCTGGGTAGCCCAGCAGTGATGATTCTTTATTGATCCACACGACAACCAGCTTTAAGGGCCTGCTCTCAGCATCCCTGTGAGTGGAGACACATCACGGTCAGGCTTCTCAGGTGAGTTCTGCAGTCACAGGACAGACGATTCTCAGAGTCGAGGAGGGTTTCAGCAGAATTTCTAACCTCGGTTTTCTCTCACTGTCCCCATGGAAAGATTCTGTTTCGGTAAACCAGCATTTTCCAACACAAAACATTTTACTGAACAACTCCCACTTAGCTCTACTAAATGACTAATTTGCCTCTGTGAAACACTGGAACATGGGAAAACTATAGTCCCATTGGTGATAAGGCTTTACAATATAAATGGGGAGCTTTTTCTGCAGTTGTTAATGCGTAATTCCTTACACAGTTAATGTGAAGGACAGAATATGCTGGGATATGTCTTTAACTCTCAAACATCCAAACTATATTGTTTTGGCTAAGGAAAACTACTTGCAGGTAACTTTATTTTTTCAATTTTTCTTAATACTTTGTCCAAAATTATAGGTGGGTTATAGACATTTAACCATTTGGTTCTTCGCTCAAAACACGTCGAAGGAAAGATGGATTTGCTGAACTACAGAATGGCCAATTTTAAGGGGATTACCCCTATCAGAAAGAGTAATCCATGGTTTACAACAGCAATATTATTTTTTAAACCTGGTGGATGGAGCAGCTGCTTTGTAAAGTTATTAATTTCCTGTAAAGAATACTGAATGCTTAGCAATCAGGACACAAGGCAGGATGTAATTATACAATCATATATGTGCATCTTTTATACATTAATTCTGCAGGGAACTCCCTTCCCTTTTGAAACGATCAGTATTGGTTCTGCTGTCTGGATCCAAAACAGCATTCACAGGCACAGAAATGAAATCTGTATCTGTTGGAAAGGGGCAGGCCACAATAACAGATGATGTTAAGGACAAGTATTTGCAGAACTTCAAGCAGGCTGATTGTCAGAGTCGTCACGACTGCAGCTGTCAGTCACCCTACCTGAGAATACAATTCTTCTCCCATGGGCAAAGATGTGAGTTTTTGAAGAGCAGACCTCTGAATGCTTCAGGAAGTCAAGTTGTTCTCACGTCTGGCTCCAGTGCAGACTCAGGCCTTGTTCTTCCCTCAGATCACAGACTGACCATGCTCACTTATCCCTGCCAGCTCTTCCGTACTGCCTTTACATAACATCGATGCTGGCGTGTTTTTGTTTTTCAAGTTCACATGTGTGCAGGGGCTACTCTATACCCGGTTTTCCCTGAGGCACCTAATTTTTTCTCCTCAAAAAATTCATCTGAGACATATTTCAAGCTTCTGAGACTTGCCAGAATCCACCTGCCAGAGAAATCTGTGCTGGTGCAGTTCAACTCCAGATCACACACAAGACATTCAGATGTCTCTGCTCTTGTGAGATCCCACCTGGAGTACTGTGTCCAGCTCTGGAGCCCCCAACATAAGAAGGACATGGATGTGTTGGAGCAGGTCCAGAGGGGGCCATGAAGATGATCAGAGGGCTGGAGTACCTCTCCTACTAGGACAGGCTGAGGGAGTTGGGGCTGTTCAGCCTGGAGCAGAGAAGGCGCCGGGGTGACCTTACAGCAGCCTTTCAGTACGTGAAGGGGCCTACAGGAAGGATGGAGAGGGATTTTTCACAAGGGTGTGCAGTGATAGGACAAGGGGGAACGGCTCTAAACTAAAAGAGGGCAGATTTAGATTAGATATTAGGAAGAAATTCTTCACCATGAGGGTGGTGAAACACTGGAACAGGTTGCCCAGGGAAGTCGTGGATGCCCCCTCCCTGGCAGTGTTCAAGGCCAGGTTGGATGGAGCTCTGAGCAACCTGGTCTAGTGGAAGATGTTCCTGCTCATGGCAGGGGGGGTTGGAACTAGCTGATCTATCAGGTCCCTTCCAACCCCTACCATTCTATGATTCTCTGATTCTATGTGTGCACCTCTTGGTGTATGTGTAGTAAATCCAATACATTCCCAATTCAGAAGATTTTCTGCATATCCATACACTGTCTGGGCAGCATACAGGCATTACTTCTCGACAAGAAATCCCAGAGAGAAATGTGGTAACCCTGCCTACCTACACTGTGAACTAGAGCTAATTTCTTCCCCATGACCTTTAGTGAGCATAACTATGTCCTTCATCCAAAATAGTTTCCATGTTTCATTCACAATAAAATCAGTCTTTACCATCACCATCATCCTCTGTCTCTCTTATATTGTACTTCTCCTTTACAGAGCAGTGAGTAAATATTTTTGGACTAATATGTGTGTTTAAATTGCACATCTCACTCATTCTCTCTCATCCTTTTGCTAGAGGATTGTTGCCTGCTACCTACACCCACAATGAGTGTAACAGACACCAGGAAGGAAACAAAAATCTCCAATATATTTGGAATTGAGGAAAGAAATCTTACCCGCATTTTCTGCTGAGAGATCTGCCCTTCAACCTGGTGATAAATAAACAGTTACTGCAAGGTTACCTCACCTTGCTTTACCTTCCCACCTGTTAATGTTCACTGCTCTCCTTTTCTTCCAAGTCATGCATTTGGAGGAAACTGGAGACACACAGTAGCAGAAAATAATGGAAACTGGTTTAGTAATTCCAGGACCAAAAGACGCAAAATCCTAAAACTTCCTTATTTCCTGTGCTGCTCAAGACAAGCGTGTTCTTTCCTGCAGAGCAGAACCAACGAGAGTGAATGAGTCTACATCGGGGCAAAACGGCAGACGGAGAAGAAGGGACTTAGAGGTAGAAGTGGAAAGTGTTGTGCTCACATGCAAGATCCTTGAGGTCTTTGCTCAGAACAGAACTTAACATTCTGGGGAAGTTTGAATACTCTTTGAGGCATGAAGGGATTTATAGGTTGTTTCATATATTTTTTTCTGATTGCAGTGTCCTCTTCGGCTAAGGAGCATGTGTAGGCTAGCTTGCCAGAAAGTCTTTAGGATTTGTATGGGATGGACTTCCGTTTAAACAGAGAAAAAAAAGTGTTAATTGCAGTTGTATTTCTGTTGAAAAAGCTGGTTTTGAATAATGCAATCAGCTAAAGCAAGCACTCACTCCTAGCCCAATTTAGCCCATTAAACCACAAACCCCGAGCAGCTTGGGCCAGATTCCCCAGTGTGTTCCAACTCCTGAGAGTTACTGAAACCATTCAAAGGAGCTGGACTTCAGCCAGATGTGTCCAGCTGAGAGCTCCTCGCAGTGGGGGAGCTCTCAGTGTACACAAAGGAAGCACAGATGGTTCCTTGGTTCCTGCGCTGCCACCCCCTGCTCCTACCTCGTTTGGCCCTGGCACAGGGACAATGTAACAGGGAGGGAGAGAACGCTGCTGGCTGTGCTCATCTGACATGCAGGCCTGCAAGAATCAAAAATAGCAGGAGAAAACCAGAGCAACACACGAGCCCCAGTACAAAACCAAATAGTGGGGAGCTCTGCTTGGCAGCCTTCATTCACCAAAGTCACGCTGAGCAGAAGCACAGGAAAACAGACCCCTAATATTTTAGGCCACTTTATCCCAGTCACCAAGGAAACTCAAATTTTGTGATCTTTTACGGGTTTTTATCTTAGTTCCTAAAACCACATTGCAATAAATTAACTTCAGAGACAAATCCACGGCTGGCTGAAGAAGAAATGAGGTGGGCAAAATTCAGCTTATAGGTTGAGACACTTCATTTTGAGTATCTCCATGGACATCTGGTTGACACCATCAAAGAAGGCTGGAGCGCTATTCATTTCATCCTGAAGCAGACATGAAGGATGTGGTTCAGTTTTCTAAATGCAGACATATGGGGTCATTTTAGATGCCCTAGCATATTCCTTTGTTCCTCCAGACATTATGCCAGAAAGGTATTAGTCACCTGTAGGTAGTGTGTCTGTGTACTCTTTCTGCTAATGTCTTAGATGCCCTGAGACTTTTCAATGGCACTAGATGACTAACAGTGGGCAAATTACTCCAGTCCTCAGTGGCTGGTCAGACAAGTTCTCCTTTTAGCTCCTCTGACTATGTTACCTCTGTTGACTGACTTTGTTGAATACTGACTGAAGTCCTAGCTTATCTACCAACATGTCCGTAGATGTCTACAAGTAGACGCCTGAGTTTAAGGGAAAAGTTCAGTTCCCTACACATAGGTGTCTAGTACCATTTCAGATGCCCTAACATTTTCCACTGGCTTCCAGATGCAGCTCCTGAAGATTGTAAGTCCCCCGTATGTCCTGTGTCATATCTGCTAGCTCTGTAAGAATCTCTTGAATTTCTTAAAACATCTCAAATGGCACTTGGCACTTATATTTATGCAAGTGAACTGATCCATAGGGCTCTTAAGGTGGAACTGAACCTCAACGATGAATTTAAATGTCTCAAATTGAATCTTGCCTGAAATGACCGAATGGACTTTTCCTGTATTTTAATGGAATAGCTCTAGAGGAGACATTGGGAATTGCTTATTCGCAAGTATTTTTGAATGTCCTTGGGTTTTCTGGAGAACATCTCGTGCTGTCCGTTCACATATCTCTGCAGCTTCTGATGGCAATAAGACAATTGCAGCTGTAATACAGTCACTCCAAAGCACTTCATGTCTGGCCGAAGACCACCATGGCTACATCCGCAGTAACACCACCCTTTTTTCAGGATAAATTATTTCACGTTAGAAATACTTCAAAAGGCTCTGCGTGAAAGAACTGAATCTGTCCACAGCGGTTCAGGATGGGAGTAGTGAATTGCAAGAGCAAAAAACCTTTCTTATGAGGAAACAGGATGGGATGGAAGATCTTTGTTGAATTAACGTCAACTGAAGGAAACAAATAGGAGCATCTCTCCTTGACACCTCTGTTTCCAATTTCTCCTTGAAAAACAGAATGCCACCCCAACTCATAGGCCCAATAAACATTTGTAACACCACGCCGATAGTTATCACTGCAAAAATGTCTGGATCAGAGGGATACTTCTAAAATGAGAACGGAATTTATTGTAGCCGTGGCAGTAAAACATCTCTGCTAATTTAACTTGTCAGCTGCCTAAGGCTGCAACACTCAAGTCAACTTAGATGAAAAGATAAATGAAAAATCTTTGTGTGTAAAACTGGAAATGTGAAAGAATACTCAGCATAATAAGTACAGTAAGTGAAGGAGAGATTTGAAGGGGAAAAATTATTGATGGGAAAAAGTATTGCTAAAATGAGAAGGAATATCTTGGAAGTATGGCTTTTCCTCTCATTACTGCCTTACAGAATGTTGCTGCTGACCTTTCAGAGGATTTCTCTCTAATATTGTGTTAAAAAATGTGGGTTTTTTTCTAAAAATTGAGCTATTCAAGAATTCTTTTCAGATTTAAGAATCAAACTTTACTTGAAATTTAAGCAAAATCAGATTTGCACACACTAGTTTTTACATGTCTCTTTGTGCCTGTGAAAGGAAGCTACTGGGACTGCAGTAGGAACCTTTAATCCTTTCAGAAACATGAACCTCTTCAAAGAGATTTGTTTCCCGGAGATGGGAACTGTGGCAGACTGTGTGAATCTGACCTACCTGGCTGAAGGGAGACACAGGCCGTGCCACATGTGTGATTTTTCAGATGCATGCTCTGAAGAGTGTGTGCACATTCATTTACTGAGGGCTCCATAGTGCCTATATTCCCAATGCTGTTAAACAGGAGTGTTTAAACCATCCAGTTTCATACATTGTCTAAATACAGGACTGGCATGACAAAACAAATAAACAAACAAAAAAATCCTTGTCCTCCTTGTTCCGGAATGATAATAATATTTTCTTAACTTATGCCACCAGTGATCATCTGTGATCTGGTCCCCTCACAAGGGTACAAGGGTCTCACTCCACCCTGCCCACAGCCCAGGACCCCCTTCCATTCTCCCTGGTGTCATCTGCCCCTGCCCCAGTGATGCCACAGTACTGCCGGCCCCCAGTTCCCACCTGCACCAATGCCTCCTGGCTGCCCTGCTCCTGGATGAGGGGTAGGATTAGATGGGATGCCAGGTCCTGCCCTGCAGCCCCAGGGAGTCCCCACTGCTCCTGGTCCTCACTGCAGGGATCCCCCATCCCCTGCGGTGCCCTGACACAGAGGTGTATAACTGGAGCCACAAGCCAGATAAAATCACACAACCAGTTTTCAAAAAAAACCATGGCATCTGTGATACCTGGTGTTGTCCTGAGAGTTAGTAATTTCCTGTGTTCAATATTAATGGAAATGGCTCCTTAATCCTTCAAAGCGTTAAATGTACTAAATATTTTGACTGTGGCAAGTATTACTATTAATAAATGGCAGAGAACAGTGGGTTTCTTGCGTACATATGCCCCTCTGATGAGGTACACATAACATGTGGCTCCTAATACCAAAGATGGTGTAATCCTTCACTAATCAGCACTGCACTAAAGGTCAGTCTGGTTTTTCTCACTTTACAAACTTCCATGTGTCAAGGGATGCTTAATTCACAGCTTATTCTCACATTTACCTCAAGGCTGTCTAAATTTAAAAACAGCCATTTGTTTATCATGTTCTATTTAAAAAAGGAGACTTTTTTCAAGCCATCGGATTGTCATGAGAAAAGACTCGGAGGAATCTTTTAACATAAAATCAAAAAGAGTGACTATAGTATTTCTTGTGATTATAAAGTTTCCATAAACTGAATTTAGATGTCATAGGACATCACTGATATTCTCCATGAAATTACACCCTGCTCACCAGTTAGTTCTTTATTATCTAGTAGGGCAAACATGTTAATGCAGTTCAGCCATATCAACAGGCAATAGAATTGGGCCATACAAAATATTATATAGGTATACATATAGCTATAGGCAAATAGGCATTTTAACAAAAATGTCATTAGCAATGAAATAAAAAGTGGCACTTGTTTAATAAAGCGCTCAAGCATGGGCATAAATTTTGAACACACATGAAACTGACAATAGCTTGCAGTTGACCTCTTGCTCCAGAGCCTTGCTGAACTTTGTAGTCTATGTTACAAGACACATTCACTTACTTCAGCAATTTGTGTTTAAATACAGAGTTATCAAACATTTGTGAAATAAATCTTGTTGTAATGACAATGATAAGTGGATACTCAAAGTGGCTAAGGCAAAGGGAAATATTTAAACCATCATAACCCCTTTAAAATGTGAAGGAACTGGGTGTGAGAAGGAAGCTGTGTGTTCATGGAGGTACTTGCCATATGAAACTTCCCAATGAGTTTAGTTTCAGAACAAATGTGGCAGCAACTTTTTGGTTAGTTGATGTCTGTCACATCTCCCTTTTTCACATAATCCAGTGCACAGCTGTCAAACGCAACATGTATGGTTTGGGAGTTTTCCTCTTTATTTTAAGCAGAAAAATGCACAAGAGGACCTGAGTAAGATTCAGAGGCTGTGGCTATAAATTAAACAGTGTGAGGTGATGGGAATGGTATTGGATCTTTATGCTTAATGTTGCTTAAACCTTAGAACAGTCGTTGGCACAGTTTAAGCATAGTTTAGGCATAGGCCAACTAGGACCACCCCAAATAATGCCTGGGAACAGCTTGATGGTTTGGACAAACCAGGGACCGTTCTCAGTACCCACTGTGGGTAACCTTGCTTTGAAGGCTACAAGAGTTTAACAGTCCAGGGTGTCCCAGACATGCCCGTTGCCATCCAGGTCTGAGCACACTTCTCAGGGCACAAGGATAAGTGTATCCTAGGTGTCCTTGAAGGAATCAAGTGATAGTAAGGCGCTACATATCCAGGAAGCTTTCAAGATTTAGCTAAATTGTTAAGCAATACAACAGTATTAGATGCACTGATTCATAGCTTTCTTCTGTCTCCACAAAATGTGATCATGTGCTAAAGCTTTGAGGTCCAGGAATAGAACAGACCTGAGTGATTTAGGACTTCCTGAAAATTCCTAGGTACGGGGGCTGTGCCGAAAGGACATGCTAGCAGATCTTATTCATCAGGCTAAAAGACCCTCTGCATCACTACAAAGGCCTGAACCACCCCTTAGCCACAATCACTTTTTCTTTTGTAAATTATCAAAAGGAAGAGGAAAAATCTCTAAAATTTGTTGATTTTTTCATGGCTTACTTCTCTTTTCCAGAAGTTATATGGGGCCTGAAGACATGACTTAGTCGTTGAGGGTCCCTGAACGCATGTGTCCTGCAGCAAAGCTAAAGCACCAACGAGCACTAAAGTACAGAATATTAGAAGTTTTTTCTGCAAAATAGCTTCAAGAGCTTTATCTAGTATAAGTTAGCAAAGTCTAAGTCAAATATTACTTGCTGAAAATAGATATACAGCTTTCCATATATGGCCTTTCCTCTGTAGCTTCTGAGGTAAAATATTTTTTACCTCTTGAGTGAGCTGAGCAGGGGTCTCACTTGGGCATTGGAAGATACCAAGACAGAAGCCAGGCTCTGAGAACTCAGGACAGTAGAAAATCTGCTCACGGTTGAAACACCACAGCAGCTATGCTGCCTAAACTGTACTCAGTGTGCTTGATTTTGTGTGTAATGTAGCACCCTGAATACTGCAACTGGGTGGTTGTAAACCTGAAAAGCAAAATAGAGACCTCTTTTGCTCATGTATTGGTACAAAGAGCCATTCATGGAAATGGTTGCTGGCATGGAAATGGAGAATTGCTTTTGTAAAAGTTCATCTGAATCCTTTCTCTCTTTGCTATTTATCTTGTTCTAATCTCTATCATGTCCTCACAAACACCCACAGTTATGTACAAAACAACACCCTGTACAGCAGCAGGCCCTCTTTTGTATTACTCAACTGTCAAGAAAAACCTTGTGCTTCTACTTTTTATAGTCACTGTGACTTGACCCAGCTGAGAAGAAAGGAAAACACAGTGACAGTGCCAAGAAATATACTGAGTTGCAGTCATCATCAGAGGCTTCCATTAATCACAGACAGAACTACAGCAAAATAAGGAACATCTTTTTTAGGTTCTCTTTAATTCTCCTAGGAGATTTTTACAGCTCTGATGTATATCACGAACCTAGAGGATATATTTTTAAGGGCTCACCTACCCCATCTGAAATTGAGAAAATACATTAAAAAAATAAAAGAAAGCTGGCCAATGTTAAGTGAAAATGCTACAATAGTGTAAAATGCATGCTAAAGAGTTTTCTTTTTAAAACAAAAAGCAACCCCCTTCTCTCTTTCCACTGTTTGCAGTATCTTCTAAAGTTAGAAACAAACTAGTCTCTGATGACTTCATCCTGCCCACTTGGCAAATGTTGGTCTTTCTGTCTTCTCATTGGAGCAACACCAAATAAGCCCATTTCAGGTTTCTTTGCTTTTGCACTGGGATAATTAGCAGTAAAGCTGTGTTCCTGCACTAGTGTAGCAATGCCACTCAAAAAAAAAGACTTGAGTCCTTTCTGTTGGGCTGCATTGCTGTGGAAGAATGAATCTGTATTTGACGGAGCACTGGAACAGGTTGCCCAGGGAGGTTGTGGAGTCTGCTTCTCTGGAGATACTCAAGACCTGCCGGGACAAGGTCCTGTGCAGCCTGCTGTAGGTGACTCTGCTTCGGCAGGGGAGTTGGACTAGATGACCCACAGAGGTCCCTTCCAATCCCTACCATTCTGTGATTCTGTGATTCTGTGATTCTGTGATTCTGTGATCTGCCAACCTGCTGTGCTTAGTGCCTACTCAATGCTTTGGGAGGCGGCTTACGGGCAACCACTCCTCTCATTCTTCCTGGCAATGCAGTGGTACCCAAGTTTTTTCACGCATTTTGGCTCCTGCATGCTGCACTTCTGCCTCAGCCTGTATTTGCTCATTTTTTGCACCAAAAAACTTGGTGTTGAAGATTGTCCTAAGACAATCCACATATCCACAAGCACAATAAACATATCCACAAGCATGGTATTGCCAGGCCTGAAAATTAAGATGGAGGTAAAGGAATTTATTGCAGCTGAATGTGTGAGGTAGTTTTTTAGCTTTTTAAAGATTAAATACAGTTCTGTGGAGATGATAAGGCCAAGGGTTGTATTGTGCCCATCTACTTCACACACCCAAAGGTGCTGGTGAAATTTGCTATGATAAGATTTTATCCTGGTGTGCTGCAAATGTGTACAATATGAAAACAAGCTTAATCTTCATCCCCAGTGTCTAAACTCTACCTCGGAGTAATTTCTTTCAAAAATAGTATTATTATGCATTCTTCTGTATGTATAATCTTGCAAAGCAAGGAATGGAGCTGATTTTTTTAATTTTTCTTATGAAAAGTGGTGTGTCAAACTTGAAACTTCACAAGAAGATGCTTATTATTTCCAAGTAATTTTCATTGGCAGGCCTTTCTATGTCAAGGGTGAATTGTGTGTTCAAATACAGTATGAGATCTATGAGATCTATACTGCAAAAGCCAGCGGCTCAGTTCAGGACAGGAATTAAAATGAAGCTTTTCTTCAAATCTAGCTAAATAGTTGAATTGCAGTGCTATCAATTGTTCTAGTGGCCTCCTCTCACTTGAAAAAAAAATAAATTTCATGCTTTGGTTTCCTTCTGATTCAGAATAAAAATTAATGTGAAAACCTTGAAACCTTTTTTCCTGAAATAGCATCCTTGTTATCTGGCCAGCTCTTTCTTTAAAAGTTAACTTTACAAAACAGAGAGAAAAATAAAATCTTCATTGCTGCCTAAAGTTACACACCAAGCAAGCCTTAGCTTTTGGAAACACATGGCAGAAAGGTGTGGTATTATTCAGCTTAGCAATGCTGTTGAAAGAATTGAAGTTCTCCTTTTGGGCAATATTGCCCCATGCTTGAAAACATAACATTGTAAGCTGACACCAGCCTCAGAAAAGCTTCTCTTTTTTTTATCTACAAGTGTCTAAAAACCCACAGCTCCCAGAAAAGTCTGTACATCCAAACACTTTGATACTGGCTACATATCCTAATATTTCAGAGATACAATCCGACACAGGGTTATAGAGATGTTAATATCTCCCACATTTCTGTATTAGCAGTGACAAAATTAGGGCACTGGCAATGTGTACTGATCTGCTTGAACAAAAGTCATCTTCCAAGGCCCTGAACAGACACCAGAGAATGAAGCTGGTTCTACACACAGACTGAAAAAAAGTAAGTTTGAATCACTGTAGAGTCATTATTATGTTTTTCAAGGGATGAAGAATTATTGGACTGTTAAATAATACATTTCTGCATAAAAAGCAGAATCTGAATCTCTCTTTCAGTGTAGTTACCTTTCCTGTATTCTTCCAAAGCACTGAGGTTCTGTTACAGCTTTTTTAGAGGAAAATTAGGAAATGGATTGAAGTCTGTATTCCTGAGGTAGCAGGGACTGTATTGGACTTCATTTTGTTTGATTGTTTGTTTGGTTTTGCTCCAGTCTTTTGTCTATGGTTAAGAAACTAATTCAACTAATAGCAAGACATATATTTTTTACATGTATTTTGATGTTCTCAATGAAATACGAAATAGAATGAAAATCTTATTTCAGGTCACATCAAGTAGCAAAATATTTATTTATTTTGCATTACATAAATGCTGTGCACTATTTCAGATGCTAGGCAGCCCAGTACTGTTGGTCAGAAAATGTCATAAGCAGTACTATTCTCATTTTGCATTTGGGAAAACAGACATATTCAGTCACTTGCCCAGGGCAACAGAAATGTTCAGAAACCACCTGCAAAGAATAAGTAGAATAAACCAGAATTACAGAGAGGAGTCCCTGGCTCCCAACCAAGAAGGCTGTGAAAGCAGCAATGTATTTTTTATTTAATCTAAATTTCTGTTCAAAAGAAAACTTAGATTCCCCAATGGAGGAAGAAAGCTCTGGTTTTAGACTCATGAAACCTGAATCCATCCCTCATTTTGGACCAAATGAATATAGACAAGCTCCTTTTGTGGGAGCAAGATCTGAATGGTGTGAATGAAATGCAATTTGCAGCCTGGGGTCTGCTCTTTATTAATCATTTGTTGGAATCTTAGCAGTACTCAAGGGCCCTACTGAGGATCATGCCCTACTACGAAGGCTCAGTGCAGAATGCATCACCCAAGACAGCCCAGGCCCTGAAGAGAGCTTGAAAGAGAAACTGCCAAAGGGAACAAGAGCAGGACATGTGGTCAGGGTCCTGAGAGGCTAAGTATTTGCCAGTTACAATTTTGTCTAGTTTCTCAGTGAAAATTGGGGGCTGTAGTCTTTCATGGATTTCCTACAATATATCTGCCTAAGTGGATTCTGTGGGGGAGAGATTCTTGGTAATTAAAGCTCAAAGACTGCCTTTTTTTTTGTTTTGGAGAAAGAAAGAAAACTCCACATGACCTCGAATTAGGTTTGAGAAAAACTGAAACAGGTTTCAGAACTAAAATGCAGTCCCAAAGTGATTTACATCTGCTCAGTGGGAACCGAAGGAGGAAGGAAATACTAGCAGTACCATCTTCCAAGACATGTCTGGTCCTGTTAATATCTGTTGAGTTGTGGTATATTTAAAAAGTTCCAATACTGTGAAAAATGATGTGACAGAATATGTTAGCAATTAACAGCATATACCACAGCAATGGAAAGCTCTTAGTGCTTCGTACTATCCACATTGAGTTGTAGTCAAAGGAGAGAAACTAGGTTTCATTTTGGCTGTAAGGCAGAACACAAGTAATCTAAAATGAAAGGACAGAAAGATGGTTCACAATAGCTAATCCCTGTGGAGGACCTGATTTCTGCATGGACATTTGTTTCAAAATTAAACATTAACACAAAGTCACAGTGACTATTTTCTATCGATCTTCGTAAAAGAGAAGGAGACATTAGCCTGTTGGAAGTATGTATAACTGTGTCCATTTTTAAGGCCAAGTGTTCAATGAACATGAGTCAACTTCTCAGACATCGTGCAATTAGCTTTAAAAGTGTGAGATAGCAACAAAATATGAATGCCGTTTGCTTCATTATTCACATTTTTTTATTTCCTCTCATACATTGGGGAGGACAGGCACTGCTTTTTAGCAGAAGCTAAAGCAGAGCAACATGCCTCCAGAAACTGAAAATTGAAGCAAAGGCCATCTATCCCACACAAAATGTGCTATAGTCACAGAGTGCTGCAAGGGAAGTCAGTAAACATAAGAATATCTTATGGGTGCTCAGACCAGTCAGACTGCAAGAAACTTGATTGCTTTTACGGTGAAACTTGGTGATGATGCAAAGGACTGGATACACTGATGCAGAAGGGTCTCATAGTCTCTGCTTACACAAAGACAATCATCACTCATTACAAAAACTCTACCAGGTGTACTCAGTGGCTCCCTTCAGGTTTTAGCATTGCTGCTAGAGAAGAACATTATGTTATCTCAGCCAAGTATAGATCTACCTCCTTCTAACTTGTTGCTCCTTCTTCAGACCGCTCCCCTCTAGCTTCTGTTACAGTATTTCTGATTTTCCATGGCTGATCTTTGAAAAAGGAAATCTTCCTATGCAAATAAGACTGAAAACCTCAAAGAGTGCATCCACAGATCTTTACGAGAAAGGCAATCATTCTAGTTTGGGAACATGACATGATGTGAGAAATCCCACTTAACTTCAAGGAATTCTAAGTGTAGACGTGTGGATGCATGAACATTTTTTAAACTGCTCTTAGAGAACATGGACAGAAGTAGATCTTGGATTTTCAGCATCTACCTGAAGCTGGAAGACTAGCATCCTCAGTTGACAAACTCAGTCATCTACACACGGAAAAATCAATGCATATGTTTCAAAGCTATGTGCACAACTTTCATGGATGAGTAAAGCTATATCCCCTAAGATAAATTATCAGTGTGTTCCTTATGCCATTTTATCAACCACTAGAATCTCATCAGAGCAACATACAGTTATCTCTGTCTTTAATGTTTTATGTGTTCATAATACCCAGGCGTTAAGACATGCTGCCTTTGTTCATCCATATCTTCTTCACTCTCACCTTCCATGTGTGGTTTTGTTCATGCTACAATTGTTGAAAGAGAAGGACATGAAAAAAACCTAACATAAGATCTGAGTGAGAAATTTGAGTGAACCCCTAATGTTGAGGCACTACAGGAAGAGAAATATGTATAAACTCTTCTTTTATCTGCATAACTGTACCCACACTAGGGGTTTCACTAATATAAATTACCTTAGTTTCTATGTCAATATTGTCAAATTGGTACTAGAGTTGGCCAGAAAACAAGAGTTTTATTTTGCAGAAAAGTCACGGTTTCAGAAAACATTTTCAGTCTGCACTGGGACAGTACTGAGACCATTCCAGAAAAATTTGCAGCAAAAATGCATGTGAAAAAGTCTTTTCCTCTAGTATCTTATAACTCTCCCATGTGCTCACAGGGACTACTGTATTGCAGCTGTACTAGTAAATGCAATTGCCCAGGGACTGCTGTCTGCCCTGAGGTCAGCTCGCATGGCTTGTGTTGACACAGTTAATAGCTTTTACCCCCAAAAACATGCTGACTGCATCTATACTGGCTCAAACTATCCCCTCAGCTGTGCTGGGATGTTTTTGGGAGAGAGGTAGTTAGCCCAGGCCAAACTTGCCAAGGACATGCTAACAATTTAACTGTACTGAGAGTCATCTGCCTGTGCTCAGGTTTGCCCTGGCCCTGTTTCACGTACTGAAATAAAATTGCTCAGGAGACCATACTGAAGTCCTTGCTCTTGTTCTTCTGTGCCAAAGGAGTCTCCCATGCCATTAGTTATTTTGAGAAGGGATTCTCTCTGCCTGGTTTTGATGAGAAATTCCAGCCTCAGCTTGCAAAATCATCTTGACAAAAATTTAATGGAAACACATGCACTGGTGTAAGAAGTTCAGATGAATCTGCATTTTTCTTCAAAAAACCATGCTTTTGACAAATTCCACAAGTGCAATGATTGATTTAAGACATGCCTTCATTGAAGTATTCATCTGTACTTCAGACCTTGAATGTATCTGGCTGGTTTTCCAAGGCCGTAGTTGCTAATGCAGTTCACTTCATAGCAATTACATTGTGGTTTTATCTACGTAAGAGCTGGATTAAACAATCTTGCAGATATCAAAGAGTATAACTATTCTTTTTTTTTCTTCTCTTTTTTTCCTCATTATCTTCCTGATTGTAGTGGCTTCACTCACTCCTAACAGAGTTGATAGATACAGCGTGTTTGGAGACTATTAGTGCACACATGCTTTGTCCTACACTAATTCCTAAGAAATGTACCTCCTTGAGAATTCATCAGTGCAAGAACCAAGTATTTGAATAACGGTAGAAAAATAAACAAAGGGATTTGACTGGACTGAAAGTTCATTTGCATTTTATTAAGTTTTCCTCAGATATTTTATTTTGTCACTCTGCAGCCATCTTCACATTTTTCCTTTTCCCTTCTTGTTTATCAAACAAATCATTACTTTGGTAAAAAGAAGCATGTCCTCTTAATTCCACCTCACTTCAGAACCTGCTTTCACACCATGGAAAAATGAATAGGCAAATCTCGAGCATGTTTGAAGTGGTTTTAAAATTCTTCACCTCTTTATAAGGCAAGTTATGTTTATCAGTAGCTTTAACTTTAGGGGATCTACAAAGGGACTGGTATGTCAGCAGAAGACTTATAAGTCTCCCTAACAGTATCAAAGACATTCGGGCTCTCTCAGTGGTAGGATGCTAGAACTGGATACTAAAGATAGCAGACACATGCTTCATGGAAGTAGCACTACTGAAATATAAACAAGCCCCCTTCATCCAGACATTTTTGGTTATGTTTACAGATTAAATCTCAGGATGTGTATATTAGATGTTCTTGTTTCAGGATATTAATGGCAAAATGAACCTGTTTTTGATGTTTAAGTCACATTAATGTCTGATGGACTGTTAAAATGTTAAAGGGTACACCAGACATGCTGTAGTATGTGACATATGTTAGTCATACCATACGAGCTAGGAATTTGGATTTGTTTATAATGAACATAAATTGACTGAATTTAACCCCCCTCTACCTCCTCCAACAGTTAAATCACATCAGGTTCCATTTCCTCTGAAAGACAGTCTTGAAAAATTAGATGAAACATGAAAAGCAGTTGTATTCATATTTCAACAGTAGTACATAAAATTAACCTGCTTAGCAATATGGATTTACATGACCTGTGGACAAATAATTGGATATCAGAAGAACATTCAGAGGTAGCTGTTTGCCCTTCAAGCAGTTTGGCATAACAATCATTCTAACTCTCAAGCCACCTTCAGAATTGTTGCAACCATTACAGTAAATCATTTTAATCCTGGGCACAGTTGTGTTCAGAGTCATTTAATTCACTCTCTATTATAAAAATGCTGAACGTGAACATTGTCAAAACTGAACTCCAGCAAAGAAAGACATACAGGTAGGAAGGCCAAATGAAGCAGGATAATTTAGCTCAGATTTTAGAGATGATGCTAATGCATTTCACAAAAACTAAGGTTGCCTCATTATTTCCTTATTCTTTCCACCTGTGTCTATCCCTTTCTTTATACCAGCACTACAAACATTTCCGGAAAGACAGTGGTTTTCCTCTTGGCTTCTGTGATGGAGTTTCAGCTCATGATCAAACCATTATGACACTGAATGAAAGCTGAAATGTACCTTTTATCAAATCACAGAATCACAGAATCACAGAATGGTAGGGGTTGGAAGGGACCTCTGTGGGTCATCTAGTCCAACCCCCCTGCCGAAGCAGGGTCACCTACAGTAGGCTGCACAGGACCTCGTCCAGGTGGGTCTTGAGTATCTCCAGAGAAGGAGACTCCACAGCCTCCAGGGGCAAGCTGTTCCAGTGCTCCATCACCCTCAGAGTGAAGAAGTTCTTCCTCATCTTCAGATGGAACTTCCTGTGCTTCAATTGTGCAAATGTTAATTTGCATGTGAGTATGTGTGTTGTGGGTGGAGGAAAGGATTGCTTTGTTGTTAAATGTCTTGGGTTTTGCTGATATGGTATGTTCGGGAGTGGTTTGAGTAAAGGAAACCTTAAATAACTGTCCAAGGCAAGGAGCTGCATATGCACTGGGAGTTGCTACAGTAATAGGAGCCTTCTTCACTAAGCTCAGCCTATCAGAGGACCTCACAGGTAGGTGCCTGCCTCTCTGAAGAGTCCAGCTGTTGTCCGGGTGACTTCTCAACGTAGGAGTCAACAGGTGTGTTGACGCACACCCAGGAACAGAGCCTAAGTGGTGAACTGGAAAACAGCAAAAAGCAAAGATATCTAAGTGCTGGAGAGTAATTCTGGGCTGAGTTCTAGCCTGCTAGTGAGGAAAGCAGCAGAGACAGTGGCTTTAAAGTGTGGTTGGCTCTACAGCACTGCCAGCATTTGAACAAAACACTACTAAGAAATGCTTTAAAATATTGCCAGTGAATTGAACTCAAAGGCATTGGGAAAATCTGGCAGTGAAAATACTTTTCTCTTCACATTCTCTGTCTTCTCTGTAAATACATCCCTTTCCCTCATGCCAGGCAGCACAGCAGAGGTGTCACAGATAGCGAAGACATCTCTGCTGGCTTTGCAACAACTAGAGAGCCCATCTTCTCAGAGGAAATATTCAGGAGGAACCTCCAGATGGTACGCATCATTTTCCACTGCTATGAAGTGAGCTATGAAGCAGCAGAAAATGAACTCAATAGTCTGAGGGATCTGGCTCGTTATAGCAAATTTGTGTTTGAAGACACTGTTATACAGACTGATTCTAATAAAGAAACATGTAAAACCTGATGCCCCTGAATCTATAGCTATGTAGAAATACTTCCTTTCTGTTTCTTGAACATGCCCTTCACAGAGGCAAATGAGAGCAACCACAAACTTTAACCAGTCAGGCATTTTAATGTTTTAAGCTAACTACACAGCTGTATTTTCAAAGATGATAATATTTCATTTTATGTCCTCTAACTACTTAAAGTTTTGCAAGGTGATATGAAAAATACCACCAATTTCTCCTCAGGTTCACTTGAAAAAAACTGTTTTGATATGGGGTGTTCTTGCAGTTGTGGAAACAGATTTTAAGTCCTGGCCCAGTAAGTGTGAAGTCCTCTCCAAGGAACAGTGAATCTCTTTTCCTTTCAGCTTTTTAAAAGGTTTATGACTGACACTCTCTTGGTGGAATATCAACAATAAATCAAATCTATGCAGAAAATAAATTTGCAGAGGATTTTCAGATTTGATCTTACACAAGTTAGGCATAACGTCTGAAAATTTTGAAATTATCTGGAAAAGAAAGTTTTAAGAAAAATATCCCATATCAACCAAATTGTTTCAGAAAGAAACATTTGATTGTGGCTGACCTATTAATTGTACTGAGAGCACAAAATGAAATACGTCATAAGAACATTAAACATTAAAAACTATCATGAAAGCAAACATTGGATGCTGGGTTCCAAAATTATAAAACAGGACATTTTAGCAATGTCAGAGTATTCCTCAGCAAATCTGATAGGACTGTGCAAAGTATTTTCATTTCAGGACAACTCAATTTTTTTCAGTTCTTCATATTTTTTCTGGCCAGCAATAACACAGTAGTGATTCTAAGAACATATGACTAATTCACCTGTACCTGCACATCTTACTAGCAAACATTAGGCTACTATTCTTAAAATTGGTTTCTATTTTGAGACACGTCGAACAAAATCTCAACTAAATGCTAAAGAGTTCATTTTAGATGCAATTAAAATAGTCCTTTAGAAAATGAGTTCTTATAATGGTTTAAGAATATGACAGACATAAGAGCTGACTCCATAAAATCTGGTTTTAATCCTGACTTAAAAATTGGGATTTATATAAATTTATTTCAGTTATTTAAATATTATTCTAGGGCTACCTTTATGTATAGTTAATGTTGGGAGAGAGGCACTTCCACTGGAAGATTCACCCCATCCTAAAATAGGTGCCTAAGGTAGGCGAGACAAATTTCCCTCTGTAAATTTATGCAGCCCAGGTGAGGTGTCTGAGGAATGCTGCCACATTTTGGCCCAAGATTCAAGTTTTTGCAAACTGCTGATAATACTAGAAAATGAAACAAAAAATGGCTTATGAGAAAATGAAAACAACTTGTGGTCAGAGTTTCTTGGTATTTCTTAGGACATTACTTATAAAACCGCTGCTCAGACTAGTGTCCCACCCTTCTCACCCTGTGATAAAAGAAAGAAAATGGAGAGAAAAGAGATTTAAAGCCGACCCTCCTCAGAACAGGTCTTGATCCCTCCATACAGCAGCAGTAAAGGGAGTACTGCTGATGTTCTCAGCCACCATGCTGTTCTGATGAACATGGAGATGGAGCTTAAGCTCATGCTGATGGGCAATACCTGACTCATTGTTTTGTCCGTGCATATAATTAGCTCCTAGAGAGGTTGAGGTCGCTTTCTACAAGATGTGAAAAGACTTGAAAACAAAGAACTTCTGTTTGCTTTGTTTTAGGCTTTCAGAGAAATTGCAATGAACAGAACAGGCATCTTAAGAGCGTATCTTGTAACACAATGTGGTTTGCCCCAAAGGAACACCCTAGCCCTTCATTATCTGTGAAGCGTGGTCCTTTGACATGTCTAGGACAGGACTGAAGCATAAATGGTTGTCAGATCGCTCTGACAGCCTTATGGTATGCTGTAGGTCTTATGGGAGTACAGTGGAAAATATGTCTTTAAATGAATCTGAGTAGAACTTCGAGAGGCTATGTGGATCTCAAATTTGTCTTCAGGGTATACAACAGTTCGTAAGACTGCTACTTTTTTGTGACATAGCTTTTATGGGGGTAGAGCCAGAATATTAAGCTCATTACTTCCAGATGGAAAGGTTGGACAAGACAGAAATCCTTGGCATTGGGACCATGGACAGAGTGATGTGATACGGACATGACATATTGAAGTAATCTAGATAGAAGATACGATGTTAGCCAAGGTTGTCAGTTGGATACTTTTTAAAACATTATATGGCTTGTAACAAGGTATTGTGTATCCTCCGAAACCCTCCAGATTGAAATCCTGGAAAGACTGTAGGGAAAATTGTGATTATTTTGCTTAAGTTACTAGAGTTCATTTTATATATATTAAGAGCTTGGCATCATTTGCCTGCAAGAAATTTTAGGCCAGCAATTTATACCGTACGAGCAATGTACATCATGATAGCAGCAGTTAAATGAGTCCAGGTGCTCGTTTGTAACTTGGAATCTTGTGCATTCTTATTCATGGGCTACATACCGATAATAGCACAGTGCCTCAGATGAAAATGCGACTCAGATATGTTTCATGAACCACACATCTGTTTACAGGAGATGGTTTTCCATTAAATCCTTACAGCTACACTGAGGAAGTTTTCCACCAGGGGGCACATAAAGCCCATAAAATTATTCACTCTTCCAACATTTTTCTTTGGATGTTTTGCCAGTGAAGAGTTCTTAAAGCCCATTTAGCAGTCAGAAACCCCATCATCTACATTCAAAATGTATACTCGCTAAACAAAAAGTCGCAAGAAACAGGGACACATTACAAAGACTTAAGGAGAAGTGAGTATTGGATACAGTAGTCTTTATTGTCCAGATGATCTATATATCCACTGTTGAATGCTGTTCCTATTTGCAAAATGCTTGTTCATATGTATGGGACACTTTCTCTGATTGCAGAGAACTTTTATCCAAGATCTTTTCACTGGAGCTGTTGTGTACAGCAGAGGATAGGATTTAACCCTTTGTGTTGGATATACAAAGCATAAACTTAATGAATTTCAGTACCCACAGAACGTGTGGAAAAGGTACTCCATTGATACTTCTTTGGCCATCAATTGTAAAACCTCTTCTCGACATGATGTCTCAGACTTACCAGGATGCATAAATCAGTCAGAGAAAAGCGTTTCAAATGAACCTATACTGTGATCTTTTCCTTTCACATACAGGCCCAGTAGTGACCACAAAATTTTTTCTGACAGACTTGGATACATCAGAGACAGCCAAGTTCGTAAGAGATTTTTCAAGACCACCTTAGTAAGGTATGATACTAATTCCTGTGGACTTCCCAGTATTTGATGCATCGTGTGCAAACTTGTAAAACTTGGGTCATTTCCAATCAATGATAAGTACAAGTCAGTGCACCTTTGGCTTTCTGAGCAGCTGCAGGCAGTTGTTTTTTGCCTTATACTTCTATTGTCCAAATGCAGTTAAGATAATACTTTATCTCACTCTTATGAATACAGGCTCCCACTCCTTTGACTTTGAAGGAAACCTGTCCCCATTGATTAAGTAATTGGTAACTTGATCATTTCAGAAGACTGGTTTGATAAGTTCCTAATATTCACACTGTGTGGGCTCCATTGCCTGTCCTGTACGCAAAATAAGGAAAATACAAATAGGGAGCTGTTTGCTTTAAAGGGAAGCATTGAACCAGATACACGTTAGGTATCTCAAGAGAACTGCGAAAATTTAGGAAAAATCTAGGTATGATCTATAAGCTAAACAGATCTATCTGTTAACATCTTTCTCTTCAATGTTTGTAGGGTTTCACTGTTATCCATGTATTTCACTCATCGATTTATTAATGCTCTCTGGTTCTACACTCAGTGGTAAGAAAGACTTAGAAGGTGAAATTGCAATGAAAAGATGCTAACGCCTTTCCTACATGCACTAACCTTTATAGAACAGGTAGGTCTCAGAAACAGATTCAGTAGGTTGTCGAGAAGCACAGATATGAAATGTCTGCAGTCAGCCTGTTGTGCAACAGCTTAAATCCTGCACAAGGAATTCCAGGGCTCTGGATTAAAATATTAGTTACAGATAATCTCTTTTGTTTTGTAGTCTTTACTACTCTACTCTTTAAGTACTGAGCACATGAAAACCGAAGGGCAGAAGGGCTCCATTTTTAAAGAAAACTTTAATAAACAGCCTCATGTAGGGTTGCAGGAAGATCAGAGGCCCCGGTGGCAGTAAGTAATAGCCATTCCTCTTTCAGGAACAATTAGCTCTGAAAGCCTTTCGGATAACCTATACTCTAGAGAGACTGTAACGCACTCCTTGAAATCTGGCATTCTGTTTTACCTAATTGGCTGCTACTCACATGAACTGAAATCTATACCACTTCTTTCACAGTTACAGAACTGGACAACAAAAAAACAAACAAGCAAAAGACTTATGACTAATTACATTTTAACCTAAGAAGACTTCAGGCAATTTGACCTGATAAAGACGGCTAAATAATTTGGTTATATCTGAATTTAGACCAATAGCTTGTTCTCACATGAAGAGTATCTTTCCAACAAGGTCTGAGCCTTCATTTGAAAATAGAATAAGATGAATGTTTCTGTCAATCATTTAAGCCTGCAGGTTAATTGCAGTTCAGCCACTTCAAACTATCCTACATTCTTTTTGAAGAAGAACCTATAGTCTATGCCCTTATTAGGAGAGTTCACAGACTATTGCATAAATGAATCTATGAACAGATTTCATTATTTAAACCTGAGAGAAAGGAAAACCCCTCAGTCTTCTTGAATCAAAAAAAGACTAAAATAGATGTGATTTATGTCTCTCATAAACAGAAAATAAGACTGTAGTAAGAAGTTCTTACTAGGGAGTGCTGAAAGATCCTCAGACTTTGTTATCCATCAGGTCAAATTAAAAAAATATTTGCTTACTTATCACCTCAGATTTTGGATTTAGAATTATAAAGGAAACAAAACTGGCAACAGTGTTCTTTCTTCAGTGGATTACCGCAGAAAAAAATAAAAATGGATGGAAATGTAGAGTTTTAAGATAGTGGAGGATATGCAAGGAGAGGGCTCAGGATGTCAAAACAGTAAGCTTACGATGTACTGGTGGGAGTGTTCAACATCCTGTGAAATGGTTCATGGGACCAGTAACTCTGAACCCTGTTCACTGCAAAGAGGTTCTGGTATGCAAGTTTTGAGCACAAAACTCTTTAGACTGGAAAACCCTCTTCAGAGTTCCCACAGACATGGGAGTCTGCACTGGGAAGGGTATTGCAGCTGTGCGTCTGGAAAAAAACCCACAGCACTGGAGTCAATGTACACCGCATTTTATGCTTCAGTGAAGCACGGAGAAAAACTCTGCTGAGATCTGTCTTAAAGGATCATCATTTACCTCCAGACTGCAGGAATGAGGGAACAGCAATGTACTGCCAATGACAGAAGAAAGAGATGGAGTTTCACTGAGCTGTGAAAAGAGATGGTCTGTCCACAGGCATGGAACCTGCGCTTCTTTATAGTCTGCAAGATTTCACTACATCTCAATTCCCTGGAACCACATTAGAGTATCTTGCCACAGTCCAGTGCTTAGATGACACTGGTTCTTGGCTGAACCGTAAAACCCTGACACAAACCCTGTGTTTTCAGTATCCTTGCACTTCTTATGCTGCTGCTGGGCAATTTACAGACAGCAAATTTTTAAGAAAGAATAAATGGAAAATCAGATGGGACTAGTAGTGCTTCCAGAAATAAGCATGTAGGACCCAGATGGGACACAGCCAGAAGGTTCACGAGGAGCCACCACAACCACCAAACTGTTTCCCTGGCATTTGTAGTCCTAGTAGAGGCAGTCCTAGTATAGGCAGGCTAATCCCCAGGAAATCTGTCACTGAAGGATGAAAATGTGAACCAGAAGCCACAGGCTTTCTACAGGAATCACTGAAATTGTGGTGTGTCTTACACCCAAGGTCAAATGGGATGATCATAATGACCCCCTTGAGCTAGAAGCTTATGACTCAGTGGCAGTTGGTCACGGACAAATACAGTAGCCAACAGATCTAGAAAAAGATAATTTTGACCAAAGTGATTTCAGACAAGTATCAGTGATAAAACTGACACTCAGAGGATTCCCCTCTACAAGCAGATACATCAGATGAAAAGAGACATGTACTTACAGGAAACAGAAAGATTCTTTCAAGACTTAAAGTTTGGGAAAAGCATCAGTTACGGGCAGATTTCCTGCAGCTTTATAAAATATGTTTTGGTAACAGCTGTCTCCAGTTCTGTGGAAAAATTACAGAAGGGAATCTTGTCCCAGGACACAAGGACTGCTTTGAACACATTGATTATAAAAGCAGATACAGAAGGTCACAGTGACAGAAACTATTTAATTTCTGAACGCGGAACCTAATCTATTAACCAAGACTTTAGCTACTTGTGTATCTGACATTTTTCCTACTCTTACCCAGAAGAGTCAAATGACTTTTATGAAATGTAAATATGCAGCAGTCAATACTCTTAATAGTTTTCATTTAGTGCATCAAGCTCAGCTGGCAGTGAGATCAGCCTCCCCTGGCTTTGCTGAGAAGCCATCAGTTGTAGGTGGAGACTCACAGGTTGAAAATATTTTGGTGAAAGTGATAATATTTGCCTCGATGTTTCTGAATTCCTTTGTACTTCCCCACTCCTGTCAGCAAACACACATTGCTAAAATATTCAATTCTGAATGATAAACATACACCTTAGTCCCTTTACTAAATTTTTTCCATGTGTTTTGTATGGATCTTTCACTTATACCAAAACCACAGGCAAGAAAATATATGCCTTTAAGGGAGATGCTCTGCTAGGACATTTCTGATTCTCAGAAACTCAATATTCTTCACCTTTGTGATCTATCACGTACCTGAACCTGCATATACTTCCATGCAGAATGAAACTAACCATGGCAAATGGAGATATCCAAAAGGCTGAAGTGGAAAGTATGTTATTTACTTTCAACTGACTTTACAGAGACACAGCAGTTTGTGAATCCTGTCCAAAGCAATTTCTGAATTATGACTGTACTACGTATTAAGGGGAGAAAAAAATGCCTGCAAGATCTTTCTATCATTGCTATAGCATATGGAAAGCTAGAGCGAATATCCATCCTTGGCTCCCCTACCTACACCACAGGTTTACTACTTCTTGCATTCCTTTTTTGTATGTGAGTTGAGAGACTATGTACGGACTAATGCAGGATGAGGTAGGTGAAGAATATTCTGCTATTGCTATTTCTACTTCACAAGCTAGGAACTGCAAAAAGGGTCCATTTTTCAAAGCTGTCTGACATCTGAATGCAACAGCACTTAGGTGCTTCAAGTTTACAAGCTTGCTTGGTTGCTATGCAAGTTTCCTTAGGAAGCTAATTCCTGCACTGGCAAACAAATAAACACTTCTTTCATTCCTAATCCTGATACTGAAGCCTGAGGATCTAAGCGAGAAAATAAGAGCTCTGTATTTTTGCTACAACTCATCTTCACAGACAGGGGGCAAGCAATAGCAGCATGACCCTGCCCCTCCTTTTTCTCGCTTCCCTTGGACTTTGGGGAAGTAAGTTTGAGCTCTGAGGCTGAGGGTCTTGGGTGGGCCGTGAACCAGGAGGAAGTTTTCCCACACTTGCCCTTGAGAGAGATGGGTGTTGCTGGTTCTTTCTTTTTTGACCCAAGAGCCAGCAGCCCCTGTGTTTCTCTGGGTAAGCCTACTGACCCTGTCACTCCTGGGATCTTCTGCCTGTGCAGATCCAAGCATCACACCTGAGCGTCTCCCAGAGATGAACTACGAATGAAAATGGAGCAGAAGCTAGAAACCATGAAAGCAAGCAGTTCCCAAGACTGCCTGTTCCAGGGTACCCACAGGAGGTCAGACGGCAGCAGATCCCCTCCATGCCATCTCCTGCTCATTTTCCATGGGCATTCAGACATCTCCCCTGGGGCACAGTAGCCTACTGGTACTCAGAAGTGGAACTTGATGGGGCTGCACACTCACTTTGGGGATAGCCCTGCCTACGGTCATCATTCCTGTATGCTTGTCCCTTTGTGAATCTGCTGCTATGTCCCTTTTGGAACAGGGACTTGTATTCATAAGTCATTCAGGAGCTTTAACATGTGTCTCCCAAAGTAACTGGCTCAAGGTCACAGAGGAAATCTGTAACAGAACTGGGAAATAAATCAAGATCTGAGTCCCAGTCCGGAACCTCAGGCACAAAACTACCATTTTTCATAGGAGGCTTAAATATGTGATGAGTTCTTTTATAATCATATAGTTTCCTTTCCAATGCCTTCAAGTTTTCTTGTTACAATCATTAAACTACTAGCTGTCCACTTTTAACAGTTCTGCAGGAATTCTTTCATGTCAGTAGTGTTTGATACTAGGCCACATAAGAGGTTCCAAACTTACTTTTTCCATTATTAACCTTTCATTTACTGATGATGTTTCCCTCAGTATGTTTTGTTCTTATACCATTCTGCACCATATGTTTATAATCATCTGAAAATTCTCAGTAATCCCATTATTTTTCTATTCTCTCACACATCATAAATGTGGGCTGTGTTCCAGGATAATTTATGCAGGATTAAAACATGGAATTGGCTTCAATATTTCGTCAATGATGTCTTTAGAGTTTATCTCCCAAATTTGTATCCTTCTCAGCACTAAAAGTTTAGAAGAAGATCAAAAACATGCAATCACACACGCTCACATGCATATTGAATACCAAAGTGAGTGAAAGAAGAAGAGGAAAAAACAGGTTTCAGCAAGGAAAAATACCTCATTCAAAGCTTATTGAAATCAAGAAGAAGACTTCCTTTCACTTCTCTGTGCCTCACATTAGCTCACTATGTCTAACAGGGAAGCCTGAAATGATTATTGTACTGATGAAGTGCAGGACTGTAGAAAAGTTTTTCCAAAGGGCAGGCACAAGCAGTGAGTGTATGACAGAAGAAACAGTATGTGACAGAAGAAACAGTAACTGAGAAAAATCTGGAAGCCTAAAGAGAACAAGATTCAGCCCATAAACCCAATGTGTGAGGCAGCAGCTAACACCTCCCTGAGTCCGCTGGTTTTAATTAACCTGTTTTCCTTTGCCCTAAAGGAGACAAAGCATCAAAAGTCCTCCCTCCAGAGAGTCCAGCACCTGCTACCCTCCAGTGAAGGATCTGCTCTGGTTGCATCCTTCTTCAAACTCAGTGGTGGGCCAAAGGTGTCACAAAGGCTGTGTGGCCAAAGTCACAAAAGACTTAGAGGCAATAAGAGTTCTGCAACTCCAGATGGGGCCATAGGGTGCCACCAGGGACTTGGAACCCAAGCACAAACAAGTGGGTGGCAGTAGAGGGAGGAGAAAGCTCTGAAGATGAGAGTCGACAGGAATCACCAGGAGCAGTGGTTGCTGGAGGAAGCTTTTAGCAGCTGGCTCAGGACTTGGCAGTCAATTTTAACAACCATTCTATCAAACCTACTGAACCATCTCCAGCTATGGAGCTGTGGCTTCAGGCTATAGGCCAAACATACATCATGAAGATAGATGTGTTCCTCTCAGCAGGTAGCCTTTGTTCCAGTAGATGAGGTAGTCTTTTGGTAGGACAGAATACATAAATGGAGCATGGATACCCTACGTTCCCTCATACAAGCACAAGCTTCTGCAAATAAAGGCAAAATTAGATGTTTGCTAGAAACTAGTACTCTATTCTAACTTCTTTATGATTTTGCTAAACTGTCACAACGAGTGTGATTTTTGGTGGTGAGTGTCAGCCTGAAACTAAATAACATTAGGAGATCTCAGGTGAATATAGCAAATATTTTTGAAAAGAATGAAAACTCATTTCTTATTTCATGCTAAAAAATGCAGGTGACTTGTTCACTGAACACAAGCAGCATTCATAGGCTTCCAGATATGGGAGAAGAACTGGCAACTGCAGTTAAGGATAGGTGAAGGAGCATGTTTGGGTTGGGGAGAAAGGGTGGGACCCCTCTTTTGTGCAAATTGACTTACATGTACATTAAGCCACGACAATGACTTTCTGGGGTAGAAGTCTAAAACTGAAATCAGGAAAAAAGCAATGACTGGTAGACATAGGTGAAACAAGTGTAAAAGGCAAGAGTGGGGAGCATGGTAAAAAACTAAGTCTTGTTTGGGAGAAGAGACAGAAGAATCTTCGGCCACAAATCAAAGTCTTCTCCGCAGCCCAGGCTGCACCTTAACAGTAGGACCCTCTGTGTCTCCTATATTTCGAGACAATTCCCACAAGAGAGAAAACAGGTTTGCAGACTAACTTCTGGAAAGGCCCTTCAGGAAAACACCTTGGTACTTTGGAGTAGACTGAAAGGTGTAACATAAATAGAAAAAGGACGTGCATACAGCTCAGGATAACTGGAATCAGCTTCAATATTGGTCCTAACTATCAACTGGGACTCATCCCAGATGAGAGAATTATCTTATGAGAAAGATGGTTTTCACTTTGAGTTAAAGAATACATAGTACTGACGTCATATGACAGTTTTAAATGTCACTTTGCTTCATTTCGTAACATCTGAGTGCAGGACATCAAAACCAAAAGCCTTTTAGCCCAGTGTTTCTCTGTACTTTTTTTGTATCTGATGGGAAATAGTCTGTCCATACATTTATTACATGTTACTTACGGGTCTCTCCAGTCCAGACTGAATACTCTCACAGCAAAATCCTGAAGACACCTCACCTCACACGGTGCCCTTCTGGGCAGTCGAACTGAGTGTTACCTGATGGGAAGGGGTTGTGCCACAGGATTAGGCTGAAAGGCAGTGACAGGGTGCCGGCAGAAAGTCCAGATAACAAAGGATTAACCAGGCAGTTCCAGAAGGATTAGTAATGATCTGATGCACAGTGCTAGGGCTGCAGCAGCGCATTCCTCTATTTTGAATGAAAAGGAGGTCTCAAGCCCACTATGGAGAGAGGAACAACATCTGTACTAGGAAATTACATGGTCCAAGGACCGTTATTTGTCCCTGAGGCCACCTGGCATGGCATGACTCACATTCAAGCTACAGGGCTTTGTCACCCCTCCAAAACAGACAGAGGGATGGTCCCTTGCTCATGCTACCTGAATTGTGCCTAGGCATAATCTGGGAGGGCAGCTGGTGTCAAAAAAAGTACCAGAGAGACAATTTAACTCTGTGGATGATTGGGTGACTGTAGTGTATCTGCATCCAGACTATGGTTAGTCTGCTGACATAGCCACTGCCAATTAGTCTTACCTTCTCCTTGATTACTACATACTTTAACTTGCTTGATAAAATATTTACTGAACAACAACAAGGACAATAATAATAACAACAACCACAACAATAAACAAGTATTACCTTAATAATTATCTGGATAATGTCAGGATGGCACTGGAAAATGCACTTAGACAAAGCAGGTAGAGATGACAGTGCCTGGACTAAGCAGGCATTCTGATCTGGAGAACTAGAATGGGTTTGAACCTTTTACCACCCACTAGCTCATTTTGTGGAGTGATTTTCTTGAGTGCAAGTTAGATTTCTTTTGAAAGACATTAAACTGGACCCTTGTCTCCCGGAGTACACCACAAACTCTCCAGCTCCTGCAAATAGGAGTCTGAGAAAAAATCAGGCCTTTTAGTAGCATCAAATGCAAACTAAAATTACAGCAATGAGTAAAAGCAATTGTTTTTTTGAAAAACTGAAATTGCAAAGATGCAAACAGGGGAAAATGGTAAATACATATGGTGAGCACTGTAAATTAAAAAAAAAAAAAGAAAAAAGGAAAATGGAGTAAATGCTATAATTTGAACTTATCAGTGACAGTGCAATGCAGACAGCTCCCACAGCTCTGAACATTACAGGTTACAGCTGTTTGTGGCTGTGGGTTTTCTGCCTAATGACCCTTCAGGAATCCGAAGCGCTGGAAGCAATATTGTTGCAGCAGTGAAGTCTTATTTGGGTTGGAGAGATTCGAGGTGGGCACTGCTGTGGTCGGTGCCTTGTAAGAAGGAGCTGTGATTTGGGTCCTTGCGGTCCTTGCTTTTCCAGTCTGATGACTCTTTGGAGGCCTAGGGATCCAGAGACAGAGCCACTTGAGGCTGCAGGAAGGTGCCAAGGAAAGGAGGGAGTGGGAGGGAAGTTTCAGTGTAGCATGTTTTCCGTAAAGGTTGCTTGTCTGTTCAGAATCACATTAATCTCCCTGCCCTTTCACACTGACTCCTGGGTCATTGCAAGGTTTCTCAGTCAACTCCCCACTCACAGAAAGACAGTTCTCTGCTGGTTCCTGGGCTGCATTTTCATGTGTCTAGCTGCAGTTCTGAAAAGCTGCGAGTTCTTCAACCATTTCCTCATCCTCAGATTTTGCAAGACATTTTGATAAGGGAAATGTTTCTGAAAGCTGCTTTGTTAAATCCTGTTCATAGTTCAGAAAGTAACCAAGGGTTTGATTTTCCCGCAGTTTCTAACACAAATAAACAATTCCATCCTTAAAATGTCATCCTCATAATCTCTTGTCAGCCTCAGGAGTCTGAAAGTAGTAAGTCTTTTCCAATCTATATCCATACGCCTGGAAGTCCTGTTGAAATGAACAATCTTTGCATGCCAAAGGTCTTTGCAGTGAGCAGCCAACTGTTTCGAGTTACTGGCTTGATGTTTTTCCTGTTGGTTTCTGTCACAGCAGTGGGTTGGCAAGCATAGACACCAGCTTTATCTTCATGTGCAGGAAATGTTGAGGTAGGATGAGGGTAAGACTATTTAGCCAAATAGGGAAGTAGGCACTAGTTGTTCTGGGCAGACAAGTTAGTAACAGCACTGACATCTCTGCAGCTACAACTCAGTTATAATATTGGAGGATTTGTCACTGATCCATGGGCTCAGGGAGCGGGGAAAATTATTGCTTAGGAGGTCTAAGGGGAGCAAAGCGAGATATTTTCTGTTATTAGTCGCCTGCTGTTTTGAGTGACTGGGAAAGTTTAGCCATTTTTTCTCAAATAAGTGGAAGAGATATAGTACTGTGTTAATTCAGCTTACATGTCCATTCCCTAGACTTCTCGGCGATAAGGTTTGTGGTGAAATACATGAAGTCTGGAAATTCCTACTCAGTCCATTTGCAGATAATATGACTTGAATACACCATTGCCTGGTACCTGTGGTATAAGGAAAACACCTTCCATGGTCTTGCACTAATAGGTACTGCGGGATGAACTTTGAAAGCACCTGCAAGGTAAAAACACTGCAGCATATGACTAATGGAATGATTTTAAATGTTCTTCATGAAGTCATTTATTCCTAGTTTGTGACATACTCAATGAAAGACACCATGATAAAATT
Source organism: Opisthocomus hoazin (assembly GCF_030867145.1). Taxonomy (NCBI): domain Eukaryota; kingdom Metazoa; phylum Chordata; class Aves; order Opisthocomiformes; family Opisthocomidae; genus Opisthocomus; species Opisthocomus hoazin. The sequence goes on from NC_134415.1 coordinate 120,031,666, forward strand.
ACCTGTGTTGGATCCAGAGCTTTGGAGGGGAGCAGGGCAATGGAGGCAGAAGATCCTGCAGCAGGAGGAACACATAGGATCAAAGCACTGGGTGTGTAGCATCGAGAGGAGAGTTGTTAAAGCTACTGGGTGCAGCAGCGTAGTTTATAGCACATCCCCAACTGAACGCACAAAAGAAGGGAGATGTGGGGAGGGTTCTAAGCAGGGTAACAGGGAAGGGATGGAAATAAGTAGGACTGAGACACATAAGTGTATAGTATAGCCAATAGTCAAGTTTCAGATACTGTAGTAAAGGAGTCGTAAGATTTCTCTGAAGACACATGGAGTCCATGGTAGGAGCGACTGGTCCCAGCCATACTCCTGTCATTCAGGAGTCTGCAGCTGTTTTGCTGGGAAGTCATCATGTTAAATCTGGCTTTCTGGACTAATTCCAGCAAGAAACATCTGTGTTTCAACCTATCTGCAGCTAATATTTAACTGTGAATTTTACAGGTATTTGAATTTATAATCAAATATTTACAAGTCACAGACATTACATAATACTTCATGTACAGTAGTAAGTAATGAAGATAGCAGGGACAGACTGGGATAATCTAGGTAGGCTATTTGAAAGACACAGTGATATAGTCTGTGCAGTCAGACTTTGTCTTAACCTTACACTATGGCAAATACCATAGAGATGCTGATGGCCATCTCCATGCTGTCGCCAGAGTGCATTCTTGCCCATACGCCCCTTTTTGCTTGTTGGAGAAGCCAATGCTCTGGGAATCTAGGATAAAATCAGGCAATGCCATTCTTCACTAGTATTGTGGACCATGCTAGAATTACTCAGCACTGCGCTGCTTGAGCTTCAGTTGCTAGAGGCGAATGACATAAGGACAGAAAGCATGTAGGACCTGACACTTGGTTTCGATGTAGAAAAACCCTCTTACAACAAGGTCTTCTTCAGAATAGCAAGGAGGTGTTTCCTCTTCAGTAGTGGGAACTTTTATGAAGAATGACTTCATGAAACAGTCCTACTTGTCTTGCTTTGCATAATATGTGATGGACGTCATGTGTACTTTTTCCCTGTCCTTCAACTTTTTCCGTGTGTGAGGGGCTCTCCATACAAGTGCAGGATACTGGTGTTCAATTAAAAAAGGCGTTTTTTTCACTCTAGGCTGTAGCCTAACCCCATTATACTGAGTGCTCCCAATACAAACAAGTATCCAGATCCTACAGGATGAGGTCTTTTAAAAACAGAGATTATCCCCTCCTGCCTAGCAGATAGACGCTCTTTAGAAATAGAAACCTGGGAAAATCTTCATCTTTCTTTGCAGTATGTAGTACATAGAATGAGGTGCTCATTTTTTTGATTGCAACGCTCTCCCTGCTCTGGCATTTTCCCGTCTCTCTTCTGGAGTGCCTTCTATGGTCAACTCGCCATCCATCACGGCCTTCTCCTACCCTTCCAACCATGGAAATATGTCCTTGTGACTGCAGAACCAGTCTTTTGGACCTAGCAAGCAGAGTATCAAGGATTTCCAGTGAGAGGAGAGGGTCACATTTTCTCATTCACCATTTTTGCAGTGTTTGGGCTTCTGAAATCCCTCTGCTTGCACATGATTAGAAAGGGTAGGTGAACTTCAAAACTGATTCCTGTGGGCAAGCCGAGATCAGAGATTGCTATCGTGCTGTGGGCAAAAGTGTGATGTCTGAGTCCTAGAAAAGGAGTTGTAGAAGAACTGTTTCCCGTTAAAGGCTTTAGCAGGACGTTTGTTCCTCATTGAGGTTTCAAGGGATCTGAACTGTATGAACATATTTTTTCTTATGTACTGCTTATGTCTGTACCAGAAGGGGAACGTGATCATCTGTTCATTTTTAATTTTTAGAACAGTCTCGGGCAGATCTTCCCAAACAACCCTCAGCCACTGTTCAAAGCTTAGAAAGGACTGAAGGCCACCCTTGGTAGGCAGTTTGGATGTATCATCTCCCATGCTTTGGAGGCTATGGGAATTCAATACTATAGACATGGCCAGACAGTGCCTCAGAGCCAAAGCATGTGCTCTAGCACTGCTTGGTTCAGCCACACAGAGATATCTGACCTCTAGCAGTGGATCTTACCAGCGCTCAGCTAAAAGTGAATGGTATTGTGCACAGCACTACAAAGCTGAACTGTTTCTTTTGGTCTGGTGATCAGGAATGATGTGGCCCATGAGGGTCACACAGGAAAATGTGCAGGAGAATGAAAAACTGAAACCAGACTTTCCCAGTGATTTACAGGCCAGCAAAGCCCCTTCAGAGCTAGGTGGTCCAAGCTCTCCTTTCCTGTCTTCTGCTTTCCACCTCTGACCACAATCTCACCTGGTTCTCTGTGTTCATGCCAGGTACCCATACTTAATTTTGTCCTGGATAAAAAACAGGAAGAAGGCAATGGGATACTAGAACTTCTGCTATATTGCCGAAGTGTTATGATACTGCTGAAACATGATTTATACCTTGTTGTGATCCATGACTAGATTCTGCTAAAGGTCATTTTACATAAAACAAAAATTAAAACAATTTTAAAATCTGACCTGTCTACATGTTAATACAATTCTGGAGCCAGATACCATCTTTTGTCCTGGTATAAATTACTTTGTGGTGCAATATGTGACTAGGGCGCTCCAATGATATCGTAATGAAAATAACAGTAGTGTCAATGCTGAAGACAATAGGAAATGTTTTAACAGAGGAAGACAGCCAAGGAAAAGCTACTCATGTGCGTTGTTATGCAGAAAATGTTCCATCTCAGCAAAATCCATGACAGCAATTAAAAAAAAAACCAATCCCCCAAAAAAGCCCACCCAAAAGCCCAAGAAAAATTAGGAAGCACTGGACAACTAAAGCATGCAGTAGGCTGAGGAAGGAAAAAGAGAAAATGAAGCCTATTCAAAGCATCCCTTTGTAGCAGCATAGTACATTTGAGAGAAAAAAAAAAAAAAAAGAAAGAAAACAAAAGAAAACCAGTCAAGATTTTCATTGAGATTTTTAGTATTGTATTTTAGCTCAGAATTTCAGTTAAAAAATTCAATAATTTGTGGAATTCTTTGGATTATTACATGATCTGCATGTATCTGCATTATTATTAACAAGGAGCCAGCCACCAGTAGCAAATATTAAGAATCCATCAATCCAGGTAATGCCTAGATAAGAGTTATCAGAGGAAACAACATAATAATGTTGTTTATCATAAGAGGACTACAGAGACATACAGATTTTTACATTTGAGATAGTCCAGCATGGAGGTGTGTGAACACGTTGATGAGGACCACAGGACAAGACAGATGCTGCTCTCTGGTGTACAACAGGGGCACAGCAGAAAGAGAGGGATGAGACAGAGCAGGAAGGACATTGGTGCACACATCCATGCACAACTGCTTCAGTGTTTTCTTTTCTGGCCAGGACACTTCACAGTTTTCATAACTGGAAAGATATAGCCTTGGAAATAACATGTATTTTCCAATTCATTCACAGTATAATGTTGAAGTATAATGATGGAGGAAAACACGTACCCGTGGATGAGTCACTTCTGGCACACTTTCCTCTGCTAAGCCAGCTCCAGACACCAGTCTCTTGGAGAATGTGGACTGGAAGTTTCTTCACACGAATGTGAGGGCATCAGGCATTCCTCAACAATGAAAATGGCAAAGACACATCACTTTACAGAATCACAGAATCACAGAATGGTAGGGATTGGAAGGGACATCTGTGGATGGTCTAGTCCAACCCCCCTGCTGAAGCAAGGTTGCCTAGAACAGGCTGCACATGAACTTGTGCAGGTGGGTCTTGCATATCTCCAGAGACGGAGACTCCACAACCTCCCTGGGCAGCCTGTTCCAGTGCTCCGTCACCCTCAGAGGGAAGAAATTCTTCCTCATGTTCAGACGGAACTTCCTATGCTTCAGTTTGTGCCCATTGCCCCTTGTCCAGTCACTGGGCACCACTGAAAAGAGCTTGGCCCCATCCTCCTGACACCCATCCTTCAGATATTTGTAAGCATTTATTAGGTCCCCTTGCAGGAGACATGCTCCAGTCCCCTCATCATCCTCGCAGCCCTCCGCTGGACTCTCTCCAGTAGCTCTTCATCTTTCTTGAACTGGGGAGCCCAGAACTGGACAGAGTACTCCAGATGGGGCCTCACTAGGGCAGTGTAGAGGGGAAGGAGAACCTCCCTCAACCTGCTGGCCACACTCCTCTTGATGCACCCCAGGATGCCATTGGCTTTCTTGGCAGCCAGGGCACACTGCTGGCTCATGGTTAACCTGTCGTCCACCAGGACACCCAGGTCACTCTCCACGGAGCTGCTCTCCAGCAGGTCCGCCTCAAGCCTGTACTGGTGCATGGGGTTGTTCCTCCCCAGGTGCAGGACCCTACACTTGTCCTTATTGAACCTCATCAGGTTCCTCTCTGCCCAACTTTCCAGCCTCTCCAAGTCACGCTGAATGGCAGCACAGCCTTCCAGTGTGTCTACCACACCTCCCAGTTTGGTGTCATCAGCAAACTTGCTGAGGGTTCAGTCTAACTCTTCATCCAGGTCATTGATGAAGAAGTTAAAGAAGACTGGGCCCAGTACTGACCCCTGGGGGACACCACTAGCTACAGGCCTCCAACTAGACTCAGCGCCGCTGATGACAACCCTCTGAGTTCTGCCATTCAGCCAGTTCTCTATCCACCTCACTGACCACTCATCCAGCCCACACTTCCTGAGTTTCCCTAGGAGGATGTTATGGGAGACCGTGTCGAAAGCCTTGCTGTAGTTGAGGTAGACAACATCCACGGCTCTCCCTTCATCTACCCAGCCAGTCATGTCATCGTAGAAAGCTATCAGATTGGTCAGGCATGATTTCCCCTTCGTGAATCCATGCTGACTACTCCTGATAACCTTCTTTTCCTTCACTTCCTTGATGATGACCTCCAGGATAAGCTGCTCCATCACCTTTCCCAGGATGGAGATGAGGCTGACTGGCCTGTAGTTCCCTGGGTCCTCCTTCTTGCCCTTTTTGAAGGTTAACAAAGGTTTTCTGTAACCCAATACTGCTAAATTTCCATTCATTACAATGAATTTTGCTCTGGAGGTATTGTCACGATACAGTTATGAAGAGAGATGATAATAAAGCTATTGTGACTGTATAAAACAATTCCTGCTTTGTGTCCCGCCCACCATATGTCTTCAATCATGATACAATTTCTCGGTTAGTGTACCTCTGTGGGTGTATAACTGTTACCATCCCGGTGTAGAAATGGGAGACAGGCCAACCAACAGGTGTCCTAGATTGCCCAGCCTCACAGAGGAAGAGAAAACCCCAAAACAAAATAAAAACATAAGCCAGATATATTCATCCTGAGTTACACCTCAGTACTTACAAATGCAACAGCATCTTTTTTTCAGCAGCTACGTTCCCTTTGTGGAACCAAAGTCCGTAATCCTCAAATCCATATTAACATTCCCCAGGTGCCCCAGCTTTGGTCCTCCGCTCCCAGTTGTCTCAGTTTTGGCAGCACCAAGCAACTCCATGGTTAAACTGTCCCTGCCCCCTGACAGAAGGCACAAATTAAACACTCCTCTTCTCAACCTGCTCTCAGCCCACACCCTACAGAAGGGGGTCCAGGTAAAATGTGATCATTCTCTGTCTTTTACCCAACAGCACTGTCATTTTAGTGCTTACAGAAGACATGGAAGCCCCTGGCAGTAGCACCCCAGCCACCAGACCTTAGCGTGTTTTGTGGGTTATGTGGGAGAATGGAGGGCATGGAAGGAGGGCTAGCTGTGCTCAGACAGCATACAGGCAAAACCAGCTACGTGAGCTGAAGAGTGAGCATGAGGAGATTCTCCTGGAAGGACTATTTTTATCTTCATCTGGATCATATTAAGAATTCACTGGCATCTGAGACTCGCTTTCTCCCACCCAGTGATGCTACAGGGCTATATTTGATCCTTCCAAAAGACCTACGCAGAAGAAAGACTTGAGCAGTGATAGCCTTGATCCCAAAAAATTACTGTAAGTAATGTGTTGTCAGTAGTGACAAATGAGGAGGAAATGATAGTTTTTCAGCTGTGAAAAAAAGAACGCATCTAGATTCAATGTTGAACTGAGCCCTGGCTCCTCAGTTCCACAGCAACATTTAGAAAGGTGAATCCTAAACAGGAGGGATGCTTTGGTCCCAGAGGAGGAGGATTTTAGCCACATCTCTCCTTTTTCACCCATTTTCTGTTAGTCATATCAATCAGTTTTCTATTAAGTAGCTTGGATTTGACAAATTATTCCAATCCTGTGCATCACTGGAACTGACCTGTCTTTTCCAATAGTGCAGGCCAGTGTTTTTCTGCAAACCCATTCTTCACTGAGGAGGAATCTTTCCTGTCTCTCTATAAATACTTTTGCCACCATACTAGTCTGTATTAACTAGGAGTTCTGGGTTATTCTGGATGGAGCTTGGCAGGAGGAACCTGGATTTAGCAGACATAGAACGACTACAGAGTAAACCACAGAGAAAACAACCTTTCCTAGTACAGTCAGATATTGCTTGTTTCCCCATGACAAGGCAATGTGCAACTTATTCCAGTGATGCAGGAGAAAAAGTAAGGGGGAAAAAAAGCACAAAGTTTTCTAAAAAAAGCGTTAAAAAACCCCACAAAAACCTCTTGTTGCCTAGGCATTGGCAGGTCACACATTTTAGTTTACTACATTGCTGCTCAGATATATGATAAAGTGCAAACAGATCAAGGCAGAGGAATGTGCTTCCCAGCATAAATATTTTCTAAAGCAGGAATTATAGATGCTGCTAACAGACTGTGACCCGTATAACTCTTCTGAAGGTTTCTAGAAGCCTGGATACTCTATACTTTTTAGTAATATACCATGTTTCTATAATAAAAAGTACTGAAAAATAACAATTACTGCAGTGATTTGTATTTACATCGTTTGGAGGGTATTAGGACTATGAGAGAGGCTGAAAGCGAGTGGTGGATGAACTGCTTTTCCAGTATCTGTAAAGTTGGGATATTTGGCAATTGCTAGGAATGAATATTCCATGCTGAGAATTTAAAACTTTCCATAATTCTTACATACATAAATTGAAATTTTGACACCTGCCCTGTAAAGTACAAGTGCGAGGAAAGGACTCACAGGCGTAATCATCTTCCATATACTTTTTGACCATTCATATGACTTTGCCAAATAATTGCTTTTTCAATTTTATACATTGTTATACCAGGTGGCAAACTGCAATGAAATGAATTGTGTACTACTTTGTCATGTAATGGGAAAATATGCAATATCTCACTATATATCCAATAAACTCTACACCTACCACCTCCTGCTTTTGATTGGGTTGTTTAGTAGACTATCCGGGCTGGGTTTGTGTTTTCTGTTTGCAGGCTTCATGGGCTCTGTCTTCACTGTGAACACCAATTTGCAGCATTCCCTCATGCCAAGACACTTGTGTATGGTTTTATCAAGGATGACAGTGATTTATTCAAAGAAAAATTTCTGCCTACATTTTGTGGTGGGCTTGGCAATAGTCTCTTTTCCAAACTTGCCGTATTCTCGAAAAAAGAAGAATTAGGTTTAAGAGGCTCTGCAGCTGTTTGGCATCTGATATTCAGAGCTTATTATTATTAGTGATTTGTGATCTCTAACCAGTCAAACTGCTCCTTTCTCTAAACATTTTTTACTTTTTTTTTTTCACAGGGAGTGTAAAACTTTCCTCCTTAAAGTCCAATGAAGGGAGGTGAAGACATTTATTTTCCAAATGTTAATAAAATGAACTTTATATTATTATTTCAATGACTGATTAAAAATATTATTTATACCATACAAGTGCTTCTATGCCTATTATAGGGTGTTTCATTTGTGATCCAGCTGAGATAGAACAGCTCCCTTTCACCTCATAGTCCTAGAGAATGAACCCAAATTATTCACAGAACCCTAAGTAACATAAAAAGAAGTACCTCCGAGTAACTTATACATTTACGGTTTTCCATTCTGTGGAAAATAAGAGATTTGTGTTTGCAAAGATTCAGGGAAGTCTTGTGGCTTTTGTTAAGCAAGTGGTCAAGATAACTGATCACAGTGGCCTCATTGGTCTTATACTCCATGAGCCTGTAATGAGTTACACTATGCATAAGTCACACAGGCCCCATTCCATTGGCTCCAGCTGTAGTGAACTCACTTAAACTGGTTGAGGACTTTGACCAGTATCCTCTCTTTCTCTTCTTTTACCAAATTAGGCAAGTAAATCTTGCTAATTGAATTACCATGAGCAGGTTCTTAGGAAGCCTCCCCACAGATTTTGTTAATGCAAATCAGTTGGTTTGTTCTGGTCATGCAGAACAATCCCTGTGTGCTGAACTGCGATGCTCAGCACTGGCCATAAGCCACAGGTGGGTAATGTAGTCATGGAATTGAACAGAGGTCAGCAAGCTCAGTTTTCAAAGTAAACAGTTGTACAGATCTCCAGCCCTGAAGGTCAGTGTCATCAACCGTGTATCTGAAATCACATCTCACTCAAACATTTTTCTCAGCACGGATCTGAAGTAATGTTTCATTTGCCATGTGCTTCCTTGGAACGTGCTTCTGCTGGAGCCTCGAGTTGCCACTGGGGTCATGTACTTAGGCCAACAGTCTCACTTTGCCCCAATCTGGATTACATACTGGGTGATATTAACTGCTGCAGATAATTGCAGTATTTTGCTCTTTAACACACCTTTCATCTGGAAATCCTTCAGGAACTATACAAATGTTACTGAAGTACAAAAAGTCTCCTGAAAGTTTGGGTAACATCAATTTAACTATTCTGCAGGTGAATAAATATGGCAGACCCTAGGGTTATGAATAAATCTGAGCAGTCTGAACTCCCAGTCTCTTGCCATAACCATGAGACAATATTATGGAAAAGACAGCTGCTTAAACTAAAAAGTCTTATTAAAAAGTCTTTTCAGTTGCATTTACACCACTGCGATACAGTTGAATTCAGTAAGCTTTCACTGGAGGCTTTTGGTTGATTGTATCAGTGTACCAAAACAATGATTGTTGTGTTAAAAAACCTCATGGAAAACTGTGCCAAAAATGAGATTTTTCTATCTGGTTCTTTGGCTTTTTGACTTCCTTTCCAGGACTTTCTGTTCTGTATAATGCAGACGTATTTCCAAGATGAGTCTCATGCTCAGGGATACTCACAGTACTCCCAGTTTGCCACCAGTTGGCTTTTGCCAGCTGTCCCAGCACACAGAACCGGCAGAGTATGCTTGGAGTTACTGGCCAGGAACACAGAGGCATTCCCAAAGTAGAAAAACAGTCCTTAAAAAATAGTGATCTGGCCCCTACAGCTGAGGAACACTTTCAGTATCATACTTGTAAGAAGTAATTATCATTTCCATCAAAAAAATTTCTAGCTAAAACCTATTAGATAATGGCTGCAATAGGCTTTGTATCAACTGCTCAAAGACAGCCTAGTGTGACTCATTAGGTATGGCCCGGGAATTCAGCAAACTGATTTCTGCTACTGGCATATGAGTGTTCATGGGAAAAAATAACCTGAGTTTTTCGTTCTTTCAATTCTTGTGTCTGTACAAAGCAACTAATTACATGGAATCCATTTATAAAGCACCTTGAGGACTGCAGAGTGCTAGTCTAAGAGCTGGGTATTATTATTAGTTTGTTCAGTTGATGTTTTATACTATATCCACAGCAATGGTATATCTGAATGACCTAAAAAGGTGAAAATAAGCAATGTGGCTATTTAAACATTATTTCTCCCGTAAAGGGAGATGTGTGTTTATTTTTGGTTGAGTATTAACAAAATATTAGAAAAATTCAGATTGGAAGGATATGCAGAAAGGAAAGTGCAGGGAAAAGGTTGAATTTGGACTGAAAAGTGATGGTGAGAATTGCATAGTTCCCAGGAGTAAATTAATTTTACAATTCTGATTTATAAATCTTAGATGTGTAAATGAGTTCCACTGATTGAAAGTTTTCCAGAAAAAGGATCTTTTAACAATGGTTAACATCTTGATGGGGGGAGAGTCCATCACATACTTTAATCTCTGTATGCAAAAAGAATAACAGGGTTTTATCTTTTATGAACCATTAATAACCACTTAATATTGTGGGGAAAGCATCACACTTCAAGAACTAAAAGTAATTGGTAGGAAGGCTTGACATTTGACCAAGGACAACTGCAAACTCTTTTCCTTTTTTGTTATGAAAACCAGAAAGATTTACCTGAGACTGCAGACCAGTTCTTTGGCAGGTTTTTAACACCACTTCAGAGTAAGTTAGAGTTGGATGTTTGTTCTCTTGTTGTACTATATTGCCTCAGCATCAGTTTTAAAGATTCCTGGAAATATTGCTTGAAGAGTCACCTGCACTTCTAAATCCATCAGGCTTAAAAAAACCCAAGTCATGAAGTACATGATGCCCCTAGTAATGCATCCTATATCTCTGGTGGTTGTACTTCCAAAGCTCCCTTGTTGTCCATCTTATCCCATGAAAATTCATATGTTACAGGCATACCTCTGCAAAAACTCTTTGACGGAAGGATGAGGAACGAAGCCACAGAGGCTGCTTCTACTGCTGTTCTATGTGCTAGAAGCATTTGGCCCAGGGATTGATTCAAGCCCAAGCAGTGCAGTACAGTCACATCCACACTGTCCAGAGCGGACTGACCATACCCACACAAGATAGCACTTGCCGATGGGTTTCCTCTGTCCCTGTGTGGTACCTCTGCGGCCCTGAGATTGATTATTTTATAACTTTTTTCAGTTTATAATGTTAAAAATAATTTCTGGGCTGTCCTGCAGCCCACTAGAATATTATTTTTATGGATGAGACAAGCATAATGTGTTGTATACCTTGGCACATGGCATGACAGCATATGGGAGAGCTTTAAGTCTCCAAGCAGCGCGCTTGGAGAGGGTTAGAAGGCAATGCAGAGCAAAGACATTTAAGCCTGGTGAACCTATCTGTTCTTCCTACTGGGAGCAGTCTGGGAGCAAAATTTCTAAGGGAGCTAACTAACCCACTGCAGAAGGAAGCCCAGAAGTGAACTGCATTACATTTACACAGGGTAGATTGCCAGGGGACCACGATGGATAAAGGAACTGGGGGCATAATCGTTGGAAAGTACAGACATATCCAGATGAAAAAAGATATGTACTCATGAGATGAGCTAAGTTATGAACGCAATTAAAAGACTCTGTCCTTCAGAAGAGTCCATAGAGACAGCACAAACATAGCTCCCGAAAGCAGCCCGTGGACTATCCCAAAGAGCCGGTGGAGACACAAGAACTTGAGCTAAAAAAGGAGAATGATGTCACAGCACCCACTTTATTTCTTCTTCTACACAAATGTGACTGCTTTTTTTCTCGTTACCACTGATGTCTCAAGTGTCAAACACCAGGAACTGAGTCTTCATAAACAGTTCTGCTGAAAGATGAAATATGTGTGGTCAGTTTTGTCTATGAAAAGTTCTTTTGATCTGCAACTAAAGCATGAAACAGGAATCTGCAGCTGCAAGCACGACAGCAGAAAGGGAAGATCCAGATTTTATAGATTTATTTATTTAAATCAAATCATCTACTTTAGAATTGCAGTGAGTTCTGTCAGATGTGCGATTCACACCACATGAGTGAAGGCTGAAGTGCTGATTCTTCCTTGGAGTTATTCTGCAGCCTGCTGTCACTTGTGCCACTTCAGGACACTAGCTTCTCCCAGTAGTCGTACTCCAGCAGTGAGGTAAATCCAACCAGATTCATCCCTTTCAGGGTAAAATGAAAATCGAAGGGACTTCCTTTGTTAAATATTCAGTTATTGCTCATCTTTAGCTATAGTACATAGAATGCAATAAAAACATTTAATAACAAAGCCTGTGGAAGCTCCACCTCAGGATACCACCTAACACAATGAGCACTAATTATTTAGTTTAAACACTCAGATAGCTGGAGATCTGCCTGTAAAACTCATCTCCAAAACTGGCAGAATCTCAGTCTTAATCATCTAAGCATTTTGGTATCATAAGGGGTTATACTTTTTCAGGTTTTTACACCCAAGGCTGTCCTGGTTTAGACATCTAACTCCAAGAAATAGACAACAGTCATTAAAACAGCATGTGGGATGGCCTCAGTTCTGTGCGGGGCAGCTGAGAGACAGCTCAGCCTCTTCAGCATTTCCGTCTGACTATTGCTGGTGGCTTTCCACTCTGATAGTTGATCTCCGAGATCTCACTCTTTGATGTTCAAGTCTTTCTATCAATTGTGCAGGCAGACTGGACAGATCATTTTTGTCTTCTGATTTTTGTAGCCTGGGACATATCTGAACGTAAAGCTTTGCAACACCGAAAGTTTGTCCATGCAGCTAAGAGCAGCACCCTAATATGCACTTCAGCCATGAGTGATCAGTCTACGAGGCATCTAGTGTGAGGTCAAACAGAAATATACCCTTCTATGCCAGAGGATTGGCACGGGCTCTTCTCCTGTGACTAGCCATGCATTCCTAATGACACATGGCCTCCACGGAGAGCACAGCTCCCATCAGCACAGTGTCTAGTAGGTGTGAAGGGCAGTTTTTCAAACTGTCTCTTACCTGGTGTGCTTTCTGTGCAATGGCTGGAAAAGTAAGGTTAATTCACAGCTGAAAGTACTTAAAGAATGATTAGACGTATCGGTAACTTCATCAAGTTTCTTACCACCACTCAACAATCAGTTAGTGGTTCTCGAATGAGAACAGAAGCCTGCCCTGTAACCATTTCTAATCCACCTCTGAGCATTCATTTAAGGTCCCTTGTTTGCCTTTGCCCTGGTTGTGGAGTGCCCAGGCAGCTGGTCACAGATCAAAGGCAATTTAAAGAACCATCAGCTCCAAGTCAGGCAGGTCTCTGGCTGTAGCAGCATCCTTGGCATCAGCACACACCATCTCACTGAATGTGCCAAGTCAGAAATGGAAGCGTGATTGAGCTAGTGCCAGGACATGTACACACCTCACCTTGTTAGTCCACAAGTTCGATGCTCAAATACCTCTCGAGATATAGCTCTGATGGCTTCTCTGTTGGGTTGTATTAATTTTTTCTTCATGACTGGCATGCAGACCATGGGATGTGTGTGGCTATCAGGACAAATCATTCACTCGTTGACCTTGCCTTGATGACCTTTTCTTGACACTAAATAAATATGAAATAGGCAGACATTCACCTATATACATATATTATATTCCTAGCATTTCAAGGAAACATTACATTACTGCATACACACTGCTAAACTTTCTTTATTCTAATGAATAAGGAAAACAATATTCCACAATGTGGCCTACTTAGCGGGAAGGTCTATGCTCAGCCAGTGTAGTTGAATTATACTTGACTAGTAAAAGTGTAAAGCACCAAACTAAACAAAAGTTTTTTCTAAATAATGGCACCACAATTAACACAAGTGTTTCTCCACTCCTCTGCAATGTAGCTGCTTGTGAAGTCCACTTATAAGAATGACATCTGATGACTTGCAGGCCAAACACCAAACAGCTACTCCAATGTTTTACATGAATTAGAGGATAATTATTTTTGAAATTTTTATTAACAGACCTAGAATCTGCAGTAGGTTGTGCTTCCACTGAGTCAGTTATATCTGAGGCATTAAAATGGTGGATAAAGAAGCAGTTTATATTTTCTTTCCACTTTGCTACTGCACAGAGCTGGAGAGAGCTGAGTCCCACTGTTCCTACAAAGTGATATTATCCTTACAGCTACTTGTGTCAGCCAAGCCATATGGACCATGCATTTGAAGACCGACCCCTGTTCGGGTTATATTTTCACAAAATTATAAAAATAACAGGATCATTTCCTTTTGTTTATCTATTCCCTTGTTCAAATAAAAGAAGTTGAAATAATATGAAACATGTCGAGTTTTGCTATCAGTTGGACTAACTTACATAGGCATAGAACTATTCTAAGTATTTAGAGCCTTTAATTAGTATGTTTTCATAAACGGACATTTCTAATCTCTTTGGACTTTCAAGCAGATGTTTCTGAATTAAAATCATTTCATTTCAAAAGACATCACTGGGCTTATTACAATATTTAAATAATACAGTCCTTTTGATCACAGCATTGTGACATACCTCAGACATCCTCATTGTTTGTCCTATTTCTACACAGCACCAACGCAAGACGATATTGTGTTGGCACTGTATCAACTGGTTATGCTGGGCACTGCTCTATGTTATGCAGTGTTTACTAAAACCAACCCTATAAACAATTTAAAGCTATTATTACTACTACACAGGAGACCTTTAAATTAATTTGTGCTGACAGAAAAACCACAAACTCTGACCTGCTTCAACAGTTTTCCTGAGAAAGTAAGAGCAATTTTTTCCAATATCACACACAGAAGAAAAGATTCTACATTTTATAGTCCCTGTTCTAGAAAAGACATTTTCTTGGGGACTGGAGCATCTCTCTTACGAGGAAAGGCTGAGGGAGCTGGGCTTGTTTAGCATGGAGCAGGCTGAGAGGGGACCTTAGAAATGCTTATCAATATCTTAAGGGAGGGTTTCAGAGGATGGGGCCAGACTCTTTTCAGTGGTGCCCAGTGACTGGACAAGGGGCAATGGGCACAAACTGAAGCATAGGAAGTTCTGTCTGAACATGAGGAAGAACTTCTTCACTTTGAGGGTGACGGAGCCCTGGAACAGGCTGCCCAGGGAGGCTGTGGAGTCTCCTTCTCTGGAGATATTCAAAACCCACCCGGACAAGGTCCTGTGCAGCCTGTTGTAGGTGTCCCTGCTTTAGCAGGGGTTGGACTAGACGATCCACAGAGGTCCCTTCCAACCCCTACCATTCTGTGATTCTGAGATTGTGTAGTTTGACTGAAGAAAATATCCAGCCAGAATAGCAAGTGTGACCAGCAAGAAGGTACCAGATACATTTCAAAGGGACTGGCCAGTTCACTTTGGCTCACATCTACCCTATGCATAACATGTAGCACACTACTATAGATGTGAGAGTCCTCATCACTGCTGCAATACAATATTTGATAGAAACATTGGCATAACTGGGCTAAAAAGGAAGTGCCATTCCTGAACTGCCATTTGGATGTCTCCATTTTGCAGGGGAAGAAAATCTGTTTTCCAAGGAAGAGGAGAAGAAACTTTTTTAAAAGAAAAATGTTTTATGTTTATTAGCTACTGTCTCTTGATATGAGTCAAAATTCTTATGTGGTAACAAATTCATGAAAGGATAATTTTCACCTGAAATAAGTTTAACCCTGTCCCAAGTAATCTGAACCTTAATTCAATAAACACTTATGTGTTTGTTCAACTTCAGAGGAAATTAGATGTGTGTCAGTAACCTGCTGAAAAAGGTTGCTGTCCTGAATCTCTAGATACTTTTTTTTTCTTGTCTTGTTTAGCAGCACTGCCAAAGCTTTAGGTTTCAGATCTCAAGGACAGAATAGGCAGAATATGCACACAGTAAAGTTAGTCAAAGGGGGGTATTTCACTGCAATAGTCCAGACATCAGCTTGCAAATTGAGCAATGTCTTCTCAAATGTGAAGGCACCAGTGGTATCTGGCCTCTGTCACATGTATTTCTGTTTGTCAACGTATTATACACAAAATGTAAAATTAACCCTTCAAGGCAAACAGGACGTTACACTTTCAATTTCTCCCTGCCTTTTAAAAATGTAAAATTAAGGTCTGACCATACTCATTTTTCCTGCCTTTTCTAAACTTTAGAATATCATAAACAGACCATTTTACTGGAAAATAAGTTGTTTGTTTATTTAACAAACAAAAAACTTCCTTTACTCAAAATCTTAATTTCTTCAGTCTTTGATAACAATACATTTTAAGCAGTCTGATTACTATCATTTACTTTGAAAACCTCTCAGCCTCCAGTTATTCCTCAAGCCCTCATTTCATTGCCTCTCCATTCATTTATCAAGTTTTCTAGACAACAGAAGACCCGAATTTCTTACCAGTGAAAAGGTTGTAGAAAAAAACCCGAACATATTTTGTGCAACACATTTGGCAAAAAACCCCACGGATAACTCTGCAGGGTGAGTTTTTTTGGTGGTTACCGTCAGAGGCTGATTATCATTACCAAAGAGTTCAGCAGTCATGGTAAATAGATAAGAAATTATTTCATTTCTTCCTTGAAATCTTACTGAATCCCAAACTAACATCAAACTCCGGATGAATTCATAGGGAGTAATGGAAAGCAATTTAGTAATTTATGAACAGAGCGCAGATCCATCCTTGAAGTGTATGTACAAACACATGGCCATGCCCCAGTGCAAATTTCAAACAAACAGTGCTTTTCATAAGAAACAGTCAGTTTGCTCATTTCTAGAGAACTGGCAGTCACTTTGACTCGCTGAAAGATCCAAAAAACGTAATTTAAGTACTGTGTTTAAAGTTAATCTAGCTAACATAAAACAGGGATAAACTTTCTTAGACTAAAATTGTAAATTAGATGCAAATTGACAATAGGAGTGGAACTTTAATGAAGCACGGTATTCCCCACTGCTGAGGAAGTTAATTTGATGGTTAATGCCATTCATTTACACACGGGTTCATTTGCTGACTTCCTCCAGCGCAATGGCACTAGCTACCCTGTTGGTAGTTAGCAATCAGGAAGGAGTTTTAAAAAAAAAAAAACTCATCTAACAGAATTAGGAACAAATGAAAAAAAGGAAATCAATGGGACTGACACTTCTGAATCTCCCTCAGTGAGCAGTGGAAAGTTTTAAGCAGAAAGACGGAAGTTTGAGGAAGTATTTCTCTAAGGCAGATGGAAGTGAAACTATGATGTTCCTAAGGCTACACAGTGGCCTGTCTAGTGCCATGCCACATGGGCTCATGGGGTCTATTTGTGAAGTACACATTGGAGTAAGTCTAGCACTATTTGGATGAGTTAAGGAACAAAGAGGAGTCTGACTTTTACAGTCACAAATTCCCAGGCTTTTTCCAAGCCAGCCCAACCATGACGTGCCCATTACCATTTTCTTCCAACCATTCTATATAAGCCCTTACAACGCATTCAGCAAAGCTGTGACCAAGCCCTTAGCTCTCTCTTGGCAGGGATCAACCCAATAGCACAGCAAAAAAATTACTGAGTCAACAATTGTCCTGGGTTTGGCCAGGACAGGGTTAATTTTCACCGGAATCCAGGAAGGGGCACAGCCGGGGGGTGGGGGCTGACCCCACCTGGCCAGACAGAGCCCGGTATTCCATACCATGTGACGTCACGCTGGGTTCCGGTGGGGGGGGGCGGCGCGGCGGGAACGCTCTCGTGGCTTGGGGGGGCGCGGCCCTGGTCCTGTTCGGGAGAGCGGCTGTCTGGGTCGTGCGGTTCGTTGTGTTTTCTCCTTATCTGTACCGTTGTTGTTGCTGTTCCCTCTGTTGCTGTTCTGTTAAACTGCCCTTATCCTGACCCACCGGTTTCTGCCTGTTTCTTTCCATTCTCCTCCGCACGCCGGCGGGGGGAGGGGCGGCCGCGTGGCGCTTTTGTTACCGGCGGCAGCCGAAACCAAGACATTAATTTTTATCCACCCCTTATTCCATACCATCTACGTCATGCCCAGGTCCCCCATTGTCCAGTTGATCACCACCACTTCTCCTGTCTCCAGATATCATTCCCTTAGTCTATGGATCATCACTCTAAAGTGTCCATTGAGTTCATTTAATCCATGACTTCAGGCTCCATCTGTCGTTATGGTCTTCCGTGGCAGGAGAGGTGATGTGTGGTGATGGGCGGTCACTTGCTGCATCCGGAGCTCATGGCTGATGTATCTGGTGCGGCCCGTGCCCACAGTCTGCAGGACATGTTGATCTTGATGAAGTTGCTGGATGCCAGTTGTTGAAAACCAGGTCCAGTTCCATCATCGCTGTGCTCTGCTAGGTTTTCATCGAAAAAGTCCATCCTTCTTTAATCTGGACAATTCTTACTATGCTACTACTGGTACAAAATATAACAATTATAACAGTGATAACAGACAGTGACAGGGTTATTTAACAATTGACTTTATACAATTTATTTATCGCCCAAAATTAAATCCCCATGAGGTACACATCGAACTTCCCCATCCTTCCGCATTACCCACCAGGTACACCCAGGTCCTTGAGCAAAAGCAATCCCCCGGACAGGCTTGCCTTTGCCCGAGGCAGGACTAACCCAAACCGTCTTCCCTAACATGTTCCGCATGTGCACTACAGGGACTTTATCCCCTTCCACGGGGCGCTGAGGTTTTGACTGGGCAGGACCAGCCCGGTTGGTGGACCCTCTGGTGTTAACCAACTAGGTGGCCTTTGCTAAATGGGTATCCCAACTTTTGAAAGTCCCACCCCCCATTGCCCTCAAAGTGGTTTTTAGCAGCCCATTGTAACGTTCAATCTTTCCCGAGGCTGGTGCATGGTAGGGGATGTGATACACCCACTCAATACCGTGTTCTTTGGCCCAGGTGTCTATGAGGCTGTTGCGAAAGTGAGTCCCATTGTCCGACTCGATTCTTTCGGGAGTGCCATGTCGCCACAGGACTTGTTTTTCCAGGCCCAGGATGGTATTCCGGGCGGTGGCATGGGGCACAGGGTAGGTTTCCAGCCATCCGGTGGTGGCCTCCACCATTGTGAGCACATAGCGTTTGCCTTGGCGGGTTTGTGGCAGTGTGATGTAGTCAATCTGCCAAGCCTCCCCATATTTATATTTTAGCCATCGTCCTCCATACCACTGAGGCTTTACCCGCTTGGCTTGCTTGATTGCAGCGCATGTTTCACATTCATGGATAACCTGTGCAATGGTATCCATGGTCAAGTCCACCCCTCGGTCACGAGCCCATCGGTATGTCGCGTCTCTTCCTTGGTGGCCCGAGGTGTCATGGGCCCACCGAGCTATAAACAGTTCACCCTTATGTTGCCAGTCCAGATCCACCTGAGCCACTTCAATCTTAGCAGCCTGATCTACCTGGTGGTTGTTTTGATGTTCTTCAGTGGCCCGACTCTTAGGGACGTGGGCGTCCACATGACGGACTTTTACAGCCAACTGCTCCAGCCGGGCAGCAATATCTTGCCACAATGGGGCAGCCCAGATAGGTTTGCCTCTGCGCTGCCAGTTGTTCTTCTTCCTTTGCTGCAGCCACCCCCACAAGGCATTGGTCACCATCCAAGAGTCGGTGTAAAGATAGAGCACTGGCCACTTCTCTCGACTGGCAATGTCTAAAGCCAGCTGGATGGCTTTCACCTCTGCAAACTGGCTGGACTCACCTTCTCCCTCGGCAGTTTCCGCGACTTGTCGTGTAGGGCTCCATACAGCAGCCTTCCACCTCCACTGCTTCCCCACAATGCGACAGGACCCATCCGTGAACAGGGCATACTGTTTCTTATCTTCTGGCAGCTGGTTATACAGTGGGGCCTCTTCAGCACGTGTCACCTCCTCCTCTGGCGATGCTCAAAAATCTTTGCCTTCTGGTCAGTCCACGATTACCTCCAGAATTCCTGGGCGACTGGGGTTTCCCATTCGGGCGCGCTGGGTGATCAGAGCGACCCACTTACTCCACGTAGCATCGGTGGCATGATGCGTAGAGGGGACTCTTTCTTTGAACATCCAGCCCAGGACCGGCAATCGTGGTGCTAGGAGGAGGTGTGCTTCAGTGCCAACCACTTCTGAAGCAGCTCGAACGCCTTCATATGCTGCCAGAATCTCTTTTTCAGTGGGAGTATAGCGGGCCTCGGATCCTTTGTATCCCCGGCTCCAGAACCCCAGGGGTCGACCTCGAGTCTCCCCTGGTGCTTTCTGCCAGAGACTCCAGGTTGGGCCATTCTCCCCGGCTGCGGTGTAGAGCACGTTTTTAACATCTTGCCCTGACCGGACTGGAACAAGGGTTACGGCATGAACTATCTCCCGTTTAATTTGTTCAAATGCCTGTCGTTGCTCAGGGCCCCATTCAAAATCGTTCTTCTTCCGGGTCACGTGGTACAGAGAACTTACAATCTGGCTGTAATTTGGGATGTGCATCCTC
This sequence comes from Opisthocomus hoazin, assembly GCF_030867145.1. Taxonomy (NCBI): domain Eukaryota; kingdom Metazoa; phylum Chordata; class Aves; order Opisthocomiformes; family Opisthocomidae; genus Opisthocomus; species Opisthocomus hoazin. Next base: position 120,051,686 of record NC_134415.1, read on the forward strand.
CAAAAACCCACAACACCCAGGAAGGCCTGTGCTTCCTTTTTGCTGGTGGGTGGAGACATAGCTGCAATTTTGTTGATGACATCCATTGGGATTTGAAGGCGCCCATCCTGCCATTTTATTCCCAAAAACTGGATCTCTTGCGCAGGTCCCTTTACTTTGCTTCGCTTAATGGCGAAACCGGCTTTCAGAAGGTTCTGAACTATTTTCTCCCCTTTCTCAAAAACCTCCTCCGCTGTGTCGCCCCATATAATGACGTCGTCGATGTACTGCAGATGGTCTGGAGCTTCACCTTTTTCCAGTGCAGTCTGGATTAGTCCATGACAAATGGTGGGACTGTGTTTCCACCCCTGGGGCAGTCGATTCCAGGTGTACTGGATGCCCCTCCAGGTGAAAGCAAACTGTGGCCTGCACTCTGCTGCCAAAGGGATGGAGAAGAATGCATTAGTGATGTCATTTGTAGCATACCACTTGGCTGCCTTTGACTCCAGCTGATATTGAAGTTCTAGCATGTCTGGCACGGCAGCACTCAGCGGTGCTGTGACTTCATTCAGGCCACGGTAGTCTATTGTCAGTCTCCACTCCCCAGTAGATTTTTCTCACTGGTCATATGGGACTATTAAAGGGTGAGTGAGTTTTGGTGATCACTCCTTGACTCTCCAGCTGGCAGATCAGCTGATGAATGGGGACAAGGGAGTCTCGGTTAGTACGATACTGTCGCCGGTGCACCGTTGTGGTCGCAATTGGCACCTGTTGTTCTTCAACCCTCAGCAACCCCACAACGGAAGGATCCTCCGAGAGACCAGGCAAAATGGACAGCTGTTTAATTTCTTCCGTCTCCACAGCAGCTATGCTAAAAGCCCACCGATACCCCTTTGGGTCCTTGAAATAGCCTCTCCTAAGATAGTCTATCCCAAGGATGCACGGAGCCTCGGGGCCAGTTACAATGGGGTGCTTCTGCCACTCCTGCCCAGTGAGGCTCACTTCAGCCTCCAGTACACTCAGCTCTTGGGACCCCCCTGTCACTCCCGAAATGCAAATGGACTCTGACCCTTTGAACTCTGATGGCATTAAAGTACACTGTGCACCAGTGTCCACTAGAGCTTGATACTTTTGCGGATCTGACGTGCCAGGCCACCGAATCCACACCGTCCAATAAACACGGTTGTCCCTTTCCTCCACCTGGCTGGAGGCAGGGCCCCTCTAATCCTCGTCAGAGAATTTGCTGCTCACCTCCTGTAAAAATGACTTGGAGGTCCCCTCCAGAGGATCGGAATCAAGGTCAAACTGTCTACCTGGTCTGGAGAGCTGGCTTCTGGAAACTGGAGTGGCATTTTTCCTAACAGAATCCCCTTTTGTGATTGTTTTACCTCGCAACTCACGGACTCGTGCCTCTAGACTTGAGGTGGGTTTTCCATCCCACTTCCTCATGTCCTCTCCGTGGTCACGCAGGTAAAACCACAGGGTGCCCCGGGCTGTAGCCTCTGTATTCCCTCTCCTGAGCAGAGAAACGCCTGCCCCTAATAGCTGAGACACTGGCCCGTACAGGTGGGGAGTAGGACATGTTCTCTTTGATTTGCCGCACCTCCCGGGCCAGTTTCTCCACAGCTGAGACAAGGGAGGAAGAGAGACTTTCCTCATATTGCCGGAGTCTGACAGCCACCTCATCCACTGTTGGTGCCTCCTTACCCTTCCAGTTTACAACTGCCAGTGAGTTGGCATATGAGGAGGGTGCGCTCCGCACAAACTTCCTCCACATAGATGTTGTACACTGGACTTCATCTGGGTCTGTGGGTAACTGGTCATCATCTGGTTCATTATAAACCAGCTCCCGCACAGCTAATTCCCTCAAGTACTGAATACCCTTTTCCATATTGGTCCACTTGCCAGGATAACATACAAAATCGTCACTGAAGGGGTATCTCTCCCTCACCCCTGAGAGAAGTCTCCTCCAGAGGCTGAGGACTTGTTCCTTTTTCCCAATGGCCTTGTCAATGCCCCCGTCCCTGGCCAGGGATCCCAGCTGCTTGGCTTCCTTGCCCTCTAATTCCAAGCTGCTGGCCCCATTATCCCAGCACCGCAGCAGCCAGGTGACGATATGCTCGCCAGGGTGGCGGCTGAAATCTTTCCGCATGTCTCGCAGCTCGCCCAGGGACAGGGACCAGGTGATGATCTCTGTCTCTATCTCCTGCAATGACCCTGGCTCATCGTCATCCCTCCCGGAGCGATCTGCTCTCTTTGCATCTTTCTATTAGTTTTACGGGGGCGACTGCTACCGGCACAGGTTGGTCATTGGGCTCAGCCGCGCTGCCTGCAGCTGGAGCTGGGGCTGGAGCAGCTGCTGTGCCCTCCGGGGAAACCGAGGCAGACCCTGCAGCTGTGGCAGCGGCAGTGCCAGTCTGGGGGGCTGTGACTGCCTGCTGGGCTGGAGGGGCTGCAGGGCCGGCTGGGGGGGCAGCGCCAGTCGCAGTGCCCGCCACTTCGCTTCCCCCCCTTTCCCCTTTAAGGCACTGAACAGTGTTGAACATGGCTCGGTAGGCATGGGCCAGACCCCAGCACATTGTGGTGATCTGTGTCTCTCTGGAGTTCCCAGGGTGGCAGCACACTCTTTGCAGATATTTTACCGGATTGTCCGGATTCTGTATTTGTTCAGGGGTGAGTTTAAAACACACCGCAGGTGCCCACTGCTCTAGACATCTGCCCATGCTGTCCCACACACCCAGCCACTCACAGCTATCCGGCCCCGGGGCAGGTCTCTGCACGATGTTCTTAACGACTTGTTTAGCCCTAAACAAAACCTGCAACCCATTCAGGAGGCATAACAAAAGGAGAGTGCTGCCCTGAGCATCCCAGGGGTACTCGAAATTCTCAAAAGCAGTTAGGACCAGCCTGAGGGAGAGAGGGGGGGAAGGTATCCCCTTCGGCTTTCCCTACAGACTGGGTCTGATTATTAACAAAATCTAAGACATAGGATCCGAGGTACGGAAATGCCCGCAGTGCCGCATGCAAATACAAGCCTAATTTCATGCACAGTGATGTTATCATAAGTCGATATCGTACAGTACAGCAAAATCATCATCTTAATCCTTTTTCCAGTGATGATGAACAGCATGGCAGTAAACACATACTGCAAATAAGGGTTCAAAAACCACAGCCATCTGAACAAAGTCAGCAACATTTTTACCGGCGACTATTTAACTAACACAGAAAAATGCCTATAACAAAATTTAACAAAATCTAAGAAAGCAGTTTTAACACCCGCTGCTCAGCCCTGCCGTTATCCCTGCCCCACGCTTGGGCGCCAAATTAATGTCTTGGTTTCGGCTGCTGCCGGCAACAAAAGCGCCACGCGGCTGCCCCTCCCCCTGCCGGCGTGCGGAGGAGAATGTAAAAGAAAACAGGCAGAAACCGGTGGGTCGGGATAAGGGCAGTTTAACAGAACAGCAAACAGAGGGAACAGCAACAACAACGGTACAGATAAGGAGAAAACACAACGAACCGCACGACCCAGACAGCCGCTCTCCCGAACAGGACCAGCGCCGCGCCCCCCCAGGCCGCGAGAGCGTTCCCGCCGCGCCGCTCCCCCCCACCGGAACCCAGCAGGACGTCACATGGTATGGAATACCGGGCTCTGTCTGGCCAGGTAGGGTCAGCCCCCACCCCCCGGCTGTGCCCCTTCCTGGAGTCCGGTGAAAATTAACCCTGTCCTGGCCAAACCCAGGACAACAATGTAAATGGATTTCTCACTATATTAACTGCCTGACCATTGACTGTGCCCTACTCTATGCTAGTTCAATCATCTTCAGGCAATGAAGCTCCAATTTGCTTAGGTGCTCAGTTTCCCTAACAAAAAAAAAAGCATAGAGTTTATTAATATCTCTGTGAATTACATTGGATTTTGGACTGTTTTCCATGCTATACTATTTATTTTGCACAGGGTGAAGAGGAATCTGCTGGGATGGAGTTTCAGCATTTTAACAGCAGCAGCTGAGAAGAGTTTAGTTTTTTTTACAGATGGTAAAATACATGTTTTCTATTTTTTTTCCTTAACAAAACAAAGGCAAGTTTGAGAGAAAGGAAAAACGAAAAATGAGAAAGAGAAAGACTTTTATTAGAGTCTTATGAAAACAGTTTTCCATGCATATTTTGTTTCAAAATATATTAACTGTAGTCTACCAAGATCAGATCAAACTACAGCATAAAGACAGTGCATTTGTTTTCCCTGTACTCGGCAGGATTAGTCATATTTGTTGTTTCATCAGACATTGTTAACATAATAAATTGCACATGTTACACTAATGGGCCTTTGCCAACATTCCTAAATTAGTCTTCAAAGAAATGTCTAAATGATCTTCCACTATAAAGGGAAGAAAATGCTGAATGTACAATGCATTAAAAATAACAGAGTGGCATAATAAATGTCTGCATACACATTCGTTTTTGGTAGCCCAGTCTGCCCAGGGGCCTTTCATTGCCAGGGCACTGTAGAGCCAAACCAGACCAATGGTTATGTATTTGCCCAGGAAGTCCTTGTTTTAAGTAATCTCACCACTTTGATCAGCTGCAAAAGTGCCAATCTAAACTCAACAGTGGCAGAACAAACTTTAGAGAACAAAAGCTTGCCAGATGGACAGGTGCTGAGAAATATTGGACTGCTGCTGTAATGTTTAACCCCCTTACACGGTGATGAAAGAAACACTGCATGTGTCACTAAAGGCGATGATAATAAAACCTAATGAAAGTAATAATGAATACTCACTGTATGTCCACAACAGGCTTTGTTCCAGCTCAGACCAAACGAGCTACCATTTCAAATTATTCCTGAACACAGGTGCTTTTTGAGGTAAGAAGGAATAGCAGTTTATGCTTTTTCTAGGTTCACACAATTTAATATTAAAGCTGGTTTATAAGTGAGAAGAAACTCAAGGCTCCTATTCATGTTTGCCAGTAGATTTAGCTTGGGTGACTGAAAGAGTTACTATACCTGTCACCCCTTCACTCTTCCTGAAGAGTTACTGTCCTGTAGCAAGGACAGCTGAACAGAGCAGGAATTTGGTACAAAACTACCAGAACTCACAGCCTAGTTTACAGTCGAAACCAGTGACAGTCTCTGAATGTGAGACTCTCACATTCACAACTTGAATATGCTGTGCTCAGCACTACTTGCTTCACAAGCACCTGTCTCTTGGAAGAAGAACGTGAAGATCAGTTGCAAGAATCACCTATAGCTCTTGCCTAACCAGACACATGCACGAATATTGACTACTGTCTCCATTTGACAAGACATTAATGCAAGCTGTATTTCAAAAGGCATGTCTACAGTGTTGAATGTTAGCCTTGGTCTCAAGACCAAACAGTGCAGTCTAACCTGCCTCTATACTGCATATGCTTAGCTCTTTCTAGACTGGATATAGAGAGTGCGATTTTATAGCATTAGACATAGCTGTAAACTCTAAGATGCAGAACGGGAACACACAGAAACATTTAAGGAGGCACAGCTTGCTGGAATAATGTTGGAACACTGCATCAGCCAGCCTCTATGTCTTGTCCACACATACCATTTGGAGACAACTCACCCCACCTCACAGCATGGATGGAAGATCCAACACAGAGTCAAGGTACATGCTAGAAGTAAGCCAGGGTGGACAATTAGTGAGACAAGATTATGCTTTTTCTCATCATTTAGTAGTGTTGCTGCAGCGTTTGTACCATTTTAAATACACTTCTTTAGTACAAGATCTCTAAATTAGTATAACTGAATACAAACAAAACAGTGACAAAATAAATGCCCAAGATATACTTTTGATGAAAAAACCCATACAAAGTAAAAACAGATACAAAGTAAAAACCCGTATAAGCAAGGAGTTTACTAATGAAAATGCACTTAGGTGTATACTAAAAATAATTTGCTGCATGTGATCTTAACCTCGCATAAGTAAGAAAACAGATTTTTGCATTCCATACACCAGAACAACTGGATCTTTTCAAGCTATTCTGGGAGCTCTGAGGTTGGGAACTCAAACCACTGAAGTGGTGAAATCCTTCAACTAATTTCAAGTGTTTTTATAATTTTAGATCAGAAGAGAAAATAATTAGCACACAACCCTCCCATGTTGTATGAGGTTTAAGGACATGGGCACAGACTATCCTCCTCACTCAGCGCTCCTTGTAACCTTTTCTGGGAGGAAGGAGGTGGGAGCAAAGAGTCTCAGTCAGCAAAACATCTACACGACGAAGACACAGGTTAGTCTTGGGACCAGCCAATGTAGGATCTGTTGATTATTTCTTGTATTGCTGCATCATGGGAAGCACATTAAAAGAAGAGTCAAAACCAGCGTCTGAATTTTGTAAATTCAGGATAAGAGGTTTTATTTTGTGTTCAATTCCTACAGTAGAAGTCAGAGCAAATGAACTAGAAGTCTGTTTATCACATCAATGGAAATATATTACATTTGTGGGTAATATTTTTACAAAAAATACTTCTGTGATTTAGATGTATGAGTGTCACAGATAGGAGTCATCCCAATAGGAGTAGAAGTCATTGCACAAAAAAGCAGCTGAGCAGGAGTCATTTCACCTAAGTCTTGTCGTTAAAAGTCAGATTGGGCTCTTAATCATCCAAGTACCCTTTATCACCAGTGGTGATGTTGAGGTGGGGAGAGAGAAATCCTCCCAGAGAATCTGTTCAGAAATAGACATCTAAGAGAAATGGGGTGAACAAAAATCAGGAGATGATTGTCTCTAACTTGATTATGTCTTCAACAAGCCAAGGTGGCCAGCTGAGCCCACATATCTGACTCCTAGGTTCTTAAACAAATAAGAGAAACCTGTCTTTTTTTGATACTTTCACTGAAGCTAAAAATTTCACTGATACTTTGAGCATAACTGGGAACTCTTAGACTACACTACTGAATTAAAAAGGGCCGGGAAATATTCCTAGGCTTTAGTCATTGAACATCTTTACCATGGGGCGGTTATTTATTTTCATCCCTGGCACGATTTTGGCCCCTGCCAGCATTTTCCCAGATAATTCCCAAACACAGTCGAAGTGTCAGGAATTGCCAGGAAGCATTCCTGTAAAATTGGTTTGGATGCAGACACCCTGTCATGGAAGATAAAGAGCATTCAAGAGTACAGATGCAGACTGTGATATTCCAGATGGCTTCAGTGCCAGGGAGCAGCCCAAGGCACATTTAAATTAGTGATTGCCTAAGAGTAACAGGGGGAAAGCACTGAAAAGTACTAGGATTGCCTATAAATGGACACATGCTGGAGTATTACATCCAGTTCTTGTTTCTTCATTTCACAAAAGAAGTAAAAAATTGGATACGATGTGGAAGAAAGCCACACAAATTATCGGAAACCTTGGAAAAGGGCCTTGCAGTAAGAGATTAAAGGGGTTTGGTCTGTTGAGTTTAATAAAAACATCTAGCAATGATTTCAGCGATTACAATGGGTGAGTATCACCACAGGGAGAAAACACTGAGCAGCAACAGCAGCACTCTCATCTCAGAAAGAAAGGCATAATGAGAGGTGATAGCTGGAAGTGAAAGCCAGACAAATCCAGGCAAGAATCAAAACACACATTTTTAAGACTGAGGGTGATAACCATTGGACTGCATTGCCAAAGGAAGTGATGGATTCTCCAACTACCGATGGCTTCACATCTAGACTGGACGTCTTTCTAGAAGATAACTCTTAGCCAAACACAAATTACTGGACTTGACACAACTCTAACTGGGTTAAATTAAATGGCTTGTGTCTTTCATGAAGTCAGACTAAATAATCTAAGGGCCTTTTCTGGCGTTAAAAAATCTATGGATCTATAAAGTGCAACTGCATAACTGTGAATTCTAGTCCAAGAATAACACATTTTGATAAAATAAGATTTCCATAGTCCAGTGCTACGTTAGCAAACACAATTCCAAGACATCAGACTATAGTCATAAAATAGAAAATGAATAAAGCATGACGACATGGTAGTATTAATAACAATACCGATTCTCCATGTGTTTACAGGGTCAGTCAATAGAAAAGTCAGCAAAGTCAGTGGAATTTTAGCGCTATAAAATTAGTAAGAGAAAATATGTTCAGTTTTCCAGAATGAACGTCATGGAAGTAAATTGAAAAATCACATCTATTCTGTTAACACTTGAGGAAGGAAAGGGGCATTTTTTGGCTATGCATATGCAACTCAATTAAGGAGTGACAGGGCGCCAGCCCGGGCACTGAAATTCAATCATCTGCACTGTTTAATAGTTAGGGCAGTTCTTGGCATAGTTTTGGCTCCGGCCAACCAACGCTTTGCGAAACAACTCCTTGTAACTTTCAGGAGTCAGTACGGGCCAAGGACACTCCTAGCAAGGAGTTTGGATGTATCCATGCCTCTTCTGAGGGAGAAGAGAATATGGGAACATGAACACTGCCCCACTATCCCGTTTAGCTTGCGATGCAGGAAACAGGTCCTGGTATTAAATCCTTAGCAACACAGATACACCCAGTGTCAGCTGCTCTGCAGGAAAATGGCTGAGTTCTCTATTCCCTCCCTATCTCTGCTACAAAATTATCTACACTGTGTATATTTTAATTTCACATATTAATTATACTGTTATGTTTAAAGAAAATCAGCACTTTCAAAACTGTTCAATTGTCCTTAAAATCAAAACGGCAGCTTCCAAAAAGGACAATTGTAAACAGGGTCATAGCATTAACTTTTTGAAGTGACCTATCAAGGTCAGATTCAATTAAAAAAACAGAAGTGACTAAAATCAGGCACAGCCAACACTTAAATTTTAGGTCTTTTGACCTGAGTGGAATCTGAAACCAAAATTAGACGCCTATTAGGCACACTGAGTTAGGCACTGTAGAAAAGTCACTCAAAAACCCCACATATTGAGAACGGAGAAATTATACTGTTTTGAGCATAGAAGAGCATCAGAACACCAATCCCTCCCTAGAATTTAAATAAAAGGATGTAAAGTGAGTGCTTCCATCTGCTCATAGCTTGGGATCTGCTCCTCAAGGCATAATCTGCTAATTATTTTGCTTCCCAAAATAACCACTCAAGACTCTTTCATTCATATTACAGCAAAAGGAAACAGCCTTAATTTAATACAGTAATGAAGTAGCTAGATTTCTTGCCTGATAAAGGAGAATATCCTGATCTGGAGACAATTTTGGCTCAGGTTAGGAACTAGGAGAGTCCCTTAACCACAAAGCTACTGGTTACAGCATACAGCTGTCCTGCTGAAGTAGTCTTACTTCCCAGTAGGAATACAAGTTTCATGAGGTTGGGAAGTGACCTTACAGGAGCAAATATCAGGGCAAGGATAGCAGTCTAGGGATGGATGCCCAATGCTCTGGTCCCATCTCAGCTTTGAGGCTACACGTAAACGTTGAATTCAATGGGCTAAAGCCCGGGTAGACTGGAGTGAATAAAACCATGAAGACAATGAAAAGGAGACATCAAGCTCAGTCCGGGTAAAGAAAATGCTTAATAAAGGTAAAGGAATGATGAATCTGGTGTATCCCTTTCCTTAATGCTGTTCTGATTTTAAACGGTCTGTTGTACTGTGCTGTTGATAGCCTTGTGTCAGCCGTCTGAGATTCAGCCAACTCAGCTGCATGATCAGTAAAGAGACAATGCTACCACACACAGGGTTATTTGGATTAGTGCATACCATACACAAGTAAATCATCTGCCAGATGGCATTGGAAGAAAGCTGCAACTCTCTCACTTTCATTTCCACGGCAGCAAACAATGTTCCGTGTTTAAAATAAAGTCTTCCAGATGAGTAAAAGATAAACTTTGTGGTGCTTTTTCTTGGTCCTCTCTTTGACTTCAGCTTTTTTCCTTTAAAAAAACTCAACACAAAACCAAAAAAAATCCCCACCTACTCTGATTGGTTACATTAATGAAAAATCCCAGTTTAGACCACCACAGTACAAAGCTGTCCCTCTAGGCAGCATCAAAATTCCATGCTATTTACCGAATAAAAGACAAAAACGAAATACAATATTTTCACTCATCAACTTCTGTCAACAGAACCCTTAAAAATGAACACCTACCACTTTAAGCCATTTCCTGTCATTTTATGGGTTTTCCACAGTGAAGAACTGTGCTGCTTTGTTGAAACATGGCTGTTCTCACATTTTCTGAAATTTTAAACTTAAAAAAAAGAAATAGCAAATATCTAGAATTAAAGAATAAACCCCCTCAGAAATAGAAACAAAATAAGTCATCAAAGCTGTTTAATTATTCTGAGTTTCCAGGTTGCCTCTCTTGCATCTACAGACGACAGCTCATTATCTCTTATTCTGTTCTATTGACCAGGATCCCAGCCTTAGCTGTGCTTCTGAAATACAATTAGTTCATAATATCATCTGGCTACCATATAAAATATGAAATTATGATTTTTTTAAAGTCACCGCTTATAGCAAAATTTTATGGAAAAATGCCTCCGTAAAGTAGGCTTACATTGTTTTTCAGTATCTGCCGAGATGCATCTGAGACACATTTAGGCCTCTGAAGATTGGCAGGAGGGCAGACTGAATATAAAGAAAATGATGCTCCGATCTCTTCCTCCTTCCTCTTCCAAGTAATTTCAAAGCCAGGTGAAGTCTCAAGCAACCAGAACTACCAGTGATTTCAACTGGACCTGTGGTATCTCAGCCCTTCAGAATACCCCTTCAAATGGGTCATACTGAAGCGCATTTCAATCTACTATGTTCTACCCATGGGCTATATCTATAGTGCTGTATATGCAGGCCTTTGGGGCAGGCTGAAGTCTAAAATACCTGTCTATATACACTGGAGAAGGTGTTCCTGTCTGTGAACGAGTATAGAAAATGATACCAAACATTCTTGTTGCAGTGCATGTAGATTCTAGGCCTCCAGGTGTGTCACTTGTCCTTCTACAGATGCCATTCATGACCTCTTTCTTGAAGAATCTAGAAAGACCCTGACACTGCTTGTCTCAAGGGCAGATGGGGTTTGGAGAGTAGATGGCCAGGCAGTGACTTAGGAGGGGCCCATGACACTGACCTACTGTTGGGGAAGGTTGCAACAGGACTTGGATAAACTCAAATAATACCATTAACCACCAAACTGGAGTCCAGGTGGCAAACTGATAAGCGTCCCCACAACTGCAGAGATGGGCTGACAATTTTGGGGGGAAACTCAAAACACATTTATGGAGAATATTCAAGATATTTAATACATACATGGCACAACCACCCCATCCTTAATTTGTGAAGTATTTTTTGGAAAATGCCTCACATACACAGATGTGCACAAAGCTTCATCCATCAAGCCTGAAAGTATCATCATCCAACTGCCGGTAAGAGTCCTACTGCCCACACCAAAAGCCAGGAGATCAAGATCTGCAAAAATATTGAGGTGCCTGACTGATTCTGTGATTCTGTGACTCCCAAAGCTTTTAGTGGGACCAGGATTTCAGACTGCTTGCTTTGGCCATGAAGCAGATGGCAAGACATGCTCAGTACCTTGCTAAGGTGAATATTACAGATTTCAAGCGTGTGATGCCCTCATCACAGAATCACAGAATCACAGAATGGTAGGGGTTGGAAGGGACCTCTGTGGGTCATCTAGTCCAACCCTCCTGCCGAAGCAGGGTCACCTACAGCAGGCTTCAGAGGACCTTGTCCAGGCGGGTCTTGAATATCTCCAGAGAAGGAGACTCCACAGCCTCCCTGGGCAGCCTGTTCCAGTGCTCCGTCACCCTCAGAGGGAAGAAGCTCTTCCTCATGTTCAGACGGAACTTCCTATGCTTCGGTTTGTGCCCATTGCCCCATGTCCTATCTCACTGGGCACCACTGAAAAGAGCTTGGCCCCATCTTCCTGACACCCACCCTGAAGATATTTGTAAATATATCTTAGGTCCCCTCGCAGCCTTCTCTTCTTCAGGCTGCACAAGCCCAACTCCCTCAACCTCTCCTCGTAGGGCAGATGTTCCAGTCCCCTCACCATCCTTGTAGCCCTCCGCTGGACTCTCTCCAGTAGCTCTTCATCTTTCTTGAAGTGGGGAGCCCAGAACTGGACACAGTGCTCCAGATGAGGCCTCACTAGGGCAGTGTAGAGGGGAAGGAGAACCTCCCTCGACCTGCTGGCCACACTCTTCTTGATGCATCCCAGGATGCCATTAGCTTTCTTGGCAGCCAGGGCACACTGCTGGCTCATGGTTAACCTGTCGTCCACCAGGACACCCAGGTCCCTCTCCGCAGAGCTGCTCTCCAGCAGGTCCGCCCCAAGACTGTACTGATGCATGGGGTTGTTCCTCCCCAGGTACAGGACCCTGCATTTGCCTTTGTTGAACCATGAACCTCATGAATCTTTCATGGCAAACAAGCTATCGATTCCTTCCCTACCTAGATCAATTCAGTTTCTTTCACGTTACCTGCAAGGAAGTGATCATTCTTAAATGTAGAAAGAAAGGGCTATCAAACTTGTTAGGTGGTCACTGTGCCAGCCTTCCCCCCAAAAAAGAATTTAGGAAAGAACTCCTTTATCCATGTTACATTGGACATTTGGAATCAATTAAATATTCAAATTAATTTCTCTGATCTGAATCCAATTGCGACAGGTGTGAGGCTGCTAGTGGTAGCTAAAGCAGTAAGTAAAAAGTCTCAAGGGAGGTCGTAATATTCTGTTATGAGAAATAGCAGCACCATTCTGCGGCAGATCAAAAATAATAATTGAACTGTAGAGGCCTCCTGGATTGTTTTGCAAGTCAATTAGCCGGTAAGTGATTAGTTTGGAAAAAGTTATGTGAAAAAGGGAACAGGCTTCCCATTTTAAAATTATTTGTATGACTCTTGCAAGTTGTTTATTTTCTTTATAGCCTTAGGTGGAATGAAATTAAGTGTTCTTGAAGTAGCAATTATCCACATTTTTCAGCAAAAGCATAATCACACAGCACATTCACAGGGCTCAGGCTTTGAAGCCTGTGAAGCATACACTCAGTAAGAAGCTTAGGCAAACCAGGCAACCACTGAAGAAAGAGAGGAGAGTTTAAATACTTCTGTTTCTACTGCATCATGGAAAAACAGATCATTTATCTCATTAAGATGGAGAATTTTTACTGGAGAACCCCTGCTGGGTTTATAAGCTTGCCTGCTGCTTTGGCTGTAGTAACTGAAAGAGCAGCGTTGTCCCTTTGCCTGGGGATAGACGCTGGCCTTTGTGGCAAGGTAAGGAAGGTAAACTGGTGACAGAGTATTTTTTTCAAAAATGTACATAATTCTTCCTTGACTTAAACAGATGTGGCATATAAAACAAATAAATGCAACTGCAATTGATTTCACTTGCAGAAACCTCAGCTATAACAGCTACATGTGTGCAGGGAGGACTGGCTTATAGCTAGGGCCTGGGACTGAGAACTGAAAGAAAGAAAGAAAGAAAGAAATTTTAAAAAAAGGAAATGATTTCTTTCTTAAACTCTTGGCTTATCCATGAGGGAAGCCGGTTACAGGGCCACTTCCAAAAACATGAATAAATTATACTGAAGCAGTTAAAAAATATTCTCCTTAAGACACTTGAAGCCCATTTCTCTCGAACGACATGGAGACGTTTCCTGCCCTCAGCGCTGCCTGTGTGCTCTCCGGCTGCAAAAGTAGGCAGTGGGTCCGTCTACCAGCGTAAAACTTTAAGCAACTGAGCTCAGCACGGACCCACAGCCCAACAGATTTGCCCCCAAGCCCAGCGTCTCATCACATACCGAACCGGCGCAGGTGGCAGGTGACGCTCTCGTGCTGGCAACCCACTCTCCTCTCCCCTCAGTCCCTCGGTAAATCCTCGATGGCTCTTCCTGTCCATCCTTTAAAATTAGGGATTAAACTGCATCTCCACAACATGTCTGCACACACACGCTCATACACCGATTTTAAAACAACCCTTTTAGAGTACATTTAGCCTGCGATGTTATTGCCATACTGTTTTGGTTTCGGCTGCCGCCGGCAACAAAAGCGCCACGTGGCCGCCCCTCCCCCCGCCGGCGTGCGGAGGAGAATGAAAAGAAAGAGGCAGAAACTGGTGGGTCGGATAAGGGCAGTTTAACAGAACAGCAAACAGAGGGAAAACAGGAACAACAACGATACAAATAGGGAGAAAACACAACAACGAACCGTACAGACAGCCGCTCTCCCGAAACAGGACCGACGCTGCGCCCCCCTAAACCGCGAGTGCCTTCCCGCCGCACCGCCCCCCCCACCGGAACCCAGCAGGACGTCACATGGTATGGAATACCGGGCTCTGTTTGGCCAGGTGGGGTCAGCCCCCACCCCCCGGCTGTGCCCCTTCCTGGATTCCGGTGAAAATTAACCCTGTTCTGGCCAAACCCAGGACATTATCCACCCCTTATTCCATACCATCTACGTCATGCACAGGTCCCCCATTGTCCAGTTGATCACCACCACTTCTCCTGTCTCCAGATATCATTCCTTTAGTCTATGGATCATCACTCTAAAGTGTCCATTGAGTTCATTTAATCCATGACTTCAGGCTCCATCTGTCGTTATGGTCTTCCGTGGCAGGGGAGGTGATGTGTGGTGATGGGCGGTCACTTGGTGCATCCGGAGCTCATGGCTGATGTATCTGGTGCGGCCCGTGCCCACAGTCTGCAGGACATGTTGATCTTGATGAAGTTGCTGGATGCCAGTTGTTGAAAACCAGGTCCAGTTCCATCATCACTGTGCTCTGCTAGGTTTTCATCGAAAAAGTCCATCCTTCTTTAATCTGGACAATTCTTACTATGCTACTACTGGTACAAAATATAACAATTATAACAGTGATAACAGACAGTGACAGGGTTATTTAACAATTGACTTTATACAATTTATTTATGGACTATTCTCGCCCAAAATTAAATCCCCATGAGGTACATATCGGACTTCCCCATCCTTCCGCATTACCCACCAGGTACACCCAGGTCCTTGAGCAAAGGCAATCCCGTGGACGGGCTTGCCTTTGCCCGAGGCAGGACTAACCCAAACCGTCTTCCCTAACATGTTCCGCATGTGCACTACAGGGACTTTATCCCCTTCTACAGGGCGCTGAGGTTTTGACTGGGCAGGACCAGCCCGGTTGGTGGACCCTCTGGTGTTAACCAACCAGGTGGCTTTTGCTAAATCGGTATCCCAATTTTTGAAAGTCCCACCCCCCATTGCCCTCAAAGTGGTTTTTAGCAGCCCATTGTAACGTTCGATCTTTCCCGAGGCTGGTGCATGGTAGGGGATGTGATACACCCACTCAATACCGTGTTCTTTGGCCCAGGTGTCTATAAGGCTGTTGCGAAAGTGAGTCCCATTGTCCGACTCGATTCTTTCGGGAGTGCCATGTCGCCACAGGACTTGTTTTTCCAGGCCCAGGATGGTATTCCGGGCGGTGGCATGGGGCACAGGGTAGGTTTCCAGCCATCCGGTGGTGGCCTCCACCATTGTGAGTACATAGCGTTTGCCTTGGCGGGTTTGTGGCAGTGTGATGTAGTCAATCTGCCAAGCCTCCCCATATTTATATTTTAGCCATCGTCCTCCATACCACTGAGGCTTTACCCGCTTGGCTTGCTTGATTGCAGCGCATGTTTCACATTCATGGATAACCTGTGCAATGGTATCCATGGTCAAGTCCACCCCTCGGTCACGAGCCCATCGGTATGTCGCGTCTCTTCCTTGGTGGCCCGAGGTGTCATGGGCCCACCGAGCTATAAACAGTTCACCCTTATGTTGCCAGTCCAGATCCACCTGAGCCACTTCAATCTTAGCAGCCTGATCTACCTGGTGGTTGTTTTGATGTTCTTCAGTGGCCCGACTCTTAGGGACGTGGGCGTCCACATGACGGACTTTTACAACCAACTGCTCCAGCCGGGCAGCTATATCTTGCCACAATGGGGCAGCCCAGATAGGTTTGCCTCTGCGCTGCCAGTTGTTCTTCTTCCATTGCTGCAGCCACCCCCACAAGGCATTGGCCACCATCCAAGAGTCGGTGTAAAGATAGAGCACTGGCCACTTCTCTCGACTGGCAATGTCTAAAGCCAGCTGGATGGCTTTCACCTCTGCAAACTGGCTGGACTCACCTTCTCCCTCGGCAGTTTCTGCGACTCGTCGTGTAGGGCTCCATACAGCAGCCTTCCACCTCCACTGCTTCCCCACAATGCGACAGGACCCATCCGTGAACAGGGCATACTGTTTCTTATCTTCTGCAGCTGGTTATACAGTGGGGCCTCTTCAGCACGTGTCACCTCCTCCTCTGGCGATGCTCCAAAATCTTTGCCTTCTGGTCAGTCCACGATTACCTCCAGAATTCCTGGGCGACTGGGGTTTCCCATTCGGGCGCGCTGGGTGATCAGAGCGACCCACTTACTCCACGTAGCATCGGTGGCATGATGCGTAGAGGGGACCCTCTCTTTGAACATCCAGCCCAGGACCGGCAATCGTGGTGCTAGGAGGAGCTGTGCTTCAGTGCCGACCACTTCTGAAGCAGCTCGAACGCCTTCATATGCTGCCAGAATCTCTTTTTCAGTGGGAGTATAGCGGGCCTCGGATCCTTTGTATCCCCGGCTCCAGAACCCCAGGGGTCGACCTCGAGTCTCCCCTGGTGCTTTCTGCCAGAGACTCCAGGTTGGGCCATTCTCCCCGGCTGCGGTGTAGAGCACGTTTTTAACATCTTGCCCTGACCGGACTGGACCAAGGGCTACGGCATGAACTATCTCCCGTTTAATTTGTTCAAATGCCTGTTGTTGCTCAGGGCCCCATTCAAAATCATTCTTCTTCCGGGTCACGTGGTACAGAGGACTTACAATCTGGCTGTAATTTGGGATGTGCATCCTCCAAAAACCCACAACACCCAGGAAGGCCTGTGCTTCCTTTGTGCTGGTGGGTGGAGACATAGCTGCAATTTTGTTGATGACATCCATTGGGATTTGACGGCGCCCATCCTGCCATTTTATTCCCAAAAACTGGATCTCTTGCGCAGGTCCCTTTACTTTGCTTCGCTTAATGGCGAAACCGGCTTTCAGAAGGATCTGAACTATTTTCTCCCCTTTCTCAAAAACCTCTACCGCTGTGTCGCCCCATATAATGATGTCGTCGATGTACTGCAGATGTTCTGGAGCTTCACCCTTTTCCAGTGCAGTCTGGATTAGTCCATGGCAAATGGTGGGACTGTGTTTCCACCCCTGGGGCAGTCGATTCCAGGTGTACTGGATGCCCCTCCAGGTGAAAGCAAACTGTGGCCTGCACTCTGCTGCCAAAGGGATGGAGAAGAATGCATTAGCGATGTCAATTGTAGCGTACCACTTGGCTGCCTTTGACTCCAGCTGATATTGAAGTTCTAGCATGTCTGGCACGGCAGCACTCAGCGGTGCTGTGACTTCATTCAGGCCACGGTAGTCTATTGTCAGTCTCCACTCTCCAGTAGATTTTCTTACTGGCCATATGGGACTATTAAAGGGTGAGCGAGTTTTGGTGATCACTCCTTGACTCTCCAGCTGGCGGATCAGCTGATGAATGGGGAGAAGGGAGTCTCGGTTGGTACGATACTGTCGCCGGTGCACCGTTGTGGTCGCAATTGGCACCTGTTGTTCTTCAACCCTCAGCAACCCCACAACGGAAGGATCCTCCGAGAGACCAGGCAAAATGGACAGCTGTTTAATTTCTTCCGTCTCCACAGCAGCTATGCTAAAAGCCCACCGATACCCCTTTGGGTCCTTGAAATAGTCTCTCCTAAGATAGTCTATCCCAAGGATGCACGGAGCCTCGGGGCCAGTTACAATGGGGTGCTTCTGCCACTCCTGCCCAGTGAGGCTCACTTCAGCCTCCAGTACACTCAGCTCTTGGGACCCCCCTGTCACTCCCGAAATGCAAATGGACTCTGACCCTTTGAACTCTGATGGCATTAAAGTACACTGTGCACCAGTGTCCACTAGAGCTTGATACTCTTGTGGATCTGACGTGCCAGGCCACCGAATCCACACCGTCCAATAAACACGGTTGTCCCTTTCCTCCTCCTGGCTGGAGGCAGGGCCCCTCTAATCCTCGTCAGAGAATTTGCTGCTCACCTCCTGTAAAAATGACTTGGAGGTCCCCTCCAGAGGATCGGAATCAAGGTCAAACTGTCTACCTGGTCTGGAGAGCTGGCTTCTGGAAACTGGAGCGGCACTTTTCCTAGCAGAATCCCCTTTGGTGATTGTTTTACCTCGCAACTCACGGACTCGTGCCTCTAGACTTGAGGTGGGTTTTCCATCCCACTTCCTCATGTCCTCTCCGTGGTCACGCAGGTAGAACCACAGGGTGCCCCGGGGTGTATAGCCTCTGTATTCCCTCTCCTGAGCAGAGAAACGCCTGCCCCTAATAGCTGAGACACTGGCCCGTACAGGTGGGGAGTAGGACGTATTCCTGTCTAGTCGCTTGACCAGTTTCTCCACAGCTGAGACAAGGGAGGAAGAGAGACTTTCCTCGTATTGGCGGAGTCTGACAGCCACCTCATCCACTGTTGGTGCGTCTTTACCTTTCCAGTTTACAACTGCCAGTGAGTTGGCATGCGAGGAGGGTGCGCTCCGCACAAACTTCCTCCACATGGATTGTGAGCACTGGAGTTCATCTGGGTCTGTGGGTACCTGCTCATCGTCTGTGTCACAGTAAACCAGCTCCCGCACAGCTAATTCC
Source organism: Opisthocomus hoazin (assembly GCF_030867145.1). Classification (NCBI taxonomy): domain Eukaryota; kingdom Metazoa; phylum Chordata; class Aves; order Opisthocomiformes; family Opisthocomidae; genus Opisthocomus; species Opisthocomus hoazin. The sequence goes on from NC_134415.1 coordinate 120,070,361, forward strand.
CTCAAGTACTGAATACCCTTTTCCATATTGGTCCACTTGCCAGGATAGCATACAAAATCGTCACTGAAGGGGTACCTCTCCCTCACACCTGACAGAAGTCTCCTCCAGAGGCTGAGGATTTGTTCCTTTTTCCCAATGGCCTTGTCAATGCCCCCATCCCTGGCCAGGGATCCCAGCTGCTTGGCTTCCTTGCCCTCTAATTCCAAGCTGCTGGCCCCGTTATCCCAGCACCGCAGCAGCCAGGTGGCAATGTGCTCGCCTGGGTGGCGGCTGAAATCTTTCCGCATGTCTCGCAGCTCGCCCAGGGACAGGGACCGGGTGATGATCTCTGTCTCTATCTCCCGTGATGACCCTGGCTCATCATCATCCCTCCCGGAGCGATCTGCTCTCTTTGCGTCTTTCTTTAGTTTTACGGGGGCGACTGCTACCGGCACAGGTTGGTCATTGGGCTCAGTCACTGTGCCTGTGGCTGGAGCTGGGGCTGGAGCAGCTGCTGTGCCCGCTGGGGAAACCGAGGCAGACCCTGCAGCTGTGGCAGCGGTGGTGCTGGTCGGGGGGGATGTGACTGCCTGCTGGGCTGGAGGGGCTGCAGGGCCGGCTGGGGGGGCAGCGTCAGTCACAGTGCCCGCCACTTCGCTTCCCCCCCTTTCCCCTTTAGGGCACTGAACAGTGTTGAACAGGGCAGCTCGGTAGGCATGGGCCAGACCCCAGCACGTTGCTGTGATCTGTGTCTCTCTGGAGTTCCCAGGGTGGCAGCACACTCTTTGCAGATATTTTACTAGTTTTTCCAGATTCTGTACTTGCTCAGGGGTGAGTTTAAAAAACATCGGGGGTGTCCACTGCCCTAGGTACTTGCCCATGCTGTCCCACACACCCAGCCACTCACAGCTATCCGGCCCCGGGGCAGGTCTCTGCACGATGTTCTTAACGACTTGTTTAGCCCTAAACAAAACCTGCAACCCATTCAGGAGGCATAACAAAAGGAGAGTGCTGCCCTGAGCATCCCAGGGGTACTCGAAATTCTCAAAAGCAGTTAGGACCAGCCTGAGGGAGAGAGGGGGGGGCGAAAGAGCGGGGGAAGGTATCCCCTTCGGCTTTCCCCACAGACTGGGTTTGATTATTAACAAAATCTAAGACATAGGATCCGAGGTACGAAAATGCCCGCAGTGCCGCATGCAAATACAAGCCTAATTTCATGCACAGTGATGTTATCATATCATAAGTCGATATCATACAGTACAGCAAAATCATCATCCTGATCTTTTTTCCCGAGGTAACAAACAGCACGGCAGCAAACACATACAGCAAGTAAGGATTTACGTAGCACAGATATTTGATCAAAGTCAGAAACATTTTTACCGGCTACTTTAACTAACACACTAAATGCGTATGATAAATTTTAACAAAATCTATGAAAGCAGTTTTAACACCAGCTGCTCAGCCCTGCCGTTATCCCCGCTCCACGTCTGGGCGCCAATTTAATGTTTTGGTTTCGGCTGCCGCCGGCAACAAAAGCGCCACGCGGCCGCCCCTCCCCCCGCCGGCGTGCGGAGGAGAATGGAAAGAAACAGGCAGAAACTGGTGGGTCGGGATAAGGGCAGTTTAACAGAACAGCAAACAGAGGGAAAACAGGAACAACAACGATACAAATAGGGAGAAAACACAACAACGAACCGTACAGACAGCCGCTCTCCCGAAACAGGACCGACGCTGCGCCCCCCTAAACCGCGAGTGCCTTCCCGCCGCACCGCCCCCCCCACCGGAACCCAGCAGGACGTCACATGGTATGGAATACCGGGCTCTGTTTGGCCAGGTGGGGTCAGCCCCCACCCCCTGGCTGTGCCCCTTCCTGGATTCCGGTGAAAATTAACCCTGTTCTGGCCAAACCCAGGACACATACAAAAGTGATCACTGAGAAATGGGGCCACTTGGAAGCATTTCCGCCCATTGCTGAGAGTGGCAGAAGGCTCCAGTGGGAAAAGTTTGCAAAAAGCCAAATTTAATCGCTGCTGTGGCGCTCCACCTCCCAGCTACGGCAGGGCAGAGGCATTAGCCCTGCGAAAAGCAAACGGGAGGGGCCACGTTCCCAGCAGTCACCATGCCCTGGACACATCCCAATCAGTTTTTGAATCCCCAGGGCACAGGTGCAGAGCGCTGGCCCAACGTTGCTGGCGGACCCGAAATCAAGCGCTCAAATACTAACAACTTCTGTAAGACAGCTGAAGGTACATTTTGGCTTTGGAAAGAGCTGCTTCCTAACATTTATGTTTTCCACAGACCTCAACAAGACCTTAACATCAGCTGTGGCTTCCATGCATATCTGTAACGTGCTCGCTAGCAATGTGCTCAGTGTCTGTACCTGCCGATGAAAGCTGCATGTCCATGGGCTTTACATGCTACTCCTGGTCACTGTCTGCCTCCTTCAGCCCATATTTTTAACAAGTTTAATCCTTCACGAGAAATAAGTTTAATTTGAGGGTGGTGGTATTCACATGGTGGTGACGGTGGAGAGAGGTATCAGGAACATGTCCTGGTTTTGGCTGCACACTCTTGATACAAATTGTTTACACAGTAGTAACATACAGAGCTGGCCACATCTTTCTGGGGGCACTGCAATACTGGGGTGAAGCGTGACGGTGCTGACCTCCTTTTGGAACATCCTCTACCAGCTCCCAGAGGACACATTCAGCAAACAATTCTCAAATTGCACACACATACTTGAGCTTACTAAGATCTTCTAGAAGAGAGACACTTCCTTAGCCAAAATGCTTGGTTCTAACCTATATTGAGTGAGCACTGCTGCTTGTTCAAATAAGGGCTCTTCTTCAGGTTTGCACTTGCATTTTGCAAGATCTGTTGATCTATAAGGTCACCAGTTCCTAGATACTACTAGAATAACAAAGGCATCACATAAACTTTATCAGCAGTCTCAAGAAAGTAATCAAAGCTTTCTGGTCCACATAAGCTTAATTACATTCAGCCTCGAAAGTGACAAATTCCACTTCTTTCAGACGTGGAAGAAAGCTTACCTTTTGATAAGTTCCTAACAATCCATCCTTTCAAACTATTTTCAGGCAATATTCATTCAGGCACATAACATTCCATAAAAAGTATCATGTGATCACTCTCCTACTTCTGGAACGAGGGCTGTAATTTAGTTCTGATTGTGGGAATGTAATCCCTTTCTGATCGTGGCTCTTATTTCCACAGTGTTTCAAAAGAAAATAAAAACAAGCACCTGGTAGGTGTATGAAGCGTTACTTGTTACACAGTTGTACTACATAACCGGTACTTCTGATTCCACGTCTCTTATTTCAGCACAAATCCACCTTTGCTGTTTCACAGGCTAGTGCATATCCTACGTTCGTCATTCAGCCTGAAAAATTATATATTCCTCTGCTCTCCAGACAGTTCCAGTGCAGTACAGTATTTTCAGACTAGCCATCTTCTCCATTCTCTGCCCTTGCATCCAAGGCTTTCTTTGCAAGAGGCATATACGTGTTTCAGCAGTGAAACAATACAATAGTGTTCCTCCAGTGTCGCTGCAGGAGTATTGAAAACACAAAATCAAGTTTGGCTCAGCTTCTCTGTATCTCCACACAAAGATGCTCATGTTAATGAACTTTTAATTCTTTAGCTGGCTGTGTCATGGGTGCTGTGTGCAGCTATTTACGAGTATTTAGAATGAAGATGTGAAATACAACACTAAAGATGAAAGCAGAATCGTCTCTAAGCATGTTACACACCTCCCTCCAGCATTACTTAAGAGAACTTTGCTCAACACGCAGAGCTTTGACAACACACCCAGCTCTACACCTTGCCTTACAGTGAGCAGCAGAGTTCAACAGGTTACAAGATCTTTAAAACCTGTTTTGCTTCGTAGCTTGCCGTGTGATTTATTGGAACGCCACCTTCCGCCCCCACCTGAGTCACTCGCCCAGAGCACAATCCTGCTGGTGAAGGGTAAGGATAGACCAGGTCCACTCCACTTTGCAAAAGTTAAAATATGCCAAGAGTCCAAGTAAACAACCAAAGAATCGCAAATATTTGGGTGGTTGCTACCCAAAGTGCAGAACTGGTATGTATTTATTCGTAGGTAATAAGGATCTACTGAACACATAATTTATAATTGATAGTCCTTCCCTTGAGTAGTATTTCTTAAGACAGATCACTCTAAATCATTCTTCTGTATTTATTTTATATATTTTGACCTAACTGCTAAAATATTTTATTGATGTAAAGCAAAACAAGCCGTAAATGTCAGTATGAACCCGTAAGTTACATGAATTAAGCAAGAATAAATCAGTAGAGCTTCATGTAATACCCATGTATTTATGTAGAGCACATTTTATTTCTATCACCCTTCATGACAGGCTCCCTAAACCAGTACAGGTGAATCTTCTGCTCTGAAACAAGGCTACTGCGTCAAGACAGCTGGTTTCTGGTATAACTTTCACAGCGAAAGAATGAATGCTAAGTCTTTGTTTAAAAGATTTTTATTAAAGGATATTCAGTAAGCTCTATTATACAGACTTATCTAATCTCAGTAATGAGTTAAAGTGCCATCAGTCAAGTCAAACACACACTGAGAAGCATATTCTCTTCTGTTTAATCCGGGTGAGGTCTTGTGAACTTTGTATGCACACAGTTCATGACATGCAAAGCCCTATCAAGACCGTAATACAACTGTCAACTACGTTTTTAATGAAACGCAAAGGTGGCTGCATATCAAGAAACAGCAAGTTCAGCACACATGAAAATAAAAATACAGCTTGCACAACCAAGTGTATATACTGACTCAACAGCAGCGACATTATTAAAAGAAGTCAACTTTGTGCTCACAGCTGAACTGTATACGGCTCAACAGTTTTGTTCACTGAACCATGGGGCTAACAACAAGCCTTGGAATGGCACTTGGAGGCCTACACAACAGTGTAAGATATCACTGTTTATTTAATTTTTTATTGTGTTGGCTCAAAAAAGACAATCCGTTATTATTATTATGACCTATTTTCAAAAGCTTTTTGCAGAAGTGTTTCACAATGAGTACCCTGCTTTGTCCAGCCCGAATAAGAGTAGTAGAACATGACAAATATGCATATATACTGCAAAACACAGTTTTGTTTAATTTTTATTTGTAAAACATGAGTTTCCAAGCAGATTTAACCAGAAATCACACCCTCAAACTGTATTTCAGACTTTTCTTGAATGCCTGTGTCATTTAAATAAAGACTGTCCTTTATTTCAAAACAGAGTTCCAGCATAAATCACTCCCTTATTTAATACTTACTGAGCAAAGTAGTCTGCACTCCCACAGTATTTAAAGTGAGAATTACACTGTTGCAAATACGCACTGCATAGTTACCTGCATTCTTTTTTGCAGATACCCCCTGGCACTTATTTCAACAAGCCAACCATCACTTCACTGATATCCCACAACTTTCTTGCAACAGAGTCATCCATGGCTTTGGGCAGGAGTTCTTCTTCTTTGCAGTCCCCAAAATATTTTCCTGACACACCTTCGACATCAGGAGAAGAGGCCAAATAAATAGAAGTCTGGGCTCCTTCCAGAGGTGTTTTGAAGAAGGCCCACGACACCAAGTTGAATAGGGGTTTTGCCAGCAAAGGAATATTCACATACCTGCCTAGATTTGTCCTGACCATCCCAGGATGAAGTGAATTGACAGTGACTCCTGTCCCTTCTAGCCGACGGGCTAGCTCCCTTGCAAATAATACGTTAGCCAGTTTACTCCGACTGTAGCAAAAGCTTTTATTGTAACTTATTTCACTGTTCAAGTCTTCAAAGTTGATCTCTCCATATTTGTAAAGCTTTGAGGATACTACAACAATCCTGCTCGGAGCAGAATTTTTGAGGAGGCCCAGAAGAAGGTTGGTGAGCAAGAAGTGACCCAAGTGGTTTACACCAAATTGCATCTCAAAACCATCCTCTGTCTTCATGTATGGACACTGGAATATCCCTGCATTATTTATCAGAACATCCAGCCTTGGCTCTTCCTTTAAACAGGAAAGAAAAAAATCATTCGGTTTTAGAATCGCCATGCAAAACATACTGTTATGCTCAATATTTCTCATTGGCCATTGTTACAAAGAAATAATTTCATTCCTAGTTTTCTGAACTGTAACTTCCTGATAGTCTCTTAAAGCACTGCTGAAAAAAACCCGTTAAGTTGAACTAGCACTACTGAGTACTTGACCCCAGCAGGATGCACATAAAGAAGCATAGGTCTGTATCTACTTTCAATGCAGGCAGACAACACAATTGCTCCTGCGTCTCCAGGAGCAGCTGTTCTACAGCAATTCAGTGATAATTTACCTTTGTGATGCATTTTGCTTTCCTCTGAAAAGTAACCAGTTTATTGCACTGCAAAAGCACACACATTAATTTACAGCGAACCTCAGCCATAGGCAAGGGGTCTACTGTGCAAAACACACAGAAATGTGGAACAAAAAGTGTTAGCCCAAAGAACTAACCTCAGCATTGAAATGAAACCTACAATTTGTACTGTAGACCCACCATCTCACTGGGGTGCTGTCATGAAAAACTTTGCAAAACAATGTTCTCACGATTTTAAGCACTATCTTCTTTTAAAATCATTATACATCATTGTGCTGCTTGGCAAGAACTATGGAGCAGAACGCATCACAGAAAAGTGGCGTGCACGATCCTACACTGAGCAGGTTTCATACAACAATTTGAGTCAAATAGATCTACTCAAGAACTAAGCTGTGTCTACGGGACTGAGGTTTGAAATATTTATCACATGCTCAGCAGATGCTATTTGATGGATCAGTGTTCTGGTTCAGGTTGGTAGAAAACAAAAACTCCAGGAGGTATATTACACTCTACAGAATCAGGAAACATAAGTAATTAGCAGAGATGGTAGTATGGGTAATTTAAATATATGCATAATACATCGTGCACTTCACGCTCCAGCATCCACTAAAAAATTAAGAGCTCTCCAATTTACTCAAACCAGTAACTTTTTAAAAAAATACAGATTAAATTAAGCTGCCTTAATGAGCCCTAAATTCAACACTTTTACCCATCTCTGACGAAAGACCTAAAGTATCACAGGGAATTTTTGCTTGCATGAATCACAAGCAAATGTATTTGCTTTACAGAAAGAGCATCATGAGGTTTCTTTGCTGCTAATTCTTTCAACCCAGTGCAGGGACTGGAAGGCAAATTCAGATCATTTTGATGATAAAAACAGAGAACCTCAAAATGAATTTTGTACTGTTTGCCTTTTATTTAACTGCCATTAGCAGCAATGATACAAAGAGAGCAAATGCCAAATCTGCACTTGGCATTCAGTTAATGATGCTGGCATCGGATCACACAAAACATCCAGTACTTCAACCTCAGAATGACTTCCATGGGATTTGAGTTTGCTCAGTGTTACATACAATTGGGTCCCTGAGGCATGATCCAAAGAGCATCAAACCCACTTCTCCTCTCCACCCACAGGGACATAATGGGTACCATCACTAAACCAGGACAGGACTGAAGAAGTCATGACTGCAGATCAGCTCACTGTAGCAATACTTCTTTCTTCTTCAGAGAAAAACATTGCTTTAGAAACTTTTTGTAGCCTCTGACTGGAGGATTTATTTTGCCAGACTTAACGCTTTCAAGAAACAAGGCCTCCACATGCTATTTTCTGAGACTCCTACATTTAATAATCTATAGTAATGTGATCAGTGCCAAGCCAGCAGCTACTATGACCAAGCGCAACAGAGTGCACAAAACACTGTTTTGATGGGCAATGCTACTGCTTGTAACTTCTGAGCTCACTTTAATTTCCTCCATTTTTCCATGGAACCTCCCAACATCTCAAAATCTTGTAATTTTTGCAGTGAGACTAAGGAGTGAAAGACATAATCACTTGCAGTTGTGCAGAAGAAAGCTCCCACAAATTAAGTTAGGCGGCGGGAGTGCACTGTTTCCCCATCCTGCCAGTATTTAAGTCTTCATCTCAAATGAAAAACCACAAAACCCCGCAAACAAACCAACCTAACAAAACCCCAAATAAACAGCTCCAAAAAAGTGTTACAGGTTAGAGAGGATAAAATAATATGAACTTAGGTGGAACAGCTCTTGAAAGTATTTCTTGAACTCACATTTCTTGTCATTCAGCTGCTTCTGGAATTATTTTGAAAATGAAAGTTAAAGCCAGGTGTTGGCAGCACTCTGCAGATACATGCATTCTCTTCATCCATTTCTCACTCAAAGTCACTTGTACTGGCTTTACCAATAACGAGATGCAAACAAATTCACACTTTTTGATATTGATAAAAGATATCATTCTTAGAAGTTAGACAGTATGTTTCTATTTTTGTGTTTATTATGCATGTTTTATATCTTTTCATTATATGCATATTTTCCCAGAACACTGAAGCAAGGTTAGACCTTATCACTGGATTCATATGTACAAATGCATATGACTACAAAGAGCCCCATTAAAGAACTTAACATTGAATTTTCTGCAGACATTTAAGTTTTAGAAGAGCTATTTGAAAATTAATGCAGTGAAGTCCCTGGTTTTGTCCCTCTTACAACAGCATCAGAGCATCTTTCAAGTACTTAACAAGCTCTTGTCTGAGCCGCAGCAGAACTTACTAAACCTGGCTTCCCAAGGCTTTGTCTCTCATGGCCTGAATAGCTACATGTGGCGAGATAAGAGTCCCAAACGATGCTTTTTGTGGTAACGGAATAATGCCTCCAACGGTGCCTCCCTCTGCTCTCTCGTGTCTAATAATTCTGCTGAACTCATGTACTGGCATCTCTATCAGGTGAATCAACTGGATGTCCCCGTTCTCCTTAAATTCGGGAAATCTGCAGATGCAGAAACTTTATATATTCAAAAATGTCTGCCTACTAAACTCAGCCAGCTAGCACTGGCCAAGAGATTCACAACGCACGGAGGGGACAGTCTAGAGAGGAGGCACACGGATGGCTGGAGCTGTGAGCAGTGCACTCATGTGAAACTTTAATTTTCTGGAGACAAGGGTGAGCTGTAACACCAATTTAAAGCAACCAAGGCAGGTTAAGGTAGAGTTAACTAAGAGAGAAAGGAAGACAAACCATCTACCTCAGAGAAACAAGCGTTTCCTTTTCAGCACAGAAAAGAACTAGAGTAGTTTGGACTAGAACAGCCCAAACTAGTAAGAACTTTACGCATCCAAGTGCTAATTCACGGCCAGTTTACCCACGCCCTCCTCGCCCTCCCTGCGGTCAGCTCGGCAACACGCCGTACCCCCAAGCCGGGCTCCGGGCAGCAGGAACGAGCTCCCCGCACCCAGGGACCCCAGAGCGCCGGGTCCCACCGCCGCCACGTCCGCACCCGGCTCACCCACCCCGCGCCCTCCGCCCTTTACCCGCCGGCGTCCCCGCGGCCGTGCGGGAGCCGGCAGGCCCCGGTAGGCCTCGGCAGGCCCCGGCAGGCAGAGCCCCGCAGCCGCCCCGGCCGTACCTGGAGGACGCGGTGGCAGAAGGCGCGGACGGAGCGCAGGGAGGCCAGGTCCAACTCGCGGACCACCAGCTCGCCGCCGCCCTCGGCCTCCGCCCGCTCGCCCACCTCGGCCCGGATCTCGCGGGCCGCCCGCTCGGCCCGCGCCCGGTCGCGGCAGCCCATGATGACGCGGGCCCGCATCCGCAGCAGCTCGGCCGCCGCCGCCCGACCCAGCCCGCTGTTGGCCCCCGTGATGATCACCGTCTTGCCCCGCATGGAGGCCCTGTCCCCGGCGGCGGCCCGGGCCGCGCCCCGCAGCCAGCGCCAGGCGACCAGGAGGAGCCCCCCGCCCAGCGCCAGCGCCGCTGCCGCCGAGGCCATCCCGCCAGGCCGAGCGGCGATCCACCCCAAGCGGCCGCCCCGCCACGCCGGCCGGCCGGCGCCGGGGCTGCGTCAGGATTGGCCAGGCGCGCCGCGGGGCATTGTGGGGATTGTAGTCCGCCGGCCGGCTCCGAGAGGCGCTTGATGAGCCTACGGGCTATTGAGCCCGAGGGCAGCCCAAGGCAAGCTGCGGGTCGTGGTCAGAGTTATCTCTGCAGGGATGCTGCCGCCTTCCCCGACTTGCAAATAAAACGCCGCGGGACGCCCCAGCATGAGGATGTCCATCCGTCCATCCGTCCGCAGGGCCTTTCGCTAACAGCAATGTCCCTGCTGGTGAACGAGATGTACCCGGGGCTGCCGTGTGGTGCCGAGGCGAACTGGACCCACACCGGCGCAGAACTGCCCGTGAAACCCCGACATGTCCGAGCCGGTTCTCGGTTTTCATCCCATGCAGACTCCTGAAGCGTGGGAGGGAGAAAGGTGGCAGGCCTGGGCCAAAATCAAACCAGGGACTAACGGTTTTTAACCTTCTAACGATTTTAGGAACAGAAAGCAATGATAGCAATTCAATGACACAGAGAAGGCTGAGTTCTAGGGGCCAGGAGCGTTTCCCTGCTTGCTAGTAGAGATTTTACCAAACTGTTTTATTAACATCTATCCGTCTCACAGAGGTCTCTGTCACAGGGCAGACGGACATTAAGGGCACCTGTCGTATTTCATTACTGGTCTTTGAGTCTCACGGCAGATCAAACGCTGCCGCAAAAGCCACGTTCAATTCTTCCTGCCGTGGGTCAGTAATAGGCCCGAGTTCAGATTTAGGAATAAGATAGGGACAACGAGGATAGACCAACACGGATTAAGAGAAGTTCAGGATCAGGACTAGGGGCCAGCACACAGATGAGTAGAGTCCAGGGAGTCAACAGTCTGTGGGGAACACCAGAAACAAGCTGGGTTGATCATGAGCATGTCTGTCTTGAGTCAAGACCTAGCACGTTTGGGGAAATAACTAAGAAACCCAAGAGGAAACGCATGGACCTTTCTTCAGGTTTCTTGTGGCTGGTCTGCAGGAGATAACCACTTGCAACAGTAACCTCCATTTAACTGCCACATGTTGATGCTGCCCACAGTCTGTTCACATCGCGGCAGTCTGTCCTAAGGCTAACTTCAGCTCGTCTCACAGCCAAAGAGATGCGTCAGATTCTTCTGGACGTATCCTTACCATGCCTCCTCTAACTGTCCGTCACACTTCCCAGGCAGTTTAACAGGCTGTATAGGTGCCACATCTAAACACACTGGATTCACTGAGAGACCTCTTCTGTCTTTGTCTGCACCACAGAAACTCTTTTTCTCTTAATTCTTGGCTCTTCACTCCATTGTGAAACTCATGGCTATAGCACAGTGTATTTTAACCAGGCCACACCACTGCGTCTGCTTATGACAGGGATGGCTTTTGGCATCCTTAACCTGATGTAACAGCAATAACCAGTTTGAGGTGTTCTTCCATATACTCTGCTCAGGGTAAATAATACCTTTGGGAGGTGATGGAGCCACGCTCACCTCTGCTGCATAATGATCTTTCAGCCAAGGACCACAAGAAAGGGACAGTGGCTGCCAATGAGATACCAAAATAAGCGAACCAGGAAGCTCCCTGTTAGAGAACAGATTCATCCTGTAAAGAATCTGCTATTCAGCATCTGGCAGTGGGGACTCTGTCAATCATCTCTGATACGTCTACTACTTCAGAAGACTGTGAATGTGTCAGAGAGGGTGCTGCCTGGGGGTTCCTGCCTGGGTCCATCAGTGGTCAATCCAGCCTTCAGTGCAAGGAGAGCTGTGCACAGGAGCTCACAGCTGACAAGTGATCAGAAGATGCTCATCTACGTGAGGGTGACATATGCATTCAGATGTTGTTGGTCTCATATACTACTGAGCAGTGTAACTGAAAGTTATTTTTTCACCTAAGACATTAACTTGCTTTACTGCTTGCTCTACTCAAGTGCTGCACTGGAGTGGATGGGTGTGTTCCGTTTTGCAATACTATATGTCAGAGCAGGTTACAGGATCTGGCAGAGGAACCCAAGGGAGGTACCTGAGGATCCTCCTCAGGATGTAGGAGCCCTCTGACTCCCGACTCCTTAGAACAGTCCAGGAACACAGGAGGACATGTGTTGGAACACACATGATGATGATCATGTCCAAATCTTCATCCGAACTACTTTGTTTCCTCCATATGGGTGTTTCACTATGCATGACATGCTAGCCTGGAAACTGAAAGGATGTCTTGGAGGTGCAAAGGAACTGAGGAATGCGGGTTTATCGTGTCTTGTTAGGTGGTGATAGGTGTCCAACACGCTCTGAGGACATCTTGTCCTGTAAAAAAAAAAAAGTAAAAAATAATCAAGTCATCTTCTGGGTCTAATTTCCAACAATTTTGTCCATGGAGATTGGTAGCAGTAGGAGACATTCCTATTTGTCTTACCTGGACTCTTCACTGTGATGTTGTGCATGAACCTGGAAGCCAGAGCAACAAGGACTGACTTTGCTTGACGAGGCTCTGTTTCCACACAGAATTCAGGGATTGCCATTAATCCTCTCCCAGGTTTTGGCTTGGATGACAGTTTCTTTTTCATGAGTCTGTCTTCCAGTGTTATAAATAGGCTGACAGACAGGACAGTCCAGAACCATAGGACTCTTCTCTATTTCCCCTATTGAATAATACTATCCATTCATGAGTTGCTAGGGCATCAATTCATGGTATCCTCATGAGCATGAGAAGCAAGGGGGTTTGTTTGTTGTGTTTGTTTGTTTTGTTTTGTAGACTGGAATGCTATTAAGAGACAATTCTGGTCTACGTCTACAAAAATAGAAAACCCTTTCCCTCAGCTCCCATCCCATTTCAGAGGATTTTCTTGAAAATTATTATTATGGTCCACCAGCCAAGCTGTGCCTTGGAGCAGCAGACAATAATTGTAACAGGCAGAGACTACTTGGCAAGCCCGAGTCTCCCCCAACTTAGTCTGGAAAGCACTTGCATAAACGAATGAGACTCCACTCACCCAACATGCTGCCAGCTGCATATGCAGAGCAGCAGCTGCCAAGCCTGGGACCATTGCCTGACAATTAAAAGGCAGCGTACAATCTGAACAAAGATCTAGGGGCATTTTGCTCAATTAACTTAGCAGAAGCGATTGTGGACCTGAACATCAACTTCTGGACTTTAATGACAATTTGAAGTCTATGAATAAGAGTGTAAATACTACTACGTAAATTTAATATATGAACTCTTTATTTCTCTTCACACATGCCTTAGTGCTGTCAGGAATGACACTGAAAGAGGTAGCTCCCTAGTACCATGTGTGTAGAGATCAAAAAAGGTGTAAGAAACTATAGCCTGGCCAGTAGGTGGTTTTTGTTTGCTGTAGGTGGATGGGATAGGTGACGGGAAATAAAGGTAAACATAACAGGTCAGATGATTCGGTTTCCAACTTGTTCACTGATTTACATGCTCACCCTGTCAGGCATGAGACACTCACCTTCGGAGTCCCACAGGGATCACGGATCCCATAAGACCTTTTCAGTATCAGGTCTGAATTGCTATATTCAATGGGAGTCAAGTGGCAGCAATCTTTGACCAGCGTATATCCTTTATGTTTTTTTACACCCAACATCTATAGCTCTAACAGCACATGGATGAAGTATGACTGATCCATGTTCTGCTCCAACAAGGCAGGACCAGTGTTCCTGAAATTTGCAGCCATGCTTTTGTGGTGAAGGTACGCATGCAATTTATATTTCACAGCTGAGGAATATTCTTGTATTCCCTGCTGATTCTGAGCTCTCACATAAAAACATCTGCTAATAAGATTTTTTATAATCTCCATTTGGCAAGGTAACTCTATCCCATCCTGGCAGACAATGACCAGGCCTCAGTTATTCACGTCTTCCTCACCTCCTGGCTGGGCTGGGAAATGTGACACGTTTTGGGCACAAAGCCTTTAGCACTTACGAAATTCCAAGTATACCAGAAATCTGCAGTGCAATCCCATCAACAACACATGGTGGTGTGAAGACATAAAAACCTTTCTAATGGTCTCTGTTCGAGTTCCATGCAAGATCAAGGCTTTCACCTTTGTTTTCAAAGAACTTTGTGGTTTGGACCCAGAGCATTTAAAAGATTGCTTATGTTTCTTACAGGGAGACCACAATTAACACAATGCCGCTTTCTGCGGTAACAGGACAGTTCATCCGGACAGAAGGCACCAAACTTTCTCAGAGACTAACATGAGATTCTGGAGTGAATTCCCCCAGGAACCACACATCATCACAAGACTTCACCAACTTCTACTCCCACTGCAAAGCACATTCTTTTGGTTTTGTCTCTTCTGGTATAAGTGCAGCAACGATAAAAATAAAACAGGACACTTGTTCCACTAGGGAGAGAAAGACAACACCACCTGACAGATGTTAGTTGTGTCATCTGGAAGGCACTCAGATACATGGATGACACTGAGATACAGGAACTTAGCATAAAAGAGGTAGAAGAGACCTATGGTGTAAATTTACACGAATTCATGTTGCAACAGGCATCTGTCCCCTGGAAACTCGTGTGAGGTTGCCAGACTGAGTTCATGCAGTTCACAGAACAGCTGTAAATCCTAAGTGAATCTATTTAAGAAACAAGTAGTTCCATCAACAGCATTATTTCATAGAACTATACAACCATGGAATGGTTTGGGTTGGAAGGGACCTTTAAAGGCCATCTAGTCCAAGCCCCCTGCAACGAGCAGGGACATCTACCACTAGATCAGGTTGCTCAGAGCCCCGTCCAACCTGACCGTGAATGTTTCCAGGGATGGGCTGTGTTTTCAGGGTAGATTCTCTGCTGTTACAAAGGTATGCTCTAAAGCTTCAGTCTTTGTCCCAGTCAAGATACTCACAGCATCTCCGAATTCTGCCCAGGGATACTCAAGTGTCCTTTAGACCTCTAGGTCTCTGTCAAATTTGGCTGAAAGTGGTCACTTCTGGTTCTAAATATTCGGGGGAGGGAAGAGACACAGAAATGCTGATCACATAAACTGTTTGTATAGGGAAGTACACTAAAACCTCTACATGGAAAAATAACTACTTTCCGTAAAGCCAGCTTTATTAGAATAGGAATACAATATACAAAAATAAAGTGTTCCTGTAAACACAAGATCAAATAAGCTAACATTTCACTGGAAGCCGAAACCTTGTAATAACAAACCTACTGAACACATCTTTAACAAGCAAACCACCAACAGATAAACGCTTGCATGTAAACTGTGCTTTTGGTAACTTCTGAAATAACCATCAAGGACCAGCATTGCAGAATGATTTTTGTTATAAATAACCCATCGACAGTTTTTTAGAGAAAATGTAACTGTTCTCTCTGTCTCTCAAAATATGTCTTAAGCTATAAAAACAGTACAAATCTTTTCCTAATATGAAAAACACAGCCTTAGATACAAACATGTAAAAAACCTAAACTGCTTCAGAATGCTACTAAAATAACTCTATTAAAAACTTACCTATACTAAAAATATTTCCTTTAAAGGCTGGTCTAGCCAGAAGTTAAATCTTTAAACACAGTGCTTACAGTATACAAATATAGAGGTTTTTAGACACAACTGTTGGCATATTAGAGGCTGGCTGACTTAAGAATCTTATTATTAATGATGCCATCCAGTCATGCAGATTTGTTGTATTTCTGAGCAATGCCATAGGGCACATGTGCAGCTATGGTGCCTAATTTCTGTGCTCCTTCGATGTGAAACATCTGGTCGTCAAAGAAAATGTGAGGGCGGATTTTCACCAGGACTGGTCCTTTAGGAGCTCCTGCTAGGAAAAGTGCCTCATCAATCTCTAGGCCCCAGCTACGAAGAGTCTTCAGCACTCTGGCTCCAGAGCTCGCCGCGCTTCTGGCTGTGACCAGGAAGGTTCTTATGGGACAATTTAATCGTTCATTTTTTGCATAGAACTTCTTCTGGAGTTTCCCTAGGTCTTCCAGAAAACCTTTCAAAGGACCCTGAGTACAAAAAAACAGAAACACATTTAGTATTTGTCCACAGCTCCCAAAATCATTCTTTTATTTTATTCCAGACTGCCAGTTACAGTGCTAGGCTACTCAACAATTCTCTGTGTAATGTGTCCAAATGGGTCTGCACCCTCAGTAGGAACTCACAAATTGGAAAAAAGTTAAAACCATAATCCTACATGGTATGATCAGCAGGAAACTGATTCTCACTAAAGCTCACAAGATCTCTTAAAAATCTAAAACTATAGTCTTTAATACAATGTTGCTTAAAAACACTTAACTTTTTTTATTGTAAACCATGAGGTGCAAATTTTTTTTCTGTGCAAAAACGAGTAAGAGACCTAATTGCATAGACATCACTGAACTCTTCCCAGATTAATGACAATGTAAGAACTATACTCCAATTAAAAGCAGTAAATGATAGTTTGGGTCAAATTGCCATATGCTGCACTGTCCAGTACTTTCATAAATCAAGCTTTTATTCCGAATTTATACTATTTTTAAGAATGCAGAATTGGTCTTTCAGTTTAAGCTAATGTTAAAATATTTGTGGTTTTTACACAAATGGCATAGTTCTGCTTGGGAATAAGCACAGATATCGCCCTGTTTCAATAACCAGAATATCCCAGTGTTTGAAATTAACATTACCCACACACTCTGATTAAAAAAAAAAAAAAAAAAAAATCAAGGAAATCAGTAGTAGCCTTTCCTTTTTCTAACGATACAATTAAAATACAACTGTACATCACTGTCTTATATCTGCAGTTCTCTCACTGAAGTGGGAGATCTGGTGAAAGGACTGCAGTGGTGGGGTGGGCTCTTTCATGTCAAACATGCACTTTAAAGATTATCCTTGGAAAAGGAAATACACAGGGCAATCAGCTTCCACAAAGAAGAATACATACACACTGGGGAAACTGGAGAAATAGAGCAGCAATGAGAATTAACAGATGTCTTGAAAACTCACTGATTCCAGAAGTACAAACCTGTGCAAGAGGCTTATTTTCATTCAGCTGTTCATGTTCAAAAAATCTATCTAGTCCTTGCTCTTTGACGATCTGTTCTGATTCATCAGAAAAGAGAACCGCATCCCCATCGAATGCCACCCTCAGCTGCGTATCCGAGTAAGCGACGTCTTTGTTGGCAGTGAACATGGTAGCTGATGCGATGCCTGAAAATGGATCAGAGAACCTCAGTTAGCATGTCCTGCAAAGTCCTTCTGTCAGCAGTTCGGTTCCAACGACTTCTCTGTGGTGACCGTTGTATCTGGTGAGCAGAAACGATCACAAAAGCTAATTAGTAATGGCAGTTCTGTAACAGACATGCATGGAAGCTGTCCCACTGACAGAACTCCTTAGAGATGCTTCCTTCCACTTCCATATAGGAACACACAAAATCGCTCCCCAAGGTGTGCTACAAATGAGACAAAGCAGGAAATCGCAAGGAGACTGTTGTGTCAAACTATTTTCTATTTTTTAACAAAACACAAAAGTTGATTTGTAAGTCGTATCAAAGCGATGACTCCATTCAAACAGAAGTTGAATAGAGGCACGTAGATGTGCATGGGAGAAGACAGAAAGGTGTGACAAAGGTACAGGGTGATTAAGTTGTCATTATCAGCAGGCTGAAGGGTTAGAGAAGAACAACACAGAGAAATAACCTGACTTTATTTGACTAAGCAAAAATAAGTGATAAGCTTGTACCATACAAAGTTGTGACTGCATTCAATGAAGCAGCACTACTTTCTGTGAAAGACACACAATATATTCATTTTTTAACAAGCTCAATGGAGGGGTAACAAGAGAAAGTCAAGTCAAACCTGCTTCTATAGCTTCTTGCACTTTTTCAGAGTCTGCTGAGAGGTACAAGTTCGTAAGATATGCAGTCAGGTAACCAACAGGGCTTTTTCCTCCCGTCATACAGAAACGCTCAATTGTCAAGCCTAAAGTAAGAACAGCACAACAAGGTGTGACTCTGCCTCCACACTACAAACCTGTAAAAGGAACCCACAAAAAGCTACACTAGCCTACAGCCGACAGTAAACTTAAAAAAGAAAAATATCTTCACTGTAATTTCAACAAGTTAGACAACTTGAACTGACTACCATGTTTGATCAGCTCTTCCTCCGTGAGAATTAAAAAACAAATCCCTCTAAGACAGCAGAATAACTGCTGTGAAGGTATAAGTATAGGGGGCATAAATACCAAACAACAAAAAGTTTAAGGACTTCTTCTCAGAAATTAAGATTCACACCTGAAAAGTTAAATCTAGAGCTTTTGACTAAAATCTGTTTAACACTATCTCACTTACACTGACACCGAAAAATAAATATCATCCTCTGAGGAATGGGTGTCAGTATCAAAGAAGCTGCTTTTACCAAGGTCAGAATAGGAAAAAAAAAATTAATTCATTTTATTATGTAACAGCAGGCAGTTCTACAAGGTAGTATTTATTTTACTTACCATAGTGATTGATGCTGTTTATCAGTCTCACTCCCACTTGGGCATGGTTATTAGTCATCAGAACAATATCAAATCGTTCTTCATCATCAGGGTACAGCTCAAGAAGCCGGGCATTGACATGCTCCAGTGCCTGCAGGTTACAAATGTGGTAGTCAACAGACAAGTGGAATGTGCCTCAGTTCTTAATCGCTGTGGGCTTAGTGACAGGACTGACTTGAAGGAGAATGTGAAATACCCGATAGTTTAACTCACTGAACTTGTTCTATTCCTTTCTGCTCTGCTGCTCCCAGCAACCATTTGACTGGGTTCATTTGAAGGGAAGCAAGTAAGTTTCTTTTGCAGAGTTACAGAATTTAGTTTTATCATGGAAATCCTTTTTCTTGTGACACCACGATCACAGAATACATCAATGCATCACTGAACATTATGACAATCCCTATTAATCTTTTTTTTTCTTGTCCACTTGAAACTTGGACTTTACTTTCTTGTCTACTTGCAAATTATTCTTGTGAAATCAAGGAGAACATGTAAAGGAATTTATACATGCAACTACTTGTTTTGCATGCACAAATGTAAATTTGGGTGACATACTTACACAAAGATTTACTGACACTGTTCAGGTGGTCAGGTGTCAAAGGCTGTCTTTAAGTAATGATTACAAAATCACACCCCGTCAAACATGATTACCTTCATGATATCTAATTGCAGAACTCAATGAGACAGATTTTGATTCGAGATCTCTTTAAAGATAATGCTCCAACATGTTATATCCACAGTTTGGCATTCTTATTTCCTTGACCTTCCATCGGCTCGTCTCTCTCTGTATCCATCTGTTCTCTCATGTAATTTAGAATCTTATCCCTTTGGAGTAAGACTTGCTTTTTGCTCTGCTTCGGGACCTTGGCCCTTGATTGGAATTCCTTGGGACTATGGCAATAAAGCCAACAATGAATCATGAAATGAATGCAAGATGGGTTGATTTTCATTAAGATGCTTAAAAAAATCAGGCCAGTTGTTAAGAATTAAAAAATAGATTTCATAATTAAATTCTGGGAATCTCACTTTAAAAAGCGTGGCTCTGTCATATGGGGCTATGCTTACAAAAACTGCAAGTGAGAGCCTAGTGTAAGGCCCAGGAAAAAAATCTTGGAATGTGGTCATAACCCCTTTTGCTGTTCCTCAAGAACAATTTCCAGGGTGACAACGAAAGCAAGGAAAAACTAAAGCTGACCAAAATAGAAAAAAAGGTTCATTTCTGAATAAAGTCATTCAAATAATATCGAACCAATGGAGTCTTTAATCACAGTAGTCCTATTATAAGTGAGACATGAAAATGGAATCAGGAACTAAGATGTTTTGGTTTTCTCTTGTTTCTTCTGGGCGGAGGCTGCAACCAACTTTACACAACTCGGGAGCCCACCTCCACTGAAAATGGCCTTTGAAGGGCGGGCGCCTCACGGGCCGCTGCCCGGCAGAAGACGCGGGGTGCTCCTCACCCACCCCCGGGCGCGAAGCAGGGACCCGGGGGGTACAAACCGTGACGCCGGGGGTAAAACTCCGGCCCCTGGCGATGCGAGCGGTACCGGGATCTCCCGCAGGCCTCCGGCATCAGCGCCGGCGGGAGGGGAGGAGGGGAGGGGAGGGGAGGAGAGGGAAGGGGAGGGGCGGCCACAAGGCCGGGCCCCGCGCCGCGATGCGGGGACGCTGCCGGGCTCCCCGCCCGAGGCCAGCCCTCCGCCGGGGGAACAGGTCCCCAGAGGGCTCCCCTGGGCAGGAGGCTTCGGGCTCCTCCTCTTCCCCAAATTCGGGGTTGCGGCATCCTCCGCGCCGGCCCGGCCCGGGTACCTTGACGAAGTAGAAAGCCGGTCCGGGTTTGAGGGTGACGTTCTCGTTGTTCTGCTGATGCTCCACGTACTTCTCCAGCCCCTGCTCTTCGTAGATCCGCCGCTCCGCCACCATGTCGAAGAGGGCTCGGGAGGAGACGGCCACCGTGATGGCGTGCTGGGGCTTGGGCTGCGGAGGGAGCGGAGGGTAGCGCCGGCCGGCAGCCCCCCCAGCCCTCAGCCTCCCCTCCCGGCCCGCCCGCACTCACCGGCCGGGGTCTCTTGGAGACCAGGTTGTCGTAGGCAGCCTTGGCCGCCGCCCAGTCCCGCTCGGCCTCCTGCAGCCGGGCCTCCGCCGCGTCGCCGGGCTGGGCCTCCTCCGGGCCGGAGCCGGAGCCGCTCATGGTTCCGGGCGCGGCGGGGAGCGGGCGCGGCCGGAGCCGGCGCTGGCGACCGGGAAGCGGTGGCGGCGGCCGCTGCCCCGCCCCGCCCCACCCGGGCTGGGGGAAGTCATCCGGGAGCGGGCTTTCCGTTTCGCTCCGCCGCGCCCGGGGCCGCCCGGCCCTCCCCAGGCACGGCACGGCCCGGCCCGGCCCGGCCCGGAGCAGCAGCGGGGGCCTCTCGCACCCCGGGGGTGCGCAGGAGCCGGAGCCGCGGCCCTTCCCGCGGCCGGGGGGGGACGGCGGGGCGGCAGGGGCCCCGGCCGCGCTCCGCCCTGACACCCGCTGCCCCTTCCCGTAGCGCTAGTTAATGCCGGGCTGCAGCCTCCAGCGCTGGGTTCATCTACAGCGTTAGAGATTTGTTATTAGATGCGGTGGCTTAATTGATTTCCCGTTAACTGCAGCAGATTTCCAGGAGGTTTCTTACGTAACACAGCAATAACGTTTCTAGCGATAAAGATGGAGCGGCCGTCGTTGACCTGGGGTCATTTGTTCCACCCTGCAACGCTGAAAGTGCCTTTTAGAAACGGTAATTTGGGCCGCAGTGTCGCGGGCGTGTGCAGAACGTGCAATGAACTGCTATTCTGGCATCTGGTTTGAGCGGTCCTAAACCCCAGAGTCCCACACGGGGCTGCCGTCCTGCCGCTCCGCTTATCGCTGCCCTGCTCTGAGCCGTGGCGGCTGCTTGACTCCTACACACACCTCTGAAACACTGCCGCTGCGGTCTCGCTTGTCTGAACTGTGCCAAAGGTCCCCAAACTGGCGAGCTGGAGGAGAGAGTGGGGAGCGAGGAAGGACGCGGATTTTCTCCTGAGCTAGGATGGGGTCTGGCACAGTGGACCCACGGCCTTGGCAGTGGTCAGTAGCCGGCGACTCAGGGGTATCTGTGCGTCACAGCACACGTAAGCACCATCCAAAGGAGCCTCAGCATCTGAACATTGCTTCTGACCATGATCACTGCATAATCTTTGTCAAATTGTCAGGCTTTTCTGCCTCCATCCAGTCTCCAAAAAGAAGCGTAATTATTTTTGCTATTTTTGCCTGTTTTGTTCGCTTTTTTTTTTTAATGTGGCTTCCCAGTGAAAGAAGGCTTATGTGATTACACCATCTGTCCCTAGTGATGTTCAGCTGCAAACAAATTTGACAGAAGGATAAAGATCTCTAAGAGATTTAAATTCTTAAAATGTTTAATGAGAATCAGCAGCAGCATGCAATTTGTTGCCCTGCTGGACAAAGCATTGTAGTGCAAATGCAGCATATTTATCTGCTTGTTTTTCTGCTATGTGATAGCAAATGAAAACTCTCTGGCTGATCTGCCGTCTGCAAATCTGCCACGTTGCCTGTTGCCCAGCTAACCTGGGAGGGATCTGGAAGCAGGAAAGTGGTGGGAACTGGGAGGTTAGACTAGCTGAAAAATGGGAGTTGACTGTACTGGGGAAGGGGAAATGGAAGAAGGAGGTAGAAGGAGACCATACTGGGGAAGGGGTACTGGAAATATGAGGTAAAAGGGGGGGAACTGGAAATGAGAGTAGTGTATTAGGAAGACAGATGTGAAAAGACAAGTTAGGATCGTTGTAGGGGGCTGTTGTCATGGGAAGATGCACAAGGCATAACACAAATCTGAACAAATCTGGTTTTAGTAGTTCTGCTGCTGATAGATGTGCTGCTTTTCCCTGAATTTTGATCCTGAATACTTCATTCCAGTGTCTGTACTCAGAGCTGTAGTGTGACACGTGCCACTGAAGACACCTGCTCGCCTTCCTGCAGTCAGGTCAGGCACATCCCCACTTTCCAACCCTCTTTTTTGTGAGCGGCTGCAAGCCTGGCACCAGGCTGAGCAGCCAGGACTGGGAGAGGCTGGAAAAATGATTCCTGGTCCCAGTCGTGATTGCTGTCCTTCTCAGAGTCTTCAGCATCAGTCTGAGAGGTGATCTCTAAGAAGAGGCTATCCATGCATCTGTTCCTGGATGCTGTGGAGCATTAAATACTGCAGGTGGGTCCATTGCACTTGGAGAAGAGGGGAAAAGAACAGGAGGAATCAGGAACCATTTCTCTGGTGATTGCAAAGCTGAACTGTCATCTCCTATGGCAATACATTTCCCAGAGCTGTGCCCAGGTTGAATGTTTGTCATGCTGTGTTCGCCACCACCCTGCATCTACCCAGAAGAAAAATCAGAGCTCCTCACCTATATTCTTTGTTTTTATTTTTGTTCTCCCCTCGCTGTCTGCCCAGAAAAAGACTCATCACTCAGGTGATGAAGACTCCTTTTAACCCTTGCAAGACACCTGAAAACTGAATGGATGGTAACTTGGTACTGGGCTCCAGCAGCGCTGTGGAAGTGCTGCTGCTGAAAGCAGTGCTATCCTAACATAAATATTTTGCTCTCCAGACCCACATGGTATGTCTACACAGCCCTCAGCTGTGTGAACATATGCACTGAACTGAAATGTCTCTGTTCTGTGCTCGGTTGCTTGCTGCTGACATACTCTCCATTTCCTCTTTTGCTGGAGATTGTGAACTGAGGCCCTAACATGAAAGCTTTCCAGCTTCAGCACCTTATAAATGAAATCTTGACTTTCCAAATGCAAAGCGTAGCAGCCTTATCTACATCTAAAAAATGTAGTAATGCCCATGGGGTTCCAGGAAAGAGCTTTGTCTTGCTTTTACTAAATCTCCCGGGGAGTCTGAGAAATAGGAATGGATCCAAAATTGAATGACTTTGTGGTTTCCAAGCTAAGCTAGAAAGGAAAGGAATTTTCTACTGCCACCTATTAATTTGTAGGGAATTTGCATTTAAAAAAACAGAAAAGAATGTGTGTTGCTATCTTTGTATATAGAGGGTTTTTTTATAGTAAATGTGCAGCAAAAGTTAGTCATGCACATACTCTGAAGTCTGTTATAAGTAGCGGAATAAAAAGAAAGTTCCTCTGTCTGAGCTGTCAATATTTTTCCTATGTTAAGAACAACGACTAAGTAAGATTTATACGTTCTTGCTCAAGAAGGAGTTCAAAGTGTATTTCTAACAAAAAAAAAAAAGTGTTTTTTTCTTCTTCTTTTGCTACCTACTTCTTCTTCACATCTGGAAAGATGTGAAATATTTCCAAACATTTAAAATAGTGAGAGGCAAGGAAAAGGCTCTCCAGGGAAGGATTTTTTCTCCCTTTAGATATATAGATCCTAGTAAGTATTGTTCATGATTACATCAGAAATATGTAGACTCCAGGGCCTAACCCTCCCAGAGTCATGTCAGGGTCACTTCAGAGTGTGATTGCACTGACTTTTACTTTGTATATGCATTGTGATTATCTGTGCTGAGACCCCAAGGCTCGTAGCATAAGTGTGTGTTCCCAGAAGGAAGGAACCCAAGAAGAGCTTTGATCTAGGTCAGTCTGCTATGGCAAAATGTGTGGCAACACTGTCACATTATAGCTGACCTGCCAGATAAATACTTTGGAAAACCCTCCTGTTCGTAGATGACATAAATACTTTTAGTGCAATCCTAGAATTCAAGACTTGATTCATTAAAACAGTTAACAACTGTTTTCTATATGTTTCTTACAAATCCTCAGTATGGATCTGAGACAGTCTATATTCCTTTGGTTGCCTGCCTCCTGTTGATCAAACTTAGTCTAACATGGGCAGAAATGAGAAAAACGCAGTTGATTTGGGCCAAAGATGTGCATGGTGAAGCTGCATCATGCCTTGAAGGCATATGTATGTACACTGATGAAATCCTCCTGTTGCGTCAAAGTATTCACTTTCCCTTTTCCTCTCACGATGCTTTCTAGTTCATCTGACAGTCGTTCAGGTTGTTTTGGTCCATCCTCAGCAGTGTTTTTCATTCTCTCTCTCTTCTTCCCTCTCCTTTACTCCCTCTGAGTTTGTGCAGGGAACAAGAAAACATAAAACTGTGACATCATGTTGTAATCTCTGGCCACCGCCTTGTGTTTTTCCCTGGCTTTGCTTTGCTGCTGGTCTTTCTTTAATAATATATTCCTTTGCAACAGCCACATAAATTACCTAATGGCATAGATCTTATGTTGTTCTGTGGTGATCTATTCCATCTCCATCACTTTGAGCATGACTCTTTCCAGTGTTCATGTGACAAGTTAGGTGACAAACGACACTGAACCCAGCACAAGTACAGAGGATTGCTACAGAGGAAGCATGAGGTTCGCTGACCTGTGATTTCTTTTCCCTGAGCACTCCTGTTTAACTATTGCAATGCAAGTTTCATTTCTCGTATTATTGAAGTTTTCTCATCCTTAATGTTGTCAGTCAACAGTCAAGTTGTGTCTTTCGCTTTTTGGAGATTTCTTCTCTCTAGAGGGCTTAATATAGTTTTTCCTAGGAAAATATAATCTATCACATATGTTTGTGGAACAGAATTGTCTTCCTAACTCTTCTGAGCTGAGCAACAAATTATGAGCCTATTCTACCTCAAGGAAGGTTCATCACGTAGTTGCAAGATTTCAGAACAAATCAAGTAGAATTCTGAAATTTAGAAAAAATAGCATTTTTACCTAGATGCTAACTAAAAAGGTAGGAAGTCAGCACCTTAGCTCCAGCACTGAATATGGCTGCCCCACCTAGTAGCTTGCCATAAGAAGAACTAAGAAGCATTCAGTGACTTCTCTTACAATAGAGCAGGAGTCCAGTTTCAAACAATCCTGACCATCTCGCCAAGAAGAATGTGGAATATGACAAAGACGACAAGAGTACGGTCTTGTTGATGGTCAGAAAAGGCTGAACAAAAGGCACATATGCTATCACAAAATAATTACATTGGTGTTTTTTGAGTGAGAAAAGAATCAGTAACCAAGTCATACCTTCTGTATTAAAGAAAAAAAAGGAAACCCAAAACAGTAACAATAGCAATAATAATAGGTTTGGCTGGTCAGTATTTGACTTTGCAGTACTGGAATTACTCTGTAGGCA
Source organism: Opisthocomus hoazin (assembly GCF_030867145.1). NCBI lineage: Eukaryota > Metazoa > Chordata > Aves > Opisthocomiformes > Opisthocomidae > Opisthocomus > Opisthocomus hoazin. The sequence goes on from NC_134415.1 coordinate 120,095,934, forward strand.
CTTACAGAACACAGTAAAAAAAAAAAAAAGAAAAAAAAAGATGAGCTGCAGGAAGGTTTGTCCCTGTTCCAAGCTTAAACAGAAGAATATTTGCATTACAAAACAACTACACGTGAGAGTGAAGGTGGATAAACTATGCACGCAAACCCTATGGGGTTCTTAGCTCCTACTGAATAAAAAGTACAATGTCATGAAAAATTTTAAGTTCTGCTCTCTATAATAGAGACAGTTGTTTAAGTATTTTTCATTATGCACTAATTATCTCTTTAATAATAGAAATAAATGGAGGCTTCAGTCATGCAAACAACTCCACACAGGGATGTGTCTGTGCAAGACCAAGACCTAAATGTTGAAACGCTATTGATTCGTTTCACCATAACAAAGGAAGTTGAACTATTCTAAGATTCACTCTGGTAATTACATGTTCTATTCTGCATTAAATATCCATGATTTAGCTGTTAGGTTGTACCAGCTTCCACTAGGGTTCAAGTTAAGTATTAAATTAGGTTAACATTTTTAATGAGAAAATCATATTGAAAAAGATTCTTAGATCATATTTTTGTGTGCTAGTTCAAAAATACCATAGATATATCACTTAATCCCTGCTGCACTCTGCTAGTTATGGTTTTAAAATAATGAGAGAACAAGCAAGACTGTTAGATGTGTTTCTACCCCCCACTCCCCACCTTGTCGCATACATCGAAAACCCATTTGAGCAAAGTGTGGTTTCCCACCCGTTTCCTGAATGGAAGAAGGTATCAAACGATGTGCGCGCTGGAGTGACACTGATGGGGACTGCTGCACGGCCCCTGGTGCAACGGCCGAGCAGTCCCATGGGCAGCGGGCAGCACGAGCAATGGCAAAGCAGAACCATCAGAGCAAAAATATCCACTGATTGTGTTATGTCACTGACTGTCTTTCACAAGTGTGTTGGGAAAACCAGATCCACTGTTTTGCTAAAACAGAACAACTGCCTTTCCTCTTTACATACATAGCAAGTCTCATTGTGGCCTTACGCCATGGTGTAACTCACAAATAATGGGACCTACACAGCAGACTATGCTCTTTGTATAGCCAGCCCTCCTGCTACCATCCTTGAGGACAAAGCCTTTTTGTTTGTTTCTTATGAGTATGTGAAAAAAATACACTTTCTACACAGTCCTAGGCAATGAAGGACGGGGATATAGTCAGAAAAAGTACAAATAGCTCCAAGGAAGGGGTGTGGAACGGGGTGATTATACCTATTAATAAAGGAGACAAGCTTTAATTGCAGCGAGAGTGCTTTTGACTGTGTAGAGTTACTAAAGAGGATCGTAAGTGATTAGTGCAGCACTCCTGAGGGCGAAAGAGGGGCCAGAAGTGTAAATACAAGACGAGATTTAGGGCTTCTCTAAGCTATGGCTTCAAACCTGTCAGCAACCTGCACACGACATCTCTGTTATTGAAGTTACGAAGTGATTCTGTTTTGCAGGGAATGTGTATCCCGTTTCTGGTTCAGTTCCCCCCCTGCGCCTCTGGTGAGAAAAGAAATAAGGACTAAAAGTGATGAGAATGTATTATTGTTTGTGTTACGTTAGTTTCCAAGGGCCTCAAAAAGCATTGGGGAGCTGTTGTGTTTGATGCTGTAGGAACACACAGGAAGGCGCTCCCCGCACATCCCTCATCTGCTCTCGAGTCCTCTCAGTAGAAGGAAGATTATTTTTGCAGACCTCTCCAAGCTCAAGCATTAAGTGTGAGGCTTGCACATTTGCCCTTCTCCATGAGCTTTCCCACAGCCGGGCTGCTGTCTCCTGCATTTGCAAAACAGTGCTTCAGTCCCTCTCCGGCACTTGGCCCCCACACGGCCACGAAAACGGGGCTGACTGAGTCGGTGTGACCGCTAACGGGAATTGCCTGGTGCAGAGGGTCATGAGAAGAGGTTGTGGGACTCAACTGCAGCCAAAGGTGAGACCCACACTCAAAAGCTCCTTGCGCTACGGCTTCCCCTTTCGTTGTGTAACTTAAACATTCCTCAAACACGTTGATCAGTTCACACTATGCATGCATTGGGGTAGAAAACACTCTAGCAGTCTGCTTTTAGTTCCCTTGAAAGCAACTTTGAAGTTCTATTATTTACATCAAAGCAGTATTTACATCTCTCTGTTTTCAATATTTTTCTTGAGGTCATGGAAAGATAACAATATGAGCAGCAACGGCAAGAGTAATAACATAAAAGCACTATTTCCAGTAGGAGGCGTTTACAATATACAGCTCCATAAGTGTCTACATCACAAATTCCAACTCTTATTTTACTTGGTGCTATAAAACTACAGAACAAAAAGATAAACTCAATGGGATTTCGGTAGGCCACGGATCATATAACTTAGTGATCTGAGTTATATTATCAGCTTCACCTTCTGACTTTGAACAAAACACAGAAACTGTCCTGCTTTCATCCTATGTTCCTTCCTGTACAGAAATTTCTAGGCTAGATGTAGTCATTATGGTCTTCCTCTGTAGAGAAAAAGTACCCAGGGAACTACAGGCCAGTCAGCCTCACCTCCATCCCGGGAAAGGTGATGGAGCAGCTTATCCTGGAGGCCATCATCAAACAAGTGGAAGAAAAAAAGGTTATCAGGAGTAGTCAGCATGGATTCACCAAGGGGAAATCATGCCTGACCAATCTAATAGCTTTCTACGATGACATGACTAGCTGGGTAGACGAAGGGAGAGCCGCGGATGTTGTCTACCTTGACTTCAGCAAGGCTTTCGACACAGTCTCCCATGATATCCTCCTAGGGAAGCTGAGGAAGTGTGGGCTGGATGAGTGGTTGGTGAAGTGGACAGAGAACTGGCTCAATGGCAGAACTCAGAGGGTCGTCATCAGCGGCGCTGAGTCTAGTTGGAGGCTGGTAACAAGTGGTGTCCCTCAGGGGTCAGTACTGGGCCCAGTCTTGTTTAACTTCTTCATCAGTGACCTGGATGAAGAGTTAGAATGTACCCTCAGCAAGTTTGCTGACGACACCAAACTGGGAGGTGTGGTAGATAAACCAGAAGGCTGTGCTGCCATTCAGCATGACCTGGATAAGCTGGAAAGCTGGGCAGAGAGGAACCTGATGAGGTTCAACAAGGGCAAGTGCAGGGTCCTGCACCTGGGGAGGAACAACCTCATGCACCAGTACAGGCTTGGGGTGGACCTGCTGGAGAGCAGCTCTGCGGAGAGGGACCTGGGCGTCCTGGTGGATGACAGGTTAACCATGAGCCAGCAGTGTGCCCTGGCTGCCAAGAAAGCTAATGGGATCCTGCGGTGCATTAAGAAGAGTGTGGCCAGCAGGACGAGGGAGGTTCTCCTTCCCCTCTACACTGCCCTAGTGAGGCCTCATCTGGAGTACTGTGGCCAGTTCTGGGCTCCCCACTTCAAGAAAGATGAAGAGCTACTGGAGAGAGTCCAGCGGAGGGCTACAAGGATGATGAGGGGACTGGAACATCTCCCCTACAAGGAGAGGCTGAGGGAGCTGGGCTTGTTCAGCCTGAAGAAGAGAAGGCTGCGAGGGGACCTAATAAATGCTTATAAATATCTGAAGGGTGAGTGTCAGGAGGATGGGGCCAAGCTCTTTTCAGTGGTGCCCAGTGACAGGACAAGGGGCAATGGGCACAAACTGAAGCACAGGAAGTTCCACCTGAACATGAGGAGAAACTTCTTCCCTCTGAGGGTGACGGAGCACTGGAACAGGCTGCCCAGGGAGGTTGTGGAGTCTCCTTCTCTGGAGATATTCAAGACCCGCCTGAACGAGGTCCTGTGCAGCCTGCTGTAGGTGACCCTGCTTCGGCAGGAGGGTTGGACTAGATGACCCACAGAGGTCCCTTCCAACCCCTACTACTATTCTGTGATTTACTGTTCTGTGTGTGTAGAAGACAGTTCACTCCACTGAAGGTTTAACTTGCACCGTGGGTGCTCTGCTTTTTCATATTGAGAGCCTAAGCTGACTGTATTGCTGAGGTCAATGCCTTGTGTGTGTAAAGCTGGCACAGTGCCGGGGAATAAATCTGGACATCTCATTCCAAGACATTTAAACAAGATTAATGTTCAGTCTCATCCTGGTTTCGGCTAGGATAGGGTTAATTTTCTTCTCAGTAGCTGCTGTGTTTTGAACTCAGTATAAGAACGTTGATGACACAGATGGTTTTAGTTGTTGCTATGAAATCGAGGACTTTTTCCAGTTTCTCATATGCAGCTAATGAGCGGGTGTGCAGGAACTGGGAGGGAGCATAGCCAGTGGAAATATTGCATGTCATAGATGTTATGCTCAGTTTGTGAATGAGAGTTGGCCAGGGGGAAGGAATTGGTTTTCTCTTCTCCATGTATTCGGATCCTCTCTTGTCCAGGAGTTTGAACTTTTCCAGGAGTTTGGTCTTGTTTGGGAGTTTTGCACAATCCACAAGTTCAGGGTTGTGCAATCACTGCTCAGGGACTGACTGTGAGTTGGTCATTGGGTGGTGAGAAAAATTGTATTGTATATAGTTTGTTTTACATTTTCATTATTATCCTCTCTGGATTTGACAACATCACAGCCACTGCACCCACTCAAATCCCCAAAACAGGCATTGCAGCTGAACCAGAGAACCAACCCATGCCAGTACCAGTCACCCCTGTACAGAAGAAGCAATACATAAAAAATTCTGACTGCAAGGGTGAAGATGAAGCAGGATTGTCACAAGAACAGGGGGAAGAACCAGAGGTCACCACCCAATCCTTACCTCTGGGTGAACTGCGAGATACATGACAACATTTCAGCCATCATCCAGGCAAGAACATTGCCACCTGTCTGATCTGGTGCTGGGATAACGGGGCCAGTACCTTGGAATTAGAGGGCAGGGAAGTCAAGCAGCTGAGATCCCTGTCTAGTGCTTCGTTGCTGGCTGCCGGGTTAAACCATGACAAGTCTCTTCAGAGGTAGTGCAGGCCTTTTAACCGGCATGGTGAGCCCTGTGTAGGCTCAAAAGCTAGAAGATACAGGGCTTCCAAAAGATGGAGAGTCAGTGAGAACTGCAGTCAAAGGTAACCCAAGGATCTTCACCTAAGAGTCTTCAAAGTAGCCATGTTGGGTACTGATGTGTCAATGTGGCAGCAGTAAAGAGCACAGCATAACTAGCAAGTGTTCTTGCAACCTAGGCTGGCCCAATGCTGCTGTGCCTGTTCCTAAGCACTATTGGACAACTCGAGTTTGTCCCCATGGGCTGTAGTCACAACCTTGACAACCTCCTGCTGCATCAGCATATCTCAGAAAGTAGTTTCTGTTCTTCTGAAATACATATCCTGTGGTTTTGTTGGGCTTGTATGTATATTACTATGTGAAATTTAGTGGTCTGTGGCATGAGGCAGGCAATACAAGTTGACATGAAGGGTTGTTCATAGTTTAAACTTGGTGAATCACTGTCAGATGCGATGGAGTGGAGTGTTTGGAGAAACTCGGACTGAGCGACTGTGAATGTGCAGGGAGCAGGGCTCTGACAGTTCCCAATGGCCGGTTCAGATTTGCTGGTTTTCTGGTGGCAGTGCCTGCCATGGCCTGTGTTTGGTTTTAATTAAATTACATGGAGTGTTTTTGTGACCTGCAGCCATGTCCTTTTATACTGCTGTCTGCTCGCAGAGGCTGAAAACATTATTGTGAGTCAGGACTTGTGTGATGCTGGGGTGCAACTGTTGAGTCAGCAGACTGAGGTGGTCCTGAACTCAGCCCCTAACAATGTTACTGCAATACCCGTTGCTAGGCACTAGTCGCAAAATGAAGGCTGAAAATCTGGTGCCTGGCTAAATTTCAATTTGGGTAGCTAAATATTATCATATACTGCACAGAAGGTAGAAAAAGCAATGTAGTCAGCATGGATTCACCAAGGGGAAATCATGCCTGACCAATCTGATAGCTTTCTACGATGACATGATTGGCTGGGTAGATGAGGGGAGAGCCGTGGATGTTGTCTATCTCGACTTCAGCAAGGCTTTCAACACGGTCTCCCATAACATCCTCCTAGGGAAGCTCAGGAAGTGTGGGCTGGATGAGTGGTCGGTGAAGTGGACTGAGAACTGGCTCAATGACAGAACTCAGAGGGTTGTCATCAGCGGCGCTGAGTCTAGTTGGAGGCTGGTAACTAGTGGTGTCCCCCAGGGGTCAGTACTGGGCCCAGTCTTGTTTAACTTCTTCATCAGTGACCTGGATGAAGAGTTAGAATGTACCCTCAGCAAGATTGCTGATGACACCAAACTGGGAGGTGTGGTGGATACACCAGAAGTCTGTGCTGCCATTCAGTGTGACCTGGACAGGCCGGAAAGCTGGGCAGAGAGGAACCTGATGAGGTTCAACAAGGGCAAGTGCAGAGTCCTGTACCTGGGGAGGAACAAACCCATGCACCAGTACAGGCTTGGGGTGGACCTGCTGGAGAGCAGCTCTGCGGAGAGGGACCTGGGTGTCCTGGTGGATGACAGGGTGACCATGAGCCAGCAGTGTGCCCTGGCTGCCAAGAAAGCTAATGCAATCCTGGGATGCATTAGGAGGAGTGTGACCAGCAGGTCGAGGGATGTTCTCCTCCCCGTCTACACTGCCCTGGTGAGGCCTCATCTGGAGTACTCTGTCCAGTTCTGGACTCCCCGGTTCAAGAAAGATGAGGAGCTACTGGAGAGAGTCCAGCAGAGGGCTATGAGGATGATGAAGGGACTGGAGCATCTCTCCTATGAGGAGAGGCTGAGGGAGGTGTGCTTGTTCAGCCTGAAGAAGAGAAGGCTGAGAGGAGACCTTATAAATGCTTACAAATATCTGAAGGGTGGGTGTCAGGAGGATGGGGCCAAACTCTTTTCAGTGGTGCCCAGTGACAGGACAAGGGGCAGTGGGCACAAACTGAAGCCTAGGAAGTTCCACTTGAACATGAGGAGAAACTTCTTCCCTCTGAGGGTGACGGAGCACTGGAACAGGCTGCCCAGGGAGGTTGTGGAGTCTCCTTCTCTGGAGATATTCAAGACCCGCCTGGACGAGGTCCTGTGCAGCCTGCTGTAGGTGACCCTGCTTCGGCGGGAGGTTTGGACTAGATGACCCACAGAGGTCCCTTCCAACCCCGAACATTCTGTGATTCTGTGAGTCTGTGAGATATTCAAGACCTGCCTGGACAAGGTCCTGTGCAGCCTGCTGTAGGTGACTCTGCTTTGGCAGGAGAGTTGGACTAGATGACCCACAGAGGTCCCTTCCAACCCCTACCAACCATTCTGTGATTCTGTGTGATTGCCCGAGTCTGTTTTATTGAATTCACGATAATGTGAATGTGTACATCATTGTACATAGATTTCTTTTGTGCCCTGTTGAAATCTGAACACTGTTACAGAGGCTTACTCAGACGTCTCTGCTTTCCAGACTGAAGCTAATGAATGTGTCTGTCGTACCAGAGGATGTTTTCAGAATGTTACCCTTGCCTCCATGGTGGTGTATCTTTACAGCCTTTATTTTGGTGAGGTGTTTTCCCCACTGACTCCAGCTGTCCTTCTCTGCATCTGTTCCAATTGCAGTAAGCCTTCCACGAACCAAGAAACCCCAAATTTCATGGAGTACACCAACGCTTACCAGGACTTCTTGGAATTACATTCACCAGAATACTGAACATATTGTATGGAATGCTGCAGGTGGTCATGAACCAGCCATTCTTCAAGGCTCTGTACAAACAGACGTAAGCCAAATGCTGTGCCTCAGAAACATGCCAGTGAGCAATTGAACAGGAATAAGAAATTTTGGCTTCTTCTAAGCCTTAACTCATGTGTCTCTCAGTATATACTAATTGTATTTTAGCCATGTTTATTAATGATCATAATTTCTTTACACACAGCTTTTGTGAACCACTGAGATGCTAGATTTCTTGTTCTTTTTCTTATGCTCACGTTCTTGTATCTAGTACCACTACATTTCATCTCATCTCATTTTTAATCTGCTAGTTTTCAAGGTCATTCAACATTACTGAGCAAATAAAAGTGAACCTGATAAAATTTGCTGACTTCACAAACTTGGGACAGATTTTGACTAACAACTAAGGTCATTAGCAAAAATTAGGTAATATCAGATCAATGAATGACTCGGGAGTAATTAGCAACAGCCAATGAGTTTCCATGTGTCCCATTTAGTAATTCCTTTCCCACCCTAAAATTCTTTTAATAACATCCACTTTTATACATAATATGAAAATTATTCAGTAACAATTCATAAAATATGGTGTCATATCACATAACTAAAATCAGCTTTTCTACAGACCTTCAAGATTGGTTCTGAAGTACTTCCTCTGTATAAAAATCAGATATTAATGAAAAAATGTTTATTCATGCATGACCTGCCTTTGTTACCTAAGTGAAAGTAATTTTCTTTTTAGTTTTGACTTAAAGCTTCAAATACTATTTAGTATTTATTCTCAGCTGACTAAATTAATAGTTGTTTGATAAAAAGCTATCTATAGCTATCTTTGTAGATACTGCTTCTCATATCCTCACCATTTATACTGATCAAGTAAAAATAACTACTTATCTAGCCAGGAGATGTGTGATGAAATCTATTGTTTATCAAATCCAGAAGTAATTAGTACTTATCGTTACTGGTACCATTTGTTGTCCAGCCCGTATCCATTCATTCCTACCAAAATGACACAGTTCCTGGTGATACTTATATCTCTAATTAACTGTCACAGATATTTGGATATAGCATTTCTCACTGTCTTCTCTAATCAGTTTTCCTCCTGATGCATGACCCTCTTCCACATGACATCTTTCAGTTAAGGTCTATGGTAAAAATCCCGTCTTGCCTGCTGGTAGCGAGATATTTTCATTGGAGGAATTTCCGTCTTCCAGAAACTGGCTTCTCTGTCCTGGAAGAGGCTCAGATGATCCACAGCAGACCTCTGGTGACAAGGGTTGCATACAGCTCACCCAGAAGTCAAATCCTTAACTCTTAATAGACCACCTCAGAAATGGAAAGTGGCACAGGAGTAACAGGGTTTGTTCTGTTGTCTGCAAATTCTTTTGAAACAGAAAAGTTCCATTATATCTAGGCAACAGATGTTTTCTGGTCCTGTAAGAACTCTCTGAGTTAGAAAGGCTGTGCATAAGTCCCTCAGATCTCCAGTTCAGCTACAGTTCATCAAATTATTAATCCTTGCCAGACATGAATGTCAAAAAAGTACCACTGAGGGCAGGGGAAAAAAAAATCCTGCATTTTGTTGTTGTTTCCCTCACCATAATAGCTTCTGAGTGGTACAAAGCCATTGGTCAAACAGATCTTGATACTCTAGAATAGAGGTTTTTGGTTTTTTTTTTCCTGTGAGTTACAGCATGTTGACAGGAGGGTTTTGGGCATCCGGGTGAGAATGGAATATGCTCAGTGCAGACTACTCATCTTCAGTGAATTCTTGATAACTTAAGTATATCTCTCCTGAGCACGTGTAAACGGATTTTCCAAAGTCTCAGAACGTGGCAAATTTAAGTCGATTTTCAGAAGTACAGCAAAAGTTACTTTAAAATATTAATGTGAGGCAAACAATATATTGGTCCCAAACTGCATTCTAGGAGGCAGATGAACAAATTTTGCTGAAATAACTTTTCTCAGTTGAGACTGAATTTAGGATAATAACAATAATAATAATAATAATAAATTTGCAAAGAATTAAAGTTTGGCAAAGTGGAAAATATTAGTCAGCTTAAACTATAGCTCTGAATACATATTCTGCCAACAATGCATTTATTCCAAAATGGGAGAAGAACTCTTTGCAGCTGAATAAAAAGCTGTGAAATAACTGATAGCCACATGCTTGGGTTTTATTTAGTGCCAAGAAAAAAACTCTGAAGAGCAGACCATGCACTGCATATGATTCTGGTGAAATGCAAAAGAAGGTAAAAGTAGTCAATTAAATTATAGTACAAAAACGTAGATAAAATGAATCTTTCAGAGGATCTGGACACCAGTTTCATAATATGTCCTAATGAAGATAGGTGGTATTGCAGCAACCATAAAGTTAGTCATGCTAACCATTCTGGTATCTTACAAAAAAATAATAAGCTATAATTGGCACTTGTTTTCCCATAAGTCACTGAGGCAGTTTTTGTGAGATGATCTCATGGCACATTGCAACAGAAGAGAGTTCAAATCCTGTTACCATTTCAAAACACTTCTTATTTCAATCTATATAAGTGTACTGATGTCATCAAAATTCCTCATAGATTCAGCTATTAAAAAAAAAAAAAAGAGGATATATCACTCTGTATTCCAAACAGGCTTTTTCCAGTTTGCACTAAAAGTCCTTTTTTTAAAAAATCAAACAAACCAACAAACCCATCCTCCATTCCACTCCCCCCCCCCCCCCCCGAAAAAAACCCCACAACACAGACTAGTCCAGATGCACCTGAAATGACACAACTACAGGTCTGATTCTTGACAAAGGGTTTCAGGGCAGCATCAAATGGTATTTTCCCCAGGAAATAAGCTACCCTATTCAGTTCATAATTCTAGTGAGGGTCTACAAATGAAGTCATTTGTCCAGTTAGCGCAGAACAGTAATTATTTGCTTGCATAGGATCCTCTCCGTCTTGCACTAAAATCAGAGAGGTGCTCAAGTCTCCATTTCTCCCTCTGCAGCTGCCAGAGGCACTCCAACTCCGAAGCACCCATATTGTGCTGGGATAGCAGCTCATCATCCCGTGGTGCCACCGAGAGGAGCTTGGCATCAGGACCTGCTGGACACCTGATTCCAGCTTTTGCAACTGTTTGCAATGCAGTGGCCACTCTCAGTTTTTGAGGATGCATGTTGAGTGCCAGGTAATGTGTATGTAATGGGTAAGAACACCAGAAAGTTCTTGGCATTCCATCTCCTTTCCAGTACGGGTGAGAGTGAAGTTCCTCTTCACTCTTGCCATTGGATTTTAGAGTCTTCATGCATGATCTTATGGAGAATGAATGAAAAAGACATCTAAGACCTTTTAAGGTATGTTTTTCTACACACGGCCCCTGCTGAAATAGTAATTATATCATGTTTTTAGTTTCAAATTTCCTGCCAGTGACTTTCCTATGATTCTAGGACTGGTTTAGCCTTTTACTTTGTATTTATTTTGAAAGGTTGCAACATATTTAAGGAAAAAGAAAAAAAAAGCAAAAATATTTAAATTATAAAGTAATAAATGTGTAAAATGTGATATAAATCATGAAGATGAGATGAATGATTACTGTTTCTCCACAAAAAAAATGCAGGGTTAGAAAATACAAGCAAATCTATTACGGAAGACATATCTGTTAAAATGGCTTGCTCACATTCAGAAGAAAAGAATGCACACATTGGATCACTAATGTGGAATTCTGTCTTTGGGTGCTTTGTTTTTCCATTGATTTTTAAATGTATGTGTATGAAATAGCTGGAATATAACTGTGGAAGAAAGGTAAACTGATGAAACGAGTCCAAGCGCAGAGCTGGATGCAAGCCTGCAAGGTCATGTTCAATATATTGAGAGAATGATCTTGCAGCTGGTGCTAATGAGAAGAGAGAGGCAAGTAAGGCCTTCATATATCTCTCCATTAAGAAACACTCTTGTAGCACAAGAGAAACTATACAAGCCATGCTACTTCTGCTTACGTTGCCTGGGTGGTAAAACCCGAGCTGAACAGTTTGGAGGCGCTCCATTTTCTGTTGTTATATATTTTACTGCTGATGGCTACAGGAATACTCATTTAATGCTATTTGCTAAAAAACTAAATTTGAATAGTCTACTCATGCTAGGATCAATGGTTTTGGGCAGAAAATTTCTGCATTCAGGTCTCTGAAGACACCTCTGCCTATGAGGCCTTAGTAGTTGTACCATCAGGGTGGATATGGAGCAGGAGCAATATGGAGCAATATTAATTTATTGTCAGTGATATCTCCATCATTTAGCAAAGACTCAGACTCTTTGACATATCTCCCCTTTCCCGACATGTCCAGCAACATCTAGTCAGTATTTACTCCTGGAAAAAATTATGGAGATAACAAGGTGATTTTATGTGACTTTTGTCTATATTTCTTCCTAATCTCCTGACAATGAAATATATCATCTGAGTTTTCCACTTCAACAGAAACATTTTTTCCAACAGGGTGTTTTACTCCTCCATAATACTGAGATGATCAGAGTCCTGGCAGGGCAGTGGTCTGTCCAAGTGCCAGCAGAGAAGCTCCAGCCTGATAGCAGACTCAAAACTTGTGGTCTAATGGATGATGGTGGTGCCAGCACGTGTGTCTTCTGGGAGATAGGAATGTCGATCTCACGCTGCGGCAGGATTTCTTTCACTTTGCAACGACTGTGAGGAGCAGCAGCAGTGGCATTGATTCCAGCTGCTGCCGCCCAGCTGAACGCCAAGACAGATAAACTGTGGGATGTTCTTAGCAGCTCCTCCACGAGGTAGTAAGATAAACATGAGAAACATAAGGAGATATTAAAGAGTAGATGATAATCCATTTTCAGGAAACAGCAAAAGAGTCTGAACTTTATCAGTGGGAAAACTTCTCCTGGAGGACTTGCCAAAGTAAATCTCTGATGCAAATGGTTTAAGCAAAGACATTCACCTTAATCTACTGTGCAGTGACCTGGTCTTCTGATACAGAGAATAATTAAGGGTGTTTTCAGAATTGCTGTGGTCCGCAAATCCTCCGAACCTAAAATAAGTACTTATAGTGTTCCCAATTCACCGCTCTGATCTTACAGTCACCTACATTTCTCTTGAATTTAATAATACCTAATGGCTTTAGACTTTGCTGCTTGAAAGGATTTCACTGCCTTGTGAAGGATAGATTAAAAAAATGCAAGTCCTCATTAACAAGTTTCTTTCAGCCTTACAGTTTTATTATTATGCCCGTGCTAAAAGAAATAACATCTAACAAAATGAATGACCCACAAAGAACTTGCCCGAAGGGTAGTGCCAAATAGAGAGGAAAAGATGAGTGTTTAGCTATTCAAAGAATTATTTTCATGCGGATTGATTTTTGTGCCAGTTTGCCACCCTGGACATTTCCAGTTTAGTTTATTTGTGTTACAGTAGTAGTGACAATGTAGTTAAATATAGCCTCTGAAAACAGGATCTCTGCCTGTTTCATTTGTATTCTACTGTTCTTTCATTAAACATTTCTTCATCTTTGCAGAGCCAAATTCTTACAATAATAAATCAGAGACACCTAAGTTTCTTGCCAAGTCAAATATCTACAGTTTCTGGCAATTATGTAATTTCCAGATTTGCTACAATGGCTCTTGCTGATAAGTCAATTGTCATAAAAAGAAATGTTCCAGACCAATCTTTATTAGGGTGTCCTTCACTGATCTGTGTAAAATAATCCCCCTCCTGCCCCACTCTCTTTTAGAAAAGAGAAACATAATTACAGCTTTTTCCCTTGCTTTGAATGACTCTTCATCATAACAATTTATATCTGGAAAATGTCACAAGAAAATGTGAAAAAGGTAAGTTTAAACCAAAGAAATCAGGCACTGCTGTTATTAATAGAACAGCTCAAAAATGTTTCCCATGATGTGTTATAATGGCTCTGTCTTATAATAAAATTTAACAGTGATGTATTTCCCTTGTTCTCGAGTTGATTTTGTATTAGAAGTCCAGACAAAAGTAATTTGTAGCAAAGGTCCCTGATCCAATGTCTGTATATGGAAAAGACTCAAAGGACTTCGTGCCCATTTAAAAGCCCTTTAAAATGATTAATGGCTAAATGCATTACAAATTATCAAATATTCCACACTGACAAAGCAGAGGACTTGTTACGAGTTTTGGCTAAATTTTCCTTCCTTGGTACTTAGAGTGTAAAATCACATAAACAGTAATTGTGAGCACCCATTCAGAGTGCTGATGAAGTATGGGCAGGTTAAATAAAGCGCTGCATTTTTGCCCATTTTTGCTTTTTTTAATGTAGTTGTTTTATATTTAAAAGGGTGCTTGCAATCCTTATTGTCACCTCTACTGCAAAGCATTCTTGGAGTCCTTCATAATTTTTATGGCAAATGAGGAAGAACGAAATGAAATCCCAGGACTTAACTGCAAGTTCCCAATTTCTGGTCATACCTGGAAGTGATTCTGGCCCCAACTCAGAAAAAGAAGCCTGTCCCTTTCTGCATTTAAAACCTAATGATTTATTTTCCAGCTCTCGTCATAGTTTTTTCTTGAGTAAAAAGGCATAGCTGGGATACATAGAAATGGGGCCTATCCTGGCCAGTGGAGTTGGCCAATCTCATTCCCCATGGTTCACTTTGAAATAAAGTCCTAAAGTATTATTGTTCATTTTGCACAAGCAGAATTGTGTAGTATTAACACAAAAACAGGCAAACACAAACTCCATGTCTTTCAGCACTAGTCAAAAAAGAAAACGCTTCTTACAATTTGCATTCCTTGAAACTACCGTGTTTGCCTCTGACGGCATTTTGGACTCCTCGGTGCTGGTGATGGTCACACAGCCAAGCAGAGCTGTCCCTTGCAGCGAGCCCAGACACAGCGGTTCATTCATTTGCACGGCTACGCTGGCATCCACAGAAGGCATGCTCAGGGCATCACTCACTTCACCTCTGAAAAGCTCCCTCTTCCATCAGCAGCCAGCACTCAGAGCGCTGGCAGCACGCCTTCCAGGGATCTGCTGGCCACCACCTCCACTTGAACTGCCACGTAGAAACACCCAGGGCCCAGTCCAAAGCCTGCTGACAGCTAAGAATATATTGAATTATAATAGCTATTACATATATTTAATGACAGTATGTTTACACAACTTTATTAGGTCATACGCTTACTTTATGCAGAGAGCTGCTAGCTGTTAACAAGTGTGTGAAACTGCTGATCTGGTATGTAAGATCACCAGTATCTTTTTTACAGTTGCAAGAGGTTTGAAACAAACACGGGAAAAGCAAATAGAACGGAATTGTCTACCATCTCAGAAACATTGTGGGGGTCATAACATGGAGGAGACTAATTAATCAAGGACAAGACACAGCCTGTGAAATATCACAGAACGAAAAAATGGACCTCTGTATGTCTGTTTATCCATTAACATATTATTTTCCAGTTTCTGTCTCTTTCTAGAAAATGTTTTTTCGTCCATGTGTGTCATGCCTTGATACTGTGCGTATAACTCAATAACTGTTCTGAAGTTTGGCAGGTTTCCAGCTGCCCTCATGTCATCTTTATGAAATTTGAAAACATTAGGATTGTACATATTATCTTTTGGAGTGATGACGTGATTCATTATCCTGCAGCTCTCATTAGCCACAAGGGGCTAAGAAATTTATATCATGTGCACACTCAACTGTTTAGTGCCTTGTTCAGGGGCAAAATTAAAAATGCTGAACCTCACTCTGCCATCTTTCATGCTTTCTGTCGTCTCTTTATTAGCAAGTTCACTGTAAGAAATAAATAAATCAAACATTTTTGCTCTTAGGTATTTATAGACTTAAGTAAAAGTCTCAGACAGTAGAAGAAAATCCCAGTATTCATTCAAGCAGTCTGAAATACCTTACAGTGCTAATATTTTAAGTATGTGAAATAATTCCATTCAAGTCTTCTGTGATACCAATGCTAACAAAATAACACATCACCATCAAGCTTTGCTATATGTTGTAAACAAGGTCTTTGTGAGCTTTCAGGGGGGCTGCTGATAAGGGTGGTGAGGGTTTCTCCACTGACTGATCCCCCACCCTCCAGTTGGTCAGGGACTTGTCTCTGGGGCTTAAACCCCAGGGTGGCATCTGCTATACCCATGTCAGTAAGTCTTTCTCTGCTGTCTGGGGGTCCTGGAAGCCTTTTCTAGCAAAATTTTCTTTCTTCCCACTCTTGCTAGAATGCTGGGCTGGGTAGGTAGCTCCACACTGATAAATAATACCAGGCTGGGGAAGGACTTAGGCACCATCCCATGGTTGCCTGTAGTGCTTTGCCATCAGTAATGGAGCTGTGCCAGGCAGGGCTCTTCCCAACCGTACCCAGACCTGCTATGGGGATTTCATGTGTCAGATGCAGCTTCCAGCAAACTATTTCAACACAGCCACTCTGCTTTTGAAGAGAAGAAATTTAACCCTGGAGGACATGAGTTGTACCATGCCAGCTGGCCTCAGAATACAAGAATAGACCCCAAACTGTTTTTTGTTGTAGATATGTCATGAAATTCCACTGAAGGCTGCTCTCCTCTGCTGTAGCATTGTGCTTGGGAAAGAGAGGAGCACACCCAGCTGGGGGAAAGGAATACAGTACACGGTCCCTCTTCAGCTCTTCCCACATTCAAGTGCTGGAGCAGAGAAGGAATTCAAACAGTCTTATCTGTGCTCTGAAACAGCAACCGGGGCAGGAACAAAGAGGTCACGACGGGACTAGGAATAGGACACAAATTTAGCAGAGTGAATACAGCAAGTCTATTAACATCTAATAATTCTGGCATTGTTTGGAATGGGGGATATTTAAGACCATTTCCATGGTATTAGTGCATCTCCCATCACTATATTCAAGTACTAAAATATGGATTATAGTTAACACTAAAATTGCCCACATGGGACCCAAGAGACCCTTTGCACTTTGGTAAATTACAGAAATGCTTTCAGTGAAGTAGATTCATTGATGCAAATAGGGGGAAATCTACTCTTAAATTTATGGCTAACACCGCAATACAAGCTAGATCTGCAGGATTTGTGTGTGTGTGTGTAAAACTATATATCTACAGTTATCCTAGCAAGTAAAAACATTGGTTTTGCAGGACAGTTATCTTTTGGGTCTGTGGAACTAACATAAAGTATCTCAGCAAAAGCAATCTTACAGTTGTAGTAAAGCCAATATCTTACAGCTGTGCCTGTGCTAGCAGAACTGCCATCAGTGTGGTAGTAAAAAAGAAACAGGCAGGAAATAGGTTTCACATTCTGGCCAAATGTAACAGTATGGAAAAATGTTTATGTCCTGAATCAGGACAAAAAGTCAAAATCTAAAAACGTCATGGGGCCGTAAATCCAGAAGATACAGTTTTGGTTCAGATCAGCTGTAACATTTTCTTTTGGCAATTTGGAAACATTTTGGTTGTTTTCAATATATACTTTGCGATTGAGGTTGCTTATCTTTCTGTATGAAAAGTAATTTTCAGCCATCGAATGTTCATTTCTGGAGACAATGTCTCAGTTACATCAAAAACTTTTGAAAATGTTTTTCAAGCCTTTTCCCAAAACCAACATTTCCCCTTGAAAAAATGTTGTATGAAGTAATCAATATGTTCTAATTTGAAAAGTAGAACAAAACTGTTCCTGACCAACTCACTGATGTGTCTGTAATGACAGCAATTTTCCTTGGTAAATGAGGCTTGGAATGATGTATATAAATTAGACTCATGTATGTGGGTGCTGCGGGACTGGCAGTGATAGTTTTATGTGTTTTGATAGTTTTATAAGCTCTTTCTTCATTTGTTGGAGTTGATTATTATTTTTTATTTTCTGACAGTATTGGGGATTCTCTCTGCCACACTCACAGATGTCAATGAGCAGAGCTATTCCCACTATTTAAAAATGATATTGGATTGGCTTTAGGTTTAAACTGGACAACTATGGCATCCTAAATACTAAGAGAAGGAATTTAATGGAATGGGAACTGCAAACATTTTTGCAAAGTTCTGTCCCTTTTCTGGGGGTTGCAATATTTAAGAAAACACATCTGAGGAGGCATTTTGGCAGAACTTTCTGATGTATATTCATTTTGCTCTGGAGGATGACATGTTCTCTCATTAATACATGTGCAGAACACCCACAAGTCTGCACGCAAGACGTTTGCTGATGTTCACAGCAGAATTAATATTAGCTGAACAAAGTGCCATGTAACTAACAGAGGATAAATGATGAACAAATGTGATAACAAAAGCTAACTCTGGGCACAGCAAGCTGGTCTTATGAGGTTTCCTGCATGGTTGGAGGAAAGCAGTGGATTCTTCCAGAGGATGATTCAAAGCAGAAACTTCCCACAGGGGCTCTCTGGCCGAGCCGATGCAATGGGACGGACAGGTCCTACAGCGAAACCTTGCAGGCTCAGCTGACGCAGTACCATGGCCTCATTCCAGCTCTGTGAGGGGAGTAGACGGGGTTGTGTTCCATTTGCTTGTGCATCAGGATTTCCTTCCAAAGGAAACGCAGGTCCACATGTAGAGAGAATATCACATATCGTTCCAGTTTCTTCCCTGAAAGGAAAAATTGTGGGGCCAACTGCAGAGCATATGTTCCCACTGTACAGATGCAACTGGTGTGCACATCCTGGGATCAGGATTGCCAGGGGCACCTAGAGTGCCATCATGGTATTGCAGAGTAGCCTCTTGCTCTCCGAGACCTCTAACTCCCTCAGTCAACTACAGATGATGTGTAGGGTGAATAAGTACTTCTGAAGTTATGCTCTGGAACATCTCTCCCTCCAAAATCTGAAAAACATAAGCTGTGAACCAGTTATTGTTTCTTTATCATCTGGACTGAAATCCAAGTACCATCAAGCAAAGTCCTGCCTCTTAATTTTGATAATACATATCCTTTAAAATATGTTATGTCCTGAAAATGAACTATGGAATTGTTTGCTGATGCTTTTTAAATACCAGCTTTAATGATGACTGTGTTAAAATAAACCTTCTCTGGAGACTGCAGACATTTAAAACCACAACCAAATCAGTGCTGATCAAACTGTTTTTCTTGATCTGGAAATATTAGACCTCCCCCTTTGTAGCTATATGTGAAATACTGATTTTTATACACACATTAGTATAGTTTCTGGAGTATTACTTAAACAGTGTTATTATTCAACTTAGTTTACCCCATCATAATTTTCACTGCATGGTCCTTTGCTGCTGTGCTCTAACAGCTAGAAGCAAATGACTTTGCAAAAATGGAGAGAGAATCTTGAGGCCATTACGCTTTCGTATTCCAAATGTTATTTTATATACCTATAGAAATTATATGTTAGCTAAACCATCTGCTAAAGTCATGCACAGGCTGTTATTTAACAGGGTCTGCAAATGATCAGATACAGCCTCACAAGCAGGTCACTCAGTCGCAGCAAATTACATATGCGTTTCAAATAGGATAATTTGACCAGCTGAAAGAGATATAGAAATATTTTCTGAGGAGAAAAACACTAGAAACTTCTTGCCCATTACTAGGTTTTAACTTTGAAAATATCTTTAGAAAGAAACTAGGGTCCAAACCACAAAATACAGAGCTGGATTTTAAAATCCTTGAATTTAGGAGATCTGGTCTGAAGGTTTAGTTCTGCTCTTTGTTAAGGAGGATCTCATTTATGAAATTCAGAGCTACATCTGGGTTTGTGTTGGAAATTAATGCAAAAATAGGGTTATTTCCTTCCAAGAATCTTGGTTCAGACCCCACTTCTAATTATTGTCCCAACTGAGGAATCACTGATCGCTAATGCACATCATTCAGGAACTCAGTACAAGTCTACTTGCACAAAAGTTTCACTTTACTTGATTGGAAGCAAATGCAGTGCTTGCAGCCAGACCTGGTTTGGCCATGAGTAAAAACTGCTTACAGCTCTGCAGAATGCAAAACTGAATCTTTAAAATTAGCAGATTATGATTTCTATAAGAAGTCAAAAGGACATCACTTGTCTTGGACTTACTTGGACTATGAGAAAATTGTCTGCTTCGAGTCCATTTTCCACCAAACATTGTTAAATAATGTACCAAAACTCAGGAAGTTCTTTGAAAAGTTATTTGTGCTTTATTTTTTTCCCATTTGTTTCCAATAGAAGCAAAGGTTGTGGGATGGTGTGTTTGTACCTCTGAAAGGTTTTGAAATTCCTGGCTAATTTCAGATAGACCTACTAAAGATATCAGGTTCTTACAGGTTTCAGGTAAGAGGCTCTTTGAGAGTCCTCTCTGAGGAGAAGGCTACCATTGTCAAAGGTTCTGTCATATGAATAAAAACATGATGAATGAAAGAGAATGTCAGTCATTGTTAACCCTTTCTGAGGTAATGGAGAATCCATCCCTGAAATCCTGAGCCATGGGAATCAGATTGAATTAGTTTTGTTGCTTTGAGGACTATTACTTTTGGGGAGGGGATGTTTATGTAACTGTTACATTCTGGTTTGAACATTAGTCTTTGCGCCTCTCAAGCTTAACAGGACATTTTCACTATGAAAAAACTCCTAAAGCTGCAAAGGATTCACAACAGATCAGGAGTCAATTGAATAAGGAAGGTAAATATTTGTGAACAGGTTCCTAGGACTCTGAACTTGTTCCTGAGAATGATGCTGCTGTTTTATTTATTTATAGATATATGTATACATAAAATATAAGATTTTTCAAGAATAGCTGCTTTAATTCATTCATCTATTGGAGAAGGAGAAGTCACTTGTGAATGGGAAAGGGAATTCAACTTATGGGAGGATCTCTTTGAGTTTTGTGAAGCAAATAGTACTAACTTACCTACTACGAATACCACAGGAGAAAAAAAAATAAAGGCTGTATGTTTCAATTAATTGTAGAAATAGTTTATCTTTTCCTTCTCAGAGGAGTTTTTTTCAGTTTGAAAACACTGCTTAACATACTTTCGAAAGAAGGCTACAGGAACTGCCACAACAGATCAGATCCATTGTCTGTATAGTCCAGCAATGGATACCCAACAGTGATTGATGACCAGAAGGAGATGCTTCAGGGGAAATTATGGTTCATCTTTCCTCAAGAGCTCCCAACACAGACCTGTTTTAAACATAATAATTATTAATAATTATGGGTTTGTGCCCAGAATAATGAGGTTTACTGTGTCAATTACACCACCTAATTCTGTGCAAAGGAAGACAGGATGCATTTTTTAAAGGGCTTAATGCTGACCTGAAGGTTATCCAGCCTGAGTCAATGCATTTTATTTTACCATTGGGCAATAGTAAAATAACAATAAGAATGACTGGGTGTTTTGAAGACTTCATCCCAGACAGTCCGACACTCCGTGTGCCTACTCATTGCTCACTGCTGAGATTTCCTGAAGGTTCTAGGATTTGTTGGTAATGCAGCAGAGTGTGCAACCTCCAATTAACTGGATTTTTTTTTTAATTAAAGCTGAAAAGTAAAGATGACTTGAATAGAATTCTGAATTTCACTTCTCTGTACTTTATTTTATATATCTATGTTTAGCATCAAAACAGCAGATGGATCCGGGACTGGAAGGGGTCTATCCTCTGTTTCAGACATTCCTGAATCTGATGGAGTCAGCCTTAGGGTATTACTATTAATATGTCTGAGCATTTGTCCAATTTGCCCTCAAACCTAAGATACATTTAACCTAGCTCTGGACACTATCAGCCCATTTCTAATAAAAAAATGATTTTTTTATCACAATGCATAGTTTTATCTGTCATGGTCCTTTGAGGCCAAATGTCCGAACATAATGTTAATTCTGTAGTCTTTAATGATCTCTCTTTGGTAATCATCTGAAAGCACTTTGCAAAAATCACTTATGACATATCTGTGAAATACGTAGTTGATGTCATATTCTTTACAGACTGTTCAGTGTCCATAGATGTCTGGAACCCAAAACACAAAGCTTCTCTGTAGCACCTGTGAAAAAAATCCTGAAATCCAGCCACCCGATCTCTGTCACCAGAAATAAGTAGTTTTGCAATAGCTGAGTTGCTGATATGATTTTCTTTTGCAGTTTTTCAAGCTCCTGTATTTCCCTAATAGCCACTTGGAAAATGAAAGGCAATATGAATTTAAATCAAATAGCTTCTAAGTACAGAACACACAGCATAGGAAATAAAGCCTTATGTGTTGACAGCACTAGATTAAAACACAGGGCACAGAGGCTCACGTCATGGATTAACCACAGCTTCCTGGGGAGACCTTGAAAGTCACCTGAACTCTTGGTGGGGAGGTGTCCCTTCTGGCTGAGAGGGCTAGTGGCACTTCTGATTTTTTGTTTCTTGTCAGTCTGATTTTAAAATCTTTCAGGACAAAGCTGCCATCACAGAATCACAGAATGTTCGGGGTTGGAAGGGACCTCTGTGGGTCATCTAGTCCAACCCCCCTGCCGAAGCAGGGTCACCTACAGCAGGCTGCACAGGATCTTGTCCAGGCGGGTCTTGAATATCTCCAGAGAAGGAGACTCCACAACCTCCCTGGGCAGCCTGTTCCAGTGCTCCGTCACCCTCAGAGGGAAGAAGTTCTTCCTCATGTTCAGACGAAACTTCCAATGCTTCGGTTTGTGCCCATTGCCCCTTGTCCAGTTGCTGGGCACCACTGAAAAGAGTCTGGGCCCATCCTCCTGACACCCACCCTTCAGATATTTATACACATTTAGAAGGTCCCCTCTCAGTCTTCTCTTCTTCAGGCTAAACAAGCCCAGCTCCCTCAGCCTCTCCTCGTAGGAGAGATGCTCCAGTCCCCTCCTCATCCTCGTAGCCCTCCGCTGGACTCTCTCCAGTAGCTCTTCATCTTTCTTGAACTGGGGAGCCCAGAAGTGGACAGAGTACTCCAGATGGGGCCTCACTAGGGCAGTGTAGAGGGGAAGGAGAACCTCCCTCGACCTGCTGGCCACACTCTTCTTGATGCATCCCAGGATTGCATTAGCTTTCTTGGCAGCCAGGGCACACTGCTGGCTCAAGGTCAACCTGTCGTCCACCAGGACACCCAGGTCCCTCTCCACAGAGCTGCTCTGCAGCAGGTCCACCCCAAGCCTGTACTGGTGCATGGGGTTGTTCCTCCCCAGGTGCAGGACCCTGCACTTGCCCTGCCATTCGTTAGAAATCATGGTATAGTCCCTGATCGTCAGGCTTTGATCTCAGCTGGGGCTTGTCAATACTGCTAGAATGTAAATTTGAAATAATGTCATAGGAATATTCCATATTTCTCTTGCATAGCACTTTTCCTGCTCACAGATAACTTGATTAATAACATGACTTACGTTAAAGTTTTCAAGTCCTTCCTTTCATCTCACAGAAGCCAAACTGCAGTCACTAAATTGGTTCTGCCTCTGGCGCTGTTTCTGCGAGCGAACTCTCTCCTGGCTCCGAGAAGAGCCGCAGCGGGTCCCGGGGCAGGGGGCAGCGCTGCCTTGCCGCACCTCCCAGCCGCTGGGGGGCAGCGCTGCCCTGCAGCACCTTCCGACCCTGTGTCCCTTCCGCCCCCCAGCGTGACACGCTTGTTAGAGACGAACAATGGAAGGATACACCCGGAAATCTGGAAGTATTCAGCAACCAGAATCACAGAGTCACAGAATGTTCGGGGTTGGAGGGGACCTCTGGGGATTATCTAGTCCAACCCACCTGCCAAAGCAGGGTCACCTAGCACGTGCTGCCCAGTACCTTGTCCAAGTGGGTCTTGAAGTACTGACCCCTGAGTGACATCACTGGTTACTGGCCTCCAACTGGACTCAGCGCCGCTGATGACAGCCCTCTGAGTTCTGCCATTCAGCCAGTTCTTAGTCCACTTCCCTGACCACTCATCCAGCCCACACTTCCTGAGCTTCCCTAGGAGGATATTATGGGAGACCGTGTCAAAAGCCTTGCTGAAGTCGAGATAGGCAACATCCACGGCTCTCCCCTCATCTACCAAGCCAGTCATGCCATCGTAGAAAGCTATGAGATTGGTCAGGCATGATTTCCCCTTCGTGAATCCATGCTGACTACTCCTGATAACCTTCTTTTCCTCCACTTGCTTGAGGATGACCTCCAGGATGAGCTGCTCCATCACCTTTCCCGGGATGGAGGTGAGGCTTCACCGGCCTCGTATTGGTAGGGTACGGCCCATCAGCCTGTACACTGAAAGGCTACAGTGCTATTGGGAAACACTGTCAAACAGCAACAAATGTGCAGTGGAGAAAGGGAAATACCGAGGCGAGTTAGCAATAAAGCGAGCATATTCTGCACATTTATCTTGCTAGTTTCCATGTCCTGGCCGCTTCCCAATTTGAGCACTTCTGCTGGGTATCCTACTGGTTTGTAACTGTTTTGGGTTTTGATTCCCTTTCCTATTGCTGCCGTTCACCAAGAAGCCTCCTGCCATGGGATGATCTCCTGGTTACCGGTATGTAGGGGAAGGGATTCTGGCCTCAACCACCTGCTGTCTCTTCATCTCAGCGCCACTGGGAAGATGATCTGTTGTATTACAGAGGCTACACGTGTGAAATCATCAGTGTAGCTTCACCGCATTTCCATTTTCAGGGATGAAACCTTCCAAACCATATTCGTAACTGAAGGTCTATTTAAGCTGCCTCCAAAGAGCTTTTGACACCAGACAGTTGCTGGTGCTATAGCAAGACAAATAATATTAAATGATAAACTGCACCAAAGTCAGCAGCAGAGCAAGCAGCTCAGAACACCCGTGGTACTAGGAGTTGGAATAGCTTGTATTATCTTCTTACTAGTGATGTCGTATTAATGAACAGTCCCATCGGAAATGGTAACAAGGAAGCTTTGGGAAGAGAGATAATGTTCTGAATTAAATCTCTTTCTGTCCTTACCCTGAAAAGTGATGTTCATGACTGGTTCTGCCTGATGCTCACTAGTCTTCAGTATCTCTTGGGCCTTTTTTTCCTATGAACTGAATCAAAATAGGGAAAAAACATGATTTTTTTTTGTGTGTGTGTGAGAAAAAATAAATGAAAGTTGCACTTCCACAGCTAAGGTATTGCTGTAAACAGAAGGTGTAGTATCTTAGAGCTGGCAGATGTTTAAAGTTTAAAAAGGAGAGAGGAAAAAACCCTGTTAGTAAATGTGAATGTGTCCATAATGCTCCAACTTAAATGGATAGATGTGCCAAGAAAATACCCACCCACCACACTCCCATTTCAACTAGAGAAAAAGTTTTATGCTGTGTTGACGAAAATCAGGACATTAGGAGGGGAGGAGAAAGCAAGTGGTATGTTAGCGGAGCGAATGAAGTCAAGAGCTAATTCTGGGGTTTGTATGAAATGCAATTTCCAGTCTCTCAATGCAGCAGAAGTGAAAGCAGGCTTCTCAGTCTAAACATAGCATTGGCTGATCGCTTTGTGCTGTGCAGTCATGCTGAAAGGTTTCTGCCCTGATGGCCACATGAGTGGGAGGCAAGCTCTTTGCAACCAGGCGCTACACCATCATGCATTGCTGTGTGATAGGATTTCCTGCAGTATTGAGTAGTTTGTGCCAAGAGCTTCCAGTAGGTGAAGGTGTTGTTTCAGTCTCTGCACTCTCTGCAGTCTTGGCAATCTCTGCTCATGGTCTTTAAAAAAGAAAGTTTGGGTGAACATCTGACTTCGTGATTTAAAGCTTTCCTGCAGGCTAAGAGTTCAGCAGTTCTGCATTTATTCAGTGCTGCCTGGTTCATGGGGCATCATTAGTCCACAGGGCCAGGCACAGCTGTGGTGAAAATGGCAGAAGGGTGCCTTGGACAGTCCTGTGGCCTCTGCCTCATCGCGTAATGTGAAATGTGCCGCAGTGGGGTAAGCGAGAGAATGAGTGTATCGAAGAACAGGACATAGCTTCTTGGATTGCTATAGATCTGATCCTGTCCCTTAGGTGAAATTAAGGGTCATCTTTGGGCAGGTGAATTAGCTGAATAGTACCTTGATTCTTCTGCCTTGTAAAATGGGAATAATATATCTTATCCATCCCTGTAAAGGCTTTGAGATACCTGAATGAAAAGTGCTACTTAAACACTGGATGTTATTTTCAGAGCGCTCCCATGCCTGACTATGCCAGATGCAAATAGTCACTCCTCTTTCTTCAATAAAATTTGGAGAAGATGTGATCAGAAATTTAGGCCATTTCTTGAGGACCTTTGGACACAGATCCGGGGCTAATAGTACCTTTTGTCTTTTGGAATAGCATTTTCTGAAGATGGACAGGGGAAATGTTATTCCTTGCTTAGTTTCTGTTTTCTCATTGAACTTCTTTGCTTCTTCATTGTTTAAAAGTAGCGCTCTCTAAGAAGAGGTCACAGTTGTTATTTAGTTGTTTTAATTTTGAACTTCTGAGTGTCCCAGGTTTAAACTGTAAGAGTAGTGCCTGTATGATACAGCTGCTCGCCATATGTGTTGGAGGGAGGAACATGTGATTGTGAGGAATATGATGACATCCAAACCAATAAAACATTCGTCCCAAGGTGAATGGATGTATCTGTTATATATTTAGGCATTCTCTTTTACCAGCAGACTTGGAGTAATTTAAAAGCATAAAGCCATAAAAGGAGGAAGGATCATAAGGATTTGTGAGGGATACTGACAGAAATGGAGAAGAGGGCTTATCAAGAGCTACAGTGATGAAAACAGTGGGAGGTATATAGATGAACTGGAACCACTCTGAGGTTCTCCTTCTTACGCACACATTGCAGTAAGAATGGCTGGTTTCCAAAGACATTTTTATCACCAGGAATATCTGTTTTGCTATTGATTGCCTTTTACTTACTTGAAAAAAACCTGTCTTCGTTTTCAATTTGTTTTTCTATCCCCCACCCTGTGTCTTACTATCAGAATCCAAAGCACCTCTAAAATTTGCATGGTACTGATGTAGATCAGCACAGCATATCCTAACAGCCCAGCCTAAGATAATCATATGACTTTGACATATCATAACAGACCACTGTTAGGTAAACTTATATATTTGCCATATCATAGAATCATACAATCATTAAGGCTGGAAAAGACCTCTAAGATCATCAAGTCCAACCATCAACCCAACAACACCATGGCTGCTAAACCATGTCCTGAAGTGCCATGTCTACCTGTTTCTTGAACACCTCCACGGATGGTGACTCCACCACTTCCCTGGGCAGCCTGTTCCAATGCCTGAACACACTTTCAGTAAAGAAATTTTTCCTAATATCCGATCTAAACCTCCCCTGATGCAACTTGAGGCCATTGCCTCTCATCCTATCACTAGTTAATTGGGAGAAGAGACCAGCACCTGCCTCACTACAACCTTCTTTCATGTAGTTGTAGAGAGCAATAAAGTCTGCCCTCAGCCTCCTCTTCTCCAGACCAAACAGCCCCAGCTCCATCAGCCGCTCCTCGTAAGACTTGTTCTCCAGACCCCTTACCAGCCTCACTGCCCTTCTCTGGACACCCTCCAGCAACTCAGTGTCCTTCTTGTAGTGAGGGCCCCAAAACTGAACACACTACTCCAGGTGCAGCCTCATCAATGCCAAGTACAGGGGTAAAATCACCTCCCTACTCCTGCTGGCCACATTGTTCCTGATACAAGCCAGGATGCCGTTGGCCTTCTTGGCCACCCGAGCACACTCCTGACTCATGTTCAGCTGGCTGTTGACCAACACCCCAAGGTCCTTTTCCACCGAGCAGCTTTCCAGCCATTCTTCCCCAAGCCAGTAGAGCTGCATGGGGTTGTTGTGACTGAAGTTCAGGACCCGTCATTCGGCCTTGTTGAACCTCATACAGTTGGCCTCAGCCCATTGATCCAGCCCGTCCAGATCCCTCTGCAGGGATGTAAACAAAGAACTCAGTGTAAACCAAACCTATGCCTTCTGTGCTTCTTCCCTCGAGGTGAAGCTTCTCCCTAGGCAGAGAGGAAGCAAACCCTATCTCAATCTTTCAAATAGAGCATCAGTGTAGATATAGTGCCTAGATCTGTTTCAATACTTGTAAGAAAGCTGGAAAGTACCACACACAGATATCTCAAACACAATCTGACTAATTAGAATTGTTCAACATGTAACATGATGTTAATGTGTAATATAAGGCATGACTGTATCTCTCTATTGTGCAGTAGCCCCTAGAGATTATTACCCTAAGAAACTATAATTTGTGGCTGTGCCTGTTAGTTTTAAAGAAGATTCTCAAGCATGGCCAGAAACATCTGTTTTCTTTGATCAATGTACCTCCCATCTTCCTAGGAACCGTCTCAGGTAGCCTGATGAAATGCCTGATAGCAACTTTGTGGCTATCCAATGAAGTTCACAAATGGACTGTCCCGGACAGATGGGATCTAAAGGGTGACCCACCATGTGTGGCTGCAGCTGGACTGGTAGGTATTTAACGGCCAGGAAGTCCAGATTTGAGAGGATAGTGAATACATTGTGTAATTCCTACATCAAAATGGAAATACATATTTGTATGCAACACCTAATACAATCAGAGTTTGCTGGTATTGTTTTCTTCAAGGCAGCAGGTTTAATAGCTTCTTCATGCTTGCCATGTGTATGATCTGATGTAGATCATCAGCTGGAGTGCTTTGTGCTTACAAGACATAGTGGAACACATATATTTACAGTGCCCCATTAAAACTCACTTGACTGCTGCTTACCCTCAGAACTTCATTGTAAGCAAGACATAAGTCTTAAGAAAAAAATCCATAAGGATGTGTTTATGCTCCAAGGCAGAACATAACCACATTGATTTCTAGTGAAAGACTGAAGCAATTTCAGCATAATTAATGGGCTTCCTGTGATTGTTGATGTGATCTCACCCATAACTAATGATGGTAACATACATGCACATGAGATAGACGTCGATCAGTCATCCAGCATAGCAGATACAGCATCTACTTAAGATACAGAAAAAATGGCAAGTAAATGTGTATGGAAAGAGGAGTACTTAAGTAAGCATAACTTTGCTGGATAAATACAAGGATGTGCTATGAAGTTCATAGTTTTTCTATTTTTCTTTCTTGTTTTAAAATAATGATTATTAAAACATCAGAGTTTAATGGCATTATATTTATAATTTACAATACCAATATATATGTGAATCTTTATATGTCTCTCACAAGGCTTAATGCTAGATAGGATGAATGTATCATTCAGTCTAACTGTTTGTGTATTTCTGTGGATTAATTTTCATGCCAATGACCCAGCTGTCTGAGGGAATCCTCTGTATCCTCACAGAGTGCGGTTCTGTCCCAAGGCTGCCACATCTCCAGCAGCAGCCAATGTGTAATGTTGCAGAAGGAGGAGAAATGCACCAAACCAAACAACCCAAAATAACAACCCACTACCTAAACAGAAAATGAGCAAATAAACAGAAGAGCTCTTGAAGTTGTTCATCGGAAAGGAAAAAATATTTTTCTGATTTCTTCAGGCAACAAGCTGAAGCATGAGACTGAAACACAGCCACTGTCTGAGCCCAGAGCAGTTGATACTCTTCACCTGCTGCGGCAGCCCACACACCCCACATTCTGTAAGAAAGGAGATTTACTGAATCTACACCTGGAAGAGAACCATAAGCCCTTAATTTAACGCCTATAACCTTAATCCCAGCAGCTGCCTGAAAACACAATGTAAAAAGGTACTGAACTCTTCCAGTTGATGAGGATGTGATCATCTCCCCCCAGCATTTCACACAGAGAGTGTATCTTCTTATTACAGGGATGATTTGTTTAATTCGACCTTCCAGCTTGTGAGCGTTTGGCAGAAGGCTTACGTCAGCAGTTGGGCTCATCTCTCACCCATGTGCTTGCGTGGCATGATAGCTCACTCAGCAGACAGAAAACCTTCAAGAAGGCCTTGTTTAATAGTGAAAGAAGCAAAATACAGAAAAAATGAAAGCATTTGATTGGTGAAAAGCAGAAATTTGCTTTAATTGCAAGCTTTTTAACCATCAGAATGATGTGGTTAGGGGAGTTGTGTAGATGTGTTCCTAAGTGCAATTCAAAGGGTGTGAACAGGTCCTGTGAATACATCGCTAAGCTCTGCCAGGACTCCACCAAGAAGCAGTACATCTCCCTGGAGCATGGCAGACCTTCCAAGAGCAGTAAATTGCAGATTTGGGGCCTTAAAGGACTTTGTTAGTCAAAGCTTTACATCTGCAGATTTAAGCATTTATACAAGTTGAGCTTTTAGCTAATATTATTTAAATAGGGCTTGGAATGTTGTAGGCAGCCAAAATTAGTCTTTCCCCTTAACATATGGTATGGTATAACAGAACATTTAAGCCTTTAATCTTACTAAGTAGAAGAGAGAAAGAAATCAAACATTTTTAAGTCAATAGGCAGCTGATAGCGATATTACATGCATGTGAAGTACAGCAGCTAGTGTTGGAGATGCTTTGTTTTTCAATTGCAAGGGAGAACTGTTAAATTATGGATTGCTTAACAAAATCCAGGTATTCAAAAAATCTCTTAGAATGAAAGCTAGCTTACACTTATAAGACCAATAGCTGCTTTTAGTGTTCTGCAAAAAAAGTTAATTTAAGTATGCCAAGCTGTAAGTCACACAGATTCAGTGTATGACAAGCCATTGTACAGCAAACCCACAGACGTCAAAGATTTTGTTCGTGAAGTGAAGCACAGACATCCACTTTGCAGAACCAGAATGAAAACTTCGTTTTCTGTAAGTTGTTTATTCTTTGTCTTAAACAGAAATTTCATGAAGCAGAATGAAACTCAAAGGTTTCATATTCAGCTTCAGGCCATTTTAATGTACATATTTGAATTGAAGGTGAAGAAAATCTCTGTGAAGTTTTCTCTAGGTTCCCTGAATTTTTATTTTGGACTCAGTAGATTACATTCCTGATCTTGCAAACACTTAATGCGTGTTTTTAATTTTGTGTAACCCTTTGATCTGTGAAACCATAAAAGTTCGCTCTTGTGTGTTAACATTTGAAGGATCAGACATGTCAGAGTAGCAATATGTGTTTACTCTGTGAAATAAAAAGGAACAACAATACCAGAAGCTGGATCATTTCACAATCTAAAACCTCACAAATTTTCCTTTGGGGCACATCGAGCAAATCTCAATTCCCACACTTTTCTCCAAAATAGTACTTGAAATTTAACTACTGAAGTAACTAGGTAGCTACTTTGAATCAGGATATATGTTTTGAACAGCACAGCTAAGCTGCTACCTTTCTACAGCAGAGGACCCCATGACCCTCTTGTTTCCGCAGCACAAAGGCATGGGACTGCCCAGGAGTGCTTGGCTGGGGCAAACCTGCCAGTAAGGAGGAGGAAGGTGGGGGAGAAAAAGAAGGAAGAATTAAAAGGAGCTACCTGCTCACTGACACAACACATGTGGTTTGCATCATATGAGAAGGGACAATTCTGCAGCTGTTCATCACCGCTGGGGATGCATCCAGCCTGCTCTAGTTACCAGAAGGGGGAGAGAGTGGCATTGTGTAAGCAAGTTTCTGCTGGTGAGGTACATTATCATGTCTCTGCTGTGTAGGAGAGAACAAACAACACAAAACAAAACATGCAGTTCCCTTGCCACATCTGTGCAAGACCTATAGACATTGGTCAAGGTGTGCATGGACTCTAAACAAACCAAATGGATAGATATCATCCCTCTTCAATAGCTAAAATCCCATTTGTTTAAATACCTGCCATTTGTTTTTAAAGCTGTGCCAAAGAGAAGATTGCATTTGGTAAAAGATAGAAGTAAAGCTTTTAATTAAAACAGATTCTTAGAATGTTTCATTTGATAAAGAAGTCTCAAGATAACTTTGTTTCTTAGTGGGGCAGTCTTGTTGATTTTGTATTAATCCAGTGGATTTCTGTCACTTGGAAAAAAACCCTCAACTATAAAGTGTTTGATTACTCTTTCATCTTTATTCCATTTTCCTCTGGCTTCATTTTAAAAAATAATTTCCTTATCTGCTGTGCAGCCTCTGCTCAGTCCTTGTCAGAGACGTGTTTCTTCTTTGACACTATCAGCATTAGTACATTTGCTCAAGTTAAACTATCTGTGTTGTCTAGGAAGTGGTTACTTTGCTGGCTATAGACTTAAAAGAAAATGGAAAAAAAAGTTGGCAAACTGCTTTTTAAACAATGCATGGTATTTAATGAAGCATTCCCAACTATAAAGGATGTAAAACCACGGGTGAATTACAAAACTAACATTAAACCTGAGTTGCTCTCAGAATTCTATTTTTGCCTTCCTGACATAACGGTCCCATCCTGACACCGCTATCTCGTCTCTGCCAAGCAGTAGCAGAGAACAAGCCTTTTGTGCTGATTTCTTAGTGGAAGATCAATCAGTGATGGTGAAACTGGGTATAATCCAAGAGTAACTGGATTTCATTTGCTGTCCTGGGCCAGAGGTGGTCAATCAACAAGTGGAATAAAAATTTCTTTCTGTGTCTTCCAGAAAAAAATGACTCACAAGTGCTTTAAATCAGGGACCAAAACAGAAAGTAAAGCCTGCAGCGTTTCACCTAGTACCTTACCCTAATCTCTTGTTTCTATACAGAATTTGGTATAAAAAAATCCTACCTAACTGTCCCATGCTTCTTCTCAGATATTTGCTGGTATAAAAAGACAAGTGTAGCCCTCCAGCAGATAGAGAGGAATTCAGGAGCCCATATTTAAGTGTAAATACCATAATACCTTCCCAAAAATGTTTCTCGTTACAAAAGATAGGATTCTGCTTCAGACTCAGAGACCACAGATCCTGCCCTGCAAGATGGAGGGGCCTGAACTGAGTTCTCTGAACCTTTCAACATATTATGGGTGTCAAATATAAGATGATACTGGGATGAGTAGGAATGAGCTGCCTCTGTCAGAACGGGGGAAATAAACGTGGCACAGGTTCAGAACACCATCTGGTAGAAAGGCACAGGAGGAACTGGATATTAAATAGCTTTTCATTTACACCTGCCAAATGAAATGAAGTTAATTCCCAGAAGAAGGCTTGAAAATAATTCCTCTAAAAGGATAACTTTGCTGTGTAGATAATAAAAAATTACGAGAAAGATACTCAAAAAATAGAAGTTTTTATATGTGGGTATGTCCATATAAATGGATGAGGGCTGTATGCTGAATGGCCCAGACATGAACCATCTGCAATTTGAGAATTACAGAGCTGTCCTAGCACCCAGTTCTAGTGTAAATATATGCTAAAACATATTAATGTGCTGTGTGGTGTCTGAAATGGAGATAGATTTTGTCTGTCTGCTCAGAGAATAGACAGAAAGAGGTCATCCCTTCCATATAGGCATCTGCAGCATTATCATTAGCTCATAATCTACATTAGCCGACTAAGATGAAACATTTCCAGGAAAGTTACAGATCTGTTAGTTCCTCTAGTCTGGTAGCGAACTTTTCCTTTTGTTCCCATGATGATTAGTTCTCATAACATACGAGAAAAGTAATTCCCTTTGTCTAGAAACATTAAATAACTGTATCATTGGAAGTTCAATACTTGGCAATTTGTGAACTAGATATTAATACTCTGAAATAAAAATCAATGACATACAACCAAACCGCATGGCCAGTTTTGACTTTCAAGTACTGTGGAGAAAGAAAGGCATTTTTTTGTTTGTAGATTAAATATTTTTCTGGCAGCATCTTCAGAAAATTCTTCCCATTTTTTATGACAAATCTGGATTTTTTTCACTAGCTTTGTGCAGGACTAAGATGGTTCTGCCTCCCAAAAAAAAGACTGAAGCCTTGGAGCTACAAGCAAATCAGTGTTTGGTGATATGTTCATAAAACCATCAAGGAGCTTAGAGTCCATCCAGCAGCTGATGTCCATGAGTCAGTTCATTATGCATTTAATCCGAACAGTGCATAAATTTTTGATTCCCTTTTGCCAGAGTCTGGCCCCAGGAACAGTGACAACAGTGAGGCAAGAGAAGAAAGATGAGTTTGGAGCTCTCCTGCTGAGATGGGGTTACACGAACCTGACTCTACATTAGGTAGTGGGGAAACCAAGAGTATCTAATTTTCTGAGGAAGCAGATAGAGCAGGCCAGCTGGCAGCTCCTGAGGACCACAGGGAGCAGGAAAAGAGCCAACTGCAGCAGATAGGCTAAAGGGTTGGGAGGTGCTTAGAGAGAGACCGTGGGAATGGGCAGAGGGAAGGCTTCAGAGGTAGGTGGGAACTGTATTCCAGAGCTTTGGTCGACATGAGTAAGGAGCTTGCTTCTGACATGATAAGACGTCAGACATACTGGTGAAGGGGTTTGAGGGTGGAGAGGAACAGGAGGAAAGGGAGAATTTATCTATGACTTTAATGAGTGGAAGATAGAGATGGGAATATTACAGAGCCAGTGGAAAGAAGCAGCCAAGATATGAACCTGGCTTGTACTGGGAAGAATTGCTAGAATTTTGAATAGCAAAAAGGAATAATTGACTTGATTTAATGAGAGGGTTCACATCAGTAATAGATGTCAATTTTCATATGGAGGCATATATTTTGCTATCTAGCTGTACACTAGTGCACATAGAAGAGGCAATCTCACAAGTTCTGCTTTAAATCATACTCCTCCAAGTTAATGACATGTGAAACTTGATCTGTGCTATAATTAATGAAATTTTGGAGCAGCTTAGCTAAGGGAACATGGAGTCTTAAAGTGTATAATTAAAAATGAATTGCTTAAAAATCCAGTATGTTATAATAAAATGTATTAAGAGAGAAAATGTAGGTAGTGTGTTACACAACAAATCAGGTGACCGTAATGGTCTTTTCTGTCTTTAGTATGTACAAAAATCATAGATAGAAATTTAAATTTGATACTCAGAGGGTTTTGCTGTTCTGTTCAGGATTGGCGTCTTAGCTGGGTTAAGGAGATACACGGGCAAAGCCAAGTTAAACATAGATATGAGAGACTTATATGTGAAGTGGTACTCTTTGGTATAGATAGGCCTTATATAAAACTAGGTCAGCTTTCATTTGGTAATTGAAGGTGGGTCTCACCTGCCTAAGTAACCTGTACCTGCTCTAGAGAGAGTCCTGTTTGCCATTCTGTTGTGCCTAAAATTAGGGAGCTTAAGTCTCTCAATAGAGACCTTCAAAGGCACTAACTTTTCCCCATTGACTGCATGGGAAATTGTGGAACGTCCTTTAGAGTGACTGCTCCGTTAGGAATATAATGTTGTAGACTAGATGTCCACATTAGGTTCACTTGGCTGAAAGGGTTGCCATGAGAGAGTTGCTCAGCCATTCCATTAATGTCCTATCCACTGAGACAATGTGAAGCACTTTTCTCTTAGGTCTGGTATTTGTGAAATACTTGCTAAATCACCTCAGATATCATTAGATGGGTGCCAAGGAAATTTAGGATGAATTTCAGTTCAGTGCAAGGAGCTTTCCAAAAATCTGTACATTTTGGACACTAGCAAGTATATCAATTAAGGAATCTCATGAGACATTTACAGTGCCAGAAGAAGTTGTTCTTTGCGATTCAGGCCGATAATATTTTCCCAGAAGTCCCATATGTTTGAAATATCATGTTTCGTCAGTACAACCAGAATCACGTATCCTAGCTGCTGAATTATTGATATTTGCAAAATGTGTAGTGAATACATTCTTCATAACAACTCTGCTGTTTGCATTCCCTAGTCTATACTGAACCCCCCCCTTTTTTTTTTTTTAATTTGTACTATTTTTACAAAGTATACTGATGACCTGAGCACAATTTGATTGCCTTATTTCTCCACTAAGCACAACTAGAAGTTCTCTTCTCATCCTTTATGAAACACAAAGTCAAAACAGTATGGAAATAGAGGGAGTAAAATGCAAGGTCAGACAAGCAATGTGCAAGAGGACTAGAAGTGAAGGCGGACAACCTTGTGCTTTCATTGCAAGGGCCTTCTCCTCCTCCAGCACTTTTTTAGCAAAAAAGCCTAACACCTTGGTGCTTTGGGCAGGTTTCCATACTCAGCACATCTCTGGAGGTCAGAGAAGGGTGGGAAAATCTCGCTTTGTCAGTGCGTGGGAGGGCTTCGACAGCTGCAGGGCGGAGCTGGGGCCCATCTAACCAATTTGGCAGCCCTTGCTTTGCTCTGGCCTCTGGAGATGGTGACCTGGAATGCAAAACCTCCTCCTTTGTGTGGTCTCACGTCTATACATGCTGCACGAGCTTAATGTTAGTCTTGCTAGAAGAGATAAATTAAAGAAATTATTCAGTTATGTAGAAATCTTAATCAAAACCCATGAGCTCAGCACAATCCATAAATATCTCAGTGTTATTTCTGGGAGTAGAGTTGAAAAACAGAAGAATCAATGAAATGAAGGAAAAAAATACCTTTCTACAGCCAATTCTTGTGAAAAGGGTGAATATATCGTTGTTGGAACCTTGAAAAAGGAAAGTTTTGGCCTGACACTATCTCAGACTAAGAAACAGGGTGATGAATTTGTTGGGATACTCACTGGAGAAACTACTTGATTGCATTCTGGCCTGCTGCTTAAGGAAAATAAAATTGAGTTCTCATCAGGCAACAAGCCTGTATAAGTTAATAGGCTTTAATAGTAGCACCTCATTACATTTTTATAAAACTGCCTGGGAAATGAATGCTGGAAATACAAAGGAAATCTCTGTGGGAATCACAGTTATAAAGCAAAGATAACATAGTCGTTATTACAGCATTTCAAAATAATGCATACGCTATACTGGATACTACATAGAATTCAGTGACTGGGATTAAGGCCAAGTAAGCTTTTTTGAATGGATGTCCAAAGCAGATGGGAGACCTGACTCATGCTTTGGAGTAGAAAAATAATATCTGGGACAAGGTGTTCGGGAAGCTTGATAGCAGTCAGAAAATTAGGGGATACTAGCCTCAGTGAATGTTGACACATAGTAACAATATTGTGGTCACTATTAAAAAAAGTCACATTTGCCAGTGAATAATAATAATCATTTTACTCTTGTGTCCAAGACACACCACTTTTTCCCATGGTTTTTTATTACCTATGTACAGTAACTGTTGACAAACATTTACATTTTTGACAAATGATGAGCACTGTGTTTGTGAACTGGGAGGCATTTCTGTTCGCAACAAGTGGTCATTAATCAATGCAGTTTCTGAAGAAACTGTTAGACTCAGTGGAAGTAAGAGCAACTGAGAACACTTTTGAAAGGATGCATGAGCAAACAGCATGCACTACGGAAGACTATGTTTGTATCGGGGAGGTCATCCACACTGCCTGTAGTACGGATCTAATTTAGGCATTTCATGTGGGAGCCAGAGGTCCCAAGGCTGACTGATGGATGCAAGCACCTCTAGAGGATGATGCAGAATATCTGAGTTGGACTGTAGTTAGTTAGGATATTAATTTAGATAACTTCTTCTTTCCATTTGCTATACACAGAGCCTGATCAGGTACCTAAATTAAAAGATTAATATTAGTCAAGGCAAATTCTGTTCCCTCTGCTCCAGTGTGTTCAGTGCCATGAAATGCTGATGTCTTTGAGAGCTGCATATGCTCCATAGTTCATAGAGTTGTTTAGTACATCAGAAGATCTTCTCTGATCTTGTGTCCTCAGTGGTAATGCTATATTTTAATTTGTATATCAAATTTATCAGCTTGTCACTGTCAGTTGCAGACTAGAGATGAGGCTTTCATGGGGCAACCACTGACTCTTCTGGAACAGGTATCTCTTATCTTTATCTCATTTGAGGGATGTTCTTATGTGAGTTTTTGATGACAACTTCCAACCTGTGGCTAGTCCTTACCTGATGGAGACTGGCTATTTTGACTCTGAAGAAGGGTGTAGGAAGAGATGGACTCAAACCAGAATGTGACACATTCCTTGAATGTGGGTAGATGCTTCTCCCCTCCCACCAAGGAGACCTGCAGGTGACACCAGAGCCTTGACATTTAAGCTTTTCAGACGGCAAGGTTCACATCTCTGACTTCAGCAAAGACAGAGTGCGAGTGCTCATTAAATATTAAATAATATCATGCTTCAGATCTGAATCCAAACTTCTCATCTTGCACCATTCCAGCAAAGCTGGTTATGAACGGGAACATTGCTCAGAAACCCCTTTGAACTTTGGAGGAATTTTGGTTCTGGATCTAAAACCTGAGTTCAGTAGTGTGTAACAAGGGCTTTCAGTCAAAAGGGAAGCATGAAAGGAAATCATTCAGGATTATTTTTGTAAATTTTGGAGTAAACAGCAGAGAAAAAGAGGTCAAGTCATTTTGTGACTTATATTCCAATAGCCAAAAATTGTCTAAAAATACAAATTAAAAATATGAAACAGGCTTGCATGAGTACATTTGAACTACTACTTCACAAAAGTTTTAACTGTGGAAAAAACTTTATAACACCACCTGCTGTTCTGCTGGTTTTGACCTGACCCCTTTCTCCTTTTCTTGTTATTATAAACAGTGAGTTCTTTAAGTGAGAGCTGTTTAAAGGATAGGGGGCTGTAAGTGTTCCTTCCTAGATCCCAGATGCAGTGGGAGACTGATGGGCTTTTTGATCTTTATTTTATGAGTGTCTGATAAATTGCCTCTGGCACCTGGCAACTGAAATTTCACTATCTGAAAACTAACCCTTATGTCAAACAATGTGGCCAGTCTCATACTCTGAGTTAAAGAGCTGCATGCATTTAAGTACAGGATGTTTTCCAACATTCAGTACTGTATGTGGTGAAGCCCTGCTTCACGTATTATTATTAGACAGATCCTCAGCTGATGTAAATTGGCATAGCCCCATACGATTAAAGGAGCTGGACTGTTTTACATCAGCTGGCAACCTGGTCCAAAGTGCAACACACATACTTTTTGATTTAAAATAGTATTTTGTATGCGATACTTCAAAGGTTGGTATGGTTCAGTTTCTTCAATTTTTGTTATGTGGTCTCTGTTTTTTGTTTCTGAGGCAAGTAAAAAAAAATATCAAGATAAAGCATCATGGGTAATGTTTTCCGCTTTGCTTATTTGTTGGCTGCTTCAGATGGAAACTGAGTTATCGTGTATTTGAAATCAAAGTCTCAAATGCTGCTCTGGCTAACGACTACCAAACCTTGTTATTAATTGTGCCCCAGGGGAAGGCACCCTGGTCTCCACCTTGTTTCTCCTGTATTCTGGCAAATGATAGGAAAACTCACGCCTATTTGTGTCAGAATTGAAAAGATCAGCAATAGATCTGCCCAGGATACTGGGATTTCCGTCTAGTAGGTAATCCCAACATTTCCTATTTTTCTCATCCTTTTTTGCAACAAGGGTTTGTAAGGGAGAATTACAGAAATGGAGGAGATGCGTTATCTTGAGGAACAGCAGTGTAAACAGTGGGAGGGATACAGATGGAGTGGATCCACTGTAAGGAAATAAGATCAGAGGCAGAAGCTCACTTATTTAAATGAACCAGAACATGGTGCAGTCTAGTACAGAGGTTATGGGACAATGAATGCCACATGCATGGGCAGCTGAGGGTGACTCGGAGGCCTCTGCTGGGTTTGAGAGCAGGAGGAAGGTTGTGAACACTCCCTCGACCAGAGGAGTTTGGAAATGTCAGCTTGGTGAGAGAGAGAGAGGATTAAATCTGAAATAAAGCAAGAAACATGAAGTAACAGCAGACCCCAATCTTGGTCAGCACAGTAAATATGTGTCAGTAATAGTAAATAAATGGTTTCATTGCTGCATCCTTGGAGAGATTTGAAATCTGAGGTAGCTCAACAGGAGCATCAAGATGAGAAGTCAGATTTAGTTTATATTTGTCTCCTTATGCAGGATCCATTTCCTGTGACAGGCATCAGAATGGCACCGATGTGACTGAATCTACAACCCAGCCCCATTCGCATTCATGATTATTTTGTGTTGACTAAGACACATGCAAATTTTATTTTTCTCCAGGGGTGAAAATCCTGTCACCTACCACATGTGCCTCTGCATTGCTTGCTACTGGCCCCACCATCCCTGTCTTCCCTGCTGAAGGGGCTAGAGCATTGACTTTGGAAGGAAGGCATCATGCAGCACCTAATGTTTAAGTGCAGGTTAGGTGGCTCCATGGGAGACATCCCATTGGAGGATGACATCCCACCAGAGTGCTAATAAAATGGTTCCTTTTACAGGAAAGCTCATGCTGACAAATTGTCTTCGAAAACAATGCTGTTTGCCTAGACCAGAGCATTCTGTATTTTCTCGTAGGAAAGGCAGTGTGGCTGGTGAGGCGCTGGGTGAGGACTCCAGACATCCGAGCTCTGGTGCTGGCTTTGCCTCCAGGCTCGTGCAGGGGTATGGGCAAGCATCCCTGGAATTACTGTGCATCTCTTCCTCCCTGCAGCTTTGCCTACTAAAATGGGTCATGTAAAACCCAGGAAAAATTGAGCCTAGAGCTTAGAAGAGGCTGTTAGCTGCTACTGAAGTGCAAATAAAAATAATCCATAATTCTTCCATAGAACATTTATAGCAAACAGTCTGGGAACAGAAACAGCCACAGTTTACTTCACTGAAAAATCACACAGGACAAAAGGAAATGCAGATGGTCTGACTGAACTGTCTTATGAGCTGTTGACTAGTTAATTAATCAAAGTTGTCTAGTGATTTATTGATTAACAGAGGTTCTGCAGTCAGGAACACGTCAAATTTCACAATGGAAAATTTAGCAATGGAAAAAGTCTGGTCTTTTAGTTCCTTCCTCAGTCAAGATACAGAATGGTATGAGAACTGAGGACATTTAATGTATTAAGCTTATGCCAAGGAATCTAATTATGTGATAGTATTGCTTAGGCAATTTTAATTGTTTTTTTCCATGCAACTTTTTTCTAAGTGGAGTGATTTTTTTTCATGTTTTACCAGTGCTAGCAAAACTCCCAATATAAGAACTCCTATACTGTCTTTATGTGCATACAGACAAAGGTATGCAATATTCCCTGTCATTGTGTTCATATTAGGTAGTCTAATAATAGGGTGAATACTGAAGGAGTTGCCTTTCCTGTAGGTGGGAAATCAAAGTAGTAAAATATATTTAAATTTTCTTGGAAGACTGAAAGATACAAATCAGTTGCTGCCTTGACACCATATCCATCCCTTTGATAAGCAGGACATGATAAAGTTGTTGGGGTTTTTTTTCCCACAAACATCTGCCTATCTGTAAAGTTTACTTTAAGCATTTAATTAATGAGTGCAAAAGGCTAGTCAAATACATGTCTATGGATTGTTATTCAGAGGACACTGAGGTCTCTTATGTCCAGAAGATTAAGTTTCTCTGTCATAAGACAGTTAGCAGGAGGCCTGTCTTGCATGGTCATAAATCTCACCTCTGTACTTGGTAGAGGTCAGCTGTATAAAGGCCTATTTCTCCTGCATGCAGAATTGTTATAAACCTCTCTAAGAACAACTGTGCAAATGACCATACTGGATGACACACAGTGTTGTATTATCCAAGAATGTCCCACACAAAGTGGGCGGGACAGAGAGCTCATCAGAAGAAGGCAGGATGACCCTGTCAAAAGAGGTTGTCCTAAGATTCCACTAATATCAGAAAATGGTAGAAAGTTCAGTGTCTGATTAAATAACTCTTCAATAATCATAGATTTAATTATTATTATATCGTACTCTATTGTTTTCACACAGAATCACAGAATCACAGAATAGTAGGGGTTGGAAAGGACCTCTGTGGGTCATCTAGTCCAACACCCTGCCGAAGCAGGGTCACCTACAGCAGGCTGCACAGGACCTTGTCCAGGTGGGTCTTGAATATCTCCAGAGAAGGAGACTCCACAACCTCCCTGGGCAGCCTGTTCCAGTGCTCCATCACCCTCAGAGGGAAGAAGTTCTTCCTCATGTTCAGATGGAACTTCCTAGGCTTCAGTTTGTGCCCACTGCCCCTTGTCCTGTCGCTGGGCACCACTGAAAAGAGTTTGGCCCCATCCTGACATTATGTTACAAGTTATTATTTATCCAATCAAATATGATTCCAGAAGAGGAAAGGTGAAATGGATGTGATTCTTCATTACCTCTTTCGGGCTTCTGGAGCAGCCCATTGGAACAGCTCCCAGCTTCAAAAGTTAGAGTGGCCTCAATGCTACTCTATTTGACACAAGTGCTGAACTAATCTTTGGCTCAGTAGGTGGTGAGGGAATTCCATCAGAACCCTTAAACACACCTTCACTGACAGCTCAGTAAACTTAATGGATGAGGTAATACCATTTCAATGACAAGAAATCCTCAGATTCTTGTGCTGATAACTTTGTTCTCAGAATGCAGCTAATGTTTTCCCAATGGGAAGAAAGAAAATAGCTTTTTTCCATTAATTGCAATATCTGGATATTCAATCTGGATTTTTTTAATATAACTTTGAATTGCCTATGTTAAAAAAATCCTAACATCTATTTGTAATAAAAAAGTGAAACATGCATGAAAAATAAGAAAAAGTGCGTTTAAATATAAACATTAGATTAGTCTACTGAAAATACAAGTCATCTGAAAGGATAGGCCTGTTTTTAAAAGTATAGTAATACAGCCTTGTACATATAAGTGGCCTATCTTGCAAAGATAAAACCTCCACATAAATTAGTAAAAAAGGATTACTCAGATAACTAAAGAAAATGTAGCTTAGCTAAAGAGTCCACTTTTCATGTTCCATCAATGAAAATGTTGTGGTCTTCTTTTAAATATTTGGACAGTAAAAAGAGTTTTTAAAAGGATTTTTTAAGGCTCTTCTGTTTAAAGATTGTCTTGGTTTCTCTGAACCTGCACTGCATCTTTCTTTGCATGAAAAATTCCTTCTAATGTCCAGAGAAGCTCTATGACAGGTGTGAGATGCACAATGATTGTCTGAGGATTAAAAACCTACAGTCAGGAGAAGACAGAAAGTGCTTCCCTCCCAAAATCATAGGGGAGATTTCTAATTAAGCATGAAGTCTGAAATGTGTAAAGAACTACTCCTGTCTCTGTATCCAGCTGCTTTCTGCCATGTAAAGCACCCATGGGATGATAGGTACTTCCTCTGGGGACCACAAGCACTGCAGTGCTCTCATTGATCTTTTAAAAACCAGCGGGGAAAACATGTATCTGAATGCTGAAACAGTGCATAGACTTCAAAATCATCTCCTCCTTTATTCCTGATTTCCCAGAAGTCATTTGCTTTAGTGGTCGGTTTTCATCTCTGCATGTGTTTTATTTGACTTACCCTAGCCTCAATAATTGCTGCAGTGACTAAAGTCACTAATCTTCCTGAGTCGCGGCCTGCCTAGAGCCGGCGCTGGACACAGGCACCTCAGTTAAATCTGCAAAGAGAGGTGGGGTGAATTAGGGTCTTCCAATGTTATGATTAATAACATTTTGGCTCTTGTCCTGTACAAACTTGATGTTGTATTTATTACACCTATGGATTGCAAGGGATCTACTCCAGCAGTAAATATTATACCCAGAATTCACAGGATTTGGCTCTGATGTTTCATACATACCGTAATGCACGCTACAAAAGGGGTGGGTGTTCAGCTCAGAAATGGGAAATTTTTCCACAGAAATGGGAAACAAATGCAGAAACCGCCCTTTGACATCAGGCTACAGGACCCCATTTTGAAGCACACAGTGTCAATGCTCTGCAGTGTTGGAGATGCGTGAAGGGTATGATCTCCGGTTCAGCTGAGATCCCACAGAATCACAGAATCACAGAATAGTAGGGGTTGGAAGGGACCTCTGTGGGTCATCTAGTCC
This sequence comes from Opisthocomus hoazin, assembly GCF_030867145.1. Lineage (NCBI taxonomy): Eukaryota > Metazoa > Chordata > Aves > Opisthocomiformes > Opisthocomidae > Opisthocomus > Opisthocomus hoazin. The sequence goes on from NC_134415.1 coordinate 120,139,211, forward strand.
AACCCCCCCGCCGAAGCAGGGTCACCTACAGCAGGCTGCACAGGACCTTGTCCAGGCGGGTCTTGAATATCTCCAGAGAAAGAGACTCCACAACCTCCCTGGGCAGCCTGTGCCAGGGCTCCGTCACCCTCAGAGGGAAGAAGTTCCTCCTCATGTTCAGACGGAACTTCCTGTGCCTCAGTTTGTGCCCATTACCCCTTGTCCTGTCACTGGGCACCACTGAAAAGAGCTTGGCCCCATCCTCCTGACACCCACCCTTCAGATATTTGTAGGCATTTATAAGGTCCCCTCGCAGCCTTCTCTTCTTCAGGCTGAACAAGCCCAGTTCCCTCAACCTCTCCTCGTAGTGGAGATGCTCCGGTCCCCTCACCATCCTTGTAGCCCTCCGCTGGACTCTCTCCAGTAGCTCTTCATCCTTCTTGAAGTGGGGAGCCCAGAACTGGACACAGTACTCCAGATGAGGCCTCACCAGGGCAGTGTAGAGGGGAAGGAGAACCTCCCTTGTCCTGCTGGCCACACTCTTCTTGATGCACCCCAGGATCCCATTGGCCTTCTTGGCAGCCAGGGCACACTGCTGGCTCATAGTTAACCTGTCGTCCACCAGGACACCCAGGTCCCTCTCCGCAGAGCTGCTCTCCAGCAGGTCCACCCCAAGCCTGTACTGGTGCATGAGGTTGTTCCTCCCCAGGTGCAGGACCCTGCACTTGCCCTTGTTGAACCTCATCAGGTTCCTCTCTGCCCAGCTCTCCAGCCTATCCAGGTCACGCTGAATGGCAGCACAGCCTTCTGGTTTATCTACCACACCTCCCAGTTTGGTGTCGTCAGCAAACTTGCTGAGGGTACATTCTAACTCTTCATCCAGGTCGTTGATGAAGAAGTTACACAAGACTGGGCCCAGTACTGACCCCTGAGGGACACCACTTGTCACCAGCCTCCAACTAGACTCAGCGCCGCTGATGACAACCCTCTGAGTTCTGCCATTCAGCCAGTTCTCTATCCACTTCACCGACCACTCATCCAGCCCACACTTCCTCAGCTTCCCCAGGAGGATATCATGGGAGACTGTGTCGAAAGCCTTGCTGAAGTCAAGGTAGATAACATCCACAGCTCTCCCTTCATCTACCCAGCCAGTCATGTCATCGTAGAAAGCTATCAGATTGGTCAGGCATGATTTCCCCTTGGTGAATCCATGCTGACTACTCCTGATAACCTTCTTTTCTTCCACTTGCTTCATGATGGCCTCCAGGATAAGCTGCTCCATCACCTTTCCCGGGATGGAGGTGAGGCTGACCGGCCTGTAGTTCCCTGGGTCCTCCTTCTTGCCCTTTTTGAAGATTGGAGTGACATTGGCCTTTCTCCAGTCCTCGGGCACCTCTCCTGTCTTCCAGGACCTCTCAAAGATGATGGAGAGTGGCTCAGCAATGACATCCGCCAGCTCCCTCAGCACTCGTGGGTGCATTCCATCGGGGCCCATGGATTTGTGGACATCCAGATCGCTTAAGCGATCCCTCACACAGTCCTCCTCGACCAAGGGAAAGTCGTCCTCTCTGTAGGCTTCTTCTCTTACCTCCGGGGCCTGGGATTCCTGAGGGCCAGTCTTAGCACTGAAGACTGAAGCAAAGAAGGCATTCATTAGCTCTGCCTTCTCCGCATCCTCCGTCACCAGGACACCCGCCTCATTCAGCAGCGGCCCCACGTTGTCCCTAGCCTTCCTTTTGCTGCTGATGTAGTTGAAGAAGCCCTTCTTGTTGTTTTTGACATCCCTTGCCAGCTTCAATTCCAGGTGAGCCTTGGCCTTCCTCGTCGCATCCCTGCATGCTCTCACTACGTTTCTGTACTCTTCCCAAGTGGCCTGTCCCTCTTTCCACATGCCATGCACCTTTCTCTTCTGCCTGATCTCCGCTAGAAGCTCCTTGTTTAACCAAGTCAGTTAGTCTTGCAGCCTGAGATCCTGTTGCCAGTCCCAGCACACAGTGGGGAATGGAGGAGAGATCCAGATGTCACAATGTCTGCAGAGACACCTGCTTGGGCATCTAACTGCTGCTAGGCAGAGCAGCACGCAAGGGCCATAGATCAGCTGAGACTTCCAGTTGCACAGACGTCCTGTGAGAGTTTCTGGACCCTTGAGAACCTTCCCTCCTAGTTTTTCCTGGTTTTCTCAGCTTCCTGTTCTTTGTTTTTTCTCTCTTTTCAGAGGAAACTGAAGAAAATGCAATGAGACTGTGGAGTTCCCGAAGTGCTCCCCTTCCTTTCATTGGTTTGAGGACTCGTCGCCCTCTCGTCCTCCACTGACACTGGTTTGAGCAGTGGCTTTGTAAATCCAGGTCCGGCAATAGCCCGAGGAAGTCAAACCTTTGATCAGTCACACAGCACCGTAGGTGATGTGGCATCACAGAGTCAGGGACTGCACTTTTTAGTCAAGGGTTACCTTTAATCTCTAATTTGGCAAAACTAAACAAAACAAAGCAGAAATCCCCCTGCAGCGTTTAATTTTTGCCTTTAATGCCAGAGAGCTTAAGCGTGGCAGTTTGGTGATGTGCTATGCAAATTAAAGCTGTGAAAAAACAAAGCTAGTTAAACACAACTTTTTCTTTAGCAGGTAATTATTCTTAGCTGTTTCCACATGCCTCCTTACAGCCATGAAACCCTGCTATGTAATGATGAAAGACTAATTTCAGAACTCACACATGCACTATTTTGTTAGCAGTGGAAGCACAAGCAGAACATCTGGGTGCCAAGTTCAGGCAAAGTGCAAGGGGTTTTTTTTCTGAATTCAGTGTTGGTGTGTCCCATCATGTAACTATGATATATGATAAAAGGAAAAATCACAGCCAAACTCAACCTTGTTCAAAGCAAGGTGCTAGTGAAAGGATGAGATGGAAAATAAGTACTAATGGATTAATGTTCCATGATAAATGCTTTATTATAAAAGCTAGTGAGTGATTAGATAGTTCTTGCTTCCAAAAGCAGGATTTACATATTTCTGCTTGGCTTGCAACCAAAATAAATACATCACTTAACTATCTGGTTTATAGGAACATCTCTATGAATAAAAAAATAAGATACTTGCTTTCTTTTATACAGTAGGTGTAATAAGTTTCCAGTTATGGCAATATGCTGCTTACTGTTTGGAGCTGTTACAATACATAAAAATAAGTCATTGCAAGTATTAGAGATATAGCCAGAATTCTCCTCCGTGTGAGCTTCATTGTCACTAATTCAAATAGTTATTCAAAGGGCTGCACAGTGAAAGTTCACATAAGAAATCTTACATTTAAGGATAATGAAGATATAAACATTGAAAAAATCTGAGTATTTAGATTAGTAAAATATATACAAACACATGAACCAGAATAATATTAATTTCCACCAGTACAGAAGATCTCAAACACAAGTGGACTTGCCAGAAAGATATAAAGATATTAAATATAATCACTTATAAAACTTTCCTTCTGCAGATATCTTTACTCATTAATGGATCTCAAAGGACTTACAGGGGAAATTCATGTTATCCCTGTTTTGCTGATGAAGAAATTAAGGTATTCAGAATTAAAACAGCTTATTCAGCAGCATCCAACTTGTCAGACCCCTGATGTCTCAGGTCCAATTCAATACCGTGTTTACAGGATCACGATAGCATTGATTGCATTGGTTGTATTTGATGAAAATTGTTGAATATACACATCACACTTTCTTTTTAGAGAACTGTCTTTGGAGGGACAGTGTCCTCAGATCAGATTGCCATGGTGCCTCCTGTGCATTTTTCTCAGAATAACCAACGTCACTTCAAACAGCATCTGCAAGAATTCAAACAATCTGGGAGGCATGGCTGGACCTTGAGGACAATCGTAGGAGAAAAGGCAGACCCTATCACATACCCTATAGAAACTAGTCTCCTCCTGTGTACAATTACTTAAAAGTGGATAAGAACGTCAGAAAAAATGATGGAATCTCTAAGTCACAGATTCAGTCACAGTCACAGTTCATTGACTGAACAAACAGTGAACAAACATAGGGATGTATGAGTTATAAAGAGGAGGACACAAAAGTTATTTTACTAGAGCAGCAAATAAAAAGAAAGAGGAAAACAGTGCAACATAGAGAAGCATGCTCGTGCTTTTTCCTCCTGTCAGCATAGCATCTGTCTGCTCGCTCTTTGCTTCTTGTTGAACACTCTTGGTTTGCTTCACTCTGACTGCCTGGGTTAATTGAGGGATGTGCCAGGTGCCAAGGGAATAGAAAGGACATGCACAACAGTCAAAGCAACCATAACTTGATCAGTAGATATACACGCTGAGGTAACGCATTTTTAAAGCATGACCTTATGATACTCTAACATTACAACAGTCCCGAAGACTATATTTAAGGCCTCAGGCTGGCCTCATTGCTAAAGGCAAACAGACCATTGTCTTAGTCCAGGCAGCCTAGGGATAAGTGTGTGTTTATACATATATCTCCTAGCTGTCTAGGACACGATATATTTAATAAATATATTTAGTACATGGTGTCTGCTGACAGTGGGATGCTGGATGTGCTGATCGGTCGCTACTCTGGCTGCTGCAGTCTCACCATGTTGTGCTGTGCACAGGATCAGAGAATGAGAGCGTGCGTGGACCTATAAAGTCTTAGGGTTCCCTGGACTTCGGGGAGATTGTTCTGGCCAGCAGTTCTGGGCTCAGACAGGCCAGGTCCAAAACCAAGCAAATGTGTGGATACCCAGTCTGTGGTGAAGTCTGTGCTATCACAGCTGTGCTGCAAACAGTCCTCAGATATTTCTTAAAACGCTTGCTCAGGAATGTCTACTCACACTACACTCACTCCAGTGTAAACACACCCTTAAAGCAGATGTAGAACATGCCCCAGGGGGAGATAATGCAACACCCAAGGATGGCTGGCAAATAAAGCACTCTACATACAGTCACTTTGCCCTGTGTATTCATACTAAGCTGAAGGTCAGACTTCAGCTCGGCAAAAAGCTAGTGGAGCATGACAGCCGTATAAAATACGATATAATAAACATATGGGAGTGTTGCTTTCTTCTGCTGCTATCGGTCTCTTGGATGTCAGTGGAATGAAGATTTGGCCTGTGTTGTATTGCCCTACAGTAGTTTTACAAACAAGGTAGGTTTATACGGCTTCGGAATTAAGCTACTGCTGCAAAAACAAGTCCCGTAGAAATGTTTGGTGTGAGATTACTTACAGAGAGGCTACACTGATTCCTTTCATATTAGTGCTGAGGCTCTTAAGGTTCTGTTGAGCATAATTCTTTTCCATTTCAGTCGGGGAGGGGGGGGGGAGGCTGAAAGATTATACTTTTATGGAAAGATCCACAATCCTAATATCCTTGGCTTAAACTAAGCCCCTTTACGAAAGGACTTGAATTAAGCTGTGCATGGAAAGGCAGTAGTGGAAAATTTATATTGAATCGTCTTGAGTACACAATGCAAGCTATTCGGAAATTGAGCTGGCAATGCTGTGTAGTGCATCCATGAGTAAAGATAAGTCACCACCATTGCAGTTTAACAGAATATTTCCTCTGAAGTTCAATGAACATCAGAATTTGGGTTTGATGGCTGATGAAGCCTATTTCCCAGAGTTACTGTGGCCCCTAACTCCCATGTAATTGAAACAGGAACTTTGATTGCTTTGAATAGCTGTGATCAGATGGACCAAAATTTTGTGTCTATCAAACTTCATCACATATTCCAAATATGTTTTTAATATTAGAATGTTGTCAAATGTCAGAGAAGCAGCTGTACACACGGTCGTTTAACAGCAATTATTTCAGCATTTCCATTGAAGCCTGAAAACGGTGTGACCATGAGATACCCAAAGAAGATGCAGGAAAAACCTTTTTGATGTGTGGTGCAGGAGTGACATGAGGGGTCCCATGTGTCACTGTTGCCTGTCATATTGCTGAACTTCTTAAAAAGTAAAACAAGACTATCGCACTAAATGTGTGTGACGTGTGAAGGCGAGGAAGTTTCCTCCCTTCTCGTTGCTCTACGTGAAGAGAGCAGTAAGAAATTTCTCTGAGTGCAAAGTTTAAGGTCAGAAGGAGGAACGTGTCAGAAAAGAGCCTGGGACAAGGCTGTAGGGGTACCTTTAGAAATGACCTTTCCACCAGAAATCACAGATTTTCTAGTGCTTATAAAATTTGGGGCTTTGGGATGTATCCTGCAGTATTTTCAACCATAACTCACAGACAATGGAGCGCACGTTATCATCCCTGTTTTTCTGAGGGCCTGGTGCTCTGCCTGTGTCCCCAGCCACCGCAAGGTTTGGGATTTTCCAGTCTCGGAATTGCACAGAGCAGCAGATGGATGCGTTCATCTGTGTAACTGTGGGCTCTTAGCTCAGGTAGGAGTAAAGTTTATACACCGCTAGGAAAGGTGAGTTTTCTTCAAAAGGCAGATCACACCACGAACCTAACAAGGAATATCCAAACCACTTTTTGAGGTACCTATCTCTCCTTAATGGCTATAAAGAGAGTGTAGGGTGACTGGCCTCCAAAATTAGTTGCTTTCATTGGTTTTGTGAGTATCTGCTGAGTGCCACCTGGAAAGGATTTGCTTCCTCCTGACCCTCTGAAGACTGACCCTGTTCACTCAGGCCGTGCTCCTGGGAGAGCTTTTGCCCCTGCCTGAACTCAGATAGAGTGAAGGTTTGTTTATATCTAAACTGAATGAAAATTTCCAAATAGTTCAGGGTATAGAGCTGTGTGAAAACTGCAGCTCTGACTCCAGGCAGTCTTGGCTTACAGTGAACCTCTTCAGCAAAGAAACATGAATTTTCTGTTTCTCCCCACTTCTCTGATTCCCCCATGATGAGCCAGATGAGTTCAGCCAGGGAGGGGGCAGCTCAGGCTCTGCTCTCAGGGCTTTCCACTGGAAAGAAGATGCTGACTCCTCACGATGCTGCTTGTGGGCTGAGTGTAAATCCGCTTTCCCACCTCAACGACTTGCCTCTGACCATGCACAGAAATTTATAGTTTGTTTTTTAAAAAAATATTGCTCTCCATCATCCGTAAAAGAGAGAGGCTTGTTGGAGCTGCACACCTCCCAGGCATGGTGCTATTGGTTGCCCTGCCAGCCCCGTGATGTAAATTACCTTTGCACTTTGTAATAGAGTCAGCACCATGACAGGAACTCACACATCACTCAGTTGGCTAAGGGCAATAAAGAGGAAAATCAAAAGGAGCATGAGTTCATGCTGGAGGTATGTGCAATCAAGGAGAGAGATTTATGACGAAAGCTGAGTTATAATATTAAAGGGTATAAACAGCTTCTTACTGTTATGCTTTCATACACCCTGTATTCCTTCACTAAGAACAGTGTTAAGTTTGGGGGAGACTTAGCTGCGAATCATTGCTTTCTTAGAAAGAGCTCTGGAAAAACAAACTTGCATTTATGTGGTATAAAAATTGCCGAGGTTCAGCCTGCATCAATGTCTGTGAGTATGAGGTAGCAGTCTCTGGCTAACAGGCATCAAAAGCATGTTTTGAAAGTCCAGTGTGACAATCCTCATTTGTTGACAGTGGCGCAGTATCTACAAAACTCACTTGCTCTACTCATCAAACTGCAGCAGCGTCTATCATCAGTAGCCACTCACATCTTTACCAGAAACAAAGCCAAGTGCCTGACACTGAGATGGCCTCAGTACAGATGGTACCCAATTCATTCTTCTGAGGATATCATGACTATAACATTATCTGGGCATCCTCTGGTATAGGGTAGGACTGGCTCTACTGTCTCGGGCCAAAGCTTCACCCGTCCCAATTTCAAGCCTCTGACGTGAACCACGGCAGATGCTGAAGGAGGCTTGTACAAGCAGGACACAACACAAGGAGCACCGTGGGCCCACGCTGGTGGCTCCCCACCGAGCTGCTCCATGGCTCTCTGAGCCTTTGGGCACTGTCTCCTGTCCCTGGAGAGATGGACCAGCAGCCCTGCACCCTCTCCCCTCCACGCGCACCAATCCCTACCACCAGTGAGACAAGGGGATCTGGCTACATGCTGAACAAAGACAAACTGTAACTCAGAAACAGCGCAGAACAGAATAATGAAAGACCTGAAATGCCACAGAACAGTAAGTAGAACAAATATTGAGCCATTTCAATGTACTTTTTTGTCTCTGCCTCCTGTGTAAAGAGCAGCTCTTTACACTTACTGACAGTATCTGATCTGAGTTTCCCTATAACACTGCAAAAAGAACCCTTCTGATTTCTATGCTTTTTCCAGTGGTCTTTATGCCCCTTTTATTCTCAGCTGGGAAACCAACAATAAGCCCAGGCAATGAGATCTCCTGCCCACTGTTTCCTCACATCCTCTCCTTGTCAAGCTGTAGCTAAGAGCTAGGTCTAAGTCCTACAGGACTGTGGTACATAGTATATGTGGTATGTGAGCCGCTCCTCTGGGATGCCCATTTTTCACCCCATTTCACCACACAGCTCCACTAGCTGTGTTGGGATAGAAGAGGAGCCAGGTTTGCCTCCCCAAAAACCATCTCATAGTTTGACACAAGGATAAAGGGAAAGCGTGGAAAAAATCAGCCCACTTCTAATGTTGTACTTAAAAGGATGAAGCAGATGTTTTTAAGCAAATATGGACTCTTGTTGTGCATTTTAGAGAAGCCAAGAGAAGCTGTTTCAGAAGCAGGAGTAGCCCATGAATTTAAAGGAGTTTTAAATACTGTACTTTCCCATAAAGCTATAAAACTCTGGCAGAAAGCTCAGCAGCCAATCAATGAGGAATGAACTTGTGCATGTTATAACTCAGATTACCAGTAAAAATGTCAGGCTGAAATCAGAAGTGGGTAGTTTTATAATCTTGAACTGAAAGAATTTTTTTAATTGCTTTCAAATGGGGAACTTAACAATATAATTAAATATATGTATAAAAAGCCCCAAAGTGCTACAATCTGCTTTATCATCTGACTTTGTCAAGCTGATTATTATTACAATAGGGGAAATGGTGGATTTGAATGTCTTTTCACTGGCACTGCAATTTCCCAGCTGTTTTATTGGGATTGTATTAAAGCTAGACAAAATGGACTCTGCTGCTTCCATAAAAACCAGTTGAGCATTAAGAGTTAATACCAGCATTTTAAAATCATTAAAACCAGCCTATAGCTGTAGATTAGTGTGGGGTGAGATGTGTTATTTGAAGCAGGTGTGATCTGTCAGGAGCAGTGTTTTGGCATTTTACAACCAGTGGGGCTACGTGCACAGCTGTAGACTGAAGAAAAATGGACCAACGTGGGTACAATGGGCTGCTTTGTATATAAGCTGCTATTTTGCTAATGCACTTTTAGCATATATATAGATAAACAGTTCAAATATTGATTGGTATTTTCTGGTATTAAGAGGCTCACTTTAATCTGGTTTAGTCTCTAAAGTATATTGCATTGATCAGTGACCACTGATATATTTTCTTAGTGAGACTAAATTTCGCTGTTCTCCAAAGGATATGTGTGTAAACAAAAATGCCTGGAGGAATAGCTTGGATAGTGAAAGAGAGCTGAGCATGTGCCAGTCAGGTGTAAACTGCTGGAAATAACCTGTTACTGTTTATGGACCAAGTTGTACAGAGTGCTTTAGAACAGAGTTGGTTGGGAGCCAGTGATCAAACACATCTTTTGCTGGAAAATGCCAGTGCGGGGAAACAGAAGTATTTTGTAGGAATGTGTCAGGTCTGATGAAGTTTTGATGAAATGCAAACAGGGTCCTGCTGGAAGTCTACCATGTACCTGCCAACCCACTTACAGGTTGTTGTTGGACCAAAAATTGCTTCTTGTAAGGTTCTTGTTGGTAGGCCTGCTCCAACCTCCACAGGTCCTGACCCTGTCTAGTGCTGGTGGGGCTGGGTGGTGTGGCAATCTTGGCTGAGGAGCTTTGAAGAAGGAGCTTCCAAAGTTTGTTTAATTCTGAAAATTGTAAAACAATATCTCCATTATGACAAAACAACTTTTTTTTTACATTATTTCTTTTTCCATGGGGCGTTTGATATTTCCAGTTTTCCAAAAGGCAATGTTATTCTTTATAATTAATTTAAAAAAAAGGTGTTTTCCCATGAAAGGAAAATCTGGACTTAATCTCATATAGTTGATGGCATAGAAATGTTATTGAGACGGTACACATGGATTTTCCAAAATTTCAAATAAGCTCCTCAGATTTTGACACCAACTTTATACTTCGGACAGGAACATGTAGATTACACTGTTTAAAGCAGTAGAATATATAATGTCATAGTACAAAATTTACCTGATATTGTTGTTTACAAGACTGTTATTTATTATGCTATAGAACTAGTGGAAAATACTTTTTTATTGTATGTGGTGAAAACAAAATATAATTGAAGAATGTAAACTCTGTAGCTTTGTGGAAATACTGAGTTAAACATCGTAAACACTGATAAGTAAATTGGGTTTTATGAACAAGAAGAGTTCTGGGAGTCTGACAGGGTATAGATAACATATAGATAGTGCTGTTCCGTTTGTGGTGAATATGAGGCTCTGTTTTTCTTTCCACCTATACTGATTTTTTTACCATTGTAATTCCTTTTGCTGCAGTGGCGCTACTAGTGATTTATACTAGTGCAAATAAGAGTCAGTACTGGGAGCATTACTTTCAACCCAGCAGTGTCCATTTAACTGTCACACTGGGTAAAAACAAGAGCTCTCAGAGAAGGTTGTTTATCCTTATGGGAAGGGACAATAAAAACCACAGGGGATTTCCCTTCTGGCCTGGGTGGAATTTTAAGGGAAGAAAAAGGGTAATTTTGATTCTCCACTTTAATTAGCCAAACCCTTTGATGTTAGGGGTAGATATCAGTATAAATCTCGAGGGCATGAAGTTAATGGAATTACATTAAGGGTGAATTTTCCTAAGGAGCAATTCACACACCCTGCTTTGCAGCTAAGAATGCTATAGGTCAACAAGGCTTTCCTAATTATTACAGATCGTGTCAAACATGACTACCTAAACCACAGAAATATGCACTGTTCAATTACACGTGGATATCCAAGAAGACAGTAGTTTTCCGAATCTTTCCTGTTGAACAAAATACCAGAACTTTTGCTGCTAGACTCGAGCTGGGAGCACTGGTATGTTAGCTGGAGGATTCTGAGCATAAAACAGGCTCTTAAGAGTTTAATCTCCATTTTCATACTTAAATCTTGGACTTTTTGCATTCTCTGTTACTGGGACATTCACACGATCCCTGGTGACTCCTGGGACGCAAAATGTGTATCCTGCACAGCCAAAGAAACAAAGCCAGCACTATCACATAATAAATAAAATTGTGGAAGATCAAATGTTATAACATCCTGAAGGGTGAAATGAGTGAAGTCACGCTAAGGAGAAATGCATCCAGAAAGGCCTGTGAGGTAAGACCAAGGATTTTCAGTTCAGATTATCACACCATGGGAGTGTGAGGCCATTAATTCCATCATCTCTGGTGGTAAAACAGAGGTGCAGAGGAAGAAGGGCACGGAGATCAAGGAGGAGAGCCACCACCAACACTTTCCATGTCTCCAGTGTACAACAGTAGTTGTTAAAAAGCCAACAGTAGTCACATGGGGTTACATGATATTGTTATAACCTCTCTTTTGGGAAGAGAAGCCATTCTGTGGCAAGACTTGGAAATGACTTTTACTAAAGACGGGTCTCTGTGTTTGGAACTGGTCCATGTCTGTTGGAGAGGCCTGCAGTTTGCACTTATTGATGGTGAAGTTAAGGTAGAAATGAGTTAGAGGGAAAATTGTATTTTAAAAAAGCAGTGGCAAGAACAAAAAAGTCTCTATGCATACAGTGGCTGAGTCTGCAATAGCATTAGGTTAAAGACTTCCTATGCTTTACTATCATTAACACATTGTAAACACGTGAAGCTAACTATTCATAAAATAGCATCCATTTCATGGGCCAGATCAATCCCCTTTTGTGGGAAACCATGCAGGAAGAGCAGCGGGAGTCTCTGGGGAATGGAAAAACTTTAAAGATCATTTCTTAAGGGGAGATAATACTTCTCTGGCCCATAAACTAACAGTCATTTGAACCTGAGAATTGGTATACCTGCAAAATTGATGTAGGGTCCAAAATCCGAAATAGCCAGATGATTCTGCACCTCAGTAGTACAGAAGAAAGTAATTCTGGGATTAGGGTGAATCTCATGCTCCTTATCAGTTAACAACCTGATACTTTTGCAAGTGTCCCTCTGGTAGAAGTTAAACAGAAAGTCATACATAAGATGTGGTAGATAATTCAGTTGGAAGCAGTGAGATCTCAGATAAAGTATTGTGACGAGGTCTGGGTTTCAAGGAGGACACAGGTATGCTGGAGATAAAGTTAATCACAGTGAAAGAAGATATAAAAAATGTGATTTCTGAAGACAAGTTGAAAGAATTGAGTTTATTTTCTCTATCAGAGGGAAAAAAATGCAGTGGACTGCTGTTTTCCTGTCTGTAATACATGTTTTGAAAAGGAAAGCAGTGAATTGTTTTCCATGTTCAAATAGAACAGAAGCAGCTCTTCAGCTATGATAAGGAACTCAGTACAACTGTTTACAACTTGTTCAGTAAAGATGTCTGGGTGAGGCTGAGGCTATCTCCCTTCACTGGAGATACAGTGTAAACCCATCTGTCGCCCCAAAGTGATCTGGGTAATAGCTGATCCTTTTTCCACGTTAGTGGATACTGGGTCAATGGCCAGTGACAGATTTTGAGTAAGACCCAGCAGTGCGATGGCAGCGTCAAGTTGAGGACAGGCACCGTCTCACCTCTCTGCCAGCACCTTCAGCTGCTAAGAATCTCTGCTCTATTGCTCATTGTGCATTACACTGCATTTCTAGAAACCTACTTCTAGTCACTGCTGCAACTCCCCCATCCTTTCTTATTCCTATGGCCCTGACCTCTGCCAAATGTTTGCTGAAGGCATGAAATAGGAGCCTTCACTTCTCTGCCGATTTCTGGGGCAGGAGACTGGGAGGGAAGAGGGATCGCCTCCACCCCTCCGCCCCTGCATTCTCGCACTCATACGTCACAAAGGCCATTGTGCTGGTCTGGAACGTGCAGAGGCTGGTGTTGCTGTCAGACTTTCATTTCCAATTAAAGAAGTAATATGGGTGTCTGTGCTATAGAGGGATGGTCTGGTCCTCTGTAATGAGATATAAGCTTACAGGAATACTAGACTAATTGTCCCAGCAAAGTGCTGACAAAAATCACGTGGTAGTGAGCATAAATAAAAGACCTCACAGTCTTTTTCAATTAATATTACTTGTATTTCACATGAAATGTATACAGTGCCACATGAAGAAAAGCACATACAACTGGTGTGAGCAACAACTTCCAGCTCTGTAAGAAGTGGGAAACACATTTTTTGCTAAAATGCAGTTTGACTTAAACTAAAGACACTTTGGGGAGATGCTAAATTGTGTTCTGAACTGGCATTTGCAGACGTCTTATCACATCCAGATTGAGGCAGAAATTGGACAAAGATGTGAATGTCCATTGTCCATCTGAAAACTATTTCTGTATTCACAGTAAAAATGTTGATATTTGAATTAGAGAAACACCCCCTCTCTCCGGTATGTTTTTTCACCCCTCCACCAGCAGCAATGTTGTTTTCCTGTAGTGAGCTGCTCTTTCAGGCTGGCTGTGCTCAGGCAGCAAGGGTTGAGGTGTGGGGGGACCCACTCATTTTCTTCCACCTTCTCTACCTTGAGATTGACAATCTGGGAAAAATGTTACCTACAAAACTTGGTTAAATGATTACAGGATATATATGTGTATGCTTATGCATATATCTAATTTTCTCTTGGAAAAGAACTGGCAGAGTACACCTGGGCAGAATACCCATCTCAGCCTCTCTTTAGAATTCGTCTTGCAGGAGTTTTAACAAGCAAGAGAGCCAACTGCTCCATCGAGCAGAAGCTCTAGGCTGTGCTTTTTCTTGTGACTGGTGGACTCTCAGACTTGAAACCAGGCATGCAAATTCTCTGAGACCCAGTTGCTGTGCCAATAAAACAGCCTGGAGAAAGATATCTCCCAAGGGCATAGTGAGGATTAATAAATAGTTGAAAGAGCTTTGAGATACTCAGCTGAAAGGTACTTGATACTGTCAAATAATTGTTATATTCGTTACTCATTGATAAATAGCTATTTGGACGTTCCTTGGGAAAATGTGGACATTTGAAAAGAGGCCAATAATATTCTTTACAGGAAAAGCAATGACCATAAAAGTGAACATGCTTTATATAGGTTACATCTGAAGAATGAAAATATATATCTGTAGATTAAATTACTACATTTGTAGAGTATAAAAATAGGATATAGTCATAATCCTCCTTTGAGTAAAGCAGGCAAAAGAAAAAAAAAGCTCCCAAAACAGCTGCTATGCAAAGTTTCTAGATGCAGAGTTCAATAAAACCTTGATGTATGTAGGATGTATAAGCAGAACTGAGCTTGGATATATTAATCTCCAAAACCCTTTATTTTGCAGCCAAAATATGCCTACATGGAGTAGATTAAAAATATTTATACAAGGCAAAATTCCAAGGCTAGTGAACATCCTGTTGCCAAAGACATTTTGTGGACAACAATATATCATTTTACCACATACAGTAGTTACTGCTTTCACAGTGAAAGAATATGATAACATAGATATATACACATGCAATTCAGAAATTATATTTGTGCCCACAAGTTGACTGAAGTGTCTCGTATGGCCATGCAGGAGACAAATTCTACAAGTGACTGCAGATGCCCTCTTTTCAAGCTGTGAATAATTGTTTGAACTCCAGGAAAAAGCTGTGCAAGTCAAAAAAACATTGCTTAGACATGATGGATGTCTTTGGTTGCTAGTTGTAGACTTGGGTTGAGTTGCCCTGCTGCACCACAGATTTTCTGAATGAAGCTAGGCAATGCTTTAAGACCTTCACACCAACTTTAGAAGCATTACTGGCATGACTGGCCAGAGTTCAATCTTCCTATGCCCCTTAGTGATTGCTCACAGAGACCCACTCAAAAGAACAAAATAAGGAGCATAAGAACTGGTCAGACCAAATGCCCACATAGTCCAAATTCCCATATCCGATAGCAGGCTTTCCATAATTTCTATGCCATGAATGTGCCTGAGCTCCTTGAACCCATTTCTGCATCCCAGGGCAATGAGTTCTGCGATTTAATTTCTCACTGTTAGGTACCTCCCACATTTCTTTTGAATCTGCAGTAGGTTTATCTCATTTGGTGAACCTCACTCTTGAGAAAAATGAGAAACAGTGACCATATATTTCCAGTTCAGCTTCTCTGAGGGACGTAATTGTACATACCTCTACAAGATCTTCCCCATGCTGAAGACTCTAAGCCAAATTACTTGTTTCTTTGGTGGAAGTAGTTGCACATCAGTAATCATATTTATCTTCCTTCTCTCTCTTTTGCTAGGTTGCTGAAACCTTTTAGAGATGAGGGGATCAGAATAGTATGTTCAAGTTACATGTGTACCAAAGACTTGTATCACAACATAATGACAGTGAGGGGTTTTTTTCTTTCTTTTTTTGTCTCCTTTATTCAGAATGCCTTCTGGATTATATCCTACTTTGGTACAGGCCTTCTATGGGCTCAGCCTCCTTCTGGTGGGTGCTGTCTGTCTTCCTTGGCTATAGAGGGAACGCAGGAAAACTGTGATCCTAAAGCACATACACCATAAGCACCCTGGGCTAAATTTCTCAAGTGAGGAGGAATTAATCCAAACTTCTGTTTCTCAGTTTGTTGTGCACAAAAAACAAACAATAATGTGAAAATTAGCCTTAGACACACTCAAACAGTATTGTAATAGTATTATGTCCACCCTCAGCAAGTTTGCCAACGACACCAAGCTGTGTGGTGTGGTTGACACACTGGAGGGAAGGGATACCATTCAGAGGGACCTTGACAGGCTGGAGAGGTGGGCCTGCGTGAACCACATGAAGTTCAACAAGGCCAAGTGCAAGGTCCTGCGTGTAGGTCGGGGCAATCCGAAACACAAGTACAGGCTGGGCGGAGAGTGGCTCGAGAGCAGCTCTGAGGAGAAGGACTTGGGGGTACTGGTGGATGAGAAGCTCAACATGAGCCGGCAGTGTACACTCGCAGCCCAGAAAGCCAACCATATCCTGAGCTGCATCAAGAGAAGCATGGCCAGCAGGTCGAGGGAGGGGATTCTGCCCCTTTACTCTGCTCTCGTGAGACCCCACCTGGAGTACTGTGTCCAGCTCTGGAGCCCCCAACATAAGAAGGACATGGATGTGTTGGAGCAGGTCCAGAGGAGGGCCACAAAGATGATCAGAGGGCTGGAGTACCTCTCCTATGAGGACAGGCTGAGGGAGTTGGGGCTGTTCAACCTGGAGCAGAGAAGGCGCCAGGATGACCTTGTAGCAGCCTTCCAGTACCTGAAGGGGCCTACAGGAAGGATGGAGAGGGACTTATCACGAGGGTGTGTAGTGATAGGACCAAAGGAAATGGCTCTAAAGTAAAAGACGGCAGATTTGGATTAGATATTAGGAAGAAATTCTTCATCATGAGGGTGCTGAGGCACTGGCACAGGTTGCCCATAGAAGCTGCGTATGCCCGCTCCCTGGAAGTGTTCAAGGACAGGTTGGATGGAGCTCTGAGCAACCTGGTCTGGTGGAAGATGTCCCTGCTCATAGCAGGGGACTTGGAACCAGATGATCTTTAAGGTCCCTTCCAACCCTTACCATTCTATGATTCTGTGATTCTGTGTCAAATATGATTACTTACATTAAGTAGCCATACTTGAACTTAGCTAAATTTAAGACAATGTGATTATCTCCAGTTTTGGCAAAATTATCCTATTTTTCTACCATTTTCACTGAGAAAAATAGAGACGAGGCAAATGGAAAATACTGGCATTAGATGGAGATGTTAAACTTGCCTCCAAAACCAGATATCTTGTCTTCCTGCTTAACAAAATTAAATCTGAAAATAAAAAGAACAAAAAATAAAATCTGTTTTGTCTGTATAACCTTAGGGGAAAAATCAAACAACTACTTTCACCGTGCATTAAATGTAATAGTTTTCATCCTGGCACAGTGTTATTAATGACAAAGTTAACATCATTTGAGTATTTTCATGGCACGTTTTGTAAAACAATCTCTTGGTCTTGTTTTTGATGTTTATTTTTAGTTTCATGATGTTACTAGAAGTTTATGAAAAGAATGTAAGGAAATTCCACTATCTGGAAATTTTTCCATTGGGAAAGAGAGTATTTATTAGATTTTAAAAAAATAATCAATGAAATTCATCCTTCTCTCATACTTTGTTTTTAAATCTTTGGTTAGATAAAATCTAGAAATCCTTCCAATCTTGAATTTTGAACTATTTGAAAAATAGTTTAAGAAGTCATATCAACACAAAGAAATGTAAAATGTCAAAATTTTAATTTCAAAATATTTGCTCTCTTCATTAGAATTTTCAGCACAAAATTGCAAAAAGCAATTTGTTTTCCAAATATTTGCATTTTGTCAGGATTTATTTGTTGGCTTTTTGTTTGTTTGTTTGTTTGTTTTAAAACTCTTGGGTAAGCAGCTATAAGCTGCTTCAATTATAATGACCCATTGTACAGTAATTAGTCCCATTTTTTAACTTTACATACTCTGAACATGAATCTCCTCTCAAGGAAACCAAAGCTATAAAATTGACCTTATAAAATAAATAAGTATCAGGGACTGTGCTGTTTTGTCACACCAAATAATAAACAACTTCTGCCCATCAATGGAGTCCAGTATCGAAAACAGTTTAAGCTGTTCCATGGTACCCTTCACTGTCAAATTTTTTAGATGATTACACATTCCAAAACCACTTAATTTACAGTGAAGGAAGACTGAACTCTGCTTTCTATCTTCACCAACTTTCAAGCAGAAACAAATACACAGGCCTCCCAAAACCTAAAACAGAAGTAATAAAGTACCAAAGAAAAGATGAGAACTTCTCCATTCCAAAATAAAATCTTGCTGCTATTGGCAGCTACATTCCAGGACATCCTGTTTTGATTTTTACATTTCATCTATTCATCTCTTTTCCAGCCTGTTGTGAAGCATCTTCATCCTTCCTTGCCTTGCTTATTTATGTCTCTCACCATTTTCTGTTTTATTTGAAGTAAAATTATTCTGCTGCTCTTTTCCAAATACTTCCAGTAAAGAATTTAACTCAGGAACAGCATGCAGGTGTTGTTGCTTAATTTCTAAAAAAAAAATGGGGACATTTCAGTCAGCAAAGAAGTCCTTTGGCTGGTCCAGAGCATTCTGAACCCCATGTCACTGAGACAGCTCCCTCACGTAGCATACTAGTACCATATTTTGTTAAAGTGTTATGTGTTTTAGGCATACACTTCGGTATTCCACTGCTTCAGGACTCTAGATAGTGGAGTGACACTTCAGCTTTAACATTTGCTACACAGGCAAGACCTGACCCTGCAAACATTTACATATGCTAATTGGTAGTTCTGATAGTCATAGGTTAACACAAACTTGCTGAACTGCATGAAGTTCAGAAGAATGGAAATGTAACACAGAATTAAATATAACCTCTCTTTTCCATCCAACTCTTTTTTCTTGAGCTACAAATTGTGGAAAATAATTGCTTACTTCTGCATTTCCCAAGACTTTTTCTTCCTCACTATTGTTTGGTAATGACACTTCTGTACAGTAATGGTAAAAATATTTTGATTGAAAACTACTTCAACGTACTTATGGATTGCTTTTGGTTTTGTTTTACCTCTATTTGCACTCTATATTCCAGAAGAAAAATGCTTGGCCTGCTTTTTTTTTTTTTTTTTTTTTTTAAATAAAGTAAGCCCATTCTTTTCAAATCTGGAAAATAAAACTTCATAAAATTATATTCTTTGATCTCTACCTAACAAAGAACTGTATATCGTGAAATGAAGTGGAAGTGCAGCTACACAGTTTGCTGTGGACACATACTTCTGGAATCAATTATCTATAGATTTTAGAGGAGCACAAAATTTACAGACTTTTCAAATGGGAACTGGTGGTGAGCTGAAGGGAAAACGCAGATGTTTCATAGTGGTGCAATGACAAGAAAGAGATCAATAAAACACTATGAAGGAAAATTTTAAAGGAAATAATGCTTCCAGATTTATGTGTAATATTTCATTAGGCACCACTGGAGGACATAATTTGATTATTTGCAGAGGTAAATCGTGCATCTTTTAAAATAGTATCTGTAATCAGTTACTAAATAGTATGGAAATTTAACTGTAGTTTTAATACATCTAAGTATTAAGTAACTTTCATATGTATCACATATTGTTAATAAAGTGGTGATATAATGTCCAGTCACCACACAACAGGAATACTGCACCATTCTACTAGGAAATGTACCGTAACCATCAAAGGTGATGGAAACTACCACTTTGCTATTGCAGATGCGGCAAAAGACATATCATTTTGCTTTTAAAATTTACTAGTTATCGTGGTGAAGAAAATCCTTGTAAATTATTCTAGTACACCGTCAGCAGATAATGTCTCTGAGCGAATGCTTTATAAATGAAAACCCAGCTGTGTAACCATTTGGTGCCAGACATATTCATTCATATCCACATTCAGGAAACTGTTATCTGAACCTGGGAAATTGGACATAGGTTTGCACAGGCTTCCTCTGCATTCAGTCAAGAAGGAAAGGATCTCCATAGAGAGATTCATATTCAAACTGAGTTCAGGCTATAAATCTGTGTATTAATTTGCAGGCAGATAATTCAGACATTCATTCACTGAGTTAAGTTACCATAAGATCTTTTTGTATTTAACGGAGACAAATATGCCTGCATAGGCCTAACTAAGCAAAATAAGTCTGATTTTTAAGGCAGCAACTAGAGGATGCGCTGACCTGCACCCTAGAAGCAGCTCTGTCTCTCCACTGATTAGAAGACAGGCTAGATGACTGGCTCTGATGCTGACATTTATGCTGTAGATATCTACACTGGGTTAAAGAAGTCTTAAAGAGTGCCTCTGCCTGTGATTCAAGCCAGATGAACAGTAGTCAGCTCCAAATCAGCAGCATTAGTTGTGGCTGCACACTGAAACTGGAGCTGATTCACTTTGAGCTGGTATAGGTCTCGGGCAGAATGAGTTCGCAACTTACTTCAAAGCCCTTCTAGGTGCATCCCTGGGATATATGGGGAGAGCATTATAAGCAAGTGTTTGAGCTTCAATAAATATAACATATGCAAATCACATGTTTTTAAAAAATGAGTAAAGTTCTATTTCCTTTTCAGCCTAGTCTCTAATTTGATCATTGTGGATAAATTATCTTCAGAATTTTCACTCATAAGCGGTATTGCTCTTTGGTGAGGCATCCAGAGGGATAGATGGAGACAAAAAGAAGACATGGAAAATGGCAATGAAGGCTTGTATAACTGCCAGAAAGGTAGAACCAGGAGCTGATCTGAAGAAGAAACATTGCTGGTCATAGAGTTTAGTGTGGAGAAAAGCAGAACAAACAAGATTTTTCAAGAAGAGGAGAATGGATATGGATTTAGGACAACAAGAGAGGAGGATGACCCTACCTCTCTTGCTTTGAAGGTTCAGTAGGGAAATGAAGTGTCTTTGGGGGTCAAAGAGAAAGAGGCCTAAGTAGATGAAATGGAAAATTATGAAAATCTGACAAAGACATTTTGGGAGCACATTATAAGGAGAAAGTAATAGATTTTCAATTGGAAAAAGGTATGGTGCTATGGCAACAGACAAGGTGCAGATGAACTTCCCATAACGGAGTGGTTTGCCTGAAAAATGCCGTAGCACCGCAGTTCTCTAACCCACAGGCAGCAGGCTGGTGAATCCTTATAAATACAGCAAGTTTCGCCTTCCTATTCTTTTTTCTGCTCCTTTTTGCAACCTATTAATCTTTACATTTTGAAATAGATAAATGAAGGTGAAGACCATTTCTATTGATAGATTTGCTGGCCACAGTGCTCTGAATGAAAAATGTAGCTGTTGTCTGCTACCTTCTGTCATATGTTCTCTTGATTTTATTCTAACATCTTTCACCTTTCACGTAAACATTTCATACTGTTCTTACACATGTAGTTACATTTGGCAAAACTAGAGGAGTACCATGGGGCAGGGACCTATTACAAATAGAAAAGATGAAGTACTTCATTCTGGTTGAGATGGCTTTACTGTGAGGGACACCACCTGGAACTGTGAAGGTCTAGTTCCAGATACTACCTTTTCCATAACACCCTGAAATCCAAGAAATAAGAGCCCTGCAATCATGAACTATTTAGCTTAAAGATAATGAAACTGCAGTTCTGGCCAGTGCCCTGACCATGAGACCATCATAGCATCCTGAGCAACCGTCTTACTCACTCCCTCGCTTGAGTGTGAGTTGCTATAAAAGTTACATGTTACTGTAGAGAACACAAAGAAGAGCCTAGCTCTGTTTGTGATTATCTGCCAATGAAAACAACCTCTGAGTGTCTAGGTGTAATTAAAATTAAAGACTTATCATTGTTTCAGCTGGTACAGATGAATTAATATATTCAGGTGCCTGCAAGGCTACGCAGCTCTAGGAACTAATTTGTTCTCTGTGTTTGAATAGATTTCAGGACGTGGCCTGGGCGTCACCCTCGACACAGTGGAAGCAGCAATTAGCAGGAGTGGAAAAATCAGAGTGAGGTTTAAAGCCATGGCTCCTGTTTACAGCACAAGCATGTGCCAAGCACAGCTGCACTCAACATTTATCAGCAAAAAAGAGACCTCCAGCTGTCTTGTTGACAGGTACTAACCTTGCATGGCTCTGCCTCAGTAACAGATTGTACTTAAGATCTGAAATAAAGTATCCTTTTCTACCCCTGTAGTCACCCACCCTTTCTGCCCTTTACTCATCAGTATTTACATACACATTCAGTAATTTAGTGCCCATGCAACTGTGGAACCAATAACACTAGATAGCACTGTTTCTTTTAAGATCTTCCTTACAGATCTCCGGTTGAAACTTAATCCTGACCTAACATTGCCCTCCTCTTCTGGAAGTGGGATGGTATTTGAAAATATGATGGTGCTATGGAAGCCTGTAGAGCTGAGAATGGGGATATTTAAGCTGAAGTGTTTGATCTTTGCACCCAGAGTTAAGCATCATTTAGACAGCAGAGCGGCTTAATTTTCAGAAGGGCAAGCTCACCAAAAATGTGCTGGGTAATTAACATCCCAACAGTCCGTTTAAGTAACTTAATAATGTTATCCCTGATTTACTGAGTAGGCCTTTGGCTTGCAAATAATGGCACAGCCAGAAGGAGATCCCAGAGCACGTCACTCCCCCTTCAGCGCTCTCATCATTAAGCAATGAGTCAAGTTTAAACCTCTAAAGATATTTTGTGGGCAGAACCACTAACCTCCAGCAGCAGGTGGGGTAAAAACGCAGGCATGCTCTCACCAGGGACCTCCTAAGTAACATCAGATCTGCCTGCACCTTCGTTCCCTGCGCAACTTCCCAGGTTTTGACTGTCTCATGGAGAGAGTCAAATCCAGCCTCAACCCAGTAGTGGCAGTAACGTGAGCTCCCTCCAGGGCCAAAATTTCTGATCACATACTCAGAAATATCTATGTGAACAAATCCCGCTTTTAATGTTATTTCTGTATAAATTATGCACTGCTCCTTTCCAGCCAACTTCTTTTTTTTTTTATCAGCAAGTTATTTGGTAACATTTTTGTTTTCATACTGGGTTTTGATTAAAGAGGAGGAAAAAAAGAGCCTCATTTCATTTTCACAGTATCTCTCGGCAGAGCAAGCACTCCCGTTTCTACTGTGGGATTTTGTTTTTCTCTACAGTATGTCTTGACAAATAGCCCTCTCTGATTACTGTGCTTGCAAAAGATTTCATTATGGTTTTGATAACATGCCACAATCTTTTAGTTTCTGTTTGATATAAAGAGTCTGTCCCTGAACAGTAATCATGAGACGGTGGGGAATATTGAGTGTTAGAGTTTCCATATTTTATGAGCTGCCAAAATAAATGATTTAGGGCAGAGAAGCCTGTATTAGTAGCAGATCTCCAGCTTCACTAAGGCAAGAAACAGTACTGACAAGTATGCCGGTTTGTGGGAACTTATTTTTAGGGCTATTGTTATGATTTCAGTCTTTAGGGCCCAAATTCCCAGGTGGTATGAGTTGATCTAGTTACATTGTCTTCTGTGCAACTGTAAGTTCTCCATTAGTAGATGATTCTCTCCACAGCCCACGTCTGTCTAAGCATCTGGCGCTGATGAGACAAGACTCTTCCGGACATCTCCAAAATTTTCATCTTACCACTGCCCAACATGAGCAACACTTCGATTATTTGCAGTGCTTCTTGGGGTCTTTCTGATCCCTGCTACGTTAATTCTGTATCTGACTGTAAAAGCTGTATCAGTCAAAGGGGATTCAAATTAGTTTTAAACTTTGGCTGGCTGCAAAAGAGGAGTAATACACCAGAGATCAAAGGGAAACATTTTCCAAGGATCTCATCCAAGGGAACTCCTCTTGGATAAGACTATTCCAAGGGCCACACAGAATGAAAAAAGTCTCTCCAGAGGCCCAAACTGCCCATTTTTAGAATCTCTGTGTTAACAACTTCCAGTTCCCTGTTTGAGCAAACTTCTCTGGTGGTTCCTGTTTCACTGTGTTGTTTATTATCTGTCTACTTGGGAAATCATATGTAGGTAGTGTTTCCCACCACTTTAATTTTATATCACACGTATCTTAAAAAGTAACACTGAAGTGCTCCCTGAGTCTGAGATGCAAGGTTGTGTGAAGTTGTGATTCTGGGAAGTTACTGATTTCTGGGTAAATGTCTTGGTCACATTTGTCCACGCAAGTGGAGTTTCACTAGGAGTGAATTGAATTGGGATGATAGGACGTTTTCGCAGCAAGATTGTCATCGCTTGTTTTTTCTTTTTTTTTTTTCTGAATGAAGAATCAGAGAAAAGGACAGTGTAGTCTATCTGTAGTCGTGTCTAAATTCTGTATAAAATAGGATTGAGTTAGGATATTGGCACCTAAATTCCAGCTTGTGGCCAGACTGTGTACTCCACTACCTTCTCTCACAGGCCAGTGCCTGAAGGACTTCAGCTTGCTGAGATCATTCCCACTTCGTCATGGTGGTTCCCATTCTTTGCATACTGGACTGATGAGTAAAGACCTTGCCCAGGAAATAGCAGTGGCAGGCAGTGTCCTTTTCATAATTGTACGGAATCTACATCAGATGGAAGGAAGGAAGGAAGGAAGGAAGGAAGGAAGGAAGGAAGGAAGGAAGGAAGGAAGGAAGGAAGGAAGGAAGGAAGGAAGGAAGGAAGGAAGGAAGGAAGGAAGGAAGGAAGGAAGGAAGGAAGGAAGGAAGGAAAGAAGGAAGGAAGGAAGGAAGGAAGGAGGGATTTAGGTTGCTCATTGTCATTGCTGTAAGGGATGTAGGATATAACAGTCAAGTCAAATCCATTGTCAGCTAAGTATTGTCTTAAGCAACAAAGGTTTTGCAAGTCACATTAGCTTGGCAATTAACTACACACTCCTGTATAGGCCTGCTGTTTTCAAATTACATTTTCAAAGATCCTTGCCTATTTTAAAGAGTATACTGATGTCATTTTTACATGGCTTCATATTCTGAGAGGAATTTTTCTGAACTTTAATTTGACCTTTCTACGATGTTGAAGGGAAGGGGGGAGGAGGGAAGGGAAAGTAGCAAATCACAGACTCAAGGAAACAAGGAAACCGGAAGGTATGTCTGGAGGTCATCTAGTACAATACCCTGATTAAAGCAGAACTATAACAACAGTAGATCAGACCAGCTGAGGCTACGTCTAGCTGAATATTGAAACCCTCTTAGGACAGACCTTCCACCTGGATGTGAGTTCCAGTGTTGCACTACTCTCCTATTGAAGAAATCGTAATGTCCGAGATGAACCTCCCAAGCTGCAACACTTTGCTCTTGCAAATCTTGCAAATCTTGTTAAATCATCTGCTACTCCTGAGAGTACTTTGGCCCCGTTGTCTTTACAACTGTCCTTCAAAGAGTTGTAGGCTGCTGTTAAATCACCCCTTTGCCTCCACATCGCTGCTGAATGGAGGGATAACTTGCCTCCTTCCTCTGGCCACACTCCTCCTAAAGTGGCGCATCATGTAGTTTCCTGTACTTACAAGAAGAGCATCCTGGTGCCTGCTAGTCTAACTGGCGTTCCCTAGATGCCCAAGGTCCTTTTCAGCAAGGCTGCTGTTCAGACAATTGACTCCATGACTTGTGTGTACTCTGCTTCAGGTACAAACCTTTGCGTTTATCCTTGCTGAACTTTGTGAAAATTCTGTTAGCCCGATCCTCTAGTTTCTTGGGGTGCCTTTGGCTTGAAACTCTGCTGTTGTAAAGTGTCTCAAACCCTGCCTTCTCTGTTTAATTTAGTATTTTTCACGCATTTGACAAGGATGGATTCTGTCTCATTATCCAGGTCATCTATAAAGATGCTGAACAGTGCCAGTCCTAGTATCAATTCCTGGGCTGTTTGCTTGTTACTGGCTGCCAATTTGATGTTGAGCCATTAATTGGAATAAGGTGCTCTGGTCAATTTTCAGCCCATCTTGAAGGCAGTTTGTCTGGCTGAGATTGACTGAGCCTACACATGAAAATACTGGGCTGGATGGTGTCAACAGTTTTACAGAAGTCAGAGTGTATTACATGTTACCTGTACAGACACTCATTTCTTCATCAAAAGCAGTTAGGCTGATGGTGTGTGATCTGCTGATGTTGACTGTTCCTGATTACCTTCCTGTTCTTCATGCTCATGGAATTAGAGGTAGTGTGGTGGTGGTGGAGGACATGGAAAGCTCCTCTGATGGAACAGGTTTCAGTCAAATGATACAGCAGAATGTTTTACCACTCAGTGCAAATGCTTAAGTAAGACTGCGCATTAAATCAGTGCTGGTTTTAGTGATTCCACATAATTCAGCTTCTGAGACTCTGCTCCTTAGCAGAGCTTCATTGCTGCTGAAGGCTTGATTTTTTTTGATGTGGAAAGAGTGTAAGAGTTTAAGGATATAAGAACATTTATAATTTTGTAAAAATTTATTTTTAGCAAATATAGTTAGTTCCTGGCACCAAACAAAGCTGTCTCTTACAACACCTGGTCTTTCCTATATCATACCCTTTTCTCCTATTCTTTTTCTCATGCTCTTTGATAAAATATTTTAAGTATTATTGTTATTAAATATCACTCCTGGACACAATTCAGGATGAATAGCTCATTTCACGTCTCCCACAGTTGTTGTTTTAGGGTTTCCATAAACTCAGCTAGACCTCAATGTATCAGTTACATGTGGGCCATATGTTCAAGACTTTCTTTAAAGCATTAGGACTGGCATCTCATATTTTATGCTGTTCAGTATATTATAAAGTAATATAAAAAATAAATACTAAAGTCAAAATTAAAAGGATTTTGGTTTTTGGTCAAACTGAAACCTTTCAATTGACCCCAAATTAATTTCATCTTGCAATTTCTCTTCAGAGAATTTTTGAAATTTTCAAGTGGGGAAGAAAGCCAAAGTTTTAAATCCTTTGTGAAAAAGATTTTCATTCCCTGCTGAGCTGTAAAATTCAAGTAACAAACATGTACATGTTTTATCCCCTCCTAAATCACATGTCAGCTTCCTGCAGGCGAATGCCAGCAGTTTCTGTCAAAGGTATAAGGTATAAAACTGTTCTGGTAGGAGCTGAGCTTCAGAGACTTCCTGGCTAACATGGGGATTGTAAAAAGATCCAAAATAGATTGGGAGGGAAGGCTGTATTTGTGTGAAACATGGAAGCTCTGCTCCAAGATCAGAGGTGATTTTTAAGGGTCAGGATCCTCTGGTTTGTTAGAAAGGCCTCAGGCTTTTCTTTGGAGAGATACAGCTTGAACAAGAGTGTTAAGGTAATAAAAATTGCTCCAGTTACAGGATTCTTCAGCTGAAGCTTTCTGAAAACTTTGAGAAGAATTATGTGTCCTCACTGGAGCTCACACAAGAACTATGAGTGGATAACAGATAAGGTGAGAAATTATAATTTTTCAGGAAAAAAATCCGAACGCTTTCAGAGAAGAAACTGCAGCCACAGTGATAATAAATAACTAAATAATATTTGGTTATCTGTGCCAAGCTGTCTGAGAATGTCCCTGGTTTAGAAGAGTGTAAATCAGAAGATGTGCGATATGAGGAAGGATCACTTTAGAAGTAGTCCTTAAAAAAGACAGATACATTCTTAAATTAAGTAAATGAAGGATATACTCAGTGTTTCGCTCATAGTCACAACAGATACAAGTAATAGAAAAATACTACTCTATCTACTGTAACTTCTGGCCTGTGCTGGATTTTTCTCCACAGAATAACCTCTTATTTTGGCTTTGATTTTGATTTTTGATTTTTTATGATGTTAAAGGTTCCAAAGAACTGTACAGAGTTATGGATATTATTTTGGAGACTATTGCATAAATTAGTTTATAGAATCTTTTTATCAGAGATGAATGTTCTCTGATCTTAATCCTAAAGGTTTGTTTACCATAAAACACAGCACCTGCAGTAAATATAAACTGATTTAATCTAACATTTTCAATTCCTGTGTAACTGCTTTCTTTAGCTGTAGACCTGGGTATTCATTTCAGCTGGCATATACAAATATCCAGCCTAGGTACCCAAGGTCAAGTAGCTTACCTACATTACCTGTGGAGGAAGGGCATCCATGGGTGCAGTGTTTGATCTTCCAGAAATCCACACCCTGGCTTACCTCACTGCAGCTTGCAGCAGCGACTTGAATCCATTTCTGTGGGAAATAAATGGAGGCCACTGAAATCAAAGGAAGCAATCAAATATTTGTGTACACTCCTGCTTAATTCAGTCTTTTAAAACTATTTTAACTAAATTCCTATAACTTTCCTTCTAGGCACAGCTATTTTATTTTTCAATTTAATCAAAAATGTAATAATTAATATTTAATAATAATGAAACAATTGTTATTTTCTATGTACAGAATCACAGAATCACAGAATAGTAGGGGTTGGAAGGGACCTCTGTGGGTCATCTAGTCCAACCCCCCTGCCGAAGCAGGGTCACCTACAGCAGGCTGCACAGGACCTTGTCCAGGCGGGTCTTGAATATCTCCAGAGAAGGAGACTCCACAACCTCCCTGGGCAGCCTGTTCCAGTGCTCCGTCACCCTCAGAGGGAAGAAGTTCTTCCTCATGTTCAGACGGAACTTCCTGTGCCTCAGTTTGTGCCCATTGCCCCTTGTCCTGTCACTGGGCACCACTGAAAAGAGCTTGGCCCCATCCTCCTGACACCTACCCTTCAGATATTTATAAGCATTTATTAGGTCCCCTCGCAACCTTCTCTTCTTCAGGCTGAACAAGCCCAGCTCCCTCAGCCTCTCCTTGTAGGGGAGATGTTCCAGTCCCCTCATCATCCTTGTAGCCCTCCGCTGGACTCTCTCCAGTAGCTCTTCATCTTTCTTGAACTGGGGAGCCCAGAACTGGACAGCGTACTCCAGATGGGGCCTCACCAGGGCAGTGTAGAGGGGAAGGAGAACCTCCCTCGTCCTGCTGGCCACACTCTTCTTGATGCACCGCAGGATCCCATTAGCTTTCTTGGCAGCCAAGGCACACTGCTGGCTCATGGTTAACCTGTCGTCCACCAGGACACCCAGGTCCCTCTCCACAGAACTGCTCTCCGGCAGGTCCACCCCAAGCCTGTACTGGTGCATGATGTTGTTCCTCCCCAGGTGCAGGACCCTGCATTTGCCTTTGTTGAACCTCATCAAGTTCCTCTCTGCCCAAATTTCCAGCCTATCCAGGTCACGCTGAATGGCAGCACAGCCTTCTGGTTTATCTACCACACCTCCCAGTTTGGTGTCATCAGCAAACTTGCTGACGGTACATTCTAACTCTTCATCCAGGTCGTTGATGAAGAAGTTAAACAAGACTGGGCCCAGTACTGACCCCTGAGGGACACCACTTGTCACCAGCCTCCAACTAGACGCAGTCACCAGCCTCCAACTACACTCAGCGCCGCTGATGACGACCCTCTGAGTTCTGCCATTCAGCCAGTTCTCTATCCACTTCACTGACCACTCATCCAGCCCACACTTCCTCAGCTTCCCTAGGAGGATATCATGGGAGACTGTGTTGAAAGCCTTGCTGAAATCTAGGTAGACAACATCCACGGCTCTCCCTTCGTCTACCCAGCCAGTCATGTCATCGTAGAAATCTATGAGATTATTCAGGCATGATTTCCCCTTGGTGAATCCATGCTGACTACTCCTGATAACCTTCTTTTCTTCCACTATACATATTTTTTCTCTGGGCAGATATTTCCTTTCTTCACCTAGATTCCTGAGAAATCTTGTAGACTTGATTCGTGTCCCCAGCACAGGGGACTGTGAGCTTGATTAAGCTCTAGCTCTTGCTAGTTTGCTGCTGCTTGGCAGCATACTAAAGTCCATTTGTTCTAAGTCAGTTACATGAGGTTGCAGAGTCAGAGACAAATAGTTCCTGTAGTTGCATTAATGAAACAATATTTTCCAGCATTACTGAATTATTCAGAGCAGCAAAAATTAATACTATCTGCGAAGAGTTGCAGAAGGATGGGTCTCACACTACTGAATCAATAATAATAGTAATCCTTTAGTAGTAATAAAATGGTAGATACAATGAATTTTTGATAAATGGGCCATCATACATTTATGGAAAGCAACGCTGATAACACCTATAATATTGTATAATACCCACCTATCCCATGCTGACTTGCGATACAGTTTTAGATCTTTCTGTCTTTCTCTTATGGCCAGTAACTTGCAATTTAGTAATTTTCAAATAAAGACAATATTAGATGCAATCTGGTCTGAATAGGAGCTATGGCATGTAGGTGATCAGGACTATCAGATGGTCAAGCTGTTTAGCAAGATGTTCAGCAGTCAGCAAATGTAAAAAGTTTGAAAAAGAAGATCATCACGGCCAACTAAAATACACAGCTGTCACATTTAATTCCAACATAATCAAGGAAAAATATTATTATCTTCCCAAACTGAGGTGTTTTTAACATATTTTAGACACTTACAATGCTTCCAATAAATTTCAGACTCATGTTGTATCTAATGTGCATTATCTTTCCAGGTTTCTGCCAGAATTATTGAATTCTGTCCTTAAAAAAATTGAAAATCTTCCAATTAGCCTCTGGAGTGCATACCCATTTCAACAACGTGAGAAATCCTACTGACGGTTAAGGAGTGCCTTACATGCTCAGAGCAGGGCACACACTAAAATATGGTGCTGAACTGGGGTTTTGGTGCTAAGCTCTAGACAAATCCCTTCTTCTTGGAGCCTGCTGTGCTGGTAAAAGACATTTCTGCCATCAAGTGCTCCTCGCCCCTTCTTCCTCGGCTCTGGCCAGGAGGCTCCCGCCTCTGTAGCTTCGCTGGCAGAGCTGATGGTCCTGTCCCGACATCGGGCACCGTATGTGGGGACAGTTCAGCCCAACACCAAAAACTGCGGAAAGTGATGGTGGCAACCACCTCCACCAGCCCCGCTGCCTCAGGAAGGGGCTGCCCCAGCTCCCTTTCCTCAGCACTAATGTAAAGTTGAAACTGGGAAAAGATCTAACACTTACACAGCTCAATATAAAAGTGATTTAAGGTACGGCATGCAGCATGCCAGGAAACACTTCATTACGATTGTAGGTGTTACCCAAAGAGTGCTAGTGTGTTTAGCATTTTAGATTTTCTACCCTATAACACATGACACAAGGTTTATGCTGCACATGCTTATGTCAGAAGAGGTGTTATAAGTAGAAAAATGGGGAAGGAATTAAAAAGAACAAACAGAGAGCTCGGTGTCCTCACGTTCATAAATAGCTTCTCCAAAGTAATATCTTTTTAGAAGATGAATCAAAAAAGACTATTTACTTCTCAGTGAGCCAAAAGAGTGAAAGTGATTCATTTGACATGACTGAAACATTAAACATCTGCAGGATGGTCAGCAAACATCCTGCTCCTATACATTCAGTATCACACAGCCATTGGCAGAACCAAAATGAGAATGTAAATTTTGTTTGTTCTGGGGACAATTCATTGTATCTTTTCCAACAGTTCTTCCTACTGTAAGCTAACCTGCATTCATTTAGGGCCAGGCACATCACTGTAAATTATGTCCCACTAAGCAAGAGATGGAACAAATTAATATGGAAGATTTTTTTTTTAAAACAACAACAAATGGCCACAATCAACGACAAAGAGATTTAATTTTAAACTGGAATGATGAATAAGTTACACACACATAGGATCCCCTTCCAACAAAGAAAGGTCAAATAGTTAAAGGAATTTTGAGACTTTGACTGCGATCTATGTGATTACTCAATATTTTCTCTCATCAGTTGTTATAAATGTATGTATAAGGATAAAAAGCTCATTTAAGGCAGGAAGAATAGCCTGCTGGAAATGGCACAGCATTTGAATTTAGGAGTAGTACTGTCTAAATAACTAATCTTTCCACTCTCTGGCTAAACTTAGAAAAAAAATTGTTTCAGGTCAACTCAAAATGACTTTTTTGTTGTTTTTGCCAAAATGAAAATGAAAGAAAAGATATTTCATTTCTAATCAAATTAAGCACATTGCTTGACATAAAATGCTTCATTTATCTCGTAGGGGTTTTGGTTTTTTTCATTTTAATTTTACATTATATTTAGGTAGGTTTACTCTCAAAATGTGTCAAAGTGAAAAATCTGAACATTGATTCTGTGAAAAGGGGTGAACGTAATTCCTGTTTCAACCACAGGCTTTATACCTGATTTGCATCCACTGTTAGCCTTATACCACAGCTTCTCAGGAAAGTCCTTTAGAACCTCTTGATATCCTAGGGACATAGCAACATTTAAATCTAGTGACCGGGGTAAACAGTCTAACATTTGTAAGAGACAAAGAATTAGGCAGATATGCATAACTGGTAGTTAATAAGCAGACCCAACAATATCTTTCGATTAAGAAGAATTTTTTAAACAACATGTCAATAGCGGTTTAAATTGTGAATCCTCCAAAGAGTCACCAACCTTAGGATGTGTGGCGTGTACTACAGCCAGTGGCAATAGACCACATTTATAACTGTGGAGGATGAATCCTCACTTCATTTTATAGCTCCCTCTATTAAAGTTGCTCCTTGAATACATATGATTTAATCTCTGCCTTTCTGCTGTTTTCATGATGAAAAGAGTTAACAAATACAAGAAATGTGTCTGGGAAACGGGCAGACCTGCCCTGCCAACATGATACTAATTTGTTTCAAATCCAGTGGCAAATTTTTTTCTTCTAAAAAGGACTGAGGGGGGAACATTTCTCTCAAAGAGAGACAGAAAAAAAAAATATTTTGCAGAAGGTGAGCTTAGAGGTCCTGACGCAAATCCTGAACAAATTAGCAGGAAGCAGAACCAGCTGGTGGGAGAACACCACTGCAGTAAGCACAGCATCTTGACCTGGACTGCCAGCACTCTTCAGTTCCCAGCTTTACTGTTTCTAAACACCTTGGCAAAGAACAGACAGAATGTGTTGCATTCGTTCAAGAAAAACAAGAGAAGACCGAAGTTATTTTAGGAGAGAATCTGAAGAGGACCCTGTGGTTTCTACAACAGGTCGCTCTGTGCTCTGAGAAGCTCAGCAAGGCCAGCTTGCTAAAGGGAAGCTGAAGAGAGAGTGAGGAAGCTAGAGTGGTCTCATCAGAAATGGAGGTTATGACGCAAATCTCATAAATATAGGAACACCAGTGATATGGACAGAGCTCACACTTACTGTCTGCTACACCATTAATGTACAGTCTTTCTGTGCATGCTGTAACATGATATTGGAAGAATTTGTCTTTGGATTTTGTTATTTTGTTATTTTATTTTGTTATTTGAATTCACTATCTCAAATTACCCATAACAGGCAGTCTGGCCACCATCTCCTTCTCCCTCTGAGAGAGAGAGACCTTTCCAGAGGGCTGTCCAAAAGCATATACCCCTGTGGGTCCAGCTCTGGGGAGACATCTCACCATGGTGTGTGAGTGGCTAAAAGCTGCATTTATTCCGTTATTAGCTGCATTTATTCCTTTATTTCTTTACTCTGTTCTCTGTGGCCAGCCTCTGAGCCATTAAATTTTTTCTCCATCTGTTAGGTATTGCCTATGTAATTTTTGGAAGGATGGGTCAGCATTTATTCATATAACATCAGCATGACTGATCCCTAGCTTGGATGGAGCTCAGATCCTACAAAAACCTAAATATTAAGTAATGATTTTTGCTTCATATAGAACATAGAATGTAAATGAAGTGAAAGAGAGTGAGAGAGAAGGCGGAAGGTTACAATAGTGAAAGGATCTTTACTGTAGCAGGCTATTCAACCACTGAAATCTGGAACTTCATGAGTAGTTTTTTTTACAAGCTGAAGTATTGACCAGTTAAGGATTCTTGAGAACTTCGGGTTCAAAATGGATGGTTTTCTAGGAAAGATGCAGTAGTTCATCCAGAAACTGCTGGTTCACTGCAGGACTCCTCTGGCAAGATGCTGTGACCTGCAATCTGCGGGAAGCCAGATTAAATCCTCAAAATGGTCCCTCGTGGTCTTGTATGTATGTCTCTGAATACTCCAGCTCCATTTACAAACAGTCAATGGGTAGTTAGTAAATTTTTCACAGGGTGTCAATAAAAGGCTAATCAGTCCTTATAGTAACAATAGGATTCTGTAACAGCTTCTATTGATGGACTCTCTCTAATGCGGCTTGTAAATGCTGTGTTAAAGGAGTCTTAATATAAAGTGTTATAATGACAGTTGAATGTGCAACCAATTCTCCCTCCTGCGCTGCCAGCAATGCTGATAATGAGCTAACAGAAGCACTGCTGATTACTGCAATGAAGCCTGCAGGGAGCAAAACCCTAAAGGCTTTTATTAGCAACACCAAGACTCACTGCTGTTTCATTCCAAAACAAAATGAATCACCTTTTCTATTTCGGGACTGGAACAGCCATTGTTTGCATTGCAATGCGTTGCACAGTATGGTACAAAAGTGCTATCCATGCTGTTAGTCAGCTCTGAGTATTCTTCTGAGTTTTATCCAGGCAGTTCACATTTTATTTTTTGTTTTACAAAATGGGAAATATAAGCTTGGGGACTTCAGACAGCGCAAGCTAGCATACTCTTGTCTTTTCTGAAAAGGTAAAATGCTTTGGAAGACTTGTGTGTTAACAGCACTGGAAAATAAAATCCTGTGTGCCAGGCAAAGCAATGGTGTTGCAACGGTCTCACTGACAACCTGACCCCTTACTTCGGAGTAACTATTTCACGAGAAAAAGGAGAGTCTTATTCAGTGTTTGACCTATACATTGAGGCAGCAAGCAAGAAACTCAAGTAGGACGGAAGGGTTTAGAAGTCCTGGAATTTCTTTTTGATATATATTAATGATATAAAACATCTGTTTGGATCCTTTACTGATTTCATAACGGCTGTAAATGACACAGGAGCAATTCAAGTCCCTATTCGCTATAAATTTAGACCCAGAATGAAGACACGAGGTAAACACTGTTGAAATGGCTTCTTGTGCATGCTCCCTTCAAGAAAACAGAAGCCACATCCAGCACAGTTCAACTTGGTCACAATTCCCCTTGGCTTGCATGGAAGCTGTAATTGCCCAACACCTCTGAAAATCAGGTCTGAATTGTCTCCGTCCGGGACCCAGCAGATAAATACATAGTCACAATCCCAAATGTGAGTGAGTCATGAAAACCTTGGGCTCTGATAGTGAAAATCACAGAAGCTTCTCCCTCTGCCTCAGTTTCATGTTTTAAAAAACAAACTGTATAAAGTTTAAAAACAAGGTGGGGTGGGGGGAGCCTTTGCTTCTGGCTTTTTAGGTGCTGTTGAAATAGAGCCAACAGAGCAGCACAAGGGATCTTCAAGAAGCCAAAGTGTTATTAATTACTATTATATTTATGTGCTAATGCTGGTAATCTTAAGTAACTGTTTGTGAGAATGTTTCAGCCTGGCTGAATCCAGAAGTATTGTGTAGACGCAGTAACTGTCAAGAATATGAGCTGTGGAGCAACAAAAGCCACCTGCATTGCTCATGAAGGTCTGGAACCAAAGTACCGGAAAGATGGGGTTACATGCCAAGAAAAGAAAAATCCATTTTGTATGTTCTACATATGGACCGAGGCATGAGGCCCATAAAGATGAAAAGCTGCCGCTAATTTTAGTGGGATGTTTCTATGACTAATGGGCCATGTCAGTTATAGGTCCTCTGGATATGCCACAGTGCCTGCTTGGAACTGAAGAAGAAATGTCTGATTCCCAGATGGACACCCTGGAAAACTGACAGTCCCATGAGCAATCATGTACCTTTAAACGATGCTGTAGCAATGGTGATGAAAATAAAATACAGTCAGATCCTGCACTTCATGGCTGGAGGCAGTAATCAGTGAATCGTCACATTGCCAGAGCTGACTTCATTTGCACTTTGGCAAATCTGTGCAGCAAATCTGAAATCCAGGTATTATTATTTTCAGTCAAAATTCCAGCAACTGACAACTCTTGCTACTTTTCAAGTAGCCCCTAGTGACTTGCCAATGCTAAAGGACTTTGCCATATATGCGGGAGCACAGCCACTAAAAATAGTCAAGCATGTGCCTACAAGATGGCTTAGTCTGCACAGGGTTATAAAACACACGCTGGACATGTGATTTGCTTTGCTGTCGTATTTTCTGAGTTGTGAGCAGCAGGCTGCCAAAATAGAACTCGTTTGGTGATTTCTTCAGAGCTGTAAGCTTAAAACTGGTTTTTCTGTTCTTAATTTATGTCATGGAGTCTCAACAGCAATTTAATTTGAAGCCTCAGAGTATGGGAAAGCCAGCTACTGATGTCTGCAGGCTGGTTGAATGCGTGCTGGCAGAGGACTGGAGTCAGAAGCTGCGCTGGTAACTGCTTCAAAGAAGTGGCTGCTCAATCCTCAGACAGTCTGATCATTTTCTTTCGGCAGGTGACATAAGAATTGGAGCAGAAGTCCAGAAATTCAGATGGGAGCATCTGGATACTGTACCTGAGAGTTACGTGACCGACTTGGTATAAATAAACAATATAAATACAAACTACTATGATGACTGAAAATGCCACAAAAACATTTTCACCTCCAAAGAAATAGTTCATTTCATTCCAGATTTATATTTGAAAATGTAGGAAGCGGCTCAAACACTTTGAACTTTAGCAAATTCAAAGGAAACTTTTAGTTTGAAAGAATTTCATTGTTCAAAATGATTTAGTGTTTTTCTTTCTTTCCTCTGTACTCCTCATTCTGAGCAAGATGGTATGCAGCAGGGTTTTCCTCAACATACCGAACTATGAACAGGACAAAACAGCCAAAAATTTCCCAAAAAAAGAAGTTGTCACAACATATGCAGTCTATTGCCACAGACTCACTCCTTCTAAAATCTGAGATGTCTAGATGTCTCTCAAAACACTATTAAGTCTTCTAATCTTCTGACTGTTCTGCAATATTTATCCACTTAAAGAGCCATTTTTCCCATATATATATATATATATATATATAGAGAGAGAGAGAGAGAGAGAGAGAGAGAGAGTAAATGGCTGTTTCCAAATCCACAGAAGTTCATAAATCTATTGACAAGAGAGCACTTTGATAATGTGTCCTGTCTCTTGAGAGGCATCAGATTTTGGGCCTTAATGCATAATTTTTTACACAGAAGAAATTAGAAAGTCACATCAACGTTTATTCTTAATGTTGTTTGTTGAATTTTACTGTATAAATCAGTCTTGACAGGAGCTTGTCGCAGATAGCACTGCCACAAATCTTGGCCATTGAGAATTTCAACCGAACACCTATGTGGGACTCCTAGGACCAAAAAAAAATCAAACAACCCCCCCAAATCAAGAAACCAAAATCCTGCGTGTGAAATATAATTAATATGCTAAGACTGGAATGGATCATTCTGCCACTTGCAACAACTCCTCGTGCAGGACCATAGAGATGGCTGCCGGCCTCTGTCACAGCGCCACCTGCTGAC
Organism: Opisthocomus hoazin; assembly: GCF_030867145.1. NCBI lineage: Eukaryota > Metazoa > Chordata > Aves > Opisthocomiformes > Opisthocomidae > Opisthocomus > Opisthocomus hoazin. Next base: position 120,176,293 of record NC_134415.1, read on the forward strand.
GGCTTCCGGCCCTCCGACACCGCTGCCGGGGGAATGATGGCTGCCAGGGGAACGATGGCTGCCGCCCCTCCATCACCGATGCTGGAGGAATGATGGCTGCCGCCCCTCTGCCACAGCTGCCGGGAGAATGATGGATGCTGGAGGAGTGATGGCTGCCGCCCCTCCAGCACTGCTGCCGGGAGAATGATGGCTGCCGGAGGAGTGATGGCTGCCGTCACTGGAAGAATGATGGCTGCCGGAGGAAGGATGGCTGCTGCTCCTCTGGCACCACAGCCGGGGGAATGATGTCTGCCTCCCCTCCACCACCGCTGCCAGGGGAAGAATCACCATGAGAAACATCACAAATAGTGCTCAGCTGGAGCAAGTTCTTGTGGTACTGTGGGAGTCAAGAAACTCTACCACAAATGAAAAGCTAGTTTACAATCTAACCTACATTGTTGGGCATCTAAAATTTTCCTAGTTAGGGTTATTTGTGAATAAGTTTACTTTTCCTCTATATTTTTATTTCAGTTCTTTTCTGCCCTTCCGTTTCATGAACCTTCCTAAGAGTCCAGAAATTCCTCAAAATGGTTCTTCTGCATAAAAACCAAAACCTTGTTCTTTTTGCAAACATGTCATCACACCATGGTGTAGTCTATCTGCATTTTTAATGCCTGTGGTTTTGAAAAAAAAAAAGTAGAGTAGAAAGAAGTATTAGAGAAACTTTGTAAAAAAAACCCAAGCTTATTTCCTGGTTTGCATTTCCTTGTTTGGTTGGAATCAATCTCTCCTAGTTTTCTGTTTACGATGCAGGCACCTACATCTGAGGCAGTCATTCTGGGTCTCCTTTATAGCCGATGGAGATAAAATATATGCAGTTATGATGGGAACAATCCGACCCATTTTTATGTCTGCTTGTCAGATGACCCCATGGTACCCTAGAAGTACCTGCTTCCACCTGCTGAGCACAAAGGAAACATGGAGTGACCAGCTTAGCTGCAAATCTTCAGACCACAGGTGGCTGCCCAGAGCCTGGTGGATCCCGTTACCTTGTACCACCCTGAACTATGCTGATGTGGGCCCAAGAGATGGCTCTGGGAACCTCTGCTTTAGTCTCTACTTGCAAGACTCTGCTCTTGACACTGTCTCCTACTCTGTGATATTTTTTTGCCCAAATATCATGGGTGTGAAGTGCAGAAAATTCTTTACTTTGGGAAGTAAACTCCCAGTAAACTGGGAAGTCTGAGGAGCTGCTGCTGAAGTCCTGAGGCTGCCAGTAGCTATTGATTCAATTTTTATTTGCAGCATCTACATGGGCAAGCAGCTACAGGTACAGGCAATTCAGCCAGCCCCCTTTCCAGCATGCTGTGAGAGGACAAGAACGATATCATGGCTATTACTTGCTTCTTAGTTAATCATGTGCCTGACCCGTGGGTTCTCTTCCTCCTGCCGTACCCAATTTATGTGCATATAACATATTCATGAAAATCCAAAGTGTATTATTTGCTGCCTGCCAGCCTACATTGAATAAATACAAAAAGGATACTATATTACTGTGTGGGAAGTGTGATATCAAAAATATGTGCATAAGTGAGGACTCACCTTGTAATTCATGTGTGAGGGAATGAGTATGACATAGCTAAGAGTTTTCATTGTTAATTTTTCTCAATCAGGTTTTAATTGTTAACAGGCAGGAGCTGTGGCTATGTGTGGTCCCTCTCCCATCTTCCACTTTTGGCAGTTGGAGGGCATTGGTGAGGAATGCTGAGTTTGAGCAGACCTTGATGCTCTCAAAACATCCCCCCCCAAGCAATTACACAGATGGAGATGTTAAACAGGCTAAAATTATCTGCCCCCCCACCAGCTGCAGCCAGTGAACTGATGCCTCTCAAGGCAGCATCCCCACCCGTGACTTCTCAGAGCCAACAATTAAGGTCTGATTAGACCAGAGCCCACTCCTCTGGTGCATGATGACAAATTTTGTGGCTGGCTACAAACCTGGTCCCACTGCTGTCAGCCAGGGAAATGCCCACGTTGTCTTTGATGAAGAGGATTGGAATAGATGTCCCTGATTAAAGCAGCCTGTTATGATTCTGCTTTAAATGTCTTGTACAGTGAGTTACCCAATTAAACTTGGCCATTGTAATGCACTGTAGGCATAGTAATTGTAGTTACAGATGTTTCTAGCTTTCAGAAAAGATTTCCTTATGTGTTGTAATGTTGCATATTCAATGTGAAAAACAAGCTCTTCACTAATGTTTTTTGTGCATGGGGGGCAGAAGTGTTCTCCAGTTTCAGCTTAAGATTTTTTTTTTTGTTTTGCTTTTAATTCAAAATATTTTATGTTGGGCTTTTTTTTATCGAGGAAAAGAAAGCATATATTTTTCATCCACTCTAACAAGGCATCATAAACCAGTGGCGATGGCTGGCAATTTTAACAGTATTTGCTTGCCTGTAGATAAAGCAATAATGAGATTTTCTATTCAGTAGCTACCTCTGATTTTTGGAGAGTCCAGTTAGCTCTTACCTGACCAATAAGTGCATGAATAGCTTTGAGAAAGCTGACAGAGCAGCGACAGTCGCATTGAAACACACTTAGGAACACAGTCCTGGTTCTTGTGGTTTTATGGTTTTCAGCAATGTGCCTGCTGAATTCTGTTATATTTTTGTAAATTATACTTAAAAAATTAGGAAAATACTTTTCTTTCTTAATGTAAAAAAGATAGAATAATCAAAATGTAATCTGATGTGATGTGGCACTATGAAACCAGTCTTGCAGAAAATTGATTCCAGCAAGCAGTAGTCCTGGGAATGGTTTCCACGCACCATTCCGTTCTCTAGCTCGTGTCAAAGCCTTTTGAAGATTTAAATGGAGAAATTATCAAACACAATGATTCTTTTCCCCTTCATTTCTTTACTCTTATCTTCTTTTTTCCATTAAATGAAATTGAATGCATCAATGAAAAAAAAAAGTGAAGAAATGCAAGAGTAAATAAGATTTGGTCTTCTTGTTGTACAGATGATACAATTTACCTGCACAAGCAACAACTATTTTGTTTTGTTTTTTTTTAACAAAATGTCTTATAGACAGAAAGAAACCGGACACTTCTGAGATTTTAATGAAAACCCAAAAAATCTTCCCCTTTTCAACTTTTGGTCATGTGAGTGACAAATACATTAAAAGTCCTGAACAGTGGCAGTCTGCCCATAGCCCAGACACTTTCTTTTGCAGCATGGGACTTTCCTGAATGAAAAGAAAGAAACAAAAAAGTAGTAACAAGGAGAGATGAACATTCTCTGGAATGCATATGCCTATGCACGAGCTGACTGCACACCTGGGTAATTCCGACAGACCTCCTCTGGGAAATCTAGAAATAGGATTTAACAAACGCTTGGCATGCGCTGTGGTGACTTGGAGACAACATCGTGGCAGTAGCTTGATGTTCCTAGCAGGAGAGATGCGTTATAGAGATATGATTGTTGGGAATCAGGTGAATACCTTTTTCCACCTTGATAGGAAAGCCTCCATTTAGATAATATTTAGCCCATGGGCTGTGTTTTTTTAGGACCTAGAAGAAGAGCCTGAGGGAGAACAACTGTCTCTTGAAAGGCTGCAGATGTGTAGTCACTGACGATATATAACTGGATTAAGTTGAGATTCTTCCTTTACTGAAGAGAGAAGAAGGGAAAAGCAGAGTGAAGGGAGAGTTTATACATTCCTCCTTGCATTACTTGTGTTTATAAGAGAAAGGCAGTGCTTTGCAGAGTGTGAGTCTTGTAGATATTCTGAGACCAGTTATTTTATGTGCTGATCCAAATGCCTACAGTTATCGTATATGCTACATATTTCGATTTCATCAGCATTCATAGACCAGCTAGATATCATCCATAGGACTGAAAAACATAGCTGAGCTGAACCAGGGCTTTTTCTTGACATAGTTTGGAGACGTTTTGAAAAGGCTGAAGTATTGTCATCTTCCTTGGGGCTGAAATGTCCAGGTGGTGCACTCTGTATATGATGGGCAGAAAGCTCAGGGGGAGTACATTTAGATGTGAGTGCTGAAATACATCCTCTTCAATGCTGCTGGAATAGATTTCCATATCCACTTGAATGTATTGCCATATAAGTGAGAAATGATGTGAGGAAATCTGGGTGAGCAACTCACGCCTTATGTTTAAAATCATGTATAGAATTCCTAATTACATTTGCAGTATTTATACTTCATATAGTGCTTGCTGGTTGCATCAGACATTTCCGTGACAAAGAAAACATTCGACAATGTGAAAATCAGAAATTTATACAGCTAACTACGGCAGACCAATGTCTGGAGGCTTAACATTGTCTGTCCTATTCAGCCTTAGTTCTGGTCGAGCCACATTGATAAGTCGTGGAAAAAACTGAGGAGATTGTAGGTATACATGAAGGCAGAGTCCCTTACACACATTAACAAATAACTTGTATTAGCATATATTCTAGGGAAGTCTGGCTACACCATTATCCTCTGAAAATCTGCTTATTTTAAGCTTATTTAGTTTATACAGTGCTGAACCTGTGTGCAACAGAATCAGAACAGACTTGGATGGCACCAGCGTTGCCTGGATTTCCCTTTCTGCTTCTGCAGTCAGTACCTGTGCAAAACGCTGTCTTGCCCCAGTGTGAGGACTCCTTTACGCACCATAGCAGCAAATCGTGCTGTGGCTCCAGACTTTCCAGGTGCTAGTCAAGGACAGTGACCTAGGAGGCTGTACGCTGTTAAGCGTGCCTAGGGTTTTGCTTGATTTGCAGGCAGAAAGCTGAGGAAACACAATCCAAGAGGAGACAAGGCCCTTGTAGACAGCATCTGCTATAGGAGCTTGGTTCTGCAAACAGGGTTCAGCTCACCTTTGCAGCTCAATGGACCTCTGCAATGTCCCTGAGCTACGCAGCGGGGAAAACAGGCACCTCTGGTCTGTCCAGTGTCTGCTGAAGAGTGAGCTCTGCTGGGTTCTGACCATGCCTGCCCATCTGCACCCAGGGCCTGGAGGGATCTCAAGTGGGTCTCTCAGAGGCTGCACCTGGAGTTGGGCAGGGTGACACCAGCCTGTGCTGGGGCACCAAGCAAGGTGTGGGCCCGTGCCCTGGAGCACCCTGGCTGCCCCCCCGTCCCCTTCCAGGGCGAGGGGACACTGCCCGCCTGGGCATCTCGGGAGGTGGCCTGCAGCCTCTGCGAAAGCTCGACGGGGTGACGGGGAGAACCCCAGCGGCGGAGCTCGCCGAGACGGGTTTCTGCTGCCGGCAGGCAGGTGGCGCCATTTAACAGCTGGTGAGGGGAAGTCGCGGAGAGGCGAGCCGAGGCGGGGGGCGCCGGCGGCAGCGACGTTTCCGCCGGGACCTCTCCCGTCCCGGGCGGCACCGAGCCCGGGCCCGGACCCTTTCGGCGCTCCGGTCACCGCCACCGGCTCCAAGGAGTGAATGTTTCCCGGCTCCGAAGCCCTGCCGCTTCGGGGCTGTGGTCACGGAGCAGCCTGAGCCCGGCAGCAGGGTCCCCCAGGGCCGCGGCACCCCTCAGCCCCCCGAAACCTCCCGCTCGGCTCGGCAGGGAAACGCGGTGCGGGGCATCTGCGGGTGTCCCCAGCTTGGCAGAAGGGTTAAAAAAAATCATGAACATGGGAAACTCGTCTGAAAATGTAGCGTTCCTCCCTGATGTATGTATTTGGTATCCGAAGCCCTTAGCGTCGGGGACCATTTCGATGTTAACACGGGTCGTGCCACCTGGCATGGCGCGGCCAAACGTGGGACCCTCCCGCTGCGCTGCAGGGCCCCGTCTGCCCTCTGCCTCCCGACAAACCGGGCTCTGCTTCTGTAGGTAAACGAATTCACTGGGAAACGTGCCTTTTCCTTCTCGTTAACAAACCCCACGACGTTTTCACACACACACACACACACACACAAAAAGTCAAAAGCTGTCACCTGGTTAGCAAATTTTGAAAAATAAGTTTGAGGACTTTTTTCATTGATATGATCTGTACGTATGTGCCAGGGAGGGGAATGGAAGGAGACAGAAGAGGACAGGAGAAGAAAAATAAAAAGAAAAAAGAAAATAGGGGTAAAAGAGAAAAATAAGAATAAAAGAAAAGAGGAAAGGAAAGGAAAGGAAAGGAAAGGAAAGGAAAGGAAAAGAAAGGAAAAAGAAAAAGAAAAAGAAAAAGAAAAAGAAAAAGAAAAAGAAAAAGAAAAGGAAAAAGAAAAAAAAAAAGAAAAACGGAAAGAAAAGGAAAAAGCGGGTATTCCCTACAAAACTTTTCTTGAAAAAGTCATTTTCAGCTGAACATGCTTCAGCAGCAGCAACAAAAAAAGTAAGTGTAGCAAGTAGTTAAACCACACGAGTAAATTTGCTTACCTGCATAGCATGATTTCCTTGTTTGCATAAAGTTTATGAACTGCTCATATGTCAGTAGGGTGGATTCCTGGTAAAGAACTGATTTATTTCAGTGGAGTAATCCTAGCGCAAATTGGGTATACGATCACAATAGGTGTCTGGCTTCGGTGATTCCTGATTTACATTATAAGCCAGCGGAACTGAACTCTGACATTTCTTCTTAAACATGCTTAGTATTAAATGAAACCGGATTGTTTGACCTAATGCTGTTCCCTGTTCCACAGAGAGAATATTAAGCTCTGCCCTGACACGTATGTATGTTAACCGAGATGATCCTAAAGGAAAGCTGAACTTGTGCATGTATCAGAGGGTAGAATTTACCCCCGTACTTCTAATAACCAGAAATTTCAGGTGCTTAACAGGCACATGAAGAATTTTAAATCAAAATGCTTGCTGGATAAAAGCAATGCTGGCTTTATCGCTCAGCCAAGCCAACTGGAAAGAATGTGTAAACTTTACCTCTTGCCTACTCCATCTGCCTGTGCCTCAAGAGTTGCCTTTGCACAAACCTTACTAGATTTGTTATCTGCTCTACAGCTACACTGTGATTTTTATTTTCTTTTTAACCACAGCAACCATCAATTCTAATAAGAACTGGCATTCTGTTGAGATTTTGTGAGATAATGCTGTTTTTTAAGGCTTATGTTTTTTGGGATGACTGTAAAAACCAGCAAAAGCCGTACTCTGAAGAAGTTCACCGTGCGAAACGGTGTCCTGCACCGAAGCTGCTCGCCGGGACGCGAGGAGTTGAGGGGGTGCAGGGTCCGGCCACCCCTTAGGCTGCCTGGTAGCAAAGCTCTTCGGTGTGGAGGACTCGGGGGGGGGGGGGGGGGGGGGAATTTCTTTGCTCAGCAATGTTTCTCACGGGCCAAAGGATGGGATTCAAAGCTCCGTGGAGGTTTTCGCGAGGCTGTGGGCTTCCCACCGACCCACGGGGGGAGCTGTAGGCTGCCGCAAGCCTCCCCCGCGCCGGGCTGGGGGACTCAGAGGGGTGCGGATGGGGAAGGTGCAGAGTCCGCTCCCAACCGGGTAAATCACCGCTTTGACTAAACAGCCTACGGTGGGGAAGCGGTAATCCAAAAAACGGTGAGGAGCTGAAGCTCTTTTTCCACCTACAGCTGAGAATGCGTTTGATAAGCAACACCTAAAACATGTTAGGAAGGAGACAGTTTGTTTGCCTGAGTGTGACTTTCTTGGCAGCAGGATTTCTCCCTAATTTATAACCATTATGTAAACTTCTGACTTCCAGATTCACACTGTGAAAATATTCAAGATGAACTAATCAGGGTGGAAATCTGAAATTGTTTCTGCATGGTTTATATCCCCCATCTGGCAGCGCAGAACAAACAATACGACCCTGATGGTGTTTACATGAGTTACCTTGTTGGAGGAAATGATTGTGCTTAGAAAATTGTCCTCGCTTGAGAAATTTAACAACTTGTTGGCCTAAACAGGGCTTTATATCTTTTTAATCTCTTCTTTTTTTTTTTCATCTTGTCTGTGTTTGAGGAGGGGGAAGTTATTAACTGAATTAGAGCTTTCACACCACATCTGTCTTAACTAAGAGCCGAACTTAGGTTAAATGTTCAAAAGTTACAGTTGGTCCCTCTGCTTTCTCTCTATCAAGAGCTGTACTGCTGACCGTCCTCAGAAAACCCTATTATTATTCTTATTACCTATTAAGACACTCAGTATGGCTCTTTTCCGCCCTAAAAACCTTGGCTGTCAGCAGTTTCAAGTGGTTCGGTAAATGTAACGTGCATGTTCAAAAAGCATAAGCATGCTCCGTGATTTTAATTTTTCTGCACCCTAAGTGGAGTTTCACTATAGGAAAGGCTGTTACAGCCAGTTTTAATGGTATTTGATTGGATTTGCAGTTCTGTCACTCACCAAGGTTTTCTTTTAGGAAGAGTTAGAGAATAGAAGGAATAGCTTGACAGATACTAATAACGATAATAAGACAAATTTGTCTTTGGGAACTCTGGAGTTTTCAGCAACTTTAGAAGAGAAATTTTGTTTCACTCGTTGCCTTGCAGTGCAGAATATTTTACATGTTTGTAGCAGAGTCTGAATCTGCATCAAGAAGTGTTCCAGAAAAAATATAAACACATAACGTTATACCGTGAGAATTCATAACCCTAAAACGTAATTGTTTTTATAAAATAAAGTCATTTAAATTAGAGTTATTGCACAAAGTTAACAAGGGGAAGACAATATGTCTTTTTTTTCTTAAACCTAAAATAAGTGAGGTCTTGTGTAGTGAACCGTTTAAATTTTTTGGCTCTAGCTTGTACTATTCTGTAGTTTTCAGTTGGCCTTCTAGTGATCACTGTGAATTAATGGGATATGACTGTGTCATGTGAGCTTTCCAAAAAAATGATGGAATTATATTAAATTTATTTTACTATGAATTCCATCTATGTTTTCCCAGAAAAAATCCTGGACACAAATAATTTTAAAAACAACAAAATTGGCTTGTCTTTCAGGCTGAAGTTTAAAATTATTTTCCAAACACTTAAAATCATAATTAAAAAGTGGGTTTTCTTTCATCCAAAAGTAAAGAGCCAAGATAATGCATACTTTGCATTAAAATTTTGGCAGTTTTTATACAGTTATTTTTTAGTCAAAATCAAATTTATATGGTAAATGATTTATATTAAAGTTGTTTTATGTTTTTTAGCTTGAAGGTTTGAGATGATTAGAAGCAAAACAGCATATCCAATATCCCAAAGTGCCCGTGCCTTAAGACCTGGCTTGTAAATAGAGTACATATTTAATTTGGATTTTTTTTTTTTTTTACTTTTTTATTTTTTAATGAAAGAAACGTTCTCTGTTGGAAGGAGCTGCAGCTATATTAAGCAGTAAAAGGACCAGATCCTACAGCAAAGCAAAAGTACCATTGACTCTTAAGGAAAAAGAAGTAGGGTCAAATTATACAGAGGAAAAAATGGGAGATTTTAGACACATGAAAGAAAAGCTTCTATGCTGAACACAGTGTAGTGTCAGAGAGGCCCTAAGGATGTTTGAACGTGACAAAACTTCAGGAACTGGGAGACATGCAAGAATGTGAACATTTCAAAAAACATATCCATTTAATTTAAAAGATAGAATTACATATTACTTGATAGAATGCAAGGAAATAAAAATTAAAAGATTTCTTTTTGGAAGTATTTTTTGCCTTGTTTATAGACCTAGTGTGAAGGATGCAGTTTTTTTTTTAATCACAAAATTATTTTTTTCTGACAGCTGAACGGCAATTAATTGTGAAAGTTTCAAGGGCTGTTTTAAAGTACATAGTTACTAAACACATTTTAAATTTGATGACATGAATTCTCTTATCATTACTTATAGGAAGCAGAAATTCTAGGGGATAAGGAAACATAGGGAATGTTCAGTAATAACTAAAATAATACGGTAGGATGAGCATTAATTTCAAATCCTTTACATGATGGAAAAAAAAAAAAGAAAAAAAGTGAAGGTAAACTGCTGTTTAACAGCTTCCCACTGTTATATAAACTTTGAAACAACCATGAAATGTAGGTCTCTGGACATCACTTAAAAGAACCACAAATAAACAGAGGGTCGTACCACACTTCTGTTCCCTAATGTGTAACTAAAAGGTTTAGCTAAGAACAGAAAGTGTCCAAAACTCCTTTTTGTTTATCTACCACCTTGTGTACCATAAACACAAATAAGCAAAGCAGGGCTGGAGTGGGGAGGTAGGACACTGGCTGCCTGTGAAGAAGGCACAGAGGAGGTAAAAAACCCATTAATGTCTCCAGAGGGTCATCTTGCCTTTGTGCATGCAGCAGGCTGGGACATTTATGTAGCAAAGAATCACCTACTTAAGAAATAAGGATGCTGCACTTAACACTCCTGTGCCAGAGCATCTCTGGGGACTTGTATATCTTTCAGGGAAATTTACTGAAGTGTAACAGTTTAGCAATTACTAGAGACTTAGTGTAATTGTGTCCTTTTAACAGAGAAAAACACAAGCTGGGCTATTATACCTAATGCACCTTCAGGCCGCAAAACTGCATCCTCTTCAGACTTACTGGGATCATGACCAGAAATTTGTAGTGGTCCTAAATCATAGAAAATTCCTCTGAAATTGAGGGTGGCCCTGTATAAGCTCAAATTACCTACTGGGAGGAAGTGTCGATACCTGTGCAGTTACCAGTGCTTCGTGGGCTGACCTGGGGAGGAGGGGCTGCTCCTGGGGAGAAACTCAGCTCTTGGTGATGGCACAAACCTGCTATCAGAAAAAAATCATCATCAGGTCTTAGTTACACTGGCGTAAATTAAGAGTTAGGCAAGTTATCCAGAAGCATACTCGGGCAGAAGGATTTTTTTCTCCAAAGATAATACTTGTGATGCTTTTATCCTTTAACACAAAAACAATAGAAACAAAACAATAGAAGTAAAACCTGCAAAGGTAATTTTCTTTGAGCCTTACTCCAAAACTATCCTACGTTTTCCACCCCTCCCGCCCCCCCCCCAAAAAAAAAAAAAAATCCTTTCTCTTGGGGATTTCATTCTTGCTTTTGATTTAGCAAAGACAATGTTTAGGCACCATGGTGACGAGCAGCAGCGTAAACCCAATAGCCCAGTGAATGCACCATGCTTAGGAGAAAAGTGGGACCTCTGGTTCAGACACAGTAATTAATATCTGTTGGGGTACAGGCTTCCTTGAAGTATTCATTATATGAAATCAGGTACTTACATATGCAGCAATGAAGTTGATACATATGTGTGTATTACTTATTTATTTGTGTAATGTGTGTGTGATAAATTACCAGTCTGTGGACATGTTTTAAAACCTGTTACTAATCTCAGTGTTGGTCATGTAACCTAAGAAGGAATGAAGACGTAAGCTGTAGTGATGATGGTTATACAATACCGCAATGAGAGCAGAACAGAATGCAAACGTCAATACAGCACAGGGCTGCACGCAAGCATTTTGACTGCTTGCAGATTTCATTCAGATGATAAAACAAGGTGTGTTCGTGTGTGTAGCAAGGATTAATCAAAGGGTCTGTTTGCTCGCTTTGTTCCTGTTTACAGGAGCATTTCATGGCAGGAATTGTCTGGTGGCATTTCTAGAGTGATGTGGTAGGCGGCAGACTATGTAAAGGGTTACAAGCCGTAGAATGAAGTCAATAGCATGCGAGCTACCCAATAATAATGCAAATTGCAGAAGGAGTATGTACAGGAACAGAAAGGAAAAAGTATATTCCCCATCTGGGCAGTTATTGAACATTTTGGACTGTGGAACACGCAAAATGGGGTGGAGCAGAGATTTTCCTGGCTTGCCTTCCACATCAATCAGTTTGCGGGGAATTATGCACAGCAAATGCAGTTGTGCCACTCTGAAAAAGACAATGGATCAGAGACAGAGCAACAACATTTTTCCAAAATGACTGGTGGTTCTAGGGTCTCATTGGATGTACTTTGAAGCTGTCACACTTTCAGGAAGCGTTGAAGCCCTATTCTCTGAAACTCAGGCCCCTTCAGTCAGCTCAGGCCAAAACACATTGTGTTAGGAAGGCTCTGAGTGAGGGACATGAAAATCCTCATCCAAGATAATTGTGTTCAGGGGATTTCTGTCACTGGAGTAAACAACTCTGGGAATTCAAATTCACTGTTCTTATTATTGATGTAAATGATTTCCAACCAAAATGAAGAAATAGCACATTGTTGTGAAACAGTAAAAAAAAAAGTAAATTATAGATATTCTACAATGAAAAATATTTCAGAGAATGTGCTGAGCCCACACCTTTGCTGTAAGAAATAATAACACAAATTCACTTTTTAAAGTCATGCACATATTTCTCATATAACATATACAGGTTAGACAATATTGGGGTTTTGTCATTGAACTCTCTGTGTTGACTGTTGAATAGGTTGTGAAAGGCTTAGGGCCCAAAATGGTGCTTTTCACTTTTCAAATGCCCTGCAAAGGTTTCTGTGGGTTCTCAAGACTAATGTACTTTCACTTTCTTGAAATTCAAGCTATTTTTCTGATTTTTAAAAAAATAAACTAATGTAAGAAAGTTCATGTGTCATTAACAAGACAACCGTATCAGCTTAGGGTTAGCACTAGAAGTTGTTGAATTGTTTAGCTGAAGATTTTTTCAAGGAAAAATCACTTTCGTCAACATTTTTTAATGTTCAAAAAGAAGCCAGGAATGAAAAATGTTTCTAGGTATCAAAGTTTCTTTTAAAAAAAGAAAACTCCAAATTTTCTGCTTTTGTTTTTTTTCTTTCTTTTTTTCTGAAACCGAAAGCAGTCAAAGCCCAGTTTTATGTTCAATTGGAAAACCGAAAAAAAGGGACAAATAATTTTTCTTTCAAAAATGTCATCAATACATTTAATTATAACTGGAAGCTAAAGGCTTTGAGTACTGGAATATTTTTCTTTTCCTTTCTTTCTTTTTATGTACTTTTTTTTTTGTATCTGCCTTTACAAGGCTGTAAATTGTGATTAATCTACCAGCCTATCACCAAGATTGAATTACATTTTGTACTGTGCTGCAAGACTAATTAATTTAATAGTCTTATGTAAGTGCAGCCTAGCTGTGGCATTTTGAACCTCCTCACACATGATGGTTTTGAGACTCTGAACTGAATCCCAAACTTTTCAGGTTCATGTTCTGGGCAAGCCTGACAAAGTGCTAGCTCTGGCTGCTGCGGACTCTGCATGCTTAGCTCTGCCAGACATTATTCGGATTAGTCAAGCACAAGACGGACAAGCACACGTGTTCTTTCCACACTCATCCTCTCAACCCCACGTATGCAAGAATGCCCCATTCCTAAGAAACTCCTTTCTCAAATATCTTCATGTATGACTACCCTAAATAGAATTCCCAGTTTACTGTCTTCTCCTCATGGTTCAGACACCAGTTCTCCATTGGGCTTTGAGAATGGTTGGACCAGAAGCAACAACAGCAACTGTGGTATCCCTGCAGTTGTTTGATGCCCCAGAATGCAAAGGAGATTAAAACAGTAGCTTAAGTTGTGAAAGGTTCTGCCCTGTCAACTCAGAGGAGCCATTACAGAGACAGATGTAGGAAGGAATTAAGTCTGGAGTATACCGTTATCTTCCTATTCCTAGGCAAGCAATGGAAAAATCATGATATTGTAAGTAAAATAATAAAATTCTTTACTCAGGGAAGGAACGAAATTCCTCTTTCCATGCACCAATGTGCACATGCACATCTGACCCTAATTTTTGTAACACAGACACGGATTTTGTCCATCTTCTGATATGCATTTCCACAATGACAAATCTGTTCTTGTACATATTCTGTTCTGTATTTTCTAACATTACTGTTCACTTCGTGCCCATAGTGGATGTATTTTTGTATTTATGAACTGCAGATTTGGGCTAAGCCTTTCTTTCTTTCTTTCTTTCTTTCTTTCTTTCTTTCTTTCTTTCTTTCTTTCTTTCTTTCTTTCTTTCTTTCTTTCTTTCTTTCTTTCTTTCTTTCTTTCTTTCTTTCTTTCTTTCTTTCTTTCTTTCTTTCTTTCTTTCTTTCTTTCTTTCTTTCTTTCTTTCTTTCTTTCTTTCTTTCTTTCTTTCTTTCTTTCTTTCTTTCTTTCTTTCTTTCTTTCTTTCTTTCTTTCTTTCTTTCTTTCTTTCTTTCTTTCTTTCTTTCTTTCTTTCTTTCTTTCTTTCTTTCTTTCTTTCTTTCTTTCTTTCTTTCTTTCTTTCTTTCTTTCTTTCTTTCTTTCTTTCTTTCTTTCTTCTTTTCTTTCTTTCTTTCTTTCTTTCTTTCTTTCTTTCTTTCTTTCTTTCTTGCTTTCTTTCTTGCTTTCTTTCTTTCTTGCTTTCTTTCTTTCTTGTCTGTCTGTCTTTCTGCCTTTCTTGTCTTTCTGCCTTTCTTGTCTGTCTGTCTGTCTGTCTGTCTTTCTGCCTTTCTTGTCTGTCTGTCTGTCTGTTTTTCTGCCTTTCTGTCTTCTGATTTGCATAGCATGAGCTTTTACTCATCTTAAAATCCTGGCCTTAGCTTTTCCGCATCCCTGAAACTCATGGAGTGAAAAGCAAGTTCATGGAATCAAGACAAAAGCAGAGCTTCCAGACCAGGCCAGTAGATTTCTTCACCCACTGTGCATATTCTCTGCTTGAAGATCAAGAGCTACCCAAGACATGAGTTGGATCATGAAGGTGTCCTAATCCAACTTGGAAGGAATTCTAATTTCTCTTAAAGCTAAATTAGCTCCCTAGCACTGTCATGGGGAGACCACTGTCACCTAAAGCAGTGGGATTTCATTGGGTTATCTCAGCTGTGTCAGTCAACAGCTATACAATTTTGACATTTGGGAGAAGCAGTTGTAAGATTTTAATGAGAGCAGACACCTACCACCCCCAAGTAGCTAAAAAGGCTAAAAATATCCCTTGTTTTGATATTCCTAGGTTCCCTAGGGTTAGTGATATGTTTAATTTGCTGTCCATTTGAATACAGGAACTCCCTTGACAGGTTTTTGACAGTGTAGAGTTTTGTTAACAGGAAGGTTCAAGTCAAGTAACGTACCCACTCAGTCGCCTTCTTTAGCTGTCCTCAACAGTATATTGCTCCCATTTTGTTCATAAAATGAGGCCAATGAAGACTGCAAAGATCTGACAGATTCTCTATTTTTCTTTATTTTCAAAATAGAACTACTGTCCACCAATTTTTTTCATGGTAATTTATACCGCCTCAGAAAAAAAGACAAAGAAGAAAACAAAAAACATGAAGAACATTCTACAGTGCTTGCTGTTGTGGGGTTTTCTTTTTGAGGTTCTCCATTTGAATTCTCTTACATTTCTTCCTTGCTGATTATGGCCTTATGCCTTTTGCTTAATAAAGTATTCACAAGCTCATGATGAACTACAATGGGCTGTGTGTGGTTGAGTTTATGGTGGAGTACAGGCCTTCCTTTCTTGTTCTGTGTTAGGAGTTCTAGTGGCAGTAGCCACCCTCCTGAAGACGTAATCAGTCCTGAGACCAGAAGCTTCTGGGAGGTAAGTGTAGATGATTTGCATGTCAGCTTTGTTCTAGGAGGTTACACATTGAGCAGTCTAGAGGAAGGGTCACATGGGGAAGGAAAACTGCTATTAAGATATTGAACTTGCTTCCCTTGCATGAGATGCATCTTACCTTTTACACAGAAAATGCATACTCCAGACATTCTTTTCCCAGTCCTGCCTGAGGTGCTGCAGACCCACATTTGCTACAAGCAGTCCAGCTGAATAACTTTGTGGGTTAGGTAAAATATCCCTATTTTCTTCGGCAAAAACAAAGCTTAAAGTGGAATAATCTTCCAGGCAAGTGCCATCAGCTTTGGTCTACAGGTCCAATTTCTCTTGGGGAAGGTTGAACAAAAGAGAAGGTGGGTGGAGACCAGCCCTCAAAGACACACAAACCTGAGAGGAAATATGAAGAACAGTTAGCTTTGCATAAATGCTAGGTGATTTTAACAAAACCATGCAGGGGGTATCCTTACAATTTAATCAAGTGATTGCATTACAGTCCCCAGAATATTCCCTGGCACTGCTTAATTTATTAGCATAGGTGTAGTCATAGAAAGGGACGATTCTGTCCATAACTGGCAATATGATGCCTTCTTGCTTGCAAACCAGAACTTATTTTTGACAGCCAAATTACTCCACAAACTCATGTCTGGTCTGTTCCTGTGTATTAGAATCACATTTGAGATAAAGATTAAAACAAGAGGGCAAATTAACAGGCTCTTTATCCATCTTCAGTGTTCACATGTTCTGGGTAAGAAATTAGAGGCTGCCTGTTCCATTATTTGAGGTTTGATTTATGTTCTGAAGTTTAGTTGATCTGCACTACTTCATTTTTCATTTTAAAATAGACCCAAGGACCCTGACCCTCTTAAAAAGAGAGAGCATTAGCTTTGTGGTATTGCTGTTCAAAAAGTAAACAGCCAGTTTTATGAGGAAAATGTCTTTGGGATGCATAACTCTCGCATGCCAAAGCCTGAATGTGGGATGCAGTGTGTGACAAAGACGCAAAATGAGGGACACATAAAAACTATTCATCCAGCAAATTTAAAATGTGGTGGGACCCAGTCCTGTAGTATAAATAAGTCTTGCTGTAACCTCAAAATTATGATTCTTTATTTCTGATGTAAATGGTTGTCAACAATAAAAGTGTGGTACAGCCACATTTGTGTGGAATGCAGGAATCTGAGTCTAAAACTGGATGTTGGAAAGGCAAGTGTAAATATACATTTTATACCTATTTATTTCTTGTTATTGTTTGTGAAAGTCTTCGTTTAGAAAAGGCAACTGATTCTTTTATCTATCATATCATGTATTTTAGACTGACTCCTCATTAATACATACTGGATATCAATCTGAAATCAACCTGCCAAAGTGCAAATGAGGGACATGTTGGCTGTTCTGATTTCCACCAGCTGAGAGTTTGGACTTTTCTTTTTTCTTTTTTTTTTCTTTTTCCGTTTTTCCTTTTTTTTTTTCCTTCTTCTCAATACAAGAAAGTGGTTTTAATTCTCAGCAGCAAGATGCAAAGAAAAACTGGTAAACAAAATATTAATTTATGCAAAGCTTCTTTAATGGTGTTATTCAATGTCATAAATACTACTGTACTTGGTTGTGTGGCTAAAGCAAGCCAATCAAATGGAATACTTATTTATGTGCCTGAAACCTTGCTATAAATTGCGACTTGTAAGGCAGTGCTAATGCAGTCTCTGATGTGAGCTAAGAGTGAAAGTGTGGTTACTCATGTAACTAACAAGAAATTCTGTTGCTTACTTTACAAAGTGTATGGACTAAAATCCATTAGATCTGATAGTAATGACCTGTTCTAATCCAGACAGATTTTATACTTGAGTAACACTTTAGACTTCAGTGAAATAATTCCTGGATTAATCTGATGTGAATGGGAAGAGAATCAGGCCTCAAATGCTGCAATTCTAATGAAACCCTTCTCCCTGATCCTGTCTCTGACCTCCCATACTTTATCTTCCAAAGATCAGCTTTGTGGTGTTAATTATGGGGTAAGTAAGCAGTTACTTCCTAGAGCAAATCAGCAAAAGTCCAGGTTTGCTCTAGAGGTCCCAAAGATCAGAGCTCTGTGTTTCTTCAGGTTTCAATTTACCAGGCTCAAAACACTTAAAAGCACAAGGAGGAGAGGCTGGGGAGTGATCAGTTTACAAGTGACCTGGGAGTTCACAGTCTCCATCCCATGAAATTACAGCCCATATAATAGGTCTTGTGCAGAAAAAAACGCAACAAATTAACTCTAGCATCTTTGTTTGGAGGAGAAAAACACCCCTGCTTTATCAGCAATTCCCAGGTTGTCCTTCACTGTAGTGCCAAACTCTTTTTTTCCCGGAAGAATGCTTTGCACATGACACACACTTCACTATTCTGCCAAGCAGGCGCGCAGCATTTAACAGGAGTACAACTAGGTTTGAGTCAAAACTAATACCCCAGCCCTTCTAATGCTAACGTGCACCAAGGACATGTGTAGTTACATTGAACCTCGTTACTCTCTGGCTGTTATTACTCAACTGAGTTCCTACCAAGTTTTCACGGTCACAAAATTCTGCTGTGATCTGTTTGATTTTAACAGCATATAGAAGGGTTTGAGAGATTTAGTATATAGGGAGCAGTACATTTTGTCATCACATGTCATACAATGTGCTTGATGCCATCTTATAGGTGGGTCTGGGAATGTATACACGTCTATATTCTGTTGATCTCCACCAAAACCATGAGCTTAATGAGTGACCGTATCTAGTGGAAATTAGTAACAGAACAGAAGCACTGGCCTGTAACAAGAACAATGTGCTTAAAAAGGGAAGCGTGTTATCTGCAAAAGTGGCAAATTTTTTGTTAAGATATTTGGAGAAAATACTTGCTGAAGTCATGTTCATGTTTTCTACCCTTCTGTCAAAGGTCATTTTTTTTACAGGTGTCAAGGCTGAAATAGATACACAGATTTCCCTGTGACATCTGCCAACTTTGCAAAAAACAGGTGATTTTAATTCTGGGGTTTGAAAATGTATTGTTAGTTCGAGCACTGAATCCCGTCACTCCTTTTCAAAGAAATTGTATTTGCAGCTTGTAGTGCAGAACTTGTAGTGCAGCCATCCTGAAGACAGAGTGCAAGCCTGGATTCAAGGTGGTTAAATTCCTCTGTCCAAGAAGAATACATTCAGTGGTGTATATAATCTGCAGCAAAGAATTTAAACAAAGACCATGGAGATGGAAGCGCATTGCCTTCTCTGAGATTAGCAGTTGTTTCTAGGCCCTCACCTACTTGTGCAATTTCCTTGGCAGGGTTCCGGAGGGTAACTTCTCTCTGTATAAAAAGGCCATATAAATAGCATTAGAAGTATGTTTCAGTAGGGCTCTGTGCTTAAAATGAAATGTTGCCTGATCCTTTTGTGTATTTGGGAAATAAAAAAGAAACTAGCTTCGAATTGGATAATCATCAGGGCCCAAAAGGACCCAGAGTGGTAAAAGTGTTGCTGCATTTATGTTATCCAGAGGTACACTGGTCTGTGAATGCAGCGAGGAGAGCAGGAGGCAGTGAGATGCACAAAGGAGAAATAAGATGCCATTTATATACAGGCACTGAGAACCAGAAACATCTAGGAAACACTGACCACTTCTCAGTAGCTACAGTGCATGTGCTTAGCTCTAACCAATCAATTATTGCAATTGTATGACATTTTGCACTCTAGAGATTTGAGCAGAGTAGTTGGACAATCACGTGGTTTTTGTGACTTCTCGGTAACTGCACACGTGGAGACTGAAGCTTATGCGTGCTCACAAAAGTCCCAAAGCCACTGGAGAAGTGCTTAAGGTTGTACTTGAGCATGCACGACAGTCATCTGCAAAGATGTGCAGAGGGCTTCTATCAAGGCAGTGCTTCCCTGCCTGTTGGGGATGTTTAGAGCCAGGGTAAGGGAGAGAAACTTTGGTAGTGAAACCGGAACAGGATCTCTGATATGACAGTCATGCAGTGCCTGAGCTAATTAGGGACAGGGTATGGGTGGCAGAGTTCACTTTTGAGTAGAGGGGAAGAGCGAAACAAGATTGCTTGGGAAATCAAAAGCAATCAGTCCAGCAGATGACACACATGCTATGTTTTAGACAAATAGAACAGTCAGAAAAACATTATGTATGACAGGATTAGAATAACTGAGGACTCCATGGTGGAACAACACAAAGAGAAGATTATATTTTCACTCTGCGACACTTGCAACATAGCTTGATCCTATGGGCTGCTTGATACTGCATGAGGCTTGGCCAGCAGGCAATAGTGAATAGCCCTCTCACCAACTCAGCAAAGCACTGCAGACCTCCCTCATGCTTCTTTGTGCTTCAAGAGGCCGTTTCTGCAAACAACTGATTGGTGCCCAGCCACTGGGAGGTGGTTAGATTTTTCTCAAACTGCCCTTATTCATTTCAGTCTGCAAAACAGACCTGAGTATCGTATGGTGTCTCACCTTGGACCTTAGCAGCCCCAAGGACTTAAAACCCGCCACTGAGGGAACTGCAACCTTGTTTTAGGGCTGTAAATTTTTGCACAGTAGGTAAGTTAGAGTTCAGATCCAGAATGCTGACCTGAGCTTGACATGCAATATAAATGTATCCTATGATGGGTTTATTACATCCTGAAGTCTGTTGTTGTTGTGGATCCAGACTGCAGACTTTTCAGCTGTATCCTAAGGTTTCATTTTTACCAGCAAGTTAAACAGGGCACAGGCACAGACACTAAACCTCCATTATCTGTAATGTTAAATGATGCCTTCCCTGATTTTGACTCAAGATAATTAGCACTCTCCATGATGACTGCCACGTGTGGCTTGGGGATAATGTGTGGGATGAAGATATTCCCAGTAATGAGTCTGAATGTGGCACATTATTTCGAAGGTGAAGAGAGTTTAATACTATGGAAATAACCATGTTGTGCTATGCTAGCTTCAGGGCCACAACATCATCTAGAGTCTAGTATAAATGCAGTCTTTGAAGGGAAACACAGAGCTACAAGTCTTGCCTGGCCTAGACCCCAGCTGATGCAGAGGGTGTTTTGTCACTTGGGGGAAGACAGAAAGCATCTCTATGGAAAGGGTGCAAGCTGTGTTTCTATAGGTACATGCCCTAAGGCAAAGCTTACATTGAAAACATACAGAATAGCAATATGGTGAGAATGTTTGCATGGAAAAGTCTAGAATGTGTTACTACCTGGTAGCTGCTCAAAAGCTAAGGTATTCCAAAAGCTAATTGCAAGGGTGGGTGTGTATTAAATACTATTTCCTAATAAATTGTACAGCACATGCTCTTTATGTAACACTTTTTCCTTGTAAAATCCTGAAAAGACTAAACTGTGGTCTGTGCTTCAGCAAGGAAATACACCAAGGAGCAGGAAGAGAAAAGGAGTGAATGAAGATGAACAGGTGTATCATAATCCATTAGAAAAGATCATATTTCTGCCTAATATGTTCTGCAGTCATTATCACAGCTTCAGACCCTCTGGCTGTTATTACTAGAAACTGATCTCTCTCAAATCATTAAAACCGATGTTGCCTAAATTATCCTTTCAGTATCTCACTCCAGTCACAGAAACGTATAGAGCTGAAAGAGATATCTTGGATCATCCCAGGAAATGACATCGTAGAGTCCCTGTTACAAAACTGCAAGACCCTTCTTAACAGTAGGCAGGTTTCAGTCTACATCCCTGTCAGTACAGCACTGTTTCAAATGTTTGTTCCTCTGTTGGTTCCAGAATTCCCACTTCCAGACTGCATTTATTCCAAGCAGGTTTCCACCCATTCATTCCACCATCCTCAGCTCTTCTGTTTGCTGCTAATCTCCCTAAATTTTCTGTAATCCACAAACATATCCCTTCACAACAGCATCATTTCCACATGCTCTTTGAACTCTGTCGACTGCCTCCTCTTCTCATCTCAAGCTGAAACAAAGTTCTGATGCATATCTTCAAAACCCTGCCTCAGTTACCTCCTTTCTGTTTATCCACAGTATTTTTTTTTTACAGTTAACTAGTGCAATCAATGAATACCACTGTCCCTTCTCTCATTTAAATGAGTGTTATATCTTTATGCACCACTGGCCCTAATAAGAAGCAAGAACAGATACCTGAAGCCAGAGGCTGGCTTCTCAGTGAAATAACAAACATCCCTCAGAAGAGACATACATCTCTGTGGCTTAGAAACTTAATGATCTATACCAGTTCAGAAAGAAGTCACAGAAGAGAAAGCAGTGCACACTCTCCTTTCAAAAACATTGGCAGCAAAAGGACAAAAGTAATCTTTCTCTTCTTCAGAGGAATGATTGTAATCAGAAAGCAGGACAGCTAATAAAGACTTCTACTACAGTGCAGTTCTTTTTCTAACACCTCTGATTCTGTGCAGAAACTTGACTCATAATCAGCACAGAAAATCTACTCAAATCTGAATATGCACTTCGGCTGAGAAAAAGAAAATTAATGTATTGACACTGCAAAGAGAAGCCCACTTTTTTCCAAAATACTACCATGGCTTCAATTTTCATCATTTGTAACAGATCACTGCTATAATTATTTGTGCTATGAGTTTTTTCTAGCTGCTTTGCAGCTCTTCCCAACCTGTCCTTGCTTGCAGTGTAATCATCACATTTTTTGTCATAAACATGCAGAAAATGAAACTAAAGCATCCTGTGTAAAAAGTTCTTGCATCAATTTAGCAGTTTAAATTTTTCTTTAAAATGTATTTTGCTGCAGAAAAGTCTTAGATATCACTATTATGACATGCAAATATTTGAAATAAAAACGTTTCAATGCAGCTGTCAGATACTTACTAAAAATATTAGTTCAGATTACACATATTTAGTGCACTGAAAACATGGGATATGAGAACAGAGTAGAGAAAGAACATTTGAATTGTAAACTAGTGGCATAGAAATTTTTAAACAATAGTAATAAGACCCAGGATATAGACATCTTGAATTCTGCAACCCCTATTAAACAAAGTACAGCCAGACGCAACAGTTAAAAATACGTAACCACACAAGTTCCCCATTTGCCCTCTTTTATTTGCTCTGTGTTTTCAATTTGTAATGACAATTTTGTATCAGAACAATAAACCAAGAGGATCATCTTTCTTTTGCCAGCTGTGACCCAAATGACTGGATTTGACTGTCCCATGAATGGAAACTGACAAATGAGACTTCAAAAGACTTCCCATTGCCAAGTTTAACAAAATTCTGCTATCTTTTAACCAAATATTTATGTATTACATGACTGTGTTTTATTATATTTATGTATTACATGGCTGTGTCCTATTAAATTTAAGTCTTCTCTGATCAGCGATACTCTCTTCCACTGTCATCTGTAATATTTGGTTTCAATTAATATACATGGAACTGAAAGAAATGCACAAAACCTTGTTTATTTTCTAGCAATAGATGGTAACTGATTAAATCATAGCACATGGCATGCTCTCCATCCCTTGTTTACTGTACAAAGCAGCTGGCAGGCCGCACCTGTCAGCCTAGGAGAGAGTCTCATAAAGCTGCCAGTAAAACAGTGTGGCTGAACACACATCTGCTAATAAATTCTTTTCATCATATCCTAATCAAACAGCATATGTAGTTTATGGCCTTGCTAATAAAGGGTTTGAAATATCTTCTTGTGAACTTGATTTTATCAATGCCAACCTGCACGACCAGTTCTTATTTACTCCTTTGCTGAGTGGAAAGGTGTGTGGTGAAACAGCGGAACCACGGGAAAAGGGGCATGAAAATTGGTCGCTTACACAGATGAAAAGTAACCCCATTCTTTTACAGATCTTCTTTGTCTATTTATGGGGCTGCTTCGCTGCTCTACTTGCCCATCATTCTGTTCCTGACGCCAGCCAGTGTGTGCAAATACTTTCCAAGTGATTCATATAGGCAATTTTCTAATAGCATCTACTGTAATACGTAGTGCGTGACTCAACTTGAGTTTCAAGGTGGTCATGTCCAACTGTCTAGCTGGATGACTGGAGCTTAAAATATCAGGCAAAAGATGACAGAGGATGCGTTTTAGCTAGGGTATGAGAACAGGGATGCTAACATGGTTCTGAGTTGAAGGCTTGATGTTCAATAACACAATCTTTTCACAGGACTATAGACTGATAGTAATCAAGAGTGGCTATAACTAAAAAAATGATATTTAAAGTTGAACTGAGCATTTGTGAGACAGATTTTTCTGTTCAGACTGGAACAGATCTCATCCAGGATGACTCTTCTCCTGACTGATCTTCCTTCAGGACCAATACTCTTTCCTTTACATAAGCCAGTGTTTTTTTTAATGTGTCAGTATGGTTTGTCACCTAACATACTCTTCAACGTTACCTAGATTGCACAGGCAGAACAGCTCTCTGTGGAGCTGCTGACCCCACTGCATTAACTTCCCGGAGTGCTATAGTTCTCAGTAGCTGGGCAAAAACTAGTGGTGCTTCTTCCTTTCCAGACCCAAAGATCTCTAGCAAGTGTCCAGCACAGGTTGTTCTTTGCTCTGGTTACTTATACTGTCCTCCATCTCAGCAAAGTGTTCCACCAAGAGATAATATTTTTCGCACTGATCTGGCAAAATGTCACCCTTACCATAGCTCCATGTCATTTTGGGTTTTCTAAAGATGTATAGCACGATTTTGTAGCCAACTCTTGCATTTCTACATCTTTAACTACAGGCACACGTCAGTGTTAGACTTACCCTTTACCTCTTGCACTACTATTCCATTGCTTCATATGGGAACAATGCTACATCTATGTATTCAAATTTAAGTTCCTCTTCAGAGTCTTTGTCATCTTTGTTTCCCAAAGACCTTCTGAAAAGCGTTGTGAGTTTTAAAGTCAAGAGCTGGATGCAAGTGCAACCTCTGCATCACTTTTCACAGCACTTGGCTGCTCCAGGACCCCCTGCCCACAGCTCCTTCTCACTATAGCCCACTCACACCTGATGTCTAACTTCTTTGGCACCAGTGAGTTGTGCAACATAACTATGTCAAGCTTAGCTTACTTCCTTTTCCTAGGTATCCAACACTGTCCTTCTAGCCTGCACATCTCTCTTCACTTGTGTGGAGCTGGCATCCCTGTGAACTACGAGTGGAAATTCCTCAGTACTCTTCAGGATATCCCTCGCTCTCTTAGTCACACAAGTCTTTTGAAAATTTTTACATATGAGAGACAATCACCCAGGTGATTTGCTATGACCGTAAATTTTTTGTCACCTTCATTCAGTTGGCTTTTTTTTTCCTTCTTTTTTTGTTTCTTTCACTTTATGCTACATTGTCATCAGCAGGAAACTTCACTCACCTTGTCTCATTGTTTTCGTTTCTCTGGACTATAGATAAAGCATAGGACTGCTGTCTTCTGTGTATATAGCTCCAAAGAGCCTAAAGAGGAAGGAAAGAAAAACAAAGTAAAGACATTGGCAATGTCACATCACTTCCTCTGAATTAGAAAACACCATTTTCCTGCCTTTGGAGAAAAAATTGTGTGGAGGAAAAAAATGGGAAACTCGAAGTTCATAAATGTTATTGCTACTTCAAAGGAAAAGATACTCCCACCACCTCCACCACCCCCAACCCCCTTGGTATTTACATCTTGACTGTGCATATTTTAAATACAATTTCCACATGAAGGATTTATATATATATATTTTTTAAATATATTTAATATTCTCAATATCTGATTGTATCTCGTCATTCCTTCAAAACCTGGAGTGCTTTACATGTCTGGGCTATTAACAACCCCCTTTACCATTACATTAAGACTAACAGAGGAAGTCAGTGGAGAATTACTTAATGATTTCTCTAGTCTCAGCAAATTTACACAGAAAATCAAACTTTAGCAGCAAAAACAATTCAGTTCCTCATAATTGTGTTTCATAGATCCTAATAAATATTTTTAATTTATCCATGATGTTTATAACACTGACAATTTTTACCTTCACATTTCTTTGAACAAGGAAAACAGAGTTTCTCGATGTAATTGGCAGTACTGTGGAAGGACACATGGCTGAGGCATCTGATAGAAAAGAGTTGCCATGAGTAGAAGAAAGATGGATTTTGGTGCAAAAGAACCTGACTTAGCCAGAGACACCTAGAAATATCCTTGAAGAAATGTAACTTCTCCATAGCTATCTCTCTTCCCTGTCAGCTTTCTCCTGTTATTGTTTGTTAAGCTGAGGGAGATGTTTAACATATGATTTCCCTGCCCTGTCTGCAAAATCAAGGCTGCAGCAGAAGTGTCCAGCTGACAGTTTAAAACTTAAGACTAAATCTAGAACTCTGGCTCTGAGAAGGAGAATTGTACCACGATATCTCGGAGGAGCGTCCTGTTCAGGCAAGCGTATATCCCATAATCATCTCTCACACTCAGAGGAGGCTGTCCCTTCACCTTTTGGTAGCCGATATTAAACACGCTTTGTATATACCTAGAGGATTAAGCTTGACTAGCAAGACAGAGCTTCCTAGCAAAGCTTGAAAATAAACTGTGAAGCCTTTGGCTGTATCCTGAATATGACCTCTAAGCAGTTCATGACGTGTAGAGCATGCTCATGGCTGAGGAGAGCTTGAACATATTGCCTGGCAAAGACCTAAGTATTTATAGAGAAGGTGGCATCTGAGAAACAATTCTGGGAATGTCTCTACCTAGGTGGTATGGTAGGTGTCTAAAGAGACAGACAGATGCTTATCATCTCTGGGCGTTGGATTGAGGCTGAACACGGGAAGTTGAAAAAAGTCCTAAACTTCTCAGCAGCAGCTAAAAACATCAGTGTATTATCAGCATTCTTCTCATACTAAATCCAAAACACAGCAGACACTGGGAGGAACATTAACTCTATCCCAGCTGAAACCAGAACTGTATGGCTTCTCTGAAAACCAGAAATGAAGACTATAATTTCAGGCATTGCAGAGCTGGTGATTTCCAATCAGCAGCTTAAGGATTTCCACCTAGATTATAAGCAGTCAGCAAAGAATTGAGGAAAATATTGAGTAGAGGTTTCTTGCACAGAAGGAGAAGGAATAAGATTCAGCAATAATCTCTTTGAATGGCGAAAAGTTCTACTGCATAGCTATAGCTTACTTTTTTAATACACCCTTGTAGAATCATAAAATGGATCCCATGATGCCTAGCTCATACAGGAGAAATTCTCATTTTAGTGACACATTTTGGTGCAGAGACCATTTCTGGGCAGCAAAACATTATAAAAAAAGTACTCAGTGGATATGATATTGAAGCAGACCTTTTCAATTATTTAGGCTGTCACATAAAACGGCCAGTGGCCACTATTTAGAATGTTTTTAAATTTCATGACCAGGGGCTGTACAACACATTAATCTCAAAACTGGTGATATAATCCCTCCTGGGCCTGTATTTGGCTGTAATACTTTAAGCAGATATCTGTAATTTTGCAATCAAAGCCAAACCAAGATGAACTCTGACCAGAGATATTCTGAGGTGGTTTCTATTTGCAACTTCTGTAAGGAGGCTGTCTGCCATAACACTCATTTTACTTTTCAGCTTGTGAAAGAGTCAATAGATAAAAGGCAAAGACTGCCAAAGAAATGAGGTAAATTTATTTACTAAGTAAATGTTGTATTATTAACTGAAATGTGTCATACTTAGTTTCAACACACGAAGCAAAACTGGCAGAACTGGACAGAGATACTTTCTTTGATTTAACCATGGGTTTTTTCACTTTTACAAGCACAAAATGTGTTTTTGTTTCTGTCAGAATTTTTAGATGGATATAACAAGTTATTCACAATAGTGGAAAACATGGAAAAATAACCCATTTTTATCTTTAGCAATCTGGGATGAAAAATTATAATATTCTAGCAGGTGAGTTTGGGAAGAACAGAAGAAGTGATTTTATCTCTCCATATGACCCAAGAAAAGATCAAGTAGACCCAAACCATTCCTGGCATGTTTGTCTAACCTATTCTTGCAACCTGTCAGCAAGAGAAATCTGCCCCAGTTGCCAGGTGAGCTATTCCAGGGCTTAACTCTCCTCACTGTCAGAAAGTTCTTTCCACTGTCTAAACTAATTCTCCCTTCCTGCAATTTAAAAGCACTGTTTTTCTTCCTGTCCTCAGGGAATTTAGAGAACAGATTACTCTGTTCCTCTTTGCAGTAAATTTTCAATTCCTTCACACCGCGGTCCTGCTCCCAGGGCTCTCCACACCATGTACTGTGTTGCCTCCAGGATCCATTCTGGAGCTGAGCAATTAGTTGTGTCCTCAAACAACCCGTGGTTCATTTGTCAGATAGTCCAAGGACTGCACCAGTGAATCAGTCAAACACCCATCATCTCTTTCTGTCCACTAAACCCGGTTCTTCAACTTATACTCACCCCGTTGGACCTCACCTGCTTCTTTGTCCTCATACTATGTCCTTCTGCCAACAATTTATATGCATATTGTCACTGTGTATAACAGTAAAAATGTGACAGATGATAAAGCAGTCACTCTTCATATTTCAGGCAAGCTGAAAAACTATCGCCTTGTAAAGAATACTGAAAGTTTCAGGCCTAAAGATAGGCCACATGGGGGCAGGAGGAGATCTAGACCTTGTGGTAGGGTACCTCAGGCTATACCAGGCTGTGGTGAGAACGGGCGTGTGAGGAAAGAATAGGACTGTGAGAATATCCCTAGCTAGTGACAGGGATGTGTCAGGGCAACCACAGCTGAGGGCTTCAAGTGGGAAAAGTGAGACAGACAAACTCTGTGCAGATCATCAGAAGCCAATGAATTAGTGTGTGCAGAAGTCCATGGGGTGAGTACCAAGCCAGGCTTTACTCCAAGAGCTGCAAAGTGTGGACATAATCAGTTCAAATTACAGGGAGTGAACAAAAGCATAAGCCAATGGTTAGAAATTGGGAATGGAATAATGAATTTGAAAAATAAAGCATGATGTGCACTGTATAAATTCACAGAAACTAGATAAGTTATGCACAGTACTGCAATCACTTGAATACAACAGCATGACTGAAAAAGATTCAGGCAAATGGAGGGTTATGGGAGAGCTTCTTTGTGAAGAATGACTAAAGAAATGGGGACTCTTAGGTCTAGGAAAAGCAATGACTAGGATTGATATGGAGAAGAGCTATATAGCCTGGAGTGATGCTGAGGAGGCCATAAGGATTGATTGTTTAGCTGGAGCTAGAAGAAGGGAGGCACAAAACCAAGGGAGAAGCTCATTCACTTGGGGTGCAGTTGAGCAGTGGAGCTCCTTGGCATAGGATGCTGTATGTGCCAAAATTCAATAGGAAAAACAGACAAATTCAAGAAAGAGAAATCCACTGAGCACAGGAAGTCCCTTAATTACAAGCGTTTGGAGGTAGGTACTGTTTTACTAGCTGCTTACCCTGTACTTATGGTCTTCTCTTGGCATCTGCTTTTTATATCTATCTTTGGGTCTAGGTGGGCTTTTCACAGAGGCACAGAGTCTCAGAGTGGTAGGGGTTGGAAGGGACCTCTGGATAACATTTAGTTCAACCCCCCTGCCAAAGGAGGTTTGCTTAGAGCAGGTTACACAGGACCTTGTCCAGGAGCATTTTCAATATCTCCAGAGAAGACTCAACAACCCATCTGGGCAGCCTGTTCCAGTGCTCTGTCACCCTCAAAGTAGAGAAGTTCTTCCTCATGTTCAGGTGGAACTTCTTATGCTTCAGTTTGTACTCATAGCCCCTTGTGCTGTGGCTGCACACCACTGGAAAGAGTTTGGCCCCATTCTCTTGACACCCACTCAGAAGATATTCACGAGCATTTATAAGATCCTCTCTAAGCCTTCTCTTCTTCAAGCTAAACAAGCCCAGCTCCCTCAGCCTTTCCTCATAGGAGAGATACTCCAGTGCCCTAATCATCTTCATAGTCCTCCTCTGGACTGTCTTTAGTAGTTCCCCATTTTCTTGAACTGGGGAGCCCAGAAGTGGATGCAGTACTCCAGAAGCAGCCTCACTAGGGCAGAGTAGAGGATGCAGTACAACCATTCCAACGTAGGAACACTATGGGTGTGAGCCATTCTGGTTTAGCTGACCCTTCCAAGAAGGGCATCAGAAAGAGATAAGAAAGGCCATAGGGACACTGCCACGAGGTTCTTACTCCAGCCTTGGGTTCTTCCTTCCACCCACTCAAGCCTTCCACCCTGCTGCCCTCAACCTCACCAGCTGTGCTATCAGCACCACACTCTGCTGTCAACAGTTGACATTCCATACTGCTATTTCCTCTTGTTCAGCAAAAGCAATATTCATCTGTAGGTTCCACCATTCTTTTGACCGGCAGGTTTTTGTGGTCCCTCATCTTTTTCAGAGATAATCTTAAGATTTCCCATGCCTGAAATGAGACATTTTGCCACATCCTCCTAAGGACAGAGGACAAGATTTTCATATCACTGTGTTATTTATTGTACACAAAGACTAAATCTATCCTGCTAGTAGAATGGCGCAGGGCCTGCTTTCTGGTCCTGAGGGCAGATGGCACAGCATTGCTCACATCCATACATCTAACCTCTTTCCCTGCAAAACAGGTTAGCTACATCCAAAGGGAGTATTGGAAATTACTCCTGACCAGTATAGTCACCCTGAAGTGTGCTCAGCTACTGCCTGGGGGAATGCTAGGTGGTGTAGACCAAAGACGTGTTAACAATTTTCCTAGATAGACAATTGCATGCCAGAGCTTGGGCTTTCTCTGTGGCACTACTATGGCAGTATTTGAAAGTTAGAACTGGCTTTCAGAAAAGAAAAATATTCTTAAGTCTGATAATGATTCACTAGGGAGTGCCAGATACTTATGAAAAACCTTCAGAGATGTCCCATTGTTGACACTTTGGCAGAGATAATCACTCCAGACGAGAATTTTCTCCTGGACCGTGGGTAGTCAACCATTCACATCTGTTCCATATAGGATCTTAGGTCATGTTCCGTCTTGTGCTGTAAAGCCATCTTCTAGTAGTGTAACAATTTAGCTAATGCCTGGTCCATTCTCCACCTCATCCTTCTTTCAGGGGAAAAAAATATGTGAAAAATTGTGTCTGCTCAATAAGACTTCAATTATGGTTTTAGGTTCTGGTGTAATTTTTTTATGCCTTTGCTGATCTCTATAAACAATAGAAATGGCAGCACAGAGGACTATATTTTGAACTTCAAGAAGATGGTAAATCATGTGTTAACTCACTAAATGAATAGTTAACTAATTAATTTCCAAGACCCCGTGTGCATTATTTTACAGTTGTACTCTGAACAATCTTAAAAATGTGATCTAAAAAAAGACACACTGAGATTTTCTTTTTCCAATTATCTTGTAGCAAGGAGTTCCCCACAAATGAAGTGATTTTTAGGAAGAAAAGATTTCTGTAATTATTTTAAGTGTATTAATCTTTTCTCTATTTTCAGTAAGGATAAAGAGATGTTCCCAGATACAGATATCTACAACATTAATTATTGCACACAGTTAATGTGTAATGTCTAAGCTGAATCTTACCCTTTTCAGATGCTCTATAAATGCCCCTTTTAAGCCTTTAATCATTTTCATTGCTTGTATAATGTTCTCATTTAAGTAATTAGTCTATCTAGAAGAAGCATTATACACTTTAAAATTTGATTATATATAGGTGAAGTGTGCTTAGATATTAAAAGATTTCTTAAAAAAATTTTCAGTAATAACTATTTAATGAAGAAGTTTGGTCAAAGCATTGTACATGTTAGCTGTTCTTAAATCACTACAGAAATGGGTTTGGATTGCAGCTTTTCCTTTCAATTTAAGTTGGTGAGCAACCAAATTATAATCAACATCAATAAAGCATACAGGCTAGAACAGTAAAAAATAATGTTGAAACAAAATAGTTCATGTCAGCTGAAACTGGGAGATAGATTCCCAGGTGGCTCATAAAGAATAGGAAAATAGCCATAATGAACAGTACATTCAATCCAACACTCTAGTCCTTCCCAAGGCAAATCTTCCCTTGACTTCAAGCCATATTGTTTGTGTAAAAAGTTGACCAGGGCTCTGGTGTGGGAGATCTTGCTTATTTCCAAATACAAAACCCCTCAAACTTCACAAGCCCTTTAACTCCGTGTGTGTTCGCGTGGCTGGTCCCAGGCTTGTTGTCTGTTAAGAGCTGTGACTTATTTCATTCTCGAGTTTTCTTCTGTTGTTGGGAATATTTATTCTGCCTTGTTTTAATGTGGAGTTCAAAGCAAACAGGAAAATATCCCAAAATTCAAAATCACAGCAAGATCTTATTTCACACTGAATGTCATTTAGTTCTGTGCCCTCCCACCGGGCTGGATTACTGGGTGGCGATGAGAGGTTGGGCACTTAGTGAATAAAGACATTCAACTTCTGATCTTTAATTCCCTTTTGAAAATATCTTTTTAAAACATAGTGAAAGTATTAATTTTTATTATTAGGTTTTGTTATTACTATTAGGTTTTAAAATATGCTTGAGCCTGAAACAGGTGTAAGACAAAGTCTAAATTAATGTGTGTAAACAGCTACACATTAGGCACCAAAGAATTACTGTGAACCTCTACCTCACCTAATCCTAATAGAAATCTAGGTACTGCCTTTCCTGCTGAACTAGGTTTACTGCTCAGGAATGTTTGTGGAGCTACTCCAAATGCCTTCCTGACACTCAGACACAAAACCTAGGTAGAATTCCTCTAACTGAATGCTTGCATTTTCAGTGGAAATCTCTACATCAGAGGTAGTTTTTCAAATACCCTTTATAGCCTCTTTTTGTTCCCTTTATAGCATCTCCTCTACAGCAGAGAGAAACAGGCACTTTTCACGATTAATCTCACTCTAATGTGGGTGTCTAAAACGGGTGAGATTAATCCAGACCCCAAAGTGTCTGTTGACTTGAAAGCAGTCTTTGACAGGCTACCTGATGTTCAGATGTCTACACTGTAGACAACTAAAGATAAATGAGTTGTATCCTACATAAAGTGTTTAAGTTCAGAAGGAAAAACTGGACAATTTAATATATCACACTGAGCAAAAATCTCTGACTAAGGAATAGCTTTTATTTGGCTAAAGCACTTCTTTCTGAAACCCAGCCAATGTTAGTATAAAGAGAAGAATTCACTACTTTCCTTTGTAGCAGCTTTTTTCTGACTAATCTCCCTCACTGCAGAAGAATGTACCTTGTTTCCCAACTAAACTTCTCTGGTTTTAGCTTGTACCACTTGATTTTCTTTAGGCCTTTTTTCTTTGGTTTGAAGGTCCTTTCAATGTTCATTGTTTTTCCTAATGAATGTACATGCATACATAATCAAGCCACCCTTAAACCTACTATAATCTAAACAGATTGAGTATTTCCAGTGCTCCACTGTAAGGCATTTTCTCCATCCTGAAATGATTTTTAAGGTTCTTTCTGCATCCTTTCCAATTTTTCAACTATTTTTCCCCAAATATGTACACCAGATGTGTATGCAATATTCTAGTATCAATCTCATCAATATTACATACAGAGGTAAAATCATCACCCTGCTTGTATTTGTTACTCAGTTCATACAATAAAAGGGTCATATATGGGTCTTTTTCAGAATTACATTAGGAACTTGTGCTCTATTGCTTGTCTCTTCAGATCCATTTTAGAACAGCTGCAGAAGTTTGGCTATATTAAACTGGTTAGTTGAAACTGTCTCACCTGACTAAAGATGTCAGCTGATTTTGTGTATTTTTATATGCTCTTCCACCAGTTTTTCTGTCATTCACAACTGTCTTCTGCCAATATTTTAGGAATACTTTACATTGGATGTGGTCACCCTTCAGGCAATCCTTGAGAGTTGATACCAGAGGTAGAAGTTTGGCCTTGGCTGATAGCCTTTGGGAACTGTCAGCTAGTTCTTAATTGTATAAATTTATGCCTTTATCAGCTTTTCCATTATTTTGGTTGGGACTGATGTCCAGTAACTTGCCTAACTTAACCTTTTTTGATATTGGCACAGCATTTGTACTCTTCTAGTCTTCTGGAATTTCTCCAGTATTTCAAGATTTTTTCATAAGTAACTTTAGTGATTCAGCTGCCTCCTTGGGAAGCTGCTGAGGACTCTTGGATTCAAGCTATCTGGCCTACAAATTTAATAATATTTAACAGTTTTTGTCTAAAATCCTTCTTGGTAACTGAAGGACTGGAAAGGTCTTAATCATACTCATGTGAAGTGATTAAATGATTCTGTTTTTCTCCCAGTATTAAAAGGCAATATTAACTGAACATTTGTCCATTTTCTTGATCATCATTAACAGATTTAACATCCTTATCTCATGACATGTTTATATCGTTTCTAGCATTTTTTTCTCTTTTTAATATAAAATTTAAAAGTTCTTTCTCTTTTTCTTAAAGACAGCAATTATTTTCTCATGTTTTTAGCTTCTCATATAAGTTATTTTCTTTTGTTCAGAATTTCTCACTCCTACTTCTAACGAAATCTGCCATTTCTCTCTATTTTTACATATTACACATCATTGCTTTTATATTCCCAATTTTGACAAAATGAGGTTGGAGTTCTAGCCAAAGTTTGTTCTTCCTTTATTGTGAAATCGTGGGAGTTCAGCCATCTAATCAACTTGTCTGAAAGAACTCTGAAGTTTCATTTAAAGTTCTCTGCCTACATTTCCCTTTCCAGGAATTTTGCTCATAACATTCCTCACCTTTCAGAAATTGTCTTTTTAAAGCAAAATCTTTATGACTAGTTGGGAATTTTATTTGTTTATTTTCTTAGAAGAGGTCAGATCATGGTTGCTTGTCTCCAGGCTGCCACCCTCCTTTGGTCTAGAGAGACCATCTTGAATGGTGAATTAATTTGAGAGTAATTCACCTATATCTAACAGTGAAAAGTTGTATTTAACATAACAACAAACAAAATTGTGTCAGGCAACATCTTTAGATGAAAGACTATGTACTTAATTTTTAAGGTTCTGATGTTTTATTGCTGTTTGAACTGAACTTCCAACCTTCTTTGTCTAAACTGAAGCTTCCACTTAGCAAGAAAAAGAGTTTAGTTTGTTGGGATGTGTAAGATATTTTACAAACAACAGCTAAAATTATTGGGTTTTTTCCCACGTGTATTTGAACAGACCCTGTCCTGAGTAGGTATTGCACGAACCAAACTGTTCTGTTCATTTTACCACATATGTTTAGACATACAGAATTGTAACAATACTTTATGCCTGATAAAGTGATAAGCTCTCTTAAAAACAACTAGAGCTGCAGTGAACTTTGGAAAACAAGCCCCCTAAAGCTTGTAAGTTTTACTGCTATTTTCCAGGTGGGCTCATAAGGAAACGGGAGGCCTTAAAATGATGGAAACAGCCAAAGCACACTCAAGAGTAATTCAGAAATTTGAAAGCACAGCAGCCAGTACAAATGTCATGCTATGGTGAAGATACAAACCAGAGCAACAGTCTTGCATCTCTTTTAAATATGAAATGTTAACTTTCAGTAGGTGCATCTTGGAGGAGATGTGTCAAGCAGGACAAGTGCCTAAGAGACAGAGGTAGAGAGAATGCTAAAGAAGAAGGAAAGTATATTATTATTTTAAATTCAGGCTAGATTTTGGATCTGCTATCAATTCTACAAGATGATGTTTGTTAACTAAAAGCACTTTTTTGATTTCTATAAAGAAGAAATGATTTTGTCTTCCTCCTCTCCATCTAAGCAGGAAAATAATGACTACGAGAAATTGCAAAGAGGTTATTACAGCAAGACATTCATACGTCCTCCCACAGCTGCTAGATGACTTGCTGGGTCCTGACTCATGTTTCCACCTTTTCCTGAGCAAGAATTGCTGTGGATAGCCATAATCCAGCCAGTGCTTAAATCCCAAACCCAAAGTGTAGGTGTCCCACATAGGAACTGAAGTGCAGGGGTGCCTTATCGTTCAGTGTGCATTATATTGACTGGTAGTCCAGAAAACAAACTGGAGAATGTGCCATCTTCTTTCTGCTGAACTGCTTGTGCAATCCTCATTTTCATAATGTCTCACTGCTACGCTGTCATTAATGTCAGGTACTTATTTCCTGTTAAAGATCTCAAAATTATGGCCAAAGACCTAAAATGTGGAGAAGTGGGGCAATTCTTTCAGGGCTACACAGGAGATCTGTGGTGGAACAGAAATTGAGTCTCCTGACTCCTAATTCCTTATGTGCAAGTGATAGTACACAGGGCACGTTTTAGCAAACGTGGCAAGTTGTCCCACCCTGCTCCAATTTTTTGACTAAACAGACACAGTTAGATTCAATGCTTCCTGGCTGTGACAGGTCCCATATGCAGATCATAATTTCTGAAGGACTGCACGTACTGTGGGTGCTTATTAGTTCTGCAAACAGACTTGTTCCCTGCTCAGGAGAGGAGCAAACTGGAAAGATGGTGGTTTAGATTAGTTTAACACTTCCAAAGAATGAGGCCCACAAAGCACAGGATCTGATACCACCACCATGTTCTTATGTGTGTACATCTTCTAAGGTAGTCTCTTACAGAGCAAGAAGAGAGAGGGCTGAAAGGTTCTATTAAAATATGCAAAAACTCAACAGAGAAGAACCAGTTTCTAAAAGAAAATGTTAAATAACATTTTTCCTGAAAGGTTTCAGGTTTTGTGTACTCTGTTTTATTATGAGATCTGGAAGAGACTGAAAAGGAAGAGAAGATAAACTGCAGAATCTGTTGTAGTGCTTCGGAGGGAGGGGCACAAGAAAGTCACTGCACTTTGATGTGTTTTTATGGTTCCCTCTAAGAGATTTTTGTGTGTAAATAATGTAGCTGAGATCACCCAGAGTAAAGTAAACCTTTTGCCTCAGATACTCTGATTTCCTTCAAGAGCTGTTTATGTATGCATATGTGTGTGTTCCTGAATAGATGAGACTAGTCAGTGAATTCAAACACTTTCTAACACATTGAAACAATACTTGAGAATTATTCCTGAGCCCCACAGAGTGTTTGGTGGCTTAAACACCAGAGGAAATCCTGCTTCTTCTAGACCATTTTGTCATATTGTCTAAATTACGAAAATGGAGAAATCCAGATGCTTTAGGGCATGGAGTAGAAAGGTGCAACTATGCTATCATCATAGGGATGTTCCCCATCTATGTCAGATGAGGATCAGATACAAAGAAGTCATTTTTTAAACTGATGGGTTTTACCTTTGCTCCAGTGTCTTACCATGACTCCGTCAACAGTAACGAAAGAGGAAAACCACAAGTACGGTATTCTGAAGAATGCTATTTCTGTTCCACCAATCTGATTTGGCAGGTCTGTTTCAACACACAGCCTCAGTTATATTGACAACTGCAAAATTCAGAAGGTATATGGCATCACTCATGAAGTGGAAAAGAGGCATTGCTTCTTTGTGATCACTTCAGTCTACAAGCTGCACTCTGATGAGACAGCATCAATTTTTAGGAGCACTGACAGTTCTACATAGCTCTTTCCTGACCTCTGTGGAGCATTTAACACCACTAAGGGTTTGGCAATAAATAAGCAAGAGGTGATTTTTATTAAATTGTTATGTTTTCCCAAACCAACCTATCTTTAATCTGAGAGTAAACCGCCATTTTCATTAACATCGGTCACAAACTTTGAGGGTAGACCTGCATTTTGTATCTCCATAACCGACTTTCCTGAGCCAGCTTCCAACTAATGCAGTCTACGGTTGTTTGCAATGGGGCTAAGCGCTTGCTTGGATTAGTGTTCACTAGGTCTATTAATCTGAGGTTAGACCACAATTCTTTCACAACTGGAAATATCCTTCGTCTTCTTTCTCCACCCACAGAGGGCACTTGTTTGAGGAAGGATTTGCTGGGTGGTTAGAGAATCTGCCTTTCACTATCAGATAGAACCGTCTCTGTTTGCCATCATCCCTTCTTCAAGTCAACGCTGTCAGTTACATTAGTTATTTCCTGAGCACTATTTTTATCCAATAAAGAAAAATAAATAAATAAATGAGAAACATGTTAAGCAATCTCTCTTTGTTCCCTTCAATAAGGCATAATGGAACAACTGTGTAAATAAAAATGTCATTTTTATAGACCTCAAGCTGACATAGCTCTCAAGTGCATGAAATTCTGTGGGATGTGGTTCTGCGTTGTAGTGGCTGCAGCCTGTCCTACTGCATGACCAACACAACGTGTGATTTCTTGACCAGAGAAGGACAGACTCACCCAAGGGCATTAGCACCTGCTCTGGGAACCAGACAGCATGAGTTTCTAGTCTCTGTCAGCTGTGGTGACTACTGTTTGTATTTCCATGCACTTCAAAGCCCTATTCTTGAGCAGAGTCTTATACCATACCTTAGAACAGTATCTTCCTGTTTTCCGATAAATTATGGGTTTCGTAAGATCATTTGCAGTGGGCAGGGAACTTCCTCACCCAACAGTAAGGCAAACTGTAGCCACTGAATATCTTCGATATCAAGAACAAATGTGGCATGGTTTTGGCTTTGGCTCATGATCTTTCTAAAGTGTTTATAAAAGAGCAGTTTCCATTGTGTACCACACGTAGGGCTGAAAGCTTTGGACTTGGTGCATCAGCAAACACTCATATGGAGCAAGTAATGGACAAATTGTCGTCTCCTCTAATGACTGACTAGCCTAACACAAGTGTCTTCAAAATACAATGAAAGATACATGTATGGAGTATTTTTGTTTGCACATGACAGAGCCTTTTGAAATTGTTTTTCCTCTCAGACTCAGACAGTATCCTTTGAATAAGTTTTATAAGAAAAATCTATACTGACTTCAATATGGAGACACTGATAGCCTGCAACTGGATGCTTTTGGTGAAAAAAGTGCTAACTGCTTTGGCAAGTGTTATCTGCATTGGGAGTTGTGACATGTTTTACCAATCAACCATTTGCATTAGGTCAATTGACTTGTTACCCAACATTGCTATAGGTGAGCTAATAAACAAAGTGTTATCAAGATATTACTTGTCATTCACTGCTTTAACAGTAATGAATTAATTAATGGATCCCTGATTAGCAGATTTGTGATCACTTTGTGATAGGCAGCGAAGGTAAAAATCAGAACTTGAACGGTTACCCTGTCGTTTCATGCTTATTTTTGTATTATCATTTGGCAGAATGTTATGTACCAATCTAAAACAGCTGGTCCAAGTGAGTTAAACCAGTTTAATATCCGGGATATATTGCCAAGGGGATTACTTATTAAATTATAGGAAGTGATCTTAAATTTCAATAGTGGTTTATTATTCAAAATTGTTTTGTCTTACAACAAATTGTAGTTTCTGACCTCAGAGTTTGTATCTTTCATTTTAATATTGTGGTAGTTTATTAGAATCATAAATATTAAGATATAAAAGTTTATTATCCCAAATTTCAACAGAGACTCATTGGAAACTATTATTCCCAAATGTTTTTTTGATGACAGTAAAATGTACTGTAAGTTAAGTGAAAACTTTTATTCAACAGTTCAGCTACAATGCTATTTCTCTCTGTTACATAAAAAGGACCACACCATTTCATTAGAACCAAACTGCATCGTTCTGTCATTCATGTAATGTAAGCTTTGTTGCTGTTTTAAAAACAGCGGGCCCAGATTCTCACTTTCTCATAGGTTATCTCCATCAGTTTTGATGTAATTACTCCTGATTTACACTGGTTTGGGTGAGATCACTGACAAATTCCAATCTTATTCAGTCAGAATGAGAAGATGTGGTTTCTGGTTTCCTCACAAAACTTGCATACATTTTTTTCTGAATATGTCTTTGGACAGGTAGAAAGGTAAGGAATAATGCAGACCAGAATGAGTAAACTCTGACGAGGCAAGCTAGATGGAATAGTTTTGTCTAAACCTGTAACCAGTCCTACACTTTGGTGTTCACTCTTGGAGAGCAGCTGTACTGTATTCATTTGCTGTGTGCTGAGTGGACCACAGAACAATTTCCCAGCGGATCAGGGTAAAAAATATCAAATAGATCTGGCTTAAGTCTTACCTGCCTGCTCTGTGACTTGTTAGTCTTCCTGCACAGGATTCATCTAGCTGGATGGAGATATCTATAACATAAGAGGTTTTTTCTTCTTTCTCAAGTAGTCACCCTAAGCTCGCTTTTCATCAATGAGAAAAACAGGCATTTCTGGGATATGAGTCAGCTCACAGACATCTAAACTAGGCCAGATGAATTGTGTTCCAAAATTGATGACTCATTTTCACGAGCGATGAAGGCAATCTATGGTCACTAACTCACGTATCTACAGTGTTAACATTATAATTATATAAGCTGTATCCCATTGCAAGACCATAGTCTATCCAGTTGGATGAGAAAATTGCAAACTAACTCCTTTCTCAACTGTCAGGATATGATCTCAAGACTGAAAGCGATTTAGCGCTTTAGCACAGAACTTAATCGAATGTGATAAGCTTGGCCAAGCTATTTTCTTCCCAGATCATAGGACAGTGTCTCTATATGGTGCTGCTCTAAACTGCGTAGATGCATGGGCTGCTCAGCCATAACACATAACTCATGACACTGGGAGCTACTGCTCAGTGGGCTCACACTGGTAATATTTCTCCAGGAGCAGTCCTATTGCAAAAGTCAATCTATAGTATTTGGTGGTTGGAGATGCCATATTTCACAAACAGAATAATACAACTGTCCTGACACTATGTAGACAGTACTGTTGAATTGTGACTTCCTCTGCAATGAATAAACAGGCTTTGGCAGGCAGGTTGGACTAGATGATCCACAGAGGTCCCTTCCAACCCCTACCATTCTGTGATTCTGTCATTCTGTAATAGTAAGGTGATTCTGTAATATTAAGAAGTCTAGTTCCTGTAAAAAAATTATAGTGATTCATAGTGCATGTTTTGGCACAAAGTGTGACAAGTGATGCAGCTGGACACAAAGTTATCATTTCTTCTCCAGCCTCCCTCTACCGCCTTGGTGAAGAGATACAAAGATTTAGACATGTCTTCATACTGCTTGTTTCGCAGGTAGAATTTCTCCTTCTTTGAGTAGGCATAGCAAAACAAGGACTGCTTTGAGTACAAAACAGTTCCACTGAGCACTGTTTTGTGTATACTGAAACTGTGATTTTGACACCTTTCTGGTGCTGGACGCCTGAAGGTTTGTCTTGCGTTTTTAGCCAAGTATCACAGCAATAACTGTGATATGAATAAGGGCAAAAATTTGGGGGTGACTGTGCTTTTTATCTGTGAAGCTGAACAGAGCAAAGCAAGTGCTCCTTTGCTTATATTTTCAAAATGTCAGATTCCAGGCCTGTTACAATTTATCCTACTGAATAGAATCATCTTC
Organism: Opisthocomus hoazin; assembly: GCF_030867145.1. Classification (NCBI taxonomy): domain Eukaryota; kingdom Metazoa; phylum Chordata; class Aves; order Opisthocomiformes; family Opisthocomidae; genus Opisthocomus; species Opisthocomus hoazin. The sequence goes on from NC_134415.1 coordinate 120,216,994, forward strand.
TGCATGAAATATGAGTGATATTTGCACATGAGATTGCATGCATCTAGGGCCCAAGCCTCCTTCTGTCCATAGATTTTTGCGTTTGAAAAGTTTGTGCTTTAGACTTGAGCTAACTGGCTGGAACTATGGGGCTAATACTGGGATTTGTTTCGAACATGGAAAAGAGCTAGGTACTCACTCCCAAAGAAGGCTAAGGACAAACATTAAAAGGTTGGACATCTTCTAGTATCCACCTGTAAGTCCCCAAACTGTCTTGGTACAGACAAATTCACTTGTCATTCATGAGGAAAGAACAGAGAGCAGCCCAGTTCACTGCAGAAAGGAGAATCATGGTAAGTATGACCTTAGGTGTCTGTTATAACACTTAAGTAACTACAACACTTAGAAGGACACTGTTATTTTCCTTACAGCTTTATGACTAGAGAAGGATGACCTGTATGCACCAATACTGGTGTCACTGTTCTATAATTCTGTGATGAAAACATATCCTCTGTGTGAATTTAGCTAAGAATCTTTTTCTTCCCAACACATATGAAACTTTTGACTTTTTTTACTTGCTTTGGTGAATTGTTTTAAGCATGATTTCCTTTCTTTTATCCTCATGGTAACCCTCATAAAGTATTTCTATTTCTGCCTGTCCATATCTTCCAATTCCTCAACCTGTGATTCATTTTCTGGGGGATCTGCTGGGAATACTGAGTCAGGTTTTCTTCTCCTTTAAGCCAGGATGACTTGCACTGCTACTGGATGTACTACTAGCACATATGGTAATAACACCTGCTCCAAATTCTGAAGTTCCCTGAAACAGCTCTGCCTTGCACTTTGAACTGCCTCTCAACTAATCCCTTCTTTTAAAGAGGCAGAGAAGAAGATGACAGTGGTTCTTTGATGTTTTTAAACAGTACCTCTACTAGTTTTTTTCTGGTGATTACAGAAGGAGGTTTTTTTTTGTAGTGGATCCATAGCTTTAAAATATTTTGAGCATGGTTTGGTAGTGAATTTGAGCTCTGAATGTGTATTTCCATCACCAAACTATTGAATGTAATTGATTTTTGTTGTTGTATTTTTCTTCTTTTTTCCCAATTTTCATAATGTTTTAATAAAAAACCTGATGTATATTGTCACCAAAATATGGGTAAAGATGAGGCTATTAGAAGAAAGAGGAGAACAGAACATGCAATGAATGTGAGATAATGTGGAAAATTATCAGAATACGTTTCCCATTAGTTAAATGGCCATTATACTTTTATGTGTGAAAGTGTATTGATCGCAGTAAGGACTTCAAAAGATGGTATGTCTGACAGGCAGCACTGCAAACTCAAGCTGAAACATGAAGGACAAGCTTTGTTTTTTCTTTTCACTCTTTCATCATAAGAATTAACCGAAAAGTTCACTAATCAGAATATAGCTGACATCTTTGATGACATACAAAGCAGAATGGAATCTATCTTGCTCCCCTGCAGATTAATTGTATTTCTGCTGCTGACAGCAGAAAATAGTATATCTTGGTGAGACAAGCAGATGTGATCTGAAGATATAGTTGAGGCAGAATATGCAACATATGAAATTTGCGTTGCTATTTTTCTGATGGCAAATGAACATTGAAAAGTGACATTTTTTCCCTCTAAAACCAAGAAAATGAATGACTAAAATTTTGGTCTAGCCATGCATTTCAGAATAGTCCATGTTCAGGTCTGTATGTAAAGGAAGTTAAAGATTTCACTGTAATTTGTCAATCCTCTCTCACTTTTAAGAGATGCTAAAATTGCAAAAAGCATTGATCTTGTGCATTGTATTTGGAAATTTACAGCGTAAGTCTCAGGACGTACAACCTACAAAAGACTGAAAAAAAAATGCTACAGAAGCTAATAAGCAGAAGGAAACCATCCATCCAGGTATTCCCAGACAGTCTTATTGGCTGTGGATGGGTTTCACAGGGAATAATATGGCAGGAACCTCATGCACACACACACACACAAAAAATGGAATACGGCGGTTTTCCCCAAATAAGAAATTGTCAAGGCATCAGGCAGAGGGTTTGACCAAATCATCATGGAAAGAGATGACATACGATATCTTTATATAAAAAAGTGAGAGTGACATCTGCTTCTCTGCTGTATACGTTCTGAAAAGAATAATGCAATTGGATGGACACATTAGCTGCAGTCTGTGTGACAAGTGCCATTTTGTCCATCGTCAGACTGTGAAGCAGGGCAGAAAGTAGGAGCCCTTGCTGTCCAAAGAACCAGCTGAGACCTGAAACAGATTCACAGCCACTGAAGAGCAGCTACAGATGGAATCACATCTCACATGCTTACCAGTGAGAGGAGCTAGGTAGTTTTATGCAGGCTTTCCCATCCTCCCCAATACCTGGCTTGCAAGATGGGATGAACTCTTTCTTCTTGTCAAGTGTGCAATTCCCTCCTTTGCAAAAGACATGAAATAAAGCACTACTATGTTGTTTGAACTTCTTTAAGCAGTAAAAAGATAGCAAACGCCACAATAACTGAGGTTGGGCATTCTGGCCTTGATTCAACAGTGCACTTAAAAATGTGCTGAAGATCATCCCCATTAAGCAAAGCACTTAAGCACATTCTTAATTTTTAACATATGTGTAAGTGCTTTTCCAAGTAATGATAGATTTAAGCACATGCTTGTGTGTCATACTGCAATGGGGCTAAAATCAGTGCATGTTAGTTCTTTCCAACAAATCAAAGCATACGTTTCAAAAATAACAATGGGTCCTTCATAGCAAACAGCTGTCCTCAGCTACCAAGTGTTCCAACCCAAGGCATGACTTGATGGCTTGATGTGCGTAATAAGAGGAATACTATTTAGGCTGGAATTGAGTTTGCAGAAAAAGTATTGGTCCTTTCTGAAGATGGAAGCTGAAAAAAAGGGCTATTACATCTTTTGTGTCTGTAAAGCTTTCTTTGTAATAAAAATAGAAATATATGGATCTAAGTGTATACTTAGGGAGAAAAAGATGAAAATGTCATGGTTTGAATTTCATGTCTCTTCAGAGCTGTATTTAGAACAGCTAGAATTTCAGTTTACTAAAACATTTCCAAAGCTATGGCTATTTTCATTTTTCCATGGGCAAAGGTTTAAATATTTTTAGTGTTAATTCATTTTAATAAATAGGCACCCTTTAAAAAGCTGCACAATAGAGAGAATAATAGTTGTAATGCAAATAATCTAGGGATTAAGGACTAATAATATAACACTGCTGATCCCAAAGGGTCCTGAAACACTGGAATGACTTTATAAAAAGATATCAGTCCTCAATCACTCAGTCTTTCCCTTTTGGGGTAAACCACAGTAATGATTTATAAAGACATAGCATTACATTTAAGTGAAGGAGAAGGATATTATCTTAGACTACAACAAAAGAGAGAATTTTACGTACTGTAGACAGAATAATTACCTAAATTGGAATTGGCCAGGGCAGAGGAAAAAAATGGAGGAGGTGAACAGAAGGTCAAAATGAAGAGATGGGTGACTTGTAGAGAGCCATTTGTCACCTAAAGGGGAGGGGAAGCGGGGAGAGAGAAGCAGAGAAGAATTATGATTCTCTGTGGAAATCAAAGCAAAAGTATGCATTCCTGCCTTCAACATTGTTGTTTGGTAATATAAGGTTGTGGGGAGCTTGACAGAGAGCCAGAAATAAGTTTCTTTTACCCAGAGAGACAAGACAGATCTATCTGGGAAATAGGCTTGGGAGCCCAGTAACGTGCTGAACTTGAGCCAAATATTATTGGATAGGACCTGGGAGAAAAGAGAAACTCCAGGCACTGCACTGGCTTGCTTTGTTGGAAAGATCAGATCTTTTTGTATGCGATTTGAAATGCTATTACATAGATGAGTGTGCATGTGTGTGTGTGCTGGGGAGGGAGGGCGTGGTGGTGTTACTTTTTTTTACAGGAGCAGCGCTTTACCAGAAGTGAGTTAGTCTGAGTCTTTTGCTGTCTCCAGACTTTGGGGCCAGCATAAATTTCTCTGTAAACAGTTCAGGCCATGTATTTGTTTGGCATCGTAGAGCATGATGGCATCGCAATGTTGATTGAAGACTTTTTACTATCCATAAGCATGTACGGTTTTGAAATCTCTTGCATCCTACCTAGCAGGGTATTGCAGAGCAAAGAAAATTCTGTTGAAACATAAAGGTCACAGCTATACTGTTAGAAGATTAAGCAGAAGGACAGAAAGATCTGATTTTAAGTGTCTACTAAGGTCCTTACATATGATTCAGAAAGTAAAAGGCCTATAACAATTATTTTGTGGATTCATTGTTTACTGCACAAATCAAAAAGGGAGAGACGGAAAATCTCATTTTTATGCAAATTGCATATCTTGCAATCATGGCTATGGAGATTGTCTATGAGTCCCTATTTAAGGAAGATGGATCATCTATCACTCTGAGCAGGAATTTGGAAATCTAAGTTTTGCAAGTTCTTCCATTCCAAAATATGCTTTCATTTCAACCCGTTTGAAAGCAGCCATAACAAAAATGGTTTGAGTCAGTTCAAATATTGTGTTTTGATAACACAGTGATATTTTCCTTCAACTTTTTTATTACATCAGATAACATTCACTTAGAAATGAAAAATCATTTAAAATGAAATCTTCTTTTCTGTTTGTTATCCAAATGATTCCTAACCATTTTTTTCTCTAAACAAAAATGACCCAGCTGGATATGGGCAAATATAAACTCAGATTTTCATGAAACTTCAAATTCTGACACAAAAATGGGACAAGAACAAGAATATCCCTTTTACTTTGCATGAAAAAACCTGATTTTCTTTGTGTCCTTGGATGGACTGAAGGAAAGTAAAGCCTATTAGGACTATGGGGTATCTGTACAAGTCTCTGGACATGAGTACTGAAGAAGCTTGAAATTAAATTCTCTGCCCTTAGAAGAATTATCTTACTTCCTTAGCTGACAAGGCTTTTTAAAAAAAAACCCACATTTTTCTTGACAGCCTTAAGCATATGTACATGCAAACTTCTAATAAATGCTGTGATTAATGTCAACTACTTCTTCTTTTTATCATAGAGCTGTGTATCTATGGCTTCTTTGGCTTCTTTGCTCCTTTGCTTCTTGTACCATCTCTGTTTTACACACAGCAGCAATTAGTTCTTCTAATCTCTGTTCTTACGCATGCTGTTAATCCATAGTGAACCCCTTTTACTTCCGGTATGGCATTGTGTGTACTTAGAATTTGGTTGATTATTGTTTCAGCAGTTTGGCTTCTTTGGTATGCTTCTGAATAAAGGGCTGTTCTTACACCTACCAGCTCTGATGAGGCTTCTCCTGACCTCCAGCATAGCTTTATAGCTATACCTATCTATCTTACACATAAAGTGAAGGAAAGAATGTTGCATTAAAGAAATAAAGAGGCCACTGAGTTGGACAGGCTGGTTGTAAAAATGTTTTGAAATTATTTCAATGAAGAGATCTTCTTACTCTGATTATCTTCAAGCTAAAGAAATAATTTTTAAGGTTACAGCTACTCTGACTAAACCATTTTGCAGGCCTCCTATAGACACATGTATTAAGCAGCTCGACATGCTTGTTCCACATGATTGTACAGCGTGGCATGATGTATCCTGGGCACTTAAGTGAGATGTGTTCCCTACCTGTCCCTAGCATTCTTTTCTCCCTGGGAAAAGGAATGTAAATAAGCCAACCTCTGTGGAATAATTTTTTTCAGAGACTGAAAGGTATTTCACTTGCCAAGTTGTTTCTCCACCACCACCGTTGTTGTCTGCAGGAGGCCCTGTAATGGAACGCTTTGCTTATGACAATCAAATGTACAGTGCCAAACTTCCCCAAAATGACAACGAAGAGCATGTATCCCATACGGTAACTCATACTTAGTCACTATCCTAACTTTTGGCAGGTTTATTCACTACATATTGTAGAAAAAATTTACATCAGATATAACTTAATTTTCATTGTGATAATATTAACCTGGAGGTTTAGAATCAGGCCTACATTGCACATACAACAATGATGTGGTGACAGGGAGGAAGCGGGGCATGTTGAATTGGTACCAAAACTAGTAAAACCAGGCTTTGCAGTTCCCTGAAATTGCATGAAATGTAACAAAAATTCACTGGACTGTAGTTGCATCTTTCCTAGTTATGCCTGTACTGCTAATATAACAGCTCTAGGATTTGTTCTCTGGCATGGAAGCCAACTCACACAGTCTAGCTAATCCATGCTGTAAAAGTCTCTTATCATTCAAAACAAAGGGGTTGTACTAAAACTGACTATTGTGAATGGTTTGATTCCCAGATTGCACTGGGCAATTTTTTTTTGAAGAATGCTAGATAGACTGACAAAATGTGTGTCAAAATATGTCCTAGCAATCAAGAAAATCTAGTTCTGGCACCTGGCTCTGGGCCCTAGCAGTGTTTCATTTGTCACTATAGACGTAATCTCATAGTCTACCTGAGCTCTTTGCTCTTCGGTCTAAACTGACACATGAGAACAATTACAGCCTGGCATTCCCAAGTCATCCAAGAATGCTTCTGCATCAGGAATTTAGTGATACAGTGCTACTGTTTCAGCAGAATTCTGCCAGCAGTGTGTTAGTTGCTTTGAATATGTGACAATTAATAGTCTCTGTATTAACACAAAATTGAAACGGAATTCAAAACAAAAATTAGGAGCAAGAGAAATGGAAGGACTAATAAGGCAAGAGAGTAAAATAATACTGTGAGAAACATTACATGTTTTAGCTGAGATTTCTTGTATAATAATTTTCAGAGAATCAAATATTAACAAGATGCTAAATCTCTAGCTGCAGTTAGGTGGAAATTTTCATCATGACAATAACAAACAGCTTCAGATCAATGAACATTTTTTTCTGGGAGTTTCTACAGAAACATTTTCTCATGTGCAAGATGCATAAATTGGGTATGGATATAAATACAAGGCAGTGTTAGAGGGAGCGGTTGTTCATAGAGGAAAGCAGGAACTCGCCTCCTCCTAAGACAATGGCAGTTAGGTTTCATACGTGTACAGTGAGAAAGACTTCAACGTAGTTCTGATAGAATATTAGGAAAACAAAACAAGATGATACCCTGCTTTACTGATAGCTACTGACCTCTTTACAGGCATCTGGGGAAACTTTGTGCCCATTTTTAAAAAGGGTAGGAAGGAGGATCCTGGGAACTACCGACCTGTCAGTCTCACCTCTATATCTGGGAAGATCATGGAACAGATCCTCCTAGAAGCTCTGATAAGGCACATGGAGGACAGTGAGGTGATTTGAGACAGTCAGCATGGCTTCACCAAGGGCAAGTCCTGCCTCACCAACCTAGAGGCTTTCTGTCACAGAGTGACTACAGCAGTGAAGAAGGGAAGAGCTACATATGTTGTCTATCTGGACTTCTGTAAACCTTCAACACAGTCCCTCACAACATCCTTCTCTGTAAATTGGAGAAATATGGATTTGATGGGTGGACTGTTCGGTGGCTAAGGAATTGGGTGGAAGGTCACAGCCAGAGGGTAGCAGTCAATGGCTCAATGTCCAAATAGACGCCGGTGACAAGTGGTATCCCTCAGGGGTCCCTACTGGGACCGGTGCTGTTTAATATTTTCATCAATGACTTAGTGAAATCGAGTGCACAGTCAGCAAGTTTGCAGACAACACCAAGATGAGTGATGTGGCTGACATGCCAGAAGGACAGGATGCCATCCAGAGGGACCTGGACAAGCTTGAGAAGTGGGCCTGTGTGAACCTGATGATGTTCAACAAGGCCAAGTGCAAGGTCCTACACCTGGGTCGGGGCAATCCCCAGTGTCAATACAGGCTGAGGGATGAAGGGCATGAGAGCAGCCCTGCGGAGAAGGACTTGGGGGTACTGGTGGATGAAAAGCTGGACATGAGCCACCAATGTGTGCTCACAGCCCAGAAGGCCAACCGTATCCTGAGTGGCGTCAAGAGAAGTGTGGACAGCAGGTGGAAGGAAGTGATTCTGCCTCTCTACTCCGCTCTGGTAAGACTCCATCTGGAGTCCTGTGTCCAGCTCTGGAACCCTCAGCACAACAAGGACATGGAACTGTTGGGGTGGGTCTAGAGGAGGGCCACAAAAATGATCCGAGGGCTGGAGCACCTCTGCTATGAGGAAAGGCTGGGAGAGTTGCGGTTGTTCAGCCTGGAGAAGAGAAGGCTGCGGGGAGACCTTATAGCAGCCTGCCAGTACCTGAAGGGTGCCTATAGGAAAGATGGGGAAAATTTTTTTAGCAAGGCGTGTTGTTATAGGACAAGGAGTAATGGCTTTAAACTAAGGAACTGTAAATTTAGACAAGCTATAAGGAAGAAATTTTTTTACTCTGAGGGTGGTGAAACATGGGAACAGGTTGTCCAGAGAGGTACTGAAGGCTTCATCCCTGGAAACACTCAAAGCCAGGTTGGCCGGTGCTCTGAGCAGCCTGGTCTAGTTGAAGATGTCCCTGCTCACTGCAGGGGGATTGGGCTAGATGACCTCTAAAGGTCTCCTCCAACCCAAAGCATTCTATGATTCTATGATTCTGTGATCTTTATACATGATGATGGCTTTCTCACAAATCAGCAAAGACTGGATGCACAACTAATGTCAACTGGTACTCCTTTGAATTAAGTTGAAGAATTGAGCCAGAGCTGGTGCACAGAGTTTACCCTTCCACTGTTAGCTAGACTTCTGATGTATTTTAGGAACCTTGCCAAGCTCATCATAGACTCAGTACAGGAGTAGTTCTTACATGTGTCCCTGTGACCCTTTAGCCCATGAAGTCCTGAGCACACTTTCTGAAACTAAGAAGAAAAGCTCCCATGTGAGAGATCCCACAACTTTTATAAGGTCAAAATGAGACTTACCAAGCTTTTTTCTTCTTTCCTCTCAACAGCAATGAGCACCAACATTCAGCAAGTTCCTAATGCACCTTTCTCAGTGACATGTGCTTTCTTTCTTGGGTTTCTTTGTGCCTCTGGATGATGTCTGTTTTGGGCCATATGGCATGTCAGACTTCCTTGGTTAACCCATGGGTCTCCACTCTGTCTTAACCAAGGCACTAGGCTTGTAAGAAGACACATTTCAAGCAAGAAGTGGATGAACCATAAATGATTAAAGAAACTAGTGAACCCCTCCTTAGCAAGTCAAACAATGGGCAGGAAGATTCACTGGTATTTTAGTGAGGTGCACAACAAACTTTCATAAGAGGCTGCAAACTCCTGACATATTAAGACAAACCCTGCAAGAGCCTGTGAAGTGCAATGCCAAGACATTTCCCCAGTAAATTCTTCAGCAGATGTGTAGATTGTATTTTGACACAATCTGAACCATAAGACTTGGAAGTAAACTTGGCAATGCTGTGTAAAAAATGAAATCCTTTTATATTCACTTAACATTTCACTATGATATATGGATAATGAGTGTTATGAGTAAAAACCATTTTTAGAAATTATAATTACAACACTGGAGAAGATTTTTATGCCTACGTTTCTTTGGCATTGACATTGACTTCAAAGCAGAAGGAAGAAAACCAGTAAGAAATTACATGAATGATATGAGATAAAGATAAAGAAAGAAATATTTAGATAGAATTAAAAAGTCTGATTTTGGTCTAAAAGCTTGCTTTTTCATCAATCAGTTGATCCAGGTAACAGTTTTGGTGATTTACCCCATAAACTGTCATTCATCGCAGACAGGGTTTATTCTCTGGGCTTTCAGAATGAGTCATCTATGCCTGAAGAAGACATAGAGTTCATCTGACAAGTCTTGGATACCTGTATTAGGAAAGATGAATTCCGCTTTTAAGTTTCTTTTCTACCGTGACAACACAATTATAATTATATTTTTTGAATACTGATACTTTATGTTATACTATTAATATAGTTAATATTGTGATAATAGGTAGAATTTTAAAAGTTTGAGATATTTTGAACTCTTATTGGCTGAAGCTTGTCACCGTGTTCACAAACATAAGATCAAGAAATTTAAGCGCATTAGTCCTATTTTAATAAGTAGTTTAGGTACTTGAGAGGGTTAAGTGGCAATTGGATTTCTCTACCTGTGTGCATGTGTTGTGAAGTCTGTACTGTTATCATGACTTCTTTAAAATATTATTAATTTAGCAATTCCAAAGAAAGTTGTAGAAAAATTCTACCCACTTTGAAAAAATCAGATCTTTAAACAAACCAGCATGAAATAAAGTATAGAAAGAACTTGGCATTTTCCCTGATGAGTAACAGTAACATTTTTTACCAGTTAGTGTCTCCAGGTTCTATGCGTCAGTTCCTACAAATGCAAACTCTGAGGTATCTAAGATAGCTGAGTAACAGAAGTATCTGAGTGAGAGCAGAAGGGAAAAAAGAGCAACAGCAAACAAATCTGTTTGGATTTGTTTCAGAAGGAATGAATTTTTCCTGGATGGCTCATTCCAGAAGCTGAAATATTTGAACTAAACCACGTTAGCAATGATCGTAGTTCTAGTGTCTTTTCTGCATTGTATTATAAATTCTTTTTGGGAAAGGAAAAGTTTTGTGTATTTTTAAAAGTCAAAACATGGCTTTAAATATTCATATTTTCTGAAAGAAAGCATATTGCTTTTCTATTGAGTCATGCTATGGGAATAGAACCCAGACCATGCTTCTGCGATTCCTACAAGAACTTATAGTTGCTTGTGCATATTGTATAATCTGAGAATCAAGGGACTCAGCTGCAGTTAATTTTCATTTGCTGTTTGTATATAAATGCTTTTAGTACTTAAACTAAATTCAGATCAATTAAACTAATGTTGTTTGACATAATATTCCTTGTTCCAATATCAATATCCCTTCATTTGACAGACTTATTCTTGAATTCAGGATGTTTATTATTCTTAAAGCTTACCTATAGACCTGGTTTTTGTCTTTGATGATATAAAACAGTTCTTCCTTATGTACTATGAGCCAGAGTATAATGGGGTTCAAATTTCTCTGGTAAATATCTTTAATTGTAATATCATGTCCGTTAACCTCTTACCATAGTGCTAACTTCCTATCTTTTCCTTTTGTCGTTGCTGTTTTCTCTTTGACACCATATTCTCCCAAAGAAGATACTTTTTTTTATAATACTTTGTTGCTGAGGACATCTTTTCCTGAGATTGTGGTGTTTGATGATGAAAAGTCCTCTGTGAGATTTTGGAGAGTAAAATCTTCCAATTTCATTTCAATCAACAGGTTCTGTAAAGGTCCACGCCCCAAAAATCTTTCTCCAGACTGGGTTTGATAAGATTTATGTCACTGCCTAGAGAGAAAGGAGGAAGGGGAACTATAGGGAAGCACTAACTCTTTCAGTGCTTATTGTCTGTACATCAGAGGCATGCACTATTCTGGTCCTCTGTGTTTCATGGTGATCCAGAGTTGAAGTGAGTCATGGAATCACAGCAATACTTGCTTTCTACTCCTTGTTTCATAAGCCCATTCATACATCAGGGAAGCTTTCATGGTGAAATACTGTGCTGCCAAGGCTGAGACTTTCTTGTCCTCCCACAACAAAAAGTATGAATCACAATTTGACCCTCAGTTGTGTATTTGTTCAGATACATCCATAGTAATGTATGCAAGAGCTTGCCTGAATGATGGCTGGTTAAGGATTGAATGGAGTCCTTAGGATTTTGTCCACTAGTATTTTTCCTGAGTTTTTGTTCTGAGAAGACAGAGCAGGTCTCATGCCCTTCAGGTCCTCTTTACCCTTCCACTGCGGTACTTATAAATCTCGTGATTTTGTTTTGTCTGGCCCTTGTCCAAAAACAGACCTGTCGAATGAAAGGCAGCTTTGGGATCATTTATCAATGTAACAGTGGGAATAGTGGGCTGAACAGTAGTTTTGTGCTGTTACCAAGCAAAACCACCATGAGCAGTTACCTAATTGGAATAATATGGCACATGTTCCCATAATTGCTCTCCTTTGATAACTTTACTTAGGTCATGTTTTCTCAGTTAATTATCATTAGAAAAATATCTAATGAAGGTAACAAGGATGAAGGGTTGCAAAAAATGGGCATAGGCTGTAATATGACTTATTTTCAGACACAAATATTTTCTTTACATTAGTGGTAATAGAAATGATATAACTTGGCATCAACTGCAAATGTAATCAACAGCTATGGTTCCCAGGTATTTATTATGACTGAAGGTCAGAGTGGAAGAGGTGTTATTAATGAAACTTAAGCCAAACTGTCTCAATTATGCTGCTGGAGGGCAGAGTCCTGACCTCGTCCTCCCCTGCGGCTGCCCAGACCTTCTGACACAGACGAGAAAGGAAATCTTACAGCTTCAGGTAGATCCACCCAGTCATTCAAGCCTTGCTCCTGCTTGAGAACAAAGTGAATGAAATGGATATTACTTCATGCTTAGAATGAGAATGAAGGCAGCACGACTGCTGATAAATTACATCTTGCTTTAGGGAGAGATTGGAGAGAATATTACAGTTCCGGACAACTGCTCCAGAAAAAAACTTTTCACCCTTCCATATTCTGTTCTGTTCTGTGGAGAACAGTTTAGGTAGTCTGACAGGGAAACTTCCCAGTAAATATTTCCATTGTTTTTCTGGAGTAAAACCCCATAATTTAATATACATGGTCTTTAAAAGTGTATCTTAACCTGAGAGACATGCTGATAAACTTATTAGTATGTGTTAGGCTGGTATCTGTCTCACCTTATCTCAGGTGCCTAATAGTTAGAGGTCTAAGCCTGACCTCGTGACCTCAGACTCACTTTATAGTCAGAAGAAAAAAATGGGCATTCCCAAATTGCAATCCATCTTATTTGAGCTAAGTACACAAGACAGGTCAGATGAATTGTGGCCTGGATTTGCTTCCACAGAGTAGAACAGGAAGCCAGGGTAACCAGCTGAGGTATAAATGTTGAACTTTCAGATGTCTACATTAAGGTAGATGAATTGCACCCTGAAGTTATGCACACTAATAAATTAAACAGTAGAAGGGAACATGCCCTGCCACTTTGTTGCCTACAATGCAAGCAAGTTCAGATGGTACCTGGCTGGTTTTGACCCAGGCGAACTATTGCCATCCAAACCAGTTCTGGAGTGAGTTGGGGCCAGAGACTGTTGTTAACAAGCTATTTGGATGTGGCTGCTTAGTGTCTGAGGGCACAAGGATTCAATGAAATGGATGTAGGCCTTTCTACGTTGGTTAGCTGCAGTGCCAGAGAGAATCTGTGAGCACATTTAATTTTCTAGTGTGGACATAGTGTTAGTAGCTACAGGAAACAATTCATATCAAACCCATTTTAAAGCCATAGATGTCAAGTTGTAGTTTCCTACAGATTTTAGTGGAAGCAGTCTCTAGATAGATATATGGAAAGAAATCCCTTCCTCCAGCCTCCAAGGGCCTCCAGAATCCAACAGCTATCTCCTTTCAGAAACTATGAAACACTAATCTTACTGAGAGAAAATAACAAAGATGTGAGCAACTGTGTGAAAACATCTAGCCAAAACGTTGTGTTTTAAGACTAAGATTCTGTTCCCACTGACTTCAAAGCTACAGGATCAGGCCTGAAATGTTTCTGAAGTTTTTTTGCTGGAATGATAATGGCCAGAAATGGAGCTATTTTTATTCTTTGTGAGAAACAATGAATAAGAGACCATGCTTACTTTTCACTGGAAATTCTGAAGCAACCAGTTCACTTCAGGGGGAAAAAAAAAAAAAAAAGAAGCCCTCTGCACTGAATTATTTTTTTTCCACTGTGGTCATGAACACTTTCAAAGAAGCCTGACTCAGGACAGCCAATGTAGGATAAAGCCAAGCTACTAAAACCTCTTTCCTTTCCTTACACATTTGGGGCCTGTATTCTTTTTGTATATTTTGTCACTGGGAAATAAACCAGCTGTGTTCTTGAAATCTCTGTTTCTCTTTCTCGTTAGGTCAATTCACTTTTATGCATTGTACTTGGCTCTGCTAGTATCTGTGAGGGAACCTGTACTTTGATTAATAGCATTTTGTCTTTTTTTTTCTTTAAACTGTCTTATTGGTAGGGTGGTTTTCTTTAACCAAGCCAGTAACCAGAATCAATTTCACTGAATAAATAAAGCAGAGTGTAAAACTGTGGAAAGATGAAGATAACAATAAGAACTAAATCCCAACACACGCAAAATTCTCCAGCAGAAATAACTAAAACCAACCTATGCCACCATCATTTTTGCTTCATAAATTATGCAAAAAGCCAATATACAGTTCTGTGTTGCAACTCTACTCATAGAATCCTAGAATAATTTAGGTAGGAAGGGACCTCTAGAGGCTTCTAGTACAACCTCCTGATAAAAGCAGGGTTATCTATGGGGTCAGACTAGGCCTTTATCTAGTTAGGTCTTGACAACTTCCAAGAACAGAGATTTCACTATGTCGCTTGGAAGCCTGGTCCACTGTTTCACTGTCTTCATGGCGAAAAGGTATTTCGTTACATCTGATCTGAGCTACTCTTGTTTCAGTTTATCTTTGTTGCTCATCCTCCCACCATGTGCTACTGTGAAGAGCTTGGCTCAGACATCTCTCAGTGCCCTCAGCCCAGAATATCGACTGGTCCCCGTAGTTTGGTGTCATCTGAAAACTTAGCGAGGCTGCACTCCAGCACCTCCTCCAGATCATCAAAAGTGTTAAACAGGACAGGCACCAAGACAGATCCCTGCAGTACTCTACTAGTTATCAGCCTCCAGACAGAGTATGACCCGTTAACCGCTACTTTCTAAGCCCAACCATCTGATCAGATTTTAACCACCTAGTTGTTCACCAGTCCAGAGCATAGCATCCTCGCTTGAACGCTAGGGAAACAGTACTAAAAGCCCAGCTAAAATCCAGGTAAATGACACCTACTGCTCTCACCTCATCTACAAATCTAGTTACTTTTCACAGAAGCCAGGTTGTCAGTCATGAGTTATTCTTGGTAAACCTGTGCTGATTGCTCCTAATCACCTTCTTCTCTTTTAACATACCCAGAAATGGCTTCCAAGAGGACTTGCTCGATGACTTTCCTAGGGATCAAAGTGAAGTTCAGCAGTCTGTAATTCCTTGGATCATCCTTTTGGACTTTTCTTTAAAAACACACACAACATTTACTTTCCACTAGTCTTTGGGGTCCTCCCCTTATCTCCATGACCTTTCAGAGATGGTAGAGAGTGGTCTTGCTGTGACATTGTCTGGCACTCTCAGACAACCTATATGGTCCCGAGGACTCACATAGGTTGAGTTCTCTCACACAGTCCCTGACTTGATCCGCCTCCACTGCTTGTACCTCTCTGAGCACTTTCTGTAATCACAGAAGACTGGGACACCCTCTTTGAAATGACTGTGGCAAAGCAGGTACTGAGTACCTTAGCCTTATCCATGTCTGATGCCACTAAGCTGCTTGCCCCATTCAGCAAGTGTTCCACATTTTCTTTGTTCAGCCTTTTGTTACTAAAATAACATTAGAAGTTCTTGCTGATTTTGGTGTCCCTTTCAAGGCTCAGCTCTGAGATTTGGCTTACCTGAGACCATTGCGGCATTCCTGGGCAACACTTTGAAAGTTTTCCTTTGTAGCAAATCTCTGCTTCCACGTTGCCCATGCAGAAGATGTCAGGTAGAGTAATGTTTCCGATTAGAACCGGTAATCTAGAGACTTAGAAATTATGGAATTTCACAAAATAAGTTCTGATAGAAATGTTTTGGCAAGAAGCTTCATTACTGAAGCCACTGCTAACATGGATATTAATTTATGGTGCTAATAGTTATGAAAATTTATCCTGACATTTTTTAACAGAGCTAAAATCACACCAGGTACAGGAATTCTTCAAGATAATTATGAGCTATTTTTACTACAGAGAATTCAGGAATGTTTTATATTTTATTCATGATCCACAAAACAGTTCTTGAATCTCAACAGTTTGGGTTGGAACAAATAATAAGATTTTGTTCAGATTCATTGCTAAACATCAGACTGCAGTACTCACTATCACGGCGAATAGTATCTTCTCAGATGGTCTTGATTCACATAAGTCAATATAACTTCAAAAAGTGGTATATCACAGAATCACAGAATCACAGAATAGTAGGGGTTGGAAGGGACCTCTGTGGGTCATCTAGTCCAACCCCCCCGCCGAAGCAGGGTCACCTACAGTAGGCTGCACAGGACCTTGTCCAGGCGGGTCTTGAATATCTCCAGAGAAGGAGACTCCACAACCTCCCTGGGCAGCCTGTTCCAGTGCTCTGTCACCCTCAGAGGGAAGAAGTTCCTCCTCATGTTCAGACGGAACTTCCTGTGCCTCAGTTTGTGCCCATTGCCCCTTGTCCTGTCACTGGGCACCACTGAAAAGAGCTTGGCCCCATCCTCCTGACACCCACCCTTCAGATATTTGTAGGCATTTATAAGGTCCCCTCGCAGCCTTCTCTTCTTCAGGCTGAACAAGCCCAGTTCCCTCAACCTCTCCTCGTAGTGGAGATGCTCCAGTCCCCTCACCATCCTTGTAGCCCTCCGCTGGACTCTCTCCAGTAGCTCTTCATCCTTCTTGAACTGGGGAGCCCAGAACTGGACACAGTACTCCAGATGAGGCCTCACCAGGGCAGTGTAGAGGGGAAGGAGAACCTCCCTTGTCCTGCTGGCCACACTCTTCTTGATGCACCCCAGGATCCCATTGGCCTTCTTGGCAGCCAGGGCACACTGCTGGCTCATAGTTAACCTGTCGTCCACCAGGACACCCAGGTCCCTCTCCGCAGAGCTGATCTCCAGCAGGTCCACCCCAAGCCTGTACTGGTGCATGGGGTTGTTCCTCCCCAGGTGCAGGACCCTGCACTTGCCCTTGTTGAACCTCATCAGGGTCCTCTCTGCCCAGCTCTCCAGCCTATCCAGGTCACGCTGAATGGCAGCACAGCCTTCTGGTGTATCTACCACACCTCCCAGTTTGGTGTCGTCAGCAAACTTGCTGAGGGTACATTCTAACTCTTCATCCAGGTCGTTGATGAAAAAGTTAAACAAGACTGGGCCCAGTACTGACCCCTGAGGGACACCACTTGTCACCAGCCTCCAACTAGACTCAGCGCCGCTGATGACAACCCTCTGAGTTCTGCCATTCAGCCAGTTCTCTATCCACTTCACCGACCACTCATCCAGCCCACACTTCCTCAGCTTCCCTAGGAGGATATCATGGGAGACTGTGTCGAAAGCCTTGCTGAAGTCAAGGTAGACAACATCCACGGCTCTCCCTTCGTCTACCCAGCCAGTCATGTCATCGTAGAAAGCTATCAGATTGGTCAGGCATGATTTCCCCTTGGTGAATCCATGCTGACTACTCCTGATAACCTTCTTTTCTTCCACTTCCTTGATGATGACCTCCAGGATAAGCTGCTCCATCACCTTTCCCGGGATGGAGGTGAGGCTGACCGGCCTGTAGTTCCCTGGGTCCTCCTTCTTGCCCTTTTTGAAGATTGGAGTGACATTGGCCTTTCTCCAGTCCTCGGGCACCTCTCCTGTCCTCCAGGACCTCTCAAAGATGATGGAGAGTGGCTCAGCAATGACATCCGCCAGCTCCCTCAGCACTCGTGGGTGCATTCCATCGGGGCCCATGGATTTGTGGACATCCAGATCGCTTAAGCGATCCCTCACACAGTCCTCCTCGACCAAGGGAAAGTCGTCCTCTTTGTAGGCTTCTTCTCTTACCTCCGGGGCCTGGGATTCCTGAGGGCCAGTCATAGCACAGAAGACTGAGGCAAAGAAGGCATTCATTAGCTCTGCCTTCTCCGCATCCTCCGTCACCAGGACACCCGCCTCATTCAGCAGCGGCCCCACGTTGTCCCTAGCCTTCCTTTTGCTGCTGATGTAGTTGAAGAAGCCCTTCTTGTTGTTGCTGACATCCCTTGCCAGCTTCAATTCCAGGTGAGCCTTGGCCTTCCTCGTCGCATCCCTGCATGCTCTCACTACGTTTCTGTACTCTTCCCAAGTGGCCTGTCCCTCTTTCCACATTCCATGGACCTTTCTCTTCTGCCTGATCTCCGCTAGAAGCTCCTTGTTTAACCATGCAGGTCTCCTGCCTCCTTTGCTAAATTTCTTTCTCAGGGGGATGCATTGCTCCTGTGCATGGAAGAAGTGTTGTTTAAAGAGCGACCAGCACTCATGGACCCCCCTGCCTTCGAGAGCCCTGGCCCACGGGATTCCTCCCAGTAGCTCCTTGAAGAGGGCAAAGTCAGCCCTCCTGAGGTCCAGGGTTTTGATCCTCCTTATCGCCCTGCTTCCTCCACGCAGGATCCTGAACTCGACCATTTCATGGTCACTGCAGCCGAGTCTACCTCCAACCTTCACGTCCTCCACCAGTCCCTCCTTGTTTGTTAACACGAGGTCCAGCAGCGCGCCTTTCCTTGTTGGTTCCTCCACCACTTGCATCAGAAAGTTATCATCGATGCTCTGTAGGAACCTCCTGGATTGCGCCTGCCTAGCTGTATGGTCTTCCCAGCTGATGTCAGGGTGGTTGAAGTCCCCCATGAGAACCAGAGCCTGTGACTGTGTGGCTGCTTGCAGCTGCCTGTAGAAGGCTTCATCAACCTCCTCCTCCTGGTCAGGTGGCCTGTAGTATACACCCACCGTAATGTCACCCGTGTGAGCCTGTCCCTTAATTCTAACCCACAAGCTTTCAACTCCTTCTTCACTTGCCCCCAGGCCAAGCTCAATGCATTCCAGTTTCTCCCTCACATATAGAGCAACTCCCCCACCTCTCCTTGTTGACCTGTCTTTCCTAAAGAGTCTGTAGCCATCTATGACAGCATGCCAGTCATGCGAGTTGTCCCACCACGTTTCTGTGATGGCGACCAAGTCGTAGCCGTCCTGCTGTATAATGGCTTCCAGCTCCTCCTGTTTATTGGCCATACTACGTGCATTGGTGTAAACACACTTGAGCTGGGTTGTCAATCTCACCCCTGGCCTTGGCACTCCAAGCCTAGGCTCATCCCTAGTGAGCTGGGCAATATAACTCAATATGAGTCAAGTTGTCAATATAGTTAAGAACAAGGCATCTATTTCCACTTCTTTCACTAGAAGGAAGAAAATTATAACAGGCATAAATGCGTCATGCTTTGCAGAGAAATCTGGCTCAGCAGCGTGATGGTCCTTTTCTCCAGACACCAACACAAATGTTCCGCATTTAATCAACATTTGAATCCTGACATACTATTCAAGAGCTTTTCAAGAACGTGAGAACAATGTATCCCATCTGAGTCCAAACTTAGATTATCGAAGGTCTGTCTAAAGATTGGAAATTATTTGGAAGAATCTGTTCAAAATTCTAAAACAATGTCCTTTCCCTGCTTGCCAGAAACAGATAATAATATGACATTTTAAATTTCATCAAATGTACTTATGCTACTTTTTTTTCTTTTGTAGTTGAAAGTGGAAATCTTACAACAGAAATATGGTTACAGCCTCTCCACGAATTCAAACTAGTATCATTGTGCTTGTTATAACTGGGACACATTTGAATCCTTTCACTATAATCAACATAGCGAGAGACTCCAAACAAAATTCACGAAAGCTCTAAAGTGTCGTTTAAAAGTTGCCTAAACCCCAGTGCTATCCATACTCTAAGCTTCCAGCATTAAATTCCCTGGTTATCTTGTTATCTATATGTATGCTTGTAGGCATGCCCAGATGCGTTTAAGGCCTAATAAACATTTCATGTTTATGCTATTCAGAGATTTATAGTTCAAGTATTCTCTTGCACAAAATATTTTTTTTTTCCTGCTTTTTAGCAATTAGTCCTATGAGTCCCTGCAGGATTAAACCAGTTTCTGATCTGGGTGCTTTCTAGCTCTTTCTTTCATGATGCCACAATACTGCGCTAGAATATTACGCAGTAGGCAGCATGGATTCAACCGATCTGCTTCTAAAGTAAGAGAGTTTAGTTGTGTGGACACAAGTCTTGCCCTGACATGCCTCAAGGCCAAACCAGAGTTTCTGGCAGGACCTATTGACTAGTATGGGCATAGTTGCTTTCTTTGGCCAAGCAAATATTCGTTTATTTCTTGACAGATGGAACTCTTAACTACCTTAACTGCCACACCTCATAGTAATCTATACCTAATAATAGGGCAATATTTTAGGAGACAAGAGACCTGAGTCCAGAGTTTTTATACAAAAGAAAAGTGTCAAAACAAGAAAAGAAAAATTCCCTCCCCACATAGCTTCTAACTTGGTTGGTACTGTGCTGGGAGGAGACAAATTTACTTTCAGTCTGCCCAGGCAAATGTGGACACCTTTCTTTAATAACCAGGTGAAATCGAGGCACCACTACTCCCAATCATTTGGTGAGACAGAGCTAAACTGTCAAAGTCCAAGACACATGTTGTGTCTATGACTTCCAGGTGACAGTCATGACCTTCTTTCCCACTTCCTGAGCTAGATGATCTCCTGTCCAGCAGACTGAATTTTATGACTGCTGTTCTTATGTGTTTAACATTCCTGTTTTGTTGTTTAAGGGAGTCCTTGTGCCCAGCACAGGGCTGTGGTCTCTACAAAGGATCGTGGGTAGTAAGACACATAGGTAGTAGCAGGGAAGTATTCCCAAAGAATAATTTTAGCACTCGGGGGGGGATGGTAGAAAAAGATGAGTAATCAGAACAGTGAGGTTAGTAAGTGCTGTAGAAAGATACTAAGCCTTTCTGTTTAATTCCATCTTTGTGAATCCCTCCTACTTCTTTTGTGAATGCAGTCATTCAAACAAGAAAACCAAAGTTTGGAACAAACTCATCAAAATCTCAAAAGATAGAGAGATCTTACTGTCTCTTTTCTCACATAACCCTTCATGTCACACCACTTTGACCACGTTAGACTTGTCCATATTTTGGAAAACTCCCTCTCCAGTCCTTTTCTACTGCGCATAAAGTGAGAGCTTGTGGCAGTACTGTTTTCTGGGTCATCCACTCTGCTAATGAGAGGATGGACAGGCCAAATTCCTGATCCAAATGGAGGCAAAATGACACATTCCAAAACAGTCATTCCCAACCAGTGTGTCAACAAACATCACTTGGGTTTATAGCGTACAAAATATACACTGAAGTATACTATGTCAGTCTATCTCTCTTCGGGAAACCAGTTAACAATATGTTTAAATGATTTGGGTTT
The DNA here is from genome assembly GCF_030867145.1 of Opisthocomus hoazin. Taxonomy (NCBI): domain Eukaryota; kingdom Metazoa; phylum Chordata; class Aves; order Opisthocomiformes; family Opisthocomidae; genus Opisthocomus; species Opisthocomus hoazin. The sequence goes on from NC_134415.1 coordinate 120,238,128, forward strand.
CTTTTCTAAAAAGAGACTCCTAGATATTTTATGTCTGGTAGGTTTTTAAGAATAATTTCAGACCTCTCATAAAATACAGCTGCTATGTCAATAGGACACATTTTCTACAAGGAACTGCATACAAAGTGAACCCATCTATATTTCTTCTGAGAAAATACATAGCTATATTTTTAAGTCAGCAAGGACCTTTCTTGTTTTCATCCTTTTGAAATTTGCTTGGAAATATATTAACATTACACTCCTCGTGTACTAGAAAAATATCTGCCGTGTTTGCAGTACTTAGCATTAACATCAAGGTGAAGGACATACAAAAGTGTGACACAGTAGTTCTAAATATGATGTCAAAATTGGTTACTGCATGTATTTTCCATGCACTGAAGGGACTCTGTCAGGTCAAATTAGGTCCCAGATTTTGTTTTGATGAAAAAAAGTCTTTAAAAGTCTTAAAAATGAAACATTTTCATGATTATTTGTTCAATATTCCAATGGGAATTTTTTTCTTTTTCTTTTCTCTTTTTTTTTCAACAAGCATTGACCCTCAGTATTCATAGTGCAGACATTACGCTGCTGGTCTGATCACTGCTGACCCATGAAAACCTAAAAGCTCTGAACTGGGTCTAAAGAGGTTGTAAAGATTTACACAGTAAGACTGGTTTTGCTGTCAGAAAAAAGGGTAAATAAACAATACAAAAGATAGGGCAAGAATATTCTCACATATAAGGAAGAAATGTTTGTTAAAGCCTGTGTAGAGAAAGATGTATATGTTATTTTGTTTTTGTACAAGTGAGTGATCTGCACTGAAGAATACTCAATTCAGTAAAGAAAATGCTAACACTACATTTATGTTACAATAATAATGTGCTTAAATATAGTATTTTTTGCATAGAGAACAAATCTAAAGGTAATTATCCCAGGTTTATAATAGAGTCCAAACTAGACGTAAGTCAACATGTTACAGTTGCAAAATGTAAAATATCACACATGAAACAGGTTGTGAAATCTTCATACATGGAGGTATTTAGTCAACATTTAAGAGCATTTGTTCTACTTTATTCCTGAGCATTTCATGGAAATATGTTCTCTTTAAATTGAGGGAGAAAAAAAGGTATGAAGCTGCTATACATCTGCCCGAAAGCCTGAATGTTCTCAGAAAAAGATTAGCCTTTGGTTTCATTTTTTGCATGGAAACTTGAAGAACAAAGAAAAATACATAGTTAAAACACAAAACTTACAAACTTAGATAAGGGTGGGGTTTTTTTACAGTGTCATATTTGTCAGAAATATGTCTTTCACATTTTCTTAAATAACTTTCATAGGATTTACATAGAAAATTTTTTAGAATAATACTTACTTAATATCAATACTAATATTAGTGGTAGTAACTCAAATGTGTAAATAGCCATATGTACAGATTCAAAAGGAAGGTAATTCTTGGGACAGTGATATATCAGGCATTTCAAATGGTAGTAGGTATCCATGGTGAAGATAGTTTCCCTGTTCTTGAACTGACTGCCACCATATGTTTCTGGTCTCATTTCTGGCTTTGATCTTCTGGATGACCTTAGAGTTGGTCATCACTGCTCTACTAATCTTAATTCTGAAATGGGAATGATATTAAGATTGTTCATACGGTTCTTTATGTTTACAGATGAAAACAAGGAGGTATTACTACACATTTATTAGTATAATGTATTAGTATTAGTGTTAGTATTAGTATTAGTATTAGTATTAATATTTACATGAGCCCAAGACTAAGAAATCCTAGGATCATTTACTAAATATAGCAGATTGTTTCCTTTTTGACTGGAAAAGCCATAAAATCCTTGGTGCTTCCTGTTTTATCCAAAATACTGATACAATCTTCCTTTACCCTCTTCATTTTATTGATTTAGATTGTGAACTCTTTTATGCAACTATTTTTCTTAACTACATATTTATATATTACTTAAGTGCCACTGTAAATTCATACATACAGAAACATTATACACAGACTAGATGAGGTCAGATACCTTATAGATGTTCTTTCCAAACTTTTGTGCTTTTTCCTCTTCTGGCCCTCAGCCTTGGGCTAGCATTAGCAATCTGATCTAGTGAACGATGTCCCAGATTATTGCTGGGGGATTTGCCTAGGTGGCCTTTAAGGGTCCCTTCCAACCTAAACCATTCTATCATTCCAGGAGCTTGTTCCCAATACAGTGTCTAGGCTCAATCACCTGTGTTAGGTAAAAAGAGAATTCAGGTAGAAGGACACAACCTAAAGAGACTTTCAATATCATCTCCAGAGGATGGACCGGACATGTTACCAGCATATATGTAACCTGTGAGACCTACCAGCAGCTGTGATATACAAAGTCTAGGTTTATTTGAGCACTATTCCTAAGCAGCTTTGTTAAAGCTGAATTCTTCTTTCTCGTGCTGTCCTTGGCATCAGCAGCCAATATCAAGCAATAAAAATACATTCTAATCCTCCCTACTCATGTCAGGCTACAACCTGTTTTTGATTAAGTTAAATGTAATCTAAGTCTTGAGCAGAATGGCAAGAAACACCTCGACTTTTTTTGGGGAGGGGGTACAAAACAGACACTTATGTTGATTTAAAACCACTGAGGATACAGGATTTCTATAAACCAGTAATACTCAAGGCAAGTGTCCTAAAAAACGCACATTCTGTTGCCCTGATTACGTTGGAATCCTTGAGTTGCTACCTGTATACTCTGTATTTTAATCACTGTTAAACTGCAAGGGACTTCTCACATACATCATGTTACTCAGCTAACAGTTCAGGCTTAAGCCATCCTTAATTGCTATCCTTAAGCCATTAAACACTCTCACTCTCTTTCTTCCTCCTCTACCTGTTTTTTCAGTGCTTTGGGATAAATTTCTGGAACAGCTCAATGGGATTTCTAGAAGACCAGGAGTTCTGAGCTTGGAGTCAGTGTTTTAGTGGGACCGATTTTTCCACTTCAGTCTCTCAAAAGAAATCAGTGCTGGTACAGACTGACTCTGAAGTATGACAGGTGCATGTTCAAAGCCTTACGGGATCACTTACACATCACAGCAGCATTTTAGCCATGGTGGTGTATTTAAAGCAAGATTTACAGGGGTAAAACTCTTAAAACATGATGGTTAATAAAAGTCACTACCTCTAACAGAAACCTTGATGTTCTGTAGACACTTCTTACTTTCACGAGTGACAGGAACCCTCTCCAGTCAGTAAGCTCCTGGACTTGATATTAGGAACCTTTCCGTGTGTGCTAAAATCAGAACTTTAAAAGGAGAAATCCTTTGTAAACATAATCTTTCCTGTATTTTATTTAGACCAATATATGTATTAACATTGATACAACATCTGTTTAAAGAAAGACACAAAGTGTTTTTTTGTATGTTTATTTGTTTGTTTAGGCTGGTTACTGAGTGGGAATATTGCAATTTTGCTGCAGATCCCTGCCTTGGTGGGTTTCTGTTATCTGAAGGGCTTACATTTGCACAAAGCATTCTGTAAATGGCAATTTGTCACCAATTCAGGAGGATTAAAGAGGGATCAGTTACAAGACAGTCTGCTGCTTATATTTATCTACATCAAGACCTCTTCCTACCTTAGTGAAATCACAGCCTAGTGCATGAGTAATTTGTGTATCTGTAACAAGTTTACCTGATATTAAGACTTGATTGAATACAAACCACAGGCTGGAGCTTTTTGTCTCAATGTTTGCCCTTTTCTTGTTGTCACGAATCACCCATTGATTTCAAGAGCACAAACATTTCTCGATGGTGAGAGTTAATCTCTCTTTCATGCTTGTTTACACACTCTGTTCAGTTCAAGAAGCCGGTTGCACTTTTCACCTTGGTCTACAAGTTATCCTGCAAACAAATGTGCAAACCTAAGCAATGCCCTTTTGTGTCCACTGATGTTTGTTTAGCTCATGCTTCTGCTCACTGTTCCTAATTTGGTTATATATTCATTTTAGAGCTAAGACCCTGAGATCAAAGACTCTGAAGGTACACTGTGAAAACACTAGTGAGCAAAGGGCTGGACTGACCTTTGTGCAAACCATTTAGTTTCCAAACTGTGTCTGCTGATACTCAGATCTTGCGTGTTCATATATATGTGTGTGTATAACTGTGTACACATATGCACACATATAGTAAATAGTGAGTATAGTATAGTATAATACAGAACATACAGAAACATTACACAAATCCATTGAAAAAATGCAGAAACATTACTTAATATGAAGAAAAATTAAGCACATGCTTATTTAAATATAAGATTTCTTCAATGGGACAGGGGTCATATGTTCTCTTTAAATACTTAAGGTAGCAAAAATAGCTGGAAAAAACAGACTTGTGTTGATGTATCTGCTAACTGAGCTGCTCAAATGCATATTTCTTTCTGCTTGTGCTCATTCAAAGTTCATAAATACTTTGTTCCATGATGTGCACATAAGTAATGTTCTTGGAAGGGCCAAGCTAATGTGAAAATAGTGATGGACAGTGGTAAGACCCAAATGACCATGGGTGACTTTTACAGAATCACAGAATCACAGAATCACAGAATGGTAGGGGTTGGAAGGGACCTCTGTGGGTCATCTAGTCCAACCCTCCTGCCGAAGCAGTGTCACCTACAGTAGGCTGTAGAGGACCTTGTCCAGGCGGGTCTTGAATATCTCCAAAGAAGGAGACTCCACAACCTCCCTGGGCAGCCTGTTCCAGGGCTCCGTCACCCTCAGAGGGAAGAAATTCTTCCTCGTGTTCAGATGGAACTTCCTGTGCTTCAGTTTGTGCCCATTGCCCCTTGTCCTGTCGCTGGGCACCACTGAAAAGAGCTTGGCTCCATCCTCCTGACACCCACTCTGAAGATATTTGTAAGTATATATTAAGTCCCCTCGCAGCCTTCTCTTCTTCAGGCTAAACAAGCCCAGCTCCCTCAGCCTCTCCTCGTAGGAGAGATGTTCCAGTCCCCTCATCATCCTTGTAGCCCTCTGCTGGACTCTCTCCAGTAGCTCTTCATCTTTCTTGAACTGGGGAGCCCAGAACTGGACAGAGTACTCCAGATGAGGCCTCACTAGGGCAGTGTACAGGGGAAGGAGAACCTCCCTCGACCTGCTGGCCACACTCTTCTTGATGCACCGCAGGATCCCATTGGCTTTCTTGACAGCCAGGGCACACTGCTGGCTCATGGTTAACCTGTCGTCCACCAGGACACCCCGGTCACTCTCCGCAGAGCTGCTCTCCAGCAGGTCCACCCCAAGCCTGTACTGGTGCATGAGGTTGTTCCTCCCCAGGTGCAGGACCCTGCATTTGCCTTTGTTGAACCTCATCAGGTTCCTCTCTGCCCAGCTCTCCAGCCTATCCAGGTCATGATGAATGGCAGCACAGCCTTCTGCTGTGTCTGCCACTCCTCCCTGTTTGGTGTCATCAGCAAACTTGCTGAGGGTACATTCTAACTCTTCATCCAGGTCTTTGATGAAGAAGTTAAGGCTGGGCCCAGTACTGACCCCTGAGGGACACCACTAGTTACCAGCCTCCAACTAGACTCAGCGCCGCTGATGACAACCCTCTGAGTTCTGCCATTCAGCCAGTTCTCTATCCACTTCACCAACCACTCATCCAGCCCACACTTCCTCAGCTTCCCTAGGAGGATATCATGGGAGACTGTGTCGAAAGCCTTGCTGAAGTCTAGGTAGACAACATCCACGGCTCTCCCTTCGTTTACCCAACCAGTCATGTCATCATAGAAAGCTATGAGATTGGTCAGGCGTGATTTCCCCTTGGTGAATCCATGCTGACTACTCCTGATAACCTTCTTTTTCTCCACTTGCTTGATGATGGCCTCCAGGATAAGCTGCTCCATCACCTTTCCCGGGATGGAGGTGAGGCTGACCGGCATATAATTCCCTGGGTCCTCCTTGCCCTTTTTGAAGATTGGAGTGACACTGGCCTTTCTCCAGTCCTCGGGCACCTCTCCTGTCCTCCAGGACCTCTCAAAGATGATGGAGAGTGGCTCAGCAATGACATCCGCCAGCTCCCTCAGCACTCGTGGGTGCATTCCGTCGGGGCCCATGGATTTGTGGATGTCCAGATCGCATAAGTGATCCCTCACACAGTCCTCCTCGACCAAGGGAAAGTCGTCCTCTCTGTAGGCTTCTTCTCTTACCTCCGGGGCCTGGGATTCCTGAGGGCCAGTCTTAGCACTGAAGACTGAAGCAAAGAAGGCATTCATTAGCTCTGCCTTCTCCGCATCCTCCGTCACCAGGACACCCGCCTCATTCAGCAGCGGCCCCACGTTGTCCCTAGCCTTCCTTTTGCTGCTGATGTAGTTGAAGAAGCCCTTCTTGTTGTTTTTGACATCCCTTGCCAGCTTCAATTCCAGGTGGGCTTTGGCCTTCCTCGTCGCATCCCTGCCTGCTCTGACCACATTCCTGTACTCTTCCCAAGTGGCCTGCCCCTCTTTCCACATTCCATGGACCTTTCTCTTCCACCTGATCTCTGCTAGAAGCTCCTTGTTTAACCATGCAGGTCTCCTGCCTCCTTTGCTCGATTTCTTTCTCAGGGAGATGCACCGCTCCTGAGCATGGAGGAAGTGACGTTTGAAGAGCGACCAGCACTCTTGGACCCCCCTGCCTTCGAGAGCCCTGGCCCATGGGATTCCTCCCGGTAGCTCCTTGAAGAGGGAAAAGTTAGCCCTCCTGAGGTCCAAGATTTTGATCCTGCTTATCGCCCTGCTTCCTCCACAAAGGAATAATCACTCTGGCCCCAATTCAGCAAAGCACTGAAGTGAAGCATATGTCTATTGGGGTCGTTATCTGCAGAGCGATTGGTAACAATACAATTACACACAGGAAAACTGTTTTTCTTTGATGGAGTCACTATGCTGTTTTTTTCTGCCTTATCCTTTAATGAACAGTATGGAAGAAAAATTATCTACAATGTATAACCCTAATACTGTTTTAACTCCAATTAATATATGCAGTTAAATTTCCAAATAATTCACTTATTCTGAGAAATAATAAAGTTTCTTGTGTTTTTAAAGGCTGTTTCTTAAAGACTGCTGAATATAATACACTTAGAAACCACAGCATTGGTTCAGACCAGAGGTTGTCTTTTCACAGCTAGGCTGCTCCAGCACTGCAGAAGAATGAACCCATGATAGTGCCCCAACACTAAGTCCATGTGAACACTGGTTTTCACCAAACTGCTCCAGTTATGCTGACATTGGCTTGCAGACAGACACTGAGATTACAAATCTTTACACCCCACCCTGACAGGGCCCACCACAACTCTGTTTGTCTGCTCCGTCTGGTACCACATCATTCCTCAATGTATCTAAAGATGAGACTACCTAATTCACAATATTATCCACCTGTTCTTCATAGCAAAAGAAAGAGGGAGAGGGACAAGAAAAGCTCTACCAGGGCCTGAATCCGCTGAAGACTATTTTCTGTGAGTACCTGGCATATCACATAGCACAAGGTGATCTAACTGCTGCCCAAGGGACTCAGACTCCTCTGTTTCTACAAAGAAAGATGGCCCTTTTGGCTTGATTTCTAAGCCAGCACACATCATAACTTGACAATAACCTTCATCTCACTGGCATGTGGCTGAGGGCTTTAATATTTTATTTTCTGGAAGGAGGTCATAAGCCCAGTGTAACCTTAAGAGATTTCACAGGATCCAGGAGCCCAGAACAAACTGTTGGTAATATTTGTTAATATATTATTAATGTTGCTAATATATGCATGTGTGTGTTTGTATCATAATTTTTGGAAATTTTGCATATAAAGCTTTTTTCCCCAGACACAAATTCAGCAGATGATATGTAGTCCAGCTGCACATTTTATCCTCAGAGAAAACAAAACTATATTAGCATTGCCACAACAATTTTTCTCTCTGATGTATAAACCTTCATAACAAGATCCCCACGAAGAGCATTACCAAGACTCAGCAACCATCAGGTGTCCAGAAGGTATGTAAAAGAGTAGACACAAGTCTCTGTCTCCTTAGAAAAAGGGCATTTACCAAAGAGTCAGGTGCTTGGAAGATCACCCCAAGATGTCCATAGCTGTTCAGTATTTCACAGAATTTCACACCTAAAGATACCAGTGAAAATGAAGGCAGATACTGATGGGCTGAATCTTCAACAGGTACGATGTGTGGTTTCCTCCTAAGGCAAACCCATTCCCACAAAGCTAGTTTCTACCTGTGTGGTTTTGTTTTCTTGTATAACAAATTCATGGTGCGTTCAGAAATATCACGTCTGTCTCTGCTGGCCTCGGCAGCCTAGTATGTCTAAGCGTACACTGGACACAGCTACTTATAGGAGCTGGCAAGAGAGTCTGTGGCTTAGGTTACATGTACGTGTTTGGGATTGGCATCAATTTGTATTGTGCCTTGCTGCTAGACAGATTTGGCTTGTCTGGCCAACTTGGTCTTGGCACTCAGCCTCCAATACCAGAAAAGAAACCTCCCAGTTAGGACACCATAAGGTTTGAGAAAGTCTAAGAAGTGATGGGAAGAAAGGGAAGAATATGTTTATCTTCATGGGCCTTACCCAATTTCTCATTGAGGAACGGACATCTTCTAAGGAGCCAGACTTGATAAGTACTCCTTACTAATGAGAGATTGATATGGGATTTCTGTGTAGCATGGAGATCCCTTCCTCTTAGGGAGGAATTTTCTTGCTAGTGTAATAACACAGAGACACCAACAAATGAGAGAGCATTGTGTGCTGCCTCTGCCACATAGCTTTTGAAGAGACATCCGGCACTGGAACATGCTCACAGCTGTGTTGCATTTCAGGTTGCTCCACCTGGTGAGGCACTGGGGTGTAAGTTTTCCTGGTGGCTTCAAAGGGTGCACTGAAAGTCTTTGCGACACCTGGGGCTTGTTAAAGTTTTCCTTCAGGTGCTCCAGATGGAGCACTTCAGTAGTACTTTGGCGTGTGCTCTGAGGCCAAGACTAGTGTGTCTACAACAGCAATTTACTTCAGGTCAGGAACACACTTCTGAAGCTAATCATCCAGTTAACCCCTCCAACTGCTTCTTGGATTGCATCATGGAGAGCTCTTGTATCACAGGAAATCAATACTTCTTGGATCAACATAAACCAAAGAGTATTCTTTGGCATTGCACCTAGCATGCATCAATTGATAATAGACTGCAATTTACTGGACAAAACCAGAGCTAGTTCAAAACCAACTTCATGAAATGTGTATAATGGGGTTATTGCAACCTCAACACTAACGGCTTAATAGATACACTCCCATCAAACCTTCCTAATGTAAATGTAGCTTGAGTAGACAGCTGGAAAACTGAATATCATGGTGCTGCTGGAGGCATTTTGTAATGGCCGATATTTCAGAAGACAGTGCAAGAAATCGTCATTTGAGCCTCCCCACATACAAGGAAAGGTTTCTTTATACCCTCATTAAAAATATCTATTTCAATTATCACACTTTGGTTTTGTGGTTGTTGTTACTACAGCAGGGTAGTACTTCAGTAACAACGCAGCCATACCATCGTGCTAGGCAAAGCACATGCACTGAATAGCAAGATTTAATCCTCTTAACTTATAGTCTGAGTGTAAAGCCTTTGTTGATCTATAACCCCAAGCATGAGAATTTGTTTCCATACTTTATAGGAGTGAAATTTGTGCTGTGTTATTGCGATGCATTGTTCAGAGACCTTTCAGAGTATACACTGCATGTTATGGCTTATTCATAATGCTCCTGCTTGAGTGATAACTTGCTTTAGTGCTAACATGACAAAGCATGCTCTATCTGTCTTGAGATCTTCACACCAGTGCTTAATGGCATGTCTCATTAAAAAAAAAAAAAATACAAGTGAATGTGATGCATGAATTCACACTCTCTGTGTTGTACCAAAGGCTGAAGGCCAAGAATCATCAAAGTAAATAGGTGTAAATTTATACAACACAATCTTCATGCTATGGTGTCTTTTTAAGATGATAAATAATTATGAAATGTTAGTTTAAAAGAAGAAAATCTCTGTCTTTCACAAGTTCCAAACCCACTGAGTTTTGCATAATTACTATTACAGATCTTGGAATCCAGGCTAACTTTCCTGATCTTTCAATTATGCCCAAGTGGGGAGTCTCATAAATTCTGAGCCTTTCTGAAATCTTTCTCTGTTCCAGTGATTGCTATCCGAAACCCACCTACTAAGTGATGATAGATCCAGGCTTCAAGTTCCTAGCAGCTACTTAGGTCTCTTGATTTCTATTACACATTTGTGTAGTTGACTCTGTCTTTTTGCTCATTAATCAGACAATAACTTAGGTGATCTCTATGTATGGTATCACTTAAAAAATTAGTGAAGGAGGATGACCTGAGAGATACTGAGGTCTTTTTCATGGAAACATCATGTGGGACCCAGGACAATACTTCTAAAATACACTGGCTGACTTCAGACAAGTCCCTTGACCATGTGACCTCCTTTATTAGATCTACCCTCTTTTATTCTCCCTTTTCCTTTTTTCTTTCCATGCATTATCACTTTCCTCACTGTCAGCAGTGCTTAGAATTTGCTGTTGACTGATTTATAATGTTCGCACCAAAGAAAGGTAATGCAAACTACCAAATGGTAGCTCTCCCCGTGTTTTAACCCTCACTGTTTTTTTATTCTCAAAGAAAATCTCAGGTGTAGCAGGCACCAGTTTTGTACCTCCCTCACAACAGAACCAGACAATTACCCAAGATTTTATGAAGGCCTGGCTTTGTGCTTCAGTCTTTTGGACTAACTGGGATTATTTCAAAGTGTTTGATTAGGTTTAAAATATAATTCTCTTCCTACTGGCAGGTACAACCCACGGGTAATTATCTGACATCTACAAAGAATCAAAACACTTCAGGGGGAAAAAAGTGAGCCATAACAAGGGCATCTGCATGTTTAGACTATCAGGTATCTGTTACTCCTCATATCAGGCTTTTTGGTGCATCTGATATTCTAGTTCCTCTGAAAACTTCTGTCCTTATCTCCTAAATCAATGCTGGGATCTTCTATCATAGGAACTGTGTTTTCTTAATATTACAATAAGCAAGGAAGCCAACTGAGGACACTAATAACAGAAAAGGGAGTTTCTAGTTCTTTTGAAGAGGAGTGTTATTCAGGAATGATGTCAACATGGAAATTATTAGTTTTATGCTCACGTCATTAGTTTCATAAAAATGTATATACTTTTTCCTTCTTAAACAAGTGACCAGTATTTACTGCTATGTCATAGCCCTGGATTCTTGGAGTTAGGGCACCCCTGTTTTTATAACCTAGCTGAACATCCTTCCCTCAGAGTCTGGGAAATAATGTGAATCTACCAATGAATATTTTGGATTTCAAAAGAAAAAAAAGAAAACTTGAAATGCAAAGTATGGTAATATAGGTGTAATGCTAATGCTCTTATTGAAGAATAAGTTATCTCTAACAAAGTAACAGTGAACTGAATGAGTCCTTATTATGGTAACATTTTAGTAAGTGTGAGTTAAGTCATTAGAACAAAGCCTAGAAAAAGCAAGAGAATATTTAGATATATGCATCTAAGTATCTATCTATTATTTAAAGTATAATGAGGAGACAGAAGAGAGAGACAATAGGAATGTCTTTTATTATTATGTTTTGCTTATGTTATTCCATGTTAAATATTTTTCAGTGACATTGTTGCAGTTTGTTCTGGGAACTTTTAGGCATGCTTGACCTATAATGTGCACACTATAAAATTAATTTAATGTTTTACTATATTTGCCTTTGAACACGGGTCCTCTTCATTTTTTACGGTTAAGTGAAATGTGGAATGTTAAATTCCAGAGTTAGCAGCCATTACTAGAGTTAGTACTCTAGTTAGTACTAGAGTTAGTACTCTAGTAGTTATTCATTTCTGTGCCACAGATTTTGTTTCAAAGACATCATTCCTGAGCTGCACTGTATCCATTTTTCTGGGTGTTGTTCTACAAACTAACCCCCAAATTTGAACAGTCAACCTTATTCTTGCTGATTTTTTAAGAGTACCACAATCTGTACAGTGACTTAACACATGGAAAACTAATTTTGAGAATTTTATAAACAAAGTATATATAGATATATACAAAATCTTATATTGTTCTTCTGAATATATGGACTTCCAATATTTTTCCCACAAAAAAAACTCTGAAACTGTTGTTTATGCTAGTCCTGTGCAACTGTCCTGGATTTTTACCTGTTACTGAAGATAGAAAAAAGATTTTATTGACAGCAGAAAAAAAAAAATCTAAATTTTGAGTGAGATCATCACACAAAACTTCAATCATTTAAGTCTGAACACTACCACAACCCCCTCCCCACCCCTGCCAGTGTCTCTTTGGAGACAACTAATTGTGTCAAATATTTAACAAAATAAATCATCTCAATTATTTCTAATAATTGCAACTAAACTGACCTCTGGTGAGTGGTTTTGCTTGTCTCAAGTTTGCTCTGCATGGAAACCAGAGTAAGAAGGTGAGCACCCAGATCTCTTTTACAATGGAGTCAGGGCACAGATGAGACATGCACAGGCTTTTTCTTGGATAACCTAATTTGGGTGGAAAATTAGATGTCTATCAAAGGTTGAAATGATTGTGCTCCTAGGCATTATCTATTTCTTTCTTTTGGCTATGATGAGCAAAGGATGACAAGCTCAGATTTGGACAGAAAACTCCGATGTGTAAGTTAAGTAAAAGAAGAGCACACTTATGGGTTTGTTTCCAGGGAAAAAAGTCAGACCATGGTTTAACTAAATTCGCTTTCCAAGGTGCGGAGAAGATTAAAGCAAGGAAAGCCCGCTGGGCTTTCAGTCCTGCCTTCTAAAATGCCACAGGATGAAGTGCAGTTTCAGTTTTGACCTTGAAAAGTGAGTATATTTTAAAGAATTCTTCTACTCCCGTTAGGTTTCAACGGAAGCCTTTTAATGCAACATTCTGCAGAGGGAAGACAGTGCTAGTCTCTCATATGTTGCAAAGGAAAATAGCTGCTGTCCTGCAGTAAATATTTTGTTCCTTAAGAGGTGTTTATATGTTTCTGATGTTACTGTTGGTTTAGCTGGTAAATATTTCCATTGCTCTTATCTTTTTTCTTTTGCTTCTTGTTTCTGATTCCTGAAGAAATGGCTTATTCTTAGGTATTCTAAAGCATTCAGCCCTCACTGAAGGAAGAAGTCTTCTACAGCTGGGATCTATTTATTTAAACAAAAACTTTTTTAAAAAATAAATTTATCAGTGTAGTTTTTGACATTCTGCACAGAGACATATTTGTTTTATAGATGGTCTCATTTACGTTGAACTTTTGAAATAGCAGCTCTTTTCCTGTAGCAAATAGATCTGAAGTCCTCGGTTGTTTCAAGACAGAGAAATGGCATCTTCTCTATTTCCTTCTTCTGCCCATGATCTTCTGTTTCTAGTAAGACATTTTTCAGAATGAAGAAAAGTGACTAATATTTTAAAACCGCTGTTTATCCTTCTGTCTATTCTCTGTAAAGCGACACTGTTTATCTTAGCTGTATTGTGTTTTCAAAGAAGAACAACAGCTAGACGTTTCAGAGATTGGTATCATGCTGATAAATTGCTACAGACTGAGAGAAAACTGCAGTACAGCCATCATTTCTGCTTCACTCTACAAGAAGTCTGCATAGAAACCACTCTGGCACTAGGACAAAATTCATGGCAAACACTAAGAAAGCTTAACATTTCCACCTCATTCAAGAGCATTTCTTTGGCCTCTGTTCTGCTGTCGTTTGCTCACAGCATAACACAAATTTCCATGCACTTTATATAAAACCCAAGTGAAACAGCTGTCTATTTTAGAAGTACTAGCGTCAGTATTCTGCCATCACGTTACTTGCATACACGTCAGGTTATATCAGACTGGAGTACGAAGTAGAGAGCTAATATGCGTCGTGTCAGATCTTTCGTAGAATTGGTTAAACATTTGAAAAAGACAAGTTTTGCTCCTATTAGTCTGGTCCTGCCAGGCTGCATCCATTTTAGTACGCTTCTGTTATTGCAAACCTGAGGACCAGTATCGTTGTATGCTAGTGTAAATTGCATTTTTTTCCCATTTACGTTACCCTGCTACATCAATATTAGATCAGCATCTACTTCACCTTGTATTCATTGTTATTTTAGATTTAGAATGATTGCTTCTTTAGTAGATGGTGTAGTTTAATCAGACAGAAACATAAAAATGGTTAATCTCTGCTGCCAGCTTGATAGACTACCTATGAAAATAACCTACTGCATCTTTCACTTCCTCAGCCTTTTTGCTTTCTTTTCTGATTTCTAAATTTTTCTGAGTTGAACTGTCTCGTAGTATATCAATGCACAGAATTTGGCGTAGGAGGATCATATACTCAGTTATCATCTCTATCCATTAGAAAAAATAAATGTCAATATAACTCTACTACTCAGGAAATCTGAAGAGCAGTTCTTTAATTAAAGTACCTTTACTTGCAAAGAGAGTTTTGTTGCACATTTCAGCATTTCAGGAAGCACCGATAAAGTTTTAAGCATAATCACAAGATCTTTTATAAAAAGATATTTATGTGCTTATCATGTTAATAAATCATGTTCTTTCTCTCAGAGTTTTACCAGTTCCTCTCTATAATACTAAATCCTTCAGTTTATTCACAATGATATATATCTACTTCACAATGAAACCCTCACATAGTCCAGGAACAGTCACACTGATTAAAAGAAAATGAGGCAATATCCTGGGAGAAATATCCTTTGGTGACCTTGTAACAAGTGTGTTTATGAAATGACATTGGAATTATAGGTATGACATAAATTGTACAAGCTCTATATGCCTTTATCCCAAAAGACATCCATAGGGCTAGGAGCCTATATGTGCTAGTGTACATAAAGGACTGGCTTTTGTTGTAATTACACAGCAATAAATCACAATCTGTCCAGATGAGAATGAGCTGAGTAGGGAGGATAAAGCCCATACGGGAGGAAGTCAGGAGACCTGGGCTACATTCTCAGCACTGTTTCTGTCTGACTGTGGCACATCATGTCACCTTCCTGATGCCCTTATTTCTCCACCAGTTGCTGGTGGCTTTGCCCTTGGTGATGGCAAACTCTGTGCAATGATGGCATCCTCCCATTGATTTAAGATCATTATGAGAATCTAGAAATTTAATGTAAAATAGGAAAAAAAGTACAAATAGTCACAGCAACAACTTAGGCAACAGAAATGCATTTTCTGCAGTTGGTTTTCTTCTTATATCCATTGGAGTGAGAAGCCAAGGCTCTAGGGCACAAGTATATAAATATTGTACAGGAAACTGTGTCATCATTCCCTCCTCCACAATAACAATGTGTAAGTCCAGGGCCAGTTCTTTGCCAGGCATTTGTCTGGGATTTTCCAGTAGCAGCATCTAGGACTAAGGCTTTTTCTTTGGCAGACTATTCTGATGAGCTTTGGCACTGCCCTCTTGCTGGTTTGGTTGGCTTCCATGCAACAGAAATAAGCTTAGAGTTAGGCAACAGCTGAAGATCTGGTTTGCTTTTATTTCTTTCTGACATTTTTTCTGTTTTGAACATAACATACAATGCTAAACTGAGGTTGGATTTATAACATGGGCCTTCCTTTGCAAGAAAAAAGTTGTACAGTAAAAAAAACACAGTTACTGTCTGCAATACAACTATGGTTTTTGTGAGTGATTTAAGAAGTTTGGAGTCTTTACTGCAAATAAACACACAAAACACTGATTACCAGTGATTCAGTTTGAATTTGTAGGATTATAGGATCACAGAATAATTCAGGTCAGAAGGGACATCAAGAGGCTCAGAGCAGGGTCTACTATGGTGTCAGACCAGGTTGCTCAGGGCTTTATGCAGGTGAATCTTGGGAAACCCAAAGGATAGAGCCTGCACAACCTTTCCTCTAAGTGCATCCAAGCCAAACCCCTTTTGTTTCAACTTGCACATCTTGTATCTCATCCTCTTGTCAAGCACCACAGTAAGCAACCCATGTTCTTGCTGACGTCCTCAGAGGCACAATCTGGCTGCTGTTGGGTCCCCCAAAACTGCCCCTTATCCAGGCTGAACAGGCTTAGCTCCTTCCTCCTCTCCTCACAAGTGCTCCAGAGAAGATGTGTAGCCTGGAGCTCCTGACCTGCAGTCTGCTGGAGGCCCTGGCTGCTGCCATGGCACAATGTTGGCTCCTGCGGTTTCCCCTGCCCAGACTCCCAGGGCATTTCTGCAGAGCTGCTCCCCAACCACAGGCAATCAACTTTGTACATGTATTTACACCATCTGTCTAAACCCAGAGAAACTCAGACATGGAGCTTCAAACTTCATCTACCTCATATGACTAGGTCAGGAATACAACACTCTTGGTTCTGTAGAGCTTCAAGCACCTTGCATTTTCGTATGCTTGTATTTTTGTAATGTCACTCATGACTCATTTTTGCAATATATTCTGTTTGAGCTCCCACCTTCTGCCTGTGGTCTGAGGCAAGGGTGTTTAAACTGGCTTAGCCTTATTCACACAGGCAAATAATCTTTAGTTTTCACATCTGATGGAGTCCAACTTTCTTGTTCCTAATCTTTGTTTTAACAGCTCTCAGGTACTGTTATGTGCTGTACTCATGCAGTTCTTCAGTGACAAATATTCTTATGACATTACCTGGGAGGAAACTGAGGCAAAAATCAGAAGCAGCATCACTGAGTGTAACCAGTGTGATAAGCAGGGACAACCAGGGGACTAAGGTCTGTGAATGTGATATTAAAAACAAACTGCATGATTGAAGCCAGCCACCTGCCCTCCATGATTCTTGGCTCAGGACTGGCTGGAGTCACGGGCACTCATTTAATCTGCCCACAGGCACAGCCTGGGAGCTGGCATGGGGCAGGGTCCATTGCCCATGGATGGCTTGAATACATCGCTTTGCTTTGGACGGTAAGGAATTTTGAGTAGGAGGGATGAGGTCAGCAGGTGACATTGTCTCAGGGCAAAAGAAAGGTCCAGGAGTTGTTCAGACTGCTAAAACAATCTGGTCAGAGCTCATACTCAGGCTGTGACTTTGATTTCAATTTTTTTAAAGATGTATCAATTTACAGATGGTGAAGTTATTCTTTACCTGTCGGGGTGCTCTGTGGATGCATCCATCTAATCCTGGTTGTGGAGTCAGGGAGCTTGTTATCCTCCTTCTTTTTCATAATCTCCTCCTATGCGATGAGGTTTGTAATGCACTGAAAGGCAAATCTGAAGCATATCATGGTGAAGTCTTAGGCCTGAAATGACCACAGAGGGGTTTACGGAGTTTTGCTCCCACTTAGCCCACAGCTTGGGGCTTCTCAGCATGGAGAGGGAAAACTTTTAGTTATTCCTTGCCTCAGTTCAACCCCTATCACTCACAGCTCACTCATGGACGTGGCATTGTGCTAATACTTCTATTTATTTAAATCTCATCTCCCTTCTTACAGAAGAAGAAATTAAGCCACAGAAGAAAGGCCTTGCCTATGGTATAGCAGCAAGTCTATAAAACCTCATGGAATTCCCAGCTGAGTACACCTACGCCAAAGAGAGAGAGATTTGTTTTGGTTTGGTTTTTTTTTTTCCCCTCCTTCTTCTTTTTAATGTTTATTCACAACAGCAAGAAAATCTTCTGAAACCTTTTTTAAAACTGACAGACAATAAAAATACTTGCTGCATAACAGCAGCAAGATTGCATTTGTAAAATACATCTAATAAAACTGAGATCTGCTGAGGTTTAAAAATGAGCAGGTCAAAGAATTTGACCCAACACTGATGAATTCTGCTTAAAGTGTTTGTAGTTCAAAAGACTTCAAGCCAGACTGTTTAACTATCAATTTTCTGCATATGTGGACATCTGTATTTTCTGTGCATACACAGAAAATGTGTATGTGTATGGGCACATGGAAGTAGATACACATATACACATTCATATTCTTTGCATATGTAAGTGGCAAATGCAAGACAGGAATTATTTTGAAAAATTCATATTTTAGTATGGAAAATTTACCAAAGAAATCTCATTTAAAATTACGTAATTCATCTGCCCACAACTTCAGGAGACTGGTGTCAGGACAATTTTCTTCAGTTGATAATCCTTTAACCTTTAAATTCTTTTTTTTACTTCAGGCTGTCATGTCTTCTAGAAGTGAATGAATTTAACTACTAATACAAGATCATTTTAAACCCTTTGAGGAAAAAAAAAGAAAGGAAACAACAGCCCCTCACTTTGACCTATGCTGTATGTAATTTTCCAGTTAGAAAGGTGCTCTAGGCCACACAACAAAATCTGAAGGCTCCTTAACAAATGGTAATAATGCATATTCGTCTTGAAATGAAGGATGCACTTTTCTTGCTGCTCAAAACTGAATCTCTCTCAAGTCTCTTAGCCAGCAGTTACAAATCTTGTTAGCTGTTACAATAGCCAAAGGAAAATCAGCTCTCCTGATCAAAATCCCCACAGCCCTTTGATAGGAATTTATCAATACTACATACCAGGTTCAGGCAAGTAAGTTCTCAAAACAGATTTTTTCATGTGTTAGTATTGAATACGGATGTTTCAAACATTTTCCATCTGGGACAATTCTTTGAGAGCCAATAGCGAAAACTGGGTTTGGCTTTACACCTCAAATATGTGTACAGACGTGGTTCGTAGAATATGACAGCTGATACTGAGTTTGTGGTCAGGTGGTGATTTGGGACCAGATTGTTCACTATTCAGCTGCTTTGTGATGCTTTCAGCATACCTGCATTGCTGTGGGATCTGAAGTTTATGCTCTAGATAATGGTTATGCTTTCTTCCCCTCACTTTTGACGAAGAAACTAGTGCACACTACAGTCAGTATGCATTCTTGGAGTGCAGCTGTTATGTGCACCTGTACAATGAGCTCATCTGGTATTCACCCTAGTTTTCATGTTATAAATCAGGAAATAATATGTATGGGAAAAATGTAAGGTCTGATTGTGCAATTGCTGACCAGTTAGCAGGCACTCAGTCTACCTGCATGGAAGCACCACTGCAATATAGGAGCGCCACTTAAATTTCTGACCTTAGGAATATGTATAAATGGGTTCAACATCCGTTGGACTTATGAAAAATAACCATATACGTAGTTGTTTCTGGTAACATGAAATGCATCCCTGAGTGCTTTACAGCAGAGGTTCTGAACCTCAATATTTCCGTTCCAGCAACCACTTCTCATTTACCAATACAAAAAGACTGAAATACCCTCCCCTTTGGATGCATAAGCCTTTCCTTTTCAGAGCCAAATGCAGAAATATAGTGAACAGTATCTTCTTTCTTCCAGTAAAGGGGAAAAATAAAAAGTCAAAAAAACATAACCCCCAAAAATATGAGTAGAAACATTTGGTGAGAGTTAAGCTCCTTTGACCAACAGACAAATCCTATCTGATTGTATTTGAAGGGTCAACATCAGGTGCACAACTTTCTTTTGAAGAAACTAAATTCTTTCAAACTTCATAAAAAAAATTAAAAGAAAAATGGCCTTCGGAAAGTAATAACTCTTGTCAGAAAATCATGAATTGTAAAAAGGGAAAAAACAAGGGTACAGTGCTGTCAATGGCAAATCTCATTCAGCAGAATAATCAAGCTATTAAATTTTATTTTACACTGATTTGAAATTTAATAAAAAATTTGGTATTAGGTGGTCACTTCTGCAGATGTGTGAACCCATTATCTACGATCTTCACTGAACATTTTTCCTCCCAGAAAGCTGTGAAATGCATGTGTCATGGAAACAGTGAGCCTTGGAGACTAGGCTAAATCTAGTCTGAAGAAGTGTCCCCAGCCTCATACAACAGAGACTTGTGCATCAACAGCTTTAATATACTTCTCTGCTCCTATTACACTGAATTATTTGCTAATACGAATATATACAATTAGATTCAGGCAAAACCAATATTTTTCCTCCATGTTTTTTGGACAATCATGTCTGTCTAGTCTGAAATTCTTTCTTCAGTCAGGACAATTTTGGCTGGTGACACCTGCACTGTAGTTTGTTGCCCCTTGGTAATCCATGGAGAACTGCTAATGATTCACACAGAGCCTGGCTGTGTTCTTATAGCTCTCCCTCCTTTTTTCGAGGTGTCTCTACAAGGTTCAATAGCACATA
The DNA here is from genome assembly GCF_030867145.1 of Opisthocomus hoazin. Lineage (NCBI taxonomy): Eukaryota > Metazoa > Chordata > Aves > Opisthocomiformes > Opisthocomidae > Opisthocomus > Opisthocomus hoazin. The sequence continues at coordinate 120,258,259 of NC_134415.1, forward strand.
ATTTTTTTTTCCTACACTCTGGTATTTTTTCCATGTAGAAGTTAGAAATAATGTTGCTACAGAATGTGGATTTGTATATGAATTTGCTTCTAAGAGGTCCTCAGAAAAAACAGGCTGTCGAAAGGAAAGTAAATGAAGAAATGGTGTCAGCTGAAGAGCAGTGCTAGAAAAAAAGTCCTAACTTGAAGTGTCAGTGCAGACAACACAGTTGGAAATGAAAGTGGAAGCAGGGCAGACTGGTAATGTAGAGTGAGAATATAAGGAAATGAAGTGATGTGAGATTTTTGGCAGAGGCTAAATTGTGAAGGGCTGTGAAGCTGAGTTCCTAGAGCCGACTTTTTCATGAATGGCTTTTAATTTCAGGTATCTGAGCTGAAAAAAAACCCCAAACCACCAAAAGCCCAACTTGGAAGGAGTCCCAGTTGTTCAGAAAGTGTGGAGGATCAGCCCCTCTTTAAATTTGGAACTCGTTGTATAATAAAGGAGAAAACTCAAATTATCTTGTCCTCTAAGTATTACTGGATGAATACTGCCTCTTCAAGCTATTTGACTGTTTCTTAATTGGCATTGAAAGGTCTGGAAATTTTAGATCACTGAATAATATCATCATTTAGGCCCTGGGATTTATTGTCTTCAAATTGTATTCCTTTACTACAGAAATAAGAAAACTTTATAAGCTTAAAAGAGTGTAACATTTGCTTTGTGGTTCACATGTTTGACAGTGAGTCTTATCATTAGATAAGAGTTAAGAGTAGCTACCATCCCACATTCTCCAAACACAGCCAGATGGTTTGAGAACTAAGTAGTGAAAAAGCTCAGTCTTCAATCAAATAAAACAGTTTGCATCTTTATTGTACCATTTGTTTAGAACGTTGACATGGGATGCCTAACATCCTTAAATATCTGTATTTAGGCAGCTGCTTAATTAAATTCTCAAGGCTGCATTTTGATGGGGGTAATTCATTTTAGACGAACAACAAAACAGAAGACCTTTCTTGCCCTCCTTTCCTCTTAGCAGATAGTACTCCACTATCAGTTGCTTCTGGCTGACCACAAATAACAGTGACATCTTGAAATGAGTCACTGATCTCCACAACCCCTCCATCCCCTACCAAATGTGTCTCAAAATCTGACGGAAATTAATGTAGGTGCTTTATAATAGCTTTTAAAGAAAAAATGCATTTCTGGGTCCTTTGAATGACCCTTAAGTGTCAGAATTGGTTCAGGAGAATACCCTTTTTTAGCAGTGGTAAGAGTTTTGCTGGACAGATTTTATCTGTTTATTTTTTACATAATAAAAAAAAATATTATTACTTTACAAAAGGCTATTTGTTCTAAAAATTTAGAACAATCTGAAACTAACAGTTTGAATTTCTTTTACCTAGTTGTAATTCATCTTACTTCCTTTGTATATCTAAATGGCCACTCTCATTTTTCAAGGGTGTGCTGATTAAAATTGTCGATTGGAAAAAAAGGCATGTGCTGTGCATATTGTATGATGGCTACAGGTAACACAGCAGCAAGATGCTCTGACCCAAACCTTAACTGTGGTTCAGTTCAGAAAAGACTTTTTCTCAGCCAGAGATGTTCTTGTGCTCCTCACTCAGATATTCCTTGTTTCTTTAAATGCTCATTTCCATGAAAGATCTAAAATAAGCATCAGTATGTCTGTTTTTACCTCCCAGCCTAACAGTTCTGGAAGTGCCATTCTATCCTATTTCTAGTCGGGCAAAGAAATGATAAGGGAGAGGAAACTGATATAAGTTATCAGCTTATTTATTATTCATTATATACATGTGTCCATCTAGTTAATATCCATGTTTACCAAATAAGTAAGGGGTACTATCAAGTCAAAAATAGCTCTAGTGTAAATAAGGCAGTTTAACAAACTTCAGGGAAGAAGTCATAAGAAATAAATATGTCCTCATTTTTTTATCATTTAAGCTACGTAGAGATGGGATTGCCTTTCATTTAAATTTCATACAGCTTAAAGTACATTGTCAAATAATGGTAATTATGATGACGATGTTGAGATAGAATTGTTAATCATGAGAGTGATCACAAACCTTTAAAGTTGATTTACGTTTTCAAATAGTAGTGTTCTACCCTGTAAAATGTTCACCAAGATTATTCTTCATTTCCCATTGTGATACTTCCTGTCGTCACATCCTAGACAAAATTAGCTCCTACTGAGTGCAGTGGCTTATCCAAGGAGCAACTAATCTTATCTGAAATTCACAAATACCTCAAATGGTAGCTTGTGGCTTTGATTACTAGGAGAGTAGACCTAATCAGATTCCTTTCCTTAAAACAGTGGTTCATTCAGATACTTCACTCCGAGAGATCAAAGCTGTCTCTATCTGCAGGGAAGCTCATTAGAAGAAGGTTGTCAGGGTTATAATCACGCAACAGTTTTACTTCTGGGTTATAACGCTTTTCCTTTCTTATCAGTCTGTGAGGCCCAAAGTGAGAGGAACAAAGTAGGTATCACTGACATACAATGCTTTCAATACTTCCAGAAATCACTGTGGTTTACTGTCTATTTTATACAGTTCTTCATTCTGAAAACATTTTGCAAATGTATCTCAACTATACAAGCAGTTTGGAGGAGGTTTTATCTGGCTTCTAACATTTTAAAGTCAGCAACTAGGTAAACAAGTTACTTTCAAATTAAAAAGTCATCAACTGGACAGAGTCATATATTTCATGAACAAGCTGCTTGCACAAATTCATCTTAAGGACTATGTCATTTACTAATGTCTTCATCATTGTTTCCATGTTTATTTTACAGTAGAAAAGTATATTAAAATATATTCCTATTGTGGACTACAAAGGCAGCCTGTATCGTGGTTAGACTGTATGTCTTGCAGCTAGGAACTAGTTAACTTTAATTCTGATATTGTCACTGAAATGTTTGGTAATTTCAATAACATTGCATTTATTAGCAAATGTTAGGTCCTGATTCAGGTGTCATCTTCTGTCTCCCACAGCATTAAATGCTCAGGGTGCTCGACTCTGGAGTTTGTGATGTAACAGCAAATTCTTTCTAATCACTCTGTAAACGCTAAGTTAACCAGTGATTAGTAGCTGCTAAATCCCTGTGACTCTCTCTCTCTTTAAATTGTGAGCATACCCTGAACTGCTGCTAAACGTATTCCTTAGACATAAAACATTGTGGTCTAAGGTTGGTTCTGGATCCACCTGCATCTAGGCTCCTGTCTAAGAAAGAGTTTAGAGAGAAAGGGGGTCCAGTCCAAACCTGGTGACTCAATGGCAGGTTGTCCTTTATCCCTTACACTTTTCTTCCACCCTGTATAAATCATTTTCCACTCAAAACTTCCTTCTATTTTGTGTTCCATTCTTTTGATAAATAATAGAGTGAACCTTGCCAACAAACTTTGTAAGATCATATTTTCTAAGTTTTCAATAAAATCTTTGCTTGCAAAACCTTTGAGTGATCATTTAAGCCACCTAATCACTCATTCGGGACCACATTTAATAAAGATACTTCAGCAATGATACCTGGTGACTACTAGATAATTAATGATTGAACAGAATACTTGACAGGTACAACAATCTGTATGACTTCAAACCTGCAAAAACATCCTTCTCTCTACTGTATTCAGAGTCCCAGTAAATGCAGGTGCAGCACTCATCCAGGTAGTCAAAACATAAGTTCAAGAATTAAGTTATAAATAATACAAGCCGTGGTGACATGAAATACAAACATGTTTTTTAGGCTCTTCTAATGAGCAGTTATTGAAAAGTAACCACTTTCCTGTAACTAGGAATGACCTTTGGCCAAATTTTCGCTCTGAATCCAAAACATCAAAATGTAATAATGTGTCTTATACCTGTACGAAGTACATGAAAAAAAAATTATTAGGATCTGCCTACACTGAGTAATTGATTGTGAAACAATGGGACTCGAACAGTCACTGGATGAACTACTCATGGAGCCGAGAACCAAATGATCACATCTGTATGTGCAAGCCAAACAAATAGAGAGCAATGTCATCCCAACACAGTTACAGAAGTTCGAAGAACTGAGCCAGTACCTACAGCACACTGTGCTATGTATCTATAGCCTTCCTGTATAGGGGTCTAAGTTTTCCAGTTCACTTAGAGCTGGCTCAGGGATATTTAATGTAGTGTCTTGCACAGGAGTGTTGTTACAGGTTCCTCCTCATTCCAGCATTCCGTATTGCACTGGCTTTTCCACCTTGCCTTTGTGTAAGCTCCACTGTTTCCTCCTTCATGGGTTTTATGAGCTGATCCATATAAAATACTGTCGTTGCCTCTCATGCTTGCCTCTGGGGTCCTTCTGGTGTTTCTTCCTCTGCTGCTGCCCCTTCAAATTCCCCCTCCCAGGGCTCTGCTACTGCCAAACAGCAACAGCACCTCTTGCTCACCAGCATTTCAGCTGCCTGACAGAGAGAAGTCAGTAGGCTGTAGAGCTTGATTCTGCATCACAGTTAACTGAAATCATGCTTCAGCTTTAAAAAAAAACCAACAAAAAACCCCACAGGACAAAACTGGAAAAAAAAATAAAGACACAGTAAAGAGAAATTTAGGGACTTGAAAGGCACATTGAAAGCTGCCTTACAGATAGGAAAAAATTGTTTTTAAAGAACAAACTTTGCCTCTTCCCCCAAGTAAGATCTTTGATCTCCTCTATGATTTCGGAGGTTGAAATTAGTACGTAGTTAACAGTGATCTGAACATCGGAGAAGCCAAACAGTGCACAAAACCAGCTGGAACCAGTTAAAGCTGTGGGTGCTCAGAATCACTCAGGCATATATGTAGTCCATCCTAGTACCTTGTTTTAGAGTTGAATATGAAGTTACTAAGCTATATTTACTAAGTCCTCTGGCTCCCTACACCATATTAAGCAACTCTAAAGTATTTCGTGTCTAATCTGAATAAAATAAATAAGAAATAATTTTAAATAATTTTACTCTGAGGAACGGGAACTTCCTGAACTGAGCAAAGAATAGTGAAGAGGACTGTTCTTCACCTAGCTGTGCTGAAAAGCCCCTGAAGAGGTTGTGTTTTCTGTATGCAATGTCTACGTCTAATTAACCTGGTTTGCTCAGAGGATCAGAATGGTGGAAGAAAATGATCCTGATGCCCTTTCCAAAACCACATTTTCCCATAGCATACAGAAGGCAATGATTCTATGCATTTGAAAATACAGTAAAACATTGGCTTATACATTTACATACAAATAAATTGAAAAGGGAGTATGTCCTGAAAATTTAGTTCAGTTTAAAGGTATGCATGCTAGGATCAAGAACCACCTTGAAGTACAAATGACATAAGGAAGGAATAATGCTATTTTAGCAAATTCCAGATGGTGAAGTTTATTGTACTGGTCAGAGATATTATCTAAGCTGAATTTCTCAAAAGTGCCCAGCACTGAACACGTGTCCATATTCCTATGCAAAGCAATAGAGAATATTTGGCCAACTGGACTGTGTGATTGGCAGAACGTTCAGACGTTTCATTTTGGAAAAAAAATGTCACTTTGTGGAATGGAACTTCCAGTAGACTATTCCACTGTCACTGTTGAAGGGGAAAGATTCTTTAATTTTTCCTTTATTTAAAAGTAGAATACAATACTATTAAAACATGAGCATGTGAATATAGGTATCTGGTGTCTAAAATATTGTCTTGTCAGATTATAGGAAAAAAACCTGGCTGAATTATTTCTATTGGTCTGTAGATTTATCCAGCTTTTTCCAATGACATCATTATAGTATTTACAAGAATTAATTTTATATCAACAGGTGCTGATTAATACTTTAAGTATTCTTATTGTTTTACCACCTGTAGATTAAAAAGTACTTTTACAAAAGCTGCCAAGAAAAATTGCTTTCATTTTGTACGAGGTGACTTTGAAGCACTGGGTTTAATTAATTTAGCTGGTCACCAATATGAGTCTGCATAAAATTTTGAGATAAAATAAAATTAGGCTTTTCCAATTGTGTCAATAACATAAAGTATAATAATGTTTCAAAAAAAACACTGTTCTTAGGTTGTGATGTGAAAAGGAAGCAGGAATAGGTACCTCTTCCCTCCGTTTTGTACTGGATGTTGCAAAAAATTATAGGAACAGAGGAAGAAAGAGCCTGTAGGTACTAATTTTCTTTTTCAGTAGGGAGTAACCCAGAATGCGTCAGTTATCCAGAGCTAGTGGTCCTCCATGGTCCTTTCTTATTTGTGTGAGACTGCTGTCACTTGCCTAGAGAATTTTTCTTGATTGGTGAATAACCTTAATAAGCTGTTTGAGTTAAGCAATCAGTTACCAAAATGAAGGAGGGCTTCTCCAAGCAGAGCAGCAGGCCTGAAATCTTTTGTAAAATTACAAGACTAGTTCCAGTTCTAAACAAAACCCTGTCTTTTTCCAGGAGATTGATAAGAGCTGACAAGGTAATTTTTACTAAATGACAACCTGGGGCATTTTTGTTGAAAGTCTGTAATATTTTACATCTTCCAGATTAAAGCAAATCAGAACAACAACCAAAACCAGTTTACTTCCTGGGAAAAGTAAATACTCAGTTACCCTAGTCCTGGTCTTCCCTTGGTAAGACACAAGAAGGAGAAGAGAGAATAAATGGATGTGTATGCTTCTCTTCTGGAAAGGTTGCAATCCAGCTAGTGAGACACCCACCTTGGATCTCAGCTGGATATTGTTTTTTCTCCAACTATTCTGTCCTGAGTGAGGATTTCTTGAGCTACAGTCAGGGGGGCGGGGAATGTATGAGCTGTTTTAGGGGCAGCTCTTGGACAAGCAGCAACATATCTCCTACTGAAGTCATCCAGAACAGGAGCACAACTGTAAAACTCATGCAAGAAACCTCTTTTCAGCTTATGTCTGGTGCAAAGATGGAGTGCTTTTGGATTTAAGCAGACAGACATGTTTCTTTAGTTAATAAGTCAGTTAAAAACAAAGCAGTGTGTTACGTCAGTAGGTTTTACTCATAAAAATCTTGACCTTTTTAAATATAGGCCCAGGCTGATCATTTTTAGCTGAACTTTTAATTTCTCCAAAGTCTGCCAAATTTTTGAATGAACTTGGATACATGAGTGATGATTAACCTGTACATCTATTCCCAAATTTATCCTCAGATTAATTTCACCCTTTTCTTCACAGGCAGTGTTGACAACTGCTGTGATCTCCATTTTCTTCTAACGGCGTAGACATTCAGTGAGATAAGATAAGATGTTCCTCCCATTTCCCTATTAAAATTTCTCGTAATTAGCTTTCTAGAATGAACAAACACAGACCTTAAAGAGACCTCCGTGCAGATCTACAGCTTCTCTGGTCTGTTTTAGGTTCTTTACCACTGACCCATCAAATTCCCCTGTGGCTTTATTGGATGCATACCATCTGTATGTGTCCTTCAGGCAACAGCTTCTGGAATGGAAGAAAACATTTTTCTGATTCGCTGAAGGTCTCCATTCCAAACCTTTTTGCCCTATATGTCATCTTCAGAACTGGTTTGGTTCCTTCTATTGACACTGCTTCATTTTCTTCAGATTTTGTCTCTGGGGCATGTGCAGGAGTTGTGTTTATGAACCCAGTGAGGTGTTCCAAGGAAGCGCGACTTAACACATTAACACATCTTGCTGTACATTTGAAGACATAGCATGACGTACTGTCAGTGGCAAAGGAGAATGGTTCATCACTCAGCATGACACAATGTTCTTCACTTATGTGAAGTGGGAAACACTTCATTCTTCGCAAACAGACTAGCTGTGTATGGAAATCTCCTTACCTCTGAAATGAAGCTTTTTGAATTGTGATGAAGATATGGAAAGAAGGGAAAGTAAGTCTTTCTCTCCATGTTATTTCAGCTATATGTCATTTTTTATTTCTTTTTACTGCACTGAAATACTTGATTCATTTACCTCCCAATGATACAGCTTGTATGAATATTTTTATAACTTGTTTTCAACACTACAAGTCTGAAAATATCCCATTAGAGATATCACATGACTAAAAGCTGAATTAAAGGATGACAGGAATCTGGCAGTAGTAGAATATATATCATTGTTTTAATTTTAAAGTGTGTAGAATTACCTTATTGTTCCAAATATTCACTTGCTTTACCTAGCACTTATTTTAGGCAGCATAACAAATATATAACATTCCACATAGACTCATATTATAACCTCCTGATAAATTGGGACCCATAGAAATGCATACATATCCTTAATTTTCCTTTCCAAGTTAGAAAAGAACTCTGTTCAATTAAAAAAGAAAGAAAGAAATAAAAGCCCAATTTGAGGTACAACATACTTGGATGTTTTTCATGAGTTATTTTTTAACTGGAATTGTATAAAGCAGATTGCTTCTTGAAGGATTGTGGTATAATAATATTTAATTTTTATAGTGATCAGAAAGATGAGGTCAAAGAAAATAAATATTATTTTACAAAGGGGAAACAGGTGCAAACAGAAGTGATTTGCAAATATCCCTTTGCAAACTAGAGGCAAAGACAGAAAGAAAACCCAGTGGTTTTGAGCTTGCAGTGCAATATTCTACTTATTAAACTATACTGCTCATAATAAAAGGAAATTATTAACTCACTGAAGATCTTTCACTTATCTAATTTTTTTTCGGTTGATTTCAATGACCATTATGGTCAATCTTTAGTTATTGACTTCTGCTAGTAGCAATCTTATAAGATGGAAGTTGGAACAAAGAAGACCCATTTCTACGATTTGTGGATGGAGAACACATTCTATTTCCCAAAAAAGAAGAGCACAGATACAGGCATAAAAATGCCTGCTCCTTTCCTGAAGAAGTATTAGATGTGTTCAGGACTCTGCCAATGGTGAATACATGAGACATGCTTGGTGGAAGCAAAATGAGAGTCAGGATAGACAGTTGCACACTGTCAATATTTTAGGCTTGAAGAAATTCCCCTATATAGGATAATAACTTTAATACACTGCATCAAGATGGGAGCAACAAAGTTGGTGAAAGGACTGGAAGGAACATCCTATGAGGAGTGGCCTGGGACTTTAAGTTTGTCTAGTTTGGAGAAGAGAATGCTGAGGGGTGACCTCGTTGCTCTCTACGGCTTCCTGAGGAGGGGACTTGGAGAGGGAAGTGCCAATCTCTTCCCCCCCGGTATCCAGTGATAGGATGCATGGGAATGGTTCAAAGCTGCACCAGGGGAGGTTTAGACTGAACATTAGAAAGCATTTCTTTACCTAGAGGGTGATCAAACACTGGAGCAGCCTTCCTAGAGAGGTGCGATGCCCCAAGCCTGTCCATGCTTAAGAGCCATTTGAACAATGCCCTTAACAGCAAGCTTTAATTTTTGGTCAGCCCTGAAGTGGTCAAGTAGTTGGACTAGATGATTGTTGTAGTCCCTTCCAACAGAAATTTATGTTCTATTCTATTCTAATTACCTTTTCTTCTGTGATGAAATTTTCAGTGGGACAGTATGGGAGTGAAGTGTGTCCTTACTAAGAAGTTGTACTGCTGTTAAGAGATTACTGATTGAGTAGAGACTACTGATTGATATTACATAGAGTGGCTATGTCACACTTTCATGTTTGCAGCAGTTCAGCTTTCCTTCAGGTAGAGCTTTCTGGTCACAGCTCATGTTGTTGGCCTTTCCCTAAGGATTGTCCTGACAAAAGAGGCAAAGGCATACAGGTATGTCTGGAAATAGACTCTCAAAGTTTTAGGTAATATTTCAGAGTTACTGAGCAATCTTCAGAGATCTATCTCAAAATCGATCTGTGCTGATTTTGCAGAAATTTAGTGTCACATCCTCCTTCATCCACCCCTCAGAAGACATCTTGACAGAGGGACTAGGTACCTTATCAATATTCTTCAGGTATCTTTCCTTAAAGACCCTCTCTTAATCCATGAAATGACCTCAGGGACAGAGAAGGAGGTTGTATGCTGTCTGTATGCGTGAAAGGTGGAAGAAGTATTTAAGCAAAAATTTTGAGGCCAAGTATCTGAACTCGCTACCTGCTTTTAACTACCACAGATGGAGAGGACAAAATCTCTCTTTTCTCACTTCTTTTATGGATCTGTCATCTATTGTTGTTGAAAACACATAAAGAATTTTGTATTATGATGTAATTTATGTAACTTGTCCAAAACAATATTAGATTTATTCCACTTGCTATATGAAAGATATCATTAGAATGCAGTCCATTTGGCAAAACTTGTCTCATAGTTCCGGGCAAGGATTCAATCACCTGTTGCTAAGATACTTAAAAAATATTGTCTGTTTTTAAATGTTCCCTTTTAATTGAATAAACTGCTAGTTTGAAATATTGCTGCTGAGGTTAAAAAGGTTTAGAAAATCGTATAACTTTTTTACTAGAAAGCAAGTTTTAGAATGGCAACAGCTGCAGATTTTATTTATTCTATTCTTTAGTTAGATATTAGAAGTCATATTGAAATAATAACTGCTTGAATATTTGGAAACTGAGTTATTAGAACATTGTCACAGACCAACTTAAAATTTTGATTACCTCTACATTTGATCTGCAATATCTACGTCAGCTCTATAACAATAATTTCCAGGAAATAAAACCACTTTTAGAAGTTCTGAAAATGCACAGGAATGTTACACTGACACTGGCAGATGTTACCTCCATGTAATGAGGCTGAAAGCATAGAGGCGCATAATTCCTGTCATTGTACATTTTGGGTTATGTACCATAGTAATCAAAGAAATTAAATTATTGTTATTATTATTACTATTATTATAACTAATATCTCCATCTTTTGTCAGAGGGATATTCCCAGGAACTGGAATTACGCTGACCTAATTGCTAAAGTATGAATCTGTTGTATGTGAAAATCAGACAACACAGAACAGTAGAGTTCACCTACTGAGTGGATTAATTTTTGTCTCATTGCAGTAGAATTTACAGGCAAAAGGAGAGTTCTGCTTGCCTAATAAAATTGTATTTAGTACATTAGCACTTCTCAGGCCTGACACTCACAGGTAAATACTGAACAGGATTTTGGAGTCTGAAAAGAAAAAAAGATCTGTCCTTTGAATTTATCTCTTGTAGTCTGTAAAGAGGATGGAGTGTTTTATACCACCACTCTGACTACTCAGCTGAAGACCTGAGTGATACCCAGCAATTTAAGTATCTAATTTTTATATTTCACTGAAGAATTTTGCCACAGAAGAGTTTTGTTGCAAGCAGGAGATAATAAATCCATGCTTTTGGACAGGGGAAAAGAAGGCAAATTATATTCCAAATACATGACAGGTCAGAGACCAAGAAAAAAATATTGCATGTATCAGGACTTGTTGTTGCTATCAAGATTTAATTTAACCCTCTATAGGGAAAAAATCTGGTGTAAAATTTGGATCTGAATCTATACTAAGCTATTTCTCAAAGCTAATGCTTTAAAAACATAGTTTCCAAAAAAACAGAGCAGAAGCAATGCTTCCCCTCCCTCCCCCCCCCCCCCCCCCCCCCTCTTTTATCTGGTATTTAAAGTAGGTCTGGTAAAGAAAAGGAACAAACCAAACATTCTAAGTACTGATTTTTTTTATTTTCTGTTTCCCAGAAGGCTTCTCTTTTGACTTTTTATGACATGAATAATGGGCTCATTTAGCCTGGAAGATACTGCTGGTGGGTCATGAAGTCCATCTCCCTACATCACAATAGGATTGATTGCTTTCCTCCTGAGCCATTCCCAAATAGATGGATGGCCCAGTCTTGAATACTCAAGTGATAGTGATTCCATGACCCCTGTTGGCAGTGTGCACCACATCCCTCGGAGTTTATCTGTTTTTTCCTAACATTTAACCTAGGTTTTCTCAACTGGATTTCAATTCCATCACATTGTGTTCTCTCTTTGAGGACAACTGTGAGCAATTGGTCATCTGCTTTTACCAAACATCTCTGCACAAAATACTTTGTTATGAACTTAGGAATTCAGTTCAGGGTGGCTGAAAACTTACTAAGGTCTGCAAGACTAATAGACATTGACAGTGCATATGATCATAGATGTGCTTAGTCTTACTATCAAAATTTTAAAAGAGGTATTTCATTCACTGAAAACTTACTGTTTACAAGTTATTGAATTACCGAAAGGATTGTTTAAGAACTGAAGTTTGTTACAGGTATTAAACTCTGAAATTTTGCAAGCACATGAAAAATGGGTAGTGCAGAAAATATTAGCAGAACAATAGAAAGACTTTCTTAGTAAAATACAAATAAATATAGGTACTTCAAATCTGAGCAGCTTCTTCTGATAACCTCATCTGGACAAAAGGATCTACGCAGTGAGTCTGTTCCCTAACAGTCGTCTATCTGAGGTGTCCAGAGAAAGCAGCTATTGTGACTAAATCTTGATGTATATTTTTATCTGAGCTACTTACCTACACTTCCTTTAGTATAAATGAAGAACATAGTCTCTTCTCCACTGTGATTCATGTCATCTTAATGTAGCTTTCTAATATGGACCATATGAATCATGCCTCAAAAGTGCTTATTTTCTCTGTCAAGCAGTCTGGAGCAATCATCGTATCTGTGGACAGCTGCAGCTCTGGACAACGTGGGTTAGATGAGATGAACATCTTCTTGCTGTCACTTTAACTAGCCGGTACCTGCAAATGCTCTTTTTTTTCTTTTTTAGCTTAAGGAATGTCTAATACACAATCTGATGAAGCCAATTTCTTTGTCTCATCATTATGCAGAAGTGTGTTTCAGATTTTAGCTGGAAGTTGTCATAAAACCTAGTGCTTCAATTCATTGATAAATCTGCTAGATTTTAAATGGAAATCTATATTTTTCTGTCCTTAAATGAAGACTGTAAATTTGCTCTTCTCAGCTAAAGCAATGAGGCCACTCGCACACCCAGGTAGTTATTTCCAAGCACTATCCCTAATCCATGAAGCAGTTAAGTTCCTCTTGATTCCTGGGGACGAGGAGACTTTAAACATATTAGTTAAGTTTATTTAGAGGGGTTGGCTCTGACAAATTTGTGGAATGGAGGCTGTAGATGGATATAAATGTGTTCTCCACCTGCACACATGCACAGCAGCGTTGTCCAACTCTGATGTATTTCAAATTGATTGAAACTATAAATAGTGCTGCTGGCAAAACTGCAAACAGTAACTTCTGGGCTAAACTTCAGCCTTTGCACAGTAAAGTTAGTCAGATCAGTGAATAGTACAGTTTGTTGGGTTTAAGGTGTGTCGTTCAGTCCTCCACTTCTCATAACACTGTCAGACTTCTGTTTAATCTCATTCAGTAACAAGTTAACAGAGTTTAAATAAAAAATTCTCAGTATTAAAAATAAAAGTGATTATCCTTCAATCCCCAAAAGCCCAGCTATGGCCAACAGTTAACCATTGATGTGTGAGAGTGACCTGGAGGTCAAAAGAGATGCCTTGCGTTAACAAGATTGGTTTGTGCTTGGGTCAGAGCTGTGACTCAACACTTTCTACCTCTGGCAGACGAAGGGAAGTGACACTGGAAAAGATTTAAGATTAAAAAGGAGAAAGGACGACAACAAAAATTTTTGTTGCACAGTTTTTTCTGTGTGCCTAAAATCAACACTGTAGGACTTGTCTGCATTATGGTCACAAAAAAATCATAGAAACTAGTCCCCACAAGAGAAGTCCCTGAGTTTTACAGCTACAGCTTAAATTTTCATCCCAAATACGATTTTTCAATTAGAAAAACATGACTAAGGCTCATGTTTTCCAACCAGCTGTCCCAAAATTTCGAATCTTACATCAGCCACTGCCCTGCTGTGTGACTGCAGGCAATTTCTCAACTCATTTATTTTCATTTATGATTATTTGTGTTGCTGTATATCGAGGAGCCAGAGCCCTTTGTGCCAGGTGCTGTAAAAGAGAACAGAGGACAATTACTACCGGAGAAAGCTGAGGGTCTACAGCTAGAGAACTGGGGTGAACACAGACTGGCAGCTGAGGACAGTAAGAAATGAGTGACATCATATCTCTGAGCAAGGTAAGCAAAGGCCATGACACGCCAGCAGCATGTCAGTGTTTTCTGTGTCCATCATACTAGAAAAGTGTCTTACAGAGGGGACAAAAAATCCCTAGTAATTTGACGCCTGCAGGGATCTTCCTCAAAAGGTGAGAGGCAGGACATGAAAGGACACAGGCGCTTATGAAGCCCACAGCAGGAGGACACCTGCAGACCAGCTGGGAACTGCCTTGCTGGTGAAGGTCTGTCCATGGCTGTCCCGCGATGTGAGGAGGAGGAGGAGGAGGAGGGCTGCAACATGACAGCAGTGTGGATAAGGCGATGGCCTATAGGAACAAGCTGTTTGGCAAGACTGCATTTGTCAAGGCGATAGAAGAAGGACACAGCAGTATTCAACGCACAAGGACGTAGTGAGAGTTTCATTGCATAGTAACCATGGGGATTGGTGGGAAAGGTCTTATTTTAGAAATGTTATGGTGAAAAAAGACATTAGAGATAGAGCCTGAATAGGAATACCCACAGGCATACAGTTTAGTGTTTGCAAGTAAATTGTGAACTTAAGTGACAGGAATGATGGCAGTGTGGTGACACTCCTGTTCTTTGACTTGTCAATATTGTAATCACTTTAGGGAAGTCTCTGCACTTTCTATAACACTTAACAGGATGTGTCCCCTCCTGCATCGTGGCAAATAACTAATAGAAAATACAGTATGTAAATAGGTCCCTCAGCTCTGTTTAAATTAATTTTATGGATCTAGGTGTTGAAAAGCTCAATTTGAAGACTTAATTAAGAAAAGAACAACAAGGAAAAGGACCAAACAAAACCTTGACACCTGCATATACTATGAATTCATTTTTGTTGGCAAGATGCAAAAATACTCATCTTCACATTTAAACGAACACAACTTTTAAGCTGATCACCAGATTTCATGTGATTAATTTTTATCACTGCCACGTCCATAGTCCTCCAGGATTTCATTCAAAATGTGAATCTTTCCTAAATCAGAGCATTTAAACTTCTAATCTTGTTTGTTTGTTTTGATTAAACAAAGATGTTCTGCTTTTTATGTAGAAGTGATGTCACCTAATTGACTACATGTTGGTTTAGCCTCTAAAGCCATAAAATGTGATTCTATTCTTCGTAGCTTTTAAGCTTGATTAAAGCAAGCTCCTCAAGTTGTTCTCTAATAGCAGGCTCCCCAGAAATAGAGAGAGATTCTCAAGTGGTTTAATGTTTAGAAAATAAAGAAACATCTCCACTCCCTCATGTAACCACAGGAAACACAGTATTAAAGTTGGGGAGGGGGAAGGAAGGGGGAAAAAGAGCAGTTCGTTCTCTGTCTCCCCCCAAAATGTGAACCACAAAAGACTGTTTTTCTTTCATGTGAAGAGATTTTCAGTGTTTCATTTCCTTAGCTTTCTATATGGTACGAGCAAAACTCTTAAATCACTAGTTAGCGGTTTCGATCTAAATCTCATCATCTAATTATTTTTACAACGCATTCTTGGAAGGGTAGGAATGGTTCTGCCAGGAGATGTTTCACAAGAATTAGAAGCCCCAATGGGTCTCTTAAGAATGTTTAAAGGGTTCCATATGCAGGCTGCTATGGGGTACCATGTTGTACACAGCTCTTCGTTTGAAGCAATAAGTCTTGACAGCCCTTGTTGTATTTTATTATTGCAAACAAAATCCATGCCAACCAACAAGTTCCTGGATGTCTTGCCATTCTTTACTGGGAAAAATAACAGCGGAGATCAGTCAGCTACAAAGACACTGTCATATTCATGCAAATATGGGCTACTTGAAAGGCATATCTCTCAAAGACAGTTCTTTGTGGCACAGAGACAGCATTAAAAGGTGATTTTTGGCGAATAAAAGTGCCTTGAAACCAGTGCATAAAGTTTTTCATTTCCCCATTCACGTAATGAACATGCAGAATTGGCTTTTGCAGTTAAAATGTATACACTGAAATATGACTTGCTAACATACGTAAACGGCCAATTCAAGAAGCTTAACCCTCCTCTTATTGTGCGTGTCAGCCAACGAATAACTGCTGTACCCTTCTTAGTTGAGTATGTCTTGCTTGCACAGTTTTTTGCATATAGTAAGAGATGACTGAAGACAGTGACCCAGACAAGGAGAGTTACACCATATACTTTACAAATTTGTTCGTACATGATATATACTCTTTAAGCAATGGATATTTACTTGACTAACAACAAGGGAGACAGAAAGCTAGAGATCTTCCACAGTGAAGGACTGATAAGACAGTGTTCCTAATGAACACACAAGCAAAACTAGGTAATGAAAGCAGAGAAGGAAATAGAGAACTCTCCATTTGAACAACCATTATTACTACAAGGGCCTGACAAGAGAACATATATGTCCAGGAGCAGCCTCTTCCTTCTAAGTCACAAGTACTGATCCAACTTCTCAGCTAGTTGTTAGGGAAACTTTGAAGAAGCTACATCTCGGTCCACAGGGGTAACAGAGCATTTTTCTAGATAACTACATGTGGATGTTTTCAGAACTGTGATTTGCCTGCATAAGTGAAATATTTGTGGCCATGTTAGGCATGCTCAAATGTATGCACACAATTGCATATGCCTGCATTTTCAAATCTAGTCCATAACATCTTCGTGTCAGGATATAGACATGTCTCTCATGTCAACTGCAAAGTCATTGGCTTCATCTCTACTTTTATTTTAAGTGAATAAAAGCTTTGCCAAGGACTCAATTTGAGACATGGTAGTACTGTACAGATATCTGCACATAATTTACACTGAGCACTTTATGTGGGATTACCCAGTATTTAAATATCAAAAGAAGTGAATTACTTCACTAACACACTATATGAAGGTTAGTTTTGAATGTAAATATATTTTAAAGACATTTGTAAGTTTCTTTTGAGAATGTGTTTGTAGTTTTATAGCCTTCATTTTAAAATTAATTGAGTTGTTCTGATAAATTTAGACAAAATTTAGGATTTGTGTGAGTTTTTTGATTCACTGTTTCTCTTACAGTTTTTAAAAGAGCAACTTGGATATCTAGTCTCTTTGTGATGTGGGAAGAGTATCTTTCCTGACCGTTCAATAAGAGTTGTCATTGCTGTTCCTCCACCACATAAAGGACGGATAAATATAAATCTGAAAGAGACCATATGGATCTTTGTGTGCAGCCCCCTACAAGTGCAAGGCATTATGCAGCAGGTGTAGTATTTCTAATTTCTGCATGTAAACTTCTTATAGATGCAACCTGAAGTGTTACCAGAAAATTTTTTTTCCTACTTTTCTGTCTTGTGCCTCTGTGTTTTTCATAGTTCAAGGAGAGAAATAGGCTTATTCAGAAAAAAAAACAAATTACAAACTGTCATGGATTGAAATTCCCCCTGGAAATGTCCATCTCACTTCAGTGTCTGTAGGAGAAATTTAAAGCATGTAACCCTCGAAGGTAGATAGCTCATGAAGGTGTCTACGATTAGACTTGAAGAATGTAATTCTAGGTTAAAGAATCTCTAAAGAACATTGATGCCATTCCACCTGCCCTTCCTACTGCCCATTGCAAGCTGCAAAATATTCCCTAGCTTGCCACAAAACACTGAGGTACCAGATACAAAAGACAGTATTAAGCATCTCCAAAAGATCAAAGAAACCAAGGGCTGTTGTCAAGAGTAATAGCATGAAATTTTAGAGGTGAATGTGCCCAAGTGATCCTAAAGAATGAACAGTGTTGTCCTGTGCCACAGAAGACTGCAGGCAGTCTTCACTGACCTTGGCCAGTGTGACCTAGGAGCAGGCTCCTTCCCGACTCCAAACCCAACAACTGCAAGGCTGAGCTGCTCTAGTCTGACACATGAGAGATTTTGCAGTACCTCTGCATACACCAGCACATTCTGTCCAGTGTTGCAGATCCGTTTTAGCTCTATCACCACAGGGCTGCTGGAAAGAAAACATCCTTCCACTTCCTAATGCAGTCCAGTTATGATGCAAGGAATAAAAAAAAATATATATATATTTCTTCCTAGCCTCAGCAGGGTTCATAAGAAACTTCAAAGCATAGGTTTAGCACAAAAACAACTACAGTGGAACACCAAGCCTCAGCAAGTGGCGACCAAGATACTTCAAGGGTGTTCTTTAGGGATATAAAAAAAGGAGTACCTTTTTTAAATAAGAAAAGAATCTTTATTGCATTGCTTTTGATTTCTGGTTATAACAGCACGCTAGTGAGTTATGAAATCCTCTCTCTATCTGAGGTTTTAGGTTTCATCTTGAAATAATTTAGGTTACTCATTCCTCTTTATGTTCTTTAGAAGACAGTCCTTTAAAATCTCCATGTGGATGATTAGCAATCCTCAAATTTCTACTCAAAGTTCTTTCATAAGAATTTTTTGCTCATCTGATCCTGTACCAATATAAAAATTTTAAATGAAATAACTATTATTTGTCTTTCACATTTATGATCCAGATGCCTTTACTACAAACAGTAAGATACCCTAGTTGTGTTATGAGTCAAAAGAAAGTACAGGTTTTCTTAACCTGTTTTTTTTAAGTAAATATTTTATTATATTAATCACCTGGTAACCCTTACCAGGTTAACCCAGTTACTGTTTAAATTATTTTTGGATGAGTAATCAGAATCATATTCTTTAAATGTGACCTTGTCATTCTAGAGTGATAGTAATTCTTCCCATTCCTAGAACTCTTTTTATTAGTGTCCCATCTTGCCTGGAAAGCAATTTCAGCTAAACCTTTTTATTATGTTAAATTCCTTAATCTCCCCTGTGTAGTAACCTTTGTTGAATTGATCCCTTAGTTTCTCAATTTGTTTCTTAAAAATCCAAAACATTACTTTGATTCTGTTTTGTAGTTCTAAAATGTGTTTAATCAGATCATGACTTGTTAATCGAAGAGCAGTTTCTATATCCACCTTTTCTATGAAAACCTTGCTCCTTTCATCCTACTCCCATCTTTTTGTTTAGGTTCCCTGGCTCAGGGATTCCTTGCGACAGAAGAGGGCTAGCCATCCCAGTCCCAAAATGTTCCAGCTGGTGCTGGTGCAATCACTTACGAAATTGTATTGCCTGACTTTTATTGTTAGCATATGTAGTCATTTCTTCCTTCCCAAATGAAGATGCTCTTCCTCCCCCTCCCACTTGCCATTCTATATTATCACTTAATTATTTTCTATTTCATAGAATCATAGAATCATAGAATCATAGAATCATAGAAAGTTTTGTGTCGGAAGGGACCCCTAGAGGTCATCTGGTCCAATCCCCCTGCAGCGAGCAGGGACACCACTAACTAGATCAAGTTGCTAAAGCCCTGTCCAACCTGGTCTTGAATGTTTC
Organism: Opisthocomus hoazin; assembly: GCF_030867145.1. Taxonomy (NCBI): domain Eukaryota; kingdom Metazoa; phylum Chordata; class Aves; order Opisthocomiformes; family Opisthocomidae; genus Opisthocomus; species Opisthocomus hoazin. Next base: position 120,277,572 of record NC_134415.1, read on the forward strand.
CAGGGATGGGGCCTCCACTACCTCTCTGGGCAACCCGTTCCAGTGTTTCATTCTACATTTACACCCAGACTGTTCCAGGTGCCTCTTAGACAGTGTCTCTACTTTGAAACAGTCTAATCCATAGAAGTGTCCTTGAAGGCAAACATCCTAAAATTCCTGAGAACTGCTATTCTCAAGCGGTTTGTTAACCTTTATTATTTTGCCAGGCATTCACTATTCTTGTCTAAGGACTTGCAGGGTCTTGCTCTTTTCACTGTCTTCTGTAAGTTATCACAGTTTTTTTGGATCTGTGCCATCTAAAGACTAGTCAAGTGTTATGGTTTGGCTGTGGCCAGCAACATAATCGCCACCCGGCTGCCCCTCCCCTCGCCGGGGTGCAGAGGAGAATGGAAAGGAACAGGCAGAAACTGGTGGGTCGGGATAAGGGCAGTTTAAGAGAACAGCAAAGGGAACAGGAACAACAACGATACAGATGAGGAGAAAACACAACACAAACCGCACAACCCAGAGAGCCGCTCTCCCGAACCACCGCCGCTGCGCGCTCCCGAGCCGCAAGTGAATTCCTGTTGCCTCGCTCGCCCCCCACCAGAACCCAGCATGACGGTACATGGTATGGAATACCCTGCTCTGTTTGGCCAGGTAGGGTCAGTCTGCCCGGCTATATCCCTTCCTGGATTCCGGTGAAAATTAACTCTGTCCTGGCCAAACCCAGGACATCAAGACACTTATTCCAGAATAAACTACTAGTTCTCAACTCTGGCCGGATCCTCTTGAAACTCGGAAATATTAAAAATCCTGGAAGAATTTTGTATTCTTTCTCAATCCTCACCCTAGCAGACCTGTCAGGTAATGAATCCCAGCTATGTAGAACAACTTCCTTTTATCAGTGATCCAAAATCTTGTCATGACTTTTCCATCCTTTCGTGTCTCAGGAAAGATTTTACAAGTAAGTAAGTTTTATTGGGAACCATACCCATAATATTTGACAACTCCCTTTGTCTTCTTGAGTTTCGAGTATCTCCAAGGATGGAGATTCCACAGCAACTTTATGACATCTCTTCCTATGTTTAATAGGCATAGTTATGACTTTTTATCATTTCTATCAAGCAGGAGTCTCCATTTTTGCAACTTAGTGTCCACTGCCTTCTTTCCTTTCAACCTGCACCTGCCAAAAGTGTCTCAATTCATGTCCTCTATATCTGCCTGATATTTGGAGAACAGTTGCGTTCCTTTTTAGCCTTCCCTTCTCCAGGTTAAGCAAACCCAGCTCCCTCAACCTTTCCTCCTGTGTCATGTGCTGTGGACCCCTACTCTTCCTGGAGGTTCTCCACTGAGGTTTCTCGTGTATACCAATGCCTTTTTTGTTTTGGGGACCCAAACTGGACACAGTGTTCCAGCTGTAGCCTAATGAATGCTGAATCAAAGGAAATAATAATTTCCTTTGATCTACTAGCCATGCTCTTGCTGGTGTAGACCAGTATGTGGTCAGCCTTTATTGCTGGAAGGGAGCAGAGTTCGGTCCTCTGCAGCTGAGAAGGTGAAGAGATTTTCCTGTAACAGAGCAGGAGTTTTACAGCACACTGACCACTGCCATGATATTTTGCATGTGGGAGGTCTCTCACACAGCTGACTTGCACAGCTAACCGAGGTGTCACACAGAGATCCTGTGAAGCTCTCATTTGCCGAGTAGATACTTCTCCTTAGAGGTAGGGGTAACATGTTGATTTCTTTGGTGGCTATTTAAAAAACAGTGTTAAAAAAAACAGATGGAAGAGAAGAAGTAAAATTCAGACCAAACAAAACGTTTCCAAATGTACAAAGTTATTCTTGAAAGTTTTTCTTATCATTATTCTTAATGACATCAAAGTACTTTAAAATTAGGCATAAGTTTGAATTTTAATATTGAATATTTTATTTTAGAAATCATAAAAATCAAAGGTAAATTTCTGTTGTTTGGTTGTTTTTTTCTTTATGAAAACTGTTGCCAAAATAGATGCTGGTATGCATAATATCCAGCTCTTACTGTTCTGGGTGAAAAAAGCTTAAAGTGGACATCCTTCAGTCATTCCACTATAGATTTGCTTCTTAATCTTTCTTCTAGATGTTTATTTGTTCAGAAGAAAAAACATAATTTCATCAGCATTTCATTCACACTCTTCAAACCAGCTGGAAGAGCAAATAGGAGGAAAGATTACTTCTATTTGCCCACACAGAAAGTAAACTGTTTTATAGTGGACTAGTCTTGATCAGGCTCAGTTTCAATCAAAGTTGATAATTCTTCCACTGGTATAAAAAATGGTCAATGCTAAGTTTTTTTTAATCCCATCATGTATGCTAGCAAATATGTAATACTAACAGACAATGCCTGCAGTAGATGTGTTGAAAAGGTCTTCTGCAGCCTTACAAAAGATTTCTACTGACACCTGAGCAGATGTGAGTAAGCTTTGCCTGTTCACTGTGTTGATGGGGAATGGCATGGCTGTGATAATGCAGTGCGTAGCTGGTTGTCTGGCTCTGTGGTTGACTATACCTGGATCGGAAGTGGCTTTGTGGCAGAGTTCACTTGTGTCTTTCAGGGGAAAGTCAACAGAGTCATTACCCCATTATTGTGGAAATCAGTCTGGAAAATAATTGCTTTCTTCCACTCTGCTTGGTTCAGTACTGAGCTCTCAAAGACCAGTTTAGGAATTCTGTGATTACTTGCTTGGAAAGATACAGCTTGTATTATGAGAAATTGTTTGTTCATTGGGTACAAGATCTTATTTAATCCCTCACAGAGCACTTCTTTGCTGATTGAGAGTTCATACGCACATTAAAAAAAAAAACATAAATAAAAGACCCCAGGTCTCACCACAGAGAACATAAGTAATACTTAAGTTTTATTGAGTTGCTAGCCACCGGTAATATGGATCAGAAGAAACAAGATTATATATTCTTAATTTCTTTCATAAAGGGTTTTGATGCCTGGGAATAAAACTCCTGCTTATACATGCTTTATAGAGAGATTTTATATAGAGATTATCTTTATATAGAGATCTCTCATTGCAGTATTCAACAACTGTTTTCAACTCCTCTGTGGATAACTTCATCTAGTTTTTAGGGGCAGTATAGAAAGAATAGTACATTAAAAGGTAAAGAGAATATACAGGAATCTCATACAATAATGAAAAAATCTATAAGTAGGGTCTGAGAGGTCTGTTTCCATGACTTTTGTCTGGGAGGTATTCTAAGAAATACATGGGCTGATGGATGAATGGACCTAAACAGGGCAGTCAAGGTGTTGTTATGCATCATACTAGTGTAAAAACACAGCAGCTTCATTGCAACACATATTACTTACTGATTTACTCATGATTAGCTTTGCAACCTTGACATTAAAACCAATGCTGTTTTCGATGGAGTATAATCATTCCAGTAAAGATACTGAAAGAAACATGCTGCTCAATGTCAATAAAATAGCAGAATTTGGCCCTAGCTAAAACAATATACTCCAGACTGCTGTAACAGGAGATAGTCTGAGCTGTTTAAAAATTCCAAAACAGTGACAGAAAGCTCTAGGTAACTATGTAACTTGTTATCATCTAAATAGGAATTTGTGGCCTGAAACTGCAGACACCAGTGACTGCCATATTCCTGCACATACTGTGGCTGATATTTTCGGCTTCCAGCAAAGGCAAAATCATCATTGGATGAAGGTTACCTGTATTGGTTTAACACAATACAGACCCCTATGATTAGTAAAATGGCACTTGAAGCAGCTTTTGTAACCAAGTACTTGGCTTTCTGCCAGAACTTTTGGGTAACTATTTGCAGATTAGCAGAGGGGACGGAAGACGAATGGTGTCTTGAAAGTAAAAACGTGACCTTTCCCAAACAAGACAATACTAAAATGCTAAGCGGCAGATAGCCCTGCAGTGTGACTTAAAAGAAAACCACAAGTTGTGTTTGTTTTTCATCATCCACAAGCTATTATTCTGTAATAACAGAGGGAAAAGTTTTCTCCAGGCAACCCTTCCAGTGGTTGCAAACTGGAAATAACTTCAACCACTAAATGATGTTAAATTTTTTCTTTCTCCTTTTTTTCTCCTTCTTGCTATTTCATGCATGTCCATGTTTGCAAAGCAGAGCAAATGTGTTTCTAAGGAAGTGTCACTCCGAATGCAAAGCAAGATATCCTGATGAACAGAAATATGCCAAGAGCTGCACACACACTCTGAAGGAAGCAATCACTAACAGCAGTTCCCGCTAGACCAGAGGTGAGTCAGAGCCTTTACATGATTTTCTGGTAGTTGCTGTGGTATCATGGGCAGGTCACTTGTAATATCTCTGAGCCCCAGTGCTTTAAAATATTATCCAGCAAGGATGGTGAAAGATAGTACACTGATTAGAAATTGAGTCAGGTTTCACTTTTTACTTTCCTGCAATGTTGGAACTTACTGCTACATGTACACTGCTGGGACAGCTTGAAGAAAGGCAAAACTCATATAATACTAATATCTTTTCTAAAAGGATAGTTCAATGTCAATGTGTATGTTTCTATTTTATGAACACAATATATAGTTTTGCCTTTTCTTTTCCTTGAGACTAACTTTTCTCAATAACTGGCTATTTTGAGTGTTGGTTACTTAATTTTTCCTTTAGGTATGTTACAGAAAAGGAGGCAACTAGAAATAAATCTTAGGATTTAAAAAGAAATTACCAGCAGTGCTGGTAATTTTGTGTACACCAACAACTCAAAATAATCCTTGAATAAAGGTGGACCAATTCCTTCTCTTAGTAAGATAGCAGACCTGCTGAATTAAAGGATTAAAGGGCAAAAAGGACACTACTATTATATAGCTTCGTCTCCCACTTCACAGAATCACAGAATCACAGAATGCTAGGGGTTGGAAGTGACCTCTGTGGGTCATCTAGTCCAACCCCCCTGCCAAAGCAGGGTCACCTACAGCAGGCTGCACGGGAACTTGTCCAGGCGGGTCTTGAATATCTCCAAAGAAGGAGACTCCACAAACTCCCTGGGCAGCCTGTTCCAGTGCTCCGTCACCCTCAGAGGGACGAAGTTCTTCCTCATGTTCAGAAGGAACTTCCTATGCTTCAATTCGTGCCTGCTGCCCCTTGTCCTGTCACTGGGCACCACTGAAAAGAGTTTGGCCCCATCCTCCTGACACCCACCCTTCAGATATTTGTAAGTATATATTAGGTCCCCTCGCAGCCTTCTCTTCCTCAGGCTGAACTAGCTCAGCTCCCTCAGCCTTTCCTCATAGGAGAGATGCTCCAGTCTCCTCATCATCCTCGCAGCCATCCGCTGGACTCTCTCCAGTAGCTCCTCATCTTTCTTGAAGAGGGGAGCCCAGAACTGGACACAGTACTCCAGATGGGGCCTCACTAGGGCAGAGTAGAGGGGGAGGAGAACCTCCCTCGACCTACTGGCCACTCTCTTCTTAATGCACCCCAGGATCACAGAATCAGAGAATGTTAGGAGTTGGAAGGGACCTCTGTGGGCCATCTAGTCCAAAGTACTTCCACCTATCATAAGCAGTTACATTCCACAAATTATAGGCTTGCTTTTTAAGAGAATATTTTGGTTTTTCATTAATTACCCAGTCTTGTTTTGAAAGTATCAAAAGCTGGAGAAAACATCACATTCCTTACACATAAGTATGTCATTTTACCCTTCTTCTTTTCACACTGCTATCCCGTGTCTGTGTCCATCATCCTGTCCTCCACTCCCAGGTGTTTTTTTTTAATTGCTTCCAGGAATTGTATTATATGCTTGACTGGTGAAAATTCATGTTAAAGTGTCTGTCCACTCCAAAGCCCACATTATAATAACAGCTGCTATCAGCCTCAGAAGAACTGAGAAAAAAAAATTTAAAAATACCAATAAAATCTGATTAGGGTTAAGGCAGATTAACGGTACTCCTGTCAATAATCTCTCTAGATGGAAAATTTGGGAATAGGTAAGGAAATTACTGCTACTTAGCTCTCATAGAGGCAATTTCCTCCATGTCTTGCCCTGGCACCACAATCTCTACAAGTAGAATTGCATCCTAGGAGGTCTTTTTTTTTTTCTGTGCAGAAGCTGTAGTCTCAGTTGAAGTGTATTTCCCATTCCACCCACGTGTTTCTTAGCCACTGATTTTATTCTTGTGTCTTAAAATCTTTTCTGTTGTCCCCTACTGAAGCTGTTTCCATGGCAGTAATTTGGACTATGAGTAAAGTACAACTGCAAGTAATATAATATTACTTAGTTCATTTTATGCTGCACATTGAAGGTGTAGAACAGTCTAAAATATTTAAGATCATTGGGTTGCTAAGATGCAACTGCATTTGGAAATAATTTGAAAGTAAAACTACAAGTTTATTTATAATTCAGTCCTTTATAGGAGGCCTTCAAACAATTAAATTTATTCCTTTTATTAATGTATTTCTTTGCAAACTGCATTGGTCATAATGCACAAATGATCCTTACAGGAATAGCAAAGAATGCTGCCAACACCTTATTCAGGCGGGATGTTCCTTTTGTATGTCACCTGCCAAAATGACCTTCTGTAAGTGATATTCAATTGAATTTTAATGCATATCACATGCCTTTGCGCTATCTTTGAGTATGCCAACTGAAATGTGCGTATTCCCTCCTCTCTTCTTCTCTGTTCTCTTTCTCATGTATGTCTTTTGGGCCACAGCCCCATAATGAACTGCATATGCAGATACTAGTGCATACAAAGGAGTCCTTTGGCTGCTATATAGTTCCATATGGAGGCGGGGGTCCATCCAACAGAGAAAAGTTGGTTCAGGTTGGAGATGTTAGACAATAAACCGTTGGCGGCAGAGATCATCTTCATTTGTGTCCTGTACAATATCGGGCATGTTTGGGTTGCTTTGTCTTTTTCTCTCGTTATACAACCAAATTATATACAGAAACCACATGGACACAGTGGGGTTCCAAACAAGTTTCTTTACTAAATATAGAGAGCGCAGAACAAGTTACTTATACATGGGATTGCTCAGATTGGTTTCTAAAACATTGAATGCCACAGCATAGAAAAGTGTACTCACAGACTACTTAGAGAAATGTTCCTCTGTCCACTACTCATTCCAACACACTACATCATTGCTTTAAAAAAAAAAGAAAACAATTGTCACAAAATAAAAGTGGAAATTGCTTCTGACTAAATGCAATTAAAAGAAATTGTCAAGAAATGGGTAAGTGAAGATTGTTGCAGTCTGAAATCACACAGTTTTTCAATAATGCCAAACCACCAACTCTAAATAGAACCTGATTTTCATTAATAATTCTACTTTCCAGTTTTTTATGATTTTTTTAACAGACCTTGTGGATCATATGTAACAATAATATGAGACATGCCACAAAAGGTCCATTTTTAGAAGAGATTCCAGGATTTTGCTTAGTTTTATGAGCACTGGATCCAAAATCCAGTGGGACTTGCCAAAATTCTAACCATTCATTAACTCAAGCTATCAACAAATTTGAATAAAACAGCTATTTGAAAAGTTATTTTTATGTATATTCACACATACATATGCCTATACACAAGCAGACACATGTGTATGCATAAGTATACACATATGACTCTGTGACCGTGTGTACATATGTGTATGTTTGTGTATGAGCGTATGTATGTATGAATATATATAATTGCACCCCTAGAATAAAAAGATATAAAAATCAGCAGCATGCATAACATTTTAACCCTCTGACAGAGAGGAAGGTCTCTTTGAAGTCCCAAGAAAGAAAGATAAAGTGTCTGTGAAGCGTTCAAATTTCTAAAAGTGTAAAGATTCACAGTACCACAACCACAACCTGTGTTTCTAACTATGCGGGCTGTTTGAGACATTCAGAGACATAATGAAATTTAACTAAGCTATCTACTTTGAGTTATATTTAAGAGCCTTGATTAATACCTTCCTAGACTTATGGCTGATTTGAGACAACTTGAAGGCTGTTGACTTTAGGAAAGCCTCCCTATCTCCTGAACAATAGAGCCACTGAATTTCAAGCCAATATCTTTGGAAAGTTAAGAGTTATGGACAAAACCCAGGCAGCTTAAGTCAGATATACTTACTTCACGTATCTGAATCAGTCATTTCAAAAGTGTGTAAGTTATCTAAATTTGTCCTAAATAAAGAAAAACAGGTAAGGGTGAAAGCATGCAGGAATTCCAAGTCCCTAAAGTCAGGCTGAGAAGAACTCCACCTTTATGACTTCAGACGCCTCTCTTCATCCATTCACTTTACAGGATATTAGAGAGGAAATACGCTTCAGGAGGCATTCATCTATAAGTTGGTTGCTAAATTTAGATTAAGCGCTTCCAGAAGTTTCATTACCTGAAATATGAATAACCCCTACACAGCACTAGCAGAAGTTGATAGATCCATAGAATCATACACTGGGTTGGAAGGCACATTAAAGATCATTTAGTTCCAATCCCCCTTCCATGGGCAGGGACACTTTCCACTAGATCAGGTTGCTCAAAGCCCCATCCAACCTGACCTTGAACACCTCCAGGGAAGGGGCATCTGCAGCTTCTCTGGGTAATCTGCTCCAGTGTCTCAATACCCTCATAGTAAAGAATTTCTTGCTTATATCTGATGTAAATCTCCCCTCTTTCAGTTTAAAGCCATTACCTTTTGTCCTATAACTACATGCCCTTGTAGAAAATCCTCTCCAGCTCTCTTGTAGGCCCCTTCAGGTACTGGAAGGCTACAATAAGGTCTCCTGAGAGCCTTCTTTTCTCCAGGCTGAACACCCCCAACTCTCTCAGCCTTTCCTCATAGGAGAAGTGCTCCAGGCCTCTCATCATTTTTGAGGCCCTCCTCTGGCCCCGCTCCAACAGGTCCATGCCTGTCCTGTGCTGAGGCCTCCAGAGCTTGCACACTTTAATTTTCTACCTATTATAAAAAAACATAGATGTTTTTTAAGTTGATTTGTCCTTCAGTTTCTGACATGTAATAAGATAAGATGATGATATCAAGTTGTGTGGAACTTACTTTTTTTTGTTGTTTTTTTGGGGAGGGTTTTGTTGGTTATTTTTTCATTGTGGAAGTAGTTGGTGAACATTTAATTCAAGTCCTTACAGTAATGTGTAAATACATGAAGTCTGAATTTACGTTCCCTGAGGAAAACTAGACTTTCACCATTCTCTACATTTTGTATGCTTGACTTTAAACTTTATTCTCTTTTAACACTGTTCTTGGGTTTGATTCATTTTACTGCGTCCAGTTCTGGGCTCCCCTGTACAAGGGACACACGGATATACTGGAGACAGTCCAACAAAGAGCCGCTAACATGATTAAGGAATTGGAGCATCTCTCATATGAGGAAAGGCTAAAAAAGCTGGGACTGTTCGGCCTGGAGAAGAGGTTCAGGGTGAGGATCTTTTCAATGTGTATGAATACCTGAAGGGAGGGTGTAAAGAAGAGGGATCCAGGTTCTTTTCAGTGCTACAAACTGAAGCACAGGATGTTCTTCCTGAAAATCAGGAAATACTTTTTCACTGTGAGAGTGGCCGTGCACTGGCATAGGTTTTCCAGGGAGGTTGTGGAGTCTTCCTCCGTGGAGTATTCAAAAGCTGTCTGGACATGCTTAGACAGGGTTATTGAACTAGATGACCTCCAGAAGTTCCTTCCAACCTCAGCTGTTCTCTGTTTATGGGATTCTGTAATACTGGGATTCTGTAATACTGTTATTCTGTGTCTAAGTGCAGAAGTTTTCTATTTTATTCTTTTTTTAAATAGAAGGGATCATGAGACTGTTCTGGTCTTGTTGGCTGTTATGATGCTAAATAGTAACTCACAGTACTGTATACCTGGTTTCCTTTTTGCACTGGATATCTTGATTGTTCAAATCCATATTGCAGACGTGATGGAGTGAAGGAGATCCAAGTTCCATACATGGTCCACAATGCTGTCACTTAAAAATAGCCAAAACACTTTAGTCGTTCAAATTCCAGTATTGATCTTGATTAGCCTGTGGCTTAGCTAGGTGCACTAGTCCTATAGACTCACTATGAGGAACTGGTAAGAGCAGGAATGGTGTTACAGATGTTCCCTGGCTCCTATGAGAATGTCGTGCTTGTGAGGTTGTAGCTAGCTGACAAGGGTTAGGCAGGAGACAGCCTGAATAACCATATTCAGGGTAACCAACAGGAGCAAGACAGACCTGGACTACTTGCTCTACTGTTAGGACAGTCTGGTTATTCTGGTACCCATAAACTAGAGAACAAGGACCTTGAGGCCAGCTGGAATGATCTGGCCCCATCCATACTAGTGTGCCCCTAGAAAAGGGTGGGCATGTGGTAAATCCTGAACTGTGTTAGGAAACCATTTTGCAAAATGCTTACTAAGCCCAGGCCAAAACTGTTAACATCCATGCTATCAGTTTAGCAGCTTAGATGTCCAGATTTCAGTGCTTGCAACCAATCCCCAAATACACTTCAATTTATTAAAAGAACAGTAGCATTTGTGTCTTAGAATACAGAATGCAAAAATTCATGCCCATGGGAAAGAGACACTTTGCTTCCTCCAGGCCTGCGTGCCCCATATGCCCATTGCCATAGCTCCTACTGGAAGAGGGAAGTTTGTGCTTCTCAGTTTGTCCTTTAAATGTCACAGTTAGGGAATTAAGGAAGTAGAGGATTCTGGTTCAAAGTTTTCTCTAAAGTCAAATTATCAATGTTGCATTAAGTATGTAGAGTTCCCATTGTATTTTGGATCTCGGATGAATGGATTTGTGCCATACACAAATATTTCCTTGGAAAGGGAGACCTCAGACAAATGATGTGCCCAACCTTTCCTGCTGGCTAGATTTAGCCTCCTTGTTCTATTTGAACCGTTGCTCATGTTTAACTAAAAAAGTTGTCTTTGGACACAATTAACAATCTCTGTTATTAGCTTCTGGAGCCTTGGTAACTACTCTTGTTATTTAAGTTAGGTAATAGTGAGCTTGTCCTGTATGTTCATTTACTAATAATGCTTGTTATTGAAGTTACTTACTCCCAACGTAAAATGGTCTCCTAGATGTGTTTTAGATTTCATCATTCTCAAAGCAGAAATCTGAGACCAAATTCTGCTTTGTACTCCACTAGTAAAAATCTGGAGCATTTCCACTGATGGATTTCATGGCACTGGTCATGGTATGTACTCTGAACAGTCTGTTCATTCCCTCAGTGCAGTGTAGATGCATGTGTAATAGGTCCTCTTTACATCCACTGTAGCATCAACAGATTCAAACAGTCTCTGTAATTTTTTTTTCATAAAATATTTTTCCTTGGAATTTTTATGTCCAGCTTACCCACTGTCTTTTTCACTCACGTGAAAAATACCAAAAAGCTACACAAATATTTAGTTTGATTTATGATTGTTTTCTGTGCTTGAGAAAGGCTGTGAAACAGCTAAGAGCAAGGAAATAACAGTCCAGAGAGCACATGGCAAGGCATCAATTGCTGTTCCTTATTAATCCCTAAAGTACATCCCAGTGAAATTAAATAAATTAGTTAAGCCTGTACACCAGGCCTTACCATTGCCCTAAAAAGGAATAGCTCCTACTGCCTAGGAATCAACTGAAATCTAGAGCATCCAATTACTGAAAATGGAAAAATATGATTAACCTCTGCAATTGTTCCATGCTCTTTCATTCTGCAGAGATCTATACGAATTCCATGCAAAAGGTATGAAAATCTGAAAGAAAGGCTTTTCTTATAGAATTTTCATCCCAGTTTTTACAACCCAAAGTATCTGGAAACCTTTGAACAAGGTTCAGACAAGCATCCAAACCTTCTGATGTTTCTCCCTACATTACATGGGATGCTAGGGACACATTAAAGGATTTAAAAGGGTAGGAAATGTACTATATCATTTTTTGAGTCCATAAGTGACTTTCTGTTCTTGCCAACTGTACTCATGAGACTCAAGGGCACAAACAGACAGCCAAAGAGCATTTTTAATGGATTCTTTTGCATAAAAAAATGATCTAGTTCTGCTGCCCTTGCTTATGCTTTTTTTTCCCAAAAATATATGCTGTAGCGATCACTTCTTAAGGAAAAGGAGAGAAAATGTTTAACCATCAAAATGTGAGTTTATTTTTAATATTCCCTCATGGTCATTTTGTTATGTATCCAATGGCTTTTTAAAAGATTGGCAGGCACCCTACAAGTAGAACACTTCTACTGTGGGATTTTTGTGTTACTGGTAAATCTTTATTTTCAGGAATTTAAAAAAATAATAGTGACACAAGCCATATCAACAGTAAGCAGGTAGCTAACATGCTACAGGAAACAGTGAGTTTGCTCTTTATTTGCTCACTCAGCAGCGCATAATAGAGTGAATTTTCTGCCTTGGGTGGAGGAAATTAGGTATCTCTGTATTTCTGTTATATTTGGGAATTTCATTTCAAATATAACGAGTTTCACAGCAACTTTCAGTACAAACTGAGCAATCCAATTTTTTTTGGAGCAGTGTCTCTGCTGGTTTCAGAGGACTCGTTTTTTAGGCTTCTGTAAGGATTTTTGCAAAAAAAATGTGTAAAAGGTTAAGGACTAATGTTTCAACTTTTAACTTTTTTGCAAAATTCACAAAATGAAAGAAGCTGCATAGTCAGAATATTTTCAGTAAGACTAAATGTATTTCAAATGTTTCATATGAAATGTGACTTTCAACAAGTGCCACACCATTTTTAGTCCGTGTAATGAAACAGCAAACACATTAATGCCACAAAGTTTTGCTGTTACAGACAAGCCCTTATATCTGCCTCCACCTACCTGATTAACCTAATGTGATTAAGTCATGCTGGTTTGTTGGAGACATAATATAGGAGAGACTGACACAGCTGAACCATTGGAGATGGTTGTGGGTGTCTCAGCTCGCAGGTGTCTTTGAGCTGAATCAGTTGTGAAAAACAGTGGGAATCTGGATGCTTTGACATGCTTTGACCAGAGACTATCACTAGAAATCTTTGAACACCTCTTATGGTCATTTTCTATTCAAAATAAAAGAACAGAAGCAGGATGAATTACAAGAATGAAGAAAATTCCAAACATAAAACAGTAAAACTATTTTAAAATAGGGTAACAATCCGAGGCATTGCCCTATTTATAGTCTCAGGTGAATTTTATGCAACATTTTCTCCAGAAAAGAACATGGTTTTAAAAATGCGCAACGTAGTCTCCTCTTTAATATTAGTGATGCTTATAATGCAATTTGCTAAAGAGAAGGATTGTACGGTACAAAGCAGCAGACTGGAGAGAGCGGCAGTGTGAGAGGTCTGCCTGCAGAGGCGGGGACAGACAGACCAAAGTTTGGTTCAGCTGCTCTTTGCCAGTCACCTGTAGGCAGAGGCACTCATGTGTGACCACAAATGGACCTACTTTTGGGTTTTCTTCTAGCAAGGATCTGTTTATCCAGGACGACATGTAAAACTAAGACATTAATTTGCCAGTGATGAAATCTGTACTCATGTTTGTAAGCTGAAACAGCACTGACACGGTGAAGTGCTGTTAACTACTGGAATTAATAGGCATCGTTGCCTGGCATAGCTGTCTAGTTCCATGTAAGCTGCTAAATGCATACTGAAAGATAGCTTCTGTCAGTGTAGTTCTTTGATTTAAAATTATGGCCATGAGGTGAGAAGTGCTGGGTCTTGATGCTAGTCCTCTGAGTTAGGTAGAATGCTGCAAAATTCAAAGGGCTTTTTAAAATGTATTTATCTTTAAAGCTCTTATATAGAATGTAAATAGCTCAAGACTTGCTGAACGTAAAGAAAACCAGATTCTGCCATTTTATGGCCTTCTTCCTTGTTTGTTTTTAAGGAGGTTGTGAGAAGCTGTGCATGCTCAGCATTTCAAAAGGCAGCCCTTTACTGCATTGTGTTAGTAATTGCAGTGAACCCTACCAGAAGGGTTGAACAAGTCACTGCATGGCAACTATATCTCCTCCTTCAGCTGTAATCTTCAGTGAGCTGTTTCTTGATTCATGACACTGTCTGAGCTTCCTCGGCTTCTCATAGTTTTAACACCTAAAACACATTGTTGGGAAGATGCTTCTCCCCATCTGGAGCCTGACTGCCTCCTGTGGCCATGTAAGTATAGTGTTTTCTCAGAGCAGTAGAAAAAGGTTACGTTGACAAAACTGTTCCATCCAGAGAAAGGCAAATTGGTAGGAATTTGGAGAGTAAGGTTTCAGTCTCTCTTCTTGGACTGAAGGAGAATGAATAATTTTTATTACCATTGAGTTATACAGTAGTTTTCCTATTTCCTGTTGAACCAGAGCTCATCCTATTTGTGCAACAAACAGGGACTGGAAGGGATTTACAAGTAAACACCTGATTTCCAAAACTTTGGTTTCATTTTTGGTCTTTTTACTACATATGCTAAATGCATAAATAATCTGGGTGCATCAGTTGCTTCTTGCTTTACCCAAGAAGATTGCTGTATTTTTGGTAAAATAACATAGCTTCAAAGGGAGTAGTAAGCAGGATCGTGCTTTATAATACACTATTATGTGATGGATAGAAAACTCTGTAGGGCATGAGGACCTGGGGGTTAAGTCCCCCTCAAGCCGTGGAAGGAACTGAACTCAGGTTTAAATACCTCATGGGTAAATCCACTATTAAGCTCACTACTTTGCAAAAGCCAGTGAACACCACCTTCTTTTCCAGAAAGCTGTTTTAAAAGATAACAGAAATTATTACAGCTTGTGAGAGGCCCGGTCCTACTAGAACATATGAACCAGGCTTTAGGCATGTTTATGGGATTAAGCCCTTCAGGGAACTTTGGCACCATGTAGCTGAGTCTCTGGATCCCATTAAGGCCTGGGTAGATCTGGGCATGCACACAATGCAGAACTGCAGGTGCCTAGAGAAAATCCAGGTCCAAATGTGGTGTGCCTGATGAGTTCAGATGCTTTCAGAGTTACTCAGATGCTGGGTGAGGATTGAAATGAGAGGAGGGAAGAGAAGGAGTTGCGGTGTAGGGCTTAGATACCTAAAGAATGTGTAAAATTCTGTTTCATATGAATACATTCTCCTTTTCCTTTTTTTCCCTTTTTTTTCTTCCCATCAAGCCATTAATCCTTTTGAATGCAAATATAATAATAGGCAAGATGGCCCAAATTGTACTTACATGGATGGAAAATAATTTGATTTATGCTGATGCAAATAATAGAAGAAGTTAGTCCAACAGCATGAAAAAAGAGTGATTCAACACTTTCCCAAGAAATAAATTATTCCCCCCTCCCATGGAAGGGTTAAGAATAAGCTAAGTAGATACCAAGTTTGGGGACTAAAATTCTTTGTTGGAGAAAGCAAATAAATCAATGAACATCAGAGAATAATGAGAACCAGATTTCCCTGAGTTAATTTCTGGGATATATCATGGTTTTGGCTAAAGTCTAGTATAAAATATTCATGATGCAAAAATTCTATCACCCATGGTAAAATGCATTTTGTGAACAAAGGAGAGGAAAAATCCTTTACTGCACATGAGGCCAATTATTTTTCCTGCTACAGTGTTGTCAATCTGGAATATTTCACTTACTTTCGTATGTATACACACCTATATATACACACCTATATATATACACACACACACAATCACGAACAACTTTCTCATTACTGCAGTGCTGTATTTTTTCCCAGAAAGCAGTAAATCAATGTGTTGTAATTATAGAAAGTATTTACTTTGCTGTCTATCTGTCCAGATACCCAAATTAAGCCAAAATGTATAGGAAGCCTTTTTACCACCAGTGATTTTGTCCTGTTCTTATGTGGTAAACCAGCTACAGCCTGAAAGCTGTGGAGAGGCTTGGAGACACCTTAAATGAATATGGTCTCATTGTTTTCTTGCATCGTAACATAGACTAGACATTTAATGGAGTGGTAAGAGCCTGCTGCCCGTAGTCCCTGGAACCAGCTAAGTTGTGAAAGTGAGAAGAGCTGGACACTTAACTCAAGATCTTTGCCAATCTTTGGAAAAATAGGATATGAATATGAATTTTTAGGTCCTTAAATGTTACTGGTGGAAATCTGGCTCCAGGCAGCTGAAGGTATGCTCACATCTGTCAGTGCAGGCAGACCCAGGCTAATTGCCTGTGTGAGCTAGTTCCAGGCTGGATTACACAGGACGGCTTCAGCACAACCCTGTCCCTACGCTGCTCTGCCCGTATTATCTTGTTGGCCTGCAGCAGAGCCGGACAAATCACAGGTTTGCTCCTGCGCAAGAGGATAGTGCAATATGCAATTCGTCATGTACTAGACCATGACAGTGTGCTGTGTACCCCTCTGAACACTGATCTGTGTTCCTCCTTTTCATGGCTTTAGTAATGTCACCACTGTCAGATCAGTAGTCTGGGATAGTATCACTCTTCCAGCCTGTAGTCCTGCTGTAGATAAAAAAATGTTTTCTCTGATGGCTACCAAAGCCAGGTCCTACCACCTCTTTCATATTCTGTCATACTTAGGCTCTGGGGCTGCTCTCACAAACTTGAAAGCAAAGCTCCTGTGTAGGACTTCTCACTCACAGAGCCCACGAATCTCCATAAAAAAGACACATGCCAAGTTACAGTATGGGAAACTGAGGCATGCAGAGTGAGAAGTGAATCACCCTAAGTTACACAGCCAAACTAAGAGAAGAGGCAATTCTTCTTGAGGTAAATGCTCTATCCTGCAGATGCTGCTGCCTCCTAAATGTTTGTATATACTCTGGGATTAATGAATCACTGAATGAAAAGGTGGGAATAAAGCTTTTACATAACTCTCCACGGAGCTTATAACTCAAGCAAATAGCTTAAACTCTTTCTATGAAATATTGCTCATAAATAATTAATGATTTGGTTCCTAAAGACAATATTTTTCACCAATTTTGAACAAGGTTGCTAGATAGGGCAGGAGAAAAAATGTATCAGGTCATATTCTATCTGACCTAGAGCTACATAAAATTGGGTAACGTTCAATTATGTTTAATGTCACAATTTTTGTTTGTTTTAGCTAATTTGCCTTGTGGGAAAAAATATTTTCTAATGCATTCCAGAGTCCTTACAGTGTTGACGTTCATTTTACTGATCTTAGAACAAAGCTTGCCAGATAGGACCACCTGAGCATCCTGCTAAGCCTCCTTGGAGATCTCACTGTCAGATGTTACCAATGTGAAACAGCACACGATCTCACAAAGGTCTTGGAATATCGGGTACATTTCCCAGGTCTCTCTGTGACACTAAAGCCTAGTTAACCCACACAGCAAGTAGTGACTTGCTTAATGAATAATCAAACTGAAATCAGTGTGTTTCTACATGAGCCGGAAAGAGAGAGCCAAGCCATCAGGATCACTGTCTGAACAGAGACATGCACCTAGGGCTCCAGGGAGAATTTTCTGAATCAAAAGACAGAAAGTTTTGAGAAAATCAGGAATCTGGGAACGTTTTCATCTTATTTGCAAACATGCTGAAGAAAGCATATCACTTGACTTTACTGGGTTCCTCCTAAGAATCAGCCTTCGGTACAGATGCGTTTTTTAAAGCATAAATGGCATTTAGAGGTGGAAAGTGCTCTTTAAGTGTAAGATATACTGTCAAGCAAGCTCCAAACCACAAATGTCAGATCTTGAACCAGATATGCATCTCTAATTCCCCAAAGGATTTGTTAGTGGGGGAGGGATTGGACAGATCTGGGTCAGGAGTTCTGTCTTGGCCCAGCGTGCAAATAAATTCAAGCCGTAAAGTTTGGATCCAAATTTCCCCTTAAGTTAATTGGGGTTTGGATCAAATGTTCCATCTCTAATTATGACTCATATTAATAGCATCGGGGAGTGTGATTTTTTTTCCAAAGTGCTCAGTGTTGCTCTTACTCTGATCGCGTTGAAAACTAGGGTAAAATTCTTATTTTTAGTGTGGGGAAGTCCACAATGAGCACTTATGGAAATCTCTTCTCCTTCCTGCCTTCCCTCCTTGTTTCCCTGCACAGCTTCTCCCCCTGCCCAAGTCAATGTTTCGCTCATTCTCTGTAAAAATTTCAAAGCAGTGAAAATACCATCTGTTAAATAATCCAGTTCTGTGTTTTTGATAAAAGGGAAAGTTACTGGAGAAGTGCGCCGTTTCAGGGATGGCGTGCTAGCTGAAGGAGGTAATGTTTGCAGCAACACTGCTGGGATACAAATTCATGTAATGAGGAATAGTCCTTTTTGTGTGATACTAGGTAAGACCAGATGCCTTGAAGTATTGAAATTCTTTCTCCAGTCAAGCTCTTGACATTACAATGAGATCAGTTAAAACATTTTTCTTCAGATTATCTTTTCACTGAAAACTGGAAGGAGGGAGAGAGTTACTGATACGTTTTTTTAAATAGAAAAGGATCTGCAGAAAAACTGTGGGGTTTATTACTGGGGAGGAAACTGGAATGATTATGCAAAGTTTTTGCATTCTTCATTTTTTCAGTGGAAAATTTGAGGTAGGGGGATGGTGTGTCTGTTCTTGTTGCTGTTACATATGGGGAAGCTTGTTTTGCTTTTTCTGTGGGAAATATCCAATATTTCCAATCAGCTCAAGTTACAAGTGCTGCCAGGAAACTTTATAGACTCCAAATGCATTAGAAATTCCTTAGTTTCTTTCTACATCTACTTGTGTATGTCATTGCCTGCACACCATCACCAAAAAATAAAAGGAAAAAAAAAATCAGGATGGTTTAGCCTGGTGATTGTGATTTTGAAAAGAAATAATGCTGCTAAATGCCTCATCTAAGTGCCTTAGACACCTCGGCAGTGAATTCAAAGTCAAATATGTCTTGCTGTAACTGTTCCCAGGAGAACTCATGCAATGTCCTTAGTCTCTTACAGGGTGATGGTGGGGAAAGTAACCAGCAAAACACATGAGAAAATGGAGTTTCTACAGTCTCCCTAAGCTATTCCCCTGTAATGCTGCATGTGTATGTGACTATACATGTATTTATCTGTCCGTGTGTATGTGCGGGTGTGCACCGGTGCAGAGGTAGTTGTCTGAGAGAGGTATAAGGAGAAGTGACTGTACCCTCCATCTATACTCATCTGAACACTTTTCTAGCAAACCTATGAGCTGGGGGGTGCAGGAGGCGCACATGAGTTTTAATGCAACACACACTCTTTATCCTCTGGCTTATCAAGGGGAAAGCTGTACACGAGCTGAGGTGAGCTGTTCGAGGCAAAATTTATGATGACATTTAAAACCAGTAAAGCTTGCTGTAGCCCTAAAGGTTGAAGCATACATGCACACTTCATATAATCTGATCTCAAGCACCCACCAAACTGGAGGTTAAAAGTATTGTATACATTGCTACCAGTTACCACATCAAAATTTCAGATAGGTGCACGTGATTTAAGTACAGAAGACCTGGAGCTTACTAATGCCATAACTTAAAAAGCAATTGGGCTATGTGCTGGCTAGAACAACAATGTGGGCATTATAACACTCTCACTTGAGCAGCCATTAAGACATCTCCAGCACACTGTTGCACTACTAAAATGTAATTCCCAGTAGACAAGAATCCTAGACCCCTAGACTGTGAATCATGGGCAGTAAATGGCTGACAGGCAGGTTAACAACGGGCTCTGTGGGCAATCTGACATTGTACAGGTGCGCATCATCACAGTAAAGTAATTAACAGGTACTTAAAGGAAAGTACATTTAAGCTCAAAAAACCTGTTAAGAGACTTCCTAAGTGGACCGCTATTTTTTTGTAAAACCCACGTATATTTTATGACCAGGTAAAAGGACTGCAGAGCACAAATCCAATCTAAAAGTAGATCTGCAATCAATAGCTCTCCTATCAACATTATGCTGCTCCATCAACAGTACTGTTTTATAACTCTGTGACATGCTCCTGACTCAGGATTTAAAGTGATTCAACAATGCAGTTTGACCCCTATAAAAAAAGTAAGAAAGAAAAAATAGTACTTCAGCATTGTAAGCAAGAAAAGGCTAAGAAAAAAAATAATTAAGAAATACAGAAAATTTGTTAGGAAAAATGTTGTCTGTATGGATGTTTATAGTAATATATATTTATGTACACATGTGTATATGTGTATATATACGTTTGTGCATGTATACTCCCATAAACATGCAAGTCAGGAACTCCACCTAATATATATCTGCATGCTTTTTTGGATAGTGTTGGAGTTATCTGGGCAGTGAACAAAGGCCCAATATGAAAGTGAACTGGGGGTTGCAGGAGGGACTGCAATTTTATGTGCTGAACTAATGAGTAGTAATGGGAACGGCTAGAGTTCCTTCAGTATTTCCTCTTCTATTCCTTCTCTCTCCCCTCTAGTAAATCCAAGTCTGGCATATATATAGCAGATAAAGAGTTTTAAATGTACAATTTTATCCGAGTTTCTTTATGAGAGTAACAAGATCATCTGGTTAATAAATGCTTTATTCAGTCCTCTGCCTTCAAAACTCTGGCTGAATACCTTCTAGGCATTAAAGGATTATGCCCAAAGAGTTGTTATTCTTCCTGCCTGGGTTGGCCAGTGCAGGTTTACCAGCATTTTTCTTGGTGGACAGATTTGGACCTGATGGGAAAGTTTTGATGATCAAACTGGTAGCAAACAGAGAAGCAAGATGATTTTTTAGAAACATATTTCTCCACAAAAATGGCATTTGCATAACTGTTTTAAAACATGGAGAAAGAAACCCAGCCACAGTGATGTCATCACCCTGAGGCGGGTTATACGTCTCCCTGTTTCTGAGAAGTATGGTGGGGTCAGTTTTACCTGATACGGTACAGTCCCTGGGGTCTGGAGGACTGCATTGTCACCTCTAGCTCCTGCGTGATCGCTGGTGAATGTGACGGGGGTGTCCTGCCTTAACTCTTGTGCTGAGGGCAATGTCTTCTAATGCAACACAATGATAGTGCACTGATGTGCCTGTAAAGGCATCGGTCTTTCCACTGCTTAGCCTCTGCCTTCCTCCCTTCTCACAGGTGAGAAGGTTTTCACGGTCTCTGCCCCTGTAACACTGATAATTCTCCTCCGTTAAAGTAAAACCGCCCTGATTCTCTTGCATCTCATACCCAAGAAGGACGACACCTGAACTCTTCCCCCTCAGGGATGCAGCAGTGTTCCTGCAATGAATATACTGGAGACTCCTGCATCGCCACAACTGCACAGCGCTCCTCCTTTGATTCTTGGCGCAGCAAAAATGCTCCTATGGAAAGTGTTTCAAACACTCCGGACTACTTCTTTTGCTGCCGTGGGAGTTAAACCCTGAGGAAATCTGGCACATTTGTTTGGACATTTTTGCATTAATACAGTTACTGCAAAACAGTATTAACATGAGCATATGTTTGTTTTATAAAGTCTTAATATCATCCAAAAGAAAATGCTTTGGAACCATTACACAGATGCATGTCACTAGTGTACTTTCCAAGCTCTCCATCCACATTTCATGCTAAGCCTATGTATTCTATATTGGACCTTATTTTTGCCATCCATCTTAGTACTATCTCATCTTTCCTTTAGTGAGATTTTAATTTCATTTAATCTCCTCTAACTCAGGAAATTTTTCACTGAAGCCAGAGTAGTCCCTCTGTGTAAAACAAATGCCTATAATAAAACCTAAACACTATTTCACAGTATTACAACCTCTTCAAGGGACAGAAAAGCATTACATGAAACCATTAAAATTAATTGCTCTTTTTATTCAAAGTAGATATTGTAATTTATATTGAAATCCAGACTTCTACCCAGAGTGAATTTTGCTTTACCTACCTAAAGCTACCTAGAAGTTATACATCTAAACTAAGCCACACTCTAGATTCCCTTCAGGGTCAAAGGTAAGACAGAGGCTTTTCCGTTTTTTAGGATCCCATCTGAAGATAAGTATCAGACAGATGTGTGTATCATCCTGTAGAAGTGCCGAATTCCCCACACTGTAAGTACAATAGAAGCCTACACAATTAGTTTACACTTATTGTCTGTGTTACACCAGACATCTAAAATCATATGAAATGAATCGTGTTTCTCAAGTAAAGACCTTCAGAGGGGAGTAATGTGAGTCTGTTTTATATCAGCTAAGCATACATTCTAAAAAGACATTTTTTTTCTTCTTTTTTAATACATGTATGCAAATAAACTGTTTTACTGATTGATGACTGATCTTAGGAAACACACTGAAACACAGTACATGCTATAATGTGTAATTAATATATAGTTTTAATATCCCTTGTGTTTTTTTTCCATGATAAGAATAACATAGCCGGGGAATAACAGTATTTCCAAATGGTCAGCATGCCTAACTGGTCCAAATGGAGCCTCAAAGTTTCATGTGTACCGCCCTTAGACCCTGATTTTTTTTGCTAATCAGGTAATTGATATAATTTACAATGTTCTTTGGACATAAAAAGAAAAAGTAAAGAACGACTAAGGAGGATGCTAGTTACCACTAACTTATTCGGAAGCAAAAAGGCTCAAAAAGATGAAATCTGATGAAAATAAATACTTGCAAACTTTCAGGTTATCACTTTCAGACAAAAATGTCTCTAATGTTAATAAGGGATGTAGGCCAAAGGCTTCAGAAGTTGTTATTCTTAAAAAAAACATGATTTATTTGATTTTTTTCCAACTTGAATGTCATGAACCAGACATACATAATTATATTATTTGTCTTATGCAAGTGAACAAGAATAAATTAAAACTGGACATGTTGCAACAGGGCTGTTGACATTATATACAAAGTCTGCTTATTGTCATAAGATACTCTTAACCTTTAAGCCAAAATCTTTCAAAACTATTAGTGTTAAATCTAGCAGCTGTTGTCAAATTTTTCCCTTTCTCTGCTTTATGCATTGTGCTTTATTTGAAATGTTTGTTATATTTGTGTATATAACTTTCTGCAAGCTGTCCCTTGAAAGCTCAAAGGATTAAATGAATAGGTTGAGCCAGTTTAAAGGAACAAAAGTTAACAAATTAAAAGAAAACTTTCTAAAATGAGTGTGTAAACCATTAAAATATTTAGCTGTATTTGCATTGGATAGTTTCCTCTATATAAAACAATATGGATTGTTTAAATAAATGAGGTTAAGGGAAACTTATTTCTACTGTAAAGTTTATGAAAGCTTTAGGAATGATGGCCTCAATCCTTCAAACGCTTACATGTTTAACTTCAGACATGGAGTAATCTTGTCCTGACAGTGCTAGCCAGTCCTTACAGTTTCATCTTCCAGCAAGACAAAGACACAGAGGGCATCCAAAGACTGGAAAACGAGGTAAATGTTTCCCTTGTGCTTCTGTCTAGCCCTTGGCTGAATGTTTAAGCCACAGTCTCGAAACTGTGTTTTCTGGCTATTTATGAATAGCAAGTGAGTCCCTGTAGATATTATTACAAAAATAAACTCAAGTGGCAAAAGCCTCAGAGTTCACACAAGAAGTAGAAAGACAAGTTGTTAGGTTTTGGATTATTGTAGCATTTGATTTCTAAAGAGTTAGTCTGCAGGAAGATGAGGGCAGATGCTACTTGTTTTGTAGCATATGGTGTATCCTAAGCTGCTATACAGCATGCTGTGAAGTGGGCTTAGAAGAACCTTTATCTGGCACAGCCTAGAACACAAACACAAGCTTTTCTATAGCTAGTGCTGTGCCTGAAAAATCAGGTCTGATTACAAATTGAGGGATGGTTATGATCCGGTGCACCTATGCCTTTCTGAGGGCTCCCGTTATATTTCTGTCTAATTCAGCACTGTGCCACACTGGTGTACTGGCCACGCAAGGGTGACTTGGGCAGACCTCCAGGTACTTGTCTGTATGAAGGGTAGATATGTTGCACAGATTAATGTTATTTCTGTCTGAATTTCATACAGACACTCTCACGAACAGAGTGAGGGATGACTCATGGTATGATAAAGCAAAAAGCAAGGGGCTGGGAGCACACTTTCTCACTATGACACGTTGGTTTAAACCTCGCTGGGTGTGTAGAAGCTGCTTTTTATTCACATGGAGTTTGTAAAGCAATCAGAGCTCCTTTCTGGAAGGGGCCGCTGAGGCAATAGATGCCTCCATGAAGAAGCAGCCATGTGCAAGGTGGCAGTAGGAACTGGCTATATCATCCAAATGGGGTATGATTTTCTGAACTCAGAGTTTGGATTTGGTTACATTGCCACAGATTTTTTTTGTAAGAATTCAAGGAGGAAAAAGCCAAAAATATTCAGAAGGGAACGGTGAGCCAAAGGAGTCCCAGAGATACTAGGATTGTGTGCATGAAAGGAAGATTATGTTTAGAGATCTGGTTGAAGGATTCTCAGAAAGGGGAAGAAAAAATTAAATTAAACTAAACCCCATCTTCTTATTGAGTATTATTACTGAGCTCAGCAAGGACAGGCGTTTACCTTATTTGCAATAATCAAGGCTGCATCAAAGAAATATCTGTCTCAATCTGTTTTAAGAAGTAAAAGATGTTCTAAGGTGCCAAATTTTGCCTTGCCAAATCCAGTTCCAGGTTACAAAAGAAGGAACTTTCCAAGAACTTCGCAGGGTTACTCAGTAAAACCAGAGGGAACTTGGTACCTATTGTTTTTCCATGTCGCTTTGGTATTTCCAGCCAAATGGAATAACGTTCTCCCTGAAATTATTTTTTTATAGGTAGAATTGTAACTTGAGGTCCAAATGGCCTTTTGAATCTAGATTAGGTTTTGAAGTGCATATGTCAGACCAGTCTTTACTATTGTAAGCATGGGTTTTTAAAATACATTTCCAGACTTGAGTCAATGCCTTTTTTTCTCTCCCAGGGAAAAAAAAAAAAAGAAAAAAAAAGAGAAAAAGCATGTATGAAAGGTTTTGCTTTCCTATGCAAGTCTTACAAATATTTTCACTAGATCTAATCAGTCTGACCTGCTGAGTACATGACATTGAATATAGGATTACTTTACAACTCATTCTCTTCATTATTCTTGCACTATCTAGCCTATTATTTCTCATATAACCGTTAAAAAATTAAGACCTCTTACCTGGCATCCACAGCCCAAACCAAAGAATGTTGACTTTATTCATGACTAGTCCGTCAGATTTCTCAGTTTTTCTTGCAGTCTCGATCACTGACATATAATTAGCAGGAAAGCCAAGCAGGCTGTTGTTGAGTATATTCAGAAACTTGAATTCAGATAAAAAATGTCTGATCCATGCAAAAACACTATAATTCTGAAAAATGTACAGTATAATGTTAAAACTTTGGTATCACCTCAGTGCTATGTAGTTATAATTATTGAAAAATTATGTGGAAAAGAAAAGTAAGATTAATATCTGCCAGATCTCACAGGCTGGCACTCCACTCACAGGATGGATTCCTTTAGCTATCTGAAAGCCAACCATAAAGCCCAAGCTAGTTCTCTAGACTCCATCTATAATCAAAGGTGAAAATTAAACACCTTCAGAAGTAATCTTTTTTTATCTTAAAATGTTCTCTCCAGCTGCCCCTGTTTCTTATTCTTCAGGGCAGACAAATAAAATGCTTAACTTTATTTGCCTCCTATGAATCCCACCTTCATTTTTCATCTAACTGGGCAAGCCCATGCACCAGAGCTAATACAAGCGAGTTAGTGCAGTCTGCCACTGGGGACATACGTCCTGCTTTTCAGTAAATTACTGCTGCATGCATTTCAATGGGGCAGTGACTCCACTTGTAGTAATAGGCCTGGCTGTGTATTTCTATCCATCACTGCACTTCAGTAAAAAAGCATCTCACACAGGGGCGCTGGCAGAAGTTGCCCAGACCAGTTAGCAAAAAGAAATAGTTGCTGAAAATGATGCACAGAACAGAGAAGGAAAAATTATGACAAGCTAGGCACAAGATTATGTAATTTTTGGGGTTTCTCCTGGGAACTTGATTAAATGTCAACATGAAGTAGGCAGAAAGGATCACACAGAGACAGGTGGGAGGGTGGATTTTGAAGACCAGGAGAGAGAATCTTTCAGGGATGCTCTGTCAGCACAGTGGTGAACATACACACAGCCCGAAACGTGCACAGACTCCTGACATCATTGCTCAGAGCCCTGCACAGTGCTCGCTGCAGCTGCCAAAGCTGCGTGGTGAAAGTCACCTTCATGCTTCATGCATCCGTTGCCTCTCCTTGCTGCCCCTGCTGCCAGTGACCCACCATTGTAACAGCCCCTGTGAATCAAAAAACGGTGAAACAGGGGAAAAGAAGAAAAATGTATCCAGGATAATTTTTAATGCTTGACCCACCAGCTGGGCTGTGCTCTCGTGCACCAAAGATCCACCTGTGGAGAGGACCTTGGCCAACAGATAGTCTCCCTTCTGCACCAGAGAAACTAGTGGTTTGTATTTTATTGTAATGGTTTCTGTCGCTTTTGGATGGCCTCCTCTTTAGAGTATGTGATATACACAGAGCGCCTTCCGCTGGCCTGTGGAGGCTGGGGAGGAGAAGGGTGGGGAGCCCAAGCAGTAGAATTTTGTAACATTTATTTGTTCGGGTAATTTACTGAGGGTTTACTAGAATAATCCCACGGAAAGATTAACTGTTCTTTGTCATAACATGGACTGGAAGCCTAAATTTGTTTGTAAAGCTCTAAAATGACTGTGGGCTGATGGAAGATACTTCGTTTAACAAGCTCACTGGTTAAAACGAAAAGCTTGTTTAGTGGCAATGAGTACTATCACTTTGTATTAACTGAGGTTCAAGTTCAGCTGTCTGGACACAGGCAAGATGCCTGCTCTCTGGTGTTCTTGAGGCAAATCTGGAGGAGGAAATGCAGATCTGAACAGCAGATATAAGGAAATTGTTTACCTGGGTCAGAAAACAAAAAAGATAGATTACAGAAAACATGTGGTTGCTATTTAATTTATGCTTTATCATTTTTCATTCTGACATTAACATAGTTATGAGCGGGGTGAGAGCACTGTACATTGTACGATGTAATATAAAATGAGGGTTACCACTCCTTGCCAGAGGAAACGTGATTCAGAAACAATTTGGGGGCAATTGCAAGGTGATGTGGCACAGAGAACCAGAAGCTATTGAAACTTTAAACATCATTTCTGGACAATATAAGACTTGCTGCAAAATGACTTGTAAAAACATGAAAACGTTACTTTCCTGACCCCAGAGAATTAGAAATCTTTAAGTATCAGTTCAAACAATGTCTCTTAAAGGGCACCACACTTTTTCATTGCCAGCTACCATTATTTTTAACAGTTTGTTAAACATACCGCAATAAAGAAAGATTAATGGCCAAGATATAACCCAAAAATGCAGAAGGCCACGCCGAGATCTATTACATGCAAGCAACTCAGTGGTGAGACATAAAGGGAATATTTAAGTAGAAAATTTATCCTCAAAACATTCATGAAAACCAAAGTAAGTTATTAAAATGGAAATTAAGATTTTTGGGGAAAACAGAGTAAAAGACATGAAAAACTGGAAAGATAAAGCATAAACAATGTTTTATGAAGGAGAATGGAAAAATAATAATAACAACAAGTTAGTTTAGGAATTGAAGGAATAGTGAAAATATGCAAGTATTGAGAGGATGAAGAAATGACAAAGATATACTTACAAAAATAAATAAGTATATTTAATATATAAGTATTTTTTTATTTAATCAGCAAAGGAATCAAAATCACCTGTAAGCCATCTCTTAATGTTTTCTCTAGAACCATACCTAATTTAAAAATTCAGAAGAAAAGTAATTTAAATAATGGGATTTATCTCTCAGAGTTGTTGCCATTTAAAATTTCATTGCCTATTTTAAGATATTTGTCTACTGAAAGTGGAGAGTCAAAAGGAGCTTCTCCAAATGGGAAATTATTCCGTATCTGGAGGATGAAACATCTAAAGGAGGAATATCTGAAGGTAGACACCTAATTTAAAATTGCTAGTCTTCAGTGTGATGGAAAACTGAGTGACTCTTTTAGGAGCTTTGGCTCAGTCCTGCTTGATCAGGGGGAATGAAGGCAGGAAGGGTTAATTTTTGTGTTGTGAAGATTAACCCTTGCCCAAAACCTCGTCCAAACCAGAGCAGTGAACCAGTATTCTGTATTCTGTACAACACATTTATGGGATTTGTTAAACTTGTGATTTTTAAGAATAACAGTCTTTTCACCTGCAGGTGCATGGTAGAAAAGCCTACTCAGCTAAACCCAGACACTTAGTTGCGTGGCGTTGCAAGCCAAAAGTGCTCAAAGTGATACTAGACTCATGTGCAATTGGAAGTCATGCCCCTTGATACGCTCAGGTTGTGCAAACTTTTGACCAGCTGTTATTGGTATTTTTAAATATATTAATCTTTTATACTCACATTTATTATGTATTGGTCCCTAAAGTGTTGCCTGCTCAGAGTATGACAGACTCTTTTGTGTTTACATTTTCAATATGAATTGAAAATCAGTGTTGGGAAAAAAATTATCTTTTGATTTAAAAAAAAGGTTGAGTCTTCAAGATTTTCTAGTCTCCACAGGGGCAAAATCAAGACCTTGGTTTGTTTTCCCTAAGAATGAGAATTGTTCACCAACATATATAGCGATCTAACGGCATTAGATCTCTTGCATCCTAAGATAATGTCCTCGATATCAAACTGCAAGCTATTTTGATGCCTTACTTTGGTTTTGGCTAGAACACTCTGAAAAAATAAATTGTTTCAAAACCTGTTCTTGTGAAAAGTCCAAGTTTGTTGTACCACCATTTCCTGATGAAAAAGCCATGCAGAGAAATCTCAGTAGGCATTTCAGGATACATTTCTGAGGTCTTCTTTACATTTCAGGGGCCTAAAACACACTTCCATTATGAAAGTTAAGAACCTCACAAAATATAATGACATGAAGAACTGGAACTTCAAGAAAAACAAAGCAAATAGTATTGGGTTCCTATTAAGGTCATGAAAGTATTAAAATGTAAGTAAGAGTCCTGATTGTATTTCAGTAACCAAACAAAGCCTTGTTTACGACAGTTGACAGCTTTGATTTTCCTTAATAGGAACATTAATTTTCAAGGGTAGAAAATATTCTGGTTTTACAAGGGTTTCGTGTTTTTTTTTTTTTTTTTGTATTTAAGATACGAAAATATTAGAAATTATCAGGAAATATTAAATGTTATCTGAATGATAAATGGCATGTGTATACTTGTATATACATATGTAGTAAACATACAGACACATGAAATTACACACCATTCCAGGTAGCAATTCTACTACATTTTCTCATTTTTTCTGGTTTACAGGCTGTCAGAGTTATTTTTTATTTCAGAACTTCTGTTCACTATGACGCTGCAAGCAAAACAGGAGGGATGTGCTTCAGCACTCTTGAAGCACATTGGACATTTATGGGCTGTTAGCCTGACACTCACATTCTCATGACCAGCTACATCTACTGTGCATATCCTGGTGGGGACAAAGCTGGTATAGAAAATGCAAAATCATCTGCTTTTTCCCTTGCGAATGAAGCTAGCAATCTGAGTCCCTGTCTGACTCAGATTTTTAGCTTAAGACAAATAGTTTAAACACAATGAATACTGAAATCCTGCACTACTTGATTTCAGCATCTTTGAATATGAAAGAGAATACACTATTCTGTGTGGCACATCAGATGGCAGTTATCATCAAAATGTCTTTGGGCCATCAGGCATTTCTTTGCTAAACAATCTCCATGTATTATTCAGGTTGCACTACACCAGCATTTAAAGAGATCTGGAAGCTGAATGATTTGGAGCGGCCAAGGGAGCACGTTCCTCCCACAGGACTCACAACTGACCTCTACACGTTCCACCCACATTCACCAGAGGGTGCTTGTGTGGTACAAGGCCAGGCTGTGTAAACCTGGCTGGCAATCCCATTTTGGGTCCAAGCTGTGGGAAAGGAAATAGAAGTCTCCTTTTTTCATCTACTGAAATGCTTTTAGCTCCTTTCAGATCTGCCATAACAACAATACACTTAAGGAGTACTCTAATGCCAGCTTAAACCTGTGTTCAGTACAGACTGCTAAAAATGCCTTTCTCAATTTGATACGCTACACTGATGTATTGCACCTTTCTGTATCTGTTTCATTCCCTCATGGTGGATGAAATTCAAAGGTATTACAGAAAGTAATAGCTAGCCCCAAGTGAGGCAGCCAAACATATAAATCTGGATGTACAATGAATATGATGTAGTCAAAGATAATTAATTGCTCTATATCCATCATCATTCTGCCATTACAAAGTTCCTTCCCCTTCCTCTCAAGGGCTTTTTTCCTTCACTCTATACCATTTCTGACTTCTTTCCACTGATGTTCAAAGCTTTAAGGCTCTCTTACCTGAACCTAGGCTTCTTCCCCAGGTCTACTGGTATCATTTCCTTGCATGATTGTCTGAATTTCTTGCTGTTTTCTTCCAAGGGATGTGTATCTTGAGTTTAGTCCTGAAGATCCGAATTGAACGCAAGTCCTCAGTGCCTTCTGGATGTGGCTCTGCAGATGTTTGCTGCTCCTGCTTCACTCTCTGAGACCTAATCCTGTAAAGGGATGAAATATTCTGTCATACTTCCAAATCCTGGTAAGGCAGCAAGGAGATGAGGAAAGACAATCCAGCTTCTTACCACTTGCATTGCCTGACAAGATGTGTCCCTCAGTCCTGCTTGAGTCCTGGCGTCCAGATCATGAGCACGCCATGGTGCCCAGTGAGAGGACAAGGGGCAATGGGCACAAACTGAGGCACAGGAAGTTCCGTCTGAACATGAGGAAGAACTTCTTCCCTCTGAGGGTGACGGAGCCCTGGAACAGGCTGCCCAGGGAGGTTGTGGAGTCTCCTTCTCTGGAGATATTCAAGACCCGCCTGGACAAGATCCTGTGCAGCCTACTGTAGGTGACCCTGCTTCGGCAGGGGGGTTGGACTAGATGACCCACAGAGGTCCCTTCCAACCCCTACTATTCTGTGTGATTCTGTGAATATGGGTATTATTATTGCTACAATTTTTATTTTCGTATGGACATTATAACTTCAACCATGACTAAAAAGATCTACTAAAAAGTTTGTATATATGTTAATGAAATGATCTCAGTAAACCTAATGACAGAAAAACTACAGAACTGGTTTATTAAACCTGAGATAGTCATCATCCTTAACATTATGGAATATCTGTAAATAATGTCTGAAAAGTTGATACTTGAGTAGTAACCCTTTTAGTAAATGGTAAATCATTTCTTAGAGGTTATTATAGAATGAACAGATCAATAACACCTACTAATGTGCTTGTAACCATCCATAACAAATACTTCTAAAGTGTGTGATATGCTTCTAATATCTAGTATTCAATTACTAACCTTTGTACAAACCACTTATACTGAAGCCTTAATATAACGTTTTATTACTATATTAAAGTGGTGATTTACTTTGTCATACTTATGCGGCTAATTTACTATATAAATCATGCATCTGATCGTACAGTCTACATTGCAAAAGAATCCTCTGAGAAGTCATAAAAGAGAAGTTAGCCAGAGAAGCAATTGTTGGGTTGGGTCTCCTATTCTCTTACCTGAAACATTTCATCTGCAATTTCTGTCTTTGTCAATGGGCTGAACATTTTAAAGAGATTTAGTAGGAAACTATCCTGAAAGTTATGAATTGCCTTTCAGAAACAGATAAATGAAAGCGATGTTGCATTTTTGTGGTCCTTGCACACTGGCAAATCTAGAGTCCCAGTTTTGTTTCACTGCCAGTGAAAACTGACATCAAATCAATAATATGCAACTGTCTGGTAGGTATTTTTAAGGAGAAAGAGACCTCTTCATATATGAGGAGTCTTAGAAGTCTGCAGGCACAAAACCTTGCAAAATCAAGTGAAATTGATAAAAAATAATGAGGGAAAAGTCTGGCAAGCTCAAATACACTGGCAAATCCTTAGTGTATTTGCCTAAGATCTAGGCTGGGGCTCTGGAAAGGGACTGTATGAGTAAGAAATTTTGTACATGACTGTGGAGTCAAAATGTGCTTTTAGAAGCATATTCGGTGCCCATCTTGCTCCACTTCTTTGTCTCGTAATTAAGCTCTAGATTCTGATGGGTGTGTTGATGTTTTACAGTGCAACAAATCAGCCCATGAGGGCAAAAA
This sequence comes from Opisthocomus hoazin, assembly GCF_030867145.1. Classification (NCBI taxonomy): domain Eukaryota; kingdom Metazoa; phylum Chordata; class Aves; order Opisthocomiformes; family Opisthocomidae; genus Opisthocomus; species Opisthocomus hoazin. Next base: position 120,309,634 of record NC_134415.1, read on the forward strand.
ATTCAGAAGTGGATCACCTATTTCCTGCTTTGCTCTCTCCCTTTTCCATAGCAAAACTGAAGGTTACAGAGTTATCTGGGTTATAAACTACTCCAATTCAGCTTTCCTCTGAACCGTTTTGGAGCAGATCCGTAATCTTGTGTATGAACAGAAGCAGGGACTGCCACTTCAGCCTCCTCATGCAGTCCTGTATTGAGTTTTTCTAGTCTTTTCTCTGTGACCCAGAAATTGATTAAAATATTTGTGTAGTAGTAAAATGCAACTTCAGAAGGATCTGTAATCCCTGGACTGGGACACCTCCACAGGAGATGAAAAAAAATGCAGTTGAGGTCTGCTAGACCTCAAGAAAACCTCTGCTTTTGGCACAAATCCAAATGTTCTAAGTAATTCATAGAATCATAGGATAGAATCATAGAATGGTTTGGGTTGAAAGGAACCTTTAAAGGCCACCTAATCCACACCCCTGCAATGAGCAGGTACATTTACCATTAGATCAGGTTGCTTAGAGCCCCATCCATCGTGACCTTGAAAGCTTCCAGGGATGAGGCATGGACCACCTCTCTGGCAACCTGTTCCACTGTTTCATCAGCCTCATTATAAGAACAATGTCTTCCTTATATCTAGGCTGAATCTATCCTCTTTTAGTTTAAAATCATTACCCCTCATCCTATTGTTACAGGTGCTGCTAAATGTTTGTCCCCATCTGTCTTATAAGCCCCATTCAAGTGCTGAAAGGCTGCAGTAAGGTCTCCTTGGAGCCCTCTCTTTTCCAGGCTGAACAACCCCAACCTTCTCAGTCTTTCTTCACGGAAGTGTTCCAGTCCTCTGATCATTTATGCAGCCCTCTTCCCTCTAGGGCTAGGGAGAAGCTGAATAAAGAAATTTAAAAAAAGGGAAAGCTGTAAGCTATAATTTTAAAATTAGGAGTCCAAAGGGGTAGTTATGAAGTATTTTCATGACGTGGAAAATCACACTGTTTGGAACTTGATTTCTGCAACTGATTAAATACCATCCGGAGAAGATGAGAACCATAAATACAGTAGCAAATAATAATGATATGATAAATTACACAATTTTTAGAAACTTAAAAAATCAAAAAAAACAAAGCTTGTTTTCAATGTTGTGTAACTCTGGTTTACCAAATTGTCAGTTTCTACATATCTTTCTTCCTGAAGACCAATAAAAGACCAACAGATTCAATCTAGGTTATTAAACATTCATATGTTTTTGGGTTTGAATACATTAACATAACAGAATAATGAATTGTAAGTAGTTCATCAGTAAATAATCCACAATTATGGACTTTGCAGACTGATTGAAAATAAATAGCAGCATATTGTATAATTAAACCATAATCAAATGTCTCTATATACACAAATGATAAAGTGTCCCCTTGGGCTGTGGCCATGTGCTGAGGGTTTTATTTAGTTCAATAGCAAAAGCCTTTCTGTGCCAAGTTTACACAAAAGAAAAGTTAGTGAATTGCTAGGAATAAAGTTGACTGATCTCTCCATGCAGCATAATAATTAGAGCCAGCATTACTCTGTGCACGTTTTGGATACAGACTTTTGCAACAGCTAGCAAGATTAACCCTCACTGATATTCAGCAGTAGTGCTCCCTGGCCAAAGAAATACTATATTTTGGTTTGTATACAGAGCCAGTAACAGCATAATTTGATTTTGTTGTATATTCCATCATTACTACAATTCATCTTCAGTTTCAAGAAAAGGAAGTTGAATTTGCTATGTTTCAATCTCATCTCAAAAATGATGGGTTTTGATTCTGAGCACAACTCAGCGTGGGTCCTGAGTTCTGTCTGAGACTCTCAAGAGACAAGTTTTGGACATGCCAGTAGATATAGGAATTCAGCACTTCTGTTTACAAAGCTAGAATCTAAACATGAATATTTTAAAGAAAGAATAATTGCTTTCACTTAGAAAATCGTGTGGTGGAAGGAAAGAGTTGACTACTTTTCTTCTGAAAGAAAATTATTTACTTGCAAGACGGTGAACATTTAGCAGAACATTTCAAAAGATTAGAAAATCTTGAAATCAGGAAAAAGTATATTAGCATGCAGAATACGCATCTGAAAATAGCTTCTTTCAGAAGGGGGCTAGATGCAGGTAGGTGAATGTCATTCAATGAAAGGGCTGTCCTTCTCTGCAGCCTCTCAGACAGTCCTACTTAAAACTCTGCTATAACTGAGGTTTAACTTGCAGAGGGATAAACAAGGATAAAGCTGTTATTTCTGTTGTTGCAGGCAGCACTGCTGCCTGGTGTCAGACCTGCGTCACACCCTTTGGTTACCCTTTTCCATGCTGTGCGTTCAGATACCGGTAACACCCATCAGAATCCTATTTTGCTTTCTAATAATCTGAACTGTAAACAGCCCATAGCCCTAGAAAAATTGGTCCTGGGAATTTTGCAGTTACAGGTGGTTTTGCAGGATTGGACCTACTGTGTAATTTATAACTTTCGAGTGGTTCTCTGGGATCAAGAACTCATACAGAGGACTGAGTTTGATAAAGCCTCGGGCAGCAGCAGGAGTCATAGTTTTTCTGGGGTTGTTACTTTAGTGCAGGAAGCCAGTATCTCAAGCAAAACAAGCTCAAGACAAACTCTTAGGGTCTTTGGTTGTACTCCTAGTGTAGCACTACATAACACTGCTTTACAGTCACTTGTCTGCTTTAATGCCTCTTTTATGAATCACAGCACAATTCAGGAGTTTGATTCAGTATGGGAGAGGAGCTGAACATGTTCACCCAAATTGATTCCTTTGTAATAACAACATGGACTCTCTTGTCTTTTGATTCAACTCTACTGCTTTGTGCTGTGAATCTCCTCGACTATGAAGCTCCCTGTTTCATGCATAATGTTGAACCCTGTGTTCCTTACTGACGTCGCGAAGTTTATCTATTTTCTCACCTTTCAACAGCTTAAAACAGAGTGCTGGGATTTCAGCTGGAGTTTTGGACCAGAGGCTGAGCACCTTTTCAGTTCTTACTGTTTTCATGGGGTTCTCTAGGGAAACCTCTGTCTCATAGAAAGTTCCTCTTTATCAGGCAACTGATTCCACTGAAATACTTCATTTACTGGAATGAACCAGGCCTCTGTCTATACTTCTCTTACAAATGGTTATAAAAAATTAAACTGTAAAAAATAGTGCATACTTCTGTTGAAGTCACAACTTTGAAACAAGTAGCATCTCATCTTGTGCGCTACCTTGTTTGTCAAGTAATGTTCATGGCCACATGAATAATTTACTTTGGAGGAAAGCCAGATCAGAGCTAGGAAATTAGGCATAGGCTACTCTGAGGTAAGTGAATATGTGGATTTTGTTTTGCTGAAGTTAATGTGATCTCACTTGTCCCCTAATTAAAGTTCATGAGAGGCTGGAATATAAATATTACAGAGCAACTGCTGTGAGCTTAATCCACTTTCCATTAATGAAGATATTTTGCTCCCAGTGCTGGATCAGACTCTGACATATTGCTTTCTTGCATTTCTTGCTGTACACCTGCAAGGTTTTTGCTTAAAAAAAATATGATATGCTTTAGATAAACTGTTTTCTAAAACTAATTTTGGAATATTTATACATTTGTGAAATAAGGGGAAATGTAGAAAAACAAACTACTGGATTGTGCTCTGAATGTACACTGGCAGGGGAAGGCTTTGCAAGCAGAGTATAAATATACTACCATGCCTAAAAGAAACAAAGCATGACACACAGTACTACATGAGAGACAGGAAGGCACAGAGTCCAAGAAGCAACAACTTAGTCAAGACCTTCTTTCATCTCCCTTAAATGTTGCAAATGTATATCATTCCAACTGAATTATTTATTTCCTAAGGTGCTGAGAAAGACTTAGTATTATTTGAATCAGCTCTTGTACCACCACCACAGAAATCTTTCTCGTAATGCAAATCTGAAAAATGAAATAAAAACTCCATTTCTCTTAATACTAGGAGAGGGAGTCCAGAAAGGGGAAACAGTTGTCGCAGTTTAATTCGCAGAGTAAGCCAAAAAGAAAAAAAAAATAAAGGTCCCTGATAAATGAGAAATAGTCCCATTATGTTATTATTCTGTTACCTAAGAAACTATCTTCAAAACAGAAGCCCTCATAAATACTCTGGAGATGCATCAGACACTTTTCCCTGCTGTACGACATTGTGTATATGGTTTGGCAGCAGTTCATTGTGTAGAAGATAAACTAGCACGTAGTGCCAGGATTCTATTACTCTTGACCCTGACCTTTGGCTGCATGCTGTTTCCAGTTGCACTCCATCTTTAAAAAAAAGACAGCACCCATTTTTTCATTCTTTCTTTTTTAACTTCTGTTTTTAAATTTCTCCATAATCTACCCTTCATCTGATATATAATTGAAAAACATGTTTTCTGATCTCTTTCTTCTTTTTTTTTTTAACTTCTGTTTTTCATTCCTTAAAACCAGCTGTAGTGTTCCTGCCAAAGTTGGCTTTCCCATTCAGATTTCACCTCTTTTTTTTGTCTCCAAGCACTAGCTAGCTCAATAGTGTGGAATAGTATAATGTATCCTAACCACAGAGAAAATACATTCTTGGAAATGGTTGGTTTTTTTATGCTATATTTACTATTTTCTGAATCCAAGATATTCACTTATTGTTACCAACAGAAGTTGTTAGTAGTAAAAAGTCATGGGAAACGAGAGGATATTTTCTTTGATACAGTATCAATGTTCAGAGCTGTCAGCTCTGTACAGAAGGGTGTAGAACCACCTAGTGCACGTGAAATTTTTAAATATGCTTTGTTCCTGCAAAATTATGATCTCTACCAAAAGTCCAAAAATGCTGCATAAGGATGTGATACTTTGCAAAGCACTTTGATATAGAGCTACAAAGTAAGTACTTGGTAAAATACAGAGATTAGATTAGGCCATAGGAAAGCAGACGGATATTCTTGAAAGTTTATAGGGCCTTCTTCTGTGCTCCTAGTTCAGGCAAAACTCCCAGTGAAGTCACTGGGAATTCAGTTTGTATTAAGCAGGACAAAATTAGGTCTCTGTTTTCCCAATAGGGATCAGGCGAATTGCCATGGATGAAAACGTTTTCAAATGGAACGCAAAATAAACTTTTTGTAACTACCTCTTGCTGTTTGGAATGGATTTAAAAATAATCTAAAATCTGGTATATCAAATGGTTTTCATTTTGTGAATGTTGTGGTAATCTGACTATACTCATTTGTTTGTGCAACATTTGAGTAACAAAAAAGAATAAATACAGCAAAACGGTATAGACAGGCGACTTTGGCTGACTAAAGACCTGTGGCACTTCTACCTTACAGATTAGATGGTGGATTGCGTTGCAATCCATATTAAAATTTGTTTTTAACAGAAGGTTAACAGAAGGTTTAATAATCTGTGTTAATAGTGAATTTCTAATGAAGACCGAGAAGCCATCGCTGGATAAATGTTGCAATGATTTTATCTAACACTGTTAAAAAATGTAGTTAGCAGAAATATTTGTGTTTATACTTCATAATTACGAAGGTCATTCAATAGGAACTTTTCCAAGAATTCTGAAAATTATGGCAGATGATACAGAAAAACATTAGACTCAAGAATTTAAGGAATTACCTGATCCCCTGAAGCTGCTGCCCCAAGGCAACAAACAGTGGGTAGCAAGAAAAAGAGTATCTAGGTCCACTTGTTGGCCTGGAAGCCAAATGACATAGTCTGGCCACAGTCATACTAATAAATTCTTTTACATTACAGAACAGGTTGGCTGCATCCAAATTGCCCCCTGGGAATGGTCCTTGGCATGTGCTAGTTCCCAGAAAGACAGTATTATTTGATGTGAGCCAAACGAGCACCAGGGAATAGATTAACAATTTAACCATACGGATAACTGTTCTTCAGCTGCTGTCCTGATCCTGTCCACTTTGCAAATAAAATTAGAAAAATTCTGTTTCCAAGCTGTTTTACATACCTATTTTCAATATGTGAAACCTCAGAATCACTACCTAAAATTGTGTGGCATATACCAGCCAACATTAGAGGAATAAATGCTCCTATATTTTATTCTGCAGTTAGAGACACCCAAAAGAAATCCACTTCAGAGTAACTTAGAATTTCATGACTCATCTACTCTCTAAGAAAATAAAGTCTTGACAAAATCTGGTCCCCAATCCAAAAAGACAGGAAATGTTAACCAAGGCTTTAGACAAGCATCCTAAAACATATCCAGTTCACAAGGTAGTAGTCTGGAGGAGTGTCTAATGTGTGACTGTGGGTGGTCTTCCAGTGCTAACCTCTTCAGGATTGTGAGGATTTTCTAGATGACCCCATTTCTATCAGTGTTTGGAGTATCACTGTGACTGGGCAGTAGAGTGAGAAGAAAAGCTGACAAAAGAAACAAGTTTTCATCTGAAAGAAGACTTGTCTACCTATTCACACCAATTAATGTGCAGTCATGTAGAGGAACGTGTGTAAAAACCCAATCTTTATTTTCCTTTTAAACTCAAAGCAACTTTTCCCTGTTGCTGCTGGTATCACTTGCTTTCCTCATTTAAGTTTCATGACTGGTTAAGCAAATTTTAGTCTATGCTGTCAGAAAAGGCTTTACTGCTCTGTTTTACCTTTTCCTCAATTACGTGGCCATGTCCTCTTCCTTGTTCTTGGCAGTATGTGGTCACTTGGCTTAGGAAGTTCATCCAGCAGTCTGCGTAGTCCCATCAGTAACAAAACATGCAAATGATCATAAAGCTAGAAACATGACCGTTTCTGAAAAATTGACAGCACTGGACATGCATAACCCAGAAAAGGGAAGATTTGAGGATGAAGCATATCAACTGTATTCAAACCTAATACAGGGTGTTGCAGAGAAAAAAGGAATGTTTTCTCTGTGCCAGAAGGGGAAAGGACAAAAAATAATGGCCTTACATTGCTGCAAAGGTGACTGAAATTAAACATCATGTAAAAACATTCAAGTGGTAGAGATAGTGAAGGACTGGAACATATTGCTTACAGAAAGGGTGAAGTTACCATCATTACAAATCCTTAAAACAGCTGTTTTTCTAACAGCTGTCCACAAAGTCCTTCGCAGAGCTGACTCTGCCTTGGGGCAATGCAATGTACCATCTGACCTCTCAAAAACCTTTTTCAGTTCCATTTTCTGTGATTGCGTGTTTGGATTCAACAAGTTGTTAATCCATGCCCTGTCACATTTTGTGATAAGTAGACATTAAAGGAGAAAGAGTGACCATCCAAAAGAAATATTATCTTGTTTTCTTTGCAACCTAAATCTGAATTTGCCTGACATCATCACCACAGCGCCTGAGTGGGAGAAGAGAGACTGAGTTGTAGGACGCAGGAGTGAGTTGTGCCCCTAACAGGAACAGTACGTTTCTGAGAGCTACAGATTCTTTCTGTGCTACATTTTCCTTCTTTCTAATGAGTGTAATTACGTGACAGTACTAATGACTGTGATTCTCCAGAAGGAAGCCAATGCAGAAGTATTATGCCAGTACTGTTCTCTCCTATTGACAGGATTCTGCCCCAAAGCAGTCAGTGAAGATGGTATCTAAACACAAATACTTCAGTTAGGAAAATGGTGTCTTCCTTTAGAGGGTTTCCAAAGTACTTATCAAAGAACTGTTTCCTCTGGCAAGGTAGGGATCTTGTTGTTTCAGGAGCACTGTTTTCCTAATCTTCAGCTGTAGTAGTAAATTAAATATACCAAGTACTGCTCTCTGTCCTCTAAGTCAAATGCTAAAGCCTGGCTCCATCAACATTACTAAATTACTTTACCCTCCAAAACACCCATTGGAAGAGCTCATGCTAAGTCCTGAGTTGTGTCAGAAATTGTTCTGAAACTTTTGACTGACCTTGTTGAAAAGTCATACCAGAGAATTTAGTGGTGTAGCTGCTGTAATTTGAGTGGCCGGCAGTGTTTGCTAGTCCTATTTAATTTACTGGCATTGAGGACAAAAGATGGCTTAAAATTTGGTGACAGTGGCGTAGCTAAAGTTAGATTGAATCTCATCATGAAAAGTGTTAAGTAGACAGAGAATCACAGCACATTTTTTAGTACGAAAAATATCTTTTCCTTCACTGCTGTTCTTATTAGCATGAGGACTGTAGCTTTGCACATTTGGGCAAGGTTCATTGTTTTGGTGAAACTGAAGATATTCCTCATAGCTTTTAAAGAGAGACTCGTAAGCCTGCAGCCGAAGAAGAGTACACCTCAGTGATAAGTGACGTGGCTTTGCAGGAGACAGCTGAGTACATAGGGAGGAAGGTTTTAAGGAGACTGATAAATTCCTGCACATGCAGCTGTAAAGATAAGCTTGGTCTAGTTAAAAAAAAACAAAATACATAGGCACATGAAAAGTTCCTTTTCTCATGATAGTTTATCTGCCCCATGGTGCATTCCTGGGCATAATCTATGAGTTTATCTAAGAAGCATACTTCAAAAACCTTCTTCCGTACGTCAGCAGGGCTTGCGAGTAAAGGAATTCACATAAAAACCGGCAGCCCTTCAGGAGATACCTTCTTCTCAGGTAAACACTGCAAAGAGACTCTCACTCTCTAGGAGATGAGTCAAAAGAAAAACATCTAGGAAACTCTGATGCAGCAAGAGTTATTAAATGTAAAACTATTCCAAGAACTCAGTTAAATATGTAGGGGTATTCTTTACTAAATTTAAGACACTGGCGAAGTACTTACCAAAGATAGTTGGCAAAGAAACCAAAAGGAGGGTATCTGAGGGTTCAGTTATGGTGGAAAGAGAACCTAAGAACCATGAGAAAAAAAGCAAAGCAAATGACATTATTTATATTTGGTTACAAAAGCATCTAAGGCAACAAGATAGAAAGACAGCAAGAGGTACCAGGTTGAGAACTTGGTGTTATGACTGTGTAGACAAAGTTTCTGAAACAGTTGTGAGGGAGAGGAAGAGGCCCCAGGAGAACAATTACAGGGAAACTGCCCATTTATAGACACTGCTTTATTTTAGAGGGGACTGTATGGTAATAATAAATGAGAATAATTTTATTTATTTACAAGTGCCATGGTTACCCAGACAAGTGTTGGTCTCTGTGTGCTGGGCATTAAGTGCATATGAGGCTGTTCACACCCCAAGCAGCAAACAGACCATTTGAATTGGGTAGCATGTTTAGATTCAGCTGGAAAAGAGATCTACAACATGACAGGAAGCGCACTAAAACTGCAGAGGTTCAGAAACCTGAGCTTGTCTCAGCCTCATGGCAGCACAATACCTCAAACCCAGATATACTCTTTCTGTCTCAGCCTTAGGAAAATGAGATGCTGGAAGCATTCTGGTCTTTAAAAAAAGAAAATGGCTGGAAATTCATTACTGGTGTGCTTTGAGTTAGGTACTACCTCTTGCAGGGGTGTGCCATGAAGATCGCAACAAGGAAGAATCAGAAAGCTTCAAAGAAAGCTTGTTCTTTATGTCCGCAGACCAGTGGACTTGTGAAGTGTCTCCCCAAAGAATGCTGTAGATGCAAAAACTTACATGTGTTCAAGGGGAGACTGGACAAGAACATGGAAAAGATATCCGCTGAGGATTGTTGACTTGGTAAATCATGTCAAAACTCAGGAAATCCCCTAAAAATAGTTGGAAGTTGAGAGATTATTCAGGGAAGTATCATTTATGCTCTCTGCTTTTGTTCTTTAGGTGTCCCTTAGAGCCAGTGTTAGGATGGTACTGGAACAGGCTGCCCAGGGAGGTTGTGGAGTCTGTTTCTCTGGAGATATTCAAGACCCGCCTGGACAAGGTCCTGTGCAGCCTGCTGTAGGTAACACTGCTTCAGCAGGAGGGTTGGACTAGATGACCCACAGAGGTCCCTTCCAACCCCTAGCATTCTGTGATTCTGTGGTTCTGTGATTCTGTTCTTATGACCTTCTGTACTGGAGCAGCAGCTGAATAGCATCCTGATTCATATATGGACCATGTCCAAGGTGCACATATCTTGGTCTTGTGTAACAGGGACCACATGACACCACATGGAGCAAGAGTAAAGCTTGTCAGACTCCTTCTTTCCCTTTTCTTTCACCCCTGCTCCTCAGTAATACTGTGGAAGCAGCTGTTTTTGTTACTCCTCTTTGGGCCAAAGAAAGAATGATGTCTGTATTAGTTTGAAGGAATCCCTCTTTGAAGGAACTCCTCTTTGAACTGCTGTTTGGGTTCCTACTTAAAGGTCATGCATCCTTGCATGGAAAGCAGAAGAACTGAGGCTTCTGGACAGATTTCAGAGTATTAGCATTACAGCAGGGATTGCCATTTGCTACATATTTTGGGTGTCAAGAAACTAGGCTGGGGCTCTGGAAACTAGTCTCACAGGTATCGTAAAATGGAGAAGTGAAGTAGTCATACTGAACTAATTCAGCATGTAGTCTTTACTACTGCTTCCTAAAATTTTCAAGTTTAGTCCTACACTGAGAAGAAGGAAAAATCCCCATATTGCCATGACAAAATTTGCACTCTTGCTTAAAGAATAGTTAGTGATAAGAAGATCATCAGGTAGAAGTAAACAGAAACACATAGAACTGCCACTTTGGACAAACACCAGCTGTTCTAGTTAAGCTTCAGCTGAGTATTAATGGGAAATCTTCTTTCTATTGTCCATTAAGATTTTTCTTTTAATAGAATCTAAAATATGATCATTTTTGTTGATTTTTATGGGCATATATACACATATATACATATACCTATATTCATATTTAAATTCCAATGCACACACACTCATATATATTTTTACAACTATCTATCTGTCTAGGAATAACTACAGTGTATATTAAGCTTACTGAGATATGTGTTAAGTAGTTAGAAATTACTCATTTTTAGAATACACTAAAACCCAGAATGTGAGTAGGTAAAAATACAGTGTAGAGCTAGTTAAGGTTTGAAAAAGATGTGGGTTAAATAAAAAAAATGCAACAGCCGAACCCAAGCCCACCAGAAGCTAGCTAATTTATCAGGTTTCCATTAAGCTTAGAAGAGATTCTGTAGCACCAACTTTTTAACTTTCTTTTGTTTTGTATTTTTGCTTTCCTTCACAGCATAACTGTTCTTTTTTCAGAATATCATTAGCCTACTAAAAAGAACTAGTATTGCATATATGAACAAAGATTTGGGTACTTTTTAGGGAGATAATTTAGGGCATTATTAAAGTTTAAACTCTAGCAAGACATGTTAAGTCTCAAGTTTGATCCTTGTTTTCCCTTTGTCTGTGTGTGTGTGTATGTGTCCTCTTATATGTATACATTATATTCACGTACATTCTCAAATTTGTACCTGCTAGATGTTTGGATAACACTGCATGTTTTTGAAAGATATAATCAAATCACATGGAAGTGTTTTATTTGTTGTTTTTATTTTTTTTTTAATGATACTGCTGTTAATGGAAATCCAGAAAGAAACATATATTCTTACAAACTTCTAAACACAGTTGGGCTAACAGGTTCAATACAGTTCATGTTCTGCTTCCAATTCTACTTGAATCCAACTATAATCAGTAAATCACAAAGGGTTTATGTATGAATGTGTGTGTATGTATGTATAAAATGCATAAGTTAGTTTAAACACAGAACATATTTTTAAAATTAAGTCTTAATTTCCAGCTCCATATTTTCTAAAATAAATAAAGTCTACGGTATGCATATATAAGTACAGCCTGAAATCGTGGAAATAAGTTTGACTTAAAAGAAAGCTCAAGTTCACATATTTTCCAGCTTATACCTGGAAAATATCAGCTTTTATTGCAACTTATCTGTAAGGGATGGTTTATAAGAATTAATGCAAATAATAAGGGTTAAAGTGAGATTAAAACACCAAGATTTCTCTCCACATGAAGTGTTCAGATATTTCAGACCCATGTACTATTATTGTCCATGAGCCTGGAAACAAACCCTGAAATAAACACAGAATCCAAACCACAGAACATGACTTGTTTAAAAAGTTAAATTCTGTGAAGTAAGGCAGGAAACGAGATTTATCCTTCTGGGAATTTTTTGGCATGAGCAAGGAACTAGGCATGCTCAGTGCATGTCATATCCTTCATCTATCACTGCTCTCAGAAGTAAATCAATTTCTTTTTTTTTTCTTTTTTTTTTAACTCAAACCAAGGCAAGACAACACAGTCACCATCTGAAATGTGTAGAAATCCTTCTGTTTGACATGGCATTAAACAGAAGAAGGCAAATTACAGTGTGTTGCCTTAAGGATTATTGTTGCACATTTTGTGCTTTCTGGCTGTGGCAGTGTTTGTTCCTTCAAGTGAAATTAGCTGGTCCCAAGCCATTTTGCAACATTGTAAAAATAAATTGCTGTACTTGATAAGTGAATTTTAAACTTGTCACTCTAAGCTAACTGCAAATTATTTTTAGTGTCTTCAGGGTAACTTGGCAATCTCCAATAGGAACTACACAAAAGGTCAGCTTTCTCCCTTTGAAGCCAAGTTTAGGTTATAGCTAGGGAACCAGAGCAAACACTCCTGCTCATGAGCAGGAGAAGGAACATTTCCAACGCAGTCCTAATCTTCCAGGTTAAATTATATCAGGTTAGAAATTTGGTATCTCGCTTACACTCTACATTACATCATGTTACACTTGTAGGACAGTATTGTTTAAACATCAAGATGACCTGAAATGCTTACTTTGGAGGCTGGAGAGGAGGGAAGTCCTACAAGAAGGCAAAAGATGGTGGAAAAGGATCTTTGATTGGCCAGTTTTGTTGCCTAGTCCAGAGTGCTTGCTCCCGCAAGCACCTTTGGTGTCGCCCTCTCAGGACTTCTCAACCCAAGTTGAACTCTATACCTCCCTTCAAACACCCACAGGCTGATAGTAAGAAGGAAATTCTGGCTTAAAAATAACATTATTTGCATGAAATTTGGGAATTAGATCCCCCCTATATACACAGCCTGTTTGGCATGCATCAGAGCTGAAATGCAGTGGCCTTTTTCTCATTCAACCTTGTAAATCTGGGAGTCTGTCAGTCAGGCAACTTCTCTGTTGGAAAGTCCCACTTCATAAAATCAACGTGTCCCATGGGAAACGTGACATTTTGCTAAAACAACAAGTAATTTATTTTTACATGGAAAAACTAAAACAATATGTTCCTTATTACCCACCTCAGGATGCCTGCACAGAGACAGTTCAGCTGACCAGCAAGACCAGGCAGGCTGGTGGAAGAGAAGCAAGCTTTAGTGTTCCCTGTGTTGTGCCTCCATCCAGCAACTCCTGGAGGACCTGGCTTTGGCTAGAAACAGAGCAAGTGGTTGCTCACATATCTGGGGAAGACCTTCAACAGATCCCCATGTGCACCTAGCAATCTTTCCCCAAGCCTGACACATCAGGGGAAAAAAATTGCTCCAGTTCTACTTTTCTGAGAAAAACAAACAAACAAACCAACCAACCAACAAAATTTATGTCTGTTTTATTATTACAGGATCAATGAAATAATATCAAATGGTAGTTTTGAGAGGGACCCAAGAAAGAAGAGGCAAAAGAAGGTGGTGGTTGGGATATCTCTTTCTTGCTTGAGTTTTGCAGATATCTTCTTGCTTTCTCGATAGGTCTGTTCTCTAATGGGAGCAGTGAGAAATTTGTACCTTTCTGTAGAAAGCCCAGAAAAAAGGAAAGATTTTCAACATATGCTTATTACAGGGTGATGCAGCCTTATCACTAGTCTCAAGTGGCCTGAGTGGGCGAGACAGTAGTTTAGAAACTCAGCCTGTGCAGTCCCTGGTGCATCTTTTCCAATACTGCAGCTTCAGATGCTTGCTCCAGCAGTGGCTTTGGTGATAACGAACATCTCCTCTGAGGCCTGGATTAAGCCCAAGGTTAAGTTACTATAGCAGCAAGTTTCATGGAGTCATTGCCAGTAAATATTATGGTGATTGGTTACTGAAATCTAGGGTAAGTCATTATTCATGGCGTCAGTATCAAATGTAGTGAAGAAGCTGATTTAATTAGGACTATTCTAGACCAGTCCTTGCAGCTTGATTCAGGGAGTTCACAACATTTTAAGGTACATAACTGAACAAAAATAACAGAGGTCTGCAACACTGAAAATGCGCAAGTGTGATTCAGCTATAATAGCACTCCAATACATTTTCAGGGCTCAAAATGGAAGCCTTCCAAAGCAAAAGAAGGAGAAGGGAGGTCATGAAGGTTTAAAACAGATATTTATTTAAGGAGACAGAGATAATTGTTAAATAAGTCAGTTGTGGAAGCTTGATGAGTTTGTTCACTGAAGCACCACTACATTGTGTATAAAACATTACCTCACTCTCTTCCTCCCCACATTTTGTTAATAACACAGGGAGACAAACTGCAACTGTTGAGGCAGTTTAATAAATCTTCTCACCCTTCCCTCCACTCCCTTCCTTTTCATTTTTTCCCCTTTATTTTCCTCCCTCCCTTACAAGACACTGAGACATACCATTGGAAGACGATTTTCATTGCAAGTAACTAGAAGCTGATCCATGATCAGCTGCAGCTTCTAGAGAATAGTCTGCATTTATGGTGGAAATGGAGCATCTTTCCAAAGTATTCTGGTGCAACTGGAATTGTTCTCACTACATTTCCAATTAACTCAACTTTCAATCAAGTACATAACTACATTAATCTCAGAAATTATTTCTGAAATATTTTGCTGCATTATCTCCAAGTGTTCAGCAGAAAATGTGGAGCAGGAGTTGTCTTTTGATCAGCATTCCTTGCAAGTGAAATACTTTATTGTACTTTATACTGATAAAAGCTTAATAATGGAAGGGGTTTTTTGCTTCACTGCCACGATGATAAATGACTGAAACCAGTATTACCAAACTGACAGATCAGGATAGCATAAGAAAGACCACAGAAACTATGAGATGTAGAAAAATAAAATATAGGTAAACATAAATTAATGCATTCTGGGTTTTTTTGCTTTGTTTCCTAGTTCTGAGTTTTCACTGTCGTGCAAGTTACGCAATCAAAACTTTCTGTGCCACCAGAATATCTAGAAAGTTACTTTATTTTAGGTGTAACTAGGATTCTCACATCCTCACTCATTTCCAAAGGCACACATTTTATGAAGGGCAAAAGATATCAAGAGAATTTTTGGCCAAATCACAGACTCTGGAAGCGACGGGAAATGGAACACCTTTCATTCCACACACACAAAAAAAAAAGTAAGAATCAACCTTCATCAAAGCCTGAAAACAAAAGAAAATTAATTTATTGTTCCACTGTGGAAAGTCTTTTAGCACAACTGGGCAGATGAAACCCCTTCATTTCTCTTCCTACTGATCAACAACAGCTTCACTGCTTTGCTGGGTTTGGACAATGCAACTTGCTTTTCTGTCACTAACTTTGAGAGGTAGGAATAAATTTTGAGGTGTTTTCACATGGCCAGCTTTGCTCCCTTCCCATTGACATTTCCCCTGCAGTGCTAACACAAATCTGCCAAGGGTGGAAATGTAAAACTAGGTTCTCCTGTACTGGGCAAAGGGGGTTGTTGCTGGCTATGGCCTTGTGCTTCAGAGCCAAGCTGCAAGAAATCCTGTCAAGTGAAGGACTGAATAACCTGCCTCGCAGGAAACTTTCTTGCTTTATTCTAGTAGCTGAGGTCATCTTCATTTTTGTAGGACGAATATATATGAGAGGGGGTGTGCATGCTGTGAAAAAATTATGCCTGAAGAGAAACACAGCCGTAGGTCAGAAAACAGAAAGGAAAGTCCAAAAAAAGTGTCATCATATCTTTTTTACCATTTGTCTATTCTGTGACTAAAGGAAATTCTTTATCCTTTTTCATTTATGATTTCACTTTAAGGAGACATTATATCTGTGTAAAGAGAAATTATTGCTTTCCTTTCTGCATTAAAATTGTTGGTCAGTGAATGTACATTGGCACAAATTATTTTAAAAGACCTTTTTTTCAGATGACTGCATTTGGTGGTGATATAATCCCAAATCAAATCATATTTGGGCTGTTTTTTTTTGGTGGGATTTATTAGTCTAGTTTTGTTTCCAGTGAGAAAGATAAATTCTGACTAGCACACAATTGTTTTTTCTTTTAATTAATGTTTAATCAATTAATACTTTATCTTCAACCTAAATGTCACTCCCCCTTTTTTATTGTCCTTTTGATTTGTAGCACTAAAATTTGAAGCCACATACTAGTTTAGGCTTAAAAATCAGGATATATGTTATTCAGTTTGCTAGTACTTTTGAGACCCCTTTCTGTGTGCCAGAATCTGTTCTTGTCCAAAGACTGTGACACGAGAACTTGGCCTAAGAGATTGCTCCAGCATTGCATCCTTTGCTAGATTTAGAGACATGGGACAGAGCTGGAAAGGACAGAATTTTAGAACATATGGAAGTCCAAGCTGAAGTACTGCCAATGCAGCATACTTCTTCATCCTTTGTCCTGTTATCCAGAGGATAGCCTCTGAAGACAAAAAAACCTGGACGGCACCTGCACTGCATTTTGAAGCGATGTGGCACAGTGTAAGAAATATGTCAGCTCAACCTGCTTCTTATCTTGGTGGAACCGCAGCTACTCTTGTGGGTATTGTTAAGCCAGTACACGAGCAGGGAGTAGAGGCAGGAGAGAAGCAGGTGGAGAGCAGAGAGTTCAGGCAGGGCTGCAGCAGCAAGAGTCTGCAGGGAAAAGCCATCATCTTACAGTCAGGGTGGACCTTCATTCTGCTGCCTGCAACCCTGCACCATGGATGTGGTGAAGGTACGAGTTACTGGCGGTGGAGCTGTGGTTACAGCTTATACCACAGCTCAGTTGATGCATGATACTATTTAAGTAGCAGCAACTTGATCGCGTGTCTAAGCTGTAATTGGTGTGGCTTTGTCTACTGTGGTGCTATCTGATCTGGTAAGGGAGATGACAAATATATGGATTTATTTAATTTCTTCATTTACATTTACCATAATTTAAAAAGATGGCTTTCCAAGGCATCTAGTCTACCCCCCAACATCGTTAATAATTCCATAAAATAAAAGCACCATTAAAGTAATCATTTCCACATGCACTAAGCCAGCCAGCTGCCTTCTGAAACTCCTTCCCACCCCTTTATCATTGTGGGAAGCCTACAATCAGCCCTCTCCAAAAACTCTATTGAACAAATGTCTGGACACAGTGATGCTACATAGTGAGGCTGCACAACGTTTCTGTGGAAGGCACAAAGCTTTTTCGGAGTGAAAACAGATAGCATGAATTTATGTCATTTTCAACCTGTAATCTCTCTTTGAGCGGGGTGCCAAAACACATTCCCGTTAGCACTGCTGTCTCTCTTTCTCACTTAATAGTTGTTTCTACCAACATTTTAACTACATAAAGGAGTGAATCAGTTATTTCCATAAATTCCTTCATTCCCACTACTAATAGCCACTCTGCACTGAGGACCAGGCAGCTCACTGCTGGCATGATATAACAAAACTCTTTGCTAAATAGCGATGGGTACAGCCCATTCTAACAGAAAGCATGAAATATTACTCATGTATCTTGATGAATAGAAGGCTGAAAATAGAAATTATATCTGCCTATAAACATGTATGAATGAAAAAACTTATCATAAACAATAATGTTTAGATTAAAAAAATGGGTTAAAATTGGCAAAGAATTTAGGCTGATCACTTTCTGAACATCAGAAGAGTCAATGCATTGCGTCTCAGGAACTATAGTAGGAGCAAAAGCCCCTAACTTTTAGCTGAAGAACATGGAAATTTTTGTGCAATAGGAGGGACCTGGCTTTCATCCCCCAAACCAGACCTCACTATAGCCTTACTGCAGAGACAAAATACTAAAATATGAAGTCGAGCTAAAGCATGTTTATGTGCTGAATGCATCCCATGTTAACACTTAGCATCATTCCTTGCAATATCATAGTGTACAATGGTTCTAAATGCACTAACCACTTGTCATAAATACTACTTGACATTCATACCATGAAGAGTTTGTAACTGAAGCTCCTCAGCCTGCCCTTGTCTTGGCAGATCCCCTGGAGTTCACGAGTATTCTTCAGAGGTTCCTCCATCCAGTTCCAAGTCAATCCCTGAATAGTAACGAAACGTGTGCAGATTGCATGTGTTTACTGCATGCGCAATGTAGATGTATGATAGCAGTAATTAATTATAAGACCCGAAAAATGGTTTAACAGGTGTCCTAAGAGACTGTTGAAGTGGAATGGATCCTGCTTTGGGTCTGAGAGGAAGAGCAGGTGATCTACAAATATTTCTTCCCAGCTGGGTTACTCTGCTGCAGCCTTGTGAGCATTGTAATGTCTTTCAGTGAGCTGTGATCTCACTCCAGTTGCATCAATGCTGCCATGTTTGGGGACTAGCAGAGTATTAAGACTGAGAGAAATGTTGTGCCAAAAAAAAATTATAGTTTACTAAATAGCAAATTATCTTTCTTCCTGAAAACCATATTGCTAAAAAAGGGAAATTTTTCCTTGTCTACTAGCTTTGTGAATATGATGAATAGAGGTAGTAAAATCCCAACATGCAGAGTGAAATCTTTTTAAAAACGAAAAGGCCAAATTGCTGTAACCCAAAGTAATTCAAGAAACACGAGCATTTCCTTCAATTTTTCTTCTCAACAGGGAAAAGAGTTGCTGCAGGGGTTCATGAAGCTCAGCTCAGCTTTGGAGAAGGTCTATAGCAAACTGTCCCTACGTTGCACTTTTCTCAGGCTCGCATACTACCAGACTGAAGACTAATTCTATCATGCAGACATCCAGCCTGAAGAGACAAGCATGAAAAAGAATGACTTTTCAGTGATTCTCTCCTCTCTGGTTCCTAAAACATAGCTTGCACCTGTGCCAAGAAAAAACAAAATTCAAATATTTTAGTTTAAAAAAAGATACCTGCTGAGGGACAGTAGGGAATCAGGTCTGTATTTATTAGTGTTTTTCTATTTCATACAAGAAAAACATTTAATAATGGAAAGAAGCAAGTGATATTTCTCCCACCTCCCAATATTTCTTTGGCTCTCGGTACTTCGTGGTTCAGCCGTGGCATGCATTTCCCCAGCTCCTTCCTGCAAGCAGTATCCTGTGGGATTGATCCCTGCATTTTTCCACATTTTATATTACCTTTGCTAACTACTATATACTAGCTAATCTCAAATCAAAGTTTCATGACCTACATATGTTGTTTCTGCTCTTCTCCATAAGAACTGCACCCACAGATGGATAATATACAAGGTAAAGTTTTCTTGCAACAATAATACCTGTATCTATTATTATGAGACATTAACTCCACTTCCAGTCTTCGCCTACAGTTGTGGTTTAACCCCAGCCGGCAGCTAAGCATAAAATCGCCGCTCACTCACTCCTCTCCCTTCCCCTGGTGGGACAGGGAGGAGAATCAAAAAAAAAAAAAAAACAAAAGCAACTCTTGAGTTAAGATAAAAGCAGTGTAATAGGACGGCAAAGGAAGAGGAAATAATAATAGTAATAATAGAATATACTGAACGAGTGATGCACAGCACAATTGCTCACCATCCACCAACCAATGCCCAGCTTGTCCCCGAGCAGCAATCCCAGCCCTCCAATCAACTCCCCCGGGGCTGCATACTGAGCACAACATCATATGGCATGGAATATCCCTTGGCCAGTTTGGGTCAGCTGTGCTGGCTATGCTCCCTTCCGGATTCTTGTGTGCACCTCCTCACCGGCAGAGCATGGGAAGCTGAAAAGTCCATGACTTAATACAAGCACTACTTAGCAACAACTAAAACACCACTGTGTTATCAACATTATTCTCGTACTAAATCCAAAACACAGCACTATACCTGCTACTAGGAAGAAGATTAACTCTATCCAAGCTGAAATCAGGACACCTATCTTTAAGATTACGTATGTGAGAATCACACAGAACTGATGTCATTGAATGCCTGAACTCCTCAGTCTGCTCCCTCATTTCCCATTAACACTTCATTACATTAGTTTGCTCCCAGATTCCTTTTAAAGTAAACCAGTCATTTCCCCTGGAGACAAAAATGGTACAAGCTTCTAGGATAGGTTTGGGATTTTTTGGTATGGTTTTTTTTCCCACCACACATAAGACATAAATAAACGACAAGAATGTCTCAGGACTGAAGACATGTCACACAGAGCAGAAGATGTACCCTGTAGCAGGAACATTGCCAGTCCATGCTAAACTGTGCTAGCTCTGAGCATTGTGGACATCAGCCACTGCACCTTCTGCCTTTAGGGTAATAGACATTCTTTAAAGAAGAACACTTACCTTGCCAAGATAGCCAGACTGACCAGATGACCATTTTATTAACACAATTCACAGAAGTCGCAAATAAAGAAACACTTGAGATGACAAACTATCTAGAGCTCTTTTGCTTTTCTTTTAACTAAAACATTTATCTTCCCTTACCGTGACTCAGATAAACATTTTTTTTTCCCTACATCTGCATGAATGTCATTGTCCTTATATACACAACTTGCACAACTACCCCATTCTTACAAAACAAGTTGACATGTTGCATTTAATTTCCTGGCTTCTTTGGCCTGCTTCCTGTTCACAGCTCCCGGAGACTTTATGGACTGAGAACTACCATAAGGGGCATGAGGAAGAGCAGTGGGTCCATGTCCATGAAAGGGCTATGACAGAAGGGTGAATAGGGCTCTGCTGCGAAGGCACCAGCTCCAGAGAGTATTTGCTGCTGGGCCGTAGAAGATCAGTGTAGGACAGCTGCCAAGCGGTGGCTTCACAAAGACCACTATCTACAACTGTAGGATGGGATGACAGAAGCTCATCCCATAACCCAGGGTGTATCTGGAGGCACCTCAGCAGATATTTGAGATAAAGATGTGTATCTCAGGCCATTCTTTTCCTTTTTGTGCTTGATATTTTTTTTGTTTTGTTTTGTTTTCCCTGTGTTTAATTCATGTCTTTACTGAACTGAAACTGTAAGATCACCCATTCACCAGGTCCAGATGTATTTTGAGCGGAGCTTAACACAAAATGTTGATTTGTTCCCAAAACTAAGTGGTGTTCTGTCTGTCTTTTACTCTCTCTCTCTTCCCACCAAAAAGGATCTTCAATGCCTAATTTAGATAAGACATCCAGCTTTTACAGACTAACTCTTGGGAGATGAATCCCATACTAAGGCAGCAGCTCCAAGTTTGTTGGACTGCACGCAGATGGTCACACAAGTGCCAAATGCATTGTTGAAGGCTACATTGTGCAGTCAGTTTACTGTCAACACATTTGATGTTACGTTTGGCACTGACAAAGCCTTGTGGGAGTCAATATGCTGTTACTAAGTTTTTATGCCCTAAATATCGTGGAGTTTGTTTGACGAGCTCTGTAATTTCCTTTGCTTCTCTATGTGTTCAAGACATGGGTTACTCAGTTAAAGGGAAAGAGGCAATCATTAAAAGTGACACAAAGAAAACTCTGCACGTTAGGGAAAAAAATATTTAAAGGAGAAGTTGAGAGTTGGAACAGGTTGCCCAGAGAGGGAGTGGAATCTCCATCCTTGGAGATTTTAAAAGCCTGGTGGGATAAGACTATTAGAAATGTTATCTTACTTTGAAGTTAGCACACCTTTGATCAGGAAATTGGATTTGTGGCCTCCAGAGGTCCCTTCCCACCTAAATTTTTCTATGATGGAGCTTCTTCATGCCATTTAGCTGCTGAAAGCATGTTTTTGGGAAAAGGACAGGAATCTTAAGTGTTCTTTCTTGTCCTCTCAGAGCGTGGGATTACTAACCTTCCACGTACACTGTAATGACCATTTCTTCTCAAAGACTTTTAATGACCTCAGGGATTTGTAGGCAGAGATGCTGTGGTTTGAAGAAGGAGTTAGATGCAGCTTTATGACATAGTCAGGTAGTACTTCTAAGAGGGGATATTTAAAAGCACTCGGTATTGGCCTAAGTAGTTCCACTGACATCATCGGTTATTCTATAGTGGATGTGAATGGCAGCAGTGTTAGGTCAAAGCAGACTGCTTTAGAAAATCCTGTCAATAGTCTTTTGGGAAAGTCTATGGTTTTGAAAACCCATAGTTAGAAACTTAATGAATCAAAGTATCATAATGAACATTGTGGATTTCCGACCTAGGCATGTTAAATTTTAGAAGGTGCCTCTAACTTCCGAAAGCCACCAGAGGAATCAAAATAATAAATAATTCTCCAAAGTTCCCTTTCCAAAAACCATGGCAACAAGAAGATGAAAGAGGTACAAACATGTACTGCAATATTAGATCTACGAAGAAAAGAAAAAAAAGCCTCCAAAAAGAACTCAATAGTATTAATAAAAATACAGAATAATTTGAATAATTTTTCAAAATGACAGCTGTTTTACTAATGAATCACTAAAATATTTTTCATGCAGTCAAACAATATTTTAGAAATTGTGGTACATAGAAAGGATATCCCTTGCTGTGCAGAGAAACATAATATGTGCTCCATGGAGTAGGAAACTTTAGTGATATATGCAGTTTTGTTATTAAAAGTGAGTTATGTATTTTGCTGTACAGTGGAAAATTGTGACCCAGTATAACATATCTTCACATTGTTTATAACTTGAGGAAAATCAACATTCTGGGTTCTCAGTTCGCACAGTAGGAATTACATTTATTTTGGCCAAATGTAATTTATATAACTGCAAGGAACAATAAAACATGAACTTTATAGTGTTTTCTTACCTAAAAATAATATAGAGCTTGTAAAAGTGAAGAGATTATTATTGTAAAGAAAAAGACAGCAACTTAAAAGCTGAAGCTCTTTTTATAGCAATGTAAAACTTATCCCGGCTCAAGTATTAAGGCACCTGTGTCCGCATTTTCATTTAAGCACAGTAATCTCTGATAGTAAACTTTGTTTTCTCAGTAGCAGCAATCCCTGCTGCAGGAGAAAAACTTGTTTTATACACCACGCACCTTTTCTTACTTATCAGTAAATTGGATTCGCTGAAGTCCTAATGAACTCTGCAGATTTGTGCCTGCCAGCAATACAAATATGTGTAAACAATGGGTCATCCACAAGGCTCCTATCTTATCCTATCCTATCCTATCCTATCCTATCCTATCCTACCCTATCCTATCCTATCCCATCTCACCCTATCCCATCCCACCTCACCCCATCCCATCCCACCCCAACCCAACCCATCCCACCCCAACCCATCCCATCCTTTTATAATTGCTTTGTTTATAGTAATACATTAAACGGCACCAAAGCACAAATGCAGTCAGCAGAAGTGGATTTTGATCATCTCTGCTTTTGAGTGGTCTGAACAGCCCAAGAAAACTGACTCTCTCCTGAATGACTCTTGTCAGTCTAGCTTGTACCAGGGATTATTCCCAAAACACAGTAGGATGCAGTCATGTTGTTGTGGAGGCTAAAATATTTTAAGAGTTGTGGGCACACTTCACCAGCTAGTCCCTGGGACAGTGACTGAATTTTGACATTGTTTAGTTTATTACTATAATGTTTATTAATATAATGTCATGATTAGACTAGAATATGTTGGGTTTATCAGAATGCACTCCAATGACACAGACAGTAAGTACAATAAAATCTGTTGTAAGTGATTAATTCTTTTTCTTATCCTTTCTCTGATGGGAGAATATACACAAGAAGAAGTAGTACTTTGGTTTTACAGAAAGGGAAAATAAGCTCCAGAGATAAGGAAATCAGTCCTCTACAATCTCACGAAGGATTGTGCCAGAGCTGGAAACAATTGAATCGGTCTCTTATTTTCCAGTCCCTTGCTTTTTTCACAAGTTCATTTAAATTATTTTCTTACTGGAAGTGGATACTGAACTGTAATTAAAGAGAATGCTCTATTGAAAACATGAAAATAGAACAATAAAAAAAAAAGAGACAATGCCACAAATGACAGCATAAACTGTAATCTTGCAAAACCATATGTACCACAACTAAGTCAAGCATATTCTTTCAATGAGTTTTCCAGATAACCTGCATGAAGCTGTATGATACCATTTGTAAGGCTGGAGACTGTTGAGTTGCACCTCGCTGGAGAGACTGCAGACGGGACATGAGTGGCCCACAGAGTTCCCATTTCCACTGTTTAAACATATCCTGTGCTCATCAGACCTGTTCATGTACAGAACTGATCCATGCATATGCAGCAGCCACCTCTTCAGAGTGGATTTTTTTGTTTTCTAATGGGATGAAGCCAGTGGTCCAAAGCCCTTGCTCTAACTTGCCACTCTAAAGCAAAGAATACATTAATCATTAACAGTCAAACAAATCTTGTACAGAACATCCCGCTTTGGAGTACTAGCAGGTTGGTTGATAAAACTTGTTCCCTTAGTTTTGAAAACTGCATTCCTGATGTAATACTCATAGATATGGATATTCTGCACACTTGGCTTTAAGCGCTTGCAGGAGACACTGAAATTAGGTATCAACAGAAAGAGATGGGGATCTGCACAGTCTGAATCACATCATCTAAAATCAAACAGTCTTCTAGACAAGTACATCCCTTGCCACTACACACAAAATAAGCCTTGGTTCTTCTTTAAATGACACAACTGCATACCTGCAGTGGAATGAATCTAGTAAGTACACCTTATTTAAAACTGCCAAAATAAACACTCTGTTTTTCTTCAAACTAGTAACACCAGAAGCAAGTGAAGAATTTAAAAAGTCATTGTTGATTGTCACAAAAAAAAAATATAAAGAATTTCCAAGGCTTTCCCTTAAGATCTAGTCCTCTGCTCTTTTTCTCAATTAATTCCTTACTGAGAATAGCTATTAATTTCCTATTGATGACTAATAACTACAAAGCAGGATGGCTGGAAGATGGGTTTGAGATCTTAAAATGGAAACCAATATAAACATTTTTAAAATTACATAGTTTTACTTATTTTTAATAAATAAATCACTTTTTCAGTGAAATACCAGCTTTTCTTGGAAATGAATGTTATGAAAAATGTGTCTAAAGTACAAGAAGCTTTTTTTTTTCTTTACAGCTGCAGGCCTTTTGGACTATCTACATCTCCCACAGGGCAGTCCTCACCATGCAGGCAGGGTGTATTGCTGGCATACGTGGACATGAAGCTTTCTAGAAGATTTCAGCCCAGTACCATTAAAGAACAGAGGCAACATGAGACACCCAGACCTCCATTTGCAAAAGATGTAATAGTTCCTTTGAAACAGGCTTTTAGTTTTCGAAAGAATACTCTTAGGATTTTGTGTATTCTCTTTTTTAAGCATGATATTTTCTTAGTAAAAAAATTACATCGTTTTCACAGAAAAATGTAGGAACATTTCTAACAGAATGCTCTTCCGACTGCAAAGCCGAGTACCTGTGTGATATCTGGTTTTCTTCCTTCCTTTCTTTTCCTATTCTTGGTCATGCGCTGTGCTTTTATCACATCTAAAAGACATCATTATTCCAAAAGCACGGGTTGTCAGTAGTAGACTTTAGAGACCAATAAGCACTCTTCTGGATTAAACATTTTTAAATGAGATTTCCCTTTTTGTTGTTGTTCTATCATTTTTTGTGGTTCATTTTTGTTAATTGTCTCTAAAGATTGGAAAACCCATCACAAATTACTGAACTGCAAAAAAGTAGTAAAGTGGATACACGCAATAAAAATGAGATAATGGATCACAAAATGTACTTTGTGTATTTATTTGGACAACTGTAGTTTAGTTTAATTTTCTAATGATGCTCTATTTTATTCAGGAAATGGTTCTAAGATCTGTTTTGTGAGTGATAATAAAACTTTCCTAACACCAGTTCTCAGGGCATTCCTAGCTAAGGAAGGAGACAGATGAATCACATTTTTTTGTCATGGCTGTTCTGTTTTGTTTTTTGTAGTGGAACAGGGGCAACCAGGTAGTACATGGCATGTAAAATGACAGGGACAGGGGAGAGCAAATTCTCATCAGTGCTGAGGAGGCGTCCCGTTTTGAGGTCAATTCCTACTGTCTTTAATTCCTGAGGCAAAGCAGACTGCTTTTAAGGAGCTCAGGGATGGCTCCCTTTTGAAGAGCACCATGAAATCTTTAATGTTCACACAGTACAGCTCTGGCCTCAGGAGAAAAAAAGTCTGAAAAGGGGGATAGAAAACTCAGCAGTTTCTTTGAGGTCATCTTGTTCAAGGTGTGGGGTTTCCTGCCAGTGCTGTGGGCAGGCAATGAGCCTTCACATCCATCAGAGAAATCCACAGAAGAAAGAATTTCATGGATCTGAGAATATCCATAGGGGGGGCTCAGTCTTTTAATCTAAACTGTTTTTCTTTTAGTATTTTCCTGTTTTTTCCTGACAACTGGGGTATTATGGAAAGTGTAGTAAACATGTAGGAATGCAAAGTTATGCTTCCCATATGAATGTAATAAAAACATTGAAGCTTCTTACTAAAATCTTGTGATATGCTTTGAATGATGTATGTGAAATCCACAGCTCTGAAAAATGTGGCTAAAATTTACTTACTGAGGGAATTTGATAAGATAACACACAACATAGTGTTCATCCCAAAGTGGTGTGCATAATTTTATGTTCTGCCTAATATACATACACAGTTATATATAGTTGTGTACACATGCACATTTACACACAAATATGTATATATGTATGTGCATAATTTAAAAGCATACACTTTGGAATCACAGAGAACACTGCCAAGAGATCAGTTCCCTGTTTCATTCCCCAAGCATGTGTGCATCCGTGCAGCTTTATGAACAGAAGTTATCTTGTTGACTTCTTCCGTGTAAAGCCATCCTTAAATGCAATCACAGCGAATAACTGAGAGGAATGCAAAACTCTTTTCTTTTACTTTATTACATTCATGCTATAATGGGAGCACATTTAGAAAGATTTTGAGTTTTGCAATCAAAACTAAGATTTAAAATAACTTATTTTTAATGAAAGAGACGTAATCACAATACTGGTATTTTGGAAAAAACATTTGCTGTTAATGGGGAATATTAAGTCTGTTCAGCAAGAGAGGTAAACTTTATGCTAAATTGTGTCCTTCCTCTGGGAACATATAGGGGAAATAGGTTTTTCTGCTTTCTGGTCCATGATATTTGCATGAACAACACATACTCCTTTTTTTACCTGATAATGACCTTATTGTGCAGGATAGTACAGATGAGAGAAGCAGATATTTGCAGTCCTAGCAGCATACCTCAAACAAAGGCCAGGAAGCATGACGAGGTGAATGATTTCCAGTGATGCACCCAAACCACTTGCAGATTATGGCAGGTTTTCTAAATTAAAAGATTATTGAGAGAGAAAATGATTACTTGGAAGCCCATTTATCCTCCTGGATTG
This sequence comes from Opisthocomus hoazin, assembly GCF_030867145.1. Classification (NCBI taxonomy): domain Eukaryota; kingdom Metazoa; phylum Chordata; class Aves; order Opisthocomiformes; family Opisthocomidae; genus Opisthocomus; species Opisthocomus hoazin. The sequence goes on from NC_134415.1 coordinate 120,336,906, forward strand.
AAATCTGGAGACCACAGCTACCTCCCATTTTATGCTCTGGGATGTGAATGATTTTATCACAGGAGATCTTCAAAATTTAGCTGCAACTGGCATGAAACCAATCTGCTCACTTTTAAACTATGTGGAACACCTAATGTCCAGACAGGCCAAGAACATGATTGCTGTCTACTATATTATTTCCTCTTGCTCAAATAGTCAAACCTCTGGTACACAGAAAGGAGAAAATGCAATATTCAAAAAGTGAAGCCAAATGAAAAATATGCTTCTGCACTATGAAAATTTGATAAACATGGGGAATGGATATCTGATAGAAACATACACTTAACTTATAAATGTATTACAGTACTTCCTTTTCTTTACTGAATGGAATAGCCACATCAACTGGGTCACACGGTATGAAAATATGTTAAGATTAAAACTAGGCTCACAAGGATAGCATAAAACAAATAGTCATGTTTAGGAAAAGAGCAACACTACAATTTGAAGGAATTTAAATGAAAATAAACATGGTCTAGAAGGAGAGTGGGATTAGACATTTATGAGACTGGATGATGAAAGCTATTGCACCATCTTGAATTAGTCTCTTTTTTTTTTTATCTTTACTGCCATATTTTTGCAACATGCTTGAAGCAGTAAATTGCTCTTGTAAATGTTCCTTTTGATTTCATGTTGGTGCAGTAAACTCCCACACAAAATTTTCGCATTTTAAAAAAGAAATAATCATGTCCTGATTGATATAAACCTGTGATAGTCTAATGTATTTCTGATATGTCCTCTTTTCTAACCATGCCACTCACACAGCAGTCAAATCTGGGAGCTTACTGACAGTAAAAAGACAGCAAGAACCTCACAGTTGACCCAAAGGAAAGGACACGTTTGAACAGTTTGCCATCCAGAGGGACCTGGACAAGCTCAACAAGTAGGCCCATGTGAACATCATGAGGTTCAACAAGGCCAAGTGCAAGGTCCCACACGGGGATCGGGGCAACCTTTGATATCAGTACAGGCTGACTGATGGAAGAATTGAGGGCAGCCCTGCCGAGAAGGACTTGGGGGTACTGGTGGATGAAAAGCTGGATGTGACCTGGCAATGTGCGCTTGCAGCCCAGAAGACCAACCATGTACTGAGGTGCATCAAAAGAAGAGTGGCCAGCAGGGTGAGGGAGGGGATTCTGCCCCTCTACTCCACTCTGGTGGGACCCCGCTTGGAATCCTGCATCGAACTCTGGAGCCCTCAGCACAGGAAAGACATGGACCTGTTGGAGCAGGTCCAGAGGAAGGCCATGAAGATGATCAGAAGGATGGAACACCACTCCTCTGAAAAAATGCTGAGAGAGTTGGGGCTGGTCAGCCTGGAGAAGAGAAGGCTCTGGAGAGACCTTACTGGATCCTTTCAGTACTTAAAAGGGGACCTATAGAAAAGATGGAGAGGTGCTTTTTACAAGGGTGTGTAGTGATAGGACAAGGGTTAATGGATTTTAAAGTAAAATAGGGTAAATTTAGAGTGGATATGAGGAAGAAATTTCTTAGAATGAGGGTGGTGAGAGAGTGGTGCAAGTTACCCAGAGAGGTGGTAGGTGCCCCATCCCTGGAAACATTCAACGTCAAGTTGGATGGGGCTCTGAGCAACCTGATCTAGTTAAAGATGTCCCTGCTCACTGCAGGGTGGTTGAACTAGACGACCTTTAAAGGCCCCTTCCAATCCAAGCTATTCTATGATTCTGTGAAACAGCCAATGAACCACGGAGAAAGTGCAGGGCACAGATCAACTACGTGCCCCCACCTGCCCTGAGTCTGGAGGGTTTCATGTAAACAAATATCCACAAGCAAAACAATTTTGAAAAATTAGACTCAGTCTGAGTGAGGAGTAACCACTGGCAGGAAGAACAGGGCAATGAAAAGACCAGTATCTGAGACTACAATTCAATCCTGTGGGACTGGCAGTGAAGTAAAGCTTCCACTCTTAACAAAACACCCCAGGCAAAATCTTTGCTTCTTCTCTGGGAAACAGAAACGTTTTCAGCTACAGAGCTTGGGACATCCCGCTCCCTCCAAGTCCCGGCGTTTCAGTGCACCAGAGGGAGAGCTGGGCTGGTGGGGGGTCTTTCCTGACTACAGCATATGAGACTTCACAGGTATGACTGTAGTGCCTCTTCAGTGAGGGTTTCAGCCCTTTCTCAGGACGAGACTGACACACCAAAAAAGCTGTTAACTTTCCAGACTGTACTATGAATACCAGCTGTACCAGGACACAATCTTCAGCTGGATACTTTAGTACCCTCAGTACCCATCGATGGCTTCTCAGCATATTCCGTTTTTATTCCCCATTTCTTAAACCCAGTGTTATTATTTGGATTTATGATGCAAGTAAATATCATAGACAATAAAAGCCTCCTAGTGATGTTGTTAAAAGGTAATAGTTTGGGAGAGATCCATGTAGCCTACCTGTGCTAAACTAGGAAGCCAATTCCCCTAAACTAATCAGACACCAGAAGGACCTCTGCCGGAGCCTAGCCATCTCAGTTGTCTATAAGAAGCCTGAACTGGATGCTTGAAGTCAGGCAATGTGAACAACCTTATCCTCTGTATCTTCCTCCCTTCCCCCCCTCATTCTTTCTCAGATGCCTCCATCTTTGCTTTTAGCACAGGGAAGCTTCTCAGAGTGCCTTTTTCTTTTTTTTTCTTTTCAGTTTAGTTCTCCATATGCTCCTTTGAATAAGGAGTTCATCTTCCCCTTTGAGATGAACACTGTCTCCTCTCTGAAAGAAAGGGGAGGGGGTCTCCTTCATAAGTGATCAGCACGCAGTGTTCTCCTGAAAAATGTGATGTTTTGTTGAAGTATCACTGCTGGACCTTGCACAGATTGCAAATATTTCCTGATGTCTCTGTAGCTCAGATTTGATTGCTGTCTTCAGACTGCTCTTCACACTGAACCTAGTAGAAGCATTTAGACTAGTAGGGGAAAGCAAGCATATGCATTAAATATTAGCAGATACAAAGCAATGGATAGTCTTCCTTTGACTTCTCAGGTAGGAAAAATAGGTCAAATTTCATCTGTATTCAACATGTGAAGAACCTGTCAAGCTGTGTATATGAGATTCTCACTGCACGTTGGGATAGCTACGATCGACTTGATTATCTGTGGATGTCGGGGTTTTTTCTCCAACCTGTAGCTTAATCTTGCTATAAAGACAAACCCTGAAACTGGATTATTGGCATCTGCAAACCCACTGCTGTGTGAACCTTGATCTCCTTATCCCACAAAGCGCTCTGTTTAAGAAGCAGTTTGGTTCATACGCAAATGTTTAATATTTATATGTATATGTATTTATCAGTTTGTATTCGCAAAGCTTAGAGAGGTCTCAAGTAAAACAGGAGTTCCATGAGTATCTTCACATAGTGGTAGCAAAACCACAGGAAGAGCAAGGCTGAGAGTGGCTTCACATGAACCATGAGAGCAGAGGCAATTGCTAACGGTTTTGGCTTTCTCAGGCCTAAGTGGACAGACTAAATGTCAAAAGTTAGGAGGCGTGCGTATGTAATGATTGCAAGATGCTTTAGTGACCTGAAAATAGACATTGTTAAAGTATTATGGCATTGGCATGGGTGATTTAGTATAGCTGAATTTTAAATAAACATTATTTGCATTAAAAAAAAAAATTTCAACCAGAACAAGAGACAAAACATTAGAAGATGTGAATATACACAGAAAAATACTCGCTCTAGAGAATTTATAAGAACAGACAAATGACAAGAAAATAGGAGAAAACACAGAACAGATAAAGTGCCTTGCCAGACATTTCAGGGTAAACCATTTGCAGGAGGAAACCATGCACAGAGCTCGGAACTGACCTTACATCCCCTGAGGTTTAGCCTAGCACCTTCGCTGCAGTGTTGTGTACACAGAGGTAAAGGCCATAGACAGCTATGGCTTTTGGCAGTTAAAATATGTGCAAAATCCCAGCCAGCTAAAGTCAAGAAAGATTGTACCCCTGACGGCCATGAGGTCAGAGTCCCTCCAACCCAGAGGAGTCTGCGGTGTCAAGGAGGTGTCGAGATTTGCTACTGGTGGCCGCCATTGTCTGCTGACAGACTGCTCACATGCCCTTACAGGCTACCAGTACCCTGGGGTATCACCCTGTGTTAAAGACCCCACGGCCCAGCTCCTGCAACTCTCCTGGCCTTCGATGAGGATATTAAAAAAAAAATCAACTCACATGTTTTCTTTTTTTTAATCCTTATTTTGATATGTGGGGGAACTGGAAGTTTTATAGGAAGCACACTTCTGTCACAGAGAAGGACTGCATCAAGCTGTTCAAGGAAAACAGAAATATCCATGACTTTTGTTCTTAGCAGTTACTGCACAAAACTGCACTTCTTGATCATGCACAGTGATCTCAGCATGCAGCTAGGCTGTGAGAGATGCCATTTCAGCTCTTTAGTCTTTTGGACATCTGAACTCATGGCTCTTTTCTCCTACCAGAAAGCTCAAAATAGGGAGGCTGAAAGTGGACAGAAATAGTTCTGTGTGTCAAGGGAGTTCTCTCATCTTTTTGTTCTCAAGTTCTTCATACAAAGGGTTCATAGGCCAAAAAGAGATTATAAATTGACATACAATCACCTAATTTGAGGACCCATGCCATTCACAGAATCACAGAATCACAGAATCACAGAATAGTAGGGGTTGGAAGGGACCTCTGTGGGTCATCTAGTCCAACCCCCCCGCCGAAGCAGGGTCACCTACAGCAGGCTGCACAGGACCTTGTCCAGTCGGGTCTTGAATATCTCCAGAGAAGGAGACTCCACAACCTCCCTGGGCAGCCTGTTCCAGTGCTCCGTCACCCTCAGAGAGAAGAAGTTCCTCCTCATGTTCAGACGGAACTTCCTGTGCCTCAGTTTGTGCCCATTACCCCTTGTCCTGTCACTGGGCACCACTGAAAAGAGCTTGGCCCCATCCTCCTGACACCCACCCTTCAGATATTTGTAGGCATTTATAAGGTCCCCTCGCAGCCTTCTCTTCTTCAGGCTGAACAAGCCCAGTTCCCTCAACCTCTCCTCGTAGTGGAGATGCTCCAGTCCCCTCACCATCCTTGTAGCCCTCCGCTGGACTCTCTCCAGTAGCTCTTCATCCTTCTTGAACTGGGGAGCCCAGAACTGGACACAGTACTCCAGATGAGGCCTCACCAGGGTAGTGTAGAGGGGAAGGAGAACCTCCCTTGTCCTGCTGGCCACACTCTTCTTGATGCACCCCAGGATCCCATTGGCCTTCTTGGCAGCCAGGGCACACTGCTGGCTCATAGTTAACCTGTCGTCCACCAGGACACCCAGGTCCCTCTCCGCAGAGCTGCTCTCCAGCAGGTCCACCCCAAGCCTGTACTGGTGCATGAGGTTGTTCCTCCCCAGGTGCAGGACCCTGCACTTGCCCTTGTTGAACCTCATCAGGTTCCTCTCTGCCCAGCTCTCCAGCCTATCCAGGTCACGCTGAACATCCATGAACATGAACATCCAACACATGGTCATCCATTCATGTCAAGGATGTGTCTATATTTTATCCAGTTCTTTAAAGTCAGGACTACCTTTGAGATCTCCCCTTACCAATCTGAGATCCCTAGCCGTTACAGTCAGAGTCATGCTTATGCTTTGTCATCTGCACGGAACCCTGAATTATCCCAGAGTATCAGAAATACTTTAAACTAGGGACTATGGAGAATAATGGTTGAGGAACTTCTGGAATCCCCCAAACATACCATTACTCAAAAGAAAAAGCTTGGTAAGGATCTTAAAAGTTGTTTAGAGAAAGCAGCTCGTGTCAGCACAGAGCTAATGATTGGCTTTTTAAGTTTATTCAAAACTATTAAACTTACATCTGATGAAGTCAGTGGCTCACAGTATGTGCCAAGCATGCCACCAGCCTTGAAAGCTGTGGTCAGCTGGCAAGTTAATCTGATCACTGCAGGATAGCCTCATTCTCACACCAAAGGAGGATTTTTTTTTTTTTTAGAACTTTCCCTAGTCTTCTACAGGAATCTATCTTGCCTAAACACAGGCAGGACTTGCCCCTTACATAAATATTTGTATTAAAGGCTGAATTAGAAGGCAGTTACTGATAGCAGATTGAAATAGCTGACCCATATTTTCAGGCTTGCATGATCATTTGCCTAGAAATGTGTCAGTTTGAACATGAGTATGCAGCCAGGTCAAGACTTACATACCCAGTGTTAAACATGTGCTTCTGTTCCGTTTCAGTCATATCTTATTGGGTTTTGAAATGTTCACTACAAAATAAATATTTCTCTCACTTCCTGAGTTTGAATATCAAAATTATTCTTTTTAATTGCACTATAGAGCAACTTCTAGAAGTTTACTGTCCAGCTACTCATTAGTGGACTACTTTTAAAATATGCAAGCCATACTAACTATTGTTGGAGACGAGATACTTCCTTCAAGAATAGCTCATACATTAATTTTATGGCAAATATTACAGAATAAAAAGGCCAGATTATTAGTAAATCCACATACCCTCTTAGTGGCTAAATTTGGACCTATGCAAATAACAAGTACTGGAGTAACATAAGAGGAAAATAACATCTTAGTTCTACTACTGCACATTAGTAAAAATTAAGCCGGACTTGAAAGAAGCAGTTCTGGTGTGACAAGAATCATTTTAGGAGATGTTGAGATCTAGTTCTGATTCATCTGAGCTCAGCAGTCACTGACTTAAATGACAGAGAACAAGATAAGTGTCAAAGTCAATAGTGAAATTCTAGAATGATACAATGGAAAAGAAACGGGGTCATCGTAGAATCATAGAATCATTAAGGCTGGAAAACACCTCTAACATCATCAAGTCCAACTGTCAACCCAACACCATCATGCCTACTAAACCATATTGCAAAGTGCCACATCTACACATTTTTTGAACACCTTCAGGGATGGTGAATCCACCACTTCCCCTGGCAGCCTGTTCCAGTGTCTGACCACTCTTTCAGGAAATAAATTTTTCCTAATATCCAATCTGAACCTCCCCTGACGCAGCTTGAGGCCATTGCCTCTCATCTTATCGCTAGTTACCCGGGAGAAGAGACCAACACCAGCCTCACTACAGCCTCCTTTCACATAGCTGAAGAGAGCAATAAGGTCCCCCCTCAGACTCCGCTTCTCCTGACTAAACAGCCCCAGCTCCCTCAGCAGCTCCTCATAACACTTGTTCTCTAGACCCCTCACCAGCCTCATTGCCCTTCTCTAGACACGCTCCAGCAACTCAATGTTTGTCTTGTAGTGAGGGGCCCAAAACTGAGCACAGTACTCCAGCTGTGGCCTCACCAGTGCCGAGTACAGGGGCACGGTCACTTCCACACTCCTGCTGGCCACACTATTCCTGATGTGTTCCACAGTGTTCCCTTGGCCTTCTTGGCCACCTGGGCACACTGCTGGCTCATGTTCTGCTGGCTGCCAACCAACACCCCAAGATCCTTTTCCGTAGGGCATCTTTCCAGCCGCTCCTGCCCAAGCCTGTAGCGTTGCATGGGGTTGTTGCGACCCAAGTGCAGGACCCAGCACTTGTCCATGTTAAGACTCCTAGAGTTGGCCTCGGCCCATCAATCCAATCTGTCCAGATCCCTCTGCAGAGCCTTCCTACCCTCAAGCACACCAACACTTTCACCCAGCTTGGTGTCGTCTGCAAACTTACTGAGGGAGCACTCAATCCCTTCATCCAGATCATTGATGAAGATGTTAAACCGGACTGGACCCAAAACTGAGCCCTGGGGAACACCACTTGTGACCGGCCGTCAGCTGGATTTAACTCCATCAGATCTTGCAAAGTTTAAATTGGAAAAATATAGCTGTGAATCCTATGTGTCAGGGAGAGAGCAAAAATCAAAAGAAAATGTCAAGCCTTTAAACCTAAATGAGGAAAGAATATCTAGTTGATAGTGAAAGAAAAAAGCTGGAAGTACAGAGATGGGAAGAAACGTATAGAAGCCAAAGCGCCAAAGTTCCTCACTTCACAGAAAGCCCCAAACATTTCTGTCAGAAAACACAAGTGATCCGATTCTTACTGCTCTGAAAGATTATAACATCCTTCATTTCCTAACACCATGTTGAAATTATGGTTCAACACTTATTTGAGGAAAGCAGTGTCACTCGTTGGATTGTTAGACCTAATTTTGAAGTGCACAAGTTCCCTTTTATAGATTCTATGTTCTTGCCAATCTGATTCAGCTCTGTTTAGCTGTGGAACTCAAAATGGTGTCATTCCATGAAACCAATGTTTCCTTCTTTATCCCCAAGGAAGACAGTTTCACTAGCAGCAAGAAGCAACTCATTCAAGGGAGGTAAAAACTGAATTTATATCTAATGTTAACGCTTCTCTGGAAGTTACAATATTGTAAAATCTGAAAACTTAGCATTTATTGTCACAAATGCCCAAGTGGATCAAACTGGAAACAAGCACTTCGTATAGAACTCCAAGTAAGCATAGCTTGACTGCCAAATCTAATGACCTTACACCAACTTGCAGCTAAGATCATAAAGTTTTATTTTATCCTGTATTTTGGCCACAAACAGTCTTCATTAGCAGACGCATGGAAATAAAAATGTGGCTGTAACACCTTGGAATGAAACATGAAATTTGAATCTAAAATCAAAGGTAAATCTAGTAAATGCTGCTATAAGTGATGCCAATTTTCCCGATTACCTAATCCTGTGTAGTGTATTATTAATTAATCGCCTGACAATTAGAGATGAGAGCAGTGGCAGAAGAAAAGCACAGAGTTAGCAGAGAAATATAAATCTTCTGTCACATATCAGGCAGAAAAGGGGTAAATATATGCAGCTGCATGTACTTCAAAGGCATGTCAGCCACATGGTTATTCAGGGAACAAGAAACCCACAAAGCAGCTTTCCCATAATTTTACAGAGAAAAAATCCAGCTCAACCACCTTACAGTTACTGATCACTGGTCCCAGTCAGAGCAGTTACAGATGGAGCAAACCTGTGCCTGGCTCTGGGTTCAATTTGCTCTTGAGTGCTCCCTTGCATTTCCTCTCTCATCTGCAAGGAAAGGATGGGTAGGTCTGCGCCTTCAACATATTTAATCATCACCATGTGAGTTTTATACCTGTGTAGCAGTGTTTTCCTCTTTAAAAAGTCACATGTTATCAAGCCAATTAGACCAGTGCCCTGCAGAGTCTTGCTGTCTCATCCTTAACCATGGTGCTATAAGTTAAAGTGTGAGAAGAAGCCGGGGCGCTGCCTTGTTCCCCTACGATAGGACCAGTGGGTAGGATTCAGCTCATCTACGTTTAGACATCGGCACTTCAGATGTGTACCTGCGGACCAGTCACCCAGCTAGCTCCCTCTCTAGCCAGCCAGCAGAGAGAAGTGGCCACCACTAGCAGTTTGCACTGTTTTTGAACGCCAGCTCTCGGATGAGGTAAACTGCTCTCTAGAAATGCCTGTTTTTTCCTTTCCCTCTCCCTCAAACCCTCTCTTCCTTCAAAAACTCCACAAATGGAACAAGGAACAAAACAGGAGAAATTAATATAATGAATAAACTTTTATGTGAAATTTTACTTCAGTGTTACCCAGCTTTAGTAATGTAATATACAGCAATTTGAGAGCCTGAAACAAATTGACGAAAACCTTTTGTGCATTACGTAAGCAACATTACATCACTTTTAAAAGAAGTAAAGTGTTTCCAAGTCAAATATTTTAAAACTTCTCATTTAAGAAAACTTTTTGGTAGCAAAAAAATGAAACATATTCCCATTCTCATAAAACCTGTTCTTAATGTAATTTCAGTTTGTTACATTTCAAAAAAGCAAAAGTCTGGGAAAAACCCATTCCAATAGTTGTGTCGATTATTTTTGGGGAATTATTTGGAAAGAAAACAAAAAAAAGTTGTAATATATCTTCCAATTACTTTTGCTTATGCATTTTGAGGAAGTGAATTTGTACCTAAATATCAAACCCAGGTCAGCCCATATATAGACACAATCATCCTTGTTCTCCTTATCTATATCTACTCTAGACCTCTGCCCTTTCTGAGACAAGTGATCAGAACAGCATGCTATTAAGATGTGGAAATATATTGAATATACATTATCATATTTTTCTATTTCAATCTCAGAAAATTTTCTAACTATATTTCTCTGTGCACTGTGTTTTAAACCTCTACTGAGGTAAAAGCAGCTATCTGCAGAAATAACGTCCAGATGTCTTTCTTCAAAACAGCTAGTAATAGCTGGTCTAGAACATGCGGTAGCTTAAGTAAAATTAGGGTTGTACAGTTAGGTGCTAATTAGTATCTGTGAGACTTTACCATTTTAACTAGTTCATTGATTTTTAACAAACTCCATCGTTCTTTAGGTCTCCTTCTTGAAAAGGAATTCTCTTGTAATAGGCTTTTGGGTTATTTTTTTGGTTGCAAAGATGCTAAATAAAAGTTCCAATCAATACTGTAATTATTATGACAGTGACCCACAGTCAATCTCGTATCTGAATCGTCTTGTGCTAGTGCTCATGTCTTTGTGTTTACTAGAAAGGTAGTTTAGGAAAGCTAAAATCCTGATGCAGAAATGTCAGAGAAGAGGTTACAGTTAGAGTGAATGGATCTGAGACATTATTTCTCTCCCTGTTTAGAGATGAATAGTTATCAGCAAAAAGAGAGACAACCTTTTTACAGAACCAGCAAGAGAACTTGAGCATCCTCCAGCAAATGTATTTCTGAATTCGTCATCGGTATCTGAATTTAAACCTGCTTAAAAATCAGTCTAATAATCTTTAGAATTCCTCTTTTCATAAAAAAAACAGTTATGATAGATGTTTTCAACTGATGAAAAAAAAAATTTAAAAGTTGCAAACCTTTTTCCAATGTTTTTTGGCTTGAATTATCTGCAATTTCTAAAGGAAATACAAGAATATCAATGCACAACTAATGAAAGTGAAGAGGAGAGAAAGCAAATTAACTCTTGCTAGATTATTTTTTCTTTTTGGAAACAGATTTTTTTCCTATCCCCATTTTCCCTTTGTTCAGTTAACGAACCTACACCACTGTGAAAGCATATTTGAACTTTTTTCTCTGAAAAAGGGAAGAAATTTCTAAAATTAATACCTTAAGAAACAAACATTTTTGCACACTTTGTCAAAACAAAATCAAAGAAACGGGGGGGGGGGGTTACTATTTTCTATTTCTTTCTTGACTTATTCCACTAGAAACAAAATAGGAAAGTGTGCTGATTTTGGCTGCGATAGAGTTAATTTTCTTCATAGTTTCTAGTATGGGACTATGTTTCAGATTTGTGCTGAAAACAGCTTTGTTAATGTAGATAAATCTTTGTAGTTGCTGAGCAGTGCTTACACAGAGTCGAGGCCTTTTCTACTCCTCACACCACCCCACCAACGAGTAGGCTAGGGGGGCACAAGAAGTTGGGAGGGGACACAGCTGGGACAGCTGACCCCAACTGACCAAAGGGATATCCCATACCATATGACATCATGCTCAGCAAGAAAAAGCTGGGGAAAGAAGAAGGAAGCGTGGGACATTCAGAGTGATGGCATTTGTCTTCCCAAGTAACCGTTAGGCATGATGGAGCCCTGTTTTCCTGGAGATGGCTGAACACCGGCCTGCCAATGAGAAGTAGTGAATTAATTCCTTGGTTTGCTTTACTTGCATGCATGGCTTTTGCTTTACCTATTAAACTGTCTTTATCTCAACCCATGAGGTTTCTCACTTTTACTCTTCCTATTCTCTCCCACATACCACTGGGAGGGAGCAAGCAAGAGGCTGTGTGGAGCTTAGTTGGTGACTGGGGTTAGACAACAACAGAAGGTAGGGAGCTAAGAAGATACAAAATGGGCAGGCAGGCAAGAAATGTAGGAAAACAGGAAGCCTTGAAGAAATGAAAAGATTTGACTTTGTAAATTAAGGAATTTTGAAATATCAGTATTTTAGTCTTTTTATAAAAGATAAAATCTCTTTCTAAGTGTTCTGGTTTGGCTGCAGCCGGCAACAAAAGCGCCACGCGGCCACTCCTCCCCCCGCCGGGGTGCTGAGGAGAATGGAAAGAAACAGGCAGAAACTGATGGGTCGGGATAAGGGCAGTTTAACAGAACAGCAAACAAAGGGAACAGGAACAACAATGACACAGATAAGGAGAAAACACAACACAAACCGCACAACCCTGAGAGCCGCGCTCCTGAACCGCTGCCGCGAGCTCCCAAGCCTCGAGAACCCAGCATGACGGCACATGGTATGGAAAACCCTGCTCTGTTTGGCCAGGTGGGGTCAGCCCGCCTGGCTATGTCCCTTCCTGATTCCAGTGAAAATTAACCCTGTCCTGGCCAAACCCGGACAATAAGCATCTCAATTGCATACACATATACAGACTTTTCTTATCGGTTTCTCTGAGGGCAATCGTCTGGCATAAATTTATTTCTTTCTCACTCACTATAGAAGCTTCTGTACATACATAAATGTGTGTATATGTGCATGCACATAAAACCAACTGTAGAGCACTAGTGGATTTACAGCACTTTTGTAATTAAGTCCATGTTCCTGAATTGTAAGAAATCCCCCTATTAAATCTTGCCATGCAAGCAGTAGGTGGGCTTAGCATTTATATTTCCTTCCTTATTTAAAATGTATATACTAATGTTTGAAAATTCCCATTCAGTGTACGTAGTGCACTGAGACCAAAACCAGGAGCATAAAACCATAGCCAACAAAAACTGAATATGTAAAACAAGTTCAGTTAATTCTACATCAAAGTTTTCTATTGCTTTGTAAAAGAAATCTACAACAATAGCAGGAAATTGTAACAAATAAGGAATGGGAGAGGGGATATCTTGTAAACCTAATCTCATTCCTGTTTAAATTAATATATATTGTAATAGTCCATGGGCACTTGCGTATGATTACAGTCATATGTTTCAGAACAAAGCAGTCTTACTCCCAAAAACAGAAGAAAGGGAAAGCAGTCAGGGCCACCCGCTGGGGAGTAAGAGGGGCAGCTTGCCCCTGCTGCCTCCTGGGGTAGAAGCAGGAGGGGTCACTGCGCAGCATGGGGATTTTCCAGATGACAGTGCCTTTTGCCATATATAGGCTAAGTCAAATGATTCCCGAAAGCATTAGATTTATTGCAAAAATGTATTGTCTGAGGCAGTTTAGAAAACCTTGACTGTCCCGTGACTGAGTTTCATGGTGCAAATGCTCATATCCAAGACTTCCAGGAATACATCAATCCTTGATGAAAAGTCCTATAATACCGTTCCCATTTGTGACCCATTCATAAGTACTTGTATAGCAGTGCCAGGACCTTTCATGAATAATAAATGTCTTACACATCTGGAAAGCTTGGGCAAACCAAGCAGTTTTTCAAAAACCACCAACACATGATTTGTGGGCCGAACAAAAAGTGTGACACAAAATGTGATCAAAGCGGAACAGACTAGAGCTAATTGAGCATTTGATGCTTCTGGTCAGCAGAGGGGAAGACACTGAAATGAAACCTTGAGGAAGTGTTGACTTGACCCCAGTTCAGACTGATGCTGAGTGGTACTGCCTGAATCTTTCATGATGCCAATGTCAAAGAAGCTATCACTACAGCTCACTGTGTGCACATTACTATTAAACATTTTGGAGAAGGGATTTTGGGTGAAAAGAATCCTTTAAATACACTCCTCTTCCATTTCCGCTTGTGGGATAGGAACTTCATGTTGACTGTCTCCCTCTTTCTAAATTTTCAGACTTACAGGTTAGGTCTACACTAATAAACTAAACACTGCCTGGAATCATTCCCAGGCACTGGCACATAATCATCTATACTGCTAAATTGTGAAGTGTCTTTGGCATGTTTCAGGCACTCGCCCACAAGTATTGTCCTGAACAGTAACCAAACACGGTTCAGCAGTTAGCATGATCCAGGGACTGTTCCCAGTAGAGAATGAGCACATGAGCACTGCTGGCTCATGTTCAACCTGCTGTCCACCAGGACCCCAAGGACCTTTTCTGCAAAGTGGCTTTCTATCCAGTTGGCCTCCAGCCTACACTTGCTGCATGGGGTTAACTCATCCCAGATGCAGGATTTTTCATTTGCCTTTTTTGAACTTCTTGAGGGTCTACTCAGAACATTCACCAATCTGTTGAGGTCTATCCAACTAGCAGCCCTGCCCACCACTGTATTGGTTGCTCCTCTCAATTTGATACAGACTGAAAATCACCTGAAGGTGTACTCCATCACAGTTTTCAGCTCAATAATGAAGGTGTTAAACATTTCTGGGCCCAATATTGATCCCTGCAGGACACCAGTAGTAACCATTACGAGCTGGACTTTGTTCTGATGACCACAACCCCCTGAGAATGGTGGTTCAACCAAACTTTCACTTACCTGACCACCCATTTGTACAGTACATATTTCACCAGTTTGGTTATTGCAGTGCTCTGGAAGTCTGTGTTAAAGTCCTTCCTGGATTCAAGCTAAACAACATTCTGTCCTTGTCCACCAAGCCACTGAAAGCAATCAGGGTGATCAGGCATAATTTCACCCTTGATAAATTCACACTATTGCTCTTCTTTTCTTTTGTTGGAACCAAAATGTCATCAGATAGCATTGCCCCAGCTCTAGAGAGAGGAACAGAAGCGAAGAAGGAGAGTGGTAGAGCCACAACATGTCCAGGCAGAAATGAGAAGGGAGGACTGGGGCAGGAAGAGTGCAGGAGTATAAAAATGCAGTATCAAGGGAAGTATGAGTGATCCAGTAACAAGCAGAATCATAGAATCATTTAGGTAGGAAAAGACCTTTAAGATTGAGTCCAACTGTAAATCCAACACTACCAAGTTCACCACTAAACCACGTCCCTAAGTGCCACACCTATATGTCTTTTAAATACCTCCAGGAATGGTGAATCAACCACTTCCCCAGGCAGTTTGTTTCAGTGCTTGATAACCCTTTCAGGGCAGAAATCTTTTCCTAACTTCCAACCTAATCCTTGAGGACATTTCCTCTAGTCTTATCACTTGTTACTTGAAAGAAGAGGCTGATATCCACTTCATTAAAACCTCCTTTCAGGTAGTTGTAGAGAGCGACAAGGTCTCCCCAGAGCCTTGTTTTCTCCTCATTAAAAAACCCCATTTCCCTCAGCTGCTCCTCATAAGACTTGCATTCGGGATGCAAGTAGCTGCATTATTATTTGGTACAATGTAAAATTAGAACCATAGCACTACAGTGCTGTGATTATATCATCCATCATTAGTTCAGAAATGCAGAATGTCATGGTATTTCTGACATTCATTGTAAACCTTGCAGCTGAGGCTGGTCAGTGACTCAGACCCTAGTGATCATAGCTCCATATCTTGCGCAGAGAATCCTATGAATGCAAGAAATGCCAGTAACTAAATTGCACTGGCTTTTTATGAAGACAAGAAACTATGTGCATATGATTTCTTGCAATATTAGGGCATGAGAGCCCTTGAGGTGTGCAATGAAAGACAAACAAAAGGGAACTACTGAGATAAGAAATGCTTTATAATGGAATTTAAGATTTACAGTAAGTATGAAAATTTCACATGTCCAAGCATGACTTGGAAGCACAGATCTCATATATATGAGTAATTTAAGCACATGGAAGTCCAAGTCATACTGCTTTTCACCGGGTGCGTCAGTTAACAGGATAGCCCAAGACTGTTGTATATGTGGGGCCAGTGAGATAAATCTTTGTCTAAACTGCAGAAGTTCCTCTTTCCAAACAGGTGCCAAATGCGAAAAAGTATAGGAAGAATAGAAGATTTTTTAAGGAATTCAGAAAACAAACATTCACTCTGCACCTTCATGCAGTCAACTGAGAGAAGGAAAATAATCTAACAGCATACTAAAAAGGGGCTCATCTTTCCAAAAAGAAGCTGCTTTTTGTAACATGACCTTTGAGTGACCCATAATATCCCAGTCTGTGGTCTCTATAATAAAATAAAAAGATACGGAATTCTACATAAAGCTCTGACATATCCCTGCTGGCTCAGAGATGCTACATTGTGCTGATTATGTTGATGCTTCCTTCATATTGCTGTACTTGGCGCAGGATCACAATGAAAGGCTGAAGCACTTTTTTTGCTGGCACAGAGCCACAACAATAGTAAAGAATAGGACAGAGAAGTGCTCTGAGATATCTGTATTCTTTTCAAAGAAGAAAAGCAGAGAACAATGCCTAAATGTTGCAAATTCCCCGTTTTCAGCCCAAGAGAAATAATCTCGTTAAGACTGCAAGGTCACCACGGCAAGTATTCTGCAGTAAGCACTAGCATCACCAGCAAAATGAGCATGTGAAAAGAACATGTGAAAAGAAAGGTACTCGGAACTGTCTTCCCTCAACATCATTACAGCAGTATGTGCTAGCTCCTGCAAGCCTTTGCCTGTAGGGAAAAGGGATTTTGTTCCCCCTCTATGCATGCGGCACTGCTTGTTTCAAGCACTATCTGTTGCGAGCAAGATTTTAGAGCACAGTTTTAAAACTCTGCTCCTTCTGGGACTGGAAGCTTGTGTTATTTTCTCATTTGCTTTTTGCTGCGCTACACCATTGGGACAGCAGAGGTGCTGTAGCTGATGGATTTGGGAGTCAGATCCCCCTCATCAGAGGTTTTGCTTTACATTAGTTTCAAGAGAGTGAGGCCTGAGGTGAGTTACCTCAGAGTGAGCTTTTGTGAAGTCTCCAGAGGTTGAGAGCTGCTGTTCCACATCTGGGATTTGCTATGAAGTTGTTCCACTGGGCTGAAAGATGGTGTTTTCTTTGTTTGGATTTTTTTTAAGAAACAGAACAAAACTTTCTCCAAAGAGCAAGTGCATTCTTCCCTAAGTCCTCTCAAAGGAACTACCAGTATGTTACATAGGGAAAAGATTATATATTCAGAATCCCTGTGACACTCAGAGGATCACCAAGAGGCCCCTTACAGTCTGATGTCCTTATTCAGTAGGGTCTACTTTTTTCTGTGGTGCAAAAAAAGATTTCCGACAGTTAATAATACCACCAATAAGAATAGTTGTTTATTTTATTATACTACCCACTGCATTTTACTAGCTGTAGCCCAATTAAAATTAGTTAAAAATAGGTAAGATTTTGCACTAGGGCCTTTGTGAAACTTGAAGGGTGCCATAGCTGGACGATATATACAGTACAACGAATCTGATGCATTGAATGTGTGTTACTCAGTAACGTGTTCATTCAAAACACTACTTCCACTTTTGCTAAAGTCAAGCTGAGCTCACAAGGACAGTACTCTCATGTTTGCCTAGGTCTTTACAGGGCATGGTGCAAGTAGGTCATGACCTGTATCTATCATGTCTTTGGAACAAATATTATAAATAAACTTCAGTAATAAGGAGGAAATATAAGCAAGCATCTTCTCTCAGTAATTACGAGGTACAAAAGACTGCACAACGGTGAATATCAGCTAATCAGCTGATGTCTGTAAGATGGTTTGAAGGTTCACAGTTTTTTTAGCCTTGAATATAAGGAGCCAATATCTGAACAGTGTACACATTAGAAAGGATTGCATTAAAACCACTAGTGCCCTGAGTGAGTCATTTCCTATTCAGAAAAGGGTGAACTCACATTAAACTCACAGTGGGAGTATGTAGATTCCCACATCCCTGTAGTTCTTGTATCTTTTCTTTGAAAGGAAAATTAGCTATCTAGTAGACTGTGGATACTGTGGCATGATACTGTTACTTTAAAGAAATATTTTTTCCTGTAATGCTTTTGACAGATTGTCTCTTTGAATTTGGAAGCAACAAGAGGGTCTTAAATGGGTCATTACATGATTCTGATCACACACCTTTCTGTTACTCCTGGTAAGTGCTCAAAACCTGCTATTCTTCTCTTTTCAATAATTTGGGTGATTAAGTACCTCAGTTATCAATGAATGGTAAACTCTTACAGAGGTCTTGTTTAAAAAAGATTTTCTTATGTAGCTACAGAGCAAGGTTCTATCTTTGGATACTCAGTTTTATAGTTTCTGTTGACTTGGTTTAGAATCTTTCTAGAGTTGAGGAGGGGCTGAACTGGGCTGTTGCTTGCAATTTCCAATTTGGTGAAAAATTTTGTTTATAAATTTTGGCAAAAATAGGAGAAACTACCAACTTGACAGAAATCTTTTTGTATAGAATATGCTTGCAGCAAAATGAAAGCAAGACATCATCCCATCTCCCTGCATGGTTTGGCAGTTTATGAAACAACGAAAAGGAAGCTGTGTGTGGCCTGAGCCAGGCCATGCTAAAGAAAGCTCTACAAGCAGGCAGTTACGGTTGGTTTCAACACAAGGAGCCAAATGGCTATTCCCAAGATTAGGCCTCCCATTCATGTTTTAATAAACAAAAACCAAATGAAAATGTCCCAGTTATTAACATTGGAAGAGTTGGCTACTGTGCACATACGGTATATTTCCATTACATTTTAAAATCAATTCATAAAGCTGCAGGCCAACATTCCATAGATGTACTGCTGGCCATGAATGACGTCTGTATTGTGAAATGGGATGGAAAATGCGCTCCTAAATGCACAGTGGACACTTTTTGCTAAATGCTAACAACTGGGACATTTTCATTTGTTTCTACTTATTACAAAAATAAACAAAGTAAACAAAAGGCATGAGTGCAAAGCAAGGGAGTTATTAAAAAGAGCCTTTCACTTAAGTCCTTCTGGCTTAGCCATCTTCCATACAATTTAATTTCTAGTGGGTATTCTCTCAGCTGTTTCCATTTAGTTTTGACTACCAGATGTGAGCATGGGTCCATTCCTTAGCTTAAAGAGACAGCAATGTAGGCAATTAGAGCACTCTCAAATCCTTAAAGCATTGTTTTGCCATTGTAAGAAATATTTTTTCTTTTTTTTTTCTTTTTTCTTTAAATTAAGGCAGTTTTGGGAACATGCTGCCTAGTGAAGAGCAAGATTCATGGCTGAAGTAGTCACCTCTTATAGGTGTGAGACAGACATTTCCCTGCATAAATGCTCAACTCGGGCAGTCAGTTTGAAGCCAGTAACCTACAGGGTTTAGGTGTGTAGGAGCTGCTAGTTATATGGGGGCACAACAGTCTGGGGGCTGGAGGAGGGAGAAAATCTGTAATGTATGACCTGACCCTATATTTCCCATAGGGAATAACAGAGGGAGGAGCAGCTTCCTCGCATCTTTATAACTACACACAGCAGCCTGGCCATCAGATTGAACAGACCCTGAACTTTTCAGAGGTTTAAAGTACAAAGGTATTCATTTACAAGGAGATCAAGGCCTCTTGTGAAGCTGTATGGAAGACAGGAATTTAGAATCACAAAGGATTTTCAGATTTCACAATTTGTCCTCATTCACATTTGGAAAGAAACCTAGTTATTTCAAAGGACTGCACGAAAGACAATGAGACTGGTTTGAGGTCAGTCAAAGCATTGTATTACTGTTTTGAGTTTTGTATTATATAATATACTATATATTAAAAACAAATAAAGCAAGAAGTCAGTCTAAAATTAAAACAGCTTGTTCTGGAAAGCTGGAGTGGGAGGCTTTGGCTGTGTCCACATGAGCAAGTCATGCAGCCCAGGAGTGGGTCTGCAGTATGAAGCTGTTGGTGTTGAGGACCTGACATCTGTACTATACACGTTTTCGGGGGTTTTGCTTCACACTAACTTTAGTCTGTTCCCATGGTTTAAACATCCGTAATTGTTTGGAGTACATTAGCTGTGCTTCTGGAGCACATCTTCCAGTTGAATCTAATCTGAAAGGAATCCAGTTCTCTCGCTCAGAGACCGCTCAGTGATATGAACCGGAGTGTGGTAAGTGGGAACAAACTGGGGATTCATTTCAAAAGTGCACTTGAGAGCTGAATGAACATGCTGAAGTAGACTTTCCCTTTTTCTACCTTTTTAAGGCCAAATTTCAGAAAAGAAGACATTTTTTCCTCCGGCTTTTCAACTCTAACAGAAGTACACTTTCTGACAGAAAGCTGTTGGGAGTTCTTTTTGCCAGCTTTATTTAATGTTTCTCCTTTCACTGGGAAATCAAACAAGAAGCAGACACCCATTTCAATACTCTACCCCACCCCAACCCTATCAAGTGCAGGAAGGCTTCCTCAGGCCTTGAATCGCTCTACAGAAATGTCACCAGATCCTGCTGTATCTGGCAAATGCCCAGGGGAAACATATGGGAAGCATGTGCCGTGACTTGGGGTGGGAGTTATTATTTTCCTAATCACTGCCACAACTGTGCTCTACTTCTTTTTTTTCCTGAAATGCCATTGGATTCAATTTGAACACAAGTGTTACTCCTCCTTGCCCCTCTGCTTCTTGCTTTGGAAACTCTTCCACACAAAGGCTCTTCCTCATTCAGGTGACTTAAAAAGAATATGAACTCGCTGAGAGATTACACCATGTACGAAGCTACACTGTTTTGCACTATGTGTTCCTCATTCCCCCCCCCCCCCCAAATAAAACTAAAAACCTCTTTCTCCTCCTGAGTAATCTTTTAGAGCTTGTATGTCAGCTAATTACAAGCTGATTCCCATTGTCATTCCTGATGGGGTTTTTTTTAAGGTACAGCAAACTACCAAGCGTACGGCCAATATCAAAGTGTCAGGAAGGGAATTTCTAAACATCAAGAAGTTTATTTAACTTGATTTTGGATTCAGGTCCATTCCTTTATGTTCCAAATGAAAATAATTGCTTTTGGTGCAAGTGTCAGCTGGATTCTGACTGATTTTTTATTATACAAACAAAAGGGCAGATTTTTCTGGAGTATTTTGGGGACCAAAACACTGAAAAGATCTTAATAGGAACTTCAGGAACACATTCTTGCTTGGTTTTGACCAGTTTAAATTGGTATTAGCATTTAGCTAATCAGTGAAACTTAGAAATAGTGCTTACTGAAATCCCCACTAGAATTTGAGGTGCTTATGAACCAATCTAAAAATTTTAACCCATATGTCCATTCAAGCAATAAGACAGTATTTTGTTAGAATACAGACAAGGGATTCTGAGTCCAGATCCATAGCATGACACAGATTGTGAAAGAATTACCTTGATTGTATGGAAACCTGCCTATATATATTCATAAATGTCCTCAAGTTGCGTCAGGGGAGGTTTAGATTAGATGTTAGGAAAAATTTCTCTATTGAAAGAGTGGTCAGACATTGGAACAGCCTGCCCAGGGAGGTAATTGGGTCACTGTCCCTCGAGGTGTTGAAAAAACATGCAAATTTGGCAATTTGGGACATGATTTAGTAGGCACGCTGGTGTTGGGCTAATTATTGGATTTTATGATCTTAGAGGTCTTTTCCAACCTATGATTCTATGATTAGTTTCCTGGTTTCCATTTCTGTCTTTTATTGTGGATTAAGTCCCCATTTTGCACTGTCTGTACAAGGTCATTTGAGTACTTAAATTGTTGCCCCAAATGCTTGCAAATATTCAAATGTGGCGAAACGGCACTGAAGTTGCAGGTGCTCCAGGTCAAACCTGGGGCAAGGGTTCCTGAAAATCAGGAAAGCTAGAGAGTAAATTCTTGCTTTTCGAGAAGGAGTGATGGAGAGCCTGAATACAAGGAGTGTACCTGGAGCCAGTACACACATCATTCTGGAAAGTCAGGGGAAAATAGCACGGGGACTAGAAGGATGGTGTTCAGCTGCAAAGCAATTCAGCCAAGATCACGGCAATTATTATTAAATATTATTGTGTCTTTTGGTCTCTATTTTTTTTCCTAAATGACCTTACTGTTTAAACAAGGGCATTCACTGAACTAAAGTCTTGACCTGAGATAATCCTTTTGGCTATGAATATTAAGATAGAAGTAACTATAGCAACCACACAGAATTTCATAAAACATTTGTTTGCTTCTGTTTAGCTAGAAAAGTCCAAATAAAAAATGTCATATATATCTGGTGTGTGTTATACATTGTGCCATAAATGTCATTTGTTAGTTGTTTCTCTTTTTGTGGTTTGGGAGGAAATTCCAAATGTAGCTGAGGGAATCTGGCTTTAAATATACAGAGAGCCCTCATTCACCATTGAAATGCATTCTGGGAAGACTGCAAAATGTTTTGTGCAAGCAAAATTTGCCTGCACATGGTAAGAAATATTTTAGAAAAGCACAGTAGAATCAGAAGAACTAAGAAAACCTAAAGACTGAGTTTCTTAAAGGGGTGTGATAATCACAATCGAAAAAAAGATGTAGTTTTATTGATACATTCACAAATGGAAAAAATTCTGGTATCTCAGAAAGACAGCGATAGCAAAACTTTTTTCTCTAGAATTAATTCTTTATAATCTTTTTCCCCACCAAGGTTTTGTATAAGAGATATTCCCCAGAGGACTTCCCAAGAGACCTATTGATGCTATCATGTTCCAAACACTATTTAAGGCTACATTTTATCTTTCAATTGTGACATGAAACATAAAACAAACATATCAGCACAGAATAATCCTAGTTTGAGACTGTTTTAATAAACCCCATACCCAAAAGGAATGCAACTGTCCAAACTGGAATTATCTTCAAGCAGTGGCAAGGCTGTTCTAATGACCACAGCTAGTAAAAATCTGATTTTGTATCTCATCTGGAAAACAGCATTTACAGTAGCATACTATGGTATTGTAAAGCAGTGCTGGGTCAGTGGAAGAAAGAGAAATCCCCTGAAAGATTAATCCTGAGGTTTTGAAAAACCCTGTTTTTCTCATAGTCTTTCCTCTAAGTTTGAGTGTTTGGTCAGTCCTACAGGGTTTGTCTAGAGGAAAAGATATTCAAAACTGTAGTGAATTACAGTTCTAATTAAGGCATTCTTCCCTTACTTCATCATGCATTGTGTTTCACTAAGAGTCCAGGGAGACACCAAATTCAGTTATTTTCCAAACAGAGATCGATGAGCTTAATAGAGCTGTATGACATGGTGGCTGATGGTAGTCTACTGATCCAGGAGGTCACTTTTGTGTTGTATTCTGTGCTTATCATTTGAGAAGAAGAAGTACTTTTGTGACTGAGACGGACTCAGCATGTAGCTTCACTCACCTGATCAGGCTTCAGGAAACAAAGAGGGAGAGAGAGTCCTTTGAAGCAGAGATCAAGGCTGTATGAGACAGTCAGGCAGGTCATCACAAACAAGATCTCTTGACAAGATAGGTCAATAGGACATCTTTGACTCATTTCACATCTGAAATTTTCTCTAAAGTGCAGGCATAATGTGAACTTTGATTAAGTACAAAAAATTGAAAATCATTTTTAGATTTGATCTCAATAGCTATAGAACCCAGTAAAATCCAGCTGCCACAAAACTGACTTCCTGCTTCTTTTGCTGCTTGCTATAGATGCACTTTTCTGTGTAAAAGTACACAGAGTGGCCCAGGTACTGGTAACTCACAGTACAAAATACAGTCAAAAAAAGAAGCAGGAATTAATCTCATTCTGGAGATATGCCAAGCGCTGCTTAAATCAGGAGCTGAGTCAAAGGAACTGAGGACATTTTGACATCTTGATCCAAGTAGGAAGAAGCTTTCAAAGGCAGCTTGAGGCAAAATTCACTGGCTGCACACATTGGAGTACTATCAAAGAAATCTTTGAGGTAATCCAGCCAGCATACTGAAGAGAAAACCTCAAGCCTATCTGCACTTCAAGGCTCACTATAAGTCATGCTTGTTTTCAGAATGACTGGTTCCTCACATTATGCATGGCCCAAGCATTTCTGCTATATGGTTTATTGTTGTGGAGTTGTATGACAGCTCAGTGACCTTTCTAAAAATGCACATGTGCCAGCATTGCCTGCTGCAATGTTGTATGGGATGTGAGTCCAAGCTGACCACAGGAGCAGTGGAGACCAGTCGAAATGTGTCCTGAACACGTTCTGGGCTTCAAGTTTTGACAAACACATCTCTTATCTGAAAATGACTGGATAATATGTGCTTACAAGGGAGAAGAATCATCGTTTCTTGTTTCTTTCTTGGGGGTGATTGCTTACACCGCAGGTGTCAAGAGACAGAATGGTCATAACATGAGTCTTAGAAGTGCAAAAAGAAAGTATGATACGATCAACAGTTAATGAGTTTGGGCATTAATAATGTTGAAACAAAGCACTGTGAGGAGCTTTAGGAATGCTAAATGGATGACAAATAATGTACTCCAATTCAGAAGAAAGAAGACACTGATTGCAATTTTGTTGGACAAGAGTGAGTATTCACATGCAGATTTAAGAATACTTTGCAAGAAGGATACACACATGGTACTGCTGCAGATATTTACAGTAGTTTATCTTCAACAGAAATATTTACAGCATGAAGCACAAAAGCTACCCTGAGCAAAAGCCAAGTCCAAGCAAAAAGTTTGTTCTTTAAGCTGAAAAGAGAAGCTACGAGAGCTCAACAACTGTTAGCCTTCCTTTAATGCCAGTATGTATTTTTTTTTAGCCAATGGTGGTAAGATAATCAAACTGCTGTAATTTTGCAAAAGGAGCATATATTGAAGGCAATTGTTTTCAGTCACTTAAATGCAAACGATTGATACAAGAATTTAGTGCTGTTAATTGCATTCTTTACATGCTGCTAATGGAAGCTACAATAGCTTTCAAGTAAATATGGTCTTATGCAGTACATTTGTTGCTACTTTACAAGTCAAGACCAGCACAACAATTAACAGCTATTACCTGTTAACTTCTCTGTCTTGAACTGCCTCTTAGTGTATCCTAAGCCCACACAAGAATTTCAGCTGTTTTCTATACTCATGAGAGATACGGGAAATGCTCAGTACCTCAAAGATGGGAAACCCTGAGATAAAGTTTAATTTGGGTAGAGCTGTTTCATATTACCCACATGTATCTGAAAAGATTCTAGTGGTTCAGTGCATTACAGAATAAATAAAGATATTTGGCGCTGAAAATTATACCAGCCCACATAACTATATAACAGAAAATATACGACATTTCTCTCCTGTCACTGATTTTGAAGACACATTCTTTTAAACAGGAGTCGTATAATCATAGAATCATAGAATGGTTTGGGTTGGAAGGGACCTTTAAAGGTCATCTAGTCCAACCCACTTGCAATCAGCAGGGACATCTACCACTAAACCGGGTGCTCAGAGCCCCATCCAACCTGTCCTTGAACATTTCAAGGGATGGGGCATCGACCAGCTTTCTGTGCCAGTGCTTCACCACCGTCATAATGAAAAATTTCTTCCTGCTATCTAGTCTAAATCTACCCTCACTTAGTTTAAAACCATTGCTTCTTGTCCTGTTGCAACAGGACCAGATAAAAAGCCTGTCCCCATCTTCCTTATAAGCCCCCTTTAACTACTGAAAGGCCACAATAAGGTGTCCCCAGAGCCTTCTCCTCTCTGGGCTGAACAGCCCCAATTCTCTCAGCCTTTCTTCACAGGAAATGTGTTCCAGCCCTCTGAACATTTTTGTGGTCCTTCTCTAGACCCGCTCCAACAGATCCATGTCTGTCTTGTGCTGAAGGCTCCAGAGCTCGATGTAGGACTCCATGTGGGGTCTCACCAGAGCGGAGTAGAGGGGCAGAATCACCTCTCTCGACCTGCTGGCCACGCTTCTTGTGACACAGCCCAGGATACAGTTGGACTTCTGGGCTGTGAGTGCACATTGACAGCTCATGTCAAGCTTTTCATCCACCAGTACCCCCAAGTCCTTCTCGGCAGGGCTACTCTCAAGCCCGTCATCCCCTAGCCCGTCATCCCCTAGCCTGTATTGCCCTGATCCACATGCAGGACCTTGCACTTGGCCTTGTTGAATATCATCAGGTTCACACAGGCCCACTTCTCCAGCTTGTCCAAGTCCCTCTGGATGGCATCCGATCCCTCTGGCGTGTCAGCTGCAACCCTCAGCTTGATGTCATCTGCAAACTTGTTGAGCATGCACTCAATCTCGCTAAGTCATCAATGAAAATATTAAACAGCACCAGTCCCAGTAGGGACCCCTGAGGGATACCACTTCTCATGAGTGTCCATTTGGACATTGAGCCGTTCACCACTACCCTCTGGCTGCGACCTTCCAATCAATTCCTTAGCCACCGAACAGTCCACCCATCAAATACATATCTCCTCTATTTAGAGTGAAGGATGTTGTGAGGGATTGTGTTGAAGGCCTTACAGAAGTCCAGGTAGATCACATCCATAGCTCTTCCCTTGTCCACTGATCTAGTCATTCCATCATAGAAAGCAACAAAGTTGGTCAGGCAGGACTTGCCCTTGGTGAAGCCATGCTGGCTGTCTCGAATCACCTCCCTGTCCTCCATGTGCCTTATCAGAGCTTCTAGGAGGATTTGCTCCATGATTTCCCAGACATAGAGGTGAGGTTGACAGGTCGGTAGTTCTCATAGTCCTCCTTTCTACCCTTTTTGAAAATGGGCATGATGTTTCCTTTCTTCCAGTCCCCAGGGACTTCGTCTGACTGCCATGACTTTTCCAGCATCATGGAAAGTGGCTTGCCAACTACATCAGCCAATTCCCTCAGGACTCTGGGATGCATCTCATCATGTCCCATAGACTTCTGTATGTTCAGGTTCCTCAGGTGGTCACAGACTCGATCTTCCCTTACAGTGCACGGGACTTTTCTTTTCCAATCCCCATCTTAGAGTCCATCCACTCAAGAGCTGTGGGAAGAGAGGCTTCCAGCAAACATCGAGACAAAGAAGTTGTTGAGTACCTCAGCCTGCTCCTCGTTCATTGTTACCAGTTTGCCTGTCTTGCTCCTCAGGGGCAGGGGTGAGGATGGTGGTGGAATATGCTTTCTTTAACCTTCCTTTTCTGGCTGACATACCTGTAGAAGCCCTTCTTGTTATTCTTTGTGTCCCTTGCCAAGTTCAGCTCCAGCTGCGCCTTGGCCTTCCTGACCCCATCCTTACACAACTGGGCAGCGTCCCTATACTCTTCCCAGGTTGCCTGTCCCTGCTTCCATTGCCTGTACATTTCCTTCTTGTCCTTTAGTTTGTCCAGCAGGTCTCAGCTCAGCCATCTTGGTCTTTTGCCTGCCTTTCCTGATTTCTTGCACCTGGGGATCGAGAGCTCTTGCGCTCTATGGAAAGCACCCTTAAAGTTCTGCCAGGTCTGTTCTGCTCCCTCGTCTCTGAGGGCAGTATCCCAGGGGCTCCTGTTGACTGACTCCTTGAAGAGCTGGAAGTTTGCTTTCCTAAAATTCAGGGTCCTGACTTTACTCTTCACCAGACCCTGATCCTCAGTACTGTGAACTCCACCAATGCATGACCACTGCAGCCCAGACTGCCTCCAATCTTGACATCACCGATTAGCACCCTTGTGTTGATGACCAACAGGTCCACTATCGCATCCCCTCTCGTAGGGCTGTCTATTACCTGGCTTAAGAAGTTATGCTCCATGCACTCTGAGAGTCTCCTGCATTGCCTACAGCTTGCCATGCTCCTTTTACTTCAGATTTTGGGATGGTTGAAGTCCCTCAGCAGGATGAGAGCCTGTGAGCACGATGCCTCCTATAGCTGGAGTAAGAAGGCTTCATCAATAGGCTCCCCTTGAATCAGGTGGCCTGTAGTAGACACCAACCACATGATTTCCTTTATTGCCTCGATCTCTGATTCTTACCCATAAGCTTTCTACCTGCTTGTGGCTATTCTTCAGAGACAGTTCTTTGCACTTTATCCATTTCTTGATGCAGAGGGTGACACCTCTGCCCCTTCTTCCTCGCCTGTCCCTTCTGAACAGCCTGTAGCCATTTGTAGCTGCACTCCAGTCATGGGATTCGTCCCAAAAAGTTTCAGTAAGAGTCACTAGGTCATAGCTTTCTAACAGCATGGTGGCTTCCCACTCTTCCTGTTTGTTGCCCATGCTGTGTGCATTGGAGATGAGGCACTTCAGCTGGGCTGTCAGACATGTCACCTTCTAAGGAGAGCATCGCTTAGTTCTTTTGAGGTATTTCACTAATGCTTTCCTGTTGGTTTCTATTACCTCAGGACCCCCTGGTCCATCTCTGTAAGACTTGAAATGTGCTGCAATGTAGCCAGCACATCTCAGACCAAAATGCTGAGGGTCCTTGTTAGCACCCTATCCCTCTAACCTTGGTGTTTCGTCCCACAGCTAGTCACAGACAAACCTGATATTACCCTTCTGCCACTTCAAGTCTAGTTTAAAACTCTGTCATATTCCCTGAAAATTTGTATGCTCAAGTGAGCAGAAATAATAGATGATAACTTATAAATATCAGTAACATTTTGGCTATTGTAGTTGTTGGATCATACAGGTGTTTTTCTTAGAAAAGAAAGTCCTGTGATTTCTGCTATGCCAAAAGATAACCTGGCTCATGTAACAAGTATCATAGGTTAAAAAATACTTGCACTTGAATAATCCATTGTCAGACTCAAATAAATAAACAAATCCTTTAACAGCTCATATTTCTGTTTTACTATTCTTTAGAAAGGACTGAATGTCTTAAATGCTCCATACAGGGCTGTGTTTTCCTTCAAGTGATGACATTCACTCTACCTTAACTTCAACCATCTAAGTTAGTACTGCGAATTCTCCTTAGGGGTTACCCTGCTTTCTCTTGGGACCAAACACTGAATTTACACTCATAAATTTTGGTTACTGAACTCTGGTCAGATTCCTAAAGTGAACAGCATAGTATCTTTCTAAGCTGCTGTTTTAATCTTTGTGAGTTAGTAACATCAGAAAACTGTTACCTCTGTTGTGTCACTGCCTAAAACCAGGTTGGCCTCGGTAGGTCTGTTTATATATAAAATAAATATAAACATCTCCAGTTTTATGAGATTGAGACTAGTCTTTACAGACAGCTGAAGGGCTTTCTCTGTGGAGAAAAGGGATTGCTTTTCTTATCCATTTTCCATGGCCTCACTGTAGACTAAAAAGACAGCCCAGCTCTCCCAGATCTGAATTCTCAGTTAATGTCAGTTTTAACCTGCAGACTATAACAACTATGACAGGTTCCTCAGAATTAAGTCAGGTCCAGTGGTTCACCTGAGAAGGTTAGTTAAGGGTACTTAATGCCAATTTTCAATGGGCAGAGTGGGTGTGGTGGTTTATACTTGTGTTTGTCTTTTTGTTTTATACACAGTGTATTCATTCAGGTCTGTAGTCTATACTTATGCCTACTGAGTAATGCATAAAGGCAAAGGTAGATCTCACTTGAGAAAACTCTCTGCTTAGATGGAAGACAAGTCGTAGAAGAAGAAAAACATGATATTATTCAAGTTTTTATACTGATATAATTGATTAAAGTTCAGCTTTAAGATATTAGTCACCAAATATTATTCAGTATTTATTGCTTTATTTATCTTAGATTTCTTATGACTACCACTTCTGTTTGAAATATAGGAAGTTATTTTCAATGAAAACATATAATTCTTCTATTTTTCTGTCCGTCATTGTTATTAAGATGAAACCATCATGTATGAATTGAGGGGAAAGAAAGGATTCCATCATCTGAGTGAAGTTTTCAACTTGGTGAACAAGTTTTTTCCAGGTTCCTTCTCTGAGTGGGTGTAATTTCATTTTCACTGGTGGGAGAAAGGAACTTTTCACTTATGTTATTCTGAACTAATAACTGTGATTATTACTTAGAAGATTCAAGATTTTCTGGTCCATACAGAGCTATTTCATGGAAAGGAAAAGAAAATATTACTTGACATGGGAAGAGGGGCTCAAAATCAGGGCTGCAGAGAAGCAGGCTTGACGAGCTGCTTTTACTTGGCAGAGGCCATGTGTATAATTCAACCTTTGTTCTTGAGAGCAAGCTTGTTCCCTTCTTTATTCTTCTCCTTTAAAGAGTTATACAGGTTTTCTTCTGCATTTTTAGTATGTCAAAAACAAATTGCAAATCCTGTAACATGAAACATGAAGCAGATTTGCTCAAACTTAAGGTTTCACTGTGTGAGAATCTGAGTAACCTTGACTCCGTCCAGTCCCTTAAAGATTCAAACCATGTAATATTTATCGTAATTCTTCCCTCTGCAAAGCACTGTGGCACACTGAGCTTCCTTGAAGATGATTAAGATCATTAAAGTAGTGGATAAGAAATGTGGCACAAAAGGAAGAGCCTTCACATACACACCTGGATTCTTTTTGCAGGCATGTCATCTTCGCTGGGCATCAGTGATAGTGATAGTGATCACACACAGACTTGAATAGGTTGGGACAAATTAATACCAATAAAATGCATGCCAGGATATAAACAAGGTAAGATTTATAGATGACCTTTCCTTAGACCAATTGATATAAACGTAAAACCACACAAACTCTTTGGCATAGTGGTCCCAGATTAGCTCTAAGATATAAAACTTCAGTTTCAGGCATGAATAAGCCTTTACATGAGTGAAAATTTGTCTTTCCTTTTTTTGCTATTCTAGTTGTTCCAGAGCTTCTAGCTAAATTATTCTTTAAATTAAATGAAAAATATCAGGCTTTTCTGAGACTCGGATAGGTTAGTAGTTCCCAGCTCAGAGTCTGAGACCTTATGGTGGTCTTTGGAATTAAAAAACTAAGGTTCCTGGCTAGTAGTTGAAAAAAGTTTCAGAAGTATTGGTTTAGGCCATCATGCCAAATAAGGGTGGAGGAGACTATCCAGTATTATAAAGCTAATGGATCTAACTGGCCATCCCTTCCACAGATATCAACTTTTTATTCATCCAAACAAGGTCATGTATTTCCCGTACACCTCAGCTATCCTTCTTTCATCTATCTACAGTACAGAGGAGAATGTGCCTTTCTTACCCCAAAATCTTGTCAGGCATATCAGGGATTAAAATTTCTATTAAAAAGAGATTTATTTTGGATGTTCTTTAGAGTTTGAACGATATGGCATTTATGACACCTGATGTGGTTGCTGTCTATTGTGTTTGTGATGTTTCCCCTTCATCACAAGCTTTTATAAGATAATATTGAGTCTTTTAAATTTAATTAGAAACTTATTTGATTCTCTTTCTGGATCTGGATCTGCTAATCATGGTCTGAATCTTTTTCAATTCTCCATACCCAGAAAAATATTATTAGATATTTCTTTGTTGTGGTGTTTCACAAAATGAATGCTTCTCATTTGAAAATATTATACACATCACTTCAGCATGATGTTTCAGATAAAACATAGCTAGACTGAGGAAATTAATTTTTCTCATGATGAAATACGTGTTTTAAGTGTATATTTTAATACTGCATTTATGCAGAACCAGTTCTATGGATTTCTAATCGCTATTAACAAAATAGTAAACTCCTCCTTGCTCATAGTTCAGTTGTCTTGGGACTACTTAACCGAGAACTACTGATCATGAGTACATGGAAAAATTTTCTTCCAGTGAGTTACCTTTGTACGAGTAAGCTAAGAAGGGGCAGGATACTGCCTTGAACACCAGTACACCATTATCTGCAATGACAAATCTTTATTATGCTCCTATGTGTCAACAGGTACTGTCAGGCAATACAAACCAGGGGACAACATGGGTTAGAGACTATATTCAAAAGGTAGCATGGATGAGGCCACTGTGCTTGTGACACAAGGAAATGAGTTCAGCTAAGTAGGCATAAGCTGTAAGGTCTGAAGAATAGGCCTGACCCATACTTGTAAGTGTAATGGCAATGTATCTATGTTCTATGTTATCAAATACATAGACATAGAGTTGGTCAGGAAACATGTTTTTCCTATGAAAATATTTAATCAAAAACAAGCCTAACATATTTTGTTGTAATTTTAAATATTCCAATCTTAAAGTGTTAAATTATTGCCCCATATTCCGGTTTTCACACAGAGAATCATAGAATCTTAGAATCATAGAATGCTTAGGGTTGGAAGGGACCTTTAGAGGTCACCTAGTCCAACCCCCCTGCAGTGAGCAGGGACATCTTCAACTAGACCAGGTTGCTTAGAGCCCCGTCCAACCTGTCCTTGAATGTTTCCAGGGGTGAGGCCTCCACTACATCTCTGAGAAACCCATTCCAGTGTTTCACCACCCTCATGGTAAAAAATTTCTTCCTTATATGCTTTTGTAGGTTGGGTTCCCTTCCTGAATGGCATGTACTGTTGTATTCAACGGGATCACTGACATGGCTCTGGGATTTTGCAGCACGTGAATGTTTATGAAGCACCACAGAAAGTGGAGTCTAGTGAAAAAAGCACTATAGTGCCCCAGTATTGAAAACTGTTCTCAGCAATTGGTATTCTTAGGAAAACAGCTGCTTTTCAAAAATAAAGGCTGCAGGGAAAATCTAATTTCTTCATACAAAGGCTTTTGAAAGAAAAACTTGTGAGTGGTCCCTGCCACATTCCAATTTATTAATAAAAGTCATTTGTTTATTCCATGGTAATACTTAGCTTCAGAAGATTGTATTATGTCTAGAAAAATGCAGAAACCACCAATGCGAGTACTGTTACAAAGCCCTTTCTTTAAAGAATTTTAATTTATCAACTATAAGAACCAGAATTCTGAACCAAACTTTAGGGATCTACAAATGCAGGAAACTCCACTAACTTAAAATATATGTTCCAGAATAGAAGGTCCCTGCTTCGAACAATTTGTAGGTTAGAAAAAGAAAGCATTGGTATCATCTTTTCACAAAATTTATTTCTGTTGCCTGTGAGGCAGAGAAATCTGTGTCATGAACTGCATGTAAGTCTACCTAGTCCTACTGCCTTCCTTGACAAGGATAAATGAGTAGTAACAACAAACTCACTTTTTGCAAAAAACTAATGATGTTAATAATCTACCACTGAAATCAAAAGTAGGGTTACAGTAAGTCTTAAAATTTTTAAAGGATCCTGAAAAAATCTTGCTGAACCAAGAGTACAGTTTTGAATTTTCTTCTTCCCATTAAGAGTAGAAGAAAATTATTCCTATAACTACTAGGCTTTTTTTGCCACCCCTGTATTAATACTACTGAGTCATGAACTCTTTAAAAACAAGGACATAAAACTAGGGCATTCATTCATGTCATACCTGGGGTTATATCTGATTTTTGGCACTGCCCCAAGTAATGCAGGACTTTTAGGCACACTAGTGTAGTATTTGCATATGAGCCAAAAGACTTTTTCTTCCTCTGGCCTGTCTTTATTTACCTTATAGCTTTGGCATTCTTAAAATGCGTTTGTGTTGACGAGCTAGCGCAAAGGAGATTATTAGTGATTTTTGAGCAATGAAAACAAGCAAGCTAAGCAAAAACACTTTTGAATTTTTCAAGCTTTACATTGTAGGTTCATGGCTCCTTCCACATTGTGCTGTCAGCGTATTTTACTAGCCTATATCATTTTTATAGATCATGAACAGTAGAGGCCTAAATGTTGACCCCTGTCGGGCCCCAGTAAATCTAGTTTTCCACAATCTAACATAGCTTCTCTGTTTTCTGTTTTTCCATCAGCGCTTTATCCATTCCCATGTACTTCCCTAGATCCTGGCAACTTTTAGCTTAAACAGAGACCAGTAGTATGGAACTTTGTCAAAATGTTCTGAAGATCCAAATAAATTACACTGTGTTTTATCAGCTTTGTCTGCAGCCTCCTGAAGCATCAAGTTAGCCAAGACCTTTTCTTTCTAAATCATTCTTGTTATCTCTGTTAGTTTAGCACTATGTATTTACTTTTATAACATGTCCTTTACTAAATTCTGTATTAAATACCATACTGATGGGACTACAGTTCCTTGAGAATGCCCTTTTCAACTTTGTGCAGAGCTGTACTGTATTATCCATTCATTTCATTTGTGGTATGTTAACCGAATAAAGCAAGCTTTCCAGTACTCTACTGGAAAGCAACCCCAAGTGTTTCATGAATCCTGGTGCCTTTTTTTTTTCCCAGATTTCTATTTAAGGATCCCCAGTTCTTCAAAAATTTCCATTGCTGCTCCATAATGTTTGAACAGATTCATCTCTACAGATTTATACTGAGTATTGTGATGCCAATAAAGTCTTTACAGCAGAAGTTTTCAAAATGTGTTCAGCAATGTGTGAAACTTTTGAAAGACAGTTGAAATATTAGGCTATTGTTTTGTTGTCAGAGGATACCTATGCCATGAGTTAAATCAGTTTCTATTCCAGCCTGGATTTCCAAATTTTGTAATAATTTTTGATTGGCCATGGCCATCATTTATAAAGGAAGTCCTTTCTGGGTTAAAAATTATTTTTATAATGTTTAAAACTGGTTATTTTGTGAATCTCAGATTTCTCCAACTGTATATAGGATAATTTCTGTTTATAAAAATCCCTTCACAGAGCTCATTTTTGAAAGACTTATGGATTTTTCATGTTTCAACCTTGAAACTCTCAGTTTATTTAGGCTTGATTTTTACATTAAAGCCAGTCTATTGCTACGTTAAAGAAGGATTATCAGTTCAATTACATCTCTGCTTTTTGGAACCATTGGCACTACTTTCATATTCAGTACTTTTCCTTTTCTTATAAACCAGCTGCAGACATGATGATCAGAATAAACCTTTGGTTTGTTAAATCAGTATTACAAGTGACACTAACGTGTCAAGTCAAACTGAGCTTGAAGTTACACTCCTGTTAACTCTAAGCAGCCAGCAGAGGTTCCTTCATGAAAGGACTTTGGTTTTGCTTAAAAGATTCAATTCAGTTGCTAGACATATGTTTCCAGTGCCATCTGAGAAGTTTCAAGATGCCCTAGCTGACCTCCACATAAAATCCCCAACAGAAGGATGTTGGTTTCTTGTAGATTTTGTGCTATATCTACCAGTCCTTTGCACATGTCTTAGGTAACTTGCTGCATCTCAAATGGCATGAGATAATTGAATTTGCAGTGGAGTTCTAAAGACCCCTGTGTATAGATACATGCACTGAAGATGTTTTTATTGGTCTAATCACCTCAGATTTTTTCTCCAGTCTACTTGGATATAGGTTTTTCTAGTGTGCAACTCAACATAATTTAGGAATCATTGAGAAGAAATGAGTCATGTCCAGGAGTACTCATTTCTCTCTATTAGTTGTCTCTTGGGATCCCCATGCATCCTATGGTAAAGATTTCTCTGGTCTGGGTGTGTAGGATGCCCCTGTTCAAGCAAACAAACAGGATCGATCATCAAAGTAGTTAATGCGGTACATAAGACACAGTGTAGCTCTTCAGCAGGAGTACGACAGGTCTCTAGATTCCATTTCATTTAATGACTGCAAAACATTTGCTCAATTTAGTTTTTTAAAATATGTATCTGTCAGCATCTTAACTGCCTGAGTGTACCTGTAATATCCACATGGGGCTGGCAGATATGAAGGAGAACCTCTGGAAGAGCCACGGTTTTCGGAATGGTAGCTGGAGGCCAAGAAAAATACACCACAAAAGCCACTGTGCATCTACATTTAGGAAATTGACTCTGTTTCTGGATCTCCACTGACTGGAAGTGGAGCTCACATGTAGACACCTACTTTGCAGCTCTCCAAAGTTTATCTGTCTGAAGGAATTTAAATTCCAACCTTTCTATAAATACAACCAAGAATGTGGGTATTGCAGATCCATTGAGATATCTGTTCAATATGTGTAGCCCAGCCTCCTAGCTTAACCTACAGAAGTCTAACTGCCACTCCCGAAGAGCATGAATCTATTAAACCCGAAATTGTAGCTGTCTGTTAACCAGATAAAATTCTAACATGTCTCAAACTGCACTAAATGCCTCTGTTTCAACATCTGAATTGCTCCTTTAAATTTAGACAGATTAATTGAATTCAGAGAGACATGGGCTCCAGAAGAATTTAAAGCCCTGAAGCAGGAGCCTGGAATTTTCAGAGAAATCCTTGAGTACACTGATGATACTAAGTAAAAAAGGGCATAAGAACGAGCTAAAGTACTAAATGCTTGTTCATCGACACAGTTCAGTGCACTCCCTGACTGTTTTAGACAAGTCCATCCTGTTCTTTCCAAGACACTTCTGCTTTAAGTAGACCTATTTCAGAGCAGAGTGGATATGAGGCATTTGATGACCCCTGATCTTGAGATATGTACCTGGTTTTGCTTTGCAATGAAGAATAATCCCCCAGAAAGCCTTGGTTAAGATTCTTCCACTTTATTTGGACATATGAAGATTTGTAGTGCAAGCAATGATTAAAAAATTTAAGGTTACTCTCTAGTCAAGTGGTTAGACTACATCAGACTGGTGAGCCTCAGGTTCCAGTGGCTGCCTTGAGCAGACATGGACAAAGTGCAAAACCAGGCTTTTAGTCAGGGACAGAAGCTCAGAAAACCTTACTTGGCCATGCATCTCCTGTTAAGGTTAGCAAGTCAGGCCCTTACAAGCATGTTCCTTCTCCTTCTCTGAGTCAGTGAATCTTTTACACTTTTTCAGAAAAGTGAAACAGCTTTCAGAGGAGAGGCGAAAAATACGTACTCTCCTATGCAGCAAGTAGCCTGGTAGGAAATAAATCCAGTTCTTCCACAGCCCAATGCCTGCTGGGAATTTTGGGAAAAGTTGGGACATAAAGGGGAAGGCATGGCATTTCTATTAGATCAAGCTTCTCTAGGAAGTTTTGAAAATCAATAACTGCTTTGTAAAGTCTGGTGGAACTGTGATAGGAGATAGTAACGATACTGTTCTGCCTTATCAGGACTGAGGTGTTGGAAATCACTAAAACCAGAACATAAATGTAAAGAAAAATTGATGGCATAGGGCAATGAACTTCAGGTCTTTCCATGACAAGGTAGGAGTTGAATGGAGCAGGCTAAGAACCCTTATTTTTAATTTAGAGCAATTCAATGTCAGGCAACAGAGTATGCCCTTGCACAGAGGTTTCATATGTAGCAGCAGAATCAGAAAACAATATATTCATGTTCACATGCTTCTCATCCAAGGTACTAAATTCCACTAAGGTCCATTTTCGTCCATCCAAATAGGAGTACATGAACAATCCTTGCAGAAGTGCCTCTGTGCTAAACTCTGTGTCTTTTACAAATGTCATTACTGAAGATATTTGGAGGATAAACCTCTCAGTGATACTTCCATTTCTAAACTGAGAAGGGATTTGAACCCAGGGTTAAGCTATTCTAATTCTTGAGCTATTTTTCCTCCTGGAACCAGTCTACAAAGCAAATCTTTTAGAACTATATAAACAAAAGAACATCTAGATGTGCTGCTTACTTTAACTTAAGTAAGTGTATTAAAAGAAGCAGCAGCTGCCACAGTAAAAAGCAAAATATAAATTGATCTATATCCCTGATCAATTCACACTGATCTTTCACATGGTACTGTATTTCATGACATTGGTCAGCATGACTCAATCTTTTAAGAAAAAATCTTGAGGTTACTGGCTGAACTTCTGGCCTTTCACTAGCTTACTCTGACGTCTTAACTGCTATTAAATGTTAGTATCTGAGCCATCATCAAATACAAAAAAAAAAAGACAAAAAGGGAGTGTGGGGGGAAAGGTGCTTAAGAGAAGAGTGGGAAAAAAAGGAAAGAAAACTGACTCAGTTCAATAATCCCATATGGCCAATTGCTGTAACATTTTATTTTGGCTTTTTCTGTGTGAGAAAGTGTAATAAGCCTGCATTGATCTATGGACCTTATTCTTTGGGGAAATATGAGTCACAGATGCATACTTTGGAGACACTCTTAAAAACATTATCTCTCAAGTGTTGTGTGAAGCTTTACAGCCTTCTTCCTGCAAATCTTCCATGTCACTGTTAGAACCAAGTCCAAAATATTTACATCTAAACAACTTATGGCATCTGTCAATAAAAATTCAGTCTGCTCCTAAACATTTCTAAGTGCAACATTTAAAACTGCATAAACAGGAGTGAACTAGTAGCAGTCTAAAGTTGTCATCATTGACAGTTATGATTTATCTTAACTCTCCCTAGCCATTTGGCTACAGTTTTAAGTAAACACTTTCAGTCTTCCTCATGTTCTCTTTACTGCCACCTCCCACTAATAAGAGATGTTGCCAAGAAAAGCAGCCAGACAGTTCATTTACCTCCCAAACTTGCCTGAAAGTAGCTTGCCTGGTTTAGACAAGGGTTGAAACTACTACTGCACATTTTCAACAGATGGAACAATGCTTCACAAATTATTTACATTAAAGTTATTTGCTTTCAGGATGTGTGTTTAACGAATGGTTAGTTGAATGAAATATTGCAGCTCAGACAGAGAATGCAAGCAATTCAAGCAAGCCATTTATGGTGATAGATGTAGCAGTGAGCCTTCATTTTCTACAAAGCAATGTAGCATTTTGTCCTCATTCTTCACTAGCTCCTTGAATCTGACAAAAGTATGGTTTTTATTTTCACCCTCTTCCTCCTCCCTTCCCCTGCAGGCATAGTTCCATTAATAAGCTATGTTGTAATAATACCTTACACTGATAAGACCTTCTCTCATTAGCAGTTCTTCAGAGATCTTCATAGATATGATGAAGAACTCATAATTATCCCCATTTCAAAAACGAAGACAGAAAGGCATTACAAAGTTTAATGTGTTAATTGAAGCCAGTCAACCAAATACAGACATGAAATCTGACAACCCAGCCCCTCCTTTCCTGTTCAGTCTCACAAACTGTGTTATTTTTCTTAAGAAAGCATTTCAGGTAATGTCACTGCTGCTAGCTCTCTTCAACACAGTTCTGAAACTTTAAATAGAAGAGTGAATTGTGTAGGAACTTCATCTCCAGTAGCTGCTAAAGAAGAAAATCCATAAGGAGCTTCTCCCTTCATGATCAGCTTGAACTGGGCAGCATATCACTGCTACATGACATCACATTTCTTCAAAACACTCATGAAAATAACAGAACCCAGGCATCAAAGATGCTTAGGTAATTGTTAGGCAAGCTGGCCTGTTACAGAGGTTACAGAGAGTAACTTCAAAAAGAGGGAGCACTGCACATTGAAATACTTTCTGCTCCAAATCAATCCAGCACAATAAAAGCTCTACCAGCTCATTTTTGTTTCTGATAGAAAGGTACGTGCAACATTCTATTCATCAGTAGCCTAATAAATAATATCTCTAAAACACCAGGCCACAAATAGGATTAGGAAAAGTTTGCTCTCAGTCTGTCAAAAACAATAGGAATATTCCTGACATCAGTAGGCTTCTGTTTGAACCTGCAGAGAAGGACACACTGGCAAGAATACCGAATAAATGTTTAGCATTCTGCAGAATGAACAAGTAACAAGAGTGAGGTTTTCTCAGATCATGGATTGCCTCACTACTTTCTGCTCTTCCAAGAGGAACACAGGATAGCGTTTTCCAAAAGCACCCTGGTCTGGTGGAAGGGGTGCCTGTCCATGGCGGAGGGGTTGGATCCAGATGATCTTAAAGGTCCCTTCCAACACAACTCATTCTATGATTCCCTTTTATCGGAACTTCATGGCTGTGTCATGTTGGCATGGTACGCAAGCTGAGAGCTAAGATTCCCCAAACTCTCCTTGGGCTGTGGACATGAATATGGTCTTGCCTGAAATGCCTATTTTGTCTGAAGTGGTGGCTTTAAAATTGTATAATTCATGCTTTCTAAATTAACCAAAAATAATTTTACATTCTAGACAAGTTTTTAACAGAAACATAAAGTTTTTTTTAACCAAAGGAAAAGGTTAAGTTCTTCACAACAGACTTTGAATCATCTATAAAAGCAAAGAAATAAGAAACCCTCATCCCAGAGTAAATTAAAAACTAATCTTAGCTGCTCTAATGTCTTAAATTGTTTCACATCCTGTCTACCCTTCCTTTCCTAAGGATGGAGTCTTCCCTTCCTTCTTCAACTTGTTTCTCACCAGAATACTCTTTCCTGGCCTTCCGTTTAGTAGGAATTCAGTTTTATCTATGAAGAATTCTTTACCAAATATGTCCTTTTTCCATTCTTTCTGCTTGAATTGGGGTTTTCCTCCTCCTTGGAAGTTTGTTCTGAAATTATATTTATTCAAATTTCTACCCCTAACTAGAATATCCTTCTGTTGCTTTAGTGACTATTCTGTAGTATACAATATTTTAGTGGTTGTTGTTAAATTTTTTAAATCGTATCTCAAAGGTTTTCACAGTATGCATATTTTATCAAACCTATGGGACTAATTCATGTGATCTAGCTTTAGGCACACAGTGCTAATCCCTCTAGGTTCCCGATTTAGTAAGTGGGGAGAGCTAGCACCCTCTATAGAGCAATTTAATGCATGCAACTCAGTGGGATATAAACCTATAAAGCTTCTTGGTGGAACTTGCTTTCCAGGAGTGCTTAATGAACCCTGGCAGTGATGACGGCTAGCAGTACACTGGGCTGTATCAACATGAGCATAGTCAATAGGCTAAGGGAGGTGATTATTCTATTATCTGGCACTCCTTAGACCACATCTGGACTACTGCATCCAGTTTTGGGCCCCCCAGCTTAAAAGACATCAATAAGCTTGAGAGGGCACAGCGGACAGCCACCGAGATGGTCAGGGCTGGAGCACTTGCCTTAGAAGCAGAAGCTAAGGAAGATGGGCCTGCTGCTCTTAGAGAATAGATGGCTTTGGCGGACTTAACAGCAATCTTCCCATACCTACAGGAAGATGTGGCACCTCACTAAAGTGTGTGGCAGGAGGATGAAAGGCAATATGGTCATAAACTGAAACATGGGAGGATTTGACTGGCTATAAAGAAAAGTACTATCAGCATGAGCAAAGTCCAGCACTGGAGCAGTCTGCTCAGAAGGTTGTACAGACACCATTCTTGTAGGTTTTCTAGATCCAGCTGGGAAAAGTCCTGAGAAACCCGACCTGGTCTCACGTCTAACCCTACAATGAGCAGGACATTGAACTAGAAACTTCAGGAGGTCCTTTCCATTCTGAATGATTTTATTATTTTATGAAATTAAATAGTAACAGAATCTCTGGTCTCAATTCATAAAAATGGGACCAAATACACTTTTAAAGCTCAAATGTGTTTTGTCTTCTGTCAGTGTAAGTTGAGACATGACTGAAGTGAATGGCTACACAGTGGAACAAAAATTCTGTAAATGAAATGGAAATTTGCCATTGGGTTTTCTGTCTGTGAGGACTATTTCTGGAGAATGTTACTAACACTAAAGGGAAAATCTTCCTTTTGTGCTGTTCTTTGCCTCCCTGCCATACCAGGGTATATCATACTTCCTTCCTAGCTTATATGCTGGGGCATTTTGTATGTTTCCTGTGTAACACCAGGATCAGAAGTGCATAACATAATAACATTTATCCAATGATATATACGGTACGGAGTATGAAGAATTGTAAGCCACTAAAATAATGGAAAAAATGAAGTAGAGAGGTAGTGCAAGAATAAAAACAAACACAAACTAATTTAAACACATATTCATTTAAGTACATCAGGATCTGTGCCCAGGAATGCTCTGAGTGTTAAGGTGTGAATGTGAAGGATGGAAATTAAAATATAATGAAAAATTTCATTTACACTTGTCTGAGCTGACTG
Organism: Opisthocomus hoazin; assembly: GCF_030867145.1. NCBI lineage: Eukaryota > Metazoa > Chordata > Aves > Opisthocomiformes > Opisthocomidae > Opisthocomus > Opisthocomus hoazin. The sequence continues at coordinate 120,378,267 of NC_134415.1, forward strand.
CCGGCTCTGCTTCTGGCTGAGAGGTTTGCATGATCCTGAGAGCTATACTAGAGACCCAAAGGAGAAGTTCAAGGGTCTCTTGAGAGAAAAAGACTCCCAGAAACAATACAAAAAGACTAGAAGTCCTAACAACTGAGGAGGGAGGGCAGGGACTTTTGTTTGGGTACCTCATTGCCACCAGCTAATGCTGCTGCTTGGAAAGAGGTATTTCAGTTCTTCAACAGCAGCAACTGTAGTGGTTAGGAGGAGCCCAGGGACAGAGGACATAGGAAATGCAAGGACAAGAATGGAAGAATTTGATTCATATCTGAAAAAATTGCCCTGTGTACCAAAATGACCAGCTAAAGTGTTGTACAGACTATAGAATCAAATAGTAACATCATTCCATCATTTCAGGGGACATTTCCTAAGACAGAACTGAAAATAAACCAAATACTGAGAAAAGCGTTTGGCCCAGAGTGGCTTGTATTTGTAGCTGGTCATTTTGTCACCAGCAATGAAAAAAATGACCACCTGCAGGCAATAACATCTGAATTATGCCTTCTTTCTGAATAGCTCATTTTTCAAACCTGGGGGTGCTATGCATATTAGATCATATATATGAAATGTTAATACAGCATAGTGTGTCATATGTAACTTAATAACATCCAGAGTGTGCTGAATAAAATGCAATGGAAAGTAATACTTTTATATTGTTCAATATTTAATATATTGCAATTATTTTAAGTGTGCGGAAACTCATTTATCAAAAAACTCGCAGCTTATTCAGAGAATTCAAAATTCTGTTTGATATCATGGCAAAAATATGCAAAAGTGATTGTGATCTTGAGTGACTCCTTTTATCACAAAGTGAGTATTTACCTATCTTCAAAGGCATCTAATTTCTTATAGAAAATCGAAGAACTCGAACACTTTACTTACCTTTGCAAATCATATCTCCATCCACATCTGCTAGTCCTATCAGCGAGACTTAATTTTAGCAGGAAGATGCCATGCTAAAAAGTAAGAAAACAGATTAATCTGTTTCAGATCTTATTGCACAGACCTTCAATTTACTTTGCCAGTTTTGCAAAGGAGATTGCCTTCCTACCTGAATGCAGACATTGTACTTAGGATCAGTATCACAGCTGAGTTATGTCAGTGAGCACCAGCTAAACACAGCCGTGCAAACACTGAGCAACAGCAGTATCATCTTAATAAATTTGGAAAGGAATGGAAGCCAACTCTGCACTGGGTGCCTGTCTTGAAACCTCACCAAACAGATGAAGAACCATTTACTGAAATTAAGTAAAACCAGGAGGAAGAGGAATTTGATATTATTCAAGTTGCCATGTGAAATCAAACCATTTATCAGTAATTTACTGATAATAAATTAAAAAATACTAATATTAATTAAGTAACAATTTATTGATGACTGATTAAACAAATGTACTTGCAATGACACTATATCTAAAAACCAATCACTTTCTTCCATATTTTATAACTGCTGTATAATCTTAAAAGCAAATTACAAACATCTGACAGTTTTTGGTGAGCAAAACATTTCCATCTGATAGACTGTGGTCACTGCTGTTGAAGTCTTTGGTCACAGATCACAACTTCCAAATAATGTATGGTGACTTGCATTTGCTATGTTTAAGCATCACTTCCTCCAAGCTCAATATTGGTGTATCCCCCTGAGTAAGACATCAAGCAAAAGAGGCAGGAGATCTCCATGGATGAGCAAGGAGCTTCTAGCAAAATGCAAATGGAAGAGAAAGGTCTAAGGAATGTGGAAAGAGGAACAGGTCACCTGAGAGGAATACAGGAACATTGTCAGTGTATGCAGGGATGCAACAAGCAAGGCTAAGGTCCACCATAAATTAAATCTGGCAAGGGATGTCAAAGACAACAAGAATGGTTTCTTCAAGTACATCAGTAGCAAACAGAAGACTAGGGAAAATGTGGGGCCACTACTGAACGAGGTGGGTGCCCTGATGATGGAGGATGCAGAGAAGGCAGAGTTACTGAATGCCTTCCTTGCTTCAGTCTTTACTACAAAGACTGTCCCTCAGGAATCCTAGTCTCTGGAGGTAAGAAAGCAAGCCTGGAGAAAGGAAGACCTTCCTGTGGTTGAGGAGGATCAGGTTAGAGATCATTTAAGCAAACTGGAAACCCACAAATCCATGGCTCCCAATGGGATGCACCCACAAGTGCTGAGGGAGCTGGCACTCTCCACCATCTTTGAAAGGTCCTGGAGGACAGGAGAAGAGCCTGAGGACTGGAGGAAAGCCAGTGTCACTCCAGTCTTCAAAAAGGGCAAGAAGGAGGACCCAGGGAACTACAGGCCGGTCAGCCTCACCTCCATCCCGGGAAAGGTGATGGAGCAACTTATCCTGGAGGTCATCCTCAAGCAAGTGGAGGAAAAGAAGGTTATCAGGAGTAGTCAACATGGATTCACCAAGGGGAAATTATGCTTGACCAATCTGATAGCTTTCTATGATGGCATGACTGGCTGGGTAGATGAGGGAAGAGCCGTGGATGTTGTCTACCTCGACTTCAGCAAGGCTTTCAACACTGTCTCCCATAACATCCTCCTAGGGAAGCTCAGGAAATGTGGGCTGGATGAGTGGACAGTGAGGTGGATTGAGAAATGGCTGAATGGCAGAACTCAGAGGGTTGTCATCAGCGGCGCTGAGTCTAGTTGGAGGCCTGTAGCTAGTGGTGCCCCCCAGGTCTCAGTACTGGGCCCAGTCTTGTTCAACTTCTTCATCAATGAGCTGGATGAAGGGACAGAGTATACCCTCAGCAAATTTGCTGATGATACAAAACTGGGAGGAGTGGCTGATACACCAGCAGGCTGTGCTGCCATTTAGTGGGACCTGGACAGGCTGGAAAGTTGGGCGCAGAGGAACCTGATGAAGTTCAACAAAGGCAATTTTGAGGTCCTACACCTGGGGAAGAATAGCCCTATGCATCAGTACAGGCTCAGGTCTGACCTGCTGGAGAGCAGCTCCGTGGAGAGGGACCTGGGAGTGCTGGGGGACAAGTTAACCATGAGCCAGCAGTGTGCTCTGGTTGGTAAGCAGGCCAATGGCATTCTGGGTGCATTAAGACCATTGTTGCCAGCAGGTCGAGGGAGGTTCTTCTCCCCCTCTACTGTGCCCTAGTGTTATACTAAGAAATAAAAAGGGGAATCAAAAGGTGAAATGATAATTGAAATTCATAAAGCTCTAGCCCTATTATGGTTAAAAGTTTAAAATTAATTATACTAGGTGTAGAGAAACTATGAAACAGGATTTTTAATGTCTAATTGTTTCATAAGAAGGATGTACCTGTCCCAAGTTAAACCAGAGAGTGATGAATCGTAAGAAGAGCTAACAAGCAATGAAAAGCTGCTGAGATTGCCAAAAGAAACAGGTAACGAGGCAGAAGGTGATTCCCACAGGGGGAGACTGTGACAACCAACTCATAGACTACCTGCTTCAATTCTACCGCAGATTCAAAAGATGAAGAAACTGAGCATGCATACTAATTTACATGCTGCATGCAGAAACTTTAACCAACCATTTAACAGAATAGCAATGCATATGTATTAGGAAGCTGAATATGGTAATGTTCAGTGTATAAATGACTGTCGATTTGTGAACAAGGTGTACTGTCTTGGGACAGACACCCATATTTGCACAAGTATGTAGTGAAATACCTCTGCTCTGTGTGTATATTGGTGTGTATATTGGTGCACTGCACACCAGGTAAATGAACCCAGCTTCTTGGGACAACACTAGTGAGGCCGCATCTGGGGTACTGCATCCAGTTCTGGGCTCGCCAGTTCAAGAAAGACAAGCAGAGGGCTACTAAGATGATTAGGGACCAGGGCATCTCTCCTACAAGGAAAAGCTGAGGGAGCCGGGCTTGTTTGTCCTGAAGAAGAGAAGGCCAAAGAGGGGATCTTATAAATGCTTATAAATATCTCAAGGGTGGATGTCAAGAGGATAGGGCCAGACTCTTTTCAGTGGTCCTGGGGCAATGGGCACAAACCGAAGCACAGAAAATTCCACCTGACCATGAGGAAGAACTTCTTTAATTTGAGGCTGACAGACCACTGGAACAGGCTGCCCAGAGAGATTCCAAAGTCTCCTTCTCTGGAGATATTCAAAACTCACCTGGACATGGTCCTATGCAACCTGCTCTAAGTGAGCCTGCTTTAGCAGGGAGGTTAGACTAGACGATCTCCAGAGGTCCCTTCCAAGCCCCACCATTCTGTGATTCTGTGACATCTTGTAGACCATTTTCCCTTCTGTATTTTTTCTTGCATTTTGCAAGATGACATACACTTGGATGAAACAGTAAGCCAGTTGTTAATTTACCCACTTGTTTTGTGCTTGTGGACAATGAAAACCATCGAAACAGTGGAGAATCTCAGTTCGGATCAGAATACTGTAGTTTAAGCCCAGATTTTATATTTTATATTTGACTCACAGTAACATTATAAGTAACATGTTTTTGCAGTTTATTTTTTCACTGTTATTATTTATATAATATCAATGTTTTGGTTTCGGCTGCCGCCGGCAACAAAAGCGCCACACGGCCGCCCCTCCCCCCGCCGGTGTGCGGAGGAGAATGAAAAGAAAAAGGCAGAAACCGGTGGGTCGGGATAAGGGCAGTTTAACAGAACAGCAAACAGAGGAAAACAGGAACAACAACGATACAAATAAGGAGAAAAACACAACAACGAACCGTACGACCCAGACAGCCGCTCGCCCGAACAGCACTGGCGCCGCGCCCCCCCAAGCCGCGAGAGTGTTCCCACCGTGCCGCCCCCCCCACCAGAAGCCAGCGTGACGTCACATGGTATGGAATACCGGGCTCTGTTTGGCCAGGTGGGGTCAGCCCCCACCCCATGGCTGTGCCCCTTGCTGGAGTCCGGTGAAAATTAACCCTGTCCTGGCCAAACCCAGGACATTATCCACCCCTTATTCCATACCATCTACGTCATGCCCAGGTCCCCCATTGTCCAGTTGATCACCACCACTTCTCCTGTCTCCAGATATCATTCCCTTAGTCTATGGATCATTACTCTAAAGTGTCCATTGAGTTCATTTAATTCATGACTTCGGGCTCCATCTGTCGTAATGGTCTTCCGTGGCAGGAGAGGTGATGTGTGGTGATGGGCGGTCACTTGCTGCATCCGGAGCTCACGGCTGATGCATCTGGTGCGGCCCGTGCCCACAGTCTGCAGGAGATGTTGATCTTGATGAAGTTGCTGGATGCCAGTTGTTGAAAACCAGGTCCAGTTCCATCATCGCTGTGCTCTGCTAGGTTTTCATCGAGAAAGTCCATCCTTCTTTAATCTGGACAATTCTTACTATGCTACTACTGGTACAAAATATAACAATTATAACAGTGATAACAGACAGTGACAGGGTTATTTAACAATTGACTTTATACAATTTATTTATGGACTATTCTCACCCAAAATTAAATCCCCATGAGGTACACATCGGACTTCCCCATCCTTCCGCATTACCCACCAGGTACACCCAGGTCCTTGAGCAAAAGCAATCCCGCGGACGGGCTTGCCTTTGCCCGAGGCAGGACTAACCCAAACCGTCTTCCCTAACATGTTCCGCATGTGCACTACAGGGAGTAGTGCACTTTATCCCCTTCCACGGGGCGCTGAGGTTTTGACCGGGCAGGACCAGCCCGGTTGGTGGACCCTCTGCTGTTAACCAACCAGCTGGCCTTTGCTAAATGGGTATCCCAATTTTTGAAAGTCCCACCCCCCATTGCCCTCAAAGTGGTTTTTAGCAGCCAATTGTAACGTTCGATCTTTCCAGAGGCTGGTGCATGGTAGGGGATGTGATACACCCACTCAATACCGTGTTCTTTGGCCCAGGTGTCTATGAGGCTGTTGCGAAAGTGAGTCCCGTTGTCCGACTCGATTCTTTCGGGAGTGCCATGTCGCCACAGGACTTGTTTTTCCAGGCCCAGGATGGTATTCCGGGCAGTGGCATGGGGCACAGGGTAGGTTTCCAGCCATCCGGTGGTGGCCTCCACCATTGTGAGCACATAGCGCTTGCCTTGGCGGGTTTGTGGCAGTGTGATGTAGTCAATCTGCCAAGCCTCCCCATATTTATATTTTAGCCATCGTCCTCCATACCACTGAGGCTTTACCCACTTGGCTTGCTTGATTGCAGCGTATGTGTCACGTTCATGGATAACCTGTGCGATGGTATACATGGTCAAGTCCACCCCTCGGTCACGAGCCCATCGGTATGTTGCGTCTCTTCCTTGGTGGCCCGAGCTATAAAGAGTTCTCCCTTATGTTGCCAGTCCAGATCCACCTGAGCCACTTCAATCTTAGCAGCCTGATCTACCTGGTGGTTGTTTTGATGTTCTTCAGTGGCCCGATTCTTAGGGACGTGGGAGTCCACGTGACGGACTTTTACAGCCAACTGCTCTAGCCGGGCAGCAATATCTTGCCACAATGGGGCAGCCCAGATAGGTTTGCCTCTGCGCTGCCAGTTGTTCTTCTTCCATTGCTGCAGCCACCCCCACAAGGCATTGGCCACCATCCAAGAGTCGGTGTAAAGATAGAGCACTGGCCACTTCTCTCGACTGGTAATGTCTAAAGCCAGCTGGATGGCTTTCACCTCTGCAAACTGGCTGGACTCACCTTCTCCCTTGGCAGTTTCCGCGACTTGTCGTGTAGGGCTCCATACAGCAGCCTTCCACCTCCGCTGCTTCCCCACAATGCGACAGGACCCATCCGTGAACAGGGCATACTGTTTCTTATCTTCTGGCAGCTGGTTATACAGTGGGGCCTCTTCAGCACGTGTCACCTCCTCCTCTGGCGATGCTCCAAAATCTTTGCCTTCTGGTCAGTCCATGATTACCTCCAGAATTCCTGGGCGACTGGGGTTTCCCATTCGGGCGCGCTGGGTGATCAGAGCGACCCACTTACTCCACGTAGCATCGGTGGCATGATGCGTAGAGGGGACCCTCTCTTTGAACATCCAGCCCAGGACCGGCAATCGTGGTGCTAGGAGGAGCTGTGCTTCAGTGCCGACCACTTCTGAAGCAGCTCGAACGCCTTCATATGCTGCCAGAATCTCTTTTTCAGTGGGAGTATAGCGGGCCTCGGATTCTTTGTATCCCCTGTTCCAGAACCCCAGGGGTCGATCTCGAGTCTCCCCTGGTGCTTTCTGCCAGAGACTCCAGGTTGGGCCATTCTCTCTGGCTGCGGTGTAGAGCACGTTTTTAACATCTTGCCCTGACCGGACTGGACCAAGGGCTACAGCATGAACTATCTCCCGTTTAATCTGTTCAAATGCCTGTCATTGCTCAGGGCCCCATTCAAAATCATTCTTCTTCCCGGTCACATGGTACAGAGGACTCACAATTTGGCTGTAATTTGGGATGTGCATCCTCCAAAAACCCACAACACCCAGGAAGGCCTGTGCTTCCTTTTTGCTGGTTGGTGGAGACATAGTTGCTATTTTGTTGATGACATCCATTGGGATTTGAAGGCGCCCATCCTGCCATTTTATTCCCAAAAACTGGATCTCTTGCGCAGGTCCCTTTACTTTGCTTCGCTTAATGGCGAAACCGGCTTTCAGAAGGATCTGAACTATTTTCTCCCCTTTCTCAAAAACCTCCTCCGCTGTGTCGCCCCATATAATGATGTCATCGATGTACTGTAGATGTTCTGGGGCTTCACCCTTTTCCAGTGCAGTCTGGATTAGTCCATGGCAAATGGTGGGACTGTGTTTCCACCTCTGGGGCAGTTGATTCCAGGTGTACTGGATGCCCCTCCAGGTGAAAGCAAACTGTGGCCTGCACTCTGCTGCCAAAGGGATGGAGAAGAATGCATTAGTGATGTTAATTGTAGCATACCACTTGGCTGCCTTTGACTCCAGCTGATATTGAAGTTCTAGCATGTCTGGCACGGCAGCACTCAGCGGTGGTGTGACTTCATTCAGGCCACGGTAGTCTATTGTCAGTCTCCACTCCCCAGTAGATTTTCTCACTGGCCATATGGGACTATTAAAGGGTGAGTGAGTTTTGCTGATCACTCCTTGACTCTCCAGCTGACGGATCAGCTGATGAATGGGGAGAAGGGAGTCTCGGTTGGTACGATACTGTCGCCGGTGCACCGTTGTGGTCGCGATTGGCACCTGTTGTTCTTCAACCCTCAGCAACCCCACAACGGAAGGATCCTCCGAGAGACCAGGCAAAATGGACAGCTGTTAAATTTCTTCCATCTCCACAGCAGCTATGCCAAAAGCCCACCGATACCCCTGTGGGTCCTTGAAATAGCCTCTCCTAAGATAGTCTATCCCAAGGATGCACAGACCCTCGGGGCCAGTTACAATGGGGTGCTTCTGCCACTCCTGCCCAGTGAGGCTCACTTCAGCCTCCAGTACACTCAGCTCTTGGGACCCCCCTGTCATTCCCGAAATGCAAATGGACTCTGACCCTTTGAACTCTGATGGCATTAAAGTACACTGTGCACCAGTGTCCACTAGAGCTTTATACTCTTGCGGATCTGACGTGCCAGGCCACCGAATCCACACCGTCCAATAAACCCGGTTGTCCCTTTCCTCCACCTGGCTGGAGGCAGGGCCCCTCTAATCCTCGTCAGAGAATTTGCGGCTCACCTCCTGTAAAAATGACTTGGAGGTCCCCTCCAGAGGATCGGAATCAAGGTCAAACTGTCTACCTGGTCTGGAGAGCTGGCTTCTGGAAACTGGAGCAGCACTTTTCCTAGCAGAATCCCCTTTGGTGACTGTCTTTCCTTGCAACTCACGCACTCGTGCCTCTAGACTTGAGGTGGGTTTTCCATCCCACTTCCTCATGTCCTCTCCGTGGTCACGCAGGTAGAACCACAGGGTGCCCCGGGGTGTATAGCCTCTGTATTCACTCTCCTGAGCAGAGAAACGCCTGCCCCTAATAGCTGAGACACTGGCCCGTACAGGTGGGGAGTAGGACGTATTCCTGTCTAGTCGCTTGACCAGTTTCTCCACAGCTGAGACAAGGGAGGAAGAGAGACTTTCCTCATATTGGCGGAGTCTGACAGCCACCTCATCCACTGTTGGTGCGTCTTTACCTTTCCAGTTTACAACTGCCAGTGAGTTGGCATGAGAGGAGGGTGCGCTCCGCACAAACTTCCTCCACATGGATTGTGAGCACTGGAGTTCATCTGGGTCTGTGGGTACCTGCTCATCGTCTGTGTCACAGTAAACCAGCTCCCGCACAGCTAATTCCCTCAAGTACTGAATACCCCTTTCCATATTGGTCCACTTGCCAGGATAGCATACAAAATCGTCACTGAAGGGGTACCTCTCCCTCACGCCTGAAAGAAGTCTCCTCCAGAGACTAAGGATTTGTTCCTTTTTCCCAATGGCCTTGTCAATGCCCCCATCCCTGGCCAGGGATCCCAGCTGCTTGGCTTCCTTGCCCTCTAATTCCAAGCTGCTGGCCCCATTATCCCAGCACCGCAGCAGCCAGGTGGCAATGTGCTCGCCTGGGTGGCGGCTGAAATCTTTCCGCATGTCTCGCAGCTCGCCCAGGGACAGGAACCAGGTGATGATCTCTGTCTCTATCTCCTGCAATGACCCTGGCTCATCGTCATCCCTCCCGGAGCGATCTGCTCTCTTTGCATCTTTCTTTAGTTTTACGGGGGCGACTGCTACTGGCACAGGTTGGTCACTGGGCTCAGCCGCGCTGCCTGCAGCTGGAGCTGGGGCTGGAGCAGCTGCTGTGCCCACCGGGGAAACCGAGGCAGACCCTGCAGCTGGGGCAGCGGCAGTGCCAGTCCGGGGGGCTGTGACTGCCTGCTGGGCTGGAGGGGCTGCAGGGCCGGCTGGGGGGGCAGCGTCAGACACAGTGCCCGCCACTTCGCTTCCCCCCCTTTCCCCTTTAAGGCACTGAACAGTGTTGAACATGGCTCGGTAGGCATGGGCCAGACCCCAGCATGTTGCAGTGATTTGTGTCTCTCTGGAGTTCCCAGGGTGGCAGCACACTCTTTGCAGATATTTTACTAGACTGTCCGGATTCTGTATTTGTTCAGGGGTGAGTTTAAAAAACACCGGTGGTGCCCACTGCTCTAGACATCTGCCCGTGCTGTCCCACACACCCAGCCACTCACAGCTATCCGGCCCCAGGGCAGGTCTCTGCACGATGTTCTTAAAGACTTGCTTAACCCTAAACAAAACCTGCAACCCATTTAGGAGGCATAACAAAAGGAGAGTGCTGCTGTGAGCATCCCACGGGTACTCGAAATTCTCAAAGCAGTTAGGACCAGCCTGAGGGAGAGAGGGGAGGCGAAAGAGTGGGGGAAGGTATCCCCTTCGGCTTTCCCCACAGACTGGGTTTGATTATTAACAAAATCTAAGACATAGGATCCGAGGTACGGAAATGACCGCAGTGCCGCATGCAAATACAAGCCTAATTTCATGCACAGTGATGTTATCATATCATAAGTCGATATCGTACAGTACAGCAAAATCATTATCTTAATCCTTTTTCCAGTGATGATGAACAGCATGGCAGTAAACACATGCTGCAAATAAGGGTTCAAAAACCACAGCCATCTGAACAAAGTCAGCAACATTTTTACCGGCGACTATTTAACTAACACAGAAAAATGCCTATAACAAAATTTAACAAAATCTAAGAAAGCAGTTTTAACACCCGCTGCTCAGCCCTGCCGTTATCCCTGCCCCACACTTGGGCACCAAATTAATGTCTTGGTTTCGGCTGCCACCGGCAACAAAAGCACCACGCGGCCGCCCCTCCCCCCGCCGGCGTGCGGAGGAGAATGAAAAGAAAACAGGCAGAAACCGGTGGGTCAGGATAAGGGCAGTTTAACAGAACAGCAAACAGAGGGAAACAGGAACAACAACGATACAGATAAGGAGAAAAACACAACAACAAACCGTACGACCCAGACAGCCGCTCGCCCGAACAGCACTGGCGCCGCGCCCCCCCAAGCCGCGAGAGCTTTCCCGCCATGCCGCCCCCCCCACACCGGAAGCCAGCATGACGTCACAGGGTATGGAATACCGGGCTCTGTTTGGCCAGGTGGGGTCAGCCCCCACCCCCTGGCTGTGCCCCTTCCTGGAGTCCGGTGAAAATTAACCCTGTCCTGGCCAAACCCAGGACAATCATAAATGTACACCAAGGTTTAAAACAATGATCCATAAACTGTAACTGAATGAAAATGGGACAGAAATCAATCCCTGTGTCTGAGCTGCTCTGAGCTTTGGAGAAATGCTGTTAGAAATGTGATGTTAATGGGGAGTTTGTATTTTGGACAGGCTGGATCAAACCCACGTACCTGCAACTTTGGTAAAGTCTGGATCCAGACCTCAACTTTTGAGCTCTAGTCCTCACTGCAATTAATTCTGCAATACGTGGTTACCAGAGATGGTGTCAGGAAACCTCCTCTACTTTTCAGCTGTGTACATTCTGCATAGATGAAACATTAATCTGTTCATAAGTTCCATTATTATGGTCTTTTCAGGAATGACTGCTGAAATCACTGGGTTATGACAGAAAGTGTTGAAATAAACATGTATTAAATCACTAATAACTAAGCACAACTGTATCATCTTGGCTGCCTCTAGAGGATTCAGTGTGGTGTGGGATACAAGTGATGTCCCTTGGTTTATTCCTCTGTTGACTCTAAATCTGGCCACTCCGAGGCAAGCTGGGCAGCTGCAACACCCACATGCCAGTTCAGGAATTAAATTTTCCAGCAGTTAGAAAATGAGCTGGCATATTTGCTTGGCTGGTTCTAACAAGCTCATTTCTGGTCCAGGTCTAGAACAACCTGTGGGACTGTTTCACAGCCAGGTTGCTGGTGGTCAATTTTATTTTAACATACCCATTATAACACGAAAAAATTTGTCTGTCCATAACATGTCAAAGTATGAAAACTGGTAAAAAAGGCAAAATGAATCGAATTTTCAGACTTCTTTATGCCTTTGAGGGAAAATAGGAACAGATAATTTTAATCTCTTTTTCTACAATACGTTTTAAGGGAAGACATTCTGTACTCTACAAGACTGACAGTTCTCCAATGAAATGACCCTGTAGCACTTCAAAGAACTGGAATCAAGTTTTCTACAGAAACATATTAAATTTCTGTAATAATTGCTTGAAATAAATAGAAATTTATGTATAATCAGATATTATAAAATATATATTAGTTATGTAGTGCAGGGGTTCTATGTGGTGATTTCCCTGATAAAAACAGTACTGAGAGGATACTGTCTAATAATATGTTTTATGGTAGAATCATAGGTTGGAAAAGACCTCTAAGATCATCAGGTCCAACCGTCAACCCAACACCACCATGCCTACTAAACCATATCCCACAGTGCCACATCTACATGTTTTTTGAACACCTCCAGGGATGGTGACTCCACCACTTCCCTGGGCAGCCTGTTCCAATGCCTGAACACTCTCTCAGTAAAGAAATGTTTAGATATTAATCTGATCTAAACCTCCCCTGATGCAACTTGAGGTCATTTCCTCTCGTCCTATTGCTAGTTACCTGGGAGAAGAGACCAACACCCACCTCACTACTACCTCCTTTCAGGTAGTTGTAGAGAGCAATAAGGTCTCCCCTCAGCCTTCTCTTCTCCAGACTAAACAACCCCATCTCCCTCAGCTGTTCCTCACAAGACTTGTTCTCTAGACCCCTCACCAGCCTCATTGCCTTTCTCTGGACACACTCCACCACCTCAATGTTCTTCTTGTAGTGAGGGTCCCAAAACTGAACACAGTACTCGAGATGCAGCCTCACCTGTGCCGAGTACATGGGCATGATCACCTCCCTACTCCTGCTGGCCACACTATTCCTTATACAAGCAAAGATGCTGTTGGCCTTCTTGGCCACCTGGCCACACTGCTGGCTCATGTTCAGCCGTCTGCCAACCAACACCCCAAGATCCTTTTCTGCCGGGCATCTTTCCAGCCACTCCTCCCCAAGCCTGTATCATTGCATGGGGTTGTTGTGACCCAAGTGCAGGACCCGGCATTTGGCCTTGTTGAAACTCCTACAGTTGGCCTCGGCCCATCGATCCAGTCTGTCCAGATCCCTCTGTTTTCTATTGAAGTCTACCAATGTTTCCATAAATCTCTAACAAGAGCACTTGCATTTTTCCTCATTTGGAAAACAACCAGAACTCTAATCTAGTTAGCGGGAAGGTCATTCCTGCCTCAAAAACAAGTCACTTCTGTCGTTTCATAAAGTCAGTGGGAGAAATGTTAAAACTGAATAAGTAAGAATCATTTACTTTCACTAACTGATAAAAACCTGACTCAAATTAAGATAATGACAAAAGTAGTGGAAACAGTATCCTCCAGAAGTCTGTTGTATAATGATTAGGACTTTTGTGCCATAGATTCTCCATCTGTGACATTTAAAAGTCTTCCTACAGACCAGATACAAGCATTTTGTATAAATGTTTTAAAATATTTACTAAAGAACAAAACCACATTGAAGTCACATTTTAAAACTTACTTTAAGCTGACTTGAGACTTTGCATAGCCACTTATGTTTATTCTTTGATCTGACACAAAATCTTAAGCTTTTTCCATCACCAAAGGTCACACGAGCCATCCATACAATAAACCTCAGCATTTACCAAATCTCCAATTGCTTAGTGGTGATAAAAATCAACAGACATGGTAGAGAAGACCCACGAAACTCTGAGATTTCCCTGATGGCCTTCCTTAATAATGTTCATTTTTTCAGAGTTGCAGAGAAGCAAAGCACATAACCTCCAAAGCAGCCTGAAACTGGAGATGCATGAGGAAGAAAATCCTGCCCTGCAGAAGACCTGTCATGTGATGATCTTGTTAGGTATCCTCCTCACTTGCTGAAGGGGTGACTGTATTGTTCCCATAAGATTGCCTTAATCTTGACTGTTTGTTGTTGGTGGTTTTCCTCCTTGAGGTCCAGCTCCTGGAGTAATGAAAAGGTGTTTAAATTTAAAAGGAAGAGCTAAGAAAGGACATTTCTAGTTCCAAATATTGTGAAACACTTCTGAAATATGAGACACCAGTCTGACCTAATGGCTAAGAAAACACATGGCCCCATATTATTTTTCTTCTTTTTGAAAAAAAAAATATTATTTCATTTGTAGCATGAATCATGGTTCCCAATGATTGAGGCCAGATGCAGGTGCTGTTTTTCCTGTCTACATTTAATTCATCCATTTGCATTGTACTTCTCAGTCTAGGCTTAAAGACACAGCTTTGATTCTGCAAGAACCTCCTTGTTCATATCTATCGGATTTATCTGCTATGGAACAGGATCTCTCTTTCTGGCTACTCTTCCATGTCCTCTTCCCTGATGCTCTCAGCCCCTATGAAACACATATGTCAGATAGTCTTAACTTTAAAAAATTGGAAAGTCAGCCCCGTAGGAAATCCTGATTTTTCAGTGTTTTCACCCAAATCAAGCCAACATTTTAAAATATTTCTTGCATACAAATTTTTACTAAATAAAGGTATATAGACGTACTAAAGTGTCTGAAATCAGTCTGACTTTAAACAACACTCGCTTGACTTAGTGAATTGTCTCAAAAGAGCCGTAGTTTTGGTCATTCATGTCACATTCTTGTTTATGTTTTGGCCTACCTGTCAAAATTGTATTTCTGACAATGCACATTATTTGACATTTCAGAAATTATTATTCCCTGGACAAAAATCTTCTGGAGAATTAAGTTGTGGTCTTAAATAGAGCTTTAGCTAAACTGTGACACACAATGCTAGAGATAAGCAGGGATTCACCTTCCTGGAAGGGAAGATTTACCCTTCTCAATCTTGGCATAAGATCTATTACTTCTTGTTAGTTCTATTATTGTTATGTTTTGTAAATCCTAAACAGCATTAGAGTCCTGAAGTACCAGGTATAATTAAATACCATATAATCTCAGCAGACCTAAACATCTGCCATGCTGATGACTTACCAGAACTAGGTTTTAAGAAGGATAGAAAAAGCAACAATAGTCTGACTGAAAATATGGATGAGAGTTTCTTCCTAAGCATAAGGGGAAGAGGGAGAGGGTTCAGAGGCGTCTGTGAGATGATGATAAGAATTGGCACCATTAGTGAAGTGATGGTGGAAGTCAACTGAAAAATTCGACGTTAGATTTGATAGGGGGTATACCAAGGATAAGCCCAAGGCCAAGTGTTTGTGAAGAGAGTGGGAAATAATTCGGGCTCTAGCAATGAAGTATTTCTAGTTAAAGTTAGATTAGTTATGAATTTACCGAAAGCTGCAATTTCTATCATACATATGCAGTGCACATACATGAAAGAGTAAAGCTGTCAGAGGAGAAAAAGATACCATCATTTTATCAAAAAGCTTAGAGACAAGAGATTTTTATACGGTCTCAAAATGTCTTGTTTCAATTCCCTGCATCTGGAAATTTTAATTGTACTATCATGCTATCTACGACATTGCCAACATGACAACCTATTTTTTATTGTAAGACACATTCCTCCTAATGATAAAACAAAGAATAATTAAATGTGTCCCAGAGCCCAGATCAGGACTCCCTGGTATATGGCTAATTGTTGGACCATTAAGTCTCGTTCATGCTCCTGTTCTCTGTTCATGATCATTTAAATACACATAGTGATCTAGCTGCATCATGAGTGATTTCACCCTAAATGAAATCTACTTGGTAATGAAGATACTCAGCTGCTTGCTGGTGACTACAGTTCAAATCCACCTACTTCCAGTTTCAAAACAGCATGCCTTCCTCACACACCTGTAGCCGGTAGTTGTATAAGAGAAAGTATTTTGCTGGAAGTAGTAAGAGGTGGCTTTCAATGCCTTGAAACAAGCCAGAGAATTGAGGCGGTATCAGATATCTTGGTTGTATTCTGTAATCCTCTGCTACTGGGTAAGAGAGTATTACTGCTGCCTCCTCCTGTAGAGATTGGTGAATTTAGCCCTCACTTTCTTTTTCTTTTGGAAATGGAAAAGGTTGTTTCTTTCAGTCTGAAATAAACTCACCACTCTAAGCAAAAATTTTTTTTATTTTATTTTCTCAATATGTCAAGATATGTAAACCCAGGCACTTCTGTTTTAATCCCAGTTAGGTCAGAAATAGGTTACCCAGAAAGGCTGTATAGGCCCCATCCTTGGAGGTTTTCAAGACCTGGCTGGATAAAGACCTGAGCAACCTGGTCTGATTTCATAGCTGAACCTGCTGTGAGCAAGTGCCAGAGACCTCCTGAGGCCTCTTCCAGTCTGCATTATCCTATGATTCTGTCATTTTATGTCCAGGCAAATTCAGTGATTTTACTGAGCTAGTCAAACTAGAAAAAATAATACTTTACACATTCTAATATCTACTTAGCACTGATACTACTGTGTAAATTCATTAAAATTTTGTCTCTTCTGAGGAAATTCAGCAGCCAGTAGGACATTTATTTGTTTTAATTTTATTTATTTAGTGATTGGCTGTCTTCCATGCCAGATTAGATCAGATGGTGAAGAAAAAAGCTCTATGAGCTGTAACGGTACTGATGAATGTCTGCGTGGTACAAACTAGATCACAGAATATCAAGGAAACTAGCTACCAATTGTTGATCCATAAGTAAAAATATGAAATAAAAATTAATCTCTATGTAGAGTCTGGTAAACTAGAAAATTTCATGTAGCGGTCCTACAAACATAAAAACACTAGTCTAATCAGGTTTAAATGTCACTTAAGCATCGAAAAAGTTAAATTGAAGTCAATATTTTTTAAAAAAGTCACCAGAGTATCCACCCATTTGTAACTTTTAAAAAGAAAGCCTTAGAATATTTATCATGGAAAGCTGTAGGAAAATGGCTGAATGCCATTCCCAAGTGATATGAAGTCATGTAAGTTTATTGCCTCTGACTTCAGCTACTATTATGTTACTCTTTCAAAGTGTTCTGAGATGAATATGACAAAAATTAAGAAAACCTCCTGTAAGGATTTCTTCCTTTTCTGGACTGGTGTTTCGGGTCTGGAGATATTTAGGGCAGAGGAACCATTAAATCAACCAATCTAACCTTGCTATATAACTAAATTATAACTTTAATTTATGTATCTGTACATTAAACACATTTTTTTTGTGTTTAACTAATGCATTCTTTCCAGAAAGACATTATCTGAAGATGCTAGGAGAATAAGCACCTGTTGATTCTGTGGATCTACAAAAAGCTGGTCTGGTGATTTTGCACTAATCTAATCCAAATTTCTTTCTCCGTTATTTTCCACAAGCAGTACAATTCCTTTGTTTAACATCTTTCTTCTACATAAAGCTTACACATTTTGACTTCCCTATTAATTTCATGTAGGTTTCTCACATTCATCTGCAAGTAATTCTGAAATCATGTGGCAGTCTTCTTGAATCTGGTAATGAATAGGGCTCAGGCACAACTGCCCTTAAAAAGAGAATTACTGTGTAACTACAGGATGAAATAATGAATAAATTAGAGGATGCACTACAATGCCAGTAACAAGAAGAAAGGAACTTGAGCAGGATTTTGACTAGCCTCAAGATAAAATTAAATGTAGAGATAATAAATACCATTTGTTTTCTGTCTAATGTTCAGAACTAATTTGTCCAGTCATCTCTGACAAAGCACGGTGTAATTTCTGAACTTGTGTCCTAGTTTTGTTGTTGTACTTGGCTATGACTACAACCGCACTCGACATTCTGATCAAGAACACAGTGGACAGTTGTTTGCTCTTTTTCTGTCTCTTTCTCTGCATAAGGTTTTGTTGATGTTGTTACTTGTTTTTTTTTTTAATTTCTTCCCACTGTGCCATTTCACACAGCCTATGTTCTGCTATGACCCTCAGGACTCCCGTTCTTTCTCAGTATCAATGTGCTACAGCTTGGCTTCATGGTGACACAAAACAGGCTGCTCTGCTGGAAAGGCGTCTGAAGCTAGCTGCCACATTTTCTTCTGACAGCATGTGTTCAATGCCTTGACAAAAAAGTCCTGATATCACATCCCTGAAAAAAAGGAACTCTACAGTCACACCAAAATGACACTTATAGAGACTGGGACAATGGTTTGAATAACTAACTGGGAAATTCCCCTGGGGAATCTCCTGTTCATCCAGCAGCTTCCAGGAAGTATCAGGGCTTTCATTTTGATTTTCCATACTCAACCATATATGCTATATCAGTATTTGCATTTGAGTCTTCAAGCCACTCCAAGACAGATGTAGTTGAATAATTTTACAAATGGTCATACAAGGACCAGAGGAAGTAAGTCATTAAATCAGGCAAATAAGTGCATTTTTCATTAACAGAAAAAAAATGCTGTGAAGAACAGTAGTGACTGAGTTTGAGAACAAAATTTTTAGATTTCTTGTATCAAAAAGACAAAAAAAAAAAGAGATAGATACTTGATTTCAAGCAAAAGTTTCATTTAATTTCCAGGGAATTGTTAGTTCATTTCCTTTTTGAATGGTTTTAATTTAATATAGGTAAATTTTAAAACTAATTAGATTGGATATTCAAAAGTCTTACCAGCTTTTTTCTAACCAAAAAATTTCAGCAAAATCACACAAACTCATGAAAAATTTTGCTTGTCAGGGATCTGTATTGCAGTAAATCAACTACCTAAAAGAAAAACAAATGCTTACCTACTAAAGAAATCTTTATAATTTTTTTTTTCTCTAGAGAAAACAAAACAGTTTAGTATGATGGTGTTTGATTATTTATAAAAGAAGCAGAAATGTACATTTTTATACACTTTTCTGACTAACTGGGAGGGTTTTCGTATGAAAGACAAAACATGCAAAGCTGTCTAGAACTTAAGGAGGGAAAATACCATGACATTTGAGATAGGCTTCACTCTACATGTCTGTGCAAAATTTTACTATTACAGTGACATTTGTTAAAGAAACCACTAAAAGATAAAGACCGGTTACTCCTTGAAAATCATCTGTTTATTTAACTGCAATAGCAAAATGCAGATTTTCTTCTCCTAAAGTTTCTATCTGGAACATTGTTAAAATGCAGACAATGCAATTACTTCTTAAGAAAGCAATGCAATCAAGATAGAAAACAATAGGTGGCAATATCTCCTAGCAAGCCTAATCTGTAAAATTTAATGCCATGTGCAATCTGCTGCCATATCCACTATCAATACTTTCCTTCTGAGTCACATGTAAGTACTGAGAACACAGATTTAGTGTGTCCACGGAACACAATGTACATCCAACAGAACGGCATGTGTCCAACCCTATGGAAGGGTGTACGTCACTGAGCTCTGCTGAAAGCCATTGGTGCCTCATTTAAGAAGGGACAACCCCTGAATATTCAGGACATATGGCAGGCAAGAATATGAAATCTGTTTGTTTTAAATAAGTGTTCTACTTTATGTCACCCTGTTCAACTGCAGAACCACAACACGGTCTCTAACTTACTACTTCAATGAAATAGTAAATGAAATCATTTTACGTAAAGAGCTAATTTATCCCACAGCTGCTTCTAGTCTACTTTCTTTCTGTCCTTCATCACGCTTTTTTCAGATGACAGAGTCATATGGGAATGGACAGACCAAAGCAATTCACTCCGTGCTAGTAGCAACAGAGAGGTTCCTGGGAGCCAACACACCTATATTTTATACCTGGTTTGTTCACAGAGCTGCTCTTTTTGAGGCCTCAGACACATTTTCTAGTCTATTTAGAATATGAGACCTCTGGGTTTGGGTTTGGGTTTTGCTGCCTCGTACAACATGCCTGCACAGGGCCTGCTGCCTAAGGGTCCTGATTTTGACAGAAGTGTTTATTAACTGCTGCAAGGCAGCTCAGGAAAACCTCACTGTCTTTGTGCAGCCAGAATGCAGAGTCTTTCTTCAAACAGTAGTTAAATATGGGAAAGCAAATATCATGTCTCATCTTCATTTCCTAGAAGTACTCTACTGTTCACTGGGTTCCTCTGCACTTAAAGAACTGACTATGCAAAAGACTCTGTAGAAGAGAAATCAGATAGACCCCTCTGGATTTTTGTGTTAATCTAAACATGGAGTAAGGAATCATAGTACAGAGAGCAGCACTACCTCTTTACAGTTTAGCTTTTGATCTAGCTGATACAGTACTTTTTGGGAAGGGAGGGGATTGTGTGCTAAGGAAAGGAAGGAACATAGGCACATGGTTTACCTTCTATACATATATCTACACCAACATACATATGAACATGTCCCTGCAGCTTTGAATCAGACACTCAAGCCACCTTCAGACAATGGAGGATTTTCTAACATGATCTACTGCTTTTTGACTGATTTTGAAGAAAAAAGGCTGTTTAAAATCCTGTTTTTTGCAAGCCGTACATTCTGAGATGACTAATTCTCCAGGAGATTTCATGGTGTATGATCAAAGTTAAACCTTAAATCTCACGATCATTATCCTCCTGTGTTTTGTAGCTGTTTGTGTAGTGACACATCTCGATCATAGAACTGCCACCGTTCAATATATTTATAAAACCTGGGTTTCAAAATTTAAACTTAACTAATGAACTATCCTCCCATTTTGAGTTTGATCTTTATTCTTCTGTCTATTGAGTTTTCTTTTCCCTCTCTCTTTAACATGCACTCTAGTGCAAGCTAGGATTACAGGGTGGGATTTCCTGAAGCATTCACCAACTGCATTGCTCACTAACTTCCAGACAGTGAACTCAGACCAGCACTCAGTACTTGCAAAAATCATAGAAACATAGAATACTTTGGGTTGGAAGGGACCTTTAAAGGTCATCTAGCTGAACCCCCCTGCAATGAGCAGGGATATCTTAAACTAGATCAGGTTCCTCAGAGCCTCAGATCCTTTCAGTTAGTTACCTGAAACGAAATTATTTAGGTTATCAAATGACTACAGTAAAGAAAACAACTCCTTAAGATATAGAACTTAATTTAATCATTTAATCAGAGCATTTTATGGTGACACTGCAGCCACTGCAATTCAGGTCTGAAAATTGCAAATTGCTTTTCACACCAGCTCTGTTGATTCTTACCTGATGCTACAATTTTACTCCAGTTTTTATTCTCCTTATTTGTTCTGAAAAAATGTTGGCTTGTGGTTTGCAAAAAACTGGTGGTGTACCATAAGACATCTTGTGAATTTAGAAATGAAGGAAAATGAGCTTAAAATATGCATGTACTTGTTACTTTAAAGTTCTGTAGTAGATAAGATGTCTGCAAACTATACATGGAAAAATACTTTTCTGCAGAGAGACAAGCACCCAGTTTAGGAGTATGCTTTAAAAGAACAGATCCAGAAAATAAAGTTTGAATTCCCATATTGCTCATGAGACTGGATTCGAAGATGGTAATAGTACCATGATGCTTTAAGGCTGTGACTTTTGTCTACTTCACTGTCCTTAAGAACAACATTAAGAAGTACAATAAAAGGTTCATTCTCCATGTTTCTACTGTGTCAGTTGCTAATACTAAATGAAACTGTGAGCTACATAGCCAAAGCGAGTGAAGATGATTTTGTTGTGTAGGCTGTGGCTGGCAGATCCCTGACAGCTTTAACCCAGTGGAGACCCTGAAAAAAGCACCCTCACTCCTAACCCTTGTCACAACCAAAGTTTTCATTGCAACTGCTACCCTTGTTAACTGCATTAAAGTAAGCATCCCAGCATCTAGACTATAATTATAACCAGACCTTCACTTGATTACCCAGGGTATCTCAAGAGTAGCTTCATTAATGGAAACAGGCTGCTCTGTGTCCTTGGGACAAGTGCAAGAGAAACACTAACTTGGTCTCCATTTGGAGGACTGACTGAGCTTGGACAAAACCTGCAATCAGTTCTTGGCTTTTGTGGTATGAGAAGGAAAGAAAGATCCCCTGCAGAGAACAGTGTGATGATAAATATATTCTTATTTTCTTTTTTTTTGTATGTGTAGTTCATATGTATTGTTCGAATTATTAGTTTACTGATACTGCATATCTGTTATCAGTGCCTGATTTAGCTAAGAATAAATGTATTGAATGAGGTGTTCACATCTCACTGAAACTGAGTTTCGACTGAGCGACCAACTCTCTTAAGCTCCTTTAAAAACCCAGCTGTTAAGTTCCTTGGGAAAGTTGCTGTTCAGTTTGAATAAGAAAAGGAAATGGGCCTGGGGGGGATTCATGGGGTGGGGACATAATAACAGAAATTGAAAACCAAAAGCTTTTCTTTCTGTAGTTTCACAAACATTTGTTAGATATTTAATTGACTTCATATTTGGTTTTGCAGGCCAGATACCACATTAGTAGCTTCCGTTGTTAAATATGTTACTGTTTTAATCAGCAAAATTGTCAGCTGTGTTCTCTTGGTGTTGGTTTATGGAGGCCCCATAAACTGGCACACAAACATCCAATGTCCTGCCAGTTTTGTTTTCTATTTTGGCTGATTAATTCAGACACAGAAAGGGGATTAACTTCCTTGTTCTTCATGAATTATTGGTGTAATATTGAGTACCAATACCATCCTCAGTCACATGCAGACTGTGAGCACCCACAGGAACCTTATTAGTGCTTGCTGCCTTTTTTTTTCATAAAACTTTTTTCTTTTTCCACAGCAGGCTTCTCACCTAGGAGGAGAATACAGATCCATGACCAACAGTGTGCACTGGCATCCACCCAGCTGGTCCACAGGGAACAGGGATCACTTCGTTCTACTTCTGAATCTCTAAGAGATAGCTTGTGGGTTCTGTTGCCTTTTTTAGCTCTGTCTCCATGATTTAGGAAATAATCACGTCAACTTTCTACAATACAGCAATTAATTACAGATTAATACTCAGCTATCAGATCCAAATGGGGCAAAGGCAAAGAATTAATACTGCCTTGCTTGGAGAAATATTTAAAAATAACTGTGCCTGCAGAGAGGGTTAGAAACCTGCAACTCTTGCCAGGAAAAAGCATGGCCTTTAATTTATTAAAAAGAAGGATTTATTATTATTTACTGCATGCTACAGCTTACTCTTTGGTAGAT
Organism: Opisthocomus hoazin; assembly: GCF_030867145.1. Taxonomy (NCBI): domain Eukaryota; kingdom Metazoa; phylum Chordata; class Aves; order Opisthocomiformes; family Opisthocomidae; genus Opisthocomus; species Opisthocomus hoazin. The sequence continues at coordinate 120,401,250 of NC_134415.1, forward strand.
TTCCTTTACTTTGAGGTTTGTTTCTGAAGCTGAAGTAACAGGGGTCTTGTCTTTTCTTCAATGTGTATATAACTGGATACCAAAATATCTTTGTCCCTTACCACTCACTGATTTGTGCACTTGAGCTTCAAGTAACAAGACTGCTCTGAACAAAATCAAAAACACACTTCAATCAAAGGTGATCCCATTTGCAAATTAAACACAAATGTTAAATTTTCTCCAAACTCAGGTGTTCAGATTACCTCTCAATCCGAGTAAAGTTATTTGTATGCAGACTTTCCACAATGCAGCTAGTAGTAACTTTGACAACTTTAAGGCTTTAGATATCATTGAGCATTTCACCTTCATAAATTATTTCTTGCAAAAAATTTCATAAAGGTTATCCTGGTTTAAGTATGGCAGTCAAAACAATAAGTAGATATAGGGCTAAAAACCATGAGTTTGTGTAAAATAGGCTTAATCTATGACTTTCTATTCTCGTGCTGCAGAAGCTATTTGTCTGACAGGACTTACATGAAGCTTAAGACCATGTTATGCAAGATTGGGAGAGACATGGGTGGAGGTTAAGTTGCCATTTTACTACTTTGATTTGTTAAGTGGCTAAATTATACTGTGACTTAGATAGGGTTTTTATACAGTTGCCTAAAAATAATTTAAAATTGTAAATCTAAAACTTTCGAGCATTTTAATGTAAATACAAATAAGTCTATAATGATTAAAGCTCGTATATTTTTACCTGGTTTTTTGATGTTATGCTTCTTTCACAGAATCACAGAATCACAGAATCACAGAATAGTAGGGGTTGGAAGGGACCTCTGTGGGTCATCTAGTCCAACCCCCCCGCCGAAGCAGGGTCACCTACAGCAGGCTGCACAGGACCTTGTCCAGGCGGGTCTTGAATATCTCCAGAGAAGGAGACTCCACAACCTCCCTGGGCAGCCTGTTCCAGTGCTCCGTCACCCTCAGAGAGAAGAAGTTCCTCCTCATGTTCAGACGGAATTTCCTGTGCCTCAGTTTGTGCCCATTACCCCTTGTCCTCTCACTGGGCACCACTGAAAAGAGCTTGGCCCCATCCTCCTGACACCCACCCTTCAGATATTTGTAGGCATTTATAAGGTCCCCTCGCAGCCTTCTCTTCTTCAGGCTGAACAAGCCCAGTTCCCTCAACCTCTCCTCGTAGTGGAGATGCTCCAGTCCCCTCACCATCCTTGTAGCCCTCCGCTGGACTCTCTCCAGTAGCTCTTCATCCTTCTTGAACTGGGGAGCCCAGAACTGGACACAGTACTCCAGATGAGGCCTCACCAGGGTAGTGTAGAGGGGAAGGAGAACCTCCCTTGTCCTGCTGGCCACACTCTTCTTGATGCCCCCCAGGATCCCATTGGCCTTCTTGGCAGCCAGGGCACACTGCTGGCTCATAGTTAACCTGTCGTCCACCAGGACACCCAGGTCCCTCTCCGCAGAGCTGCTCTCCAGCAGGTCCACCCCAAGCCTGTACTGGTGCATGAGGTTGTTCCTCCCCAGGTGCAGGACCCTGCACTTGCCCTTGTTGAACCTCATCAGGGTCCTCTCTGCCCAGCTCTCCAGCCTATCCAGGTCACGCTGAATGGCAGCACAGCCTTCTGGTGTATCTACCACACCTCCCAGTTTGGTGTCGTCAGCAAACTTGCTGAGGGTACATTCTAACTCTTCATCCAGGTCGTTGATGAAGAAGTTAAACAAGACTGGGCCCAGTACTGACCCCTGAGGGACACCACTTGTCACCAGCCTCCAACTAGACTCAGCGCCGCTGATGACAACCCTCTGAGTTCTGCCATTCAGCCAGTTCTCTATCCACTTCACCGACCACTCATCCAGCCCACACTTCCTCAGCTTCCCCAGGAGGATATCATGGGAGACTGTGTCGAAAGCCTTGCTGAAGTCAAGGTAGATAACATCCACAGCTCTCCCTTCATCTACCCAGCCAGTCATGTCATCGTAGAAAGCTATCAGATTGGTCAGGCATGATTTCCCCTTGGTGAATCCATGCTGACTACTCCTGATAACCTTCTTTTCTTCCACTTGCTTGATGATGGCCTCCAGGATAAGCTGCTCCATCACCTTTCCCGGGATGGAGGTGAGGCTGACCGGCCTGTAGTTCCCTGGGTCCTCCTTCTTGCCCTTTTTGAAGATTGGAGTGACATTGGCCTTTCTCCAGTCCTCGGGCACCTCTCCAGTCCTCCAGGACCTCTCAAAGATGATGGAGAGTGGCTCAGCAATGACATCCGCCAGCTCCCTCAGCACTCGTGGGTGCATTCCGTCGGGGCCCATGGATTTGTGGACATCCAGATCGCATAAGTGATCCCTCACACAGTCCTCCTCGACCAAGGGAAAGTCGTCCTCTCTGTAGGCTTCTTCTCTTACCTCCGGGGCCTGGGATTCCTGAGGGCCAGTCTTAGCACTGAAGACTGAAGCAAAGAAGGCATTCATTAGCTCTGCCTTCTCCGCATCCTCCGTCACCAGGACACCCGCCTCATTCAGCAGCGGCCCCACGTTGTCCCTAGCCTTCCTTTTGCTGCTGATGTAGTTGAAGAAGCCCTTCTTGTTGTTTTTGACATCCCTTGCCAGCTTCAATTCCAGGTGAGCCTTGGCCTTCCTCGTCGCATCCCTGCATGCTCTCACTACGTTTCTGTACTCTTCCCAAGTGGCCTGTCCCTCTTTCCACATGCCATGCACCTTTCTCTTCTGCCTGATCTCCGCTAGAAGCTCCTTGTTTAACCATGCAGGTCTCCTGCCTCCTTTGCTAGATTTCTTTCTCAGGGGGATGCATTGCTCCTGTGCATGGAAGAAGTGTTGTTTAAAAAGCGACCAGCACTCATGGACCCCCCTGCCTTCGAGAGCCCTGGCCCACGGGATTCCTCCCAGTAGCTCCTTGAAGAGGCCAAAGTCAGCCCTCCTGAGGTCCAGGGCTTTGATCCTGCTTATCGCCCTGCTTCCTCCATGCAGGATCCTGAACTCGACCATTTCATGGTCACTGCAGCCGAGTCTACCTCCAACCTTCACGTCCTCCACCAGTTCCTCCTTGTTTGTTAACACGAGGTCCAGCAGCGCGCCTTTCCTTGTTGGTTCCTCCACCACTTGCATCAGAAAGTTATCATCGATGCTCTGTAGGAACCTCCTGGATTGCGCCTGCCTAGCTGTATGGTCTTCCCAGCTGATGTCAGGGTGGTTGAAGTCCCCCATGAGAACCAGAGCCTGTGACTGTGAGGCTGCTTGCAGCTGCCTGTAGAAGGCTTCATCAACCTCCTCCTCCTGGTCGGGTGGCCTGTAGTATACACCCACCGTAATGTCACCCGTGTGAGCCTGTCCCTTAATTCTAACCCACAAGCTTTCAACTCCTTCTTCACTTGCCCCCAGGCCAAGCTCAATGCATTCCAGTTGCTCCCTCACATATAGAGCAACTCCCCCACCTCTCCTTGTTGACCTGTCTTTCCTAAAGAGTCTGTAGCCATCTATGACAGCATGCCAGTCATGCGAGTTGTCCCACCACGTTTCTGTGATGGCGACCAAGTCGTAGCCGTCCTGCTGTATAATGGCTTCCAGCTCCTCCTGTTTATTGGCCATACTACGTGCATTGGTGTAAACACACTTGAGCTGGGCTGTCAATCTCACCCCTGGCCTTGGCACTCCAAGCCTAGGCTCATCCCTAGTGAGCTGGGCAATATCCCCTTCCCCCTTCGGGGGAAGTTTAAAGCCCTCTCAATGAGCCCCGCCAGCTCGTGGCCAAGAATTCTTTTCCCCCTTTGTGATAGCTGAGCTCCACTTGTTGCCAGCAGGCCCGGTGCTGTGTATACCTCCCCATGATCAAAAAAGCCAAAATTTGACCGATGGCACCAGTCCCTGAGCCACCTGTTAACCAGGTGAGTTTTCCTGCCCCTTTCAGTGCTGTTCCCTGCCACTGATGGGATGGAGGAAAACACCACCTGCGCCCCTGATCCCTCAACCAGTCGCCCTAGTGCCCTGAAGTCCCTTTTGATGGCCTTGGGACTTCTTTCTGCTACCTCGTCCCCGCCAACCTGCGTTACCAAGAGGGGGTAGTAATCAGAAGGCCGCACCAGACCAGGGAGTTTCTTCGCAACATCCCTAACCCGGGCCCCAGGGAGGCAGCAGACTTCCCTGTGGGATGGGTCCGGTCGGCAGATCGGGCCCTCTGTTCCCCTCAGAAGGGAATCACCTATGACAATGACCCTCCTTTTTTTCTTAGTTGAGGCAGTTGTAATACGTAGGGCTGTCTGACTCGTTCTAGGCAACCCCCTGGATGGAGCCTCACCTTCACCCACATCCTCTGTGGCCAGTCCCTCACATTCCAGAGCCCCATACCTGTTGCTTAAGGGCAACCGGGCAGGTGAGGGAGGTCGGGGGGAAATTCGCTTGCCCCCCCGAGCAGGGACCTGTTTCCATTCCCCCCCATCTCTTAGGCCCCCTCTTTCTGCTCGGTGGCAAGAGGGATGGGGGTTCTCTGCTTTCTGTGGAGCCGCCTCCTGCTGCCTCGGCCTCAGGGAGGGCAGGGTGCGGCTCCACCAGTCGATCTCCCTCTCACACTCCCGGATGCTCCTCAGCCTCTCCACTTCCTCCTTCAGTTCTGCCACCAGGCTGAGCAGGTCATTCACCTGCTCGCACCGAACACAGCCGTTGTCTCTGCTGTCCTCCGGTACGAGCGCCAGGCTCAGGCACTCCCTGCAGCCAGAGACCTGGACACCCGCGTTCTTGCGTGGGGCCTCCGTCTGGGTCCCCACACTACTTCGAGCAACACCTTTACCACGGGTGGTAACCATGGCTAGAATATCTCCTGGAAGAGCGATGCCCACTACTTGAGTTGCCAGAAGGGGCGGCTGCACCCTGCCAGTCGCCTTCCCCGCTCGCCCTGCCCGCGCGAACTGCTGCGCAAACTGCTGCGCCGCTCCCGGGCTGCTGCGCCGCCTCTGTTTGCCGGCTTCTTTCAGCTGGTACACTGAATATTTCTGCCCCCACCATAAAATAGGTTAAAACATGTGGACATCCATACTGTGGAGGAATATTTAATTTTTTAAAGAGTGCTGTACTGTTGTTTTATCTCCTTTTTATTCACTAGTTCCTCAATCTGTATTATATGTTTGCTGATGAAGCCTAAATACGCTTCCTGGGCCATTTGTTAGGGTTCTTTCAGGAACAGGGCCATATCTAGTGTTCCTTGTCCACCTAAAACTCTTTTGTCAGTAGAAGGACTGGGAATACAGAAATGGATCCCAGGAGGGATGTATAATAGCTATGAATGGTATGTTAGTTGACCACAAAGCAGAGCTGTTACTGGCACAAACCAGAGACAACTCTTTAGAGAAAAGAATATTGTAGTATTGGAAGAAGTTTTGCTTCAAATTGCTTTCCAAATGTGGCATTCAGAAATGAGACGTACCATAACACCCAAAAAGGATGGATGATCTTGAGGTTAAGTTATGGGATTTTAATTCCAGGAGAGGTATTTGCCTGTGAGGTTTGTGGTAATGGACACACTACAGTCTCTGTCTATGCCTTTGCTTTCTGCTAAATGGATGTTGTTCCACTTGGGGGTACAGAATTTTTCTACACTCCAAAGCCCTTAAATGCATTGTAAGATACAACTTCGTATGTTCTCCTATCTTTGAAAGAAAGAATGGACCATGTAAAACCAAACAAAGGCTGATAATTCTTTAGCTGGCATGTGGGTTACTTGTGAAAATATTTGCACAGTAGCATTTTACAAGGAGGTTTAAAAATTTTTTGTTCTGTTGAACAGAATAAAAAATGTACAGCATTTTTCTGTTTTCAGAAACAACAGTCCTTTCATATTTCCCAAGTCCCAGTACAGAACATGATGTGACTGACTGGGTCACACGCAATTTCACAACGTGGATCCAGGAGCCCAAGAGATGTCAGTGTTTCAATAAAAAGGCTGGGCAGCTCCTGAACAAAACCTGAGCTTTCCTATCCTTCCTGCCCCAAACACAAAAGGATAAGTTATGTCTTCTTATGACAATGTGAGTTATCTGTGACATTTACTTGATCACTTAATGTGCTATAAACTACTTGATATATCTTATAAAATGCTTATATTTCTTATTGTTTCCTCTTTCATTGTACCTTATTGTAATACAAAAAATTTAGTCACCTAATTGTTGGGCTTAATTCAAACTCAAATTATATTTCTTAAATGGTTGGTACACCCCCTAATTAAGGACAGCATAATCCCTTCTGCTGCAGTAGGCAACTGTAAGTAATAACTAGAAATATTGCATTTCTAAAAGGTACTTTTTTATGGTTCTGGTGTGTTTTGCAAACTTTTCGTAGGGCTAGTCTCATTTATGAACTCCTTTAACTGCATTTTCCTCATACCTTTTAAACTTCTTACTTTATGTAGTATACAGTAGGTCAGCTTCATGCATCCCACCAGAAATATTTGAACTGGGTCATAAGAGGCTCAGTCTAAATTGTTTAGCTTTTCTTTATCTTATAAGCCTGTCTTCTCTCTAGCTCTAAGTCTAGGGTCCTTTATTCTGATGGTCGCTTTGTTATATTTCAAAGTTCAAGCTATTATTTCCTTCACTTTCCGTTTTACAGTGTTCTCAGTGTTGAGATTAGGAACAGAGGAACACAACATCAACCCTTCTGGTTCAGACCCAGCACCCATCTCCTCAAGCATTTGTCTCCAGCAATGGCCATAAGGAGATAGATCAAAAAATAAAACAAGGCTTGACTCTATCCATTCTCACTGAAACAATGACATGTGTGGTAAATAAATTTTGTACTTTACTAACTGTAGTAGATTGAACAAATGGTATTTAATCACCAAACTATAAACAGCTACAGTCTAGACAAGTACATCTGAGCTTATCACTTTAAGCCACTTCTAGTCTGTGGGGAGAAACAGGCCCTGCTGAAGTGCAACTCGGTTTATCCTGAAGTCAATATCCAAAATGCTGAAGATGAATTGTATGAAAATATCTATTTTGCTTCATTGAGTCTAAAGGGAGTTTGAGTTGACTAGCTAAGATACAGACAGAAAGTATTTGCATTTGGTCAAGTGACTTTCACGTGAGGTTTCAAGCTTTACTTTGTAGTGAGTGATCTGAATCTTGTTACTGATACTGCATTTTTTAAGACTTAAATGTAAAATGTTCTGCTGTGGAAATCAGGCAAGGCTTTGAGATTTCAGTGGTAAAACCAAATGGTTCTAGGTCGGCATCCTATTTTATGGGAACATTATTAAAAGGCAGGAGTGTGGGAGCATGCTGGTCTCTTTTTTCTTATACATTCATGCTGCCTTTACAAGAACTTACGTTGTCCAGGAGCACCCTGAATCTATAGATTTCCTCACAATCTGGCATCTTTTTTTCATACTTTCTTTGCAAGTAACCTGAACTTCCAAGGTGTTAGTCTCCTTCAAGTCTTGCCTTCTCTGCCTGAGTTGGCCACAGCTATGACAGGCTGGTGGTTAAAATACTAGCTTGAATTTACCTATCAGTCCTTTCTCTACCCATCTCAAGCCAATGCCTTAACCGCAGGCTGAAGACAACTAGTCACTCTCACATGTGTAACGTTGTCTGAAAATCTCATCACAAGTAATATATGTCTTTCAAATAGCTTGCCTTGTATAAACCAGTATAGATGGGTGAAATTACTAATTGCCAAAAATCCGAGATGATATGTCTGTTTGACAAGAAGGTCATGTGGGCTAGCTGACAACTTTTCACAACAATTTTTATGAAAATCTCTTCCCAGGTATTTTGATAACAAATTAATTCTTTGCTGATGCTGACTTTGTGCCATCACAGTCTAAAGATCCAAGTCTCAGAGGGGTTTAGGCATCTGATGTTCATGGGAGCTCAGCACCACAGAGAGTCTGAGCCCAGATATGTGGTCCAAAACTGTCAGGTTGACTGAAGCCTCTTCAAGTGAGACTGAGGATGAAAAACTCAGTCCTGCTATAGCTCTATAGATGCCAAAGTTGGCTGACTAAATTCATATCTCATCAGGATGCAAACCTTCCTCTATGGCTACAGAGTCCTGTGGTGCTGCAGTCAGCCAGTAATGCCCAACAGCCAGCTAGAACCACACTGTACTGTTAAGTTTTCCAATGACATAGACAGGGCAAATAAGGTTTACTGGGTATGTTAATCCATTTAAAAGAGAGAGGGGAACTAGACTCCCTTCCCTCTGGAATTGTATTAAGAGTATTTTATACTGGAATTGTAGTGATGTGTAGCAATGTAACATCTTTTATCTTGGTAGACCACATAAGTATTCTCAGTGGAATAAGTGGCAAATACAACAAGAACTTCTGAAACATGAGATGGTCTTCTTGAACCTAAATGGGTCTATGATTCTATGTGTTCAGGCTGCTGGTGGCTGCAGTGAGCAGTGGAAAATCTATGCAAAATCTTTCCAGTATAATGTTCCGAATGGACAAACCTGTAGAAATACTTAAATGTGAGTGCAGAAAATTACATCCACATACATAATTTTAAATGTTTTATTATTAGTGCATTGATATTTTATAGTCTGGGTCACTAAATGGGATTATGTAGAGAAAAGATCTAATTAAATGCTTCTACAGTGTGAGTCACTAAAAATAGGGTTTTAGTTGTATGAACAGAAGCTAAATTTTTTTTCTCACAGATATATGCTTGTATAGACACTCATATAGTGCAGAAAAACAGTATTTTTCTTTTCTTTAAGTGTTACTGGCAAAAGTAATATTTTAATTGTGTGAGAACTTCAGAAATATGAATACCTTTCTTTTTCCTAAACCCGTCATATGCATAAACTGAAATCTTTTAGCAAATGAGATATTAATGTGTAGGTTATGTTCTGGTGGAAATAACAATGTGAAGTAACAGATTTAAGTGGCAGTTAAACAGGTGTGCATGAACCATCAGCTGAGAAAAAAGGTAATAAAATAAAAATAGATGTTTTTGCGACATTTCAAAAAAGGATGTCATTGTAAAATTATTTAGGAAAAGATAACCCGAGGAAACCGAGTTCCAGAAGCGCAGTGAGGTTCTTCTCCAGGTATGTTGGAGCAAATTTCCACACATAAATTTGGATGAATTTTGTCATAAGGCCCCACATTAGCATTTATTCTTCCTAACTGCTTCTGTCTTGTTCCCTGTGCTGTACAACAGTCGATCACGGTTTTATCCTTCTTCAGTAATGTCTACCAAGTTATGAGGAAGGCTCTTCACTGTTGCAGGACTCACTGGTATCCCTAAGGAAAATAATATGGATAACCTATGAGGACAATAGCAAGGATAATAGGAAATGTGGCAGTTATCAGATATTTCTAAAAGCAGCTAAAATAAGTTTTCTGCACTTTGTGAGAATTAGTCAGTGAGTGATAGTACTGATGAGGTGTTGTTACTCAGCTTTCTGCTTCTTCATTTTCAGGCTAATGTTCTTCTGGAACTGGGCAGAACTGGATTTGTCTTACCTCAAGTTGCTTGTGCGGTATCGGTTTCCGTTCATTCAGCTGAAGTACCTTCTTCCCTTGGGAAGAGTCATTGCTGCTCTTTTTTAGCCTAGACTCACAACTGTTATGAGAGTTTGACTGGAGTTTGAACAGTCAGAGTCCACATGCAATGAAAAGACAGCTCCCTCCAAACAAACTCATAGTTCCCTGGAGAATATTCCCTGGATCCAGATTGCTAACAGTGGGAGGAAGGCCAACACAAAGGCATAAAAAATAATGGAATGACTAAAACAATGTGTCATGGTTCTTAGGATGAATTTCCATAATCCAGTATTCACGGATGTTGATTTTTTTTTTGCACAAGATGTAGTATAAGATGTTAATTATTTTATTTATTATTGTTGAAAATATTCATTTAAATTTCAAAATTAATGTGTTTATGCCATTTTGATTTGTTTCTGACTTCTGTTGTCAGAAATAATTTATTCACACATGTGTTGTCTCACACTTGTCCCAAGCATAGACTTTTAAATTTCTGTACCATGAACAGGACCTGCTATGACATACACCAGCATAGTACTGTAGCTGGTTGAACTGTAGCCATGAGTAGATCTGTTAAAGAAAATAAAATTGCACACTAGAATGAAATATTCATGTAATAATATATACATAGTGGAATATCTTATTTATAAGTTTGAGCAGATAGGAATCAGAACATATTAATTCTCTAATTAAGATAATTAATTCAAATTAATTCTGTTTTCTGTAGAACATTTTTACATCACCAAACCAAAATTGCTCTTTCAAAATGATTCTTTATACTGTGTACTATTATTTGCACACATGAAGGAATAAGGCCTTTAAAATGTGAGTTATACTGTGACAGAGAATTGTTCATTTGCAGTCCCTGAAGTTTAAAGATGGCACAAATGTAGCTTTAAAAATCAATATGTGGAGGAATCCAGATCTTGTGCATATTCTTCAAAAGAAAATAATAAAAATATTGGTCACAAAGTACAGCTTATGCACCACTAACTTATTATGAAATTCTATTGCAGTGCAGTTAAAGGAAGGAGTATTACACTATTGCAACTGACTGGACAAATATTCCTGATTTTTTTGTTTTTTAATAATATTAGTTTTAAATTTTAAGACTATATAGTGGAACTTCCATTTACAACATAAAAGAACAAGAGCGAGAACAAGAGAGGTGGATTTAGTTGGAAATGGATTACTTTATCCTGATCACCCTCACTGATCTGCAAGAACAAGCCTCGAGGATAACAATGGGCAAATACAGAGGAATGATCTCTGCAGTCCCTCTGTCAGAGGGAGGGTGTTGTCTCCCGATTAATTTAAATACCCCAAACCAAATTATGGCCAAAAAATGGCAGTCCACTCGCAGTCCTCTTGTGAGGACATGAGTGTTTTTGTGTTGCATCAGATCAGAGAACTCATTAAGACAAAAGCCAGATGTTTTGTTGGCTTGTGTGGGGGACTGCTATTTAGCTGGATCAGCATCTTGGAGAGAAGAAGGACTCCACATGCTGACTCTTCCACCTCACTTCAGGAGCAGAAGGAGGGAACAACATCAAGAAAAGGCAATAAAAAGTTTGGAATGCCCTTGGCTAGAAGTGTCAGGATGCAACTGTGAACGTGTAACTCCATCCAAGGAGATTGTATTTCAAAATTCAAAGACATTTGATGTAGCAAGGCCTGGGCTTCCAGAGTCTAATTACTAGTTTCTGGATCTAATCTCTGAACAAAATCTCAGGAGCACTAGAGAACCTGACTGGAGTTTTACTGCCCAAGTCTGATCCCAAACAAGAGGAATTCCTCATGTAGACACACGGAAACATCTTCGTGATGCCATGGAGTAGGGATAGAGTGCTACAATAATATGGCCTGATCACAGGTCCGTAAGAGCTTATATATAACCCCTTCAGCCCACAAGCAAGTCAGGGACTGAAAGGTCAGCAGAAACTTAGGAACCTGCATGTCCTTTGAGGCATTGCTTTGTGAAAACTGAGCATTCAACAAGCATTCAAACTGCAGTTAATTTGTTTAATAGCGGTGTGAAGATGGGCACCTGTCCATGAGAACTGCACTGTCACTGATGTCAGTGACTCCTTCCACATACACAAATGGAGAGATTTCAGAGAGCAGTACCTGAGATATGCCTCAGTTTTCTGCTTAAATACAAACTGCTCAGGGTTTAGTGGGAGGCTCAGAAGTCGGCCTGAACCTTTGCTGCTTTGGCTGATTTCCAGTAGGAACTTTTCAGTGGCTATGACCAAAGCTAGACAGAGTCAGAACAATGTAGATTAGATTGGTAAAATCTAAGAATTTCATTGCCGATTCCCTGAACCATCCAAGCCTTTTGAACCAGGCTTTCTGCCAGTTTTCTCCCAGGTGATATTGTTTGGCCTCAATCCACAAGTTGTTTAAGGAGCACCTCTTTAAATACAAAAGTTTTAAGGTAAAGTTCAAGTTTTCTCTTACTTTTTTTAAGTTATGAGGAAAAAGACAACTGAGAAAGAATTTTCTATGCCAACAGAAAGACAAGAATTTTCCACCTTGCTGCTTAATTGGCAATATGATAGTTTAGAGTGTACTTTTAAGAAGTCTGGATACACTAGCTGGTATTATCCTGTCCAAATGGCGTTAGTGCTTTGTTAACACTCATACTGCATTCTGTATGCAAGAAACCTTCTCGCTGTTATATCATAAGGCTAATTTCTAAAATGGCTCCAAAATGTCAAACTGACACTTAGATAACGACATAAATGAAGCATCTGAAGTAACTTAAAAAGCTGAAATAAAATTAAAATTATCATCCTATAAAATATGACACCTTATTTTTTCTAGTAGAGATTGGCAATTTCTCTTCTGGTCTGGCTTCACCAAGATGTAGTTGAGCATATTCTGGATGAAAATGATGTTCCCAAGTTCTGCACGTGATGAATTTGCAAGCTACAATTATACAGGCATGAAATCTGGCACCTGCCAAGCTGCACATTTGTACTTACAAATTCACGTAAGATTTATAGCCATTACTAGCACATGATGTCATCAGCTATTGCACATATTCCCTACCTCATTTTCCCAAGGTAGGATTTAAATTTTTTTGAGGAATGTTGAACTGGCAATGAGTACTGATAATGAGCAACAAATAGCAAGGACAATGTAAAATTATTTTCAATACCAGAACACTATTCCTTTGTGGTTAATACTTTGCAAAACGTTAATGCATCAGTAACTTTGTTACCATGTAAATGCATTTCTCGCAATATTAGAAGGTTTTTCTCTTACCTATAATTTCAAAATTGCTAATGCAGCAAGAAGGTGACTAGCTCAGAGAAGTTACCCTCCAGGGAACAGACTTAAAAACAAATCCTGCCCTAATTGGACAAAATTCCTTCTAAGATTACTAGAAACTTTTATATGAGTTGGGCAAGTAGGTCTTGGCCCATTTTCAGTCTAAATAAGTACAATTTAGCCATTGATTTATAACGATGGACTAAATTCTGCTCAGTAGGATTTGGGTAAATCTGGAGTAACTGTATGGATATCAGAGGGGTTTTTTCTGGACAGTAACCAATGCAAATAAGAGTAGAAGAAATTGGTTTTTTGCATAAGGTTGCTATTTATTCAAAATATGCTCCTATGGGCTGTTCACATTCTTTCTGCAAATATTTTAGCTGTGACTCAGGGATATGGATTCAATGTGAAATGAATCACAAAAATATCAGATTTCTAGCAAATGATATGCAAAGAAAAGATGAAGTCTTTATTGAACAATGAATTGGAAAAAGGGCAGAGACATTTTTTTGCTGTCCATAAGGGGCAGTCATGAATCATGACTTACACTATACCTTGTCTATGACTTATGGGAATTTTATTTCTTATAGGGAACTTGAGAAAGATTTCACGGAAGAATAATTGACATATGCAAACTTCTTTTATGGCAAGATGTTGTTGCCCAGCAGTACATTAACAGCAGTTGTTGCCCAGTAGTAGGTGTGCCAAGTACTATATAAAGCATGTCCACCGTGAAACACTGCTGCTTCCGTCACACAGTAACAAGCTACAGCTTGTGGTAAGGAGGATGTGCTACTTCAGGCAAGTGAAGTTAACTACATTCTGGTTGAGATCACTTTGCTTGTTTTCTTCCTGGAAAACATGAAGTCATCTCATATTTTAGTTGCTTCTGCAAATTAATTTACTTATAAAATTTAATGTAGGTGAGGAAAGTGTGAGTATGTCGCAATAAAACCACAGCATATTTTGTCACACGAGCCTGTTCTTCCCAAAGCCTCTATTTTGAATATACAGTGTTTGTCTATAGTACTTACATTGACCCTGAACTGGATTGGATACTTAGAATAGAATCATAAAATCATAGAATGCATTGGGTTAGAAAGAACCTTTAGAGGTCATCTAGCCCAACCCACCTGCAGTGAGCAGGGACATCTGCAACTAGACCAGGCTGCTCAGAGCATGGTTCAACCTGGCCTTGAATGTTTCCAGGGATGGGGCCTCCACCACTTCTCTGGGCAATGTGGTTCAGTGTTTCACCATTCTTATCATAAAAAACTTCTTCCTTATAGCTAGTCTAAATCTACCCTCCCTTAGTTTGAAACCATTGGTCCTTGTCCTATAACAACAAGCTCTGCTGAAAAGATTTTCCCCATCTAACCTATAGGCCCCCTTCAGGTACTGAAAAGCTGCAATAAGGTCTCCCTGCAGCCTGCTCTTCTCCAGGCTGAACAGCCGCAACTCTCTCAGCCTTTCTTCACAGGAGAGGTGCTCCAGCCCTCGGATCATTTTTGTAGCTCTCTTCTGGACCTGTTCCATGTCCTTCTTGTGCTGAGGCCTCCAGAGCTGGACACAGTACCACAGGTACTCACCAGAGCGGAGCAGAGGGGCAGAATCACTTCCTTCGACCTGTTGGCCAGCTGGATACGGTTGGCCTTCTGGGCTGTGAGAGCACATTTGTGGCTCGTGTCCAGCTTTGCATCCACCACTACCCCCAAGTCCTTCTAGGCAGAGTTGCTCTCAAGCCCCTCATCCCCCAGCCTGTATTGATACTGGGGGTTACCCCGACCCAGATGCAGGACCTTACACTTTCCCTTGTTGAACCTCATGAGGTTCACATGGGCCCACTTCTCAAGCTTGTCCAGGTCCCCCTGGATGGCATCCCGTCCTTCTGGCGTGTCAACCGCACCACTCAGCTTGGTGTTGTCTGCAAACTTGCTGACAGTGCACTCGATCTCACTAAGTCATTGATGAAAATATTAAACAGCACCAGTCCCAGTAGGAACCCCTGAGGCATACCACTTGTCACTGTTGACCACTACCCTCTGGCTCCGACTTTCCAACCAATTCCTTAGCTACCGAACAGTCTGCCCATGTAATCCATATTTCTCCAATTCAGAGAGAAGGATGTTGTGAGCGATTGTGTCGAAGGCTTTACAGAAATCCAGAATCTGGACAGAAGTCCAAATAAACAACATCCATAGCTCTTCCCTTGTCCACTGATCTAGTCACTCCATCATAGAAAGCTACTGATTGGTCAGGCAGGACTCGCGCTTGGTAAAGCCATGCTGGCTGTCTCGAATCACCTCTCTGTCCTCCATGTGCCTTATCAGAGCTTCTAGGAGGATCTGTTCCATGACCTTCCCAGGCACAGAGGTGAGGCTGATATAGGTCGGTAGTTCCCAGGGTCCTCCTTCCTACTCTTTTTAAAAATGGGAACAATGTTTACCTTCTTCCAGTCCCCAGGGACTTCGTCTGGCTGCCATGACCTTTCTAATATCATGGAGAGTGGCTTGACAATGACATCAGCCAATTCCCTCAGGACTCTGGGAAGTTTCTTGTCAGGTCCCATAGACTTCTGTATGTTCAGGTTCCTCAGGTGGTCCCGAACTTGGTCTTCCTTTACAGTTGGAAGGGATTTGCTCCTCCAGACCCCATCTTGCAGTCCATCAACTGAGGAGGAGCAAGGAGAGAGGTTGCCAGTGAAGACTGAGGCAAATAAGCTGTTGAGCACCTCAGCCTTCTTGTCATCTGTTGATACAAGGTTGCCATTCTTTCTCATCAGGGGGGTACACTTTCTTTAACCTTACTTTTCTGGCTGACATACCTGTAGAAGCCCTTCTTGTTATTCTTTGCATCCTTTTCCAAATTCACCTCCAGCTGCACCTCGGTCCTCCTAACCTCATCCCTACACAACTGGGCAGCATTCCTCTACTCTTCCCAAGATAGCTGTCCCTGTTTCCACTGCCTGTGCAGTTTCCTCTTGCCCTTTAGTTTGACCAGCAGGTCTTGGCACAGCCATTCCAGTCTCTTCCCTTCCGTGCCTGACTTCTTTCACCTGGGGACTGAGAGCTCCTGCGCTATGGAAAGTGTCCCTAAAGATCTGCCAGCATTTGTTTTCCCATATTGCACATTAAAACCTATCAAACTTAATAAGCATGACATACCAACACTAACTATGAACTGTAAGGTCTGTAAAGTAATGAGCCTCTTCTTATTGTGCCTGTTTGAATCACCAGTTAACCAGTTAAACCTGGTTGCAACACAAAATACTATTAATTAAAATATTAAGGTCATGACTCAGTCTGCTGCTGTGAGCTGTTCAAGACTCAGCCACTTAAACACTTTGAGGAAAGAGATAACATTTTAGAACAGCTTTCACTGTGACCCCTTACATCTCTGGTTGTTAAAATTCTGTGAAAATAATTACTCAGAATTTCACATTGTTCTTGTTCTCTTTTATTTCATTTTTTCTTTTACATTTTTATTTGAAGCTGGACCTGTTTATCATAGAAATCACCCATCATACTTTGACAGCGTTCAGCTTGGACGCTGCCTTGTGCAGCACTATTTCAGTTCCGAAGAGCAGAGATGCACAGCAGTCAGCTTGGTGTTCAGGCTTTCTGTCTGGTCCTCATATTACATCCTTTTTTTTCTGCATACATTTGGTAAGGTAGTTTTCTAAATTTGTTACTATTAGAGCAATGCAAACTATTTATGAGAAAATGTCTAAACCACATGGAACTCACCTGCTTCCATGTTTCATTACAGATCTGAAACTCAGCTCAGCTTCATCAACTATTTTACAGCGTTCACATATCTTTCAAATATGCCTGGCTGAGCTATAGTTCTGCACTGAAGTTCTCCAAAGCCCTGAGTGCATGTGAAATCAAAGGAACCTCTTTAGTTTTTAGTTTTCACTTGCTAATTCAATTTCGCTCTTCATTGGCTTGGTTTATTGGGGCTCCAAATTTGAAATAAAACTTTTCCTTCTCCCCAAACTTTCACCCAGCTCTTCTCTGTCTGCCAAACATTTGATCAACAGGAATAGCTCCAAAAACCTCACCTCAGGCAAGGCTCCTAGTTCAATTTTCCTCAAGGGAAGCTTGACCTGGCTAAGAGGACTGATAATGAGCAAGAAATAGTAGGGGCAGCCTCAAGTATTGTTAACACAAGAATGCTACTCCTGTGTAGTGAGCAGCCTGATGTGAAATGCATCAGCAGCTTTGAAACTGTAAAAAAGATGCTTCCTAACATAAAGTCGGTATTTGTCTGCAGCTATTATTTACTGTTTTTTTAGCACAATGTGGTCAGCACAGTATAAGGCACAAGTTAATGTAATCTCTAACCAATAACACAGAACATGGATTAATACAACAATATTTTTATCTGAAAGTTTAGCATGTCCATGTTGATCTAGCAGGGAATAGGCTTAGAAAAAAATTTTTGTGTGTCTTAAAGTGCCACACTAAAATATGGACACTTTCTATTCTGTTTGGTTCTAAGGAGAATCTTCTACCTCTGCAGCCCAATGTTTTTCTTAAGAGAGTGATGTCATGTGACTAATATCTGTCTTATGCAGTTTATCTTTCTGCAGTGAAAGGAGACACTCTACACATATCATTGCATTTGGTTAACAGTTTTGGGGAGGGAGAGTGGGAGAGTTGAGTGATAAATGCTCTACATGTATCTTGCAGAAAAGTGGGTAGGGTGAACGGCATGTGATAGACAGGACAACACGAGTTGTTGGGGGTTTTTTTAACATGTTTGTTCCTGTGAGAATTAATTCCAGAAACTTAGACAACCCCTTGAAAGGAATGTTTTCTCCTCTGCACAGGGAAGCGTTACCTTCTGGGTAGAAAGTCTTGCTGTGCCTGCAGAGAGGATTTTGCATCCCAGGTTCTCACCCTGGTGCCAGAGAGATTCTTTGAAAGCCTGTCCACACTGCCAGCTGCAGACAGGTTCGCTCCTCCTGCCTTAACCCCAGAACTAGAAGGGTGGTTCTGGATAAACTGCCAGATCAGGCCTGGAAGCAGAATAGTCACGTTCACACACAAAGGGCAGGGTATATTAGCTTGGGCATGGCGCCAAGTACATGCAGCTATACTACTTCCAGATGCAAACTGGTGAGTCCACAAAGTCATACCCTGCACTTGCATGGACTTACTAATTTGGATCTCTGGACCATACTATATTTTGCCCTTAGCTATCCTGAGCCCAGGCCATCAATCACCTCACAGGCAAGGGGAAAGCTTTTCAACTCACTTTTTTTTTTGATTCCTAGGAAGCCAGTGGAGAGAGAGGACTTTCTACGATATATATCTTTTGTTGTTGGGTTACCCTACTGCATTTAGTTGCAGATTCCTAGGACAGATGGGGGCCCAGGTATTTGCGTTACTGAATTCCAGATGGGAGATGAGAAAAGCTCATATAAACTCAGACTGAGGTCATCATCTGCTAGGAGAGATAGAATCTCATTGTCAGAAACTAGGATCAGAAGAAAAGGGAAATGAGTTGCACTCTCATCACTGCTGCATTGAACGTCAGAATTTTAGAGGATATTGGCTTAGAGTCGAATCGAATCGAATAGAATACAATAGAAAAGAATAATATTAGTTGGAAAGGACCTACAACAACCATCTAGTTCAACTGCCTGACCACGTAGCATCATAGAAACATTTGGGTTGGAAAGACTTGCATATCATTAAGTCCAAACATAAACCTAACATTCCCAAGTCCACCACTAAGCCATGTCTGTAAGTGCTGTGTCTATAAGTCTTCCAAATACTTCCAGGGATGGTAACTCAACCATCTCCCTGGGCAGCATGTTCCAGTGCTTGACAACCCTTTCAGTAAAGAAATTTTTCCTCATATCTAATCTAAACCTCCCCTGGTGCAACTTGAGGTCATTTCTTCTTGTTCTTTCACTTGCTACTCAGGAGAGGAGATCAACACCCACCTCTCTGCAACCACCTTTCAGGTAGCTGTGAAGAGCAATAAGGTCTTCCCTCAGCCTCCTTTTCCCCACACTGAACAACTCCAGTTGCTTCATCTGCTCCTTACGGGACTTCTTCTGTAGACCCTTCACCGGCTTTGTTGCTCTTCTTTGGGCATGCTCCAGCAACTCAATATCTTTCTTGTAGTGAGGGGCTCAAAACCGAACATAGTATCTGAGCTGTGGCCTCACCAGTGCCGAGTATAGGGGAACGATCACTTCCGTCATCCTACTGGCCACACTATTCTTGATACAAGAAGGATGCCGTTGCCCTTCTTGGCCACCTGGCCACACTGCTGGCTCATGTTCAATGACCGTCGGCCAGCACCCCAAGATCCTTTTCCGCCTGGCAGCTTTCCAGCCACTCTTCCACAAGCCTCTAGCATTGCATGGGGTTGTTGAGACCCAAGTGCAGGACTCAACACTTGGCCTTGCTGAACGTCATACAGCTGGCCTCAGCCCATCGATCCAGTCTGTCCAGATCCCTCTGCAGAGCCTTCCTACCCTCAAGCAGATCAACACTCCCACCCAGCTTGGTGTCGTCTGCAAACTTACTGAGGGTGTAATCAATCCCCTCATCCAGACCATTGATAAAGATATTAAACAGAACTGGCCTCAGTACTGAGCCCTGAGGAGCACCACTCGTGACTGGCCACCAGCTGGATTTAACTCCATTCACCACAGCTGTTTGGGCCCATCCATCCAGTCACTTCTTTACCCAGCACAGGGTATGCCTAACCAAGCTATGAGCAGCCAAGCAAAAGTTAAAGTATATTATTCTTAAGAGCATTGTCCAAATGACTCTTAAATACTAACAGGCACAGGACATTGACCACTTCTCTAGGAAGCCTGTTCCAGCATTTGACCACCCTCTGAGTAAAGAAATGCTTCCTAATGTGAAGTCTAAACCTCCTCTACCGCAGCTTTGAACCATTCCCACATGTCCTATCGCTGGATACCAGGGGCAACAGCTCAGCATCTCCTTCTTCAGTTATCAAGTTTGAGATTAGTGCTTAACTACCTTTAGATTCTGGGACTGCCAACACATTTGCATTGTTGCTCTGTCTTGATTAAAGAATCATAGAATCATTTGGGTTGGAAAAGACCTTTAAGATCACTGAGAGCAGCTGTAAACCTAACACTGCCAATTTCCACTGAAAACCTGTCCTTAAGCGCCACATCTACACATCTTTTATACACCTTCAGGGGTGGTGACTCAACCACTTCACTGGGAAGTCTGTTCCAATGCTTGATGACACTTTCAGTGAAGACATTTTTCCTAATATCCAATGTAAACCTCCCCTGGCGCAACCTGAGGCTATTTTCTCTCATTCATTGCTTCCACTACGAACTTGCTCAGGCCAGAGCAGTTGGGGTGCACACTCCTGAGGGTACTATATGTGGCTGTGCAGCTTGGCGAGGAAGGAAAGGTGGCATAATGGACAAATATTAGCTACACTATCTGCAAGAATTAATTACAGTAAGTCTATCAAATCTTCGCCTAAAATGATTTTCAGCGAGACTAATTTCCCCAGACACAAGAAAGGGGAAAATCTCTTACCCAAGAGCAAGGAATGAACAACCTTTCCTGGTTCTCATACTGGGGAAGTCTTAGAGGTTTCAGAGCAAAATACTCTCTGTCTGAGCAGAATGGTGTCTTCACTCTGTCCCTTCATCCTAACATTGGGAGTTCAAGATAATGAAAGCCAGTGTCATTTAATTCAAAACCACAGCTGTGTTCTTAATATCCAGGAAGAATCCTAGATGTCAAGGAGTAACTAAGACATGGTTTTATAGAAACAATTAGCTTTTTGTCTAAGAATTTAGCTCTCGGAAGAAACTGATGAAAGACAAAACAACAGGCAAGGATTTTTTTCTATTAGAAATCATCCAAGCTAAATAACCAAAACCAAATCTGAATCTTAAAATCTAACCACCTTTTAGAAACCAGTTTGAAAAGAAATACAACTAATCAGGAAACCACATCCCCGTCCTTCAGGCAAAATGAGACATTGAAAAGCTTTCCTTTGGAGAATTAGGGTCAAAAAGTACAACTGAAAACAATATTCAAAAAGTCCCACCCCATCTGTAGAAAGATCTTATTGTTTCAATAATCTCCAAAACAGTCCATTTTAATTATGTCCTAATAGTAGCTGAAATTATGGAACAAAATTTACACGAGACTGAGAAAGCTGGTATTTTCCATTTTGAAATATTTAAATACATTAATATAAAAAATATGTTTAAAAATCTGATTTTTGTCTGAGTGTTAAAAACTTATTGCAAAGTGATCTTTCTCCATAGAAAGTTTCAAACTGAAAATGGTAACCTCACCAGATTAAAATCTCTGTGAAATTCTGAATCATCTGCAGAAGGTAGTGGGAGCTAGTGATGTGCAGATGAAGGTCATGATCACTGGCTTTCATCTGCAGTAGGCTTCATTTTAGCTACCTCCCACTAATCTGGTCTTGTCATTACAATCCCATCCATTTTCTCCTAAGGTCAATAAAATAACAGCCATAAGCTTCAGTCCCCAGTGACTGGCAACTCAGAAGCTGGAGCTAAGATTTCATGACACAAACATTTTCAGCTTTGTGTTGCAAATCCTCAGCTACCCTTAAAGTAAATTAGAGATTAGAGGAAGGGGAAGCAGATGTGTAACTAAGGACTCACTCAGGAGAGGAAGAGGAAATCTCCTCTGCCCACAACATCCACCTGCTTATTATCCACTAAGGTAGAAACTCCTCCTGCTTTCATCTGCCATGACTATTAAACTAAATGGGAGTAGAGGGCATTTAGCTTCACAGGGGTCCGAGATGTTAAGAAGTAACATTCATTCCACTCATTTTGTCAACACTAAAGGTAACAGCAATCCTCCACTATGTGTATTTACTTCTTTACAATTGTAGAGTTTACTTCTTCTTGTTAAAGATCTACCTGAAACCAAATTACTGGGGTTAGAAGGAAGAAGTTGGAAATTGATTCATTCCAGGTCAAGGTTTTGAAATAAAGGAAATAGCACAAAACTAGTTTAAAAGATAGTTTGTGTAAATGACCAACAGAGAGTAACTAGAAGCTATAACAAACACAACAATTTAAAACTGACAGAAAATTGTACATAAAATTCTATTCCTTTTGAAAGTGACTGTTACTGAAAGCTGTTGATCTTAAAAGCTTAATATGGTTCAGAAAAGGAGTACATAGTCTACATAGAAGTTAATCACAAATATTGGCAAAAAAATTTTATTGTGTCTGCAGAAAGCAAACGTACTTGTACTTGAGCTTACTTGAGCTTCATTAATTTTGTGAAATCAATATAGGGGATAATTCTTGGGCAAAGTATGGTCTCTTGTCTTCCTGTAACTGTCATGCATTCACTTTTCAGGTTCCATTTATTCAGTTTTCTCCTTTTTATTCCCCTCAAACTTATAATGCAGCTCAAAAGACAGAGCAGTGTTTATCAGACACTGCGTGAAATTTCTCACAAAAGTTATTGATGGCTAAACAGTATAGGATATTAGTTTTCCAGCAGAAAGTTTTGTCATACAGTTCAAGTAAGATTAATCTTAACACCAGAAATTTTCTGTGGCATCTTCAGGATAACGAGGACCAAGTGGATTTTGAAGTGAATTGTGATTATTTCATAAAAAATCTCATCTACCCAAGGACTTTCATCAAGGAGAGTATTTATAAAACTAGGCATAGCAGTTCTCTGTTCAGTTAGTAAATCATACAGTCAGCATTTTACAGGAGAATGGATTTCTTCAGTGAAAAATTGAAGAGTAAAATTCTTATATATATTTGTAGGTACATGGTAATTGGCAGAGCTTTTGGAAACAATTTTTCTGGTAAGAATTTATGTCTACTTGGGATTGAATAGCTGATTGACAGTGAAAAACAAACGAAGTCCTCCAAAGCGCTTAAATTTTTCTTTTTTCATTTTATGAAAAAAATGTTAGCCTTTTCTAGTATTTTAAATAATAATGAAGCCTAGTGTAATAACTTCACTATTCACTACTAAATTTTTAATATTTTCAAATGAGAGAGAAAAAATTTGAAGATAGGAGATTTTTGTTTATTTCCTCTCTGCCTTCAAGGAGAAAGAGGAAGGGGGGTGTTTTTCAGGGGTTTTTTGGGGGTAAAAAAAAAAAACACCCCAAAAAAACAACTTGATAGAAGTTTCCAAAACACTGTCCAGGAGAAACCCTGAGAATTACTTTGATTTACTTAATATATTGCACAGTGCTACATCTCTAATTTGGATATTTAACGTAAACTGACAAAAATAGTAAACCAGAAAATCCTTAGAAATTGTTGTGAGCCCTAAATTTGTTAAAGGAGGAGATTATTGGCAGTGAGGTGTCCGCTGAAGCTCGCTGTGTAGCCTGCATCCACAACCAATGGAAAGAGGTGTACTTGAGGGAGCAATTCACCCCATCCTAAGAGAGGTGCTTAAGATAGATGTGCTGAACAGCCAGGGAGATCCCTTCCTTCCCCACTCCCTGAAGGGAGGTCTAGCTGTAAAACTGATAGATGCCAAGCCTCTTAACAATTAGTGTTAGAGTAGGATATACCAATTTCCATTATAATTATGTTCTGAACTGTGTTTTAAATTACAGAGATGACAAAGCTTGCAGAGACCAGAGCAGTTTCTCAAGAAAACCAAACCAAACACCTTAGTTCAATTCAGAAGTGTTCACATTTTAATCATTGCTATAAAACTTTTATTTTCCACACTTCTACGGCACACTTTTCAAATACAGGACAAAAATATGTTGCCCATTAAGAGCTTCCATCGTAAGTGAAGTATGTAAACACAATTTAGCACCTAGGACTGGTCAGATTTCTGGATGAGACAGAGATTGCCCAAGTTGAAATTGTGAGAGCATTTGTATCTTGAATCTGAGCTGCCTCTGAAGAGGCAAAAATTACATGTTTTTCCAAGGTTTGGTCTTTAAATAGATTTTTCTTTACATACCTTGCCATATGAAACATTAGGGACAAATCCATTGACTGGGCCACACTGCCAGCTTCTGTACCTGGGAGGGAGTAGATGGCAACCCCTGCACATATTTTTCTGATTCTTCCCTAACTGACACATTTCTCTACTGAGCACTCCTTGGGTGCTGCAAGCAACAGAGATGAAGATCATCCTCATGACTTCTGCCATTACTTGTAGAGGAAGTACCACGACAACAGCTCTGGTGCTTCTTATTTGGCATGCCCCTCCTGTAGCCACAGCCTTGGCAAGAAAACTCCACAAATGCTTGTCAAAGTGCCATCCTGGGACCAAAGATGCACCCAAGAGTCTAGCCTTGCCTCTCGACAAACAAGCACAGATTGAAAGCTGTGCTTTGCGATCACCCATGTGTCTGGTCCCAGGGCTGCTTTAAAGATCTCTGCCCTCAGTAGCTGGCAGTGTTTACAGGAGTTACATCCCCTTTCTGGTAGATTTGATATGGAAGAGCTATAACCCCTCCTGACCCTGACTTCTGGTTTTATTCTGACTCTCAGGTTATACTGCTTATTATTCAAAAAGGGAACATCACCATTTTGTTTTGCAATTTTGTAATATGGGCTGAACAGTCTGCAAAAAGCATGGCAGCGAAGAAGTGGATCTTGCTGATGGATCTTGTTGAGATGAAAGGAAAGGCAGTCAAGGATGAGCAGAACCCAGGTTACTTATAGCAGCTAAGCAAAGAGGAGGAACCATGCAGGAGGAAATGATGAGGATCACCAGTCTTCTGCCAGGGAAAATCTATCCAATTGCCATCTCACCACCACCATTTCACAATATTACTGAGAAAAGTTATTTTTCTTGCGTCAAATAAAAAACAGAAATGAAAGATTCCAAAAAGAGAGTGCATCCCAAGCAGATCTGTTTAAATAACTGAAAAAAAGAATGTTGTAAGAATTAGTGCTGTATTCAGGTTTTGAAAAGTTGCAGTTTCCAGTTTTTTTGCCAAAAAAACTTCTCTCTTCAGAGAGAAACTTGATTGATTTTCTTTAATGAAAACCATTGTGATGAATATTGTCTAATATTTTGGACCTCATAGAGTGTTTTTTCAAATAATTTATTTCATTAATTGTTCCATTTCAGCTTCTAACATCACACAGAAGGGTAACATTTAATGAAAACTGCATACTTTTAAACTATTTGTGGCTAACATATAGCACTTCAATGCTATTCTTTGCATACAATGCATACTGCACAGTCTGATATCAGCTTTAATTTGTACTGAGCACTCTGTAACACTGATAAAACTTACAACCAGACTATTTTGGTTACCCAGGGTATGGAGAAGGCTGATGTACTCAACGACATTTTTGCCTCAGTCTTCACTGGCAAGTGCTCCAGCCACACCGCCCAAGTTGCAGACAGCAAAGGCGGGGACTGGGAGAACGAAGAACCGCCCTCTGCAGGAGAAGATCTGGTTCGAGACCACCTAAGGAAATTGAAGGTGCACTAGTCTATGGGACCTGATGAGATGCATCCATGGGTCCTGAGGGAAATGGTGGAAGAAGTTGCTAAGCTGTTATCCATCATATTTGAGAAGTCATGGCAGTTCAGTGAAGTTCCCAGTGACTGGAAAAGGGTAAACATAATCCCCATTTTTAAAAAGGGTATAAAGGAAGACCCAGGGAACTACAGGCCAGTCACCCTCACCTCTGTGCCGAGAGAGATTGTGGAGCAGATCCTCCTGGAAACTATGTTAAGGCACTGGGAAAATAAGGAGGTGACTGGTGACAGCCAACATGGCTTCACTAAGGGCAAATCATGCCTGACAAATTTGATGGCCTTCTGCGATGGGGTTACCGTGTTGGTGGATAAGGGAAGAGCAACAGATGTCTTCTACCTGGACTTGTGCAAAGAATTTGACACTGTCCCGCATTACATTCTTTTCTCTAAAATGGAAAGACATGGATTTCATGGATGGACCACTCAGTGGATAAGGAATTGGCTGGATGGTTGTGCTCAAAGAGTTGTGGTCAATGGCTCGATGTCCAAGTGGGAAGCAGTGATGAGTAGCATTCCTCAGGGGTACATCTTGGGGCCGGCGCTGTTTAACATCTTTGTCATTGATGTGGACAGTGGGATTGAGTGCACACTCAGCAAGTTTGCTGACGACACCAAGCTGAGTGGTGTGCTTGACAAAGTGGAGGGAAGGGATGCCATCCAGAGGGACCTGGACAGACTTGAAAGGTGGGCCTCATGAAGTGAACCTCATGAAGTTCAACAAGGCAAAGTGCAAGGTCCTGCACATGGGTCTGGGCAATCCCAAGCACAAATACAGGCTGGGCAGCTGGAGGGACTGAGGGCTGCCTTGTGGAGAAGGTCTGGGGCGGGGGGGAGGGGCTGGTGGATTTAAAGCTGGACATGACCCATGAATGTGCATGCGCAGCCCAGAAAGCCAACTGTATCCTGCGCTACATCAAGAGAAGCATGGCCAGCAGGTTGAGGGAGGGGATTCCGCCCCTCTGCTCTGCTTTGATGAGACCCCACCTGTGTCCTGCATTCAGCTCTCGAGCCCTCAGCACAGGAAAGTCATGGACTTGTTGGAGTGGGTCCAGAGGAGGGCCACAAAAATGATCAGAGAGATGGAACATCTTTCCTATGAGGAGAGGCTGTAAGAGTTGGGATTGTTCAGCCTGCAGAAGAGAAATTCTCCAGGCAGACTTTACAGCAGCCTTCCAGCACCCAAATAGGGCTTGCAAGAGAGCTGGGGAGGGACATTTTACGCGGGCATGTAGTGATAGGAAAAGGGGTAATGAATTTAAAATGAAAGAGAGTAGATTTAGGTTAGACATAAGAAAGAAATCCTCTATGATGAGGGTTGTGAGACACAAGAACAGGTTGTCCAGAGAAGCTGTGGATGCCCCCTTGCTGGCAGTGTTCAAGGTCAGGTTGGATGGAGCTCTGAGCAACCTGGTCTAGCGGAAGTTGTCCCTGCCCATGGCGGGGGGTTTGGACCAAAACGACCTCTTAAGGTCCCTTCCAACCTAAGCTAGTCTATGATTCTATGATTCTGACAATTATGAAAGACCAAGGCAAAGACAAATAGGTAATAAAAACATCATTACAGGAATGTATTAGCCATGTAATTCATTATTTACCAGTTTTGGCAAAACACTGTTAATAGTGAGAATTACAGAAAGGTCACAGAATCACAGAACAGTAGGGGTTGGAAGCGACCTCTGTGGGTCATCTAGTCCAGCCCTCCTGCCGAAGCAGGGTCACCTATAGCAAGCTGCACAGGACTGCGTCCAGGCGGGTCTTGAATATCTCCAGAGAAGGAGACTCCACAACCTCCCTGGGCAGCCTGTTCCAGTGCTCCATCACCCTCAGAGGGAAGAAGTTCTTCCTCATGTTCAGACGGAACTTCCTGTGCCTCAGTTTGTGCCCATTGCCACTTGTCCTGTCACTGGGCACCACTGAAAAGAGCTTGGCCCCATCCTCCTGACACCCACCCTTCAGATATTTGTAGGCATTTATAAGGTCCCCTCGCAACCTTCTCTTCTTCAGGCTGAACAAGCCCAGTTCCCTCAACCTCTCCTCGTAGGGGAGATGTTCCAGTCCCCTCATCATCCTCGTAGCCCTCCGCTGGACTCTCTCCAGTAGCTCTTCATCTTTCTTGAACTGGGGAGCCCAGAAGTGGACACAGTACTCCAGATGAGGCCTCACCAGGGCAGTGTAGAGGGGAAGAAGAACCTCCCTCGTCCTGCTGGCCACACTCTTCTTGATGCCCCCCAGGATCCCATTAGCTTTCTTGGCAGCCAGGGCACACTGCTGGCTCATGGTTAACCTGTCGTCCACCAGGACAGCCAGGTCCCTCTCCGCAGAGCTGCTCTCCAGCAGGTCCGCCCCAAGCCTGTACTGGTGCATAAGGTTGTTTCTCCCCAGGTGCAGGACCCTGCATTTGGCTTTGTTGAACCTCATCAGGTTCCTCTCTGCCCAAATTTCCAGCCTATCCAGGTCACGCTGAATGGCAGCACAGCCTTCTGGTGTATCTACCACTCCTCCCAGTTTGGTGTCATCAGCAAACTTGCTGAGGGTACATTCTAACTCTTCATCCATGTCGTTGATGAAGAAGTTAAACAAGACTGGGCCCAGTACTGACCCCTGGGGGGCACCACTAGCTACAGGCCTCCAACTAGACTCAGCGCCGCTGATGACAGCCCTCTGAGTTCTGCCATTCAGCCAGTTCTCTATCCACTTCACCGACCACTCATCCAGCCCACACTTCCTCAGCTTCCCTAGGAGGATATCATGGGAGACTGTGTCGAAAGCCTTGCTGAAGTCTAGGTAGACAACATCCACGGTTCTCCCTTCATCTACCCAGCCAGTCGTGTCATTGTAGAAAGCTATGAGATTGGACAGGCATGATTTCCCCTTGGTGAATCCATGCTGACTACTCCTGATAACCTTCTTTTCTTCCACTTGCTTGATGATGGCCTCCAGGATAAGCTGCTCCATCACCTTTCCCGGGATGGAGGTGAGGCTGACCGGCCTGTAGTTCCCTGGGTCCTCCTTCTTGCCCTTTTTGAAGATTGGAGTGACATTGGCCTTTCTCCAGTCCTCGGGCACCTCTCCTGTCCTCCAGGACCTCTCAAAGATGATGGAGAGTGGCTCAGCAATGACATCCGCCAGCTCCCTCAGCACTCGTGGGTGCATTCCATCGGGGCCCATGGATTTGTGGACAGCCAGATCACTTAAGCGATCCCTCACACAGTCCTCCTCGACCAAGGGAAAGTCGTCCTCTTTGTAGGCTTCTTCTCTTACCTCCGGGGCCTGGGATTCCTGAGGGCCAGTCTTAGCACTGAAGACTGAAGCAAAGAAGGCATTCATTAGCTCTGCCTTCTCCGCATCCTCCGTCACCAGGACACCCGCCTCATTCAGCAGCGGCCCCACGTTGTCCCTAGCCTTCCTTTTGCTTCTGATGTAGTTGAAGAAGCCCTTCTTGTTGTTTTTGACATCCCTTGCCAGCTTCAATTCCAGGTGGGCCTTGGCCTTCCTCGTCGCATCCCTGCATGCTCTCACCACGTTTCTGCACTCTTCCCAAATGGCCTTCCCCTCTTTCCACATTCCATGGACCTTTCTCTTCTGCCTGATCTCCACTAGAAGCTCCTTGTTTAACCATGCAGGTCTCCTGCCTCCTTTGCTAAATTTCTTTCTCAGGGGGATGCATTGCTCCTGTGCATGGAAGAAGTGTTGTTTAAAGAGCGACCAGCACTCATGGACCCCCCTGCCTTCGAGAGCCCTGGCCCACGGGATTCCTCCCAGTAGCTCCTTGAAGAGGCCAAAGTCAGCCCTCCTGAGGTCCAGGGCTTTGATCCTGCTTATCGCCCTGCTTCCTCCACGCAGGATCCTGAACTCCACCATTTCATGGTCACTGCAGCCGAGTCTACCTCCAACCTTCACATCCTCCACCAGTTCCTCCTTGTTTGTTAACACAAGGTCCAGCAGCGCGCCTTTCCTTGTTGGTTCCTCCACCACTTGAATCAGAAAGTTATCTTCGATGCTCTGTAGGAACCTCCTGGATTGCGCCTGACTATCTGTATGGTCTTCCCAGCTGATGTCAGGGTGGTTGAAGTCCCCCATGAGAACCAGAGCCTGTGACTGTGAGGCTGCTTGCAGCTGCCTGTAGAAGGCCTCATCAACCTCCTCCTCCTGGTCAGGTGGTCGGTAGTACACACCCACCGTAATGTCACCCGTGTGAGCCTGTCCCTTAATTCTAACCCACAAGCTTTCAACTCGTTCCTCATTTGCCCCCAGGCCAAGCTCAATGCATTCTACTTGCTCCCTCACATATAGAGCAACTCCCCCACCTCTCCTTGTTGGTCTGTCTTTCCTAAAGAGTCTGTAGCCATCTATGACAGCATGCCAGTCATGCGAGTTGTCCCACCACGTTTCTGTGATGGCGACCAAGTCGTAGCCGTCCTGCTGTATAATGGCTTCCAGCTCCTCCTGTTTATTGCCCATGCTACGTGCATTGGTGTAAACACACTTGAGCTGGGCTGTCAATCTCACCCCTGGCCTTGGCACGCCAAGCCTAGGCTCATCCCTAGTGAGCTGGGCAATATCCCCTTCCCCCTTCGAACCTAGTTTAAAGCCCTCTCAATGAGCCCCGCCAGCTCGTGGCTAAGAATTCTTTTCCCCCTTTGAGACAGCTGAGTTCCACCTGTCGCCAGCAGGCCCGGTGCTGTGTACACCTCCCCATGATCAAAGAAGCCAAAATTTGACTGATGGCACCAGTCCCTGAGCCACCTGTTAACCAGGTGAGTTTTCCTGCCCCTTTCAGTGCTGTTCCCTGCCACTGATGGGATGGAGGAAAACACCACCTGCGCCCCTGATCCCTCAACCTGTCGCCCCAGGGGTCAATTTCCCATTGCTGCTAATGAAATCCCAGGAACACCACGCAATATAAAATAGCTGGTTATGAGGAAAGGAGTGGGTGCGGGGTTCAGCTGTAAGGTCAGAACTGAAACATAAGGAAAGAGGGAGGAGTGTAGACCAAAAAAGTAAACAAGGTATGGTATGTTCCAAAAGTTAGCTAATGATGTAACTTTCCATGTGCTCTTTTCTCCATGAGATGCTAGTTGCAAGGACACTGCATCACATAAATATCTGCTAAAACACACTACAAAGAAGCCTATGTATCTTGCATAAAGAGCTCAAGTTATAGATGCCAATGGCTGTTTATTTCTCAAATACCCACCTTGTAATAAACCTAGGCTGTCTTCCAGCCCTGGAAAGATTAAAGTGTCTTGAACAAGGCTGTGTTTGACAGCTCATAAAAGATGGAGGAAACCTTTTGTCCACCTGACCCATCCTACGGACACTTGGCAGCCAAGCCTTGCCATGAAGTGGGCCAGCTCCCTTCCCTGAGTGCAGTATATCTGGACACAACTACACAGCAGTGCAGGGATTATGTAAACCAGAGTGCAATAAGTGGGGCAGCACAGAGTGCTTGGGAGAAGAGTTACAAGCGCTTTAGCAAAATCATTTGGTGCCACCATCCCTTCCATTTCAGACAACCATATAATACAAGAAGAAGACACTCGATAAACGGGCAGTAAATTCAGAACAATTTTTTTTTTTTTGAGGGGGGAGCAAAATGTAATAATTCCAATCAACTACCAGAATTTGCTGACAGGGAAGGCAGAGAGATGAGTGCCATGTTTAGACATATGAATTGGGATAATTTGTTGAGAGGTAATATTTGTAGATGTGCAGTGCGTTTAATCTTGCCTTGAAATTTGTTCTTCAGGGCTTAACTGTATGCAGATGTTTGGACACACTTTTTCAAGTAATATCATGTATGTGAGGCTCCTAAACGGGTGCAAAGCCATATTTTTCCAGGAATTCAAAGGTGTCATGTTAGTTTGCTACCTTTGAGGATCTCAACAAAGATCGTTATACTTACTTGCTCCTTTAATACATTTTCAAGAACAGGTTATGCAGTTACTTTACAGCAAACAAGAAATAAAGATTGGATCCAGATTTCAGCTTGTGTAAATTTTTATAGCTCCATAATTTCAGCATACCTTAGCCAACTTGGCCATCAAAGGACAGCTGCTAACATGTGCTGAAACACCAAAAGGCAAAGAAATTTTTACTAGTACCTGAAGGATGCTGCTGCTTGTTCTAGTTATTCTTTCAGAGCACCAGTGATAACCAGTTCCTCAAAATATTACTGTTCTTGAGCAGAGGTATGACACATGACTGAAAAACCAAGCACCATGGCAGAAGGCAGACAACTCAGCTGAGTTCCAGTACCCTTGTATTTTTCTAGTGATTCTAAAGGCCAACTGAGGATATGCTTGGGGGGATCTTCAGTTGATATAAAGCCAGCAAAGATGACTAACTGGCCAGGGAATGGGTGTGGGTAGCTACTACTGCATTTCAGTGACTTCCAGCTGACAGTGTAGTCCTTGAAGACTGATTACTGCTGCTCATAATTTTTAGATTTTAGCGCCTTAGGATGTTCTAAATTTTGCCAGGGGCCAAGCTGGGAAGACAAAAGCATCAGCCTGGTAAGAATCCATTCTTTGTTGCACTCCTCCCACTGCACAGTTCAGCCAAACGTGAAATTTGAAAGCAGCAGTGAGTCCAAACCACAGCACATGGTGAGTTAGGCTCTGGGGGTGATTTGGCCCACTGTGCAGGATGGAGGGACCACCCACTCCAGTAGTGTGATTTATTCCCATAGAAGTCAGTGGGAAAACTTTAACTTGAGTGGAGTTGGATCAAGGCTCTGTATCTCTTTCCAGACTAACTTTTTCCTAATATTTTGAGTGAATTTTCAGAAAGTTGATTTGACTCCTCTAGAGCAAAACAAAAAATATTCTGGAGCTCTGGAAATCTCCAACTATATATGTGTGTATATAAATAGCAGTACTTATATTTGTCGATCAGGCTTATGAGAGCACACTCCCTGTTAAAGAGGGTATGCCAAAGAAACATATTGCTTAGGGTTTCTAATTTGCTCATGCCTTCAGCAACCAGAAGGTAAGACCAGCTGTCCATTCCAACATTCACACTGCCATGGTCTTTAACTGAAATATCCTGGCAGCAGTAAAGTTATAAGGAGTTCAGTGACATGTGTTAATCCACTGATCACTGCCTGGAGTGGATTTGATTGACTTTGCTGAGTAGGAGAATGTCCTTTTGCCATACAGAATTAGTACACTATAAATCTTTCAAGACAGGATAAGGCTGAAGATTAGGGGACAAAAAGGCTACATGTTGTAATATGAATACCAAGACTTTTTCCTCCTTTAATAACCATATATGAGTATTTATTACAATGTTTTATTCAGGATGTTGCCATCTAAAGTTGTGTCATCACTTCCATTGAAAAAAAAGTTTCCAGCAATATAATGTGGTTTGAAATTTGTGTCTACAAAGTCTATCTTTGAAAATAATATTATTTTTTTTAATTGGCACAGACACTTTTGCATTCTAAATATAATTTGCAATGAGCAATGTCTTAATTATTTTGGCTTGGCTATATTAGTCCATTTTCATAAAAATAAAAAACTGACAGCCAAGTTTATACGAAAATGAGAAATGAGCCTGAATCTAATCCCAGGAGAAGAGTCTAAGTAGGAAATTTGCAATCAGGCCATCCATCTGCCTCTGAATCATGTAATAAGATATAATCTTTAGAATGGGGTAAATCTAAACTTCAGATCCAAATCCCTTAAATGAAGTTACTTCAGATTAAAATGACGTTGAATGCTGAAGAAGAAGTTGGGATGAAAATGTTACATCCAAATTGTCGTCACTTTTTTCCTGTGTGGGCTGGATCTCCATGGATGCCAATGGAACACAACCTGCATAACATTCAACGAGAAGTTGTGCAACAAATAGAGAGCCACTCAGATGGGGTCACTCATGGTAGGAGCAAAAGTCAAGAACATTGAATTCAACTTCACCAGGTTGAGTGTAACCAAGAAAAACTGCTTTATAATATCTTGGTTAGTGATAGCCTTGGCTGCAGGGATCAAAATATTGTGGAGTTTGAGAAGCTGCTGAGCACTTTGAAAGTTAGTACTAAGACAAATGTTTTAGATTTTAGAAGAGCAAACTTCATTTTGCTCAGACCTCATTTGGAAGGGATTCCTTGGGAAACTTGGGGAAATATTACAGGGGCTTGACAGCTACTCAATGCTGCGAGGCTCCTCTCTATAACCTTTGAGAAGTCATGGAGATTGGGGGACATCCCAGAAGACCTGAAGAAGACTAATGTGACCCTCTTCTACAAGAAGGTCTTAAAGGAAGATCCAGGAAATTAGAGGACCATCAGTCTTACTTCAGTCCCCAGGAAAGTTATGGAACAAATCCTTCAGGGGCTATCACAAGCTAAATGAAGCAAGTGATTGGGAAAAACCAGCAAGGATTTCCCGAAGGCAAACTGTGCTTGACAAACTTGATCACTTTATATGACAAAGTAACCTGCTCTGTTGATGTGGGATGAGTGGTGGACGTAGTCTACCTGGATCTTTCCAAGACTTTTGATACTGTTCCCCACAGCCTCCTCCCAGAGAAATTGATGCCTTACAGTCTAGACAAGTGGTTTGTGTGGTGCGTGGGGAACTGGCTGACTGGTCACTCCCAGCGAGTGGTGGTAACCTGTCACAAGTGGGGTCCCACAGCAATCGATATAGGGCCCAATGCTGTCAAATATCTTCATAAATCATCTGGATGATGAGATCAGGTGTACCATGACAAAGTTTGCCAATGATATCAAACTGAGTGAGGAAATAAACACTTCAGAAGGGACAGCCACCCTGCAGGAAGACATGGATAGGCTGGAAGAGTGGGTTAACAAGAACTTTATGAAGTTCAGCAAGGACAAGTGTAAGGTCTTGCACCTGAGAGAACATAATCCGGGAGTGTAGCGCAGGCTGGGATCTACCTGGCTGGGGAGCAGCTGTGTCAAAAGGGATCTGGGGGTCCTGGTGCACAGCAAGCTCAATATGAGTGAACAGTGTGCTGCTGCGGCAAAGTAAGCAAACAGGCTACTGGCCTCCATCAACAAGGGTATCACCAGCAAAGGTAAAGTCATTATCCCACTCTACTCAGCACTTATCAGGCCACACCTGGAATACTGGTTTCAGTTTTGGTCCTCTCTATGCAAAAAAGATGTGGACAGGCGTCCAGAGAAGGGTCGCAAAGATGGTGATCAAAGGACTGGGAAGCCTGTCATGTGAGGAAAGGCTGAGAGAACAGGATTTGTTCAGCCTTGAGAAAAGAAGGCTTAGGGGAGACCTTGTCACCATGTTCCAGTAGTTAAATGGAGGATACAAAGAAGGTGGAGAATCACTTTTTACAAGGAGTCACATGCAAAAGATGAGAGATAATGGGTACAAGTCACCCCTGAGAAGATTCCAATTGGACACAAGAGGAAAATTTTTCACAATGAGAGCAATCAGCCATTGGAATAATCTCCCCAAGGAACAGGTGTATTTCCCAAAACTACACACTTTTAAGATATGGCTAGACATTGTGCTGGGCCATCTTGTCCCAGACCACGCTTTTGCCAAGAAAGGTTGGACCAGATGATCCTTGAGGTCCCTTCCATCCTGGTATTCTATGATTCCAAGAGGTTGCAGTGGGGGCAGATGCTATGGTAATTGTTGGCTTCCAACTACTAAAGAAACATTTTTTTCTATTGTTGTAAGTGCAAGATGATCTCAACACAATATTGTTGTGGTGTCTCATCCCATAGAATATGACTTTCTGTTGGCTTAGACTACCTTTTTTCTTACCTTCAAAGCAAGTACAGAAAGGCAATTGGAAGACTCAACAAAATCTTCTTCAGTCCTTTTCTTAATGATGTTCGAACTTTTTGCTTTTTATGTTCCGTCTCCTTAAACCATTTCAAAGTAAAATATGCCAGCAGCTTATCTGGCCTATTGTTCCACTGCAGGAATCAAGAATGACTTCACTGGAATGATACAAAGAATTAATTTCATCCTGTGACATTATTTTTATCCCTCTCCCTCTTCTCTGTGCATTGCCACTCTGGAACTGTGAGCTGTCAAGATTGCTATTTCTATATTTTTTTATATTTGAGAGAGTTCTTTGCACCCTCCCACCTCTCTCAGGTTTTCCAGCCATCCAAAATAAAATGTGTTGAAATGCTTAAGAACTTTTATGAGGCAATTCTGGGCAGGTAATAGCTACAATGGTTTCCCCTAAGATCACTCCATTAGCAGTTTTGAATGTGCTGTTGTAGAGATCCTCAAGTACACAAAGAACTTCAGGGTGTCCTTTATTGTCACAGCACCTTCATTCTGTTGCGTGCTCTTCCAACAATGTTTCCTGACCCCTCTAATAAGACAGCTGTGATCATCCTCTTTGTTTAAATCATAAAATGATTTTATTTGTTTAAATCATAATTTTTTACTTTTAAATTTTTTTTTAAATCATAATCATCCTCTTTGTTTAAATCATGAAATCAATCTTTTGCTGACAAAAGAATAAATTGGAAATAACAATTCACGCTCTTTTTTAAAAAGAAAAACACTATCAATGTGCTCTGTGACAAAACATTGTTTAGCTGTATCTTCATTTTGCAGCATATCTTGCTGCTCCTCCACCCATCTCACACCAACTGCCAGAGTTTTCCTTCAAGGAAATTATGTCACACAGAGGCTACTAGAGAGTCTGCTGGTTATTCCTCTAGCTAAAGAGTTATGTTATGTTCAGTGTCTTACATCTTTTTCATGATACTCCCTCATCTCTGGAGTAGGTAGTTGGTCCTCCCAATATGAACTCTGGTACCACAATGTCTTACAGCTTTGATGGTTGAATGATCATCACACTGCTGAGTTCAACACAGTCTTTGGATTCTATCTTCCTCAAAGCTAACTTAATTTCAGGTCAGTCCTCTCATCTCTCTATCCAGCCTCAACAGTACCAACTTCCAGGCCTTTCCTTTCCCTTTTGGGAAGTATGGCTTCCTGAGGAAAAAGATGAGACTGACAGTAGAGAAATAAATAGATGTACCACAGCCAGGTTTTGTGGGCAAGAAAAAAGATTGATCCCAAAGCTATTACACAGACTGCAGTGCTCTAATGCTACCTTTTGCTGCCACATCTCCTACCTGAATGTCTGAATATCTCAGCAACATAAGCATAAGGTCTCCAGACTTCCATCATTAATGTCACTTTACATATTAACTCTCTGGACAACCCATGACTGCTAAAGCAAGGAGATCATAGACTTTGCAAACAAATTTCTTAGACTCACCCATTATTGACAGGAAACACATACCATGCCTATTTTTAAATATCAGCTTATAACTCTTTTTCTATTATTCTGTCTTTCTGCTAGAGTTCTTCTGTTTCATTAGAAAGTGCCCGACTATTGCGGGGATCATGAGATGTTGATGGCCCTTTCATTTCAGACCAGACGTCAAGCTCAGTTTTCACAGAAGAGTCTATTGTCTGTTAGTATGGTCTTTGCAATATACTAGGAAACACATAATCAGGGTGATAGTACATTTTTCGTTCATAAATTGAAGACTGAAGATGCAGAGCAAATTAGCACAATGAGTCTTCTTTTTCTATGTGTACTGCGGGTCAGCATGTACTACAGGCGAAAGATAAAGTAGCAAAGAATTGCAACAGGCTGCTTCGGACTTCGGCTAGGCACATTGCTATAGCTGAATAAGGAGTGCATTGACATTGCAAAAGGTAAATAAGCATAACAAAAATAGCCTAATGGGCTAGGTCTTCCAAACGCTTAGTGGAAGCCTGCATTGCTTTGGACTGTTACCATTTGTTTGGCTTAGGCATCATACCCTGAATGTTGGACAAGGATGCTCTCATCAAACCACTGGAATTACTCACTCTGGAGTTGAGTAATGTTGCATAGTATTCTTTTGGGGCCATTCATTCCAAAAGAAAAGGACCAAAAATATCTCCCTATTTTCTGCTCCTCATTAAAATAATTGACAGAGAATTACTGGTCTTGGCCCACGACAATCTGTATGAGGTCAGTATTAAAACTTGGGGGAGGGAAGAGCTACCAATAATAACTCTGTTTTTCCCATACAAAGCACGCTACACCAATAATCATTAACAGAGAGAGTGGGAGAGGAAACATGCATTATAAAGAATATCATTTACTGTGACACTGTCCAGGCTATTTCTGTACTGATTTTTACTCCTTGTCACCCTTTGGAATATCAGCAGGTTACATCAATAGCAATCCTATGAAAAAATGTAGCTTCATGCTTGTTTTTTGCCACCTGAGGGTGTAATGGACTTTACTTAAATGTGTTAGCTTTCATACACTGCCAGAAATAAACCAGTCAAGGATATAAATATGTCCCACTTCTTCTTACTTTTTCATTTTTGAAAGTAGTCTTTTTAAGGAGTTACAGACAGATCTCTGCTAAGTCCATAATAGCTGTTTAAGGCATTACTTTTTTTGTGATAAGAGGGGTAGGACTCAGCTCTCTGAATTTTCTCCTTCAATATCTACAGTATGGATTTTTCCCTGAACACTCTTGGAAATCTGTGTGGAGAAATATGGGCTATGAGAATGACTATTCAGCTGGCTACTTCTAGGTATCTAATTTAACCTGAGAGAAATCAAAGCCTTAAAGTGTCCTTTTCTTGCCACCGATTACAGTGGGATTTTGTAGGGACCAGTTTAGATGTAAACATACATATTTGGCTAGACGGAACCCATCTGGCTCTCTTTATTTTTGTGTATTGTCCATAAGGCATCTAATTTCAAATGTTAAGCAACTAACAATAGTAACAAATTCTTTACAGAGTCTATAGCAGCAAGAGGCTTTTGATTGGACACAGTGATGTGTCCTGTCACTTGTCACAAGTCTCTACACATGAAAAAAAAACCGAAAAATAAGCCTGTATGAGTTCCTCGAAAGTTAAATTAGATATTCCTCTTTGAAATTTCATTGATAAATGAAAACTTTGGAGGAAATCAAAATGCTTTGCTTTTTTTTCCATCTACATACCACCATTTATGACATTTTTAATGTTTAAAAAAAAGTTACAAGTGCTCTGGCAACAAACTGCATGTCATGTGTTATTCAGAAGAAAAGAGGATGACCACATTGGCACACAAGCTCCAAAAGCAGGCTGTGCAGACTGCGCAAAGGGTTGTCAACATTTTTTAGGACAGTATTATTTTGTTAACAAGGTCAGGGATGTAATCACAGCCGCAGCTCCGTGCTTACACTGTGCAGACAGCACTGCACCTGTCACTCTCAAACCACATAAACTGTCCAAATCTATCTTGACTCACTTGCCTGATATGTGAATTCTTTCAAAACTTTCTGCGACAATTTCAATCTTTCAGCACCGAGATAGCTACTCTTCATTGGACTGAGCCACAGTGCAAATTCTCTGGCAAAACTGCTCTAACAATGAGGTTCTGTGTTGAGTCTCTTTGAGAGGTATTTATTACTTGAGGCCATACAGCCTTTTATAGGCCAGCGTACGCTCTCATTGTTTTATGCGAGGAAAAAAAATTACGCAATGCTGGGTTAGTGTAAGCTCCCTGGAAACAAATAGAGAACTATTGTGTAATAACAGATGTTATGGTATAGCATTTTTCAACATTTACTATAGACCAGCAAATAAGGGCACACTTTGAATGGAGAGCATTGCATTCACATGCCTACAAGTCAAGGCTATGCTTTCTTCAATTGCTTCTTAATAAAAAGAAAAATTATATCTAAATTCTAATGTGGAAAACTTTGATAAAGCTACTAAATGGTAATCTAAAATATTGGCATTCGTAAATGTGGGTAATATATAGCTGCTAATAATTTCTGAAAGTTGTAGATTAAATAAAAACAGTTTTCATTCCTTTGGCTGGATGCGGCACTGGAATGTGGTAGAGCTGCCTCAGGGGTAGCTGTGAAGGATAACATTCCCAGGACAGGGAGACAGCGTCACTCGTGAAGTGAAATGGCACATACTCTGGCAGCAGATGCAGGAGGATATTTGAAAGGAGTTAATATGGTTTTTAAAAAAATAAGCCCACAGATTTTTTCTCCCCGTTTACCGAACACTGGATTCAGACACCCACTCAGTTAAACTGGCTTTACAACAAGCTGCAAAGAAAACCACGAACACTACTGCTCAACTTGCATTGAGACACAGGATGAACCTGTCTTCTGAGAACGGCACTGTGTGCTTGGAACACACGGCGATGAAGGGAGGGTTGTTTAAATAAACCGAGACACAGTTTCAACCCTCGTACTCTTATTAATAACCCACACATCCTTCCCGTGTCCTGATTGCATCTGCATGAACTCAAAATCTTAGGACATTTTTCAAAGCACCCAAAAAGAGCACAGTGTGAGCTTAAATTTGATATGTCTAAAGCAGAAATTCCTTCAAAACATGCCTGGTCCTGGCTTATTTTTAGTTTCTACAGAGAGCAGTTTGACACTATCTACTTAGAGTGAAACAGCAATTATAGCTGAGCTGCAATTTGTTCTGGGCACCACATTTGCCCATCTTGAATTTTTTTAAGCCTGTAACTTCTGGTAGCACACCAATAACTCTAAATGTACTAATTCACCGCACTACTCCCCTTACAATTAATCTGCTTCCATCATGAATTTATTTACAGTTATTTCAGATAACTTTAACTTGCATTTCATTCTGTTCTGTAAGATTTCTTCACATAATCGATATATATCAGGCAGAATCACAACTAGTTTGACAACTGTCAATAGAAATGAAGATCTTCTAGCTTCCACTCTCTCCCCTTCTGCAGTTTTGATATAAATCTATCCCGTTTCACTTAAAATACTTTCAGAACAGTGTTCCAAATATCATTTTCTTGGCAGGCTAATTCAGACACATCATTTTCCTCTTTTAAACCTTCAAGGTATGGGCCTTCATGTCCTGCTTTAGTTCTTTGTCTTTCCACACCAGCAAAATGTCACCTGCCACCTCCACCTTCATGACAATCAGTTGGGGGAGCTAAAAGCCTGTAACCAGTGTGGCTACCCACCCAGTGTGGCCTATGCCTCAACAACAGCTGATGCGAAAGCTAAGCTGACAGCAGTGCTGTCTCCCAAACAGTGCTCTTTCTGTCCCAAATGATCCCCACCTAGACCATCTGCTAGTCCAGTTTTACCAAAATCAGCTTGAGGCTTCATTCTTGCTACCCATGTGTGGAAGAAGCATCCACAAAGCCATAGCAGGATCCTCATAAAAATTCTTCTCTTCCATAGGACCTTCAAACAACATGATAATAGTTGGCCTAACAGAAAAAAGTATTATTTTCATTCTGTCAGCAACAAACTCACAGCTCTCTGTGTTTAATACATTCCTTTACATCCCCTAATACTACACCTAAGTTTCAAGCTCTTCAGGTATGGGATTATCTTTCATTACATATTTGTACCGCACTTAACCGGTCCACAGCACTGACTGCCAGCCGTGGGCAGCAATTCAAGCAGAGCTTGCACAAGATCATCCAAGCAAAAAGAATATCATGTCACTCCTACAGTTACATATGCTCTGTGGGACATTTTCTCATTTCAGCCACAACAGTGTAAATCTGGAATAACTCCACTGGAAAGCTGCTCTTCTGCACCAGAACATGGTGCATTGTATCTACTGTTTGCTGTTAAACATGGGGGATGATTTTTCCTTTTATACATCATTTCTTTCAGCTTTTGCGTTATTTCAGACTTTGCATGCTAGGCTAGCTATGATTCAAATGGCACCAAAATAAATCTCTTCCTCCTGCCTCTCTGCTTCTTTTTTCTTATTCAACAGAGGAGAGGATGTGCTAATTAAGCTCCTTCGTTATTAAAGACTGATGCACATTTTCAGCAGTTTACTAGAAGTGTCATTTCTAAAAAATATGGGAAACTGCAAAAAAAAAGTCACTTCAAATATACCTGCAGAAAGCAGGATACTTATCTATTATTCAGAAGTACTTCTGCAATACTACCAGGCAATTGCTATTGGGTTTAACCTATCCCCGGACATATGCTGTGCCCACAGGGCCCCATCTCGGTCTTACATTCATCCTGCGTCTAGGTGCATTCTTTCAATACTGCTGGCAAATGTCGATAAGAGCTTGTGGCTGGCAGGAATAGACATTGGTGGCCCATGGGAGCATGAAGCACTCAGGAGGGTTGTCTTTTGGAGTGGATGTATCAGAACAGAGGCAGGTGGATGTGAGTCGCAGTGGTAAGTCTCCGCTGACAGGGACCTGGGCAGAAAGGGCAAGGGAGGGGACTGATGCAGGGCAAAGGCGTCTGATGGGGAACTGGGAGGTTCTGTGGTAGATGTGATGCTTTGGAGCAAGAAGGGTCACTGGGGGGTCTAGGATGCGAAGGGAAAAATGGTGGGAGCTCAGGGTGGTAAGAGGCTTTTGTTTAGAGGCAGAGACACACAGAA
This sequence comes from Opisthocomus hoazin, assembly GCF_030867145.1. Classification (NCBI taxonomy): domain Eukaryota; kingdom Metazoa; phylum Chordata; class Aves; order Opisthocomiformes; family Opisthocomidae; genus Opisthocomus; species Opisthocomus hoazin. The sequence continues at coordinate 120,442,940 of NC_134415.1, forward strand.
ACCTGCTCCCTTCTCTCTTCTTATTCCACAAGTTTTGTCTTTGTTGGTAGGAAACTCCTACTGCTACCTAACATTACTAGTCAAGTAAAGTCATCAGGCAGAGGTAGTGCTCAGTCCTGACTGCAGCTTGAGCTGGGGGTTTTCAGAGCATTATGCTATGATACCAAAAGTGCTGGGAGTCCTCAGGTTGTTCTGAGGCTCTGAGAAGTCAGGTGCCAAAAGAGTTAATATTGATTGAAAACCATAAAGTTCCCTAAAGTGTGCTTTATTTAATAAACTAACTTTGTCAACTTTGATAAAAGGATGAATAATAATCAGGAATAAGGGATAAAGTCACTGATTTTTTTAAGTTAATTTACTTCCAGACAGATAAATATCTTCTAAAATGTCACCAATTAACTTAGATAACAAAACTAGTACCTTTTTTTCCCATTTCAAGGTATTCTGTCCAGTGGCCATGAGAGAGAGAGGAGTGCCATCCCACTAAGAAAGGCACTTTGGTAATCCTATTTGTTTACTTCTGCTAATATCCGGTCAGTAAAAAAATAACTAACAACCACAGCAATTCTTCTAAAAGGAGAAGAGTCCATGGTGCTTCATAGAAAACAACAAAATGATGACAACAGTTTCAATGTCTAATTAGGAATTGTAACTATTTTGATGATATTCTAACTGAGCAACTTTCGGAGGCAGAGAAAGTATCAAGGCTGCCAACAAAGCACTGGAAAGCGACTCCTGAAAACTTTAGGGATGTATTGGCACATGAACACTTTTGTGAATGTCTTGAATTTCCTGGTGCCAGTTATCTTCTCTGATCTGTGCAACTCTCAGTGTACGAACCATACTATGCAAGCATTTTACACGTCCTATGTAACTATAAAAGTTAAAGTTTAACCTACGTCCTCTCCAAAATGTATGTGGAAACCCACAAAGTCAGACAAAGTATTAGCTGTGGCCAGAAGTTAGAAAGAAGCTCCTAAGATCTATAAATAAGCAAAAACTGACAGATTAGCTGAGAGAAGTAAATGCAAGTATTTGCTGACTCAAATATTCACTCCTGCTACTAAATAGTTCTTTTATAAAGAAGCAATAAACTATATCCACCAACTGTCAATGTCTCTATTCTCCACTCCATGTTAGGAAGATCATTATCTAGGAATAAACTTCCTCTAAGATAAAACAACAAGACTGTGAGCTTTGGAGACAATAGCAAGATTGTCCCCCTAGCTGAAGACACTAATCCTCAAGCATTTAAAGAATATAGTGTATTCTTCAGATTGTACCCAACACAATTACACACTTAGTTAAAAATTGGCTCCTGGTAATATGGGGGATGGAGGCATGGGTAGAGTTCTAGCTTTTTTCTCTTCCTTCAATAGAGCAAATGGCCACATTTTGTGCTGAGATTATGTTTTATTGTCTTCCCCAAAGCTGTGTGTATGTACATTAAGGGATACTTTTCCATATGGTGTTAGGAATCTTGGTACAGTTAAATATATTTTCATTAAATTAGTGACTCTGATGTAGATAGCTGACATTAGATTATTCCAGATTACGCAAATGAAGGAAGACAATATAAATGTAATCTATATATCAAGAATATAAAAAGAAAACAAATCATTTAGAATAACTTATTTTGCCAGTAGTGCAGCTGGCAATACAGCTGTGACTTTGCAGAAAATAACTTTTATCTCCAGTCTTCTTATGTGGAGCTACAATTAAGTAAAATAGAACCATATGGTATTACTAATGGGAAGGGGTTCTTTGAAATATTGTTACTTAAAAAAAAAGAAAGAATATGAAAGTGTGTCTTTATATGGACTGGTTCCACTAGATCAACGTCAAAAAGTGAAGGGGACAATACAGCAGTCTGAAACTGACAAAACATAATTGGCTGTGCTCTGCCTGTGGCACATGCAGAACTTCTGCTGTTGTGAGTTTGAGCTCCTTATATAATGCAACATGTCTAACTGCTTCCAGCTCTAGCTTTGTCACACCTGCTGGTGCTTCCCGCTTGCAAGCTACCCTCTGTACAGCACACTGGGCACATCTATCTACTCTGAAGCCACAAAGTCAGGCTGGACTTCAGCTCTGTTAATGGTAAACTGCTCTTGGAAAGCAAGCGTGGACGCTCCGGACAGAGTGGCCTGTAGCTTCTGGAGGGTAGGGTGCATTCAGCTCATCTGAGCTGCTCTGTGAAGCCTGGGAGGTGCATGTGCTCTACACCAGGCACTGATGATCACTGTCAGACAAAACCTCTAAACTCTTCATATGTCTGAACACCAAGGGTGACACCCCCTGTGTTGCTGAAATACAGTTCGTCAGGTGAGTTGGACTCCACCTTCACTGCATGACAGTCAAAACCCGCATGACATCAGTATGATGCACCTGTACCATAGATGCATGGTACAGAACAGCAGGTGACATCTTATATCCACACAGCATGGACGTACCCATCACGCTAGAAAGATGACATGGTGGAGAGTAATTTGTATGAGGCGCACCTAGGACCATGGTGAAGTAAACATTTTCAGCATACCCAGCAGCCAAATTCAGTGGTTGATATGAAGAGTTCTCCATATGGGGAAACTATTACAAAAAGTGTTTTGCTGTAAAGGCAGCAGAAAGAAGAAGGCAGGTGTAACTGAAAACAATGGCTGTCAGTATGAAGAAATTATGTGAATTTTCTAACTTTTAAACTTTCAACTTTATAATTCCCATATTAGCGAAAATTTTAAAAAAGAACTCTTTTTTCTCCATTTTTGACAAAGCAATGGTTACTCCTGCAATGGCAATTTGCAATGTAACTTATATCAATCAATTCAGCATTAGATGACACCAGTATCAGCAGATTTTGAATGCCTGTTCATATACAGAAGTGAGTTTGATGTAGGTCTTATACAGATATTAACTTTCCAGGAGCAAGAGGAGCTTGTGTCACAGTGAGAGTGTTTTGGCACAAGATGCAATTCACCCATTTCTGCACTCCAAAAGGGTGTAACACAAATCAGTGTGAAGAACAAGTATGTGAAATAACTCTCCTCGCAGCCATCTGTGTTGTGAAGTCGCTACAAAGCTGGCTGGCGGGCTACAAGTATTTGCTCGTATAACGGGTCTGTCCAATTTGAGAATATCATGTGGGTCTGAGACAATCATCGAAGGGCTTTGCTTCTTGTCAGCTTGTGACTTTCACAACCCTGTTCCCATATGTTTTGTATTATTTGAAAGAAAGCTGGATCCATTTTACTTCAGATGAATTCTGAAAAAGATAAACATGTATAAATCTGAGAAAGAAAAATAATTTGGTATTTTGTCTTGCAAGAATGGCCTCCTGGGATGGGGAGATAGGCATCTCCCTCAACAGCAGCAGTGCTGGCATGGGCTAAAAATTATACTCTAAATGCCATGATGGTACATAAAATTCTGGTGATGCAAACGTACCTTCTCAGTCCAGCCTGAGATTAAGGTTTTGTCCCATTTTTATTTATGAGAAAACTCCTGGATCAGCTCTTATTTTCTCTCTTTTCTGTGTCTCAGCCTCATCAAGGCCCATATAAGTTTTCAGCATAAGGAAATATTCCTTATTTCACCCTGACCAAAGCCTCATGACAAATCAGGGAACGCGTAGCCCTCTTAGAGCACAGAAAGACAGCTTTCTTCAAAATATCCACCCTGATTTTAAATTAATGCAAAAAAAATGTGTTTGCTATGTTCAGTGAGGAAAATCTAACTCTCAAAGTGCGTCAGAATTTAAAATTGCACTGGGATTTTTGTGGGGTTTTTTCTTTTCCAAAAGGGCTCTATAGCCAAGGAAACCAATAACATTTTGCTGGAATAAGTTTGTTTGTTCTGAACTGGGCTGACTCAAACAGTAAACTTCACAACTTTGTTTTTTCTTAATTGTGTCGCACATGTTTTGCCAAATGTTCTTGCTGATAATAAAAGCAGTGATCACTCCCCAGAGTCTGCTGGGAGCCGGGTTTCAGTTGCAGCTCTGTAGATGCTCAACCAAAGTATATGGCTGGGGATAAGAAAGCAAATTTGAAGCTGAAGTCTTTGTCTATCAGAAGCAGGTGCCACTTGATTTCAAACAGTCTGCTCCCAGACACCAATCCTTGCATGGCTGGGGCCTGCAATGAGACGATGTGATGCAGATGAGGTCAACGAGAGCTATGCTTACAGGATAGAAATGCAGGCATTTACCATCTTATCTGAAAAGATGGCTGAAGCCCTTTTAGCTACGATTGAACGTTTTCTTTCTGTTTGGTGGGAAGAGGCTGGGGAGAGATCTTGCTAGTTTGCTTTTAGTTTTACAATTAAAATTATTTTTGTGTAACTTTCTCAAACTGTAAAGGTGGGATTACTACCTGGGAACTCTGAGCTACAGTGGATCAAAAAGGAAAATTTCAACAGGAAAAAAAAGGAGCCTGGCTCCAAGAAACATTTTCATGTTTCACTCCTTGTTTCATCCTGAATTCAGGATTAAAAGTTAAAATATTGAAATTTTTCTCCTAGGGAAAGACTGCAACTAGTTGTGAGCCACTAACTGATCAATATTATGTTTTGATATACTTTTTTTGAAAAATACATTGTTATCTCTGAATCTCAATGCTTCTGATTGGGTTATTGAACAGAGATGCATGCCTGGTATTCAAAATCAGTTCCACATTAACTGTATCACTCCCAGAATCTTAGTGATCTATGCAAGCTTCACTACTTAAAAAATCTCTGTTTTTTCTGCATGGATCAGAATTCTTGGCCACAGTATGTTTCCTGCAATGTATTATCAGCTTTATCAAAGGAAGACCTTAAACATTTCATTATAAATCTGAATATTTTGTATCAAGCCAACAAACTAGTAATGCCAAAACACAAGAAAGTCTGGGTTGGACTGATCTGAAGCAAAATTTTGAGCTTCGGTTTTCCCAATGGAAAATCTTTTCTTTTTCACTAACATTGAAATTTGCTTATGGAAAGTGAACAGTTCGCTGACAAAAATGTCTCATGAGCTTTCATGTAAACCATGTGTATGTGAACTACCAGGCACTAGATTTAGCGTATTAAAGTGGTTATTTCCCTCAGCATATTGGGCATATATATATATATATATATGTACTCATACTCATTTATAACATAGGTATATAGCAGTTCTTGTGATGCTTTTTCTAGTTATTTAAGGCTAAACCACATCAGAGATAAAAAAGGCCATGTATGTTGTTACAATACAGGGGAATAGCACCAAGACTTTCTCATTATTCTGAAATGAGAAACTCCACCAAAATTTTGTTGGATAATTTATCATGCTGACATTACTGTTTCTGAAATGTTGTATTTTCATAAGGGACTTTTAAAACGAGTTTTTATCTCTCTCTTGGTAGCAAAAGACACTCTGAAATTAGTGAATGTATGTTAGAAAATGTTTACTTGAACTTTCTAAAACAAACTGTTCATCTTGGGTGTAACAGAAATGGTCTCTTTTTATATTACTGTTCCCATGTCACTCTCCAGCAACTGGCCAACCAAAACACCTACTTACAAAGATGAACTATACCATTGCAAGCTCCTTGGCTACTCTACCATTGTATTTCAGTTGATAAATTTGCATTTAGCTCTTAATTTGTTCAGTATGCCTTACTAATTTGGCAATATTTATTTTGGCACGTAAAATAGAAGGCAGCTGCTTTAAATGTCCTGTTAAATTCTTTGTTTTGTTTTGAGAGGTTTCTTTTTTTCTCTTTTTCTTTTTTACCCTTTTCTTTTTCCTTCTTAAAAGGATCTAAGATATGAAAAAGCTCCAGTGTCGTGGACAGGGCTGAGTTTCCTGTTTATGAGTCACCATAAATATGAAAGGTGCTGGTTGACATTTCTCAGCTGAGGGATTTGACACAACTCTGTGTTGAGAGCAAATCCCCAAGCAGGGTGGTCTTGCATTGACTTGTCGACCTTGTACTTTGTTGAATGGAATCACTTTTAAAGAACAGTAGTTAAACGAAAAGTCAGCTTCTCTAGCAGCTCTTCTTACTGTTACTCTATTTAGAAAAGTGTGTTATTGTATCTTTTCTGTGTAGGAGTGATTGTTGAATTGTGTTTTTTAAGGAGAGAGCAATTAGCAACATACGCTTGGATTTATTCCTCATTTGCAGAGTCCTTGATTTCCCTCATTTCCTAGTGTTTTTACGTTCCTTCTTAAAACTCAAGTAGCCAAAGAATTGTGTAACTGTTGCTAAAGGGGAACCAAGATAAACACAAGTGAAATTTTTAGTGTATTTTGTGCGTACATCTGCCTGGTGTGTCTCTCAGACGCACCAGTGCTTTCATTACATGGTTTTCTTTAGACAATTAATTGCAGGTGCAAAAATGAAAATGTAGATATAGTTAATGTCTGTTGAAAACATGGAAGCTGGATAAAGGAAGTGTATATAAAGTGTATACGTTGAGGTTTGTTCTAAGATATGACTGAGTCATAAAGAAGTGTAAGGAAATGGATGCATCACCGGTAAGCGTGTCAATCAACCTGCCTGCTCTCCAGGCTGCATAAGATACAAATTACCCATGAGCATGAGTGAGTTTTCCATCTAAACTCTAGCGTCCTGGTTTTTAGCCTTAAATAGCCCTGGGGCAGTCCCCTTTGTGGCAGCATGATGCTGCAATGTATCAGTAATGAAATCAGCAGCAGGTGTAAAACATACAAGAATATATATGGGAAGACACAAATTATGAGATATTTCCAGTAAGCTCCAAGTAATACACTACTTCCTGTGTATTTTGTTTAACACATGCATGAAAAGGAATATTTAATGTCAGAGCCCACAGAAGTAAGAAAAACATACATATCGGACTCTAACATTCCTTGGTTTTGTTCCACGTTTGACCAAAAAAAATGTATTTTTGGTTGATAGTGCTTTAAAGGTGTGTACCTCTCCATAAGCGTATAGAATGGAGTAGGGAAAATTAAGAAGCTGAAATAATAAGGAGGAAGACGTGGAAAGTACTTATGTAAATAGAAGAGGTCAACAGACAGGAGTGTGCAGAAAGCTACACTGGGGCAATAACTGGCAATGGCTAGCAACAGACATAGCTAACTTTTCTAGTTTTTGAAGTCTAACTTTATTGCCTTCTTAAAATTTGATGACGGTAAAATACACATAGGCAAAAAATGCACGACTACTCTCTGTTAATCAAGGTGCGAGTTTTCTGCATTTAATTACTAGTAGCTTTGGAAGAACTATTTTTAATTTTCCTTTTGTTCTCTTTTTTCCTAAATTATGCCAGCTAGCATACGCAAGAAATATTCCAAAGAACCAGGACTTTGCTTCTCACTTAGCCAATGTCTGGATGAATAGTTCAAACATCAAAATATTATAAGCTTCCTCCTGATCTTAACTTTCTTACTTGCACTTATACTTTAGATAAACACAGTAAATGTACATTGCTGAGTAAGAAATAGAGAAAAAAATCTAAAATCGTCTTGGATGTTCCTTTGATATGTATAGCTTTGTAAGTAATTGCATTAAGAACATGAAAATACCGTGATATTGCCCATGAAATCCTCACTGCTATCATAAATCCATTCTATTGGGTGATACATGAACGTTCGTCCAGAGAGATTACAATCTATAAGCACTCATAGGAGAATTTTCTTGAAAGTAAAGTTATCTTTCTGGATAAATGTTCACAGAATTGAGACACCTGATATTAACGTTCTCTGGAGTGGGAGGAAGGAGAGAAAGTACATTATTTTGCTCCTTTTTTGTTTTCTTGTGTTCCTGAATAAGTCAGTTCTCCTACTCACTGTCACATATGTTTGTTTATACTGCCCTAAATTAAATGGTTTAAAAAATACTACATCAAGAATTGAGCAACATCAAGGATTCATTCCTCCTCTCGTGATTGAAAATAAATACTCAGTGAAATGGTGCCAGGGTCAAATAACTTGACTGCCAACATCTGCCCATGTCAAGAAAAAACATCCCAGGATACTTTCATATTTTGAAAGAGGTAATCTGTTTTTCTTTCCCAGCTTTGGCCCAAGTCTTTCTTTGATTTATAAGACCTGAAATAGTTTTACACAAACCCTTGCAATATATTCACAGTAGAGGAGAAAACATGCTATTCAAACCAACAAAATACTTCCAAAAGGGCATAGTTGACCCCACTCTATTTTGGAGATCTAAACTGCTGCTCACATTCTTGCTCTCCACCCTGAGATACAGTATACACAGTACAGTGTAAATAAATAAGAGGAGAAAAGGTGAAATGCAATTTGCATGGAAGCCCCTTGATTTATGTAGGCATATTATGCTGCAAAAAGTATATTTTATTTCTCATATTAGTTATTCTATCTTTCACCTGGAAATGAGAGGCATTATGTCCCTCTAGCTAAACAAGGGATATTTTGAAGGGAAATCATAATTATATATTGCTGGCTTGTAATCTGAATCTAACATTCTTCAGTTTCAAATATCTGTTATCTAAAGATAACACATTTTGTTTGTCATTCGTTTTATTCCTTACAATTAAACACTATATTAAATAATGCCAGGTAGTAGAAAAGTTAAATTCTGGTCAACTCTGAGTTAGCCTGCTATTAAAAAGAATTCCATGTAATTTATTTGCATTTTATATTTTATTGGCCAAATTGTGACTCTTGTGAAATAAGAGTAAAACTTCTTTTAACTGTGCAGCATTTCCTGGTTTTAAGAGATTAGTTCAAGTTTTTTACAATTGTTATCAGCTGCTGAAGTGAGCAGAAATGTAATAGGGATAGGATCCTGCAAATATTTCAGGGAAATTATTCAGAACACTTTCTGATAGCACAATTCTAAAGAAACAGAAAATACGTTTCTTTTGATGGTCTGACAATGATAACATGTAGCTTTGAATCCCTGCGTGCTCTATTGATATGACCCATAAAAGTCCCATGGTTCTATCTCTTGTTTGTATTCTTCATTTTATTATCATTCTCTCTCTAAGGTCAGCAGTACTGGTCTCACAGAGACCATTAGCATGCTTTTGCTTATTTAATTCACTAACTGCTGAAGTGCATGCTGCTTTTAGTGGCACTCTTACAACTCCAAGTACTGAAAGGTTTGGTTTCATGTACTTGAACTCAAGTGACACAAATATTTCAGTGGTGAATCAATACTGGGAAAGGATGGTCAATAAGGTAGGGAGTGTTTATAGAAGATGTTTCATCACTACTAGTAAAACATGTCTTATTGTTAGTTCAGGAGGTTCTGGTATTTAGCTCTTTGAAGGAGGCTTCTGACAAGCCAACAACTATCAGCCTGCTAGTAAAATAAAATTTTTAAAATTGCACAAGGTTGGAAATGTAACTTTTAGCAAAATGTCTGTGGAGTAACCATTTAGGAATTCTACTTTCCATAAAACGAGATTTCTTCTGTTCTCTCATCATAAGCAACATTGACTGTGTGGAAACGCTGGTCATTAAGTGCATTTGACTATTTCATTTGACTTGCTTATAAATCAATATTTCATCTTTCTCTACAAAAGCCATATTGCAACATTTTAGGAACACCTGGTAGTTGACAGTGGTCTCACATGCTAATCCTAACTGGAATAGGAACAACATTCCAGTTCACCTGCTCCAAAAATGTGGTCCTAATGCTACATTAAAACTGAAATGCCAGTAGCTGTGAAGGCCATTCTGATTCAGAAATGGCATTTAAGGGAATTTATTCTGTGCTACAACAGCCATTTCCCTACCATATAAAAAAATCCATATAAATAATTGCACACCAAAGTCAACTATCTGCTTTTTGCAGCACTTCTTCAACATAAGATGACCTTTTTTATTTACTGAGAGTAGATAGATAAAAAGAAGGAAAACAATGCTATAAAATGTTTCTGTACTTCAGTGTTGTACCTGGACTGAATGAATTAGGCTGAGATGCAAATGAAAAGCTATTTTTGGTTTCCTGTTAACATCACGAGCGCTTCTGAGGAACTGAAGCCCTTGGAGCACACTTCTGGCTAATCTTGGGTAATATAGCTGGCAGAGGGACCAAAAGAAGATTACAGTTATAAAAACACAAGGAGGTCTTTGCCAAGAAATGCAAACAAAAAGGAAATATTTTAAGAAAATAAACAAAGCTACTGAGTAAAACATACACAGAGAGGAAAAAGGAACAAAAGAACGTTTGAGTCTTGATGTCTTAACATTTTGTGGCAACATATGTGATAGTCCAGTCAGAGTGTGTGAAAGAATGTTACAGCTGTGTAAGCTATGAGATATCCACACACGCCTTGAGATCAGCAAGCCATCAGGAAAGCCCACCTAGTTTGCCAGCTTTGCAGGTCTTCTCTGATTCTACTAAAAATAATAAGTTCCATCCAGTCTTGTCCATGTGATTTCACAAACTACACAGCGAGTCAAGCGGCTGTTTTCAAAGGCTGCTTGAAATAGAAACCCCTGTTCCTTTTCCAAGGTGCAATGGTTTGTAGCAACTTCCTGAGGCTATAAACATGTATTTTAAAAGAAGGCAATCTTCTTCTGTTCCACCTAGCCTACGCTATTCTAGTCTTATTGTGGCTATCTGCCAAGTACCAGCAAGTGGCTATGAGAAACAGAAGGTTATCACAAAGATTCAGTCAGTTGCATGGCAGGCCATGGCAGGTGAACAGTGTTATGCAGTTCACTAAGGGAAGAACGAGATCAGCAAATATTACACTACGGTGAGAATTCTCACATGTCAAATTCTCCATTTATCCCCATGGTTATGACTTCCAGGCCACAGCTATACCATTAGAGAACTTGATCTGGGGCCCAGTCGCAGATCGTACATGTTGCCTAGTCACTGCTTTATGCTGTGGCTTCAATTCACAGCAAGCCATCTGCTGCCCTCTCCCAAACTCACTCCCGCTCCAGCCCTGTGGACTTAACTGCCTCCAGCTCATTGTCTCAGCCTTTACTGGCATATGCGTGACCTCAACTGTCCAAGGAACTGCACAGCATCCACATCACAGTGGTGCAAACTCAAAAGTTTGCACTTTTTTTCCAGAAACTTAGAAAAATAGTACCTGCCTTTAAAGCTGAATTAAGCTAATTGAAGATCCAGGATCTGTATCTTAATCTTTCATTTCTCCAGGCTATATGCTGTAGGACATCAAGACAGGATGGAAGAGTGAATGAAAACAGACAGTGGAATTAAAAGACAAAATATTCCCGTATCTGCTGCTTGCTTTAATTGTATGAGTATAAGGAATATTATAGAAGCTTCTTTTAGTGTCATACAAGAAGGTTTGCTTTTTTTTTTATTTTGCCATTTTTGATGTAATATACGAAGAGATTTCATTATATTTTACACAATTTCAGCTGACTTTTTTTCAAAGTAACTCAAATATGGTTTAAATTCCTACTTGCTGTAGACTTCACAGTTCTGAAAAGTTATCTGCCATCACTCTCCAGTACAAATTATCTTATAGCTCTGATGTAGCAGAGGTCCTCCGGAGTTGTCTGAAGAACTTTGCTAAGGAAGTGCATTATCAAAATCTTTGTAGTACAGCCAAAGAAAATAAGACAGAGAGAAGAAAAGCTTCTGTTTGTATATTGATATCCTATCCTTTACGCTTGCACTCTTTCTAAACTATAAATGAAGTTTAGTGACATAAGAGTAGAAAAAAAATTTGTGTCTGGAGAGGCGCTGTTGATCGAAGAGTAGATGAACACTAGTGTTTTCAACTTTATGTGATCATGCCTTTAATATTCGGTTCTTCATTGACAGACTGAAATTTTAAATACAAAATACTCAAAACAAACCAGGCAAAAAGCTAGAATAACTGAGAATACAGAGGGTGTGAAAGTTCTGGGACTCAGGAGACATATTTCTCTGTCATGCACTTCCCATTTGACAGTCACAGATGTCATTAGTTATGTTTAATTTAGTTTTAATTTTTTTCACAAAAACATTCATTTTAGACTAGCTTTATAATAAATTTACTACTATGTAAAGTTGATATATGCAATATTTCTTCACTGCCAGACAGTGGAAGGTTAAGGCTAGATTTTCTGACTCACTGAATACTTCCTACTGAGGAATTATTTTGCTCAGGGTAGTTTTTTTCCTGAAAACGAGGGTAGCAATCCTCCTCTGCCTCACAAGGAGGATAAAAATATTGAATAACTGTGAAACCCTAAACTTAGATGACAAAGAGAAGCTTTAAAATCCATATTTCAGTTTAATTTCTTCTTTTGTGTCATTACTTTGAACGTATGGGGTTTTTTAACTTATGCAAGCATGACATTCAGCTGCCTAAACAGAAGCAACTAGTAGCACTTCAGATGCCCAGCCTCTTTGTAGATACCCAACGTACGTGATATCTGCCAAGACTGGAAAAGCAGTTGCAGAGCTCACAGAGTACTTGCACCCTTCTGGGGTGGCAGCGTTGCAGGTTATCACAGGCATCTTAAACGGTGTAAGATGCAGTCCTGCTCTCCACAGGCAGTGATAGGCCCTTAAGCACCTAACTCATCTATAGATTCTTACATGGAGGCATCTTTGCCTCAAACTGAACCTTGCCCTGTGTAACTTTTTGAGCCCTGTGAAACTACTCCTGTTACTCACAACAGGGTTCATATGCTTAAGCATATGAAAGCCTGGAATTTTAAAACTTTAGCCTGCAGGAGAAGGGATGGTCATATCTACCCACATACATCTGTACGAAATTTACACAAACTGACTTTGCTCTGAAGCATTGGCATTGTAACAGAAAAGGAGTCAGTGTGTTGGAAAACAGGTTGAATTAATGCAACAGATCTTAATTCATAAGTCCGTATATTTTACAACCAAGAGGAACATTTATTAACATCTACTGTGGTGATTTCAGATTAATTTTTGCTGTTGATGTGTGCAGCTACAGCAAACCTACAAAGGCATGCAAAGGTCAGGGTCAGTAGGTGTGTTTCAAATTTCACTAAAGACTGAGGACAAATATTGTAGCTGTGGTCCTACTTAAGACTTGCTGATATAATTTCATTTAGCACTGTGCATAACACAGGCCCAAAAATTCAGTTCTTTTCCAGTTCGTAATTTCTATTTTAGATATAGTACATCTTTTGAACAGACTATTTTCCGTTTAACAAATTTCAAACAGTAAGACAATCCATCACATCTTTATGCAAATTACCCCCTTTTAATGACTCTCACTGTTAAAAATGTGTGCTAACTTTCTAGTGTGAATGTGTTAAGTTCAGCACGCAAAATGCTCAACAAGTTGTTCCTTATCAGAAATCAGAATCTTTGCAAAAACTTCACACTCATAGCCTTCACGTATCTCTACTTAATGGTTTCAGCTTCTTTAGTGTCATTAAAAAATGTATTTTCCAAACCTTGAATGCTTCTGACCTTTCTTTTATACACTCTTTACAGTTTGGTGACAATTCTTTAAACTCCAGGCACTAGGAACTCGATTCATCAGCTTGTTTCTAGTACTCCTATGGAAGCTTTACCCATCACTCCTGGCCTCCATCTGAATTCCAGAAGGAAAGCAGTCTCCCTTGTATCTGTGGCTACATCTGCTAGTCCTGTATGGACATCTTGGATACACTAGGCATTAATGGCTCAAAAGGCACAAAAGGTGTCTCTTTTTAGGCAACTGACATAAGCCCAAGAAATATTAAGAGCTTTGGCAAGACTACCTGCAGAATTAACATGATATGCCACATCTGTACTATGTGTGTTGTATGTCTGAAAACAGCACTTGCTTCCCAGCTATAGCTGAACAAGGTCTTGACTGGCTACCTGTAATGACCAAAAGGTTTTACTTTGCAAAGCACCTTCTGAAATAGACTCCCATTTTTTACAGCTAGGATTCTCATTCTGTTGTTTTGATAGTTCAGTGTACTTCAACAGGAAAATGAACTAAGACAGGACTCTTACATGGAAGATAAAAGGTCTGTTGCTATGGTTTACTTACCTTTTCGCTAATATTTCTGTCACCTAAAGCTTTCATTGCCAACAAATACAGGTTTTTTTCTCACTTATTCATATCTTGTTTCGTTCCGAGACCACTATTTCTTGCCACTTCCTAACTGGACAAGAAGAACAAATTATTGCCCAGTCCTTTGCAGCACAATTGTACATATTTGAACACTGTTGTCATGTCTCTCGTTAGTCTTCTCTTCTCTAGACTAAACAAACCCTCTTCTCTCAATCTCTTCTCAGAGGCCATATTTTCTAGACCTCTGATCTCTGTACTGGACAGTCTCTAATGGCTAAATGTTCTTCCTGATATGTGGGTTCCCCAAACCCGTGAAAGCTTTAGAAAAGTCTTAACAGTGTTGAGTAAAGGGATTATATGTCTTACACTGAACTTGTCTTATGTGTTCTTTTATGTATGATTCTTGCTTTTTTTCAGAAGACTATGACATCATGTTCCCAGCATCTCCTACTGGAGATGTCCAAAAACAGACTCTAAAAGTATTTTAAGATGGAGTACAATGCCAGCTGAGAATTTTTATTAGTATTTGGCACTAGTGTACAGCTGAATCATATAGAAGACCATGAGCGCTTCTACTAAAACTGGAGTTATATTTTCATGACATTCTTTTTTTTTTGTCAAAAGAAAATCATCTTCAAGAAAAACATAAAAAGCAGATGCAGTAACAGGGTTCATTAAGGCTGAAAAAGCATTTTACATCACAACTATAGTTATTCTAAGTGAAATGTCTTAAATATCAGATAAATAATTTAGTGTGTTTCTTCCTGAAAATAATTTAACAAAAACATTTCCCCATGCCAGAGATAAGTCTATTTGCACACCTCGTATTGAATGCTAAGAGGATCTTTAATATAGTACTAAAACCTTGTGTGTGAAGAAAGAAATATGTTACTTTTAGATTATATTATTAACTTAAAAAATCAGTCTGCCTCTTTTTGAACAGAATTAGATGACTGCAATAACTTGCATTTTGAATGAAATTAAAAAATAAATTTAATTCTCAAATATCAGTTTTTTCTAATAAAGCAAAATTTGCACACGGAGAAAAGGAAATTTCCTGTGGAATGAAAGCTGACTCATTCCCCTACACTGTGTGTGTTCAGATGTTATTTAGACCATTGCGCAGAACTGAAATATAGCAGCATTTCTACTGACATATTTGTTGTAAACTTTTCTCTCTGACATGTATACTATACCATTCCTTATTCTTTGTTAACTGCATATTACTTTAACCTTAACCTATTCACAAAGAATGAATACAATAGATTTTGACTCAATACGTCTTTCCACAACTATTTTAATGTGAAATGACAAGCTTAGCCCAGCACCCCTCATCTTTGTCCTTCAGACACTGATATGTACAGCTAATTATGTCCATATGAGTGGTCCCACTAACTTCAGACAGGACTTTCAGACACTCTGAAGTCACTTAACTCAATCCTGCCCATCACTGGGAAGCATTATGGATCTGACAGGGAGGACCGAGGGCTGAACCTGCTATGCATCGAACATTTTCTAGTCAAGAAGAAAGTAGGGGAAGGTTGTGCTTCTTGATGTGTCAGCTGAGGCTCGAATTCTTAGTCAGGGGTCACTGTTCTGGGTGTAGGAATTCCAGCACCCAGCAGTCTGTATTAAAGCACAAATAAGTAACAAGAATAACATAAGTATATGTTTTGCTTTAGCTTTTAGACACTTCATGCAAACTGTGCCATTAATAAGCAATGATTTCTTGTTTCTTAAAATCATAGCATTCACAAAATGTGTTGCTTCCTCTGAATTTTTAGAAATCTAATTAAAAAAATTATGTTTCAACTTGTCTCAGTTCAACAGCAGATGAACCTGAATTAAGGCATTTCTTAACACATTAAACAGATGATTACAATAGCAGATAAAATACAGTCTCTGGAGCCCAAAAAATACTGGACTTTCAAGGTTCTATCAACTTACAAGTAATTATAAAGTAATTATACTTGCAAGTATGAATGGATTACAAACCACCATTCCTCTATGTAAATTTAAACAGTACCCTTGATCTCTATCAGTAAGTCTTTTTCTGTTAACTAATAACACATTGCAGCCAAACCTTTCACTGCCATCTGTTCAAATGGAAACATGTGGTATTAGAGTTCTGATACTGTGCCCTTGGTAAAGATATACCTTAGAGATTTCTTTTGGAAAACTTCATAGTTAGCAAACAATTTGCGGGTAGTTAATTTGCTCCCTTGCTGGGGTTTGCATTCCCACATGTGAAAAGTGCTATTCTGATGGTAACGTTCAATTAAATGAATGTACACAGGATCATATTTACATAATATGGATTGTATTTACTCTGTGGGAAACTTGACTGTCCTGCAAAAGACCATTATTAAACAGAACACAGAGTATTTGAATTTATTTTTGTTGTTCATGAGCTCTTCCTGTAGTACAAAGCTGTAGAACGAAACGTCCTCTTCTTGCATTGGTTCAAGCCTTACTACGTTGTAGAAATGAAAAACACCTTCAATACATGCAAACACACATGGAGCCATACACACTCATCTTGCAGTACAAATTCTCAGGGGGCTATGCTGATTGAAAAAGCATAATGTATTCACACTATAAACACATTTCCTTTTGTTTCTTCTTTTCCCTTTTCTTTTCCCTAACAATTGCAAAACAAACTATTTTGAGAACATCTTCAAAAAGTAATGCCAGATTGTGAGACACTGACGGTGAGTACTGTGTTTCCTCATGCAGTAAAGTTCTTCTGTGAGTATGGT
Source organism: Opisthocomus hoazin (assembly GCF_030867145.1). Taxonomy (NCBI): domain Eukaryota; kingdom Metazoa; phylum Chordata; class Aves; order Opisthocomiformes; family Opisthocomidae; genus Opisthocomus; species Opisthocomus hoazin. The sequence continues at coordinate 120,459,658 of NC_134415.1, forward strand.
CATCACAATTTTACTAATTATCTTAGGAGCTGAATACATAAAGCAATACGTATCTTTTGTGATCAAAAGTTATCCGTAGTAAAAGTTACTCATTTTGGAATCATACAGTTTAGTGAATATGCTTGGCAAAAGAAAATGAAGATCAAATGATGACACAAGCATTTGGCAAACATTGTTAAGTTCGTGTTTTAATAACAAGCCCTCAGATTTATAAATTAATTCAGCAGATCACCTAACCATTACCAAACCAGTAGTTCAAGAAATTGAGAAAATATTAAAAAGTAATTAAAAACTTTTGTGAGTTAAAACCTACAAAATAAGTGCAACAATTACAGCTAGAGTTTTCAAGTTCTTCTCTTCCAGACCTACTTCATGTATATGAAGATATGAAGCCCTTTCTTTTATGACAAATGTTTGGACCTACCAAAACACGTGGTCATTCATGCTGAGCTGGTCAAGGAAAATGCAAAGCAGCATCCTGCCTGCACCCCTGGATGAAGACTATTGCTAGCAGGGGAAACTAAGGGAAGGAGCATAAACAGACCAACCTGCAGCAGTATTTCTTCTGCTACATCTTAACTGCATTTTCAAGCAATCAGCAGCTTAGAGGCTTCCAGACAGGAAGATCTGTAGCCGCACTTAGTTCTTCCATGGCTTTTTAAAATAGTTTTTAAAGCCCTCTATGATTTTTATTTATCTGTACTATTTATATGCAGCAATGAGTTCATGGCTTAAATACACGTTACAAGGTGAAGTGTTTGTTTGGTAGCCTTTTGTTCCAAGTTCGTGAGAAGAAACCAGCACATATTCTTACCTACCATCACTTTAACTTTCTGATAGAACACTCCCATGCATTATGTTTTCAGAAGAGTATTAACAGTTTTGCAAGGTCTCTCATAGCCTTTCTTTTATAATACTGCAGCTCTGTGGTAAAGCAGGATTTCTACCCACACAGATTAGATGGGACTCCCTTCTCTAACGAGACATCACTCATCACCTTGCCACTTCCTTGCAGGCTGGTTCCTGGTCCCCACTATGTTTGCCCATGCAGTTTTGCTTCTTTCATGCTTGGCAGCTGCACTCTCAACCATCTTCATGGAAATACTTCTTATTTTGTGTAAACTAGGAAGTGAAGAAGAAGTATAGCACCACTGGGCTGCAACCTTGCATCTTAAAGATAGTGTAACATTCACTGAAAAGAAAATGTTACTGGGGACACATTTTTCTTAATATAAAGGGTGCAGTTTGGGGAGGTCATAAGAGACTAGAAAGAGAATCTTTTTATGAACTGAAGTTTTCTTCATTAAAGAAATATCCTGATAAATGCATAAAATGTAAAGTCTTATGAAGATCTTAATTGAAAACTGCCTTTAGTGAATACCATTTCTGCAACTTTTCCGCATGTCTTCTGTTTTGCTTTTAAGTCATATCATTGACATTTACAAACAGAACTTTCCAGCAAAAGTAACAGTTGAAAAAGCCACATATTTCTCAAAGCCAAGCTGACCTAACACAATGTTAGACTGAAGTTACATTTACATGACATGCTGTTTTGTTTGTTTTCAGTGGGGTTACTATCTTATAACAACATTTGGAAATGATAAAAGCCTAAAGTGAGGACCCCCTGTCCGTTTATACTAACACTGTATATTCATAAACAGGAACGAATCAGTGAGTACAAATCCCCTTAATTGCTTTATGGTTTTATTTATTTTTACTACATTTTATGTATCCCAATGAGAAGCATTAAGTTATTAATCATGTAGTAAGCCGTATTATGTATTAACAGAACTGTATGCAAAAAAATTCTTTCCAGTTTGCCTTTCTGACAAAGAGATTACACTAAATCATCTACAAAATAACTCCACCCATAGTATTTATTATAAATGGACTAATATCACAAGTGTATTAAGTACTTCTGGTATTTTCTAAAGTCATTTGTCATCATATGGAATATGTGACAAATAGTGAAGATCAGAAATATTTCTGAGGTCTCAAAACCCTGCAATTCTGGCACTATTCTTAGCACAATTTATTAGCTGAAAACATAAATCAGCCTCTGGGGCTTTCAAGACTTATACTGGTATACAACCTTTTTCAGGAGACTGTGGGAAGGGGATCATAGTGTATTTCAGAGACTCTGCACTGTCTTTGTGAGCAGCATTCAGTTAGGTGAAGAATCCGTACAGGCTAGGAATAAAATTTGGTCTGAGATAGAATACGCTGAAAATCCTCTGTGCATGAGATGCAGATAGAGTGGTGAGAATTCTACTTGCACTAGAAATGCAGTGGGTTTAGGTAGACCTAAAGATATGAGAATAGCAGGGTTTTGTTCATTAAGCTAAATGTCCTGATATTGCCCCTTGTCCTGGTTTCGTCTTGGATTGATTTCATTTTCTTCCCAGTAGCTGTTGTGTTTGAATAATGTTTTTAGTTGTTAAGAAACCAAGGACTTTTTCCAGTCTCCCATGCTCATCTAATGAGCAGGTATGCAGGAGCTGGGAGGGAGCACAGCCAGGCAGCTTGCCCAAGCTGGACAATGGAAATATTCCATATCAAGACTTTGTCCTCAGTTTATCAGTGAGGGTTGGCCAGGGGACAGGATGCTTCTTTTTTTCCGTGAGTTCGAATCTTCTCTTGTCTGGGAGTTTGGTCTTTTTTGGGAATTTTGCAACATCTATGAGTTCTGGGTTCTGCAATCGCTGCTGGGGGACTAGCTGCGAATTGGTCATTGGGTGGCAAGAAAATTGTTGTTGTAGTAGTAGTAGTGTTTCCTTTGTTTTCTTATTAAACTGTCTTTGTCTCAACCTAAGTGTTTTATCTTTTGTTCATTTCTCCTCCCCATCCCACTGGTGGCAAAAGGGCAGCAGTGAGCGAGTGGCTGTCTAGTGCTTAGTTTCTGGCTGCCAGGTTAAACTGTGGCATCCATATAGGAATTTACAATGTTTTATTTGAAGCAATTAAACATAACATAAAAAATCATGACCTACTTCATATATGAAAAATATCTCTTCAGCTTTACAGACTGAATCCTACTGATCTGTCAGAATAAAGCACTCATTCTTAGAAGGATGGTTTGCTGTTAATCTATCGACCTAGAGCATCATGCTTTGAGATGCACAGCAATAATTTTTTAACAGTGAACAGGAAAACCACGTAACAGCTTTGATATAAAGTAGAGAAGGAGTAATACTGAAACCAGATGAAAACTCGGGGTTCCTTATAGAAAATGTGAATGCAATCTCCCAGAATACTAAAACTGTCAGGACAAACAACATTTCCTGTTTGAAAAACACCGTTGGATTTTTAACAACAAAAGAGCTGGATCTCACTTCTATTAAATGCTGTCCAATTTTCACCAGGTGTTGGAATTCCTATTTCAGAAAGAAAGACACTTTTTTTAGTTCTTGCACACTAAAGTTTTGGTCAGTTGAAAGAAGGCAAACCTCACAAAGTGATTTGACTTGGGAATCAGTGTAGAGTGGAAAGTCACATTTTTATAGTCCTGACTGATTGTGATGTTTGATCTCTCAGAGTGAAGGATCACTTACTGTATGACAGAGCCAATTCTTATCTCAGAGGTATGGAATAAATTTATTCCTGTCTTCCTGGGTAATCTAGGTACTTGTGATGCACTCATCACTGTAACATTGGCAGTAGCATTTGATGTCTTTGTAGGTTTTTTTCCTAAAATTATTTAACTACAGAATCAGTCTTCTTTTGACCTCAATTCATGCATTTTCAGTGTATCTTCAAATCATTAGATTTTGGTAACCTCAGTGATCAAGGAATGTGAGCATTCATGGAAATTTAGTTTTAAAATACTGTGGATGAATCACTGAATAGAAATATTTAAGGAATAAAAACAGATTAGATGATTCCATCCAATTATAGTTTAACAATGCAAGAAACTGAATTTACATATCAAAGCTGCACAACAAATAATTTAGGGACAGACAAATCTGTTTACTGACAACGATAGAGCAAAAGAAAGAAACGAAAACAAGTTGAAAACTTTCATTGTAAATTATTTATTTAGCTTCAAAACAAACCGTAAAGAATCCAACATCATCTCTGACACTTAAGTTGCTTCACATGTAAAAGGAATATTCTTATAAATTACTACACACAATATTCAATTATATAAATACCATTTTTTGTTTGTTTGTTGATGATATTTGGCTCATTTGGCACACAAAGGAGGTCAGCTACAGTCAACCTACATCACTGATACTTCATAACTTTTGACTATGCCACCACAGTATCATTTCTTGTTCAATTGACTGGTTAAGTAATGCACCCCTAGACAAAATGGAAATTTAAAAGTCCTGGCAAAAAAGTAGAATTTATGTTCTGAAATCCATTCCTTTGTGAGTCCATGCTGGGAAGGCACTACATGCATGCCTAAGATTCTGTGCTTTGTCAGCGTGAAATACTGTTTCAACCACTATTTACACCCACGTGGTAGCAATTGCAGTGAGCTGAGCTAAGAAGCTTTTCAAAGATCGATAAAAGTATCACTGAGCAAATGCTTTCCCACATCAGTGAATAACTTCATCTTGTTTTAATAATGTATGTCCATTTATGTTTTTTATTGGTCCTTTGCACTCTATTGGGCTACTATTTTTGGCACTGAAGATGTAGACTCAGGAAACGGAGGGGTACGGTGCAGAGATTCACAAACAAACACCAGTTTGAGGGAAATAAAGATTCCTTGGTGGACCTATGATTCAGGAGCTGGAAAGCAGAGCTCTTTTTTTCAGGAACAGCACAATGCCACCTGGACAGTGTTACCTGCTACCTGCTGACCTGCGCTAGCTTATGCAGAGCTGAGGTGTGTGACCTGCTTTTGTCATCCGTCCACAGGACATGTATGTCGCCTCCACCAGCTTGTCACCACCCCTGGTGCAAAGGAGGATTTCACAAGGGTGTGACTACATAATTTAGACAAGCTTTTAAATTATTTCACAGTGCCAGAGCTATTTGAAGTGTCTTTACTTTAGCAAATTCCGTCCAGCATCACAGAAACACTGAACTCATTTAAAGAAGAAACTAGTGCCGTGACTTCGATCTTTTGGTTTCCTAACAGTTAAATTCCATTGGAGCTACTTCTGATTTACAAGGGAATATTAATAAAAGGAATCAGGCTATAGCCGTGCTTTCCAATCTATGTCAAACATCTTTTTACCTTTAAAAATATTTGTGTTTTTTAAAAATAAATTCCACTTGATGTTGGAGGGAATAAAAAGTTTCCAAAACACATTATTCTCCCAGACTTATTTTGTTTCCGGCAAATGTAGAACAATGCTCAGAACTGAACTGGAATAGCAAGCATTTCTTATTTAAAAAGAATGCTTACATTGTGGCATGTAGTGTTGAGTCTGGGTAATAGGAAATCATGAATTTTGCATCTCAGTTCAGTAAAGCACTCCAGCATTTGCTTAAAATTAAACTTAAACATGTGCTTAAGTGCTTTTCTGAATCCCAGCATAAATAATGATACCACCTGAGTAGGAAACCAAAAAGATCTGTTAAATTTCAAGTATTTAATCAGTGGGTCTAAGCTGGTCTATAGCAGTGAAACGTTGCAGCTCCCTGGTAAAAGCATCTTTGATACTTATAATGACCCTACAAAGCTGTAGACTTTTATCTATTGTATTCATTTCCTCAATTTTCCTATCATGAATTTCTCGTGTGAGCTCAAGATAGTCATTAAGAGTCAACTATCAAAGGCACCTAATGGGATTTATAAAAATTCCTTAGTAAGCTGAACATCCTTAATGATACTTTTAGTATTATTTAAACACTTTGAAAATCTGGCCCAATGTGTCTGACCTCACCTCCTGGGCTAAAATTATTAAGATACTCGTAAATATACATAGGTATATTGAATATTTTGACCCAGTATTGTTAACATCACTAACCTCTACAAAATTTTCATGAGGTTGGTGACAAGAATATTGAAAAAAGACAGAAATAGATGTGGTTTAACTATTTAAAATAAATTGTCTTTCTGTTAGCACTGATAGAGTCCAATATTTAGAAACATTGAATATCTTAGCTTGGAAGGGATCTGTACTGCAAACTCACTTATAATGCTGCTCTCCATGTTTCTATCTCCCTTTAATTATTGGGTCTATGATGATTTTTCACCTGATGCCTTTGTATATTTTCCAACATTCTTCCTGCCCATCATTCTAAGATCTCTGCTGATCTGCTCCAAAGCTTATTGAAGACAATGGGAATCTTGGATCCACATCCAGGTTCCTTTGTACTATCTGTCTTTCATCACCTTTTGCAGCTCCACCCTCTTATGCATCACAGAGGACTTTCAATAATGGGTGGCTTACTTCTTCTCGATCATTAGTGAAAATGTTAAATAAAACTATACTGAATACTGATCCCTGAAGTACCTCATTATGAAAAGACCTTCCCATAAATCTGTATTTTAATGTTTTGTATTCTGCTTTTGTTTATAGCCCTTCAGCCACTTTTCATTCCACAAGACAGTGCTCATACCCCAGGCAATTTAAATTAATTCAGCATTTTCTATCAAATAGTTTCCACGTCGTGGGCCAAACTCTTCCCCAGTTATTCAAGCCCACACTTATTGATGTCAGCGGGATTACATATGAGCAATACATGAAAGAATCAGGTCCTTTTTTTTTTCCCTATGCTCTCCTTTCAATTACAGATTTTGAGTTATGGTTTATGATAATCTGGAATTTGAAGATCAGGATGTTCTCTGCATTGTCTGTGAGCATATTGCAAACTTCTCAAAGTAGATAGACAGAATAATCTGATTATTCCAACAGAAAGTATTTTCTTCATCTCTTAAGTGTGGGATTAATTTATGATAAAAAACTTGATGGAAGTTGTACTCCATTTTTTATACGCATACAGAATTTTGTATATATATATACGCATACGAATTATTGAAAAGAAAAATTATTCTCCTAGAATCTAATTTTATAGCAGTAATCTTTTGGGAAAGTTATGGCTATATTCAATATAACTGAAATTTGGAACTTTCTAAAGTATTGGAATGGTGTTGGATTTTTTTCCCCAACTTCTTGTATGAGTTGGAACAACTTCATTCTCATTACATGGATCTGACATATTGCAGAAGATGCATTTTGAAATATTTTAAATGGCAATTCAAGAAATGAAATCTGAGACAGAAATCATAAAAATTACCATAAGATCAGCCAACAAAATGTCTTTTTCATTAACATCTTTTCTGGATACTTAAATGGTATCCCCAATTAATATTAATAAAACCAGTTCAAAACCAGATCTAGCTGGAACAGCTGAGGAGCCTGTTGGTAAAGTTCCTAGGTCACTGATTAAATCCAGTACAGATCAGTAAAGGCTGAAATTTATGCTTGGAAACAAACATAGAACATTTTGATTGGTTCAGCCTAGTATCCAGTACAAAGGTGACAATATATTTAAAAAGGAAATACACATTCAGAACTGTTGTTACCCTTGGGAAGACTTCAACAGAACAGAGCGTGGAGGGGACTTTCTTGTGGTCAGAACAGAGAAGTTCCAAGTTACAAGATGAAAAACGTTAGCAAAGAATCTTGCCTAGCTGTAGTCTGCTCTTTCGCTGATATGCTCATCAACACATATCAATTCAATTAGGCAAATAAAACCACCATCCATGGGACTTCAAAGACACCTGCCTCCCTTCCATAACTACACAGGGAAATTAGTAACTCATTTTTTGCAAAAACTGCTTCGTTAGGAATTTTAATTTGAGTGCAAATCATGTGCCTAAATTGGGGGGACTGAGTCCAATCTGTAAAATAAGTTTTAGATATGTATATTTAGATGAGCAACCCTAATCCCCTTGTTTGAATGCTTAGGTGCTGCACTGAAGTTTCTGTCCTGTCCTCTGGAGGGGACTAGCTCACAGGAACATGTCTGTGTGTGGTGCCATTTAGGCTGCAGAGACTGACTCTCTCTGACTCCATCCCATGAAGAGGCTGGTGTGCTAAGCCTGGCAGAGGCTATTTGACATCACGCTGACAACAGCCAGCTCCCACCAGGGAGGGCTGTAACCCATCTAGACTGGGTCAAGAGAAGGGGAGCATCCGGGATCTACACCCACGTCAGACAAAAGCGGTGGGATATCACCAGTCCCACGCTCTAGCAGAGCTAATTGACCAGCAGTATTCTGAGTAAGAGACTGTCTCACCTCCTGGTCCGTTTTGGACCCATGCGCAAAAGATTCATGGGGCTAGGGAGAGGGAAGGCAAGCAGACCCCTGTGCCTTCCTGAGTTTAGTATTCTCTCATTCGGCATGGAGAAAACTATGATTCTATTCACCACAGCCTGAACAGTTGTATTTTACGATAGAAAGCTATTCAACAAGTGGCAGAACAAAAAGCAGACAGAAAAAACTTTCCTCTTTCCTAAGACATTCTACCCATAAGGACCCTCTTGTGCAAAAGGTAAGTAAGCAGTGTCTCTGCCATCATCAACTCAACCTCTTTCTTCAGTTTTTGGAGGTGCTCACACATCTGATAGGATGGCGTTTAATTTCACTAGAACCTAAATATAGGCTTGCTTTACATCTTCCCAGACTACAGCACTTGCAGAATGATAGTAAGTTATGATGTATCAAACGAATCCTTTCAGCCAGCAGTGGGAAACAAGTGTTAGGTAGAGGGAAATGTGTGCTTAGACCTTTACCCTTTCAGGGCTTTGCTCTGGGCATTTGTACTCTCGACCAACAAAAGGAATCACACTTTGTTTGGAGTGACTAATCTGCTACTGTCATAGAGTCTCAGAGGAAAAGACTTGGGGATAAAATGCATTTCTCACCTGCAATATGCACTCTGGAGGGGACAAAACAAAGCGCAAATATGAAAACGTATCTGTTCTTCTGATGTTCAAGTTAAATTTTCAGATGGTCTACAACACAGAGTAGGAGAAACAAAACACAAATATATCACAATCGGAGTATATCTAACTCCTATGACGTCACAAAATGCCATACTGTCTTTTGTTAGCCATAACTAATGGATTCATTTCTTGTACATGTGGTGATTAGAGTTAAAGTCAGGGATCTAAATGAAGGCAAGGTAAAGGCTTTAAGAGCTGGTAGATGCAGATGGCCTAGAAAGATAGCAGAGGCAAGCACACATAATTGCTGCTCTAGACTCCTCACCAGAATCACAGAATCACAGAATGTTCGGGGTTGGAAGGGACCTCTGTGGGTCATCTAGTCCAACCCCCCTGCCAAAGCAGTGTCACCTACAGCAGGCTGCACAGGACTGCGTCCAGGCAGGTCTTAAATATCTCCGGAGAAGGAGACTCCACAACCTCCCTGGGCAGCCTGTTCCAGTGCTCCGTCACCCTCAGAGGGAAGAAGTTCTTCCTCATATTCAGACGGAACTTCCTATGCTTCAGTTTGTGCCCATTGCCCCTTGTCCTGTCACTGGGCACTACTGAAAAGTCTGGCCCCATCCTCCTGACACCCACCCTTCAGATATTTATAAGCATTTATAAGGTCCCCTCTCAGTCTTCTCTTCTTCAGGCTGAACAAGCCCAGCTCCCTCAGCCTCTCCTCATAGGAAAGATGCTCCAGTCCCCTCATCATCCTCGCAGCCCTCCTCTGCACTCTCTCCAGTAGCTCCTCATCTTTCTTGAACTGGGGAGCCCAGAACTGGACACAGTACTCCAGATGAGGCCTCACTAGGGCAGAGTAGAGGGAAAGGAGAACCTCCCTCAACCTACTGGCCATAATCGTCTTGATGCATCCCAGGATCCCTTTAGCTTTCTTGGCAGCCAGGGCACACTGCTGGCTCATGGTCAACCTGTCGCCCACCAGGACACCCAGGTCCCTCTACACAGAGCTGCTCTCCAGCAGGTCCGCCCCAAGCCTGTACTGGTGCATGGGGTTGTTCCTCCCCAGGTGCAGGACCCTGCACTTGTCCTTGTTGAACCTCATCAGGTTCCTCTCTGCCCAAATTTCCAGCCTGTCCAGGTCACGCTGAATGGCAGCACAGCCTTCTGGTGTGTCTACCACACCTCCCTGTTTGGTGTCAGCATCAAACTTGCTGAGGGTACATTCTAACTCTTCATCCAGGTCATTGTTGAAGACGTTAAACAGGACCGGGTCAGGTACTGACCCCTGGGGGACACCACTAGTTACTGGCCTCCAACTAGACTCAGCGCCGCTGACGACAACCCTCTGAGTTCTGCCATTCAGCCAGTTCTCAATCCACTTCACTGACCACTCATCCAGCCCACACTTCCTCAGCTGCCCTAGGAGGATGTTATGGGAGACAGTGTCGAAAGCCTTGCTGAAGTCAAAGGTAATCAGCCATGATTTCTTCTCTTGTAGCTATCAGGTGTTGCCTGTCCATTTCTTGCATGTACCACTTACAGGTCCGATCTCAGTGTTAGTTTGAAAGACTGGTGGAAGACCCATAGCTATTGGAAAGAGGTAGAGCATGTTGCATGGTCTCAGCAGTCACCAGCTGCAAGAAAAAATATATGCAAGGATTTTTTCCTACTGATTTGTTAGAACTCAGTTCATTCTTAGGAACAAGCTAACAGCATGAGCTGGCATTGAGCTGTGTAACCAGGACATCCATTTAAGTCAATGAGGAGAAGTAGGTGCCTTTGCTGCTTTCAGGGGTGTATTGAGTCCACAGAACTGAAACACCTAAGTTTGGAAGTGAACTCACTTGAGCCTGATGCATTAAAAACTAGGGCAATGAGAAGAGAGAATTACGTGCAGAATTGGTGAATGCAGCACATAGATTGAATCCCACCTATTTTAATACTGGCTTTAAATTCTTCTCCTAGACCCATCTTCACTAGTGGATTAGCTCTGTCATCCCTATAGCTGACTGGCGTTTTTGTGTTCGTGTCTCAGAGGCAATGATTTATTTAATCTTCCCAAAGATGTCACTTTTTATCCTGATTCATCATCTGTTTTTTTAAGGAAAAGAAGAGGTGTGCATTTAGGGAAGGAGGGGAGAGACAAAGAGAGAAAGAACGGGAGAGAGAGAAACAGCTCCTGGAGCAGGTATAAGATAAATACACGAAAACCATAGACATGAAACAGACACTGATCAGGTACACAGCAGGGTGCCTGTTTAATGTCCACTTTGTATCTATTGCTTGGACAAATAGAAAACAGTGGCTTCAGACACAGCTTTCACTTTACCTGCTCCGATATTGAACAGACCTACTTTCCTACGAGAGACAAGAAGCAGTGGAAGTACAGGTGCTGAGTAATAATAGCCACAGGAAAAATTTGGACGCACAAAGTCAAACTGGTGAAACTTGCCTCTGCTCATCTCACAGCTAGCAAAAAATAAACCTGATCCTTTATGCTTTATATCAGATGCAAGAGTTCATTCAGATGCACATACACACGCAAGAGTATATATATGTACATATCTATGTATTATGGAAAGAAAGGGAGAGAAAAAGAATGAATGCAGGTTACACCTTCTGTCATTTTAGTAATCTTGCTGGATTGCAGTGCCAGCTTGATTGTTTATTGCCTCTTTCTTCTCTTTGCTGACATCTTGTCCTTGATACCAGTACTCTAGCAGTATGTTACCTTTATAACTGATGGCTTAAAATGAAGTTTCAAAAACTGCCTACATTGTGTCAGTTAATTGTCCGGTGACTGTGGAGAAAAGAAACCAGAACTATGTATTTCAAGTAATGCCCAACACATGGCAAACATCAAGTGAGGAATGCAAGGCCTATGCTAGTGAAGAATGCAATAAATATAGGCCAGATCATAAACACTGCTATAATAAGACAATTGAGGCAGAAGGTTGGAAAAGACAAAAATGATTTCTGTACCTTTGCTTGTGCAGCTTCTCCAGGAAATAATTGAATAAATAAGCTCAGACCCATCACCTCTACGTCTAGTTCAACCATAAGTTTTTGAGCTCAGTATTCTTGACTTTGAAAAAGGGTTAATGATTCTCTGCACAGCATGAATTATTCTGCAAAACACTCTGGCTTGTGTTATGCAGGAAATAACAGTTTGATGATTACAGTGCTACCTCTGGTCTTAAAAATCTGTTAACTTTGAAATGACCTGTGCTTCACATCATTTAAACATAGTGGTCCACGTCTTATTTTGCTTCAGCCATAAACCCTACTCGGTGAGTCTATCACAGTGAGGTAAATGGGGATAATATCCTGCCTGTCCACAACCTTACATTTCTCTGTACAAAGATAACAATTCAACAGTTACAGTCAAAGCAATTGGTGCTGTGCGGGAAAAAGCATTATATAATTTGGACTTTGGACTGTAAGATCTTCATGGTAAAGTTGTCTTATCCTTTAATTCATTATACTGCCTGTTTTCTTGCATACTGATATCAAAAGGGGAATAAAACAAATCCCAGTCCCGTTCCACTGGCCACAGGGAATGTTGCACCAGCATAACTCTTCACCCTTTGTGCAGTTTTGCTGATGGATAAAGGAATTTGAGGGGATCACAGAGTGGCTTTAAGCTAGTTAAACAAGTACTGCATGAGTACGTATCAAATTGCAGCTTTGCTTACAGAGGCTTGTGATGTTTTTAAGACATGTTAAAAGAAAGCTTCATATTAAAAAGGCCATTGGATCATTCAGGCTTATAACAAGGGTTGTCATGAACAACCCATAAGTTCAGCTCCAATGCTCCTTTCATTACAGAACTAAAAGTACTATTAGTGATCTTCATTAACAGTTCCACAGTACAGCAGATGTTCACAAACACTGAGCTTTTCAGTGAAGGGTCTGGTACCTTTAACGCTATCCACACGAACTGCTTGTATATTAATTAGAGATTTCTAGTGACAAGATTAGGAAACTGGATAACAGGACTTGGCTTCAGCTTTCCACCCCATAACTGATTGTATGTGTTAAATGACAGTATAGTAAACTGTCTGTAATAAAACTTACATAGCATATACATATAGAATGAGGGTTAATTTTAATCTTTCTGAAATGCTTTGAGATTCTCAGATGAAGAGCAGTCACATTGCCTGGAAAAAATCAAACTTTCACTATTGTTGAAAACAGTCAAAAAAATAGACAAGATATGCTGCACACAGAAAACACTTCCATATTTATTTCTGTTCTTACATATGCAACATTTTTCTTCCAAGGACAAAATGTCAAGTACAGGTAACATCAGGGAAGCACCACTGACCTGGTGGGTTAGAGGTCAGATATACAAAGTTCACCATTCAGTCCCATGAGGTGTGTACCCGGCATTCACAGAAAGAGTGAAATCACTGCAGGCAGGTAGCAATGCTTTCATATTATGTCTCATTAAATGCACAGAGCAAGCGAAAATACACATTCAGTGTGACTTCTGGCCCCCTTCAGATCAGATGTGTACTATTTTCCAAATATATCCCATTCTGTTGTCCAGGAAGAGGTTTTTTGGGCTTATGGTGTTTATTGCTCTGCAAGGTCCTAAGGTCCTCCACTGACATCAAGCCAAAGCTCTTCTGACTTCTGAGCTGCCTATTCAACCCCACCCCTCCCTGTAGGAAGCACCGAAAGACAACTGAAACATGTGTTCCCAAACCTTAGGGTTTTCACCAAGGCTCTAGGATAAAAATGTTTGGGTGAAGGCTCATGTCAACTCATGTCAGTGGAGACTGGCACTTCATGAGTCATTCCTTGGTCTTAGGCTGGGGTGAAGAGATGGGTGGAAGTGTCTGTCTCTTTCCTTGGAGGCTGAATGATTAAATTGAGTAAGGTCAGAATTCAGCAAGAGATTAAGACAACTTAATTTAATTCTCTACGCGTAGATGTGTATTACGTGGGCCAGGTTCCCGAGCTCTGTAAGTCGTCAATGAAGATGCAGTTAATACAATCAAAGGAACACAGAAAGTAATTCAGCGAACTATGGGCTAGGAGCAGACTCAGCTGCCTAAACACAAGACTCTGGAGCCTTTTGAAATGCTGTGGGGTACTTGACATGTCTGGTCCCACATCATATGAGACCTCACCTGTCTGGACTGATGGCTGGGTGACAGCCAGTGAGGTATCCACAGAAGCATGCATCCTTTGGTATGTACTTGGCTAAGTGCATGGCTGAAGCAGGTGAAATCAGTCACATCTTTTAATTCTCAAACTCGAGGGAAACTGTATAGAAGATGCTCCTAAGCATTTTTAACCGCATAAAATGCGTAAGAAATTTTAAATAACGCAGTGAAAATTGCACCTGTTCTGCTGCTGTTGCTGCTATGCCTTCTGGTACAGACATTTTTGACTTCCACTATGCCTGATAAATGCTGACTACTACGCCACTTAATATTTAAGGAGTGAGATTCAGCAGCAGTCAATTTCTGTTACAAACAATGACTGACTCAGAAAGGGGAAGTTTGTGCTGGATTTTCAGAAAAAAATAAAGACATGAGTATCAGGTGTCAGAAAGCAGAGATTTTAGAAAGCCATTCCAGTTGTCTTACAGCATTGACACATGGATTATGGAAATATGTTTCCTGTTCTGGTTTTATAAAACTGTCATTTACACATAATCAGTCACAGAATCACAGAATCACAGAATCACAGAATCACAGAATGTTCGGGGTTGGAAGGGACCTCTGTGGGTCATCTAGTCCAACCCCCCTGCCAAAGCAGTGTCACCTATAGCAGGCTGCACAGGACTGCGTCCAGGCAGGTCTTAAATATCTCCGGAGAAGGAGACTCCACAACCTCCCTGGGCAGCCTGTTCCAGTGCTCCGTCACCCTCAGAGGGAAGAAGTTCTTCCTCATATTCAGACGGAACTTCCTATGCTTCAGTTTGTGCCCATTGCCCCTTGTCCTGTCACTGGGCACTACTGAAAAGTCTGGCCCCATCCTCCTGACACCCACCCTTCAGATATTTATAAGCATTTATAAGGTCCCCTCTCAGTCTTCTCTTCTTCAGGCTGAACAAGCCCAGCTCCCTCAGCCTCTCCTCATAGGAAAGATGCTTCAGTTCCCTCATCATCCTCACAGCCCTCCTCTGCACTCTCTCCAGTAGCTCCTCATCTTTCTTGAAGAGGGGAGCCCAGAACTGGACACAGTACTCCAGATGGGGCCTCACTAAGGCAGTGTAGAGGGGAAGGAGAACCTCCCTCGACCTACTGGCCACACTCATCTTGATGCATCCCAGGATGCCATTGGCCTTCTTGACAGCCAGGGCACACTGCTGGCTCATGGTCAACCTGTTGTCCACCAGGACACCCAGGTCCCTCTACACAGAGCTGCTCTCCAGCAGGTCTGCCCCAAGCCTGTACTGGTGCATGGGGTTGTTCCTCCCCAGGTGCAGGACCCTGCACTTGTCCTTGTTGAACCTCATCAGGTTCCTCTCTGCCCAAATTTCCAGCCTGTCCGGGTCACGCTGAATGGCAGCACAGCCTTCTGGTGTGTCTACCACACCTCCCTGTTTGGTGTCAGCATCAAACTTGCTGAGGGTACATTCTAACTCTTCATCCACGTCATTGTTGAAGACGTTAAACAGGACCGGGTCAGGTACTGACCCCTGGGGGACACCACTAGTTACCAGCCTCCAACTAGACTCAGCGCCGCTGATGACAGCCCTCTGAGTTCTGCCATTCAGCCAGATCTCAATCTACCTCAGCGACCACTCATCCAGCCCACACTTCCTGAGCTTCCCTAGAAGGATGTTATGGGAGACAGTTTCAAAAGCCTTGCTGAAGTCAAGGTAGACAACATCCACGGCTCTCCCTTCATCTACCCAGCCAGTCATGCCATTGTAGAAAGCTATCAGATTGGTCAGGCATGATTTCCCCTTGGTGAATCCATGCTGACTACTCCTGATAACCTTCTTTTCCTCCACTTGCTTGAGGATGACCTCCAGGATAAGCTGCTCCATCACCTTTCCCGAGATGGAGGTGAGGCTGACTGGCCTGTAGTTCCCTGGGTCCTCCTTCTTGCCCTTTTTGAAGATTGGAGTGACATTGGCCTTTCTCCAGTCCTCGGGCACCTCTCCTGTCCTCCAGGACCTCTCAAAGATGATGGAGAGTGGCTCAGCAATGATATCCGCCAGCTCCCTCAGCACTCGTGGGTGCATTCCATCGGGGCCCATGGATTTGTGGGTGTCCAGATTGCCTTAGCGATCCCTCACACAGTCCTCCTCAACCAAGGGAAAGTCATCTTTTCTGTGGGCTTCCTCTCTTACCTCCGGGGCCTGGGATTCCTGAAGGCCTGCTTTGGCACGGAAGACTGAAGCAAAGAAAGCATTCAGTAGCTCTGCCTTCTCCGCATCCTCCGTCACCAGGACACCCGCCCCATTCAGCAGCGGCCCCACGTTGTCCCTAGCCTTCCTTTTGCTGCTGATGTAGTTGAAGAAGTCCTCGGTTTGGCATCAAGGAAAAAAACGTACAGACAACTAAGAGTACCATCCCACTCAGACAGCAAAGAGGTACCTTGCTGAATGCAGAATGATTAAATAGTTTCTGGCAATATATACATAATATGTAATTAAAACTATTTTTCAGAAGTACAATCCATATTGAAAAGAAAATCAGCACATGATGCTTAGTTTCTCTGAAATGCTACATTTTCTCCATCTTTTTTCCACCATTCATTAACACATGTGGAACATGTGAGTTTATAGTCTCCCTATCAGAAAGTCGCCCTATGGTCTTTTTAGCCATAAGCATGTTTAACCTTGATTTTGAAACCTGCTGAGATCCTGACCTCCATTATATTAACTTTTCCCCAGATTCTGAACACCACTGGCATCAAAGTACAGGGTAAATATACTCTGACTCAAATACATTAGCACACTGTCTGACCATTGTGGAAACAGATTGAAATCTGGGCAGAAAATAATAAATGGTAAAGCAAAGTCACTCAAAAGCCGCAATTATAGCAAGTGCAGAAGAACACACACATCAGCACCAATGTTTATTTTTAGAAAGGCAGGGAAGCTTCATATTCCACTTCTCACAGTCAGCAAGCTGTTTAGTAGAGGCCCAAAGTTCAGCTGCTCAGTTAAATTTTCTCAGTCCTATGGGTTATCCTTATTCCATGGACACCTCATGTGTTCTAGCTACCAGAATACATGGCATCTCACTGAAGTCCCAAGTTATGCATATTTTTAGAGCTTTTGGATTTGCAATGTTTCCTTTCAAGACGAGTGAAAAAGTCATAGGGTTGTTGGAAAAAATTTGATAATATATGGGCTAAGTTTGACTGAAAGAGATGAGAAATAAGCTGCTTTCAGACCAGGAGGTTTTAATTGTTACTATGGGAACATGCAAGGAGCACAAAAAGATATGTTTAATCTCCAGATGAGGGAATATATCCTAATTAGTTATGTCTGCTCCGGTGTCTGGCTACCAGCTGACAGACTCGACAGCTGATCTCTCTGAACCAATCCAAATTGGAAAAAGATTTGGGTTAGGGTCACTTTTTCAGTGGGCAAAGGTTGGGGCTGGTTGTTATTTAGACTGAACTAGTTCATTCATCTCTAGTTACCCATATGTCAATACAATAGATTCCCTTATCATAATATGCCATGGGCTAGAAACTTTCTGTTTTGTTTCTACCTGCACATTTTCATGGGCTGCTGCCAGAAGAGGAAGGCAATATGTCCTGGGACAAAGAGGAAGTTCTGAACACCTCTGGAAGAGCTCCAGAATGCTCTATGAGAACAGACACTTTGAATGTAAAACCTTCAAACTTTGTGCACTTCAGGTCAGAGCTCAGGTCAGGCTCAGACAGTCAATCAGAAGCTTATTTGTAAGTCTGTGAACATTGTAGTCTACATAAGGATTTGGCTTTTTTATACTTCAGATCCTCTGTCACTCTCTCTGTGCAACTTTAGCTTTTAGTATGTACTGGAAAGACTCATAGTAGAGGCTGATATAAAATGCAAACATATCAATGGAAAACTTCTCATCAATTTCAAAAGTGATCATCACATAGGTCCAGAACAACAAAATCTTAGATGACTGCTCAATTAGCAATCATTATTCAATGAAAGTAGTCAGTTTTGCTTATTGTATCTTGATCTCTTAAATTCAGTTTCTAAAAAATCAACATCATAACTTCTTTATTAATTTTGCATAGTGACTTCTGAACAAATCTACTCAATTTGTTAATGAAAAGAAACACCATGTCAGAGAGTCAACCTAGCCAAATCATTAGAGAAAATTCTGCACTGGGTATAGAGATCCTGAGCCCCCATATCTTTGCCTAAAGGCACAGAAGTAATGCTGAAAGCGAGAACTGGTCACCTCCTGTAAGCTAGTATTCTATTGCCAAGACAGAGCAGGACTTTATTTTCAGAATAACTGTGTTACGATCATCATGATCTGACAAACATTGACAAGAACAAGCAGTTTCGTTAAATAATGGACATTTTTTCACTACCTTTCCTTCCTGCTTGGAGGAATGAGTGTGTAAATATTTGCAGGACCACTACGGATGATACATAGAGCAAAACAGGGTACGTCTATTAAGCAAGTAAATTAAACAGTGTATGCCTTTGGCCCTTTTGTAAACAGTTCCTGGGCACTGTTTGGAAGTATGCATGGGCCAGGGACAAATTACCAGAGGCAAGGTGGCTGCAGTCCTCTGAAGCCTCTGAAGCCTCTGAAGGCTGAAGAACTTTCTGAGGTTTACTGACCTCAGAACCAGAGAACCGTCTGGGGTCATAGTCATATGGATAAAGCCAGTCCTGGGAAGTGCATCCAAGAGCTGTAAATGCTCTGCAGTTCAATTAGGAATAAAAATATGAAGAAATTAATATTTCAGTATTCATATCACATGAAAAGAGCAGAGCATTTTCCAGCAAAGCATTTCCATTTTTACATTGACTGAGTCACTCTCCTGAGTTCATAAAATAAACAAAACATAAACAGGAAGTACAGAGCAGTATATTATGTATGGCATATTTAAAAGCCTAGAAAAGGTCCTTTGTTTAAGATTTTTCCCTCTTCACAGATGGATGACTGGGTGGTATTGTTTTGCTGCCTTCCCTTAGCTTTTCACATCAGTCCTCTGACACGCTTTCCAACCCTTACCTTCCCTCCCCTGAGCCAGTCCCCTTGCTGTATCCCACAGCATGTGCGTAGGATGTGGATAACGCTAGTCGTTAATTGTAAAATCTTGTCCACACACACTTTAATAGAAGTATGTCCCATTACACTGCTGACTACTTATTCTCCAATACATAACCTTACTATCTTCTTCCTTCATGTGTTGTTGAATAAGGTAACAAGGGGTCACCAATCTACATTCCGAGCATGTAGACCTTCTGGATTATCATCTGGCAAACATTACAAATTCTCCCTTCATTATTATTTTCTGTCTGTTTTACAGTCTTAGAGCACTGTGCACTAGTTCCACTGATTATAAATTACAGGATGGGGAGAGATCTGATGAAAATATTCACCTTTAAGTGGCCCAGAATTTTATGTCTGTGAGAAAACACATATTTTTCATTGCTAACAGATGCAGCTCAGACCACAGCCAAACAACCACACATAGCACACGGATACATACCTATGTTCCACAGACTGCACATGCACATGAACACATACCTTGTATTACTACAAATTCAGCTTTCACTTTATGACCATAAAAAAAAAGACAACTGATGAACAGTCCAGAAGTTGCAACACTTTGCTGTGCAGCTGTCTGGCATAGTCACGTGACAAAGAGCAAGTGCCATGACAGCAAAATGGGTCACAAAAATGAATGACATTTGCAGATTCCTTTATCTTTGTTCCAGAACTATTAAATGCACTGCTATAGCATGCTGGTACTCCGTAATACCCACTTTAGCTGCTGGAAATGTTACTGAAAAGAATATCAACTTCTGTTTTTAACTGGAAACTAATATTCAGGTTCTATATTTGGATGCCACTTCACAGCTAAATGTTTCAATTTCCACATACAAAAAATGGGAAATAACGATACTGACCTTTGTAGAACACTTTGAAATCCAAGGAAAAAAGAGCTACAAGAAAAGCTGGCTTTATTATTATTTTTCTCTTACCATCCATGGAGGGAAAAAGAGTGAAAGTTGATATAACAGAAACAAAGAACTAGATGTGTTTTGACAATTTCATATAGGCTAGAATTATCGGGATGGAGGATGGTATTTGCATGGGATACTTTGCCAATTTTCAAGAACAAAGACAACAAAATCTAAAGAACAACTGTTTGTACTTCATGCCACTGGCATGTTTAAGGTCTGAATTGAAAGAGGGATTGTGGGCCGGTTAACATACTACTTTTCTTTGGTAGTGCTATCCAGCTGTTTCAGACATGTAGCTAGATTTTGGCTTCTGGAGTCCTCCTACATGCATGTCAAGATTTGAGACCCGATTTTCGTGTTTTAAGTTGGGCAGGCATCCTGGAAACTGTAATAGGATGCAGCACTGTTGACAGATTTTCTCATGGAAAGTCGAACAAAATGCTATAGAAATTGCTATATGCAGAGACGTCATAAAAGCTTTCAGTGTCTCCCAAAAAGCTCTGGATGTTGCCTTCTTCTGCCTTTCTGTGTTCCTTTTAGTTCTTATTATTATTTTATAAGCTTGGTTTCATCTCACTACCTGTTCCCATCGAAAGGTTGGCAATTTGTCTTAGTCCTTCAGACTCCCTTTATCATAAGCAATGAGGGACAGGCACATCCAGAGGACTACATGGATCTAACTGTCATATATATACCTCTTTGGAGGGGAAAAACTGCCCTCTGAAAAAGAAGCCTTTTTTTCTTTGCATTGGCTAGTGAGGATGTCAAAAAGGCAAACTCGGACTACAGCCTAACTGTCTGATGGCTAAAGTTAGGTGCAAAAAATCCCACTCCCAGTTGCACATAATAACATTAATATCTTCACAGAAACCATAGAGAAGCAAGGTCTTGGCCCTCAGTCTGGAAGCTCAAATCAAAGTGATGGACATACCAGAGAAGTGAGGGTATACCAGGAAGGGCAACAGTTATGGAAATAACAGTACACAATTACTCATTTTAGGAATCCATCTGGTTAGGTGTGTTGTTTCACTTAAATGACGTGTAAACGCACTCACTTAATGGCCCTCATTTATACATTTATACATGTCATGTGAGCACTACAACACACACGGTTTTAATTTTAAAACCTAAAGCACAAGTAGCAGACCTCACCTTTGCTGGATGCTGTCGGGTGTCAAAATCGAAAAGTTCAGCTTGTGCCCTTTCCAAGGAAATATAATACATACGCATCTGTGCACCCTGAGGTCTGCACACAGCTGCACAATGTTTTATGAGATGTTGCAGTGGCTTCTGCTAGACTTCCTGACGTAAAACTACAAACAATCAAACCCTCCTTCCCCCACATCCCCTTCTCTCAACCAAAAGCCTGAGAAATGAGATTTTTTTAAGCCAACTATGTCCTTTAAACACTTTTGTTCTCAAGAGCAGAAGTTATCTCCATATTTACAGAAGGAGATCATCATCTTGGGTAGTTCAGCTTTGAGCAGAAGGAAGCCAAACTTCTTAGCTTTGGTTCCAAACAAACGTTTCTCTCAATAAAGTCTAAATCAACCTTAGAAGGCAGAAATAAGTATGCTTCACCAAGCAGAAAAGCGTGAGCTGACATTCAAAGTCTGCACACTGCTATCTCAGCCACCCAAGAGAGAAACGATTCTGCATTAATAGAAGAAAAATGCAACTCTGAAAATAGATATCTTTGCATATACACCAGGACCACTGCACACAATACAATGCCCTGGCACATTCCCTTCTAATATACTATTTTGTTCACTCAGCTTGTATCTTTCTCTAACTAGATCCTGGTCAATAAAATAAAATAGAATACTTTTTTTTTTTCTTTTTGCCAAGAAAATGAAAATTTGATAAACCAAAATATATTTAAATTGGTGTTGATTCTGCAAAATGGATTATTTTGGTATTTTACTATGAAGACTTCATTTCTACTTTTTCAGAACAAAAGGTTTTGATTTAAAATGATGTTTCATTTTGATAAGTGGTTTTAGTTTCACTAAAAACATAACAAAAGTATGAGTAAAATATTAAATTAAATAAAATATTTGTGACTTTGCAGTTCAACAAATAAAATGGAAAAGAAATCTTTCTAATCAAGTCAACATAAAGTGACTTCAAATTCCTCATTTATTTTAAAACTATAAAAAAAATGAAAAAAGATCAGGCAATCTCTCAACTACCTCAGACCTGACCCCAGATAAAAAGCAGGATGTATCTTGAGTGCAAAACCTATTTAGCATTTATTTTCCTGTTTGCAGAAAATGAACATGAAACTGTCAGTATAATATTTTCAACATCCTAGTGCAGGATAGATTAAAAATGAAACTAGTCAGCATCAGGACTGTTCTGAGTCTGTCTTCAGATTGACTTGTCCACATTGTTCAAAAACAGTGTAGTAACACATTGTTTATTGTACTTTTTAGTGTACGGGGAATCAGTAAGCAACTCCTTTTATCATGGGCATGGCTTCAACAATTAGACATTAGATGCACCAAAAGATCAGTCTTTCAGCCACTTCACAGTGCTGTGGACTGTTAGTCTGGGATTTCTGAAAAAGCTTAGACAGAAAGTATGCAAACTCTACAACGATTCAGTGAGAACTGAGTACCTGATTCCATCAGCCATCCCTGAAAATTCAAGCCTTAGTGCTCCTATACAGTCATTTGCACTTTCAATCAGCAGTATCTACAGCAACATACCTCTAGGCAGAAATACTTTACTAAAGGTGGCCTTTCTCTTGGAAAATGGGAGGGAAAAATAGAGTACTGTGAATGACATTCCCTCCAGTACAACCTCACTTAGTACTGTTCCCAAGTAAAACTTGATGCACGCAAAAAGTCATGGTGGTGTCCTGCTATACAAATGTGCAACAGCCTGACTCTAAGGGATATATGATTACTCTTTTCGAGTGTTACCCTGGAAACAATTTGTCTCTTGGCAGACATTGCATACTTACACAGGAAACTAAATTTAAATCCTTAGGCATAACATCTTGGTCATGCCTGCCCTTTTGTTTGAACTCCTTTAATAAAACTCTTGCCCTCACACTTGGCTGTACTAAATCCAAGTATGATCTTTGCTTCCTCCTCATTATTAGTTCAGAGGGAACACTCTAGTAGTTGTATGCAGGGTTATCCATTACCTAAATGGAAAGCGTGCCAACTTGGAGCTCTGTTCATTGACTTACATGATGTTTACCCAAGGATTTTCATGCAACTGGCTTATAATGACCATGTAATTTGCCTCTTCTGAACAGCTTTACAGAACTGGTATTCATCATCAACTCAGATTTTTCAGCATACAACAGGTGAGTCAGTTCATAGGTGGCTTGGGAATAAACAGCAGAACAAGGTGGAACATTTAAAAAAAGGGCACTAGGCAAATAGAACTAGTGCAATCAATCAAAAATATGATTCTTAAATGAGTTGTTTCAGAGGAGGGCGACGACAAATGAATGGAAATGTTATGTACACAAGTTAGCCTCATACCTGGCTGAAGGCATACAGCGCAACTGGAATTTTGGAAAGAAATATCTGCCCACCTGCCTGTTCTGTTGGCCAGCAAGAGTAGTGCTTTCTAAACAGATGAAAGACCAAGGCCGTTCTCCACCTTTGCACACAAACACAGGCATACCCAAACAAGACAGGGGAGAGGAAACCTTCCTGCTATTCCACACAAACTTGAACTCACACTGCCTACTCTAACAACCATCACTTCTCAGACACCTACAGTGGCAGAGCTGGTACACAGCTCAGGATCCCTCATTGTCCTTTAGTGATGGCAAACTTCTGAAAATCATCTCCAAATGAGCACGCTAAACATCTCACAGGCCTTCTGGGGGAGCTGAGACCTCCCACACTAATAAGGGGCTTTGGGGATTTTTCTTCCTCCCTTTTGCCTTTTTTTTTTTTTAATTGATGCTGAAGCAATCCCAGCAGCCCTGGAAGCACATATGAAGGGAGACAAAATTGGATACAAGTCTCAGGAGGATGGCATAAGGATTTAACTATACCTCTTAGACTTAACTCTGCTGATGAGGTAGATGCTGGCAGGGGACTGTGAGGAATTATGCAGTGTTCCCTCCCTCCTCCTTTTCTTCATAAAACAGCCTGTAAGGCAAAGAGTGCCTGAGACATGAGCAATGTTTTTGTTGGGAATGGATGAGTTTTAGCAGTGGAGGGAAAAACAATTTTCAAAATTTGCTTTTCACCACCGTGTAACACCTTGAAATATTTTGGCAAAAAAGCCAGGTGTTGTGCAGTTCCAGGATTCTGCCGGAGGTTCGGTTTCTTTGGCGGGTAGAACAGCAAATGCTACCAGCATATTGGAGGAAATCTAAATAGCTGTAGTCAACCTGTTTAACACTGTAACCAGGAAAAAGAGAGTGCATAGGAGAGTGCATGTGAACTTTTCTATGTCTCATCTGAAGCATCATTAGGCATGAATTAAGGAAAGTTAAATTTTTTTTTACAAATTCATTACAAATTAGGGCTCTCTTGCGCTGGGTGAGTTTCAAAGACATTCCAGGAAGCAGTTTCTGTATCTCAGTATTTAATGTAAGTAAATGGGACATACGAAGGAAAGAAAAAAAAAAAATCCACGCTCATTTTAGGTGTCATGAACAGGAAAACGAAGTCTTGCAGAAGGTTTCACAAAAGGCTGTGATAATGAGGAACAGCGTGCAAAGCTCTCAGATCCCACTATGATGCTACAAATACAAGCGTTTTCTTCTCAGAAGTATGTTCTAGCTTACTCATGCACATACCAGCTACTACTCCACTAATGTCAAAGGAATTATTTTTACTGAATTGTAAAGATAAATACAAGTCAAACCTGCCCAAGAGCATACTCACAGAACTAGATTCACTGATATGATCCTGTGGCTTTATGTTACCCCAGTGATACAAGACAGCAATAAAACGAGATTAACTAATGTAAACCTGCTGTGTGTCATCAGAGAAGTACAGAGCAGCTGGAACCTCTATGGGAAAGCTACATTGCACTATTTTACCATTTCTACCTTCTCACCTTTCTGAGTTTCTCATCAAAGATTAGTACCACTTCCAGATGCAGTGAAAATACCTAGAAAATAAATACTGGAAGAAAGAAAAAAGAAACATTTAACAGCAGTTACAAAAAACGGTTGTAACTTCTGTTTCTTAAGTTAATATGCTAGCAAATCTCCACTGTTGTTTTTGAACTCACTAAAACTAGATTTCTTCGTAGGAAGAGATAGCAATACAGAGTTAGTTCTTATTAACACCACACCATGCTTCTCAACTCTGAAATCAAGAGCTTCTGTGAAGCAATACATGAAGTCTCAACTAGGTTGAGAATTCCTTAACTGATCATAGATATTGAAACAATATCCAAAGATTTCAGATCTATCATCTCTCATTTCTACCAGCCTCAGGTAACTTCATTGTGCACAATTATCACTGTTTGAAATTCATATAGATCTGTAAAACACGCTTGGAAAGTAGTGTCCTACTGTCTAGGTATGGTCTAAATTATCCACAGTGGAATGGGTCTGAAATTCTTTTTCAAATGTAAAATTTAAAAAATTGAAAAAAAAAGTGGGAAAACATATGCAACTTTTTACAAATTCTTTTCCCATCTTCAGAACAGTAGAAAATTTCAAATGTCAATTTTAAAATGTGGGGAAAAAAAATTAAAATTTTTATGTCTGAGGTTTCTTTCCCCCACCAATTCATGTAATACTGTAGTAAGACTTTAAACCGAAATGTGAAACAATTGGAAAAGAACAGAAAGAATTTCCTTAAACAAACTTAAACAAGATAGAATTTCCTAGCAGTGAGAAAGGTTAAATATTGGAATGACTTATTCACACTGGCCTATCTGTAAGAAAAGGCAGGAGACAGCTCTCAGCCTGTGTGCAAAGAGGGAAGAAGATCTGGCTGAACATTGTGGTATGTATCTTTCTGGCATGGGAATCTCTGAATCTGAAGTCCTCTGCTCATCTCTTACCCTTTGTGCCATGAACATAGTTGCAATGTTTGTTAATCCATAATAAGATAATGAGGCAGAACATACCTTCAGAGAATTCAAAGATTATAACAAATTAGGGGAAGTCAGTAACAAACCGAGTAGCAGAGATTCAGTCCAGAGGGACCTTGATAAACTTGAGGACAGGGGCCAGCAGAAAACTCCTGAAGTACAACAAAGAGAAGTGCAAAGTCCTGCACCTGAGACAGATAAACTCCACGTGCTAGCACATGCTGGGAACTGTCCCAACAGTAGTCCTGGTGGGAAGGTGGGAACCAGATTGAATATGAGCCCACAGAGCACTCTGACCATGGATAATGCATGCTTGTTTGCGTTAGGAGGAAAGTGGTTAAGGTATCTAGGGAGGTCACTGTCCCCTTGCATTCTGTGCTGGTGAGGCCTCCCGTTCTGAGCCTCCCAGTAACAGTTTGAGGCTACAGGATGGAGTTAGGATTTAAATAACATGTGGAACAATTCTTAGGGGAATAGCTGCTTTGATTGGAGATACAGATATTTAATGTTTTGGAACAAATAGGAGGTCCAGATGAAACAGTTTTTGCTTGTCCCTTCTGTCCTTAATTTCAATGAAATCTAAAATAACCAGATCTATAAAGTCAGTTCATTTCACTGATGGTTTTGGCAGATTTTCCCTCCCACCGTGTTGCCGGGAAACATGGCAGAGTAAAATGACTGTTGGATTGTCACAGCTTTAGGCCTTATGACTCTGAGGGATGACTGCCAAGGCAATCAGCATGCTGGGGAAGTTGCACACTTTGCAAGATCTGTGGCGTTACGTGACCCTGCAAAGGGAAAACTCGTTAGGTTACAGAAGAAAAAAAGACACGGAAGGAAGGAGCTACAGAGCAATTAATCCCACCATTTTATTGGTACTGGTGTACTACTGCCTGTATTTCATTTAAGCAGATGCTATCTGAGTAGATAATCTGAAGACAGCAATACAAAGAGAGAAGCTAAATTGTGGTAGAAAAATAACCCCTCACTTCCCTAGCAGGGATGTGATAACGGCCTTTGCAAACCACCCCACTCCACCTAACTTTGCACCTTGATTTGTCTTTCCTTGCCCTATCTTGTTTTATATTGTATTTTGTCTTGCCTTGCCTTGTCTTATCAAGACACTCCCGTCTGAGTGATCCAAGAACAGTCCAATCCTCAGTTTTACACCAGATTTTCCAGCCTGTATTAAATTTACCACTCATGCATGAATAATCTGTTACCCTTCTGCAACAAATTAATTGCAGGCTGTTAAAGAATGAGTGATGTGGGTACAAATTCTGTGAGTCTCTGCTATATAAAATTCAACATAGCTTTTGCTGTTGGGTTAATGCTGTGCCAATATACTTGGCAAAATGTACAGGATGTGTGCACGCAGAGAGGGGGTCTTTCAGGTCAGTATTGACAGTTGCATATTTATATATTTGTCAAAAATCTTGAAGATATATAGAAATAATATTTCTGAAGTATTCCTGCTACCCTGTACACTTTATAAAATGCCTTGGGTTCAACATATGGTGCATTTTTCTAAAGTAAATGTAAATAAACGCTTCTGATTGATTTCAGAACTGCACCCAGCTCATCACTGTAGTTCTACCATAAAATATATGTCAGTTATTAAAAAATAAACCAAAAATCCACAGGCATGTGAATGTCATGTTCTGTTAACCTGGCTTTGCTGTCTAAAACGTGTGGTGGATGCAGGAGTGGAACAGCTATGGTATAATTCAGATTCAGTCCTACAAATGAGTGCATAAGCTAAACGACCACTGTTTTGGGGGACGGCTATACTGAGGTCTGTGCTATGACTGCAATTCATACCAGCTGTTGAAGCTGATTTATCTTTAAACTAGCTTGCTAGGTACTGCTAGGAGAGAAATTATCCCAATATAGAACACAGTATGGTAAATTCCACGAATCTTACCCAGCCTCCTCTTGTGGGTTTTGCATCCTGTACTGAATCCCTTCCTATACTTATAGCTACATTTCTAGTAGTGTCCAGGCTAGTTTGTTTAGAAATGTGTTGTGCCTACATGTATAATTTGTAAACACAGTACAGAAAAATCCTCAGGCGGTGAGAACTATTTAATCCAATTAGTCTTTTGCAATAGTGTACTCATAAAATTGTGTTTACACATGCATACGGACCTCTCCTGCAGACAAACAGATTCCAGCAACTGGTATAGATGAGGCACTGAAGAACATGACTTCTTGTACTGAAGCGGGATCTATTCTGAGATACTTGAGAAACTGTGGTTAGTCTTTACTTAGCATAAAGCTGTGTGTTGTGAATCTGCAGCCTTGCTTGAAGTCAGCAGGAGCTGCATGTGTTTAAGGGAAGAGTTTGGCCCATTAGGACCTAATATGGCACATCAAAGGAAGATAGAACTGGCATCTTTCTGAGAACTTTCTGATACTCACATGCAACTGCTCACTGTGGGTGGCATTGAGCTGGGTATGAATTGATTGGAGCACAGACAGGAACCAGAGCAACTGCAGCTAAGAGGAGGTCTGCAGACCACCCCCAGGATGCTGTGAGACCATCGGTTTCCTTCAGAAAAGGGAAGGAGAGTAGGGTAAATGGAGACTACAGGCATTACAGGCTCTTGCAACAAAAAGCAATTTACTGTTACCAATGGGAACTGTGGCTAGGGAGAGGGGCTGAGGGTAATTTTGTATTCATACTTGAAACTAGCTTCTGGGACCTTATTGAGAAAAACATCGGTTGAGCAAACTTGGTAAAGCGGTTCAAACATGCAGCTCGGGCAGAATAGGGTCTCAGATTCTAGTCTATTCAATCCAGCAGAATTTTTGTCCAGTGGTTTGAAGATCACATCTTGTTGTTACGATGAAATGCACATAGTGCAGTCTGATTTTATAGTTTATTCTTGTTTTGTAATGCACAGGTGTAGGTACACATGCATGTTAGGCTATCTGATGGTGTGTATTTGTTTTGGGACTGGTTGCTCTCCTCTCCTCTGGTCACAGCTGGCAGATTAAAGTTCCATATCTGAGTCTAATAGGCTGTGTTTAAAAGATTTTGATACACTGTTTCTGCACTCTCAGGCTACGTTCTGGTTTCTCCTTTCCTAGTGTGTGTGGGCTACTCCATGCCCCTCATTACTACTCAGATTCATAGTGCCAGACCCCTCTCATGCTGGCAGCAGCAGCATGTGCACTTTGGTGATTTATAATACTGGGCTCCTTGGGGAAAAGTGTGTTTCACTGGCAGTAAAAGGGGTTGTTGTGCAGGTTGAAACTTGTTTAAACAAATTTGAAGTTGTGATATAATGAAGGTTGGTAGCTTAACATAAGTTCTGAATGTCCAGAAAATCTATATTATTTTACATATCAAAAACCTTCCTGAGCTCTTCATTTCAGAGATTTCCATCAGATGAAAGGAAAAAGAAAGCACTAATGGGCTAAATCGGAAATGAAAATCAAATGTTCTTGTATATCAGACTGTGGGTGATATGCATGGGGAAAAAACCAAGGAGTTACTGGTGTCAACATGGTAAACAAATATATTGTGTTTTAACAGCTCACTGAAGTCTTTGTTTTTACTTCCAGATTGCTCTAAACAAATTTCAGATATAAAAATGTCTCCCAAATCTTGTCATTCTGCAAAATACAGAGCTTTCAAGGGGGAGGAAAAAAGTAACATACTTGTAGATAAATCTCAGAAGTTGCTGACTAAATATTCTTCCTTGAATAATATACTTCCCAGATAATACTGTTATCTATAAATTATAAACGTGATTTTCTATTCAGACAGTTGAAT
The DNA here is from genome assembly GCF_030867145.1 of Opisthocomus hoazin. NCBI lineage: Eukaryota > Metazoa > Chordata > Aves > Opisthocomiformes > Opisthocomidae > Opisthocomus > Opisthocomus hoazin. The sequence continues at coordinate 120,489,459 of NC_134415.1, forward strand.
GGAAAGGTTCAGAGTGCAAGCTTGCTTCAGACAATCATCCAGAAGTCTGAATATTTATTGAAATTATCCGAACCTATCAAATCTCCAGTTTGAAATGGCAGTCTCCTGAAAACCAGCATTTCTTGTGAGATTTCTGGCACTTACTTTTGAGGTGCTGGCCAGAAACATCATTTTAGTTGTGTTACAGTTTCAGACCTTGATGGCAGTTACAATTGTCAAAAAAAACCCACTCTCTCTACTTGTTCCAGGACTTCAGAAATATTTGGTTGCAGTTTGGTTCTGAAAGTGTGAAAAGGTGGTGGAGAAGGTTTTTAATTTCCTTTTTCTTTTTCCTTCCTTTCCTTTCCTTTCCTTTCCTTTCCTTTCCTTTCCTTTCCTTTCCTTTCCTTTCCTTTCCTTTCCTTTCCTTTCCTTTCCTTTCCTTTCCTTTCCTTTCCTTTCCTTTCCTTTCCTTTCCTTTCCTTTCCTTTCCTTTCCTTTCCTTTCCTTTCCTTTCCTTTCCTTTCCTTTCCTTTCCTTTCCTTTCCTTTCCTTTCCTTTCCTTTCCTTCTTTTTATTTACACTGATTCCTTTTGTCTCTTTTGAATCCATTCTTCATTATCTCAGATGAAATGTCCCAGTAGTGAAATGATCCTAAATCTGGTTAGATCTGGTAGTTCTTGTGCCTCCTTAGAACATCAGACCTATAAAGCAACTGTTACAGTAGTTTATTTCTTTGTCATCAGCTCTGTCTGTTGAAAATTAAAACATTTTCCTCATCTTGATGTGTGGCATATCTGACTGTGAAAGGCCTCACCATCTGTTTTTAGACCTAAGCGGGGAATGTGAACGCCATTGTAGGAAACTTCCAGTGTTTGTTTTATTTCATTTCAGATACAAACTAACATCATATAATCTTAATAAAGAGCATTTTATATATATTTTCAAAATAAAAATACTGCTTTAGATTGAAAAACAGATTTCACATCCTGTCTTCTTAGGCTCCAGGAAAAGTTTAACTAAGGAACTTTATTTTTTACAGTACACAGGCAAAAGTCTGTGCTGTAAGACAAGGTTAGGGTTTGTCTTCTCTAACTTTAGCTGTTTAAAACAGATATTTATCTGACACTAAACATTTATGTTCCCTCTGCTTACTGTAGGCAGATTCAAGACCCCCCTGGAGTCCTGCATCCAGCTCTGGAGCCCTCAGCACAGGAAAGCCATGGACCTGTTGGAGCAGGTGCAGAGGAGGCCACAAAAATTATCCGAGGGCTGGAACCCCTCTGCTGTGAGGAAAGGCTGGGAGAGTTGAGGCTGTTCAGCCTGGAGAAGAGAAGTCTCCAGGGAGACCTTATTGCGGCCTTTCAGTACTTAAAAAGGGTCTATAAGAAAGGTGGGGACAAACTTTTTATCAGGGCCTGTAGCGATAGGACAAGAGGTTATGGGTTTAGACTAAAAGAGGGGAGACTTAGACTGGATATAAGGGAGACATTTTTTGCAATGAGGGTTACGAGGTACTGGCACAGTTTGCCTAGGGAGGTGGTTGATGCTTCATCCCTGGAAAAATTCAAGGCCAGGTTGGACGGGGCTCTGAGCAACCTCATCTAGAGATAGATGTCCCTGCTCACTGCAGAGGGGTTGGACTGGACAACCTCTAAAGGTCGCTTCCAGCCCAAAGTATTTTATGATTCTGTGATCCCACTCAGACTTGAGCATGTTAAACAAGGAAGTCTGGCAGTTCTGAATCCTAAAGTTTGATCCATTTGGGTGGAGAAAATGTAGTTGCCTTGTACCTCCACAAAACTTCCTCTACTCTCAGTAGTGGAATTCACCATTTGGAGCTCGGGACAGTTTAGTCATTGATGTTGAACCTGTACAGTCAAAAAAGTTTCTAGAAAGTAAGTCAGTTAATTGATACAGGCTCGGTTAGTTTACAGGGTTATATCTATTGGTGCAGGAAGATACTAATTACAGTGGACTTGCTTTCTCCCTCAAACAGGAGACTGTCAAAATAACTTCTGGGGTTATTCATTCTAATTACATCCTAGAGTTACTATCTGAGAGAGGAGAACCTTCTGGGTCTTCCTGGATGGATGAAGCCACACTTGTTTTTAAAAAAGCCATTGCAACAGTATTAAATTAAAACCTGCAGAAAAGCTTCTCAGTTCACAGGTGCAGTATCTTCAAGCACATATGTTGTCATGGAAAAGCTTGGGTTTACCTCAAGCTTTCTTTCTAGAATGTATTTATTTTTCTTAGTTCATTGCAGTTAGCATCTGTTTTTATTTCTAATCTTACCGGGAAAATGCCTGTACCAACAAACTCAGACAGGCAGAAATTTGTGAATCAGTTTAGGTATCTTTCCCATAGACCCTGCAGGTTTCTTCACTAGTTAAACAGTGACAGGTAAAATGTTGCATCTGGCTTAAACATATTCACTTCCAAACCCATGATTTTAATTTAATATTTTTTTAAAGTGAGTTCTGACAGTGTTCTTTTAACTTTCACAACTCAGCCACAAACCTGGCTGCTGAATGTTCTGACTTATGAAACGAACTGTGAAACTTAAATCTTTAAACAATTATTGAAGTCTTGGGGTTATAGTGATTCCACATCAGTTAAACTACTTATAAGACGTACCACCAGACTTGGCCGCTAGTAAGAATTTCTGCAGTAATGCAAAATTTTTCATATAGAGAATGAAAGAGGATTATTCATCCTTTATCTCTGACTGCAAATTTTCTTGCAGTCTTCTGCAAATCTACTTCCCTTTAGTCTAACCAAGGGCTACTTGGCACTCTTGAAAATCCCAAAGTCTCCTTTATACCTCTGGTGAACTATTGCCTTGATGTTAAACCACCTTCTTTAAAGCACAATTCAGATTTGAGCACACTGACTCCCAAAAGAAGCTGCATAAATATCTCGAAGATTAGGACTCCTTTATAAAATAAAGAGAATATAAGCTGATCATAAACAATATACGTACAATGGGTTTAAGTGTTGTTTTTAGCCTAACAGTTCATCACCTACTGATTATATAGGATAAAAATATATTGTCTAAACAACACATGCTAGGGGCTGTTTTCTGACAATATTGACAGCAATGGTGACTGTACCCAAAATCAACAGGATATTAATGAGTTCTGTTTTACCCTCAGTGCATAGAATGCAACTGTGCAAATATGAAATAATTTGTTAAATGTTCCAAAATATTAATATGTCTAGGAGAAGAATATGGTGATAGACAGCACCTAGTAAGACATATAGCACAGTTCCTGGCATAGATACAGTTTCTGGAGGTCTCAGGCTCCTACTGAGAAATACTATTCAAAAGAAGAAAACCAAACACTCTTGAAATACTGTTTCTTCCTGAAATTCCTTAGAAATAACAGTCTTCAGAAGCCTTCAGATTTCATGACATTGTGATAATTCAGGCTTTTCTCAAAATTATTTTTGAAAACTGGCATTCTGGGCACAAGCTCATTGACCTTTCATTCCTTCCCTGGCCTGTTAAACCTACAGTTTATGGAATACACAGTGTAAAAAGCTATTACTTTTAGCTGTGTGGTATGTGGAAAATAATTTCCCCATATGCTGTATTTTTTTTGAAAAAAGAGTGCTGTCAACATCCTATCAGCATCATAATGCATTGTCTGTGGCCAAAAATTAAAAATCCATTTGTCTTTTCATTGTAGACATGAATATGTCTCTGCAAGTTCATTGATATAGTAGCTGGTCAATAGTCTGTCAGTCCTTACTCAGGAGAAATCAATAGAAGCTTTCTAGAACTGGTAGTGGTTAAAAGTATAAGGACTTCAGGATCTGGCAATCAAGAGATTATTCCCTAAGTAAAACCTGAGTATGAGATTCAGAATTTGTTTTAAGATTGTTTAATACTGAGGCATTGTTTTAATTTTCTACACATGTAGAATTTGGCAGGAAGTAGTGAACGTGCTTTGTTTGACATCTGTTGACCTCATTTAATAATTGTTATTAATTCTTCCATTGCAACTTCATGAGAAGCATATTACTTACACAGGGCCATATGGGTGCCCTCTGGTGGCTGGATTAACACCTCACTGTTTGCCAATATCTCGGATCACAAAAAAAGTTAATTCTTTATTGCCCTATTTACACAAATAAGCCTTAATTTTAGCTAGAGACTCCAATCAGAGATTATAAAATTTCTGAAACAAGGATACTAAATTCAACCTGAGGGTGAAGGAAGAGTGCTTGCTGTAAGCAGGTTATTAAAGAATAATTACTCGGATGCTTAATCAAACTGAAAGTCAACTTCAAAAATTTTTGAGATCATGCAAAATGGAAAACTAGTTAGACTTCTGTTGAGATTGGAAATCTTGATAACCACCTTGTCCCTTGATATTCTGCTATTTCTGTTTTGAAACCAAAACAAGGAATTGCAGGGGAGGGGAAAAAAAAAAATGAAACAGAAAAATAATAAAAAGATATAAAACCGGAGAACTAGAAACAGAACAAAGTTTGAAATCAGAGGAAAAGTCAGTTCTCATTTTATCCAAATCAACTTTGTTTCTACTATCAACTGCATTTCTTAATCCATAAAAAAATTCTGTTACTAAGATATGTACTTTTCTCTTCATGTGGCATGACTGCACACAGACTCATCAGACAGTTATTTTTGTTTCCAAACAACATTTAAACTGATTCAAAGCACAGTGTACATCCAAAGTGAAAGCTAAGTTAGGAGACTAAGTGGTTAGATATTTTGGAGTGTGATTTTAGTCAAAACAGTCAACTTCAAAAAAAAAAACCTTCAATTTATGATAAACACTTTCCTTTCTCCCCTGGGGACGAAGACAAGTGCTGATTTATCAGCTATTCTAGGGACAAAGCTGAATTTATTTTTTTACAGAATTGCTGTCTGAAAAACAGATGAGACAAGACGAGGAAAGAAGAGATATGAGACGAGGAGAGGAGAGGAGATGAGACAAGACGAGACGGGATGAGACGAGACGAGACGAGAATAAAACTGATTCAGCACTGAGCAATGAATAGTGGGAAAAGTGATCAGCCATCATAGAGGCTGAAGCACCTTCACAAGACACCTAAGACAATGAGTGTTCTTGAAGCCAGGCAAAATACTTCACCTGTGACAGGAGTTTGCATAACCAAGGTGAATAAATGAGCTTTACTATATAGACTTTTGGAGAAATCCAATGCAGAACACTCCTGGATTCTCACTGTTTCTTCTCTTGTCTCAGGCTAATGGGATGAGTGAGCACTGAAAATCCTTTTCTGTGTCTGACAAGGAAATACACTTCTCATAACTGTAGAAAAGGACAGAGATTTAGCTTACCTCTTCCAGCTTCAGTAGATCATGGATATATTGCTGATGATTCCTGTCCAACCTTATTTGTAAGCTCTCAGGAGTGCTGTCATGCTGTTTTTCCTATTTCAAGATAGACGTTACACCATTTCCTTACCATTGTAATGGAATTTTACCCTTTGATGGTACGAACAAGTTGTATATTTGAATAGTGGCCAAGCAACCTTAGGAATTACTTTATGATCCTATATCAGTGTGACACTCCTGTAGACTTTCTGCATTTAATAATGGTGGTTTCTAATGCTTTTTTAGTAAAAAGCTGTCTGTCTATTCATCTTACAGTTCTAATTTGTCATTCGTTGCTGCAGTGTGTGCAAGTCATCTGTACCGAGTAGAAAGGTCCTCACTGGACTTCATGAAGCCTCTGACTCTTCTCTTCTCATAGCATTAAATCTCTTCTTGAGGTCGGAGATTGGGAAGCAGGGGTGACATGAGATTTAGGAATAAAGATGTTCACATGGTTATAGCCTTCTGGGTGGAAAGACTGTCGTTAAGAGGAAGACTTTGGGATGTTTCTTTAAACCTCTTACCCAGGTCTGTGACAGTAGCTTTGCCCCAGAGCCCCGATGCTAGTTAATGTGTGTTCACGGAGTGTAGTTTAACTTTTTATGTAGCTGGAAAGTGATCAAAAATTAAAATTAAAGACTAATCCAGCTCTGGATCTGACTGACGGCCACTGGAGGATCTGAGGCAGTCATGTTATCTCTGACCTCAGGAAGGTGGCAGCTATATGCTGTGCCAGCTGATAATTTTGCCTCACCCAGTTTCAGATGAAGCCTTTTATGAGGCTGCAAACATACAGATCACTGACACCTCTCCTCCTTCTCCCCTAAGGACAAAGGGATGCAATTTCCTCAGAGCCTGGAGGAGAAAAAGACATTTTTCAGTAAATCAGTCTGACTACACTGCCTTAGAATGACATAAGACAGAACCTCCTAACGATGAGAATATTAGTTACATTTAGTGTTACTAAAGCTATTGCTATTATTATTTTCAGCTGGGCTGCTTCCTTTGGAGGCAATGTATGTGTTGGTGGTAGCACCAGTGGGAATGACCGTGTCCTGGGCTGCATCAAGAGAAGCGTGGCCAGCAGGTCGAGAGAGGTGATTCTGCCCCTCTACTCTGCTCTGGTGACACCTCACCTGGAGTACTGCGTTCAGCTCTGGAGCCCTCAGCACAAGAAGGACGTGGAACTGTTGGAGCGGTTCCAAAGGAGGGCTACAAAAATGATCCGAGGGCTGGAGCTCCTCTCCTATGAGGACAGGCTGAGAGACTTGGGCTTGTTCAGCCTGGAGAAGAGAAGGCTGCGAGGAGACCTGATTGCAGCCTTTCAGTACTTAAAGGGAGCCTATAGGAAAGATGGGGACAATCTTTTTAGTAGAGACAGCAGTGACAGGACGAGGGGTAATGGTTTTAAACTAAAACGGGGTAGGTTTAGGCTGGATATAAGGAAGAAATTCTTTCCAATGAGGGTTGTGAAACACTGGAACGGGTTGCCCAGAGAGGTAGTGGAGGCCCCATCCCTGGAAACATTGAAGACCAGGTTGGACAGGGCTCTGAGCAACCTGATCTTGTTAGTGGTGTCCCTGCTCGCTGTGGGGGGGTTGGACTAGATGACCTCTAGGGGTCCCTTCTGACCCAAAACTTTCTATGATTCTATGATTTCTATGACATTTAAGGCTGCATGTCAACATACTGCAGCCAGACTAACCAGCCTAAGCATTTTCATTGCATCGAAAGAAGAATAATCAGAAGGGACTCCATTAAGAATTCTGCCTTTGGGTTCTGAATAAGGTGGGAAGGATGACTTTCACTCCAAGGAGTCAGAGAGAAGCAGTTGGAGCCATTTCTCCTTCTAGGTCATGAAGGAATCTCAAGGTTCACCGCGGGAAAAGAGGAGAAGTCCAGCTCATCAAGCAAGGAGAGTTTTCTTGTGGCCACGACTGTGAGGAGATATCTTTCAGAGTCACTAATGCCGCCTTCATGTTCTGGTTTGTATGAACTGTGGCAATGTAGAAGGCATTTGTTCATACCACGTTTTGGAGCTGGGTAGTTAGCACTTTCTCAGTTACTTTTACTAGTTTCAGTTATTATTCACCTTCTGTTTTTAAGACTTTTCTTCCTTTTTTCTGCATTCTCACCCTTTTTCTTTGTATGCTTCTTTTCATCACCAGTTTCTTGACAGTAAAAGAAAAACGTGTAAATGAGAGAAAGTTATTTTTCTAGTGTGAAGAAGGAAAAAACAGCTGGAAACTTTTCATCAAAAGATAAAAGCCACATAAAACATTTAGAAGGAAATACATCTTGTTTCCTGAAAATTTGCCCGATATTTTTTAGCAAATCTACCTAGTGGTTATTTTAATGGTTTATATATAAATATATATTATAATCATAATTCATAAAATAAATCTCAGAATTATAATTGCTAGAAAAATCTAATGTAGTGTGTTTTACCTTTCCCTTGGAAAAACGATGGTGTTCTGGTGCACTGAAGGAAGCAGAAAGATTTATCTGAGACTGATATGTTCTAACACAAAAGTGATTCTCCTGAAGTTCGAAATAGAAGAAATAGTCTTGAAGTATCTATATACATACTTTCACAGTGGTTTAGTCCAGATTTGTAGATAATTCAAAACAAGAAAATCTTGCAACACTTTCTAGAGTTGAGATTTGGAAAACAAACCCAGTGTCAAGACGAATGCCTAGAATTATGGACTTTCCTTTAGTATCTTCATTCTTTCAGAGGTCCTGTTTGTTGAATAGTACCCATGACCGGTTTCTCTTACATTTTCATTGCACTAATCGTAAGTTTAGAAAACGGTAAATTCACCTCTCTTGTTCCGGGTGAGGAAATGACAGGTGAGAACATTTTCCTGCACAAATTAATGTGGTTGAACTCCATGTAACTGCGCTAACCTGTGATTCTCCCACCAGTTCCACCTCTCATTGGGACACATCTTCTTTATTGCTCTTGGTGCTTTAAATTCCAAATTAAAGAGGTATTTCTGACAAAAGCAACGGCACCACACAGCTCCTCCAAAAAAACACACTTTAAAAGAGCTTGCAGTGTATTTTGTAACAATACTGTTTAAACAAATCATTTCTGTGTTTATAAGAATGTGGAAATTGAGAACAAAAAATCTAAATTATCCATCTTGCTATCCTAGAAAAATGTCAGGTTTTGAGTCTCACACATCATCAAATCAATGGCACTAGCTGTCACTTGAGTTCCAGGAGTTTTACAAGCCCAGAGATATGTTATGATTTTCTGTGCAAAGAGATGGAAAAGTTAAACACAGGAAAACTTTTTAGAATAACTAGAGGATCAGTATCATCAATACTTTTCAGTGTCATGTCTCCTGCCTCTTAGAGCCCTTTTTTATGGCTGAGTAACAGCAGAAACTAAACAATATTTTATTCAATATATTTAGATCAGGACTCCTTGCAGCCTAGGAACAGAGAGCGATTTTAAAATACATGTATAATGGGGGAAAATCACTTAATGCATATTTTACAAGCACTGTGGTGATATCTTAATTTCAGCCAAAAGAGACAGGCTGAGGAGGAGTTACATGATGTTACTTCAAAGAAACCAACAAACAAGAAGACTTAATTCCCATAAGTCTTCCTAGACATAAAAGTTCTGTCCATATTAACAGTGGCTCTCCAATCAAGAGACATTTATATGAATCCATGTTTATTTAAAGTGCTGGTATCTCACAGTCTCTCCCCCTTAGTTCTAATGGAAAACCTGACGATAGCACCTGACTATATGATAGGCTGTTACATACTTAGCCTCAGAACAAGCATCTGAGGTGGAGGGCTATTGTCGTGATTCAAAGAAGGACAACTAAAAGTACAGTGAAATTAAGAGCACTTTGATAGCTTGAGATAAATAGCCCCGCGATTTACAATGGAGGGTTGATCATTCTGCTTTTCAGGTAGACAGGTGATGAAAAAAGAAGCAAACTCCTTTCCTTCCAGGCATCCAGAACATTGTGCTCTGAATTTGTATAGATGTTTTTGAAGAGATAGAATTGCAGTCTTAATTGTCAGTCCTTATTAACCCAGGATGTGCTGGCCTCATTTATACTAGGCAGTTAAACAATCCCAGGGAACTTTGGTAAGACCTGGAACTCATCTGTCAGTACTCTTAAAAATGTTAGACTGGTTGCTGGTGACCTTTTCACTTGGACCAACCAATACCCTCTCTGTCAAACAACTTTCAACAGAGCACAGCAGTTAACTCAGGCCAAGGGCCACACTGAATGGTAGCCGGGATGGAGCTGACATGTTTTGGAGAGTAAAGGAGTTTAATATTGTGCATATTGTCACACTCTGCCAGTTGACCTGAAGCTAGAGAATAGACTCTGAGACAGCAATTTACAAGCAAAGGCATTTGCATGTGAACTAATTCCAGCTCAGTAACACTGGTTTTACTGCTAGCCAGTAACACAGGCATCAAGACAGTACCCAGGAATCAGAGAACATGGGTGGAGGTGGGTATTAGTGTACTCCGTCATGGGTTTTCCCAGCTAGCTCTGCGTTTCTGATCTGTGGATCCCTTATTCTTCTGTCCTCACTAGTCGTATCTCCTTCAGTTACCAGGCATCTATTCACTTTATTCTTTGCAGAAGTACCTTTGGTCAGAGAGTTCCCTGAAGAGATCATTTGTTTCTCCCAGAATTGGTTGAAACAGAAAAAAGATTTCCTTCTTCATTCGCTCTTGAAATCTGTGAGGTGAAAGACCCTTCTTGATGCTACTCCCATCCTGAGAACTACTTTGCCAAAGCAAATACGGAGTCACAAGTCATGTGAGGCTCCCATGGTTATGGACTGTGAAAGGTACTTTTGACATCACACTAACAGGGGTATTTGTCATCCAAGTTATGTCTTGGGTATTCCTCTCCTTGTCTTGGTATCAATTATCTTTTGAGCATTTGAAGCGCTTTTTACTAGAGATGTTAGAAAATACATTGAAGCACAGTAGAACCAGGTTATTCCAGGAACCTGTGAAGGAACCATTTTGGGTATATCTTGTCCATCATACGGTGTAAAATTCAGCAGTTGACTAAGCCTCTCAAGTTAGTAGCTAATTATCCATAGTCAGTGCAGAGAGACCAGACTGAAGGAGTTGTGGTTGTTCAGCGTGGACTAGAGAAGGCTCAGGGAACATCTTATTGCAGGCTTTCAATATATAGAGGGGGCTCATAAGAAAGGTAGAGAGAGACCTTTTACCAAGGCCTGTAGTGAAAGAACAAAGGACAATGGTTTTAAACTGAAAGAGGGTAGTTTTAGATTGGACATAAGGAAGAAATTTTTTACGATGAGGGTGGTGAGACACTGGAACGGTCTGTCCAGAGAAGTTGCAGATGCCCCGTCTTTGGAAATGTTCAAGGTCAGGTTGGATGGGGCTTTGAGCAACCCCATCTAGTGACAGATGTCCCTGCCCATGTCAGGGGGGTAGAATAAGTGATCTCTAAAGGTCCCTTTCAACCAAAACCACTCTGTGATTCTATGATTCTGAGCACTTCTGGAAAGCCATTCAGTCCATGCAAAGGTACGACTTGCCTTCTGGAAGCACCCATCTTTCTTTAGTGAATACAAATGTAACCTGTGGTGGTTACGCACTTAGTCAAATGATTGGAAGAAGAATTATTGTAAGGAGGGGAATCTAAGCTATTGCCCTTCGTTATCAGTGCTGCCTGGAATGAATTTATAAATTGCAGTTAGCAGACTGTTTCTTTGCAATTATAAAATAAAGTATTGTTACTGAAAGAAAATCGTGCTACTGAATTATGTTTAATTTAATAGCTTATTTACTAGAAATAAGCAAACAATTAGATAATTTGACTAAACATATATTCCATATACCATTACTCCATATTTCAAAGATGTTGTGGTCTCTTCCAAGAACAGACATGTTGCTCTGATGCTGAGGGAATCATCTGTTCCACCAGACTCACTTCTGTGTGTTGTTACTTTGCTGCAAGACTTCCTGAATAAAGCGGGACAGTGTACGTATGCATGGAATCATTTGCTGGTTCACTCAAACAAAGATACACCAGGAGAAGAACAGAGCAACTTTATTCTAGCCTGAAACAGCATCATGTTACTGGAACAACAGAACAGGATATGTAAGAAAGGAATATTGGTTTTAAATATTTCAGAATTCATCCAATCACAGCCAGTTCAGCAGTGGTTAGAAAAAAAACAGAAGCAAATATCACCATAACAATTTTTCCACTATCTCCTACCTATTGTTTTTTATACTATAAAAATAACAACATTACATAAGCCAGTCACTTCTCACATAACACTTTTGGAAAGGAGTAAATGTGGACTTATTTTTGGATTGGATTTGCAAGACACTTTTAGGTAAATAGAAGAGAATAATCGGTCTCACAGTGAAATCATGACTGGATTACTCAAAAGGCCATCTTCTATAACACTTCCTAAATCCTGGTAATTACTTGTGAGTTGATACACTGACCTCATCTATGTAATACTTCATATTAAGTTCTGGACATTGGATGGATCCACATTCCCGACTGGTGCAGCAACAAAGACAGAAGAACAAGGATTTGTTTCACTGCTATCCATTACAGTTCTAGTGAGATGCATCCGTACCGTGTCTTTATCAGAGATGTAGTTCATGCCAGCTGCTAGTGCCAGTCACACACTATGCATGCATGGAGAGCTGAATACTGAAGTACCAGACATGTACATTACAAGTGGATACTCTCAATAGTGCCTCTGGGAATTACTTCAAATTCGTTTACATCAGGAAGGAAGCTACCTGAAGTGCCCCAGATGTGCATTTGAGTATCACAAGAGAGCAATTGGCAAGACAAATTTGCACCTAAGAAGAACCCATTCATTTCACTAAAACATTAATATAAATCCATCCTTTGTATACTAGATTTGAAGAACTGGGTATTCTAGAGCATGGTCATGGCCCAGTTTTTATCCCTAGTCAAATTCCATACTAGAATTCATGCCTGTAGTACATGGCACCAGTTTTCAGAGACAGATTTAGGGATCATTGAAAGTTATGGCTGGAATGGAGCCATGAACCATCTAGACCATTTTCCCAGTCTTATCCCTATGCAATGGTAATTAATCAGTTTTCTGGACTTTCAACAGTTTTATTCGTTAAGTATTTACTAGACCTTAACTACTCTTTTAGGTTGAAAGTTTTCTGTTGCCTAATTATAATTTCCTCTCTTCTATATTGTCAGTTTATTCCTATCCTGCTTATAAAAGGGATGGAAAAAAGTTCATGATGTTTCTCTTCCTAGGTCTTTTACATATCTTATCATGTCACCAGTTCATGTCTTGCTCCACTCAGCTGCAATCTTCCCTTTTATAAAAGCAGTTCTTTTTGCATTTCTACAGAGGTCATGTTTTCTTAATCCTTTGGTTTTTTTGCTCACCTTTGGACTCTTTCCAATTAGTCTACATGTTTCTTTAAATACAGCGCTGAAACTGGCAGAGTATTTAATCTGAGGTTTCCCTGGTGCTGAGTAGAATGGAATAATTATCTCCTCTGTCTCAGAGGCAACACTCCTGTTATCACACTCCCAAACGAGAGTCATCTTTGCAGTAACATCAAAGAGACACGGATAGCTGTTGTCCTCCCCTATAGTCCCTAGAGCCTTTTCCACACTGATGCTTTACGGCTAGTTTGTGCAGTTTGTTTTTCCTTCTTATATGATCCAGAGTTTGCAGAGTGAGCATATGCATTTCCTGCACCTTGATAAGGGGAGGGGCTTGTCAATACAGAGAAATTTCTCACACTGATGTTTTTTCCAGACAATTTATATGCTAGAATTTATACAGAAGATTATATGATGAACTTATGCAAATTTTGTAATTGTCTGTCAAAATGGGTTACATTCACCTTGGAATAACTTTGTGAGAATGAAGTTAACACAGACATACGTCTGTGCTATAAAAGTAAGGATTTGTTGCATATGGTTTGCACGGTACCAGTCTATTTATGTATGTAGCTTCTAATGTTTGACTGTTATGCTATTTTGTGGTGAGTTAACCTTGGCTAACAGCCAAACACCCACCCAGCTGCTCACTCACTTGTCTCTCTCTCTCTCCCTCTCTCACCACCACCCCTCACTGAGACAGAGCAGGGAGGAAATGGATGAGAATCCTTGTGGGTCAAGAAAAAGACTGGGGAATTGCTGGCAAGTTACTGTCACAGACAAAACAGACTGAACACAGGGGGCAAAAAATATATTTATTGCCAATTAAAATGGATTTGGGCAGTGAACATCAAAAAGACAAACAATAAAACCAACACCTTTCCTCCTCCTTTATCAGGCTCAACCTCACTTCATCAATCCAGGCTCCTTTACACACCCCCCAGCAGCACAGAGAGGATGAAGGTTGAGGTCAACGCATAACTGTTTCTCTCTGCCACTCTTTTCACCTCACACTTTTCTCCTGGTCCAGCGTGGGTTCTTCTCTACCACCTACAGTCCTTCAGGATATACCTGTTCTGGTGCATATCCTCCTTGGGCTGCAGTACTTCAGGATAAGCCTGATCTGCAGAGCATGTGTTCTTCATGGGCTGCAGAGAATAGCCGCTCAGGCATTTGGAGCCTCCTACTCCACTTTCTCTGGCCTTAGTATTTGCTCTCTTGTTTCTCACTCTTTTTTTGTTCCCTCCTCCTACCCCTATCTTGTGTTATTTGCCCTTTCTTGATTGTGTTTTCACAGCAGCACCACCAGCTCCCCACAGGCACCACCAGCTCCCTGGACTGCCTGAGGTTTGGCACAGTGGAGGTATTGCGGAGGTGGCTGGAACTGGCTGGAATCAGCTGGAACTGGCTGGAACTGGCTGTGACCAGCACAGGGCATCCCCTGGCCTCTCCCTGCAGAGGCCTGTCCTGCAGCCCCACCACTACCAAAACCTTGCCAAGTAAACCCAATGCATATCTGAATGTCCCTTCCCTAACCAAATGCTGCCTCTCACTCAGTAGTCTGTCTGGGAGATGCAATTTTGACGTTATCCAACCCTTTCTAGAGCAGCATCACAATAGCTGTGCAAAGCCCCCAGAATTTCTGATAAGCCTCTGCCAAAATCACAGGAGAATAGCACAGGAAAGCTTGACGAAAGTTAGAAGAAAACAAAATTTTCATTTTCAGAAAAGGCAACAAGCATCCATAGACACAAGCTCATTTCAGCTTTGAATATTTATAAAGTCAGCTACAACCAGCATAATAATACAGAACAGAAGAGAGCTAGATTTACTGCAATAGCGATTTTATGGCCAAAATGCCATCCATGTCACCAGTCTGAGCAACATGTTACAAAAATAACTCTGAAAAGTTGATACTGTGAGAGTATCACTTGCAATAAAGACAACTATCAGAATCTAACCCACGTACATTTTCTTAATAAGCATTTCTCTGGGATTGTTATTTATTTCTGTTCTAAAAACAAAACATGTTTACAGATGTTGTTGTCCTGATTTATTGTATCTTTACAGAAAGAACTTTTTCAGGTTACAAAAATTATGTCGCTTTCATTTACATTAAAATATAGCTTTTCTATAGTCATTAAGTGAATTATATTACCTGAGGTAAAGCTTATTCAAGCATCTACACATAAATAAAACCAGGTACATTACAAGCACTATTGTGATATTTATCACTGATGGAACTTATGATTGTAGAACTATATAAAAATCTTTAGGGGTTACCTTAGCTTAATGGTGTTCTTCCCTTTCACTCACCATCCATTTCTTATTGCAAACATCTGCTTGGAAATAAAAAGGGTTTTATATTTCCCTGGGACATACTTGGCTCTACAAGAACATTGTTCATTTTATTTAAGAAATACTTAAGTTTAATCAAGTTTTTAATTCCAGAAATATTACAGCCACTCATCTTGAATGACTTGCAACTCTAATCTATATATTTTTAAATGTCATTAATGAAAAAGAATAACGGAATAGATATTGTTGGATTACATAACAGAAAATGAACTTCTTTGCCTTCTCTCTTGATTAGTGCGCTGGCATTTATTCAGTGGCTTGGCCTTGTTCATTTTAGCCTTGGTGCAATAATAATAACAAATGAACCCTATTACTCTGACTGTTTACTTACTTCTGTTCTGATGTTAGGTACTCTCCACTTCATCTTGTAAATTACAGATAATATAAGGGAGAAATATCTCTGTATGAATAAAAGAAAACAAGATCCTCATAAACTTTACAAGAAATATTCTTTGTGAAATAAATCTAAGGTTTTCGGGGAGAAGAAAATGATGTGTTTTGCACTCACACTGATGAATGCAAAAATTATATACCATATTTTACTTACTAATATGAACTAGTAAAATTCATGGCATGCTGTTTTACAGGCAGTAAAATACTTTTTCCAGATGTGGCTTCATAATTCTCCAAAGACTATCACAGTTATCGTAAGATTTATGGAGAATAATTTATTAATCACATTTTTTTAACTTTGGAAATCTGTTTAGTAAGATGAAAGGGAGCTTTAAAATAAGTCATTTTAACCAAATGTGGATAGCATTATGATATCAAGTTACTCCTTTTGTTCAAATTATTTTTAATGACTTTATTTGTTTTATAGCCTCCACAAGTCAGTACCTACTTAGTGGTAATGATATATCCGGCAAAACTCTAACATTTCGAAAACTAGGAAGAAGACTTTTTCTAACATACTAAATTAACTGAACTGTGCTGTACTATTGTTACAGCTTATTTAGGGATATGTAAGCTACTTACATTTATTTTTATAAGATTTAAAGGAGACAAAGCTTATAAAAACAGTGCCTCATGACTTTAACCAATCTTCCTTAATGGAAGTTTGTAAGTGGATCATACGTATAAAACACTCCAAGGACCGAATGCCGATTTAAAATCTATATTTTACGACGAAGTTTATATTGCTGAAGTAGTTTCATTAAATCTGCAGTGAATATTAAAGTCATGATAGATCAGATCCTGGAAGCTATTTCACGTAAACGTGACCTGATCCAAGCGTATTATGGTTAGGGAAAATCATTTTCTTAACCTTTGCAACCTTTGGGTCATACCCAGAGCTCCTGGTTAATAGATTTCAGCACCTGGGCTACAGTTCCATGCCAGATCAATTCCTTCATCGCTACCTCCAGCTGAACCACGTGAATGGCAACAAATACAGATAGCCTGTATGTTAGATTTGTGAATGACATCCCAGACCACAATTACTCGAGCTCAGTTGCCTACAAACAGGTACCTAGTACCTACTGATTTGCCTTAGTGTCCTGCTAGGCCTCCAACTGTTGAACCAAGTCAGTTCAGTTCCCCATGGGGCTTGTTTCACAATTTCCAGCCCAGTTCAGTTGTCTTCAGATATTTTAGGGCATTTGAAATGCCACTAGAGGGACAGATCTAGGCAAATGAGTTGAGCTTTAGCTCTCCATTGTCTCTAATAGGATCTCAGACAGTAGCATTCTTGTAGACACCTTCTTCCTGACATCTAGATGCACCTTAAACTGAATTATGCCCTGTGTGTCTTGACGCCATGAAGGAGACAGGACAGCAGTTTGATACCCAATTGACATTTGTCTCATTGAGTACAACAGGAAGAAAAAAAGTTTAAAATAGATTAGGGTTACTGCTTGAAGTTCAAGAGAATACTGTCACAAAAGATTGGCATGTTGGTAGAAACAACTGGAGGAGATGGTAAGGATTACATCAGCTCGTGTTACAGGAAATGATTCAGCACTCGATATACAGGTTTGTAAACTGATGTTAGGGAGAAATGACTGTCAGAACTACTTTTCATCTATACTATATGACACAACCCAAACTTTGTCTTTGTAGTGTGAGCACTATGAGGCTTATAAATGCCTTCACCACTTCACAACAGATTTGGTGAAAACAAAGTGGAAATTAAGTGTTTACCTGCTTCTTAAAGATTTTCATACAGACTTTAGAACTCCAAATATTTCCCCTTTTGTTGAGCAGTACCTAACAGCTAAGCAGTCCCTTAGCTCTGCGAGACCATTTCTCATAGAAAGGTTCTTACAATTTTATGATCTGTGGATCAAACTGGTTAAATAATTCTACAGCTCAGCTTCATAGAATCATAGAATCATAGAATGCTTTGGTTTGGAATGGACTTTTAGAGGTTATCTAACCCAACACCCCTGCAGTGAATGGAATTTAATTTCATTCATCCCATTCCAGTGTTTTACCACCCACATTGTAAAAAATTTCTTACTTCTTCCAGTCTAATTCTACTCTTCTTGGTTTAAAACCATTACTCCTTGTCCTGTCACAACAGGCGTTGCTAAAAAGATTGTCCCCATCTTTCCTATAGGCCCCCTTTACATACTGAAATACCTTTTGTATTATGTATTGTAAGAAGATGCTTGTAGTAAAGTCACTCTCAATAACCTCCTAGTGCAGAACTCATCTCCTTTTAATTTCCAAACACATGTACGAATGAGTTGAAGAGATGATGTGGCATTCATTTGGAGTTGAGGCTTACAAAGTAAATGAAGCAACTTTCTACCCCCAGTGCTGTCAATGTTCTTGCTCAACTCCATGGAATTAATTTGAAAATCCTGTCTGAGTAACAAGAGTGGTTTCTGTATGTGACATTGCAGAGACAAGTTATCAAGATGAGTATTTCTGATGCAAGTCTTGATAGAGACTATACATCCTGCATATGGACACATGTAGATACATGTACGTGTGTATATGCATGCACAGATTTTGAGATAACCAAGCGAAACATAAGGAAATTCAACCATGCAGCTGATTTCTGTGTCCAAATTTGGAGTAGATTTTCTACGTGATATTACAGTTCTGAAAATAATGAAGGTGTTTTGCCTGACTGTAGGCTACATTATGGATGTTTACGTCCAAGGTAGTCAATCATGTCTGGTTTTGTGTTCAACAGAGAATAATAAACATTTTCTGGGGGTAATTAATCTAGACCATTTCAGCTGTGTTGTAGAATGAGGATGAATTGTTCTCTGCAAGAGCCTGTTTCTCTGTACAGATTACCTAGAGCCTAGAAAACTAGTTCAGACTTAGATGTCTACTTAGTAGATGTCTAAATTTGAGCAAATGAATCCCATACTCTGTGCTATAATAATTTCCTACTGATTTTGAGGAGTCCAGATGTTCACTATTTCACCATATCAAGGTTTTAGTCAGGCTTACAAAAGCAAATAATCTACATTAGGGGAACCTACCTTTTTAAATTGTTTTGTGTTCATACTGTTATTTCTTTCTTCTTCCTGATCCTTGCCAAACTAATTTCCTCTAAAACAGTATGTAAGTATAAACCACTTTTGCAATTTTTATAATTGCTTTATGGTATTTTAGAACATTCTTATGATTTCGGGGAGTTCTGACAATTTATTTTTTCTCACATCACTAGAAAGACTGGTGTGATATCTGAATAATAAGACATCAACATGCTGTTTTAATCTTTCACACAGTTTTATTTTTCATTTCCAACTGATACTGAAAGAGCTGGAAGGCAGTTCACAGTCTCTAACAGCAAGTTCACACAAAGCTTTATATTCTCAGTGAAACCCTCCTCACTGTTGGTACAAAGAGTATTAGAAAGATAATTTCTTGGAGTTCTCTACAAAAAATAGGGTCTTTTTCTGACACTTAGCTAAATTTATCCTTGACAAGTTGTTTAGTAATTAAAATTCACTGGTAGAAACAAGCTTGTATTATGAAAATCAGTATTTATCTTAAGAGTGGGAGTATTTCCCAGATGGTTCAAACTGTGATCAGACTATAATAATTCAGGCCCCACAACTCTTCAGAAATATTAAATATCACAACTTTACTACTTATATGTGGTTCCTATTTTACAGCTTCTTTTATGCTGTCCTGAGGGCTAGAAAAACTTTTTTTAAAATGATTTCTGGCATATTCACATATTATATAACTCAACAAGGTGGGAAGAGAGAAACTACCAAAGATCACCATACCCCCATAAAAAATGAAATTGTGAGAGCTGGCAATCCAGTGCCATTCTCTGAGAAACTGTAAAAAGCTTACAGACCACGGTTCCTTATCAAGTTAAGATGCTAAATAAAACCCTAACTTTGACACTGGTGTTCAATATATTGGCCTTCGTAAGTCTAAAGAGCCCCCAGTTATTTCACTTAGAGTTCATTGCCAGATAAGGCCTTCAAGACTAATCTCATTGAACTTGAAACAATGGAAAAATATGGGCATTTCCAGAGTATGACTCATTTACTGGTGAATAACTCTCTGAAAGTGCCCTTTTCTCCGTACATACCACCAAGAAAACCTAGGAAAAAGTTGTGAATCTCAGCGCCATTTTTTTTCATGCAAAATGGATCAGACTTATTAGATAATTTCTGTTGCAATGTTTCAGCTATAGTTTTTAGTTACTCATTTCCTGGCAATCGTCTTGATAATTTGTTGAAACTTAATTGCTAAGACTTCATTTTTCATTCAGAATTACTAAGCTTACACTAAGAAGACTCTAGTAATATCTTGATTTCTATATGGGGACAAACACAATAGTAATGCTTAGAAAAGGATTGTGCATAACGGTAATCAGGTATTTAAGTTATTTGTCAAATTGCTGCCAAAAAGTAAATTACCAAGAAGAACAAAACTTGATGCAAAAAAGTTATACTATTAACAACCAAGGGACAATCATAAAGTCTATCTCTGCCAGATGTGTACTATAACGTATGTAAAATCTGGTCTGAACTATAAACTACTTTTTCCATCTTGTTAACTGAAATGTCTAAATTATGAACTGGTTGGCTACTAAACAAAACATCCATGGATTAAGACATCTTCTGTAACAAAAGAATGACTGTAGCCCAGTTTAAATTATTTTGGAACCTTCCCAGATTGAGGAGAGCAATTCACAAGTCTCTGGATAGTATGACCGAGAAAAGGCAGGCATTCTTTTAACAACCTTGTTGGAACATGATCAAGCAAATTCTGCACTATCTCAAAAACGTCTGACAAGGATACCTGAGAAAATGCTTCTAGAGTATCCAGTTACAACAAAAGATCCATTCCCTTAACTGAACAACAGCTATATTTTCACATTGCAACTGTATCCAATAAACATACAGAAATATTACAAGATTTCATTAAAGAGAATAAAAATGTCCTTGACCAGTCTCTCACTTAAGAAGGTTAGCAGCAGAACAGAAGAGGACATCATGAAATTCTTTGTCTCAGAGATAATCCTCTTCCTTTACTGTAGGACCCTGTCAAGGTCTTACAACATTTCAGCATTCCTAAATTATGTTCCAGGCAAGACCTGTAGTTTGGTTGTTCTCTTTTGATTCAAGGGCATAACACCAACTTCCATTAAAAACATCATACCAAAAATAATAAAAAAGAGGCATAATCTGAAATGCCTTGTTCCATATATCCCAGGACATCCTTTATAACAATATGAAACATACGAACTGCAAGATGAGTACAGCAGGTTTGTTGCAAGAAGGTGTTGAAGAACAAAGAGTTCCTCTGGGTTTCACCCCTGTTTATTGTTACAGCACTCAATAAATGAATGTTGCTATCCTATTGTGAACACTTTCAGTTTGAATGTGTCTGTCTTTCAGCACTGACTGAAAAGATGACTAGTTCAAACTAGATGTATGTTCTGTACATGTCTAACTTCAGGTGCAGTAAATCATTTCCATTTATCTCAGAAAATAAATCAATCAACAGCCACCCAGAATTTTTTTTATTAAATTGGACTTATGAGACCTCTTTCCTCCCAATCCTGTCTGTCAGCCCTCACTACGCTTTTCTGCCTGCTAGAGCACCCTGCTCACCTGCTCCTCCTCCTTGGCCTTTTCCTCATGTCAGGATCTGCTCTGAGCATGGGAAAGGGAAGGGGGAAGATGCAGGGCTTTCAGCACAATATCATTTGCCTCAAGCAAAAAGAGCTGCTAGTAAACCCCAAAGCTCAGCGCTGTGATTTTGCCACCCTCCCAGGGCTTCCAGGTCACCTCCATGCCATTCCCCAGATGTTACTTTAAAGGGAGAAGCAGAATCTGAAGGAGATGGGCCCACCCCATCCCACAGAAAGAAGGAGATGTGGTGTCTACAGAGGCATTTATCTATTATTCTCACTGCCTGTCATAGTACAGACAGGAGAACAGGTACTGGGGCCTCTGTCTTCTCTGTTCCATGGCAGATACCAAAGCTCATCAGCTCTCTGACGCTTACTGCCTTGAAGAACCTGCACTGCTCCTAGCCCAGAAATGCAGCTGTAGTGTGCAGAGGATGTCCAGAAATTTGTGCAGTCCATGCTGCCTCTGGAAGCCTGAAGCTTAAGACCACTCCCAGGTCCCCCTCCTTAGTAATCTGGAGGGCCATCGTGGTCCTCTCCACAGAAGCTGCCAACAGAGCTGCTGCCCAACTTGCCCATACAAGAAGGGGCAAAGTGAGCAGGAGCCACTGCTCCCCCCTAGGTGTGGTGGGTTGAGCTTGGCTGGCTGCCAGGTGCCCACCAAGCTGCTCTCTCACTTCCTCACCCTGGGTCAAAATGAGGACAGCAATTACTGTCAAGGGCAAAACAGACTTGACTTGGGGAAGACTAATTTAATTTTTTGACAGCTAACAAGACAGTCAGATACTGAGAAATAAAACTAAAAACACCTTCCCCCAACTTCCCCTTCTTCCCAGTCTCAAATGCACTCCTGACTCTTCCATTTCTTTCCCCTCAAGCAGCAGAGAGGGGATGGGGAATAGGGGTTGTGGTCAGTCCACAGCACTTAATCTCTGATACTCCGTCTTCCTCACACTCTTCCTCTGCTCCAGTGTGGTATCCCTCCACAGAGTATGGAGACGGTGGTAGAGCTGAGGGTGTCTTCTCACTGAAAGAGATTTGTGTCTGTGGGGAACAGTGTCTTAGAGGAGCTTCCAAGTCTGATCGTAGCTCAGATGTCCCCACATCTTCACTGGAGCTACTCTGGCCTTCCAAGGCATTGTTTTCTTCTCCCACAGGGACACTATTCTCCAACGGCGGCAGCTCTGGTGTCCCCATGTCCCCGCAGAATTTGCTGGAGCTCAGATACTTGGCCTGGTTGCCCCTGGGGAGCTGCCTCACTCTGTGGCTGTGCTCACTCTGCCTAGCCAGAAGGGGAAGGACCGTGCATGTCCCTTTGTGTCCCAGGGCCGTTCTTCTTCCCATCAGCACCCCGTAGGGTCTCCTTGCTTGTTGTGCTGCTATTGGCTGTTCCCCCATGCTGCCTTTTGCAGGGAGGTTATCTCCTCATCCTCGTGAAGCATCTTGTACCACTCAGGAAAGCTGCTGTCCCAGAGTGGACTCAGCTATAGCAATGTTTGTGATGCAGAGACAACAGGGCAAAGTGACCCTCCCCAAACTGAGCTGAACCAAGAGAGGGGACACTCACCAGAGCATAGGACAAAGGCCAGCACAGCTGGACCAAGCTCAGCACAGCTGGACCATGGCCAACCCACCTTATTCCGAGACCTGGCCCTGCGCAGGGCAGTGCAAAGCTTCTGGTTTCTCACGAGGAAGGGCTAATTCCCAGGTCCTGGCCTGCACTGCCCCTCCAAGAACCCATGAGCTGCTTGCTGGCCCTCCTAAGTCTCAGTCTGTCCCCATCACTGGGTGGTGTCCAGTGTTTGGGGCTGTCCCCACCAGCCTCATGATCACCCCAATCCCTTGCTGTGTCTTTGGGACATACCCTGGGTGCCAGACCCTGCCTTTACTGCCCACCTGGATCTGCCAGCCCTCACTGCTGTCTTCTGCCTGCTTGGAGATCCTGCTCACCCCCTCTTCCTCCTCTGCAGACCTGCACTGCTTCCAGCCCAGAAACACAGTTGTGATGTGCAAGGGACCCCCAGGAATTTGGGCAGCCCATGCTGCCTCTGGAATCCTGAGACAGAAGTCCAACAGCGGGTTGAGATAAAATTTGCAGGTTATATTTCAACTCTGTTTTCCTAACTCACAGTATAACTTTTTAGGTTTTTGTGTTCCATGAAATAAATATTCAGAATTTTGCACTTTTCTTTAGTTTCACATAGTTACTTAATTCACATGGCATTTTTTAATTTTCCTTGAATGGCAAACAAAGTAGCAACACCGTGAAAATTGCACCGTCTCCACTGCCTTTTCTACATGCCCTCAGGAGGGGGAAGAATCATAGCATTCATTAGATAATAACTGTAGTTCTAAACAAACCCTTTGTTAATACAAGTGTCTGCCTCATGGTTTCAGACAGCCAAATCAAGCTATGCACTGAGATTTGTTTACAGTCTGCAAAGTCACAGACAGGTACATGAAGTGATGCCACATTTCTTTTTTAATGTTCAGATGGGAATTCAAAGGATTACTTAACAAATTATATAGTCTGATTTCTTGAAATTGACAGATGAGTAGAAGTAGTGTTGTACTTATTGCTGAGCTCTTATGATTTTACTGGTTGTAAACTGATATGAAAGACTCAAACAGTAGGAGAGGACCATCTTTACTTAATTTATACATTTTATTCATCCAAATGGAACATTTTTTCCATTTTCTGGGAGTAGAGAGCAAAGTGACTTTTGCAATAACTTTGCACACATGTTCATCATGGCTCATAATGGCGGGTGGCTTCTCATCTTTATACCATCTTTTAATCATAAATTTTCTATGAATCACGGAATGTTTTCACTTGAAAGTTTCACGGGATCAACATCTGTTGTGTAGAGAGATACAGCTGAAGAAGACCTAATACAGACAGTTTAATGTTACTTAAAGATTAAAGATTGCAGAGAAAGTCTTTATACACACTCCCAAGCCATTTATGCACCTTCGACAGATTCTTCCCAATCTTTCTGCTCTATCTATCCCGGTTCACACCACCCATGCAACCTTTCCTTTTGCCTCTTGTGTACTTTTTAAAAGGAGGACAAGAAAAAATATCTGGTACAAGAAAGGTCTGAATCGTTGTTTTACATAACCAAGTACAAAACCACTTTGCAGAAAAATGTTTCATTGTTACTCATATACTATATAAATGCCTGAACTTAGTATTATTTATGACACCATAGACTCTTATTAGGTGTAAGGTCCATTCTGCTCATTTTCAGAGTTAATCACAAGGGTTTACTTGTATTATAAGCAGTGAAGCCAAATAAACTGTGGGAGAAAGAAAAGGTGGTGAGTTTTTCTGTTTTTTGGATTAGGGAATCCAAGGAGCAGAAATCATAAAATACTTATTTAGGGTAACAGAGAAAACCTGTAGCATAAGCAGGAATTGAATTTGTTATCTAGCAATCCTAACAGAGGTGCATGTCTTGTGTCTTGTCTCTAAAATTGGCCCGTCATCACATTGTAGTTTTTCTGTTGAATCTTATCTGATAGTTTTGCCAGTTGTTAGACTGTGGCTTGGGAGATTTCCAGGTTCTGATGTACAGTGTACATGTTTGTTTCTTTGTGTGGGTTACTCTTTTTTTTTTTTTTTAATATGAGATTCAAGAACAAATAAAGGCATAGAGTGACAGTGAAAGAACTAATTTTCCACATCACATCTTCCAATTATGTATAATCCCTTTTGCATGTCATGTTGTTTGCATCTGCAGATAGTCAGAATGGGTCTCAGCCATAGCATGTGTGCATGCAGAAAACTTCTAAGTGTTTGGAGCATGTAACCTATATTTTTTGTAGTCTGCCATTTAAACATGGCAAAAAGTTTGAAAAAAACATCAAATGTTTACTGTGTCAGGCAAAAACAATAAGGTAGACATGCATACAACTATAATCTGCACATATAGTATCAAAAGATTTAACGATTGATAGCATTATATAAACTTTTCATCTGGACATTTCTAAATGTTTTTCTTACCCCACAGGACGATGCCAAGCCCTGCTGATTTTGCAGCATAGGTATGAAGTTGGTGGAAGACCACATTCTCATTAGACTCACTATGGAATACTGAGTTCAAATGTTGCCAAAACTTCCAGCCAAAAGCATCACCAAAAGCAAGAGGGCAGCTTTCCTGGGTTCAGCTGGGATAGAGATAATTTTCACAACAAGCTGGTTGGGCTGACCCAAACAGCCAATCAAATGGGATATTCTATACCATGTGACATCATGCTTGGTATTTAAGTGGGGAGCTGGCTGAAGGAGAGGCTTTTGCTACTCAGGAGCAAGATGGGCATTGGGTGGTGAGAACACTGCATGTTGTATATGCTTTTTATCAGTATTCTTGACTGTTGCTTTCTTCTCCTTTTGCCATTCTGTTAACCTGATTCTCCTCCCCATCCCACTGGGGAGGGGGAAGCAGTGAGAGAGTAACTGCATGGTTCTTTGTTGCAAATTGATGCAAAACCACAACACCACAAGCTTTTCCCTGGATCTAGCGGTTTCTCATCACCTCTAACCCAGGAATTTGATTGAGATGGTGTCCAGCCTGCCTCCATAGACAGTGATCTTTGCCAAGGGCAAGTCCCACTGGGACTGGAGAAGTCTGGATCCATGGAAAGAAAGCTTAGTACATCTGGAAGTTACTAGTAGGCAGAAAAGACAACGCTGAAAGAAAATAAAGTATGATTGAAAGAGTACGATTGAAAGGTGGGAAATTGATGAAGACGACTGGCAAAGTGAGAAGAAAAAGGAAGAACTGTGCACAGAGACTAGTAGGGAAAAGAAAGGGGAAATCTATTCTTGTGTCAGAAATCTGGAGTTCACCAGAAGAAAGGAAAGGGATCTCTTGATCATGTTTTAGTACAGTGGGTATAAAGCCTATGTGAGTCAAAAGGACTGAAATCAGCTGGGTGAAAATACAGCTGAAGTAATTCTAATGGCTTTTTGGTCTTCAAATAATCTACCTTTCCCTACCATTTCTATGTTTTTTCAGGCTGCCTTGGCCCACCTGAAGCAGCCCAGTGGCATTCCCAGTGAATCCATCTGCCTTTGGATCTTGTCCCACAGGGAAACATTTTCACCAGCCACTGAAACACAACACTTCTTGCATGAAACATATCTATTGTTTAACAGTTCAGAGCAACAAGCTGAGGGCAGGAAATGAAGAATAATGTCTCCACTTGAATCAGCTAATTATACTTGTGTTGATCTGGTGTTAAACTTTCCTGTTATCATTGGCTATACAGTCTCGTGTGTCTTGCCTATGCTGAGGTTTTGTAGTGGCTTCATCTTGGGCTGCAGCCTGTGTTATGCAGAAATGTGGGAGAGCCTTGTTCAGCACCATCTGTGCCCTGCATTTCTTTAAGCACTGCTTGCCAGAATAACTGTGCTTTTAATGTCAGATTGACTTTGGTTAGGATGGCAGACAACACATTTAAGAATGTAAGGAAGTTTTATTGACACCTTGAATAGGTATTATCAGCTAGCAATAAGATAGCGAAGAACTGGAGCTAATAATTTCAGTACCAATATCTTCTAAATTACTAAAGGAATTTCAGAAGCCCAGGAGCTAATTTTTTTTCCTTCAGAAGCCCAGCATCCAAAATTTTTCATCTCAAGGTCAATAATTTCTTCCTGAAAAGGTGGAGAGGATGTGTTTTCTTGTAGAATTAAGTCAGGTAATCAGTACTAACATCTCTGTGGCTATATTAGCTTATCCAGAAATAAAAGAAAATTGTAGCCAAGTTACTGAGTTCTTCTAAAGGCTGCACTCATTCACAAGCAAAATCTGGAGACACTTTGTCCCAAAGCCACCTAAGGTACACATGACTTCACATCAGATTGAGGCACTTAACTCTTCTCTGGTGTCTTCCCACAATAATCTTCCTGTGCCCAGAAAAGCTTGGTCCATCTGAGGGATTTGCCCTCGTTGTGAAATGAGGATGGGATCCAGAGGTTGCCTGATCAGGTGAAATAGGAAGCTGCTCTTTAGTTCCTGCACCATAAAAGCAGCTGGCCCACACTGAACACACCACCAGAATTCAGTACAGTGATTATGTGTTGAAAACTTGTTAGATATAATATCCAAGTGCACTCTATAATGAACGCATACAAAATGCATGTACATAGCTTCATGGTTCCAGCTATGAACAGCCATGTATTTCAGTGTACCCTCAGGTGTAGACTGGTATGGAAACTCAGAAGAGCTACCATAAAGAGCAGTGTTCAAGTACCAGGTTTCCAGGAGTTTTCCAAGAAGTATGTTTGGGTGGGAAACAGAACTATTCATTCAGGTTGAAATTTGAAACCCTCATAATTTTGGGAGAAGAGAATGCTTCATGTTTTTTGGTTTTGTGAAACTGGGTTTTCATGACAAACTTGTAATATATTTGTGTAATATAATGTTCACATACTGCCTTCCTTTGAGAAAATGGATATTTTTGATTGACAGAAAGTAAATTCCCCCTCCCAGTCTTTTAAGAGTAGCAGCAAGAGCACGCTTCTGTTCCCAAATTTTAGAAGCAGCTTAGTTTCTTTTTATTCCTTTCTACAATGCAGAAGGAAAACTATGTTTATCTTTGCAGAACACAGGTTTATATGTAACAGTCCTCTTGATATTGCTGCTTATATCAAGGTCTGACTGGCATTGCACTGGTTTCTGGCTTTGTAAAGCACCTGGCATTTTTTACTACTTCTATATTAACATACTAGATAGGACTAGCTCATGATGTTAAATTACTAGCACGTCTC
Organism: Opisthocomus hoazin; assembly: GCF_030867145.1. Classification (NCBI taxonomy): domain Eukaryota; kingdom Metazoa; phylum Chordata; class Aves; order Opisthocomiformes; family Opisthocomidae; genus Opisthocomus; species Opisthocomus hoazin. The sequence goes on from NC_134415.1 coordinate 120,517,439, forward strand.
TTGGCAACATTTTTATTCAAAGTAATACTCTTCCAGATAGTGCCTGGACATAGTTTTCAGGTCTTAGCTAACCCAAAAAACAGCAGCCTGTTTGGAGGCAGCCACAAAACTTCAGAAAGTAAGAGAGTAAGAGAGTTCAGCTGGCTGATTATGAACATACTCATGTCAGTAGGCCACAGAGCCAGAGGAGAGCCCTGGGCCATTTTATTTACTGGTATAAATGTAGCCCCAGAGTTCTACATTGTGGCTACACAAACTTAGTAATAAATGAACTTTTTCTCAATTCTATTGCTATGTGAATAACAGCTATTCCACTTTTCAATTTTTACAACAGCCCCAGCAATCACCATTCCTTGCATCCGCATAGTGGATATAATTTTTTAAAAGTTTTGTTTGTCTTCTGTAGATAGGCACAGAGTCAACTTGGATAGCTCCCATCTTTGCTGAAGATGTACGTAGCCAGTAAAACAAATGAAAAAAAAAAAAAAGAAAGAATTTTGTTCAGTGTGACTGCATGACAGATGAATAACACAAGTCTATCTATTAGCCAATAGGAAGAAACAGAGACTGACCAAAGGTTATGGCTTACAGGCATAAATTTATCCTCTGAGATGAAATGTAACCAGATCCTACCAGTTTCAACTTTGAAGTCTTCCTGAACCTGTAAGGTTACAGATCTGAACACATCTCTACCTCTAGTTGACACGTTTCTTATTTTCTGCTTTTTTTAAAATATAAAAATAAAAGAAAGAAACTAAAGCAAACTATGACATGGTAGGAATGTCAAACTTCTTTAAAAAAAAAAGTGAAGATATATTCCATAGCACAGTCAATGATCCTTTAAAAATACAGGGCAAAATACTTAATACTTCCAGCAGACAATCTATTTCACCCATATTTCTCCCTAAAAATCATGTATACAGTTAAAGAATAATCATGACATCTGTCCTTGGAGTGAGATCTGCATTTCTTCTTCCACTTGTGGAAAAAATTGCTTTTTAAAACTTCATAATTTGCAATCATCTTCTCTGAGTACAATGTGAAAAAACAATCTAGATACAGAATTGGACTACGGTTAAAACTGCTGTGTTACTAGAATCTTTTAGCAAGGTCTTTCTACCTTAATACTAATTTTAATGTGACAGGAGAACTAATAAACTTCCTCGGTAAGGGTGGTGAATGCTGGTTCTCTTGAATAATACTGTGTGTAATTCCTTTCAGTAAACACACAAATAGAGCAGGTGAATTAGCCCCGCTACACTGAAGCACAGTCTTCTTTCTCCCAGAGCAAACTGCCTGAAATCAGTCAGACTGCAGAAGGACAACACTTCTATTCACAGAGAATAAAAGTATCAAGATCTGTTCATGAGGCTGCAGAATTTTCTTGCATAGCAATGTCAAGAGATGTGAGCCTTGCCTAATATAACTGAGTCAACACTTGTTCCAGTAGCATAAAATTTTTTATGTGATAGATTTTTTTAATTCAGAAGACAAAGTATTGTTTCACTGTTATAATGCATAATGAACACTTCCTGATATTGCAGGCTGGAATGAGATTCAGATCAGTTAATACAATAGTCTTAAAGTATGGTTCTAGTCTCGAGCAGACTTAAGACTTATGCAGTCCCATTCTAGTCAGTGGAGAAGCACAGGTACCTCTAGAAGGCAGCTCCTGAGACAGGTGTTCAAGAAAACTGGCATAAATCACTCTGTCTCCACTGACAACAGAAGGAGTTGAGGCAAGTGGTTTTGTTCGAACTCTGTAACTTTCAGACTTACATAAGAATGTAACAGTGTGTATTGAGTCCAATCAAAGGTCCAGATAACTTATTATCCTGTATTTAACAATAGACTGTGAGTGAATTCATAGTGAGTGTACAAACAGGGCAAACATCTGCAAACATCTCCCTTTATGTCCTTTTAACTGTAACTGTTGGGATGCTTTGTTAGTGCACAGCCATTTCTTCACCTGCAGAGAACTCTGGGCTTCAGAGACTCTCAGAAGTTGTTCAAAGTTGTTTGTCAGGGGCTAATCAAATTTTGAGGAGTAAATCTGGAAAAGTTTATACAGAAACACCATCACCTTTCTGGGGGAAGGAGTGGTTAGGTGCAGAATTTGTTGCTTTTATTATTCCCTGAGTCATTCAAGCAATATTAACTTCCTTGTTAGAACAGCCTGCTGTCAGCCTGTACGGTCAGCATCATCATTCAGCACAGCAGTTCTGTGCCACAGGAATGCAATGCTCAAGCTTGTGGATTCACCACAAACTTTTTTTTAATTTTCCTGCTCTAAAAAAAAAAAAAAAAAAGAAATTAAATTCATAAAAGCTGATGAGAAAGGAGTGTTAAAGCTCCAAAGTCAAACATCTGAAAGCTGGAAAAATTCAAAAGAAGCATTCTCCACACCACATGAAATGGACCCTCCATGCTAGGGCCTGACACATGTGATGCACAGAGAGGATCTAAACTGAGGCAGAACTACCTCTCTGAAGGGAATAGTGATTCTGCATTCCATAGCCTTCAGGGAAGTTGAACCTTTTTCATCCTAAGGAACTTTTAAAGCAGTAGAATGTGCATGTGTATTTATCTGGGGAAGACTGGCTCTCTTATTCATTCAGTCAATCCTCTATTGTCCATGTCCTCAACAATAAGCCTTCTGATGGACATCAAGCCTGGAGAAGGCTGTGTGCGTCTAAAAGACAAAGCTGTAACAGAAGTTGTTTGACAACTGTAACTGCAGTGAGAGTGACTTGCGACTGTTGCATCTGGAAGTCAGTGCAGAATTCTCAATGACCTCCATGAGGCTGCTATTTGTTCCGTGGTCATTAAACTCTTGATCCCCAGTGTAACGTCATTCATTGCATAGGACAAAGCTTTTGATATTCTGGTGAAATATTCAAGTGTTATTCCCAAAAGGCAGGGGTATTTTGATTAAGTTCCCCAAGGAAAGCTTATGTTTTCCATAGGCAATGTGGTGTAATGAAAATGTTCTGTATCTATTTTAGTCTTAAGAATATATTCTGATCCCTTAGGATACTTATTTGGTGGTGGATTCATATGGAGAATACAAAAAACTGCAAATTTTACTTCAGCTTGAAATTAATCCGTTGCTTATTTCAGTAAATTGTAGTTCTAACCAACCAACATAACAAAATGATGTGGAGTCATACCCTTTCCTCATCTTTCTTCTTAAAGGCTAGAGAGATGGGGCAAAAGCCAAAAGGACTTAGATCCTCACCTGAGACATCTTTGTGGTCTGCAATAAGCACTATAAAATACCCAGTAAGTGTGAGTCGTGAAGGCGATCCAAATTTGATGGATTTTCTAATTAGCCAACCATCTACTTACAGGACATTGGTCTCTCCTACCTGTATCTAGCTAGCACTGCTTCCAGAGGAACCAGATAGACAAAAAGCACACTGGTTGTCACCTTAGTACCTTTTTTACCTCACAGTATAGACTTGGAGAACAATACTCTAACAGATAAAAAGATAATACTTCCTAAAGTGCCCTCACTGGACCCACATCACTTCTGTCCTCCCAGGAGCCCTAAGAGCAGAGAACTGTTTCTCAGTGGTCCTGTTTTCCCAACACAGGATAACACAAAGAATTGTTTTCATCCCTAAATCCCTCTGCTTTTAAAGTTAATGTATAAGCCTTATGTCCAAAAGATACTTTCTAAAACAGTACCCATGCTCAAATGAATTTTCAAGGACAACCTGTCAGCTGTACATCGAAACTTCATCAACCCAAAGATTATATGCAAGTGTTTTTCTGAGCACTGACAGGACCTAAGTTGAGACCCTTTTAGAAATTTGTTTCTAGTGTTTGCTAGTTCAAATGGAATTCTTAGTTCAGTATTTTCATCAGTATAGAAAGATTTATATCTTTGGTCCCTGGCCATTAGAAAAGCCTTTCTAATTCATGATCAAGATATTTAAAGGAACATTGATTTATCCTGAAAGCCCTTGATCTGAGATTATATTCTATTCTCTATACCTTTACAGAATTTTGAGCGTCTATATGTTTATCAGGGACATTTTTATTAAACACCTAGGATTTTAGGGATCCGTGATATGCATGATATAAGGACCTTGGCTAAGGTTATGTAAGTTGCTTTTGGAATAGGATCAAAACATAGCCTAAAGCTCCCTACCTCCTTACTTACAGAGCTCCTGTTATTGTATTTAGGTTTGGATAAACTTTTCTCTGGAAGGTGATTGCTCACAGCAGTTAATTTTAAACTTGCAGGCTTAGATCTGGCTCTATGTGTGTGAACGGGCTGTCATCATGCATTCCAGGTTACTCTCAGAAATGAATGTGTCTTTCCTCAGCGTTTCTCAGTGCTAGGGTGTCAGACATTCCTTCTGCTCTGCATTAATCCAATTACTAAACACCTGCAGACATGCAATAATAGTTTTTGTGCCAAGTTCCTTAGAAATGGTTTTATAGGAGAATGTAATCTGCTGTCCTGCTATCAGGAGTTGCGTTGCACACCTGCCAAGTCCTGAGCTGAAAAATAACAATCATCATTCTAATTCACTCCAAGAATGTTTGAGGGCACATTAAAGAGACAAAATGACATTCTTCTTAATTTTACTGCCATGGAGTCCATTAAACATTTTGAACTTGTAGTTAATTTTATTAAAAGGCAATTTCAGTACTAAAATATTTACAGTACAGCATGATAAAAATAGGCTTCTCATGGCAACTTAGGCAAGTTCCAAAAGATCCATTAAAGAGAGAACTGTTTCAAGCACATACATAGTGTCATTCCAATTCTGTTCTTAGGGATTTATCTGTTAATCACCAAAACGCACTTCAAAATGGGATTGTAAACTACAAAATAATTTGTTTTTCTTGTGCCTTTTTTATACTTTTCCCCAAAGATGTGCTTTTTTCTCCTCTGTTTTTAAAGTGGTTGTGCTCCTCAGAGCTGAAACAAGACATGTTTCCAGAAGAGAAAACTTTTCAAGGCAAAGTGTTATTGAGGCACCAGAAAAATAATACAATAGAGTGGAAGAAAGATTTAGGGGTATGAGTCAACTGTTGACTGCACCAGAAGTTTTCATATGGCCTTGGGTGTACAAGGTTATTTCATCCTTTTGTGGCACAGCTTTATTTGTAAAACGCACATCAATGAATCATAGGAATGTCAGTATGAGTAGTAAAAAACTTAAGACATTCCTAGAAAGCCTCTTTGTGAGTCAGAAGTTTGCTACATGAAAATCAAGTGTGGTCCTTTAATAAACTAAGCAGCTCCTCTTGTCATCTGTAAGATCATTTATATACACCCAATAGTCATCTTATTCCGTCATGCTCCATTAGTTTTAATTACAAGTGCAGGAATGGAAATAGTGCAAAATTATTTTAAAAAATGCAACAATACCAAGCATAAATTTGAAGAAATTCTCTTTATAATCCATAAAGATGTTATCCTTGTTTACCTTGGCAAGGAATATACAGCAGTGATAGCACGTGCTCCGTTCAGGAAGAGAAATTGGATTTGACCAGTCACCTGCACTTTATAGCACTGTAGTCACTGCTGAGGGCTATACATAATGTCCTAAGGGGTCTTTTGCACAGCTCTAGACAAGACAGCGAATGACCACTAGCCAACAAAGAGCATTCCAAGGCTACAGCCCTGTGTACTAACCCCTTCCAACTAACTTTACATTCCCCCGTCCCATATGTAACCTTCAGCCCCCTACTTGAAACAGGCAGTCTGACAGTAATAATAGTAGTCACAAGAAAAGGTAACCTCTGTCATACTAATAATTTTTGAAAACTTAAATGCCCAGGATGTGATTTTAATTAAAATGCACACTGCCTGGCTTGTCTGTTTCCAGGAGAAGGTTTCTCTCACAGAAAGACTGTGATTCGTTATACCTGTTTGCACTCCCACATTTAGAGGTCAGTCCCATCATTACACAGTCTGATTTGTAGAGAGCATGTATAATGGTATATAAATGTGGGAATGAATCTGTTTTGCCTTAAGTTGGGTTTTGCCCAGTAACCTTGCATAAACAGTATTTTGGAATGATCAAAACAAAGGAGGTTTTTTTGCTTTGACAGCTCCTGTCGGTGTTCTTTTTGCAGTACAGATTCTAGTAAGAGGAAGACATTCAGGCTGATTACCTGACAAATCTATTATTACAGTTCATACATGACTAACACATAGGGATGGTGAGGTACAGATTTACAAGCAGAAGGACGAGCCTCTTCCCTCGGTGTATACCACACAGACAAGTACGTATGCTGTTTTAACTCTACAATTGTATACATCTGCCTCCAACCATCACAGTGTACCTGGTTCTAGCCTTGGCTGTTTCTTCCTTAAGAGCTTCTTGGGGTTTTATGTAGAATTTTGCAAATTTGTTTCATTTTGTTTCACAAAAGAGACTCCAGATTCTCATGTCCTTTTTGGAGAGTGGAATAGGGGCTCACCAAGATGTGTATTTGTCCACAAGCAAAGCTGAGAGAAGAACTGAAGTCTTTGAAAATCTTAAGTGCATTAGGCTTAAAGGAGTACTGTAGAAGTTAGGAAACTCATACCATTTTTACCTATACATTCAAAAAACTTGAATTTTGCCTTCCACAAGAATGCACGGTAAACTCTCTCCCAAGACAGTGCAGCTAAAATACTCAGAAATGATCATGCTCATGATCTGATGGAAACTCTAAGAGGCCCAGAGAGAAAGCTGAATATCACAATCTACTGTACCAGGATCCTCTCAAAAATAAAGGATTTGGTGCCAAGTGCTTTGTCTCAGCCCTACTTTACCCTCTAGTGTTCTTCCAGTGTAGGGGTTGCTACACACTGCACTGTGTCACTGCATCATCACCAGCTACTTTGCACATACAGAAGCTCTATTTGTAGAGAAACTAAAAAATATTGCTGTGCATGTTCCAACTGATATGTATTTAAAATAGTCTAAATAATGCATTTGCAAGAGTAATGCCTATATTAGGGACTCTCAGGGATCCACAGAACTTGCCTTTTTTATTTTCTGTTTTCCCAGAGGAAAGCTCAATGCCCAGTCCCCTTTCCACAGAAGTCAAAGAGAGTCTTGATACATGTTTCCAGAGGAGGAAGGTCAGTCCTGCTGGGGGTCTTATACTGCCTAAAAATGACACAACATTTTGGACAGAGGAAATCCCAGAAGGCTTCATGTGTTGCTCTCATGCTGGGCTGACTTATTTGAGGGGAAGGTCAGCCCATTGTGCAAAGGGCCAGAGAGAGAATAACACATTTGCTGCATGCCTGGGAGAGGAAGCTTGAAGCTGGGAAGTGAGTCTGGCTTTTCAATTCCCAGTGGGCCTTCAGGAGTTACTCCAGCTCAGAGCCTGTACAGCTTCAGCATGTATTTTCAGCTTTGCCTCTATTTAAACAGAAATAAAAATTCTGTACCTTTTGGAGGTTTAAAATGTAGGTTTTCGTTATGGATCAAAACAGGAGTCTCCTACTCTATACTGATGCGGTTCCTGAGAAGACAATGACAGATCTTTAAGGACGCTTTCCATAGAGTGCAGGAGCTCTCAGTCCCCAGGTGTAAGCAGTCAGGCATGGAAGGGAAGAGACAGGCATGGCTGTGCCAAGACCTGCTGGTCAAACTAAAGGGCAAGAGGAAACTGCACAGGCAGTGGAAACAGGGACAGCTATCTTGGGAAGAGTAGAGGAATGCTGCCCAGTTGTGTAGGGATGAGGTCAGGAGGGCCAAGGCTCTGCTGGAGCTGAACTTGGCACGGGATGCAAAGAATAACAAGAAGGGCTTCTACAGGTATGTCAGCCAGAAAAGTAAGGTTAAAGAAAGTGTACCCCCCTGATGAGAAAGAATGGTAACCTCATATCAACAGAGGACGAGAAGGCTGAGGTGCTCAACAGCTTATTTGCCTCAGTCTTCACTGGCAACCTCTCTCCTTGCTCCTGCTCAGTTGATGGACTGCAAGATGGGGTCTGGAGGGGCAAATCCCTTCCAACTGTAAAGGAAGACCAGGTTTGGGACCACCTGAGGAACCTGAACATACAGAAGTCTATGGGACCTGACAAGAAACTTCCCAGAGTCCTGAGGGAATTGGCTAATGTCATTGCCAAGCCACTCTCCATGATATTAGAAAGGTCATGGCAGTCAGATGAAGTCCCTGGGGACTGGAAGAAGGGAAACATTGTGCCCATTTTTAAAAAGAGTAGGAAGGAGAATCCTGGGAACTACCGACCTATATCAGCCTCACCTCTGTGCCTGGGAAGGTCATGGAACAGATCCTCCTAGAAGCTCTGATAAGGCACATGGAGGACAGAGAGGTGATTCGAGACAGTCAGCATGGCTTCACCAAGGGCAAGTCCTGCCTGACCAACCTAGTGGCCTTCTATGATGGCGTGACTGGATCAGTGGACAAGGGAAGAGCTATGGATGTTGTTTATCTGGACTTCCGTAGGGCCTTCGACAGAGTCCCCCACAATATCCTTCCCTCTAAATTGAGGAGATATGTATTTGATGGGTGGACTGTTCAGTGAATGAGGAATTGGTTGGAAGATTACATCCACAGGGTAGCAGTCAACAGCTCAATGTCCAAATAGATGCCAGTGACAAGTGGTGTCCCTCAGGGGTCCCTACTGGTATCAGTGCTGTTCAACATTTTCATCAATGACTTAGCGAGATTAAGTGCACCCTCAGCAAGTTTGCAGAGGACACCAAGCTGAGTGGTGCAGTTCACACGCCAGAAGGATGGGATGCCATCCAGAGGACCTGGACAAGTTTGAGAAGTGGGCCCATGTGAACTTCATGAGGTTCAACAAGGCAAAGTGCAGGGTCCTGCATCCGGGTCGGGGCAATCCCCAGTATCAATACAGGCTGGGGGATGAGGGGCTTGAGAGCAGCCCTGCCGAGAAGGACTTGGGGGTAGTGGTGGATGAAAAGCTGGACATGAGCCACAAATGTGCGCTCGCAGCCTAGAAGGCCAGCCGAATCCTGGGCTGCATCAAGAGAAGTGCAGCTAGCAGGTCGAGAGAGGGGATTCTGCCCCTCTGCTCTGCTCTGGAGAGCCCACCTGGAGTCCTGCATCCAGCTCAGGAGCACCCAGCACAAGAAGGACGTGGAGCTGTTGAAGCGGGTCTAGAGGAGGCCACAAAAATGATCTGAGGGCTGGAGCACCTTTCCTGTAAGGAAAGGCTGAGAGAGTTGGGGCTGTTCAGCCTGCAGAAGAGCAGGCTGTGGGGAGACCTTATAGCAGCCTGCCAGTACCTGAAGGGGGCCTATAGGAAAGATGGGGAAAATCCTTTCAACAGGGCTTGTTGCCGTAAGACAAGGAGTAATGGCTTTAAACTAAGGGAGGGTAGATTTAGACTACATAGAAGGAAGAAATTTTTTACGATAAGGATGGTGAAACACGGGAACACATTGCCTGGAGAGGTATTGGAGGCTTCATCCCTGGAAACTTTCAAGGCCAGGTTGAACCACGCTCTGAGCAACCTGGTCTAGTTGCAGATGTCCCTGCTCACTGCAGGGACGTTGGACTAGATGACCTCTAAAGGTCCCCTCCAACCCAAAGCATTCTATGATTCTATGAGATGTGAGCTGAGAATGGACCCCATCCTTCTCCATCTATCTTCAACACCACCATGTGAAACGATCATTCACAAAAAGATGTTTCAAGGATCTTCATTCCCAGATTTTTTTTGCATGTGTGAATGAGCAGATGTATTGAAGGACATGAATTTTATGCCAATGGACTCCTTTCCCCTAGGAAACAGTTCCCTTTCGGTGATGGTCAGTGAAAACATTCCCTCTGGGTAAAGAGTAGCTTGCACAGCTGTGCAGTCCAAATTGTACAGATGCTTCTTTAGTATCTTTCCTGACAGAAAATGAGGTGTTATTATCATGCACTGGAGAGAAAATATATAGAACAAAAGATTTGGTTGTCAGTGCTAGGTTGGTTTCTTTGCTTGTATACCATTTGAATTTTTAAAAATTGTGTATTGGTTATAAATCAAAACCAAAATAAGTATAAGATATATTTTTCATATTTCAACAGACAAAAAACAGTACTTTAATGTTAATGGGAAAAGAAAATCAGTATTTTGATTACCTGCAGGTTTTTTACTTTGCTTAGAACTGGGCTCAGACAGGAGGAAGCACATTTAGAACTACTGTCTGAACTTACTAACATGAGACTGAATCAGACAGGACAAAGACCACCAGATGCTCATAATGTAAGGGACAAGGATTTCCAAATAAAATTATTATTTATTTGCAGCAGAGCCCAGACAATGGAAGGAATATACATTATAAGCACTGGAAAACTGTCTTGAAAAGAACCAACCACAACCATAACAAACATCAAAATCCATGCTCAGAACTGGGAGGTGTTTGCAGTCTCCTAAACTTATCCTCTTGCTTTGAAACCCATCATTTACCGCAAGATATTTATGTATCACATCTAAATTAATAGGGAGCCAGTTGCTGCCAATCATCTTCAGCCCTATCCACTTCAGCCCTGTCTTCTCCTTTTCTATCTGCTCATCTCCCTGCACACTTTAAAGAAAACGGCCTTAAAATCCAGAGTGCAAAAAGAACCTAAAAGGAGATGCTCTGACACACTCTTGCGTGGATTTACACTACAAAATATAATTTTAGCCTGTTTTATCATCCAGATAACATATTTGCTGTACACTTACTGTCTATGTAAACATCTTAGTCTTTACTTGTTCAACACAGACTTTATCACTGTATTTGGCTGAGGTAAAAGCTGCTAAAACCCATAAAGCTACTTTAACAAGTTGGAAAACTGAATTTTGCCAGAGCTATCACTGAAAGGATCAACATCGTACACAGACATGTCAGTGACCCACCTCAGTCAGTAAGATGGAGGAACAATTGAAAACTTGAAAGGATAAAGCTATCTTTTAACATCAGCATTGAAAGCAAGGTTCAGCTCCAAACACAGTTCCAGACACTACACCATCCACCTGAGGATTAAGCAAAGAGGTAACACTTTCCAAAATGTTGGAATGCTTTAGAACTTTTCAGAAACATTACCCAGAGTCCAAGAACTGCAGCAGGTCAGAAAAACATGCTATGCCTGACTTTGTGGAGAGTATTCATAAAGCTTCACCTTATCATTACAAGATTAATCTCTCTAGAAGCGTCGTCTACAGGGAGAGGAGAAAAGTGGGCTTTCCCAGGTGGCCTTTGGACGTGACTCTATTAGGCTAAGGTAACCTTTGTGAATGCCCCCTTTCAGTGTAAAACAAACATCATATTTGGATCACCTATCCTCATTTTCAGATCAACTCTAGCCATAAATCTGAATGCAATTCACAATGCAGGTCATCTTGCAGTACCTCCCTCTTGGCTTGAGCCCAGTGACTCCATGCTGAGCAGTGGGTTAAGTGCTTTGCTGGAGCAACGCCACATTGCTCTGCACCTTCTGTGATGCAGCGCCAGGTGGGTATGTGCATATCCGTATACACAGGAACATCTCTGAGGTCATCAAAGAGTTAAAAAGTCAGACAGTACACCTACCACAGCCCTTTGAGCTGTGATCCCATAAAATTTTACAAGCTAAACAGGATCAAGCTGGGTCATATAAGAATCAGAGACATATAAGGATCCCTAGAGGATGCAGGGAGTGATTTTAATAATGCGAGAGGTGGTACTTTTTCTCAGTGCACTAATACTGAACCACAAATCAGATTCCCCAAACAATTGTGATCAGAAAAGAACCCACAAACACTCAGGGAATGGGAAAACAAAAAGGCAAATATGTTAATGTGAAAGTCCTGGCAGAATTCTGTTATAGTTAACTGCTACAGCTAGCCAAAACCGGTAAAGATTTACTACCAAAGGTTCAAAATAAATGAATGCTGTCCATTTTCTCAAACAGAAAAAAGAGAGGATATTTTCAAATTTCTCTATGACCTTTCCCCAAATTCTGAAGTTTTTAAACAAAAAAAAAACATAAAAACTACATTTTAATTGAAAACTCAACATGAAAAATATCCTCATATATTCATATACAGGAGGGAAATTAATCTCCACTGTAGCAATACTACCTAAATTTCCAAGCAGTTTCAAAGAAATAAACAGTATTCTCACCTTTTGGCCCCAAAGAAACCCTTTTGTTTTGTTTTACCTATTTTTGGTTTTTTAATTCTGAAATTGAGCAATTTCAATGCACAGAAGTAGAAGTCTCCCACATAATTTTCAGGTTGCAAGGTGTTTGGGGATACGACCACTGAAAAACACTAATTCACAGTGCCTTATAGTTATACAATATAATACAACCATAAAGAACACAACCATAAAAACACAATAATACAACCATAAAAACACAATACAACACAACCATAAAGCTGACCATAATTTATTCAGCCACAAGAAAGCCAATATTTTGAGCCATTTATATTTAATCCTTTGGTAAGTGGACCAGCCAGAGAAGCAAGAAAGGGAGGTCCAAGTGGGCAGGTCCAAGGCTCAGCCCCAAGGTTTGCTGCTCGCTGCTGACCCGTTGTGTGCTTTTGCTGGCAGAGGAGGGTGGCAGGGTTCCCACCCCAGGCCTGTACCATCGGCAGCATGCTGCACACCCCAGCAAAACACACTCCCCGAAACCTCAACCCAAACCCCGTTGCCCAGGAAACAATGCCTCTCAGAAGAGCTCTTCAGGGGAAACTGCAGCAAGGAGGCAACTATGAAGTTTCTCCTGACAGCTTTTCAAAAACCTGCCTTGGTCCAGAGGCCAGCAAGACCAGAGCAAAGCTCAGAACCTGCTCAGCTTTGGCATGCAGCATCTACCAGCACCATCTGCTGATACCAGCCACCTCTGTCCTCCCAGTCTGACCGCCCTGATGAGGGTTTCTAGGCTGGTTTTCTCCATCAACATGACAGAACTGGGAATAAAATTCATTACACTAAGTTCTATTTCTATAGTGAACCTAAACGAATGAAGCTGCTGGGTCTGTCTCTGCTATATTTTTTGTACCTTTACTTGCAATCTTCTTCTGCAGGAAAATAGTTTTTTACCTCTAAACTAGCAGAAGGAATAGCGGATGGAAATACATTAACTTCACAAACAAGGGAAAGAAAAGAAGCCCAAAGCCAGATTTACGGCCAACTATGAGGAAGGAGATGAGAAGGCAAAACACATTGTTATCCTTTGACTAGATCACGCACCCACTGCCAAGGAAAAACATTTGGCCACTGATGTCAGCAGAAGATGCTTGTATTCAGTAACTACCTATTTGATCACTTGATGTTTGCCACGACGTATGGCAGATGGAGGTGGGCATGTACATCCATGTCACCCTATAGGAAAATAAAGCAAGATATGACTTTGCAGAAAAATTGAGTGAGGAAGGGAATGAGGATTATATTGTGATAACAGTATGAATTGGATTTCATAAAATCATCAGTTCATAAGTTCATGGCTTCAAACAAAACTGTTCAGTGTACCCCTGATACAGCTCCAAAATGAGCACTAAGGAAAGGGCAGGATCTTTACTCTTTGCATTTTTTTCTCTCCATTAATAAAGATCGGTATGTGGACTATAAATCTGGGAGGAAAACAATCACAAAAACACAACTGCAAAAGCAGTTTCTTGAAAGAACTTATCCACCTGGCATACGCATAATAAAATTCAGGTTCAGTGGAGTGAATGCATTTTAAAACAATCTATCTGTGCAATCAGATATATTAGAAGCTGTCTCAGATACACAGAGCAAGAGAGATGAGTCCAGGGGACCAAGCTTTGCTACTTGTTAAAAAATCCAGAAATATTTTGGAAAAGAAACTAATCCTCTTTAATTAATCCAAGAAGCCATAACAGTATTCATATTTATTCATGAGATTTCATTATAGAAACAAACACTAAAACCAAAATCAATCACTGGATTATTTGATGCATTCCCTAAATAAGCCCAGTCAGGTCTTCAAAAATTTCAGTGCTGTGACTACAAACGAGTAATACAAAGTCAAACAATTCTGACAAAATATGTGAAGAGAATTGCAAAACATGGGTCTCTGATGGATGTGTAAGCTCGTCCAGTTCACCTAAAATAAGTCCTGAACTTCTGTCTAAATGTTTTGGGCCTAGTAAACTAGCATTCCCAGGTTAAGGTCCTACTTCTTCAATGAGCAGGTAAGTTGCACAGACAGGACCTCCCCCTAGAGGCACTCAAATGCAACCACTCTCACCACAGACTACTGGGAACCCAGGCACTTCCATTAGGAGGCCTGGCTATCTCAAATTTAGGAGCAGGCTACCTGGCAGAGTTAAGAAAACCATGGAAGGATGTCCCCAAAGAGGTAAAATGCTATTTTGTTGCACAAGTAGTGTTTTGTTTGCTTTTCCCTCTTTATGCAGACGCACTTCCTTGCTGATACTGCGGCCACTGAAGTGCAGTTGCATGGACAATGGAGCCTGCGTGGAGGTAGGTGCTACTGCACGCTCCCTCACAAACTCCTCAACTCTTTTCGAAGATCTTTTGAGACCTCGAGGAAAAATGAGATGACAGAGGCAAAGTCTTAATTTCATTCTTTTGGCTTTGACTGAGTCTATTCCACTGCAATGAAGCTAATTTTGCACTCCTGTAAAATTTGTACAGTTGGCCTGTGGCAAAGCAAAGACTCCAGATGATTCCCAGTCTAAGCTCTGATATTGGTGCTACTCCAGCCCTGGCTTTTACTTATATTCTAGAGAGTGTGGAAGTACTTTTGACTGCCTTTCTCAATAAAATGCAAAAAAAACTAGATTCTTTTCTCTTGCCATTTTAGCAAGAGTCTATCACAATAAAAGTATAACATTTGCAAATATATTTTTATTCTCAGTATTTATTCTAAAAGTTTTCTTGACTATCTTAGCACTGATCTTGTGTCTCTCCCTCAGCTATTTGTTATTTTATTCTATTAAAAATCAAAGGTGTGTCTTCTTCCAGGCTTCTTCTCATCATTAAAACCTTTGAGTTGGAGAAGAGGAGTGGTAGTCATGGAAGAAAATCCCTGACATGTTTGAGGTGCATGAAAAACCACCATTGTCCTTCCAACTGCTCCTCCATTTCTGAATGACTGCAATCTATAATTTGTGTGGGGCATCCTGCATTACCCCCTTCACTTGAATAAAGTCCACCTTACAGCTGCTAAACTCAGTGTAGCAGAGGGTGAAATATTCTCTTTTTTACTAGAACAGTTGGTACAAATGCCGAGTATGTCAGCCCCAGTAGTACAGTTTCACCAATGTGTTATGGCTTCCTTTTTATTGCCTCCCTGGAAGACAATCTCTCCATCTACAAACATTCTCCTTCTACAAATCTTTCTTTTTTAATTAAATTTCACTCCATTCTTTGTGAATTATTTTCTACTAGAAAATAATATGTTTTTTTCCTTTTTTTCTTTTTAATAAGAATTGTGGTTGAATTACTTCAGAGAGGTCATTTCATGATTGTTAAAAAAAGGAAGCCTGTTTTCTGACACGTTTGTGTTTCATGGTTGGCTGATGTTTTTAGATGAAAGATACCAATGTTGCAGCATGAGTTCATTCTTGAAGTTTGTTAGAGAATCTACATGGGAGAGAGATATGAATATTCTCAAGATGAGAAAAAAAAAATATTAGATATCACCTAGTCTTCAGAGGAGAGAATTCTGCATTCTCCAGTGACTAATTATGAGCACATCTCAAATGAAGCTTTTCTCTATTGTCTAGTGAAAGTTGAGTTTGCACCTCATCCTTTCCTTAAGCAGCATTAATAAGGCCTCTCTCCTTTACTCAGATGTCTGTTTTCACAGTACATGCTGGAACTTCATGTCTGAAAGATATATGAAATGTGGTTGAAACCAGTCAGCAAAATCAAAAGTGATCAAAAAGATGATCAGCTATGCACGCAGGTGATTAGCGCTAGGTTTAGGCAACCCTAAAGCAGCTGCCTAAGTTGCCTGTGTTGTCCCTGGAGAAAGGTAGGAGACCCCAGGACTTGCAAGGGAGACCCAGCATGTGTAATCTTGTTACTTTCCTATCTCACTCTCCCGACTAGACAGAGAACTGAAGATTTCGGCTTTTGCTCTTGTGTTTGTATTTTTCCTTACTGTTCAATGCAATTGCTTATAAAATTCATTCCCTCTCCTGTCTCCTTTGATTTCTAGTTAGTTCTAGTTCTGAGCACAGTAACTTCAGTTTCTCAGGAGAAGTTGGGCAGAATTTATACCGTACTGGCCTGGATCACTGTGTGGGGAAGAGATAAACATTGTGTCCCAGCAGTAGGCATCTCTGGCATTGCATGAGCCGTAAATTTTGCAAAGTGTCTGTGGGAGATTTTCAGCTAAGAAGAGAGGTGCCTACTACTTTTAGATGCCTGAGTCTTAGGCAGGAGTTAAATACATTAGATTCTGCTACCAATCCCCTAATGAAACCAGGCTAAAAGTAATATTGAAAACCTTATGGTCTGTGCATCAGTAGCCTTTATCAGCTGAGTGAAAAACTAACAAGAAATGAAGGGTGTTTTTAAAAGAGAAATTACAAATGCAAAGACTGATTTGATACTGGCTAATCTTATATCTACACTAGAGAACATTAGCATGGCTCACAGTATGAGAATTAACAGGCTACACAATCCAGCTAAACATCTAGAAGCAGATTTACCTTCAGGTGCTGAATGAGTTCATTTCACAAAAGAATATAGATGGAAGAGGCCCAATAAGAAAACTCACAATACATTAAGCATTTTGGCTTAAGACGTTTTAAGAATGCAGACAGATTATCATTTTGTGACTCCCAGATTTTTGTTGTAGATTTGTGCTTAGGTAATCTCTTTCCAGATGTACATCTTTTGTTTAAAATGGCTTATGGCTAATTCTTTTTGATTCACAGAAGGATTTGATTGAGAAGAGTGAGTAAAGCTGGAGAAACCTTACAAATTCAACGGCTGGGATCTCTCTTTTCAGTTGCCAAGGCAGAGGTTTCCATTGTTTGTTTGTACAATAATCTATCTGGAACAGCAGAAGGTGTTTTCAATGAATGAACCACCTGTGCAATGCTGTAGGAAACAGAAGAAAGATAGCTTTCATCATTAGTTATTTGAGTATGTGCAAAAAAAAAATGAAGGAAGAAATACTGTTTGTCTCTTAGGTAATCGGATGACATTCTGCGAATCAGTTTGGAATACTGGATGGAGATATGCTGCATCAGTTCCTCTCCATGCGCACAGACAATGTCAGTGAGTGTTCAATTAGATGTTCTGTGACAAAAGCTAAATTTCAGTCTTCAGGCAATCACACTGTTCCTACAACTGAAAACTCCTTACACTCCTTCCAAAGCTCTTGCACTTGCTTGGCCATTGTTAAAGTACAGCAAAAGCACATTCCCAGTGCTTAGAGTTATAACTGCTCCCTTATTCTCTGTCACTTTCCTTTCCAACCTTCTCTTTCTCTTTTTCTCCTGTTCGTTTCTGTTTCTGGTAAGAATTAATTCCAATCTTCTCATCACTTTAGATGTGTGAGTAAGCAGGCAAGTCATCAACAGATCTCTGTATAATGGCAAACGGGTGGATAGGAAAAATTCATGTTAGAATAACACAAAATTAACCTTTTCAGGAATCTGGTAAAAAAGCTGGTTTGGAAAACTTTTATCTGATTTTTGATTTTCTCTTAAAAAATATTTTTTTTTCCAAAATGATACAAGTTAAGAATAAAAATTTGGAACTTTCATATTGAAAACCCATAAACATCTAAAATAAATCAAATGTGCAATCCCTTTCATACCTGAAAATATGTACAAAATAGCACCTCAATTTTGCAAATACTTTTAGTCAGCCATCATTTTTATGTGTTTACTCCTGTGTCTCCCAATCTTAGTTGCTTACCTATGGATTATTTATTACTTAATATAATTATCTACAGAGGCACGTGGGGTTTTATCCCTCCTAAAACTTAGGGAAACCCTGAGCCTCCCAAAGTCAAAACAGATACCTTTGTTGACTTAGTACATCTAGAAGCCTATGCTGAGTTTTTAAAACTTTGAAAAAGTATCTTCCTGTTGTAACTTTACACGTTTTTCTTCAGAAATATATGATGTATAAAGCACTTGCTATTGCTATGCTAGGTGAAAAATTTGAACATTCTTCTCCTACTTTCCCTCCATTTTTAAGCATGTGAATCAGGACAGTTAAGAGTGAAAGTAGTGGTATCTTTTCAAACAAGTAGTTAGTGCAATGCAGGCATTTTCGGTGAAGTGTTCCGGTGGTGAGCTCCGGTTATTGTTACTGCTGCTACACATTAATCTGTTGGTCAGCGCTTGTGCTAGGGAAATGGAGTAGGAAAGAAACTGTGGTGTCTGTCCCAAACAGTATATATGTATGTTCCTCTGAGTGCTAAGAATGTCAGAGTGGAAAACAGCAAGGGGGTGGAACATAAAGCCCATCACATATATACCAGGAGGGCTGCATTTGACTCACTGTAGTTACTTCTGATTTACTCAAGTGTCAGCTGGAGAAGGACCACAACCCATGCTTTAAAATTTTTTCATATGCTCCTCTGAGTACAAAACTTGGAGAACTTTGTGAAAACAAGCTACTGTTGCTGCTTTGCCAGGTAGGCAACATCTCTGAGCTCTGGTTGAGAGCTGGTCCAAATAAAATGTTTCTCACAGCTATGACTGCATTGTACTAATTCAGCTAGAATCAACAATTACATCAGAAAAATGTGTTTACTTTGGTTCTGGGCCACAAAGACTAGGCTCAAATGTGATGTAGAACATATGCCTGTTGTTGCTTATAGGGACAAATAATTTTACAGGTGGAGCTCAACATTCCTTCCTTTTGCTAAGTATACTTCTCCTGGCAAAGGAGCTGGAATGCACATTTATTATTTATGGAATTATACTTAAACTTACTTATTTAAATAGACAGTGTAAACAGTAATTCTGAAATTAGAAGTGATCAGAATAAGATTTATATCTGTCATTGTTTACAGGTACCTGATCACGATCCTCCCATTAAAGCTGCATCTGTTTATACCAACAAGAACTGAGATCCTCAGCTCCTCAATAATCTTGCTTACACTGGTGTAAATCAGAAGTAAAGTAATCAAAGACAGTAGAATTACACTCATGTAAAATTAGCATAGTGGAGATTACAATCAGTCTTGTTCTTTGTTACTGAACTCATCAAAGAATTGATCCAGACAGCCAGAAGTGAAGGAAAAGAATCTATTTAGCCAGACTGTTGGTTCAGATGTCGTACAATATAATTTCAGTCTAGAATTTTCATCTCTACTGCCAAGGAAATTAAACAGAAACATTACATGATTCTTACTTGCCTATGTTTAGCCATCTTGTTCCAGTATAAAGGTAGAGGAATTATAAATTGGAGTTTCATTTAAAAATGCTTAGTTTAAGCTATCTGAGAGTACAAGTCCTTGGTTTATTGGTAAACTTTCTGTCATGAACAGAGGTCAATGTAAACAGTCTGTATGGGATAAACTTTACAGAGCAAATATAAACCACTTAGGGGATACATCT
Source organism: Opisthocomus hoazin (assembly GCF_030867145.1). Lineage (NCBI taxonomy): Eukaryota > Metazoa > Chordata > Aves > Opisthocomiformes > Opisthocomidae > Opisthocomus > Opisthocomus hoazin. The sequence goes on from NC_134415.1 coordinate 120,536,940, forward strand.
GAACAAGGTATGTCATGTACTTAAGCCATTGTCATACAGCAGCTTTTATTCACATGAAGTAATAAACCACCAGATTTTTTAAGTTGTAACTTAAAAATTAAATCAATGATTTAACAGTGAGTAAAACTGAATCTGAACCTCTAGTCACACTTATCCCAAGCTTGAGGCTTCTTTTAATGTAGAGTTCTGAGTTTGATCTATTGAGACAGCATAATGAGTGCTGTACAAATTTAAGCTACATCAAAACTGCATTTGCCGTTTCATTTGGGAATGTCTCTATCAGAACGAACTAACAAATAGGAATGTTTAGCTACTGCCAATGCCCATAAAAAATGAATCAATAAACACCTATTCAACAGAGAGCACTGACCAATCCAAATTGGATGAAATAAGGACACTTCAGAACTTTTATCTAGAGCCCTAAATTCGAATCATAATCTTTCCTGAAGTTCCAGAATTAGGAGAAAAGAAGCTGAAAGTATAATTTCTGAGATATTTTAAGAGTAGCTGCTTGTACATTTCTTTCTATCCAATCTGGCATCTCGTAAGAAGACTCTCGTGAGATCCCAATCCCCCAGTAGAGAGCAAAGGCATTTAAATAACTCACATGAGCTTTTGTGCTTTTGAGGTTCACCTACTTCTCTCACATTTGTAGATCGCTTCCATTTACTTTACTAACCATGTGCAGTATGAAGTGACTAGTATTATGAAGGTAGGTGGAAGAAAGTCATTAAAGTCCCCAAAGTGTATTTTGCCATACTTACGCTTCTGTCCAGAACGAATTGAAACTTGGGTCATAACACTGTGCCTTATTCTGCAAGCAGTTGCATTCCTGTATAGCATGCTTTTTAAATTCCTTCTAGAAGATGCTGAGCAGCATTTCAGGGCTTGCTGAAACTCATGCAACATTCATGAGGGTTTTACTGATCTGATTACTAACTAACATAATAGGAATATGAATTTACCATAGACTTGGAAGGCTATCATTTCCTTGTGCTCAATTTTGGGAGGGATAGGACTCTTTTTTTCAGAGAAAGATCTAAACGTCCAGGGAGAATATAAAAGTCTCCTTTGCTGTGAAAATCAGAGCTGTGTAGCCTCCAGGCATGGAGTAAAGTAAGCCCTAACATGAAGGGACAGTTCTGAGAATGTTGTTCTTCCTGACAGAAAGGGAACTGAGATCCTCCAGTGCAAAGCAGCAGAGAAATCCAATGTTTTCATAATTCCTATGCTGCCTAAACTGCTCCTTTTCACTTTGTGTGAGCTGTGAAATGGCTAAAGTGTTATTGAAAATGTCTTCATTCTACACATTAAGGATAAACTTTTAGTATATTACGCTTATGTGTTTTTATTAACCCTTGCACAGCTGCTGAGCAGTGCATATGTTTGAATAAGACTTGAAAACCTATTAAAATACTTGCTTAAATACTTTACTACAGTCTAAGGATTGAGCTCCAAAGCCTCTGGGATTTGGAGACACGGGGGAAAGCTAACTGAAGGAAGTCCAGGAGAGGTGAGCAAGCTCAAGCACACTTGTACAAAATCTTCCACCTCCCTTATCAGCTTTAATAAACCTGACTTCTACTTTCTGCTTTTGAAATTCAAAGGACACATGCAAAGAATTCACAACTATGTAGGCTGTGTTCAATCTCATCCTTACTGTATAAACATAGAGTTGGTCAAATGTCTAAACTGCTTTGGGCTTATTTGTTATTGGTTTACCCCAGTTTTGCACTTTCAGAGTTGACTTCTTTCTGTAGTATTATGCTACACAAAAAGCAGATTATATTAAAAGTGACATGGACTGGGAAACTACAATATTACCTCTGATTTCCTTTATTCAAGTGAAATACTTTTCCTCCTGTGAGACATATCTTTTCTTGTTTTTGCATTTCGTACATTCTATCCAAGATTTATCTCATGCCAAGCAGTAAAACAGTTCTCAGAGAACTGGCTATGACCTAGTTCATCCAACTCACCCTTCTCCTTTGCCCTAAAGTTCTTAATCACTAGCAATCAAATATCAGAGTCCCACCTGCCCTCTCTTTCTGGCTCAATAAATATTTCATTCTTTTGGCCTGACAGAACATCTCCAGCAAAAGGGACAGAGCCTGTTCTCCTCCTTCTCCTGTGAACAGGGTTAGGATACTCCTGGAGATGATGGGAGATGCCATTCCAGAATCCCACCGAGTGAAGGGGAACCCAGCCCTCCCTCTGCCAGGGGCACAAAGTCATGGTTGTGTACATGATGGGAGCCCTTGTCTATGGTTTTGAAAGAAAAATGCCATAGTCGCATATTGTCAAGATCTTTCACTTGTTGGAGCATGTTGGTGATCTGTGAGAGACTTTCATCATTGTATTTCCCAAAGTATTTAAGAAGAGAGTCACCTTGCTTTTAGAGCTTACTAGAGTCCAAGCATAAACGAGGTGATGAGCCACTCATTACTGTCAAAACTGGACCAGTTCTGTATGTGAAAAATGCCAAAACTCAAGGAGTGGGATTCATCTCACCCAAATGCAGACCTCTGCAATGTAGAGATCAATGCCTCAGCAAGACTCCTTCCCCAGATCTTTTCTTTGTCGGTCTGATCTGACCTAGCTCAGAAATTTACTTCAGGATGAGATAGCTGTCACCCTAGAAGTGACCATTTCCCTCCGTGGATGAAAAAGGGAGTGTCAGCAGTGAGCTCAGAGACAAATTTCTGAAGTCCACATGACTGGACTTGGTCAGATGAACCACACCTCTGTGTCTAGAAAATATTCATGCCGTCAGCACTGCACCTGGGAGCTACATGCTGGCCACTTTTTGAATCCTGTTTGTGTGTGGACTTGGGTGTTTAATCCTCAATGGAACATAAAACTTACTTCCACTAATGTCAGAGACTCTTAAGCACCTTTGAAAATATTAACTTTCCTTTGTTATGATAGGAGTCACCAGGTGGTCATGTTAAATATAATCTTACACATTCCTTTTCTTAGTCTATAAGGAATACATGCACTTTCAAGGAATGCTGTACTGTTAGTTTTTGGTTATTCAGGTTTATGGGGGAGCTTTTGAAAACAACTGGAGAGTTCAACCTATCTCATGCTCTTTGATTAGATTCAAACCTTGGTGAGAATTATTTCCTGAGAACTGGAAAGTGGCTTTTAGGTTAAGACTTCTAAACAGGGTTTTGCCTGCATGTAGTCTATGACCACCTATGTTCAGTGACTATTGTGCAGAGTATAAATAAATGATTCTAAGATATTCTGTATCACTGATTTCTCCCCTGCTAGGAAGGTGGTTTGCAAGCCTTCCAAATCCATCACAGACAGGCAATAGTGTTGTATATCGGGCTCTATCCTTCCTTTCCCAAATGTGCACAACTGCCATTAATTTTCATTGAAATCACTTGAACTCAAATACAGAATAGATGTTACTTTGGGATGCAGTCATTTAATATATGAGAACCTTCTGAGTCTGAGTCTTAGAATGAATCTGAGTTGCGGGTGGGTTATTTGTTTGTTTATTTTATTCTTTAATTTATAAAAGGGATGACGGCCCACCCAGTGGAATTTTCCCATCAAAAATAGTATGAAACATTATAATGGAATGCAAGATTGATTAGATGGTGTGCTTGTTGGCAATGGGTGCATGTATTTCTTAATCTTAATGGATCATAAAAAAAATCCTTCTATAATGCATGTGCGAAGTTGTGGGTTCCTAGCCAATGCAAAGAAATATTCTATGATTTCCAGAGATCCAAACTAAAAATTTCATACAACTCATAAGTGGGGCCTCTGTTTAAATGCATAAAGATAATTTCTTAATTGTGACAGTGATACTCATTAAAATAGTACATGCAGTTCCCACACTGGTCTCTCTCCCACTGTCTGACAGACAGACAGCTTGGTTACACATGCTCAGAAAGGAGGGTGGAGGCCCAGATTCTTGGCTGTCTTGAAGTGGCCACATCCTGCCATCTGCTGAATCCTTATGCTATTGGTGAATGCAGGCAAGAATTTTTCTGAGGTGTCTTAAAATATTCCGCACCTGTGCGGGAATGTTTTATGTAAGGACAAGTATTCAAATGCTTTCAAGGAGACAGAAGTCAATTTAAAATAATAACAAATAAAATATTTTTTTTTTAAAATACATTGATTTAAACAAAGGATGTGCCAGGAAGTCTCATCCTGATGGAGGCCCAGTGTCTAAACTTTACCATGTCACAGTTGATCAGAGGAGTACACAAAGAAAATTTGCACCTTAGGATTTCTATAAAACTCATAAGACAAGAAACTGTCAGAATTTGTATAGTAAAAAAGACGGGCACCTTGTCCTTGGCTTGCTTTTCAATATTGCAATCAAAACAATTGCGTATTTTTTAAGATGCATATGATTACAAGTATACTTAACTGACAATTTCATAATTTCCCATTATAAAATAATCATATTTTCCCACTTCCTTTCCCTATCTCTCTATTTTTTTAAACAACCTTGGGGTTTCCTCCAATAATCTTTTTGTTGCCTAAGAATTCACACTGTAAGTTTCCCTCTTCTTCATCCCACCTGCCCAAGATTCTCTCCTGTTCCTTAGTTGTCACTTAATGTGAAAACTGTTACGCTTCCTAGCGAAACAATTTTGATAGTCTGTAAGAGCCCTGAAAATGGACAAGAGAAGGTAACACGACAACACACGCCTTTTTGCAGCTGAACATGTTGGTTTTGTTATCCAAAAGGTCTCAGAGTTCAGTCTTTGGGTTGGTGTCTCACACTTGAATAACTTCTGGAAAAGAGCAATGCATTTAGTCTAGGCGAGCCTGAGCAAAAATCCATAGTCTTGGCCTCTGGATATGGTTCTTGTGCCATTTTGGCCTGGCAAAGATTTCTCTGAAGGATGGCCCTTTTGTTATTTCAGAAGCTAGAATTTTCGAATTTGAGTGCTAGTTTAACCACAGAAAATTTGAGTATTCCATTTTGATCAAGCAGAATTCTCTCTGAAACAAATGACAGCTTTGATTCAATAGGTATGTTCAGGCAAGGCCCTTAATTAATTAGCAGTGACATTTACAAGAGTCACTGCTATATGTTTTACAAGGGGCTTGGGTTCAGTTCTCATGGGTAGAGAATAGGGACCCATTTCACCGTAAGGACTCCTGATGACTACTTTCCTCTGCAATGTAGCCCATTAGTTAATGGAAAAACACTATAGAGAAATAAGTATGTTCGCAAAGTGGCTTAGAAAAAAGCATCCCTTCAAAAAAAGTTCTCTCTATACAATGTTCCTGTCTACAAAACTATTTTCCATTTCTTTAAATGCAAGTGCCTCTTCTGGACTTCTATCTCAGCTTCTGCTGTAGTGTTTCTTTGCCCACTTAGACCACAATGGGGTTCATTCTGTAATGTTTTACTACATTACAGTATTTTTTTTCTTTTAATATTAAGGTGGCTGCTGAAAGAATAAAAGCATACACGGATTCCTTATGTTGGCTATAGGGAAGTTAAAAACTACATCATGCAAAGTGATCATGTAAAAATGATATCTAAGCTGTGGTAAGCTGCTAGCTATACTGAGTACCTAGTGGTGCAAGTTGGCCTGTGCCAGAACTATGCCAGGGACTGTGCTAACAATTTAATAGTAAAAAGTAAAACTAGTGATTACCATCACAAATGGGTAATACCAGGTATGACATCTGCTCTCCAGTTCTAGTTTTGCAAAGAAAACAGCCTTGTCTACAAAGGAGAAAATGATTCATGTCATTAATTTTCTTTTCTACAACTGCGTGGGGAGGGTCACAGACTGCCTCCATGACCTAGGCTGTCGAAGAACTGGAGACCCCCAAAGGGACAAACTCTCTGCAGATTTGGAGGTTTGAGCCTGGATTTTCTTCAGTCTTGACTTTCACATACCTCTGTGATTCCATCAGCTGCCAAAACTTCATTCCCATCAGGAGGATTCATATAAACTGCAGGCTGTCCAGGCTGCCAAATTCTGGGACAGATTGTTCCCTTCAGAGAACTTTTGGAGAGGACAGAAACATAGGATCCATGACTGATAATTATATTATGAAATAATAAGAACAGTTTCTCAGTTGTTTCAGGCCAATTGAGATTATACTGGTAAAACGGGTGACATCTGAATAGCACCTTCTCCAAAAATCATCTGTAAATGGTCAAGTGTCCAAAAAACGCTGTGTAAAATATTAAGAGCCTTTGGGGTTAAGGAACATCTTTCTTTTGCACTCATACCCCAGTGCATAGTTCAAAATCCAGTGATACTGCAGATACATCTCTGTTTGCAGCTGCCGATACGCTGTCAGCCAGGCAATGTATCCTGTAGGGTCTTGTAGTCTGAGTGAATTGTGCTGCAGCTGCAAAGTTCATCCGTTTTCATCTGGATGGGTTTTTAACATGGTCTCTGCTCTCCCCACTGCCCAAACAAAAATATCTATAAATGGCAAACTCCCTTCCCCTCCCTCCAAAACCCTGAGGTAGCAGAATGAATGCAGCACACATGGTGCTAAGTGTTTTAGAGCAAAAAAATGCCTAATACATGCAAATACCAACATTAACCATTATGAAGAGACGTGATTTATGTGCCTGTCAGCAAGACATCAATCATGGCAACAGAGAGTCAGCAGCAATATCAACAACAGTAGCAGGAGTGGAGGGTCAGAGCCAAGATGGGATGGTCCTTCTCAGCCACCCGGGGGGAAGAGAAAGATGGATGAAGTAGTAGGAATACTCATACATTGTCTTTTAGGGAAAGAGATGCTAAATTTTAAAACATCTCTCGAGCCCAATTAATGTCCAACATTATTTCTTTGTTAGATCTATAAGAAAGAGATAACCAGTGGGGACATTTGGAAATGCCATCAGAGAAGGGATCTATACGTATCAAAAAGAAGACAGGGTTTCAAAAATATGGCATCAAAGGTATTTAAAGGGATCTTTGCAGGAGATATTTCAAACAGTGGGATCTCTGATTTACTGTACAGTGTAGATGGCTAGTGTATTTAACTGTGAAACTTTTCTTTACCACTGACACAGAATTTGGAGCCAACAAAGAAACTGCATCAGAGCTGTGTTTGTACAGATTGATTGTATAGATCTGAGGACATAGTATCTAAGTCCTTTCTTTGATAACTAGCTTTGGCTTCTGAGTAATCTAGAAAATACCAGTTAATGCTAAGAACAGGGGTGGGAACTTGTTGTATTTGGATTTTTTGACCTTTTGTAGCTGGAAGGAGAAGGCTGAGCAAGAGGAGAAGTTGGCTGAGATGTCAGTAAAAACAGTGATGTCTTAGATATCTCAGGCTCCACTTGCAGATGGCTGGGACCACTGGATAAAGATGCCTGGACTAATAAATTGATAGTGAAGGAAATTGTCAACTGCCTATAAAGATCTATCAAGGAGAAATAAAAAACAATTCTGCATGTGTTAAGAAGAATTGATTTGGAGTATTTGTTTCCAGCTGGGACATACAGCAAAACTGTTAAGGAATTGTTTACCATTGCCTATAAATATATTGCCTGTCAGATTTACAGGCTCACATAAATGCAGGCAGCATCTCATACCAAAACTGAGCAGAATATAGAGCAAATTGTGAATAAACCTTTTGAAAGCCATGGCAAAATTAATAGAGACAAGAATGAGGCCAGAATTTCATCTAGTTTGTTTCTCTTTTACATGGTGCAAGGGATTTTGTTAAAATAGAACCTTTTTTGTGTGTCCTATGACCACCATCCTAGAGATATCACAGAAATGTTGAAATTCCTTACTGAAGTAGCACTAGAAGCATCATAAACGTATTGTGAACTGTTCAAAGAGATGTAAAAGATATAGGTATGGAGAAAGGCAAAAGAATGGATTAATTGCAAAGGAAGGAAAGAGAATCCAATTGAGGTTCCTTTTTCTGAGAGTAGAAGTATCCAAATTCTGGTTTAAACTGTTGACAATACTTCTTCAGAAATCAGAGCAAGTGCAAAAAGCAGTCCAAAGCAGGAGGAAATTCTGATCAAGCCACACAGTGCCAAAGGGCTAACAACGTGCTATCATGTGATGCCAAATATTTTGAGAATTGTTTGTTTGTTTGTTTTTAATAAATATTGTAAACTGTTACTGACTTTCTGGGTATTGCTCTAACCCTGAAAACTGTCAAGCATTTCATGATATTGGATGACAGAGACCAACAGGGTCCAGCTGCATTCTTGAAGTATCCACTTGGTATATACTGTCTACGGCCCTGTAAGGTTCAAATTCACCCATGTAAATACAAAACAAAGTTGATGATTTCTGTTTCTCTATTCAACCACTGAACTGCCCTTGACAAATGAAGCACATCTTGATGATTATCAATGGAAATATTCAGGATTTTTAAGGATATGGGGACATTTTGACCCCACATTACCTTTTTAATAGCTTCTGTTCATGTTAGCTTGCATCTTGTAGCCACCCAGTTCTGATGGAAAGACTCCCAGTGATGGAGAAATGATGATATTTGTTTGCAAATTTTTTCAAATATTTAATTGCCTTCACCGTTTAATCGTGTGCACCCTATTTATAGCTTGACTGGCTGTAGGACTTCTATGGCACATTTGTCTACAAACAGGATTAGGAGTGAAACCATTGATGAAATAGTACCATGAGACATAGTATGTTGTCAACTCCAGACATGGAGTATAGCTTTTATATGCTTTTTAAAATTCTCAACAGACTGTTTTGTCTAACAAGAAGTTAACTTAAGCTGCAGTATGATTGTCCAGTCCTTCATTTATTTATTTTTTATTGATTTTATCTGATTTTAATTGAGATTCTTAGGTTATACTTTTCCTAAACAAGTCATTTGCATCTTAGCAGATGTAGAAATGCAACAGAATTTCCAGTATTGTACTGTAGTATTTCTAACTACAGTAAAATACTGTAGTATTTCTAACTACAGTAGCTAAATTAATGCAATCAATTGAGCTTTTCTACACAAAAGTAGAAATCCTGTGCCAAACCTACTTGTACTAACATGTCTTCCTCTTTGGTGATGAAAGATCTTCTGAAGACCTAAACTGTCAGAAAATGTGGAGATGGATCTATCATGAGAGGCAGAAATACACGTGCCTTCTAGAAATAAAAAGCAAAAAAAGTAGGCACTTCTGTCTGCAGTGGATAACCCCACTGTAACTTGCTTTGCATAAAGGCTACAGCCTAAGGCACCTAGGAAATAAAAAGACTCTTAAGAAGGCTTTGCCTATACTCTGTCTTCATTACAATAAATGGCATTGTTCAGAATTTTTAATGTTTTTAATAATTAACTATGATGGCAAATCCCCTCACATATATTTTGAGAATGAGTCTAATAAGCTGCTGATTTTTAACAAGGAGATTTTCTCTTTACTCAGTATGTATGAACATTAGCTCTTGTCTACACACAAAGAGTTTTCTGGGTACAGATTATTTAGTAGAAACATACCAGCACATCTTCTTACAGTAAAGATAGTTCTTAAGATCTTAACTCATTTTTTTCTGCTTAGATTAATCTTTCAAAGAAAAATGAGGGATTTGTCAGTATAACAGCAGCTGAGAAGCCAAAAAAAAAAAATACCTATATCTGACTGTTGCCACTTTTAAGCATAACAAGACCTGTTCATAAAAGCAACAAGAGGAGTAATTAGGGAACATTTCTGTTCTCAGCTATATCAATGTAAAATCTGAGTTTTTAGACTTAGTCCCAATACCTGTAAATGAGTCATGTTTTCAGATATGATGCAGCTCTGGCAAGAGGCATTTTTATGAGGGAATTACTGTAATCATTACAGTTTTCCATTTCATTTGCATACTGTTGTTGACGAGATAAAATAGAACTGGAAAAAGCTCATGAACATTGCTCTTCCTTAACACATTTTAGGCCTCTTAAATTGTAGACTCAGTTTGACCACAAAGGATTCAGGCTTGGACCTCACTTGTGATATTTTTGGAAGAATAAAAAAACCAACCAAACCACAGGTAGAGTCAAAATGAAAAAGGGTATGGATAGGTCTTGGGGGGTGAGGGACAAGCCTTGGAGATGGCTCCTCATTCCAGATCCATGAATGACTTTCACAATCTGTTCATAATCCTGCCTTGTTTATACAACTTGTATGGTCAGGTAGGTTAGAAGTACCTGTGAAACACTCAGATACACCAGAAATGATAAATATAGATTTAAATGTATTCAGAATAGTAATCTCATAAGCACTTGCAATAGATCATCGAGAAACCTTTCCAGAAAAACAGAGTCTAATCTGTAACAGAACTGACTCTATCTGAGGACAGATCTTGGAAGCTTCAGGTAATGTCTGTACAGTAAACTAAACAGTGCCAAGAACCTCTGTGCTGGCGAAGTGGCACAGTTTGGCCGCATCTGTATAATTAAGGTCTTTTAGCTTAAATTGCAACTCCACCCAGACTGCCTCCTGGGACAGGTCCTCCACCCGTACTAACCCCTGCATATTGTCCAGGAATGCTTGGGAGGGGACTAGCTGGAGTGGGTCAAAACCATGCCAGGCCTATGCTAATAATTTAAAGGTACAGGATTGAGTTGCAGTGTCTGGGAATGTTTCCATGTACTCTTCAACTTGTCATTACAGAGACAGTTTCAGAGCTCCAGAAGTTGAGATCCTTAGCCGGGTGGTACCTGGCTAAACTTTCTCCCACATTTCTTTTTCTAGTATGGTTTGTTCTCTACTACAGGGAGAGGCGAGGTGGGGCGAGGCGGGGCGAGGCGGGGCGAGGCGGGGCGAGGCGGGGCGAGGCGGCTTTTGGTTAAAATTCATTTATTCTGACAATCATTCCGCTGTGAACATCAAAGTAGAAGGAATTTTAGCATTTTCCACATGTTCATATCAGCACCTGCACAGGGAAGTTAAGTGAATAATAGAACAATGTTATACAAAAGACTGTCTTTCTTCGAGATAGTAAATATTCTTAAGGACGTAGGATCACATAAATGAAAACCATGGATATTTGCACCTTCCTGTTTGTTAACATCAAACTAACAATATTTTATATGATTACCTAAAATTAATAATAGAATACGTTTTTGTCGGTTATATATGTTTGCATACAGCTGGAACAAGTGTTCCTTTTTTGCTTTAGATGGTAGCAGCAATTTAATCTCTTTTATTGTTCATAGGAAATCTAGAACATTCAGTCATTATACCATGAAAGTTTGCTGTTTCTGATGGTAATGGTGATGTGTTTCACCTAGAAATGCTAGGAATACTTTTTTTCTTCAGTTTTGTAGCTTCCGTCTACGTTGCCTTCATAGGAAAATTGACACAGAACACGATCCTAATGTTAGCTATTCAAAAATTAACATTACTCAATATTATTTATTTGAAAATGACTAGTAATTTACTTGAGAGAAGAAAAAAGGAATGCAAAGTGACCTGTCCAAGACACTCTCTAGCCATGAGGCTAAATATGATAGAAAAACCTATTTCTGTATTATTGAGGATTCCTATCCTTTAAAGCGGAGTGGCTGTGCCCAGATTAGTTACTGGGAGTAGACCCTCGTATTTGCAAACTCCCAGAGTGTGACCAGGAATGGTTTAACAAAATGCAGAATGACCCTGGCCAAAATGTCAGGGATGTTATATATCAGGCATCACACAAGCAATCCAATATGATAGATGAGTAAATTTCTGTGCTGTAAACATTATCTGGCATTGCTTAATTTACTAGTATAGTCATAGCCAATACGAGTGACATGTTTTAGAATTTTCATAACAGGAGAGTTACAACACCAAAAATGAGAGAGGTTCAGAGAAGATGTAATTAAGATGTGAGTGCCGGTGACACAAGGAGTATCATGCTGAAAGATACAACCTTCAACCCAGTAAGTAATTACAATCCACTGGTTTAATTAGATGATTAAAGTTATAACTTGGACTCCTGACGGGGAATAGCTTATATGGGATCCTAAAAAGACTTCAAACTCTAGATGCCTGTTGTCCTCACCTTTCTTTTGTCCTCAGTACAAATATTAAGTTAGTTGTGAAACAACAACTGAACTGCTGTAATGTAAATTTTTAAGGCAAATGAACACTGAAGCAAGTTTACCTTGTAATACTGGACCAACGGGAGCAGTGCAGGATTTACTTCATAAACAACTCTTCTTTCCACACAACAGAGCAGGACAGAGCATTCAATGTAGTAGTTTTATGAGGTTTTCTACTATCCCCACTTGTGAGTGAAAAGCCTCAACAGGAGGTACACACCTGTAGAATTGATGCTAGATGACTAGAGAGAGTAAGAAATACACTCTGGAGCTGGGTGGATGGGCACAGGAGCCTAAAGTGGTTGCATCACCATAGTAGTCGTATCAAGAGCTCCCCAGCTGATAGGTGGTGACTAACTGGGCATATGCTTCACTATATATTACAGTGTAAAGCATGTGACCCTAAGCCACCTGTATGAGAACATACAACTCGTTATTTTATTACCATAGTCACTCTATAACTGTCACTTATGTTTCCAAAGCTTCAAATGGAAGCTATATCTATGAGACTGTTAAACAGTGAGATGTAGCAATGGAGTCAGAAAAATTAGTTGCAGCCAGTCAGAATGGTAGACAGGAGAGGAAGGAAAGTCAGAGACACAAGAGTAATCCAGGTAAGAAGTTGCCAAGAGATGCATATTTTCAGTAGTAACCACAGAAAAACAGGCAGACAAATGTGATCTTTGTGACCTATCTGATGTGTCATCCAGTATTTCCCGAGTACTAACAGGTCTTATTCTTGTTTCTGAAATAAATCTTCTAGTGTTGCTATATGAAAATATCTAAAAACAGATAAAATCAAGAAAACAAAATAGGAACTTGACCTGCTTGATCATCACCTCCACAGACAATGCTAGTAGCATTTATGGGACTGGAAAGTCCACACTTTATTGAAGCTAAAAGCAATAGGCCTTAGTGATGAGATAGACCTCCTTCTGCATTGAGCTATCTGACTGAGCCACGCTGAGCCTTAGAACTGTTTACCGTAGCTGGATCTACAATACGCTACACAGTAAGATGCTGGCACAGTGTTCACAGTCTGGTATGAACACTAGGAAGCCATAGCAATATTGGTCAGTTCTTCATAACTTCATTTCCCAAATGTTCATAATTAAACAGTTTTTATTTAAGTAATCAGCATGAAATCCTTAGCTTTGTTTTTGCAACCGGTATTGTGTTTATGGAGCCAAATATTGAAAACTTTGATACTGAATACCTTGTATGTGTTAATTTTGGCAACCCTTAAAGATTCTGTAGATGCCTTGCTATGTTACCACCACCCACTCTTCAACCCCCCTGGCCATCAGTCCCTCCAAACCACTGAGACATGTTTCTCTTTTAATACTTTCTTACGGTATTTCTCATGAAAATCACAGGGAATCTTGTGTGATTTCAGCAGAGTGAAACTTGATCTCAAAGTGTCTGTAGGACCAGAAGTTTTTAAAGAAAACATTTCTTAAATCTTGTGTTCACTGCTGCTTCAGCAGGCCAATTAGACTTGATGGGAATTCTAGAAAGCTGTCGCCAGGCTTTGCAGCAGGAATACCAAACAAGGCCCAAAGCAAATAAACGAATGGGTAAAGTGTGGCCATCCTCAGAACCTCCTTGCTGATGACCTTCTCATCTTTGTAAAGGGGTGGTGGAGGTACTGGATGAAGGGACTCCAGGTTAATTAGGTTTGACGTTAACAGCAGCAATTACTAGGGAGCAATTAATCAGGGAAAGTCTCCAAACAGAAGGAGAATAAATAAACGGGCAGTAACATTCTGATCCATTTACCCCCTTAGATAAGGACGTGCCCCGGGTGTCAGGCTGGGATGGGACTAATCTGTCTTGCTCAGTTTCCTCCTGGAACTTGGGTGACTCTTCACACATCCATCTTCCTGCACATGGAGACAAACAAGCATTCGCTAAACCATTAACAGCACAGTTTCTATAAAAATTTGAGATAAAAAACCATTTAAAATCCTCTGGCTTCCCCAACTTTTTTCCTCACACACACCCCCCCCCCCCCCGGCCTTTTTTTAAAGAGCTCTTCAACAAAGTTTTACTAATTCAAGTGAAAACACTTTTCTGTTTTCATTAAGCTGGAACAATTTCCATATTCTAGTAGTAGCGGTTTCTTCATCTCAACCAGCACTTTTTCATTGTAGCCAATACCAAAGAGCTTCAACTAACGGATCTGTGAATAGCAAGTTCCCCGCTTTTTCCTTCCATGTGGGCCAATGGGAGTAGGTCTTGTGGCATGTCCTGAGAAACTACAGTGAACACCACCGACTAATTTAGACATCAACCATAGCTTTACAACAAGCACAGACCATGGTGCAGCAGAAGGTTGCATTGCCCCAGGGCAGCCCACCAGACTGTGAGTCGGTTTTGATGCAGCCCCTGCTCCCCCTGCACTGATCCGCAAGAGTCTTGTAACTGGCACAAGTTATTTCCACTCCCATGTGCCAGCTCAATTCTTCTGGCTGGTGCATCATGGGGATCAGATCCAAAGTTCAGAGAGGTCCCACCTACAAAAACCAGGATTAACACTACAGAGGGTGCTCTCCCACACACAGCCAGCTAATAGATATGAATATTCCTTGCAAGAGAGAATTACCAAGTCCTTTCTGTCTGAGGTGGGTACGGATGAAATTCCAGCCCCACTCTTTGAGTTTATAAGGATACTGTCAACCCCAGTATATTTTTGAAACTAAAAGGACTGAAGAGAGAAAAATAATGCTCATACAATATTAAAGGCATAATATTTGGAGTCATACTCCAATTAGTTACTTTATTCAATAAGGCAGACTTTCTGCAGGTAGAATATCGTTAATGATTTTGGGCTTTTTCCATGCAGATGTCTACAACTTCAACATAAAAAAATCCATGAAATATTGAAACAGAACAAAAATGCTGATATAGAAGTCTAGTATTATAGGTTATACAACTTTGATGTAATTCTGTACAGTGCACATTCTGTTCAATATAGCTCGGTTTAAATAACCTAATGCAATAACTCCTCCTAAATAACTGCAGAAAATCACAATTAAATAAATACCACTTGATAGTTTAGCTTTTACTTAGCTGCCAATGTGTTTGTGGGGAACGAGCAAGAAAAATTTTAATTCTAAAAGTATGGTTGTTTCCAAATAGTTTACTGAAAGAAGGTAAATTTATAAAACTCTGCAGAAGTTGCTAAAGCCACTATGGAAAAGAAAAAATGGAGAACAGAAGAAAGAACTTAGCTAAAAATAAACATAGCAGACCAAGTTATGAAAATGAAGAATAATATATCTAAATCACTGCACTGTGATTTGCAATTAGTCTTAAAGTGTACTTTCTATCACCAAATTAAAAATAAGCAATGTAGACTTTTAGAAAATGAGAACATTATGCATAGAAAGTCTGAGGGTGAAAATCGGTCCCCACTGAAGCCAAAGACAAAATTTCCATTGATTGTAGGAGTGCTGGAGTTTTGCGTGCACATGCAAACTCCCATTGACCTGGAGTACAGAAGCTAGCCCGTAATCCCTTTTAGGTTTCATATTTTTTCTTTTATAATGTTTGTCATCATCAATAACTTTGATTGTATGGCAAGTAGTAACTTAGACAATGCATATCAAAACAGTAAGCAACACATGAATATTCATTCAACATATGACTAGTATGCACTGAGTTTATGCAATCTCCTGCCAAGGACTGCAACAGGGCAACTCAAGATTTACTCATGTTTTGAACAATAAAGGATTTAATCTGTATGCTGACACATCTTTATAACCTGGCAGAAGCAAACAAAGGGAATGTTAATCTGAAGATGGGGCAAGGTATTTGAAGCATTTAATTCAGCCTGAAATATTATATCTAAACTATTTAGGTATTGCTGTTCACTAAGTCCATGGAAGGAAATCGGCAACTCAGAGCATTTGAGTTAAATGTTTCAGGTTACGTAAGGTGACTACATCTGTCCTGGAATTTCTCTGTGACCAGAGGTATGTCACTTAACCTTTCTGTGCCTCAGTTCCTCATTTGTCAAATGGACTAATAGCATTCTCTGCCTAAAGAAGTTGGGTTAATGTAAATGCCACAAAATATGTGAGGTTTGCAGAAGCCACAGTAATAAAGACCTTAAAAGTACAACAGATGATAGCTTACTGTAGATGCAAAAGAGTTCTGTGCATATTCATGGAGATGTGGAAGAGCGCAATGCAGTGGCAGCCTTGCTGGTTTGCAGAGCAGTTCACTGCATTTATGCAGAGTTGCATTGAAAGAAAAAGGTCTCAAACAACTTCAAAGACGCTTGGTCAGAGCAAGGCATGAAAGTGGCTGTCCTCTTTTTGGATTCCTGTCAATTTATCAGTAGGATGCGGATGCACAGAGAGACATTACTGATTTCAATTTCCATTTGCAGAGGCATATTTACTCCACTCGACTGCAAATGTTGACATGCCCTTAGGTTTAAGGAATGACTGATCAGAGATTTTAGGGGTAAAGCACTGTGAAAGAGAGGGCTTGGAGAATTCTTTAGAGTACTCGTAAATACTGTAAGATGACTTTTTAAACTATTTTAAGTGCACTGTAACAAAAGAAAAATCAACTTTTCTTTTTCTACAGCAGTGCAAGTTGACACTAGGCGCAAATACAAAGCTTGGTTTGTTGTTGTTTAAACTTCTTTAATCCTGACTACTGGTGCTTGTGGAGAAGGGAGGCATATTTGGATAGAAGCCATACTTTTTCAAATTGATTAAAAACACCTTTTGAACAATAAATAACTTTAATGGGCTGACCTCTAAATCAACTGATACTGCAAAGTTCTGCAGTATAAAATAAGATTCCTTTTCCCAGAATTTTTGAATGTTGGCTTCTCAAGCATTCTTTTTGACAAGCTTCTGGCTTAAAGATCTGTTATTTGCTTCTTATCAAACAAATATGCTTCCAGTAGACTTTACAGGTTAAAAATATTGATGAGAAAATAGCATATCTTTTCTCAGTGTGAGTAACTTCAGTGCTGTTTGATCACATATAGATAGCACTGGAGAAATTGCCAGCGTTGTTTCATGTCATCTGATAAAACAAGGCAATAAATTTTACTGCAAGTTGGCAGCCGGAGGAGCTGCTGTGGGTCAGGTCTGAGGTGACCACTACTTTTATAAGGACACCATGAAAATTAGTCAGAATTTTAGCTAAAAAATCAGCTGCAGGAAGCAGGGAGCATAAAGCCAGAGTACTTGGACCCAGCATGTTTTTTTCCTGCAGAACTTCCTTCTAAACTTGCAGTCAAAATGAGATTGCCTTTTTCTTGATTTGGCTCCGTAACTGGTGCCATACACATTCAATCCACAACATCTGTCAGTCATCATTACAAAAAATAGCTCAGAAAATCTCAAAAAAGTAGACAGGGTAACAAGAAAGTGACATACACAAACAAGGAAAAAGGCATCCAATATGCAGACACATTAGTTTACCCCACGAAAGGATCTCACTCTACAGGGATCTCACTTGCTTGAAAAGCTCGGCTGCGTAAATGAGGAGTCTGCAAATGAAAAATATTGTTATTTTCACAAATGTCACCAGGCTGCAAGTGCTTACCTACTGTTAACCCAGCTGTCTACCCAGCTCTGCTTGCTCCTGCTCTTTTTTTCATCTACACATAAATTGATATAAAAAGTTCTCCTCAGAAAAGAATTTTGCTGTTATTTCACCTCAGTCCACCTGTATCGAGTTTCTAATCTTTTTCCTCAAGGCCTGGGAGGACAAGGTAGTTCAACTCTTCTCCAGCAAAAAGTTTGCTGAAGTCTTTGTGTTTCTCTTTAGATAACCCTTTAGCAAATACTTTCCATTACCAGATCTGTTGCAATGTATGGTGAGGGAAGGAAGGACTTTTTATGCTTTTTATGAGTTTCAAATTGTATATGAAAGCATCAGTCACAAAGCCAAAGCTGTTGGGTTCAGTGTAACCTACTCTCTCTTAGCTACAGATGAAAACATTGGAGCCACAAATGTCTTCCATGGGTTACCAGGTTCCATTGCAGTTTACAAAGAAAACACAAACATATTAAAGCAAAGCATTTTCTTCAAAACTGTTTATTCAAGCTCCCAAGAGTCCCTTTCAAGACGTGACAGAGAATTTAAATTTCTAAGATGAAGCATATGAATTCTAACCTAAGCACTCAAGTGCTGCAATAGGCCCATTGCTTCTTGTAAGAAATACTATTTCACAGAAATTGGAGAGTTTATTTGGCCTTTTAAATGGACATAACACTTATTAAAAGTCAGCCAGAAACTTAAATTGTGTATCAGCTTTTGTCTGTGTGACAGGAAGCAGTAAAGAATCATCAAGTCCACAAAACTTAAGAGCCAATTCAGTATGTTACGTACATTGTATCTTCATACATACATACATACATACAGTGAAAGACAGCTTTTACAGAGAAAAAGTAATTAAAAGGGAAGTATATCTGTAATTATTACAAACGTTCTCTGAATATTTCTTTTCCTAGCACCAAAGAATATGTAACCCCAAGCAAATGCTATCCCCCTTTGGCAGGAGGGTTGGATTAGATGACCCACAGAGGTCCCTTCCAACCTTGAACATTCTGTGATTCTGTGATTCTGTGATCTCAGAGCAGAAGAAAATGGGGCAAATGCTTGTCATCCTTTTATTTACGCTTCATAACATTGACACTACACCTTTCTGATCCTCAACATAAACACAAGCTTCTCTAAAGTTATGATCTGTATCTTCAGACCCATGATCCAGCCTATCTTATAGGTATCTGGGGGACTCAAGATAGACTCTCTGAAATCTCTTTAACTGCATTAAAGCAAATTTTCAGCAGAACAGAAATAACAGCTACAAAAAGGTAACATTTTATACTAGGTAGTAGTTTTTTATGCAAAAAGTGACAGTTCCAGAAGGTCTGAAATCCACCATGGTCCCTCATGATTGTGTCTAGCATTATGTGGGCTTTGCATCTAGCTACCTAACAGAATGCAAAAGGTGAGGATCCTGGAAGCTCAGGTGTATGGCTTATTACAATGGGTATGTCCACTAAGCAAGAACAGTCCTCTGAAAGCTCATTACACCCACCTCAGATTTCACACTATGAAAAGAGAGAAAAAAAGAAAAAACTATAGGGATAAGGTCTTACTAAATTTTTTTCTTACAACTCTCTAAAAAAAAAAACCCTTCTTTTTCAGCATTATGATTTTAGGTGCATTCTCAGCTCTTCAAAGATGTACATTAATAATCCCAAAAAGTTAAATTCTTGTGAAAATATTTTGAGTTTCAATGCATTTATTTTTTGCCAAAATGTCAAAGTTCAATGAAAATTAGGAATATTTTTTCTTTTTCATTTTTTCTAAATAAAAACATTTCAGATTATTGTTTCTAGAAAGTTTGTGTTTTGATGGAGGTCTCTGTAAAAACATGATATCCTCTTCTGCCTGAACACTTGCAAATCTAGTCAAAGCTGTGACATCCTGGACAACTAAAAACTGAATTTCAATAAAAAGATTTCTTTTAGAAAAATGTCACATAAATCACTGATATTTCAACCACCTTTAACCTTCATCTTTTTGAGCTAGAAAGCATTTCATCCTGTTTCACAGCACAGGTGAGGCCATTCCTTGAGCTGTGACTCAGATATATCAACATCAGATTACAAGTTTACTATAGGATTTGTAGAAGCAACTCACTTTTCTTTACTCTGCAGTGCTAATATGAGTTGGCTCTAATTAAAATGTGAAAAAAATAATAATTTCAATAGATTCAAACAGAGAGTGTTCACATCCATCACCACTTCTGTCTTCATCTACAAGGCCTACTAACAAGAAGTAAACAAATTATTTAAGAACAGTTTATTCAGTTGGTTTGTCCACTTTTCCATTCTCAAACTGTGACTCAACCTCTTCAAAAAAAAGGAGAATTGGACCTTTTCTATGGTTAGTTTTAACGATTGGAGGTTGTTTGTGTAACCCTTGAGAAACTCGCACTTTCAGGGTGATCAATCCGTTGTTTGGTGACCCTGTGGCGAAGAGTTAGCCCAAGGTCAGTGAGGACCAGGAAGCCTGCCGAAAGCTCAACCATTTTCTGTGGGCTGTGGGAAGGATCTAGAGAGGGAGCCCTGCTTCTCGGGATCAGAAGCAGTATGGTCTCCCTCTCTGCCTCAGTGTTATTTTAAGATTACAAACAGCTAGGAAAAGGGGGTTGCTTCAGTCTTTGGGGCTTTACTTCAATATTCAGTTCGGCTCAGTTTTCATATCTCCAGAAGCAACAGCCCCAAATTCTAAATGACTTTTAGGAACTTGATAAGATAATAAATTTTTTTAACATACTTCTGAAAAATCTATGTTTTAAACTCTGTCTGCTCAAATATTTTTCAAGACGACCCAGTGATTCTCTAGATGACACGTGACACTATTGCTGACATATAAGCTCAAACTGTGCCATTTTAAGATGGTAAAACTGACCTCTAGGTTGGATACAGTTTAACTTTTATAAAAGTACTTGTATGGAAACATTTATTATCAGTTTAAGAACTTTTCTGTGGTAAAACTGTAATCTTAGTGATAGTTTTGTCTTTTTAATGATACCACAAAAAAACCTGCCAGAATTGCTCAAAGTCCCTGTCTAACTTCACCATTTCTCAAACATCAATAGCATGGATGTTATAAGCACTACTACTCAGAAACAAGATTATCTTTCTTACTAGAAAAAACGAAAGAAAGAAATTTGCTTAAAATTAGATTCCTATGAAATTACATTCCCTGAGATATTATATTCAGGAGCAGTTAAGTGTGTCTTGCAAAGAATAATTTTAAATAGACTTTACAATTCAAAATAAATTTAAAAATAAGTAACATTTAAGAAAAATATTACTTTGTAAAATAACAAAATTAATAGGTTTGATCTTACCAAAATAGTTCTGTATTTTTCCTTTAAAAATTGTTTCTTTCTCTAAAGCAAGTTGATTTTGGTGAATCAGTAATTTTCCACTGCAAAAACATTCTGTGGGAAAAATTTTGAAAATCTTGTAGCTGTGAATATTATCAATAATGAGGTACCTGAACAAAATAGCAAGCAACAGGTGAAAGTATACACATAAACCTCAGTCATATACAACTAGCTTCTATTGCTTTAACCAAGACTTTGAGGGGAAACAAGTATTTGGTTCATTTTTTTTCAGTAGAGTATTTGTTGAACTCATGTGCTTTATGTTCTGTTATCTACCAATATTTTTACAGACATCTTTGTTTTAAGAAATATTATTCATGCATTTTTGGGACCCGCAGGCTACTGCATGTTTATAAAAGTGTTAGCGAAATATTTGTTCACTTTTCCTGTGTTATGAGGTTGAGACTTACCTGTTCTCACAGACACACACACACACAATCATGAGCTCAGCAGCAAACCTCTGATAGCAAGTATATAGTGACCACTCCTTGGAAAACATACCAATATCTACTTAAGTAAAGTGTTATGTGACAGCTAGTAGGCATGATAATAATGTTGGCCCAAATCAGTAGCTCACAACAAAAATTAATAGGTTGAAATGTATTTGAATGACAAACTTTTTTTTAAAGTAGTGTCTTAACCCAAACAAAAGAAGCAATGCATCTAATAACATTTTTTCCCCCACAAATAGATTGGCCAGCTGTACCAAGCACCACCATGTTGCTTTTCAAAGGCCATCGCACGCACTGCACAGAGCAGCTAACGACTTTCGATCACTACCAAATTGGAAGTACCTGATCTTGCTCCCTCCCACACCTCTGGTCCCATGAGCTTCCTGGTGTCTTTATTTTCTCCATTTTGTAAATCCTTTAAACATAAAAATAGAAGTGAGGAAACAAGCCTAAAGATGTGAGAACACTGGGGGAAGGGAGGGGGTTTAGCAGGTTTTTGAGCCAGACACATGTTACCACATGGTTCACATTACAGGCCAGTGTATTAAGAGTAGACCACCACAACACGCAGGTGGAAGTGTGAGTCTGGGAGCCACTGAAGTTTGAACACTGAGAATTTTCCCAGTGTATCACAATTACAGAAACATCTGTGCGAGATAACTTTGTGCCGATCTGCTGTGAAAATTTGGTGTTCAACAGCCCTCAACATTTCTAATTTCTTACTTGTGGGGTGGTCTTGTGTGACACATTGTGATCACTGGTTTCAGAGCCTTGAAAAGTTTTTTTTTTCACACCTTCCTTTTATGTGTGTGCTTACCAAATCTGAACATTTTCTGTTTTCATATGTAGCATGGTGTATATTTAAAAGAAAGTGAAAATTAGTTAGAAAAAAAACTCTATGCAAGGAAAAGATATTGTGCTGGATTAAACATATTTGCACCAGCTGAAAATATTAATTCCAGGGTTAGAAGCAAAAACATAGCTCTCAACTGATCTAGCACTGGCTGAGGGGTGAATGTGAGAACAATGATAAAAACTAACACGTTTTTAAAGATAATATTCCTTAAATTAGAAAATATCATGAAATGATCTCTGCTTTACAGCTATGAGGAAATTAAAGGTGTGGTTACCACTGCCACCCAGGAATATCACAGCACAAGACTGTGCCAACTAGGGTACTCTTAGTTATACAATAAATAGCACTAACAGAACACCCCAGACTTCAGCAATTTCCACCTAGTATGAGGCAGAAACAAGAAGAAAATTTATCTGAGACTTAGTATTCACAGAAGTTGCTCCTAGGTTTGTGAAGCATATACAACTTCCTCACTCCTCTCTTCTCCTATCCCAGGAACATTTCTGTTAAGTGGCATAGCCAAGTCCTGCTATTATGTCATTGAAAAAGGATCATTTAATAAACTGCTGCGTTTTAGCAATAGGTTACATCTGACTATTGCTGATGGTAGAGAAATTGTTCTGGGATTTGTCTACCCTGACTTTCACAGTTTAAGCCTGCAGTGATGCATGAAGATCGCTCCAAATCTCAGCGAATGAGAAAACACCTTCAGATGACAGCTTATCCTGCATCACCACCATCACCTGAAAGCTAGGATGCATCACCATCCAAAAGGGCTGGTATTTATTTCTCCACTGCCTACAGAATGAGCCTCAGTAACTAGTTTAAGCTAGATGTCTAGCTTTTGAATGGGTAAAATCAGATGTAAAGGATTTCACCATCATTAATATTGATGGGTCATAATTTATAACAGTGACAGGCTTCTCTTCCAAATATCATCTTTACTGTGCTAGTCTGTAGCTGACAGGTGACCAGTAAAACCTATAATCTACTTTCAGGATTAACTCTGCTCTTTTCCTTCTACAGACAACCAGTACAATTTTGTTCAATGTTAGAAGCATGAAGACAGGAACAGTTCTTCTAAAATAAGTAGTACTGAGAATGTATCTGGGGAAAAATCAAACCATTTGCTTTCTTGCTTACATTCCTTTGAAAAAAAGGGGATCTTACTATTTGTGCTGTATTTACAACTACGTATTCTGTCAAATTGAACCCAGATGTCAATAAATTCCCAGATGTAAAGCAGAAAAAGGTAACAGAAGTGGAAAATTTTGCTAGTGATGGTGAGTAAAATGTATTATGACCTTACATAATGAACTATCAGCCAAAAGAAAGATCAGATTTTGTGTCTGAATCTGGATCTTGTCTCAAAAGTAGTGTTTGGGATTAAAATAGGTATCAAGCCAAAATTATTGTAACATATCTAATAGTATAAAAGCAAAACATTGAATCAAGATTTAAGATAAATTTCTATTCTTACTTTAGAGCATTTGCAAAATCTATGCCGTAATTAAACTCTGAAAGAAGACCTAAAATTTGACCCACTGAGATGCAGCCATCAATTCTTTCAAAGATGTGTTTCAGTGATGTTGGACGCTCTGGGTGTCAAAGCCATGCTTACTGTTGAGCTTTGTGGATGCAAAATTTTAGCTTAACCCACACAAATCTCCAAAACATTTCTCACTCACTGTACAGTTAGATCACCTGTTCACTGAGTGGCAGCTCATAGCTATGTACAAGAAATCTACTGCATGTGAACAGAGTCTGGTTTCCAAAGGTTCATATTCTGGTCAAAACACAGCCAATAGGTACCAAATCACTGCCTCTCAAAAGAGGCTATTTCCATGGCAAGTTATGTGCCAAATCTTCTGCACATAAAAATGACCACAGGTCCTGTTTTTCCTATCGACATTTTCTCATTTATGCCAACAAAGTGTTTGGCTCTTTAGCCTTCTCCTGAAGATGTTATAACGAAAGCTATTCATAAAAGATAGACTTTTTTAGCTATTCTTTTTATGGGGAAAAATAATGGATTTATGGGATAGTTTTGAGCTTTGTCTTGTTTTGTATTTTGCTATTCTCAAGAATGACTGGAACATTTTTTACATAGATTTCCACAAAAAAATCACTTTCAGACAGAAACTATGAATACAAACATTGGGAATGGATAGTCATCAATTAAGAAAACTATGAGAGAATTAAGAAGAGGATAGAATAGAAGAGTTATGCAACTTTAAATATATTTGCCATTGCTCTTCCAGCTATCATTATCACTAAGGAAAATTAAATTACGAATCTTTTTAACATTAATTTGTATTGTTGCTTCACATTACTCTTGTTTTGCTCAAAGAAATAAAAAATAAATACACAAGAAACAGTTAGTGTTTGAAATACTGGTTATTTCAAACGAGCATATTACTAACCCAAGAATATCCAGCCAATAGGGAAATTAATTTGATACTTAGAGTCATTCGCTTCACAATATCCATTTTGGCTAACAAGCATTCTGGAAATATTCTAAAGGGATTGCTAGGACATAATATACAACAGGAGACATAACAGCAGATTGAATGAATGACAGTAGGAAAATGCCCAAGAGGACAAAGGAAATTTAACTATGCTTTAGGCTTAAATTTCATTACCTTGTATCTTACATAATAATTTCTAGGATTAACCTGAAGAAAAAAATCAGCATTATATACAAAAAACTTCCTGATATGCAAACTCTGGACACATTATGAGAACAGCAAAATCATTTAAGAAATATTGGAGGAAAATAAAATTATCAAGAAGAAAAAAACAGGTTTTCTTAGGCCTCCCTTAAATGGGACTGTGTGGTTATTTTTTCTGTATTTTCAAGGACAACAAGCAGTCGAACTTATGAAGAGCACTGCAGTGTTTTCCTTTGCTTTCTTCAGTGTAAGCACGGAGTCGGTGGAATTGCTGTGGGGTAAAAACTCAGTCTCACACCGATGAGAAACAACCCGAAGCTGCAGAGAGAATCACCCATGCAACCTTCATTGCAGAATCAGAGCCTAAAACAACAGTAATCTAAGTTGTTGCTAGGATAAAGAAAACATAAAAAGCAGATACTGTGATTGCATCTCCTGAAGTCAATAACACAGGCCAGGACGCGGTCTCCGGTGGCAGGCCAGAGGACATGGCATGGCTCACACCCCACCACACCAGCATGGCAGCAGCCGGGCTGCACAGGCAGTTCCCCAAGCCTCGCCAGGCATTGTGCAGGAGCCTGCTTGTCGGCCGGGGACAAAACCGTGCCAGGGACCATGCTAACAACTTAACAGCAATTGCCTACAGGTGCCCTGACCTGTGCCCTGGCCCAGTTTCATTCACCAGTGCTGCCACCACCACAGGGAACTGATTTGAGGAGCAGTGGTGGACTAAGGCTCGTACAGAGCAAAGCAGTGCTGTGACTGTGAGGCGAAATTTTGTCTGTAAGCCTTTGTTACTCGGCTGAAAGGCCTACTTCCAGGGCAAAGCTCTACATATTTCAATAGAAGATCAAGTCACACAAAGGGTTCCCCGGGTTCTTACTGTCTAAAAAAGAGTCAGCAAATTTATGTTGTAGTAAAAACAATTGGGAGTAAAATTCCTTAAAAAGAAATACTCCATTCATCTAACTACAAAGTGAGTTGCAATAAATACAGTATTGAGAAACAGAGCGGCTTAGCAGGGTTTTGAGTAGTCTCTGCATTCTCGCTGCTGCTCCCACACACACACACATACAGGCTGCCGCACACCCTTCATCGTGCTGCTAAAAGCAAACAGTGGGTACGACGGACAAACATTGTAAGCACAGATGTGTCCATTATAACCAGCATGAACTATGCTCACGAGGAGCGCTGTCACTTCTGAAAATCCAAGTGTCTCCGGCTGCGAAAAAGCAGTGGGGTGTGAGAACAAAAGAAAGAGATGTTGTGATTAAGGCAGGGCTAATGGTTCATTAACAATATCCAAGGCCTGGCTCTAAAGCTTAGAAGTTAAGGATTTATTTCAAAATCACCTTTTGGCTTTCTTTTTTTTTGTTGTTGTTGCTATTCTTTTCTTTTCTCTGCCTTTTGAAAAGGATTTGTAGCTTCCTCTCTTGCCCTTTTGTCTGGTGGCTCCTAAAATATGAAGCAAATGAAAACACAGATCTAGTGAAAACAATATTTTTTCCTTTCTCATCTCTTTTCTCAACACTTTCTCTGATGTGTGAGTCTAAGGCAAGGACGGGGGGAGAGGCAGCATTCCTTGCTTCAACGACAGCCCTACCCTGGCTTTTGGGGTCCAGCTTGGCAATCTGAGGGCAGCCTTCAGAGCAGGTACAGTACTCACCTGAGCCAAAAGCACTGCTGAAAACTTTCCAACAATTTAAGAGTAGTGTACTTGTGTTCCAGTCCCCTTTTTGGCACTGGTTCATCTACCAAGGAGGCATGAGGTTAGCTTGTGCCAGCACTGTTGAATGAAGAAGGCAAATGAGTGAACTTAGGTGCAGTAGGGCTGCTGTCAGTTGCCCAGGGACAGTCCACAAATTAGCTTGTGTCAAAAACATTTTTCCAGCTGGCACTGAGAACAACACCACGTGAGGCTGGGCTCCTTCTGCTCTCTGGCACTGTCTGACATTGTTCAGCATTTTCCTCAACCACGACCATCAGCCCCCACTCTTACCTCAGACACGCAGCACATACGTTTAATTCAGTGCTGTAAAAGCACCTTGCTATTGGGCTGCAGCACAGCCCTGAAGTTATTTCAGGAAAAAACAAATACACACACAATCATAATTATGCCGAAAGGCCAAGGGATTGTACATAATGTCCAGAAGAGCCATAGGGTCAAAAGTGCTACACTTTGGGCAGTCAGTCAGCCTGCTGCAGAGGGAGCCAGTCCCAGAGAAGCAGTGCCAGAGCAGGGGTCTGGGTGAGGCATTGCTCCCTGCTGCAGGAAGCAGTACAGGCAGTTGTTGACGCTGGCTCTGCAGCTCCCAGAGCAGTTCTAGAGCACCCACTGGTGCCTTCTAGCAGTTCTCAACTTTTCCTTGATTTGCATGGCTCTAAGACGTGCTTTTTACTGTGTTGGAAGGGAGGCACCTTCCTGTCCTTCCTCAGCCACTGGCCCAAAAATGCATTCAGACATGTCCAGGTCTCATTCCAGTCTTCCCAGCCAAGGGTATGTCGGATGTCACAGGCCTGATCCTCAGCTCTTCCTACTTCTGCTGGTAGTACAGAGATGTAGACAGGAGAGTACAAAAACACCAACGAGCATTTCAGACATGATTTCAGACTTCTCTAGGCAACACTGAATGTTGGTGAGGTCATCTGCAAGCTTCAGTCTTGTGTGGAAATCACTACTGTGGCCCCTTGCTGCTGCAGTGAACCTGCTGTAGGTCAGGAGGGACCAAGTAGCAGATCTTATTACCATGAGGAATTCATAGCCCTCAGTCAGGCATTTCCATTTCCTGTATAATACCTGGTCTCCAGCAAGAACCAACAAGTGGAGCAGAGAAATCCTAAACAACAGCACGTTTGACCTGGAAATAGCTTAAGCTGATTAGCTGAAAAGCATTATACACAATGGCATATCTTAAATATCATGTTTTGTTGTAACTCATCAGCATATTCCTTTATCTTCTCATCCAGAACCTTCTCTGACTGTGGCCACCTACACATTTGCTATCAGAAGCGTGGTGACGGTGAATCCTTTAAAGCATAGCTGGAACTAGAACAGTGAGATTTACCACAGGGGTTCAGATAGCTCCCTGAAGGACTTCTGGAGGATTAATCCTTTAGTTTACACATTAACCTCTTACAAAGGTACAGGCTGGACACTGCCTGGCCAGGAAGCAGCTCTGCTGAAAAGGCTCTGATGTCCTGGTGGGCACAAGTTTGTCATGATCCAGCGATGCACCCTGGCAGCACCCTTGTTTGGGAGCAGACAGAAAGCCAAACCATGTGGTTGCAAGCCATGTTGTCCCAGGCTGGGGACAATCTCTAGCCCTGTAGTAGGAAGTCCTGCTGCCCTCACCATACCTACTGGACAGTCCTGAGCAAAACAGGTAGGAGTGTAATCCTTTCATGATCACCAAACTTCAGTTTATAAAAACTGCTTTATTTTCCTAATAACTAAATGACCTTCCTGTGCTAGCTTCATGACTGGAGATTAATACACTCTGGGATCACTGCCCAGTCACTTCTGCCAACACAGGAGCCATTCCAGGAGGCATGTTCCTTTGACTCCCTGGTTAGATTTCAGTATATTTCAATTTTCCATTTGTAGATTATAATTTTTTCCAGCCCGTGGTGTTCTGGTAATGCGCTAGATTATTGGAAAGTAGAATCAGCAGCACTTTCCCAGTGCCACAGTGGCAGTACCTAAATGTCCACTTGAAATCTCTCTGGATAAATAAATCTTCCCCTATTGTGATGAACTATGCAGTAGTTTGCATCGTTCTGCTTTAGATGTTTAGCACTAAGGCTGATTGCTAGAGAAAAACTCTGTAGCAAAACTGCGCACTAGAGTATTCTGCATCAAAAAACTGATCACAAATGTGAACAGTGAACCTGATCCTGCCCAGTCCTTCATGTATTTTCAACTTGGAGTTCCTATGGGAATGCCTACGAGTTATTTTAAGACACTTCTCCAGAACAAATTAATAGCAGATACAGGCAGAAAATCTACAGGCACTTCCCAGGCATGACTGGAGGCCACCCTCTCAACTGAGTAGATCCCTTTAAGCTGTGGAGATGACGTCGCTCAGTTTAAAGCAAGAAAACCACTAACTGGTGTAATGGATTAGAAAATCTCTAGGCTTCTCTGGACTTGAGGTAGGTGGCTTTCTGAGCACACTTTCCCACCCCTCTTCTACTTCAGATGCATTTTTACAAAATATATGGGCATACTCCATATTAGTGGAGTATCAGACAGGTTTGGGATGCCAGAGGTATAGGAATTTGAAAGTAGGATTTTACTCAGCACCGCAGAAACCATTGACTTCAATAACAGTAATGATGCTAATTATAACTGAATTATTCATGCAAGAAGTTCATCAGTCATGATATGCGGACCTTTGAAACTGTTTTGCCAGTGCTTCCCATGTGTAATATCTTACAAGGATAGTGTTAGAAGTGCCTCACCGATCCTATGAGAAAGCATAACCCTGCATAATAAGGAGCTGTGACTGCCGCTGCCTTCTATATAAGCAAAACTGCAGCTGACTTTGAAGCTGCTGGCACTGACTCACCGTTTTAAAGTCTGTGAGAACTGCTCTTCTCAGACTGACATTACCATAGGTGTGGTAGGATAAGGTGAGGTGATGGGATAGGGACAACAGCACTGGCCTGTGCACCAGAAGGATGTTAACATCCTAGGGCAGTTTGTCATGACAGGTGTATAGAGCTAAATGAAGGAATGTGTGCAGGCTAGAGGCTTGAACGGGCTTGACAGAAAGACCAACCAGGTGAGGGGCATGAGATCAGAGTCCTTGTTTGGTGAACATAAAGAGGACATGGTCAGAAACCAGGATGCCAGGATCTGCTGCTATGCTGCTTCTGAGGGCAGTCCTCAAACAAACTCAGTTGGAGAAATCCCTGGTTTATTTCATAGACTTCTTCCCACTGTTGTATGTAGACCAGAGCACCAATCTTCTGTATGCCTAGCTACAAATCTAGGAGGAGAGATCTTGCTGCCAACGTGGGGACTGACATGAGTGACATTAAACATGTGCAGTTTGGGTGCTACTGTGATATACACAAAAAATAATAACAAGTATGAAAACAGACCTACCTTTTAGCAGCTGTATCTCATCTATATTTGTAGATCCAGAGACATAAACATTATAAATATAGCTGAAATCATCCAACATATATTGAATGCAGATATTCCAGAATGCCCATAAAACACAATGAAAAATGTGAATTGATTACATAAGCAGCTTTTTTAATGAATAAGGTCTAGAGATTTTATAGTATTCCTCTCTCTCGAATCTTGTAAAATACATGGAAGTCTTAATTATAGCTGAAGATATCTGAACTATGTTGGCCTTTGATTTTATAATACAAAATGTAATTCCTGCTGGCATAATAAACCAATAAATTCAGTATTTGTTATAAATGTGTTTAAGTTTATAAGTCTATCAAAATACCTCCTGGTTCCTGCTAATGTTTAGGAAACATTTCAGAAATGTCTTGGGTTCCTGGCTGAAAGAGTTGCCTCACTCTTTGCTGAGCTTCTGTTGATCCAACGTCTTGAAATAATCAACAGTTATATGTACTGTACGAGTAACACACATGCAAATGTGGTATATGTAGGTAAGAGAGATACAGAAGGAAAGTAGAAGTAGTAGTTTATGAGGAAGTACTTCCTCCAGTAAGATGTTTGGATCTAAGAGGCCCATCCTGAGCCAGCCGTAAATCACGTTTTGCTTTGGAGGGTATGAAATAGATGGACTGCCTTTCAGACAGCACCCTCAAATCTATGCAGGTCCTGGCCAGGGACACTGAGGTTGCTAGTAGACAGCCAACTGGTGAAATTCATACAGTACCACTGTCACAGGCTTGACTTTGCGGCTTTGTGCTGCGAGTTCAGCTCCTACTTTTTGGCCACTTTCATATCAGTGCTCCAATGAGTTCCACTTCTCACCCTGGAGGTAATTAATTTCTGGGTCCCAATGAAAGGTACAAAGAGTCAGGTGTAGCTGAAGATGGTTGGAAAATGTTCCATTTCATTCTATGAGCTGGTGCCCCTTGACATGGCTCCTGAAGCGGCAATCAGTCAAACCCATAGCAGGAAGGATAGACAGTTAAAGGAGATGAAACTTGTTTGCTGATATTATCAGGCTAAACATGTAGAATGAAGAAGCATCTGATTCTACTTTTAAAACTCAAATTTAGAGCATGTACTAGTATAGTCTGGTAATGTTTTGTGACAGAAAACCAGTAAAATTTTCTTGTCAAAGTACTAAATACCACATAAAGGAGTTACAGATGCTGTATTTAGGTAGATTAGCTAAAGCATGGCATAAACTGCAGTTTCTTGAAATGCTGTCCCCAAGGCAAAACTAAAAAGCTCAATAGTTGAGGTTTTTTTGTTGTTGTTGTTTCTCAACAAAAAACAGCTTTAAAAATACAATGCATATAAAGTGCCATACTTTCTAAATTATGCTGGCTTTTGGCTAGGTACATGTTTTCTGTTGAAGTTCACACCATAATCTGAGACATGTTAATTTACTGTAGGCGTCTACTTAGTCAGCTGTTCAGTAGAATGTACAAACATATCCATTCAAGGTCTTCCATTGCCTGGAAGCCTGAGGAACGTTTTGGATACTGCCTTTCAGCACTAAAACTGGTCAGCTTGTGGTAGCATTTTCTCATTTCAGTTTCTGCAGGTCCAAACCACAACGACCCACAAGAGGATTAAAGCATAGATTAATGAGCTTTTTAGCCCCTGTAGATTTCTCCTTCTAATTTGCCAGAATCTTATGTACCCCTTTCCTGACCCTAGAAGTGATATTTTCTTCCATCTGGAATGTTTGTTTCATGTTAATATGTTGGTTTGAATATAAAACATAGGAATGTTGGTTAGCACAAAACCTAATGAAGGCTCTGGGGTTTTTAGCTTTTTTGGCTTCATTTATTTTTTTCCTTAAAGAAACATTACTCATTTGTTCAGGCCAAGAATGTAAGGCTTCAGATGTTACTCATGCAAGTCTAATGTAAAACACAAACATCAGGCAACAAATCCGTATTTAGGCATCTAAATAAGCAGCCTGATTTGACGCATTAGGATTCTGGTAAAAGCCTATGTTTTATTTCCTGACCCTCATCATCTGAATTCAGTCAGACTTATTAAGAACTGGAACCCCATCTTATAAGAGGGAGTTGTGTATACTAACTGCTGTAACTACCATTGTGATAATTACACTGGAATAAGATCCCAGGGAAAGTTAGACCTGGACAAACAGACGACATTTTATTTAGGTCTTTTTTCTTAGACTGCAGCTTCCATCTGAAATGGCCATTGTAAAATGGAACCATATCTCCCACTGGATGAAAGTTCAGCTCGTGCAGTTACCCATGCAACTTCTCTCGTAAAGGCTCTGGTAGCTGAATACATTTTTGAGGGCAGAGTTTGATTGCAATGTTCTCTCGTTGAGAATTTCCATTTGTTCGATTTTCTTCCTTTCTTCCATGTGTCCTACTTACTCTAAAGTAAAAGTGTATGTTTTCTCTTGAGTTAATGAAAACTCAACAATTAGGCCCACTGAATTTTTAACTAAGCAGTTCTGCGAGAATGAAAAGGAAAAAAATACACACATTGTAAACACAAAAGTGCTTAAGTAGATACCTATATATGGTAATACGTATGGGTTAAATACTAACATATTTGGCAGAAATGCATGACAAGAATGCCTGTCCAGAGCCAAAGCCTCATAGACAAAGGGCAGAATGTACCACAAACTTCCCTATCTCAGCTGCATACCAAGCACGTTTCTTTTTTGGATGTATCTTGACCATCATCTATTATGCATTCCATAAGACATACATCTCAATGGGACTTACTTCACCTGCTTTCATGAAACGAACCTTATTCTTCTTGCTCTCATATAGTAAGAATGCTTGCTACTGAGCATTTAAATGTGTGCAACATGTGGCAGACATCTGCAGTGTGCTGCCATTGCACTTGACTCACACAACAAAGTGAGCCAACTCAACCTTCCAAAATCAACCCTGCCCCTCTTCAAAATACATCTTATTTCAGAAATGCAGGTACAAAGCAACACACCTCAGCAAACACTGAACACATAAAGAGCTTCAAAGGGGTTATGTTCCACTGTACTTTTCTTAGACATGTCATGGAACAGCACATGTGTAGGAATCCGTTTTCACTTGGTCTGTTCCAGCAGTTTTCAGTCAGTTGACCTTTGTTTTTTCTTTTGGTTTTCTTTTCACTTATTCTTTTTCACCAAAATTTAAAATTATTCTTAAGAATACAAGTCACTGTTAGTGGAAGGCTGTTTCATGGTTCCAATATACAGTACACCACACCAAGGCACTCTCTGCCCATCAGCCGAAACGTGGTAATGACTGGATTCTTTGAACTCCTTGGTGAGCATGACATAAAACACATTAGCTTCATTCACAGTAACAGTGATTTAAATCAATATGTCTTAGTTCACATTTGCAATGTCATAGGTTCATGCACAAATGAGACATTGGTAGCTTGTGTTCTTTTGGGAAGCAAAATAAAATAAATGTAATTGATCTCCTTTCCTTTTGAGTGAGTTCCTGAAGCCTTTTAATTATCCTTAACTAATCCACTTTAACAGCTAATGCACACTGCCTTTCCTGAGCATCCTTGTGTCATCAAGTTCTGGCTTGCAGGTATGGAAAGTGGTAAATCTGCTGCTGCTTTTAGACTGCACCCACAGAAGATGTATGTGCAAATGTCTAGTCTCTCATGCCCAAACATCGGCGTGTGCTGCCTCTGCTCACATAACTCCAGAGTAATCATTTGCACCTGTGCCATATGAGTTCAAAACTGAGGGATTTCAGTCTTATTTACTTTCTGGTGATGTAAAGGACTTGAAATTATGTTTTCTTTAAGATCATTCTAATATACCAGGTAGTACAAAATCATTTTAATGTAAGGCCTCTCCTGCCTCTCCTTCTCATCCATCACCTACTGTAATGGTGGACATTTAAGCTGGCTTTGCACCTGCTTAGTCACCGACTTGAGGTGCAAGAACCTGGAAGACTAGAGCCATTTTGTGCAGAAGCTGAACATTTGTCTGGTGTTACTTTTTTATGTTGTATTGCATTCAGAAATGCTTCCTCTATCAGATATTAATAGGTAAATGAAAAGGTATTCAAAATTTATTCATCTAGCCTGCAAATTAAAAGATCATGACATAAATTCAAAACAGACTGAGGGTTTTTGGAATAAGTCTTTCAAAAGGAAAATAAAAAAACCCCTCCAACATAAGGAATTTCTAGAAGCAGGTATTGGGTCCTTCACGTCTGCTATCTGCAGTGGATAACTTAGACAAACACGCTGCTCCAGCACAGCTGCAGCTGTACTACTAGCACCTTACTATAACCCTATGTAACCTCTGTTACTGCATAAGGAGGTGCTGCTTTGACTATTCACAGACAGGAATAGGAGCCACATGGGTAAGTATTGCATGCCACAATGTTTGTTTCAGTACCAGAGGCTGAAGTACATAGATACATATGCAGAAATACATGTACCCTTTGAAAAACTGCTGAAGGAATTTCTGGCATTCACCACTATATCTGGCTCTGCAAGGATTACAGTTGTGAGCCGTGTCATAGGTGTTGCAGGCATGGAACTTTTGCAGTGTATCAAGAGAGCATATTGCCACTATTACATGAACGCAGGGATTCAAAGCAATTTTGACTGAAAATGCCTCATTTTAGTTTACAGTCGGGGCTCTTCCATAACCCCTGCTGATAAAAGTGCTGTAAAATGGATATATGTAATCCTAATCAATCCCACTCTAAGGCACATTTATGCTGCTTTAGTGCAAAAACGAAAGGTCAGACTGTCAAGAGTTATGTGTGTAAAGCACTTACTGGATGGGGCCCATTGCTATCTTTTCTTCAACGGCAACACTTCAGGCTTCTTTAGCCTTTCTTTATTCTGTTCTTTACAGAATCACAGCTTCATCATATCAAGCTCTACACAGATGTAGTGTGTAGAAAAATGATAAATCAGTGGAAGATATATAGGTCAGATCCAGGTTTATGCTACAGTAAGGACATCCTAAAACCACCTTAAAAACATGGTGGAAACCAGAACAAATAGGGGAAAAAATTTCTCAGAAAAATTAGTCTAATCTAAGGTTACATCATGCATTTACTTTCAGATGATCTGAGGTTTTATATCTGATATCATTGTGTTGTATATACGAGAATTCAATTGCTTGAAGGAACTGCTCTCTGAAGGCTTGAGCATGTGACTTCAGGCATCTCTGCACCATGTTTTCAGGTGAATCCTAAGTTATTACTTTCCCAAAGTTCCATAAACTTCTCAAACTTTGTGCTTGCCACAGTGTAAGCATGAGAAACCAGTGCTTGGCTATTATTTCCCTGTGAGGCTCCACTGCGCTTTGCAGCAGCCAGGTAGGCAATATGGACGGTGTTGCATTGTGCTGATTGAGAGAGCTTGTCTTGGTGGCCGTGAGCTGTGCTGCTTGGTTGCAGGGTCACAGGCCAGCCCCTACATCAGTGTTAGATGTCCGTAGTTCAATGGGCAGCAATTGGGCCGTAGTACGCTACAGATGTGAAGTGATTTATCTTGGAGTAAGTTGCCTTGCACAGGGGCATGCATCTCTCACAAGCAGCATCCACAGAGGCATGGGAGAGCCACTACAGTGTGAATTCAAACCCCAGTTTTAGGCAAACCCTTATTCCTCCTGGTCTATTAGAATGCTGAACTCTTCAAGGCAAAGTTGTTTACTAGAGGTCCATTCACCATCAAAGTTATTTGAGCCAGTTATGTTTGAGACCCAACTTCGGTAAGTGCTTAAGAATACAAAATTCGTGTCTGCATCCACAGTGAAATCCCTGCTACAGACACCTGGGCACAAGATAGAAACACAGAACCAAACACTGAACTAAGGAAGGAGGATGGGTCAGCAGTCAGGGCAGTGGTCCCTGTTGCTGGCATGCCTGGGAGTAAACCGTTGTCCTCCTCCATTCTTTGGATGTGACACATTAATTCGTCTCCATTCATAGGAAAGGAGACAAGAATATTTCCTAACTCCTTCAGGTGTGTGAAGGTTAAATCCAAAAAAAAGGTTGATATACATGTGAATATGGGTATCTAAAGGAGGCATGGTGTAGACAGGGCACCTCTACAGGTCCTTGTGCAGTCACATGCAGCAGAGCTGAACAAGGCATGGCAGTGCTTTGCAGGGAAAATTAAGTGGATGTTGGAAGCAGCAGAGCCATGTTAGCACATTGCTGCACCTGAACTAATAATACTGGCACCTGAACTAACAGTGCCATGCTGAGGTGATCACATACTGCAGCGGGCAGAGTTACCTCAATCACTCTGCATTACCCTTTGTAGTGTATTTGTGCCACAGGCTGTCCTTCCTCGGAAAAGTCATCATAACATGGCCAACTACAAGCTTAAAGAGGGCTACTTTGTCTTTTATTTGACTAAGCAAGGAAGATGCCATCTGTCTGTGCTGAAGGCACAGCTGTGGGTGGTGTTACCCATACCACAATAAATGAGCAATATCTTCCCTGAAGACATCAGAGTCAGACAGACAGAGAAGTAGGGAAAGTGAGATGTGAGTTCAGCTCCAGAGTTCAGTTTCATTCATTTTTTTCCTGTCCCAACTGATGTGTGCAGAGTGAATGAACCTTGGCAGCAGACCAGGATGAAGGATACTGAGATCAAAAGAGTACCAACACACCACTGTACTTCACAGAATAGTGTGTATTTGGCACAGAAACACCTCCGATAAGCATTAAAATTATCTTTTAAATGGATATTTTATTCTCTTGACACAGGCTATTTAAGATTTGAAAGTGACACAAAAGTAATTTATCCTCACATGTAAAAATGCACTCTCCAGATAGCGATATCACATTAATTTTACTCATTCATGTAACACTCTGAAAACTAATCTTGGGTTCCTCCCTCAACACTGTAGAAAGCAAAAATTAATTGACTTGTGTACAAGCAAAGGAATGACTCTGCACTTGCTTTACTTTAAGATTCTCCTTTCAAAGTAGCAAACCTAGGTCATCTGCAAACAGTCATTAGTTTTCTACTACTAATTCTGCTTCATAACATGTTTAATATGTCATTTGCTCATTAGCATGGTAGTTCACTAATTTCTATTTAACAGCACACTGTATAGTCCATCATGTTTTTAATTTCTCCAATCATGCAACATACAGTACATAATGTGGTCATAGTTGCATGAGAATGATGTACTGTCTTTCAACCAGAAAAATCCCAGAGCAGGTCCATAAACTATCTTCTGTGGATAGGCTTATAAACAATGGTTTAGAGCAATTGTATTATGAATCTGTTAAACCTTTGTATGTGTCTTTCCAACTGTTCTTTTTTTATCTGGTCATGTATTGCAGATCTGTCACAATATTGGCCATTTAATTCTTATTTTTCTTGCTAATCAGGAAGTTTCTTCTCTTCTCCACTTTGAACTTTCTCTTGGTTACTCCTGATATTCTTATCAGTATTCTGAGGCATGGGAAAATTTAGCAAGAAATTGCAAAATAAGAAAAAAATGACAGTGAAGATTACAAGAGAACATTGTGTTCTTTCTTTGCAAGACTTCATTCCACCAAAACCAAAATGGAGGCCTGTCTTTTAAAACAGAAGACTCCTTGAAGGAAGTAAATTTCAGTTCAGAGATAACAAATACAGAATGGTATTAGAATTGCATATCTCCCGTGGGCGAAATTTCAAGAGCTATTTACACAGCACTAAGAATTACCTAAGTCTCATGGAGCAGAATGAGGACACTCACTATAATGTATTCCCTAGCCTTAAAGACAGTCAGACCCATAGCATAAAGCAGTATATTTTTGTGAGCTCCAGAAAGGACAGTTCTATCACATGGAGAAAAGACAACTTTGCTTAGAAGTGAGATTAGCAACTTCAGTTCAATGTCATCTATATATAAAGAAATCGAGATAAGTACATTCCCTATATTTTGTACGGGTATGTTTAAACATGCGACAGCTTTTTCAGGGGGAATGTTATACATAATATGTTGTCCCTGAAGTGAACGGAAAAATATTTCAGGGAAAGGGTTTTTCTTGGAAGATGCTAATGAAAACAAAAATTTTTAATTTATTTTTCAAGGAAATCAAGTAGTCAGAAAAAAAAACAAAAGTAATTTTAGGAAAAAAAAGCTTCTGAAGTGCTTTCTGGGAGCTCAAAATCATGCAGTTCTGATGCCACCTGCCTTCTCCCTCCTCAGACTCCAGTAATGGGCTATATATTTTGGTATCGCCCCTTATTTCCTCTTCTCACTGGGACGCTGTGTTGTAGTACAGGAGCCTGTGGTCACTGTCTTTTTAGATGATAATGTCTTCATTAGTAGTCTAGATGCTAGAGAAGGACAAAGACATGAGACTCCTAACCTCCCAGAAATACCTCAGCAACATTTAACGATATTTTTCTCTGTTTCCTGAGCTACTCTTTAAACAAAAAATCATCATTTTATATGGAAAACCAGTACTTTCTCTTACAGGGCTACATTTACTGACTAATGGCTTGAATGTATTAGTTCATCTTCAATGAACCACGCAGGATGGTGAAGTCCATCAGAACTAACCAAGTCTTTTCCTACTTAACTTTTGAATTTATTCTCTGAGACAGTTAGTCATGTTGTGACCAGCAGGGTGAGGGAGGGGATTCTGCCCCTCTGCTCTGCTCTGGTGAAACCCCACCTGGAATCCTGTGTCTGTCTCTGGAGCCTGCAGCACAGGACAGACATGGACCTGTTGGAGTGGGTCCAGAGGAGGGCCACTGGGATGATCCGAGGACTGTTACACCTCTCCTCTCCTGTGAAGAAAGGCTGAGTGAGTTGGGGTGTTCAGCCTGAAGAAGAGAGGGCTCCGGGGAGACCTTACTGCAGCCTTTCGGTGCCTGAAGGGGGCTTATAAGAAATATGGGGACAGGCTTTTTGGTAGGGCCTGAAGCGATAGGACAAGGGGTAATGGCTTTGAACTAAAAGAAGGTAGATTCAGCTTAGATATATGGAAGAGTTTTTTTACAGTGAGTGTGGTGTGACAGTGGAACAGGTTGCCCAGAGAGGTGGTTGATGCCCTCTCCCTGGAAACATTCAAGGTCAGGTTGGACAGGGCTCTGAGCAACCTGATCTAGTGGTTGACGACCCTGCTCTTTGCAGGGGGGTTGGACTAGATGACCTTTAAAGGTCCATTCCCCTTCCAACACAAACTATTCTATGATTCTATGATCTGACAGCTAGTCAGCTGGAGACAAGTCACACGCACATTTTCCTTTACTATTATCATTACTGGTATATAGGCTGGATAGATTAAGGTCCTCGTCCATGAATTTCATCTGCATTCCTGATAAAACAGGGCCAGGTACAGGAGCAAGTGCTGTCTTGTGGTTGTCCCTGACATTGAATTGCTAGGGTGCACCCAAGGCACAGTTTTGCATGAGATGACTCACAGTGCATGAATACAGCTTGGAAACAGCACAAACCAAGCAAAGCTTCCAGTCAGCAGCCTGGACACAGCCACCCTCTTTGAGGGAACAATCCAGGTTGGACACATGGATAGGAATTATATTCTGCCACTTAGCTCCAGGGCCAGACAAACAGCCCTGGCTTATTTTGTTTAAGAATATGAATGTAGTCATAGTGGTTAAACAATTGACCCCACAGGTACATCCTCTTTCTTCATGTGCTCTTCTGTTCAGATGCTGAGGATACTCTTCAGCAAACATACAGTTAGAAAGTGTGCTGAACTGACAACCAAATGACCAACTGTATTTTACGATTTCCCCCGAGTTTTCACATCACAGTTCAGTATAGTTACCCTGTGAGTCTGACAGATTTTTAGGTGGCAGTTTTTCATTCTCCAAGATAGACTACATGTCTCCATGGTACATATTTTATTGGTGGATGTAAGTCCATTGTTAACCCATGCTAGAAAGTCTAGGCTTTTCACTTCATATTTTTATCTCTGGAGGTCCTCAATTTAAGACACAGTGCATCAGACACCATCACAGCTGTCACATTAGTATTTTAATCTTCAGCTGCTGATCTTACACCACTGCTAGTTGGTGTGATGGAGTGTCCCAGCTCTCCAGTCTTACAAGGATCTAATTTCTCAATAAGCAGGTTATGAGATATTCATATGCATATACATGTTCTAAATAAAATGGTCACAAAATATTATTTAATGGCACTGTTACTCACATGAAGATATTCGACTATTTAAAATTAGTCACTTGTAAATTACTTAGTTGCGTACGATATTACCTCTTCTATGCCAAAATGCCATGAAATACAGTAAAGGCTTCTGTGCAGAGTAAGGTTAGGTGAGATTCATTGTGCATGCATTGAACTTCGTAACATAAGGCTCACTGTCTTCCAAGGTATTTCAATGACACTTGGACCACTGCTTCAAGTCAAACTTGTGCTGAATTGTTTTTCTGAGCAGAAAAGGACTTATGTACACCCCTCATTGGTCTGCTGAACCAGCAGTTCTAACACTAATTAGTATCAGCATTAAAACCCCCACCAAGACATGACACTGAAATTCAGCAAAGGCTGGATAAAATTGCAGCTTGCATTCTTTAAATATTTATACAGTACATCAAAACAAATGAAACTGGAGATTCCATTTCCAGCATGAGCTGCAACATTGCTAGAACGGGGTCTACTGTGTCATGCCACTTATTTTCATTTCTTTGATTTTTTTTTATGACACTTCTCCTGAATTAGTAATCAGGGACAAGGGACAGAGTCATACTGTTTTAAATCTTCGGTATTCCTAAGAGTAAACAGATATCCAGTGAAGCAAGTTAGAGAGACCTTTAACTCTATGAATTATTATGAGAGCATGAAAGTCACTTTCACAGACCAAGTTTATCCCAGCACTACAAAGATGTAAGTATTTCTATTAAAATTTGTATACTTCAAAGAAAAACACCTTAGAAAATTCTGTCCTGTTAATACAAATTCCTCATTTAGTTAATCAGATCTGAGTGTCTCAGGTCTGAGATACAGAGATTCTCATGGAGGTTCATATTATCTCTACAGAAAAAAAATGGCTGTAGAGTTTGACAGTAAGAACTGTTTGTCTCTTACTTTTTTTCTCTGTTTTGGTGCAAAATTAATGTACTAGCACATCAACTATAAAATCAGTGACTTCCAAGTGACCATAACGTTTACCAAATATTTGATGAAGTATTTAAATAAAGTGTAGAACAGTAAAGACTACTCCTGCCACTGCTCTTTTGCAAGCTCCTGAATATTGTGGTTACACAGAGCCCTGGAATCCAATCCAAAGCTGTGGTCTGCATGGACGAAGCACTGCACACACAAGTCTCTCTTGTTGTTATTACTTTTAATATAGATTTTTTTCATCACTTACATGACATACATTTTCTTTTACTAAAGATGGAATGGAGTAACCAGAGCAAGGTCCAATCCCAAATATGACCTAGGATGTAGTCTTCAAAATAAAGGACTGGAAGAAAGACTTAATGACATATAAAAGACTGCAGCAAAGAAAATTTGAATAATACACTTCCTGTTGAGGCTGAACAGACTGAAAAATAGTATGATGAAAATGAAACATGGAAGAGTCATGTTGGACCTTAAGAAATCACATTCTAATGGAAATAGAATATCTGGGGAAGTTGTAAACTCTCCATCATTGAGGGTTTCTAAAATAGATTAGAACTACTTCTGTCAGAAATGACAGAAATACAGTAGGTCAAAGCAGGAGAAAAGCAGGTGATTTATTGAGATCCCTCCCAGCTCTGTGATTCTGTAAGCAGTTAATGTGTTGGTGTTTGGAGGAGGAAATAGGATGCTCTGAGTTTCCCTCTTACAATGGTGTCTGTAAAGTTTATCTAGTTGCATATTGGATAAAATATTATTTTTCATTATATAAAGCAGCAATGTTTGGGCCAAGATTTTTTTTTTCTCAGTTCCCTGAAAGTCTAGCAGAAGAGCACTGTCATTTAGCATTTTGAATAGTGATGCTTTCTACATGAGAACAACCACAGTACCAAGCCAAACAGTCATCCAGCTAGTTCAGTAAATGGATTCCAGTGGTGCCCAGTAGGGAGATTCCCATAGAAGAACAGTGAGAACACGGTGAACAGTCATTCCTTATTCACTTTTTCCTAGCTTTACAAGATTTTACAGACCTTTCCCAGTTCATTTAGTTTCTTTCACTATAGTGCACCATACTGCCCCACACTGAAATCCATATTTGGGAAGATGGACAGGGGAGAAATAATGGCCCAGCTCTCTCATCCTTTTTGGTAGGAATTGAACACTTTCAATGGCAGTAAGAGAGTCACCTGTAGTGAGCTAAAAACCCTTATGAAATGGCTGAAACATTTTCCACTGAGACTCTGCAGCCCTAGCTCTCATTATTTCCTTGCACTGGGAGGGAACTTTAGGTTCTGTCTTAATTCAACTGTTCATCTTCTAAAAGAAGGGCTAGAAACTGGGATATGCAGTGGACGAGGACTGTTACCTGCCTTACAAATCCCATAAATGAGATGCCATATTTTTGGCCTACATTAGAGATTGGAGTTCTAGTAGCTTATGGCAATGAAAGCAAATAATTTCTTGTAATATTATTGATACAGTTATAGTCCACACACAACCTACCCAGACTTACACTGAGCTGGAAAGAAAATTTCAAAACCACCTCCCACATCCACTGTCTTCTCCCAACAAGAGTGAAGCATGTAGATCTGATCTCAGTGCTCTGAAACCAGAAGCTCTGAACTCCCTGGGCTGAAATGAACTCTAGTGTAAATCCAGTCAAAATGTGTTTGTGCCATTCCAATAGTTTATTAATTTTCACAGAGTTTCTGCAAACCCTTGTTAGTTCAGCCATTTATAGGCCTGACTTTCAAAGAATTTCAACTTCCAGAAGCCTCTCACTGCAAACTCAGAGCTAAAGCAAATCCACCAGCTGAATCTCATTGGTTTATGTGTTTGCTTATGTATGCGTTTCATTGATTTATTTATTGATCCTAGAACATAAGAGATATGAAATCCCCTGCCTGCTACTGGGTTTTGCTAAACACCTTCTGCTTGAGCCAGGCTTACTGAAAGAATGGCTAAGGTTCATTTTCTATCCAATGAACCTTCCTCAGTTCATTACAGTGATGGC
Source organism: Opisthocomus hoazin (assembly GCF_030867145.1). Taxonomy (NCBI): domain Eukaryota; kingdom Metazoa; phylum Chordata; class Aves; order Opisthocomiformes; family Opisthocomidae; genus Opisthocomus; species Opisthocomus hoazin. The sequence goes on from NC_134415.1 coordinate 120,580,104, forward strand.
TAAAGCCAACTTCTTTCTTTTCTCCATTTTGTCTCCCCAGCCTTGTAACAGTACATTAAAGTGAACTTGCAGTGTCTCCCTCCTCAAATGATCTGTGCACACTCATGAAGCTTTTCAGCTCTCAAGTTCCTAAAGAAAATTCTGATTTGGCACAGCCTCAAGTTCTTCTTTTAAACACAAACACTATTTTCTGTGCTTTGGCACTCTCCTTGTTTTTTCTGTCAGCCTTTTTCCCTTGCTTCTTCTTTGCTTTGTCTACCTTCCCTTTATCTCTCACCTAGTTTCTCAGTGAAGAGAGCTAACACTCATAGAAAAATCCATGTTTATATGGTGGTTGTCTTAGCTTAGAGCAATGCTACTGTGCAACATCATAAATAAAACCCTTTTCTGGGGCACTGTTCTATAATTTCTGTCTCACACTTCCCAGAAGTTTCATGAGCTTCACTCATTTGCAAAATTATTTTACTTCATGTCAACATTCCCATCGGTTCTAATTTTCTAAGTTTGTAATAAAGATGCTGCCTAAGGCTTTGGCTCACCTTTGCATTGACTTTAGCGAAACTTTAGAACTTAAGCCTGGGAGCTGCAATCTCCAGCAAGGAGAAAGTACTTTGAAATTACCTAAATCTTCCTGTGGTAACTAAGTGCTCGGAAGAAGCATCTGTATCGGCATCAGGAACATCAGCACAGACAGACCAGGAGCTCCTGAAAGATACTTCAGGCAGCCCCACTCCTAACTGGGAGCATTCTGCAGTATATGCCAAATCTCCTGGAGGAACTCTGAATATAGCTCTTGCATCTACAAGCCTCTGGACATAATGGAGATGAACAAATGACATAAATGAACTTTTCCAACCTGTTACAAAAAGGTCATGACAGAAAGAGGCTGTTTTGCACTTTCACGGTCTTTCTTAAGTGTACATGACCATGCATAATGACCTCTCACTTAGTGAAAAGTGATAAGTGCAGTCCTTACACAAATCAGTCTTTACCTGGTAAAAGTAAGACTGGCAGAAATTGCTGCTCTGCTGAATTCCATGGTAATTTTGCAATTGATCTCAACAACATGGGGATTTTCCTTGTTGGTTGACATAAATGAGGCCTGCAGAGTGCTCTCTGAAGGTGACAGACATTTTACGGACAAAACAGAACTTGCAGACTTAATTTGGTCTTTTCAGTTATTATTCTGACATGCATATTAATTTACTAGATTAAACTGCGTTAAAAATAAATCTGCCCCTATGCATATAAATGTTCCTTTTTAAATAGCGTATTTACATGTATTCATTTACTAATATATCCTTCTTGTGATTTGTTTCCTTAGGGGCTACATCAGCTACTTATGATGGTTTCTTTAGAGTTTTCAGCCTTCCATCTACATTTATATTTAGTGACTTTCATAGGAACAACTGATTGCTGCATTCAAAGTGATTTATGTGGAAAGGGAAGCATATTCAGATTAAGCATATAGTGAAAGTCCTGGAACATTGGTTTACGTTTTGCTGGCAATCACAGTGGCTTTGGCAATGGATTTTAGATGACCTTAACATTCACGTCTAAAACATATGCAATAACCAGTCTCAGCCTTCACCCTACTGTTGATCTTTTAAAACAGTGAACATAAGATAAAGATCTGTTGTGGTTCTCCTCTCAGCTTTCCATAACATTTCATAAATAGGTCAGTTTTAGCATGTTTATATAAATTGATTTTCCTTCTGGGAATGCTGGGCTGTGATAAACAGTTCTTTCCAATTAGTTAGGTTTTTTTTAAATAGTCAGGGATTGCTATTACAGCTAAAAATGTTTTTAATGTAAGTATCTTCCAAGTCAAGAAAATGCTTTCTGTGTGTTATTGACAGATGAACTGCAAATGCCTGCTTCTGTTCTGTTTAAAATCAATATTGCAGTCTCTACGCATGTGGACGACTTCTTTTTGACAATACACAGCAAAATGAACAATGTTGTCCTGCAACACAATGCCTGCTACCGTGAGTCCTTTTAACCATAAGGAAGGAATTATTTAAGCCAATTAGACTCCTTTGGTTAGTAATCCCTGTGCTTAACAAACATCTACAGGATGAACTCTGTTTTGTCATGCTTTCTTTAGAAGTCTTTCTGCTGGCTTACACATTTGTACAGTACTAGAAACACCATATGACCTTTTAATTCTCATTAATAATCCATTTTATTTCGTTTTGTTGTCAGGTCCATTTCTAGAAACACCTTGCATGGTAAGTCAGCAACTGGTGAATCAGTTGCCAGGTAACCTCCGTCAGCTATGAGTAGCGTTAGATGCATCAAAGGAAGATGTAAGAAACGGTGAGTAATCATTACGTGGAACAGAGCAGACTTCTAATTTGTGGCCATTATAACTCATCTTGATGATCACATCTTTCTTCAGAATACTAAACAGAATAATGGTGACAAGTCTTGTGCCTTAACTCCCCGTTTTTCATAGTATTGCAGATTTAGGGGAGAAACCGAGGCTCCTAGTGAGCCTAGCTCTGCTACTCGCTTTGTGGTAGGTTAGATCTAACAGTAGATGGAATCGCTGAGACATGTCAGTTTAATTTTAGGTTGTGCATGTAATGCACATGTTGCCAATTACAGTGGTGCATGATGTCTTTCTAGGAAGGAGGTCTCTCTCTCTCCCACTGGGTGAACATGCTCAGGATAAATTTTGTAACAGTTATTAAATCTGGGCTCAGTCATGTCTTAACAGCCTGCATGAGAAAGGGACCGTCTTTCAAAGATTATTTCTGACTCTTTAGAAACAAGAGATTCCTCTCCTACTTCTCTTTTAACTCCTGTCTTAGCAGTAATGCATTCAAACTCCCAGGAAACAGAGCAAAAGCTCCAGGTTTCAGACGGACTTTAGTTCTGATGTGGTTACACAGGTCCACTCAAGCAAGGGACTTAGATTTTGTTTGTTAGAGCCCTATGATGACAGTTCTGAGGAAACTGGAAAACCCCAAAACAGGCTCTCAAACAAATGTTCAGACCGATAGATCATCAACTACCTAGCTCCTCAGTAGAGAAAAATACAGAAAAGCCAGGTAGCCAAGATTAGTATCCAAGTCAATCTAAAAGCACTGTTAGATGCAGGACAACTTCAAACAGAAAATTTGCCTGGGGAGAAGGAGGAGGCTATGTTTTTCTTATTTCTTCTAGCCATTGGGAGCAGTGAAAGGAAGCTCTGCCCAGCACAGCAAGGCAAAGCCTTTTCCAGATAATCTGTGGTGTATTTAACTGCTCAGTGATTTTGTTTTTTAGAGAATGGCATCTGTATTTATTGTTTCGTGTTCTCTGTTCTAAAAAGACTTTCCTTGTTTCTCTCTATCCCATCACCCCTGGTAGCCTCCACTTCAGCATACTGCATTGGCCTAGCTCCACAACCACACCAGATCATCACAGACGAGACTTCCACCAGGCTTCCTTCTAGCATGAGGCTGGAAAAGTCAAGCTGATGATCTTTCTGAGGAATATATTCATGATACAACACCCATACTTCTCAATTTTAAAGAGTGTCCTACAGATATCACAAAAGGTTGAAATAATTGCATTGCTAACACTGCCGGTTTTTTGACAGCATATTAGATAAGACATTTTTATTGTGTAAGCATTAACGTTAATTGTTCCTTTTAACTGTATATTCATATGCTCCAGTTGGTCTTACAGTCAGACTGCAGTCCCTGATGCACTTCGTGCACTAGCATGGATGTAGCTTCAGAAGTTATCTAAAGAGCTAATAGTCTACCAGTCATAAGCAGTTCAGATATTACCCTTAAGCCATACATAGTGCCTGTGGTTTGACCTATAGTTTGAACTATAGTTTAACTTTCATAATAGGCAAAACCAACAAATTCATATGCACAACATGTAACTCATACTCTGACCAGTCTATACAGACATTATGGCTACAACACATCAACAAAAAAATAAAGCAGAATTATTCTTATTTGTATATCATATAGATGAACATTTGAAAATATCTATACATAAAAATATAGAAACTTATATGGAAAATTCCATCAACAGTGAAGTATTTTATCCCTTATTTCCAAACCTTTTTTTGCAACAAAAGCCTGAGTGTGAACGTTGACTCAAAAACAAATTCTGAAACATTCAGGCTTGACTGTAAATCCTTCAGCAGGATCATAATTTTTGCTTCTGAATACATGGATACTTATTTGACTTTTACAATACACTCACTGCTGAGTCTGGAAATAAAGAAAAAAAGAAGACATCTGTCTTCTGATTTGCTGACATGAGAGGAGCAACCAAGCACCATCTAGCCACCATATGAATACAATAAGCTGGGCTTCAGCACTGCTGCAAACTCTAATTTTAAACACTACACTTCCTCCTGCCGAAAGACCCCTTTCCACAAGTTCCCAAGTTTCACAAGAAAAAGGGCAAGATGCAAACTATGTTCCAGTACAACTTGAATCTGACCCAGTTGGAATAAGAGAAGAGAATAAACTGCCACCCACACGCAGTATGCAAGCAGGAAATAAAATTAAACTGTTTTATTTATGTGCATTTATTTCTTTATAAGTATCATCTGCATTGTCTATCACCAGAGAATGGGTGTCTGTGTGTTAGTCTGGGGAAAACAGTGCAATTTATTTTGAATAGAAATATCCTTTTCCTTTTATCATTAATTAATATCTCCAAGCCACAATTTCCATGAAATTTGCTGGCACAAAGGATTCAGACACCAAATTTGAAGGATGGATATGTGAGTACTTGTGGAACCTAGAACTGCAAAAGCATTCATTGGACATACTACTCACACATCTAATCAGGAAAAAGGAATACTGCCAGGCAGCTAGTCCAACCAGTGACAGTTTGAAAAGCAAATATTGGCTGTCCACAAAAAATTTACATAGCAAAGATCATCTGGACAACATAAACACTAGAATACTCTGATATAGCAAATATTTGTTCATTAATTTGACTAATTTTATGTCATGCTTTAAACAAATATGCTGAATATATTTTTATTTTCTCTGCTTTTGCCAAACTTCAGTTACAGATTGGTGTATCTGTGTTACAGACGCAAACGCTAAGCCAAGCAGTGCGTAGTTTGATATGCTGTGGGTAGAGAAACATCAGTGGTAATTAAAAATGATGGCCAGTTTGAATAAAGGGGTTTGATTCATTTTCTAATTCATCCTAGATCACAAGTGTTGTTGATTTTGGTGTCTCTTCAAGACACTGTACATAGAACACTGCCTTCAGGGGTGTCGATATGTGACTGTTGTCACTGTGAACTGTTCCCATGACAAACAGAGTAAAAATAAAAGAAAATGAGAAAAGGTTCTGAATCTGAAATTTTATGAGATGGCCTGTACTATAAAGTGGTCAAACAAGTCTTCAGTACAAACAACTCTCTTTTTTAAAGGCAACTCCCATTTTGTGGCAAATTCTCCTTCAGCAAATCACTCTTCACATCAGCAGAAAAGGTGGAAGAGTTAAATCTCCAGTTAATTTCCTCAACTAATTTCTCCACATTTTGAGGGATTAAACCTTTCCAAGATCACAGAAATCATGAAAATATCCCTTAGTTGAGAAAAACTGTAAGTTCTACCCTCTAGACCAAGAGGTCGCCACAGGTCACAAAATGGTACATGAATGCAGCCAAGGAGCCATGCACACACCTCTTCATTTATGCATGTTCAGGCAGGAATTACTGCCCTCAGCAATGCCCATATGAAGGATGGCATATATCTGCAACAGGATTTGGTAGCTCCTGTTCCTGATAGCTGTAACATAAAAAAAAAAAAAAAAACAAAACAAAACAAAACAAAAAACCTCAAAGATGGATACATGCTATTTTGGAAATCAAGAGTCAGACTTAGCATATCTTAACCACCTTTCAGCGTCCAGTAGTTTCTTTTTTTAATCAAAAGTACAAAGAGACAGGTTATAAATTCAGGATGAGTTGATTCAAAAGTCCTTTGTATGCCTATAGGAAGAAGTGCTACAGAATTCTAAATACTGCTCAAACCTCTTTCATGGAGGAGAATCTCCCATGAAGATCTCCACCCACCACATAAGAAATAAAATACCATTTGTATTAAGCACTACTATCAGCTTGTGGTCCAGGGAGATTTTCAGTAACCAGTTTAAACTGACAGTGAGTAAGCTTTCCTTCCTCAAAGCAAGAGACAGCATATGAAGAAAACAGCACCTGTATTCTTTCTTCGAATTTTGCAACTAATTTCATTATTGATGATGTTGTTGAAGAGTAGAAGTGAATACATCAGTATGGTAATGGGAGTGAGATGCAAAACTTTCCACATGTCAGTCTGACCTCCCAGTCTTTTGTCAGTGTGAAATCCAAATTTAGGAACTTAAAATGCAGTTTACACTATTTCTCTTACCCTTGAAAGCAAGGCTAATTGATGTTTTGTGATACTTCAGTTTGCTTTCTCTATAGTTAGGTTTTCATTACAGCAGTTGTGTTACATGGACTCAAAGGGCTGAATGTCTGAATTAGGATTAAAGCCAAATACAGAGTTGCTGTGCCACAGCTCCCTCAGCAGAACAGTGAATGATGCTGAATGCCTGGACACTTTAACATTAGTGAATCTATGGCACTGGTTTATTCATAACAAAACTGTGCTGCTGACCTAGTTTGCTCGTTAAATTAATAGAAGTTGGAGAAACTAAAAAGAAAATCCTAGAGGGATTTCGTTTCTGTGCCTACTTGGTTGGATCAGTAATTCCTTTTATTTTCGTTTCTTTTCTCCTGGCTGTATAACTGGATGAATTTGTTTTAGATTATTTTCCTATTAACTAAAATTTCCCAGAGGTTCCTGGTATTTGCATTCAGCTATTTCAGTAGCAGATATAACATTGCATTGAATACACCGTCTACAGAAACAATGAAGTTGTAAGGAAATCAGACACATGTTCTCTACAGATGTTCGACCTAAGGCATATTGGAGTTGTCAAATCCACCTTTGGGTCACACTCTTCTCCATCTGGACATCTACAAAGATTGGGCCAAATGCAAGGAGTGATTTATAAACTGGGTAGCCCTACTGAAGTCAACTAGCAATTTTGAATTTAAGTGCCAAAATCAATGCTGTAACTGCTAAGAACCTGCAGCCAACAAAGACTTCAGTTGGGACTTTCTGGCAATCTGTATCTCTGAAAATTGGGACACCATGAGTTTGGTGCTTACATTTTAAGTTTAGAAGTTTGGCTTTGGACTTCTGACTTTCAAATCCGTATTCACACCTCCAGGTTTAGCTTAACCTCTCTTGATCTTTTGTCTTCTATGTTCTCCACGGTGGCAAGAATGGGTCACAGAAATATGCCAGCTCTGGGCAAACTTGTATCCAGCATACCTGCTTCATTGCTTGTCCATGGGATTGCAAGCAAACTGGCATGCCTGGAAGGTGGGCTTGTTCTCTTGTTCGCTCTTCAGTCCCTTCTGATGCATCTCATTGCCCTTGCAGGACTGCCAGAAGTAATGAGTGCTTTGCCCCTACGATCAACTTTACCCGTGTTCATTCTACTTTAGCAAGATCGCTGTCGAAGGGAACCTACCCGCTGCATCCCAGGAGAACAGGATAGTATGTGCCATCCATCCAGGACTGCAAGGTCTGTCTCCTTAAGATCATGGGTAGCTATGTGATAGGTGTTTCCCCCAAACTCAAGAGACACAAAATCCCCACCTTGTAAGTAATAGAAGACTTCGGTAAAAATGACAAAAAGTCTACGTGCCAGAGGGAAAGAGCAAGAAACTTCATGGATCACAGGGCTTCTGACTAAAAGGCACCAAGCACTGAGTCCTCCTTGCCGACTATTTTATAGTGAGTGAAATCTTTGCAGAATGTTAGTGTTGCTTCCATAATGTGATGATCAGGCTGATATTACTTCAGTGGAAAGGTTGTGTTTAGGGATATTAACACCACCATCTGCTTTCCCCTTCCATTTTCCCCAACTGATGCAATTGCTTCTGTTATGTTTTATATAGTTTATATATTTGGCTAGGCACATTGGAAAGTCAAGGAAACTCTCCACATTTCCTTTGTGTTTCAGGAAAAAGAGAGTTTGATGAAAATACTTTGTCACTATGAATGTTCTTCCTTCCCATTTTGAAAATCTAGTTTTCCTTTTTGCAGTATTTTGAAATAGGCTTATTAATCCACTGAGGGAAATAAACATCTGGAAGCAAACTATTCCAAACTGCTGGAGAACCACTAACTGTTTCCTAAGCCATATCCAAATGGTCACCAAATGAATGCGTAAGGGAAAACCAGCTCTTGGCCTGGATCTATGCCTGTGCTAATGAAGAAATTAACAGTAGAGGGTTAGCTGAGTCATTATTCTTTAAGAATCACCAAATATCCAGCTTCTTAATTATATATTGGTTGCTAAGACCAGCAACCAACACTGTGCTCAGAGCTGTGCAGGGCAGCCTTCATAACACAGTCTAAATTTGGCATACCAACAGTATCCAGCAACTCGCTGGATGCTCAGTAGACATCCAGCAATGCATGTGATGAGCGGTAAAAGCCAGAGCTGTTTGTAAAGCGCTGGATAAGTCATTTTCTAGGAGCACTGCATTTTAAGGAAGAACGTGAAAGGAGTACACAATAGGCACCAAAAGAATTGACTGACAATTCGAAGGAAAGTGGTGGAAAGTGGCACATTCTTGAAGGTCTGTGATTTCTCCTTCTGCCACAGATTATATTTTTCAAGTCCTTTCAAGAGCACTTACATAAACCAAGTTTCATGTATGTAAAGAAATAGCTAGGGAGAAGAACTTGGAGGCCCATAGATGATATGGTTTTACTCATAATACAAAATTTCCCATCTGAAGCTGCAAAAAAATCATCTTGGGTGCAATGAGGAATTTCAGTAAAGTTCAGATCAAACAATCGCGAAAGAAAAATCGGAAAGTGCAATTAGCTGTTCTGTCACCATGCTTGGTTACAACGGAACTCACCCCACATGAAAACATCCATCCTTAAGGCCTCATGGTAGTATGGTCAGCCATATTAACCCATGAGCACATCCCCGTGAGACCAGCTGAGTGTCAGGCTGGAAGAGTTACCAGTGTGAGGCTGCAGGAGGTCTCTGTAACAGCAGAGACAACCAGCAGAGAGGAAAACCTGCAGGACAGAGGTGACGGTGCCTGGACCACAGCAGTGGCCCCAGCAGCCTGGGCAAGTTTGGGAAGAAACACGAGGGGTTGTTACTTGTGAGGTTTGAGAGTTCAACTAACAAGGGGTTGAAGAGCCTGAAAGAGGCTTTTCCTGAGCAGAGGAAGACTCCCACAGCCCTGTATAGTTGTGTATCACTGATGTCCTGCTTCATTCTCTGAAGTGCAGTACTGTCCTTCCTCTGAACATGTGTCTGACCAGCCTCAGTGGCTACAGCAGGTGAGGAAGGACAGCAGGATCATGAACATACTTATCAGCATGTAGTTATTCCTTAAGGGCGGCATTTAGCACACAGACACCTCCTACCTAATATAACTTTAGATGAGATCTGCTTTTACTTACTTTAATATTTCCTTATTGGGAAGTTTTCTCCTCTGTTTTCTGAAAATGTACCTAAGACTTTTCTGCAGCCTGGTGCGGAACTCCTGGAGAACAAACAGATAAAGAAACAGCATCAAAAGAATTTACAAAACATACATCAACTGAAATATCATCACATACATTTGGAAAAATGCCATGCTGTGTCTGGACATCTCTTGAATGGAAAAAAAGTTGTTAAACAGATTAATCATTCACCCAAAACATGTGATTTGAGCAGCCCCAGTTAGAAGTCAAAGGGCTGGAAAGAGAAGAGATGTCATGATGAGAGAACAGTGGTAATTATGTGGTTGTTTGAACCAAGTGAAGGAAGCAAGAGGAAGAAGAGATGAATGAATTCAGAGACGTAGAGAAAGACAGATTCATGCTGAGTATTGTTCTGGAAGACACTAACTTGAACTTGATGCAGAAGGCCAAAGGGTAGCCAAAACAAGGCCATATTGAAATAGAGTCAACTGGTCCAGTGATGTGACAAATAAAATTACAGCTGCAGCAACATGTAGGCAAACTAAAGGGGAGCTGAGTAACAGGTAAAAATACAAACTGAGAAATGAGACAGGCATGGAAGGAACTCTAGAGACATAGAGGAAGCAAAAATTAGACAAGAAGAAGTATTAGCAAATGCAAAAAAAATACGAAGGAAAAAAAAGTATTATTGCCTGAGAAATAAGGATTGAAGGACAAAAAGGGAAAACTAGGTATCAGTTCTCTGGTACAAGATTATATTCCTGTTGAAAAGCCAGTAACAAGTTCTTTCTTTTTTTTCTCCCCAATTTACCCTGGTATGAAATACAGACAGATAGGGACAGAAGACAAAGTGGTAAAATAAAACTTAGGAAGATTAAATGTAGACAAAAAGTGATAGTGGGTCTTATCAATGTGGATTTTGTGGCTTCAGCAAAACCATCAGTAAGTCTAATTCTCTTCTCACTACTTCTGCTGTAAACTAGAACAGCTCCACTAGATTCAGCCAAGTCAAACTGCTGTAAAAGAGAAGAACAAGCCCATAAACTCAGGTTCCATTATTCCACACGTATAGTGCAAAAATATTGAAAATTAAATGTGAGTTCCATTACCAAAGATCTAGTAAAGACAGAAGGCAAGTTAGAAATCAGGAAAAGAGATACGACATTCATCCCTTGGAAAATAGTTGAGGTGCCTTACATGATCAGAGGACACATTCTGCCACTCAGCAATACAGTTCTCTAACTGTTCAAGTTGACTCATTCCTTAGAAGATACAGTAAGAATGCAGAACCAATAAACCTTGCAAATAATGTAACTACTTAGTGGTGACAAGATCTGTAGACAAACTTTTGATAATCACTGTCACTGATCAAATTGTTGCTTTGTTTTACTTTTCGATAGCTACTGTGTCAGGAACTATAATACTAGTATAAACATTTTTGTATGTTTGGTGCAATATCAGACTCCAGCAAAGCACAAGCATAAGGTGTAGGGGGAGTCAGCACCAGCAGCTAAGGCACAGGTAGAGGAAGGAACACCCTTTTATAGTGATCTACCATGTTCTCATCAGGTATAACTGGCAGAGGAGTTAAAGTCCCAGAGAGCAGTCTGAAGGGAGGTGTGAGCTGGAAGTGACCGAGACGTACAGGCCATGACGGGGATTCTGGAACAGCTAGGCCTAACAAAGGGCAGAGCCAAACAGCTCCAGCACAGCATCGTGCTAAAGCCACCCTTCTGCTTGCAGGCTTCATGCCAATGTCCTTGCAGGGTGCTGCCCTGTGTCATATAGACATGTCTGCTGGGTCTCCGTGGCATGATGCTGCACCAAGCGGCATGGACAAATGCAGAGTTTCAGCAAAAGCTGTGAACATTTTGGGCAGCTGGTTTAGGGGTTTTTTTAAGTTCTGCTGGATGCTGACCACATATCAGCTGCTCCCTGAGTTTAAACAAGGTAAGCTTGACTGTGCAAAACAGGTCAATGGCTTAGCTTGTGTCTCCCAGACTCAGAAATGATTCTAAGACAAGCAAAGCTTCCTTCACTGCTGCAGTTCTTTGAGCAGTTAAATATGCATGTGGCCAAACTCGGTCCTCGTAAAACCCAATTGACTTCATTCAAAAAACTCCTATAAAGATGACTGATGTCATTGGAGTCCCAGCAGGGATGAATTTGGCCCATGCCATTCCTCCTGTTTAGTCATTGAATAGGAATGTAGAGAAAAGATGCATGCTGGGCTCTCGGACTCAATCTCTCAACACAACTGCCGGGGCTGGAACAGAATTCCACGTGAACATAAATTTCTCTTGCACACTCCACTGGATCTCCTGGATCAGCCACTGCTTTCAGGTGCCCAGGTGATCTCCTTTCACTACTGAGGGCTGAGCAGGAGTTTCTACACGAGTGTGCCAGCCCTCTTGGGAGTAAAAGCAGCAGCATTATTCCCAATTTACACATGAAGAAACCAAAACAGTGAGCTGAAGTGATTTGCTTCAACTCGCATGTGGTGACAGAGGTAGAAGAGGTATTGAAACTTAAGTACCTACGGCTCCTTGCCACTCAGGCCATGTATTCCTGCGATATATCTTCGTAATTTCCCTCTCCTTTCCCCATCTCCCTTCTCCCCTGCCCCCAACCCCATCAACATTGCCTGTAGCCACACAACTGGGAAGCTGGGATTAATCCTTCCCTAGGGAAACTGGGATTAATATACAACTCATGCGGAACCTTTAAAAACCCAATGATTTGTGGTCCTCTTTTCAGAGGCAGATGTAATCCACAGCTGAAAAGTAACTATTTGCTGTTCCAGAGCACATTCTGAGAGAGGCTTTTGCTCTGTTTCGTGAATGTACATTGAAGACCCCATCTGACAGGATTTCTTCCTGCATCCAACAAAAAAAACAGGCTCAGTAGGCTGTGCAGAATCAGGCTCTTGCAGAGTAGTAACAGTTTATGGGCAGAAAAAGAATGACTGGAATGCAAAGGGGAGAAAAAAGAGAGAGAGATGTGCCAAGACATCTTTACATTTTCTCCTGTAACTGGAAATGGTTAAAAAAATATTACTTAGAAAAAAAAAAGACCAGAAAATCTGTGTTTCGCTTGTAAATCTTGCAGGAAGAAACAACTAGAGTCAGGTGCCCTGGTATTTACACTTGCAAACTCCCATTTGGGATGTTTTTATGATAAAAATGCAAAAATTTGAAGCAACTGTGAAAACAGATTCAGGTCTTGATTGGCAGACAGAGGCCTAAGTAAGTTTTAGTCACTGCATGAATGTCAGATTAAAGCACATGCAAAGAGAGAAAAGAAAAATAAAGGAGGGAGATATAATTAATCATTTAAATTATTCACTATCAAAAGGCACATTTCCCATCTAATTCCTTTCATTTATTTTGGGGGTTGGTACGACTTATCTCTTCTGACTGCCGTGATTTCATCTCTTCTTTGCTTTCCTTGGAATCTCTGAACCGCCACCGCCTAGCAAAACTCAAAACGCTGGAGGGAACAGGCGAACTGCCCACCAGCGCGGCTGAGAGCGTGACCAGAGAGATGGCCTTTGTCTGCACCAGGTCGAAGGCAGCCTGCTGGGAAGAGGAAACACGCACACGTATGCCTACAGTACAAACCACAGCGAGACGCGGTGTGTGCGTCCCGCGCTCGGTACGCCTGTGTAGTTTCAATACATCTGTAATTCCGATTCTGTCAGTTCTGGGGATTATTTTTTTTTTATTGCACATAAAAATACACTTCCAGGGAAATTCTTGGCAGGCAGATCACCAGGCTTCAGCCGTACGAACGAATCGCTTCTCCTGCCCACTGGGAGCAGCGGCTTCTCCACCTTCGCCGCCCCGCAGTTACCGTGGCTCCCAGGAGCCGGTGACGGAGGCGGTTTCTTACCTCCCCACGGGTGTCTCGGTACCCCGGCGGGAAGGCGGTGGTGAAGCGACCGTGGGAAAGCCTCGGAGGAGTGACCCTCCCCGCACCCCTCCCTTCGGACCTGGCTCGGGTTTCTGCCCCGCAGGCACGACCCCTGAAGCACGGCTTCAGCTCCCAGCAGCAGAGCCCTGCGCTTTCTCCCTCCGCCGCAGGACAGCGGGAGCGACAGAGGAGGGAGGGGGACATTCGCCGGGAGTTTTCTCTCCGGATCTCCCTTTAGAAGCGCACGGCCGGGGGGGGTGTGGGGATGAGGAGCCACCCAGCTCCGGGGTGCCGTGCCCCTGCCCCCGGGAGACGCCGGGGACAACGCGGAGCTCCGCGCTCGTCCCGCGGTGGCGGCTGCCCGCTGAGGGCCGGCCCAGGCTTCGTGCAGTCTTGGGCGATGTCACACCCGCCCGCCTTCCCGCGCTCCGCGCTTGTGGGGTTTTCGAGACAAAACCAAAAAGCCTCTACGCGGTGCGGGCGGGAAGCAAAGGAGAAGCAAGCCGGCTTCAAGCTCGGCGCGTCGTCGCAGCCCCCTGGGAGCCCCCTCGGCACCCCGCGCTGCCCGGACCCCGCAGCCCCTCCGGCCGCAGCCCTCGAGCTGGTGGCGGTGCGTTCGAACCCGCGCCCGGCAAAGAAGAGGGGGGAGAGAGGTTTGTCCCCCCCTTGCCCTTACATTAAATGAGATACAACCGTAACTTTTCCCCTGTCGTCCATAGGATTCCTTGACCAAATAAAGAAATATTCGCTAAAAGCGGAGCGGGGAAAGGGGGGAAAGGAGCCGCTTCGGAGCGGGCGCCTGGCTGGGTCAGAGCCCCCGCGCTGGGCCCGGTGTCCCCTCGGGCGCGCCGCCGAGCCGACCGGGCCGTTCTGATACCGGGGGCACTGGCTTTTGGCGGGGGGAAGGGGGTTTACGGCTGGCCGAGGGGGCGAGAAGGGGGGCAAGAGGCGCTTCAAAGGCTCGGGAGGGTCCCCCGGCTCCGAGCTCTCTCCCCCGTCTCTATCCAAGGCGGTGGAATAAACATCTGTGATCCGAGACAGCTGCCGGGGACCAAAGGCCGCCCCGGCCGGCGCTGAACCGCCCGGAGACGCGGCCGGAGAACGCCCGCTCCCGTCCAGCGCGGGGACGGGTGCGGCAGGCGGCCCGCCCCGCAGCGCCTGCGGGCTGGGGGAGCAGCAGCAGCCTGCCCGTTACTCATCTGATTTGTTTTATAACACTTCTGACACCTAAGCTTATCAGCTAATACCCAAGGTTTAGTTACCCAAGAGGATTTTTTTTCCACACTAGCAGCAAAAGCATTTGAACTCCCTGCAGATCTGTTTACTTTTGTCAATCTTAAAAAAAAAAAGAAAAAAAAAAAAAAGAAAAAAAAGGGGAAAAAAGAAAAAAATAAAAGAAACTGTAAAAAAAAAGAAAAGGAAAGGAAAAAAGAAAATAAAAGAAAAAAGAAAGAAAAAGAAAAAGGGGCAGGAAAAAAAAAAAAAGAAAAATAAATGAGGAGGGGGGAAGCTTATGTGTAAAGGAAAGATCCAAACTTTCTAAGGCTGGTAGAAACAAGCACTGAGGAAATACCAAGTTAATTAAACAAAAAAAAAAAAAAAAAAAAAAAACACAACAACAAGCAAAGAAAGAAAGGTTCTGAATATTGACAGAGAGGGTTTGGAGAGTTTGCCAAGGAAGCGACCAGAAACCAAATGAACACATATGTAGTCCATGCAAACTTGCCTGTAAAATAACGATTTATTTTAATACTTAAAAAACACACACAATCCAGTGATAAATGTCAATTACCAATAATCAGCATAAAGTGCCAAACAGCCATACAACTTTTTTTTTTTTAATAAACAAAACTTATTGGAATGTCTCTTAATTTGAATACATTGTTCAGAAAGCCAGCATTTAAAAAAATACGCTCTCAGGTTGAGATATGTTCTCTCTCATCAGGACGCACGAAGACTTTAAAGTACCACTAAAACCATGTTGCGCATAACGTCAGTTTGACGCATTGCCATCTTTCTCTCCTCTGGGTTTTTTTAAATAAGTCCACAAGTTACAAACCTCCTCACAGCGCACTAGACCACCAGGCAAAAAGAAAAGGTCTCCACGTCCCATGAACATTGATTTGTCCCGCACACCAAGGACCCGCAGGACCAAAATCTGGATGCATTTTCTAGCGCGTGATAGGACTCCTCGCTGAAGAGATTTCCAAACATTAATTTTCTTCTCCTTTTAAGAAAACAAACTAGCAAATGAGATTTTCAAGTGGCCTTTCTGCTTGTCCTAATGGTGCTGTGATGAGAAACCACTTTTTCAGTTCTTAATCGTCTTCTGGAATTCTCTGTATTTCCTGAACTGTAAAAATAAGAAGCTTTATACAGTCATAAAAAGTATAAAATAAGAGGTTGGGGTTTTTTTTAAAAATAATACTTTTGGAAGCTACGATTTAGGGTTTTTTTTTGTTGGGAATGGGAGGGGGGGGTTATCTTGTGGGTTTTTGTTTGGTTTTAAAGAGATTCCTGTCCAACACGTGAGCACCACCTTTTGGCATAAAGTTTATCAAAGCCACACAAGTCAGCTAGCACTCTGCATCATTCGTGTATATTTCAAATGCAAAATAATCTTGTCACCCACAACTTAGGAAGACAGTTGCTTGGGTGGAGGGGAGGGGCACAGATTTTTGCTGTTTTTAAAGTACAAACAAAAACAAAATACAAAGTTCAGTGCTCCCATCCTGAAAGTTTTGTTTCTGCTCTGGTTTTGATGTAAAGTCTGAAGGGGAGGAAAAGTTCATAGAAGCTGGAGATTCAGCACTTAAGTTTGGCAGGTTTCAGTTCCTTTACTTGCGTGTGCAGTGTCTTGTGGACAGCTAGCGTTCTGGACTGGCAAAATCCTTTCCCGCATTCTTGACACTTAAAAGGCTTTTCTTTAGAATGGATATATCTAGGGAGAGAAAAACAATCGAGACGTCAGAAATAACCAGCCTGAACTCAGCAGTGATCGACCTGGTGGAGAATATGCTGGGGCTTTTTATACCTACTGCTGCGACTGAGAGTGCTGGAGGGTGGCACCCAGGCAATCATCTGTGTGTGCACGTGTGTGTGCGTGCGCGTGAAAGAAGAGAGGGGGTGTCGAAGGCTTACAAGGATTCCTTTCTTATGGATAAAGAGCTTGTCTCTAACTTTGAGGTCACCAAGCTGTGTGTCATCATGACACTTCTGGATGATCACAAAGGCAGAAAGGCAGAGAATGCAAGACAATACAAATAGACGGTGAAAACCTCTGTGGAAGCTAAGAATGAGGCTGGGCAAGCCATTTTTGCAGAGTGACTGAGTACAACAACAGGCCTGCCTTTTCAAGTGAGTTATCTGGCTTTCTCCTCCAGTAGTGGGCAGCGGAAAACCTAGAGGGAACACAGCCAGCTGACCAGGGACGTTACTTTTCTTACAAGAACCTTCATGAGTGTAGGTGGGTAACCGAGAGAGTACGGATACACAAGGAAAAAAGGACAGGAGAAGAAGAATCATTACCTGTGATCCCTCAGGTGATCCTGTCTTCTGAAGGCCTTGTGGCAAATGTCACACGTGTAGGGTCGTTCATCGGTGTGGGTTCTTTCATGGATCAAAAGGTTGTAGGACTTGGTGAAGTGCCTGCCACAGAATTTACACACGAACTCCTTCTTGGTTTTGGATGGTAACCTTCCCCGCGTGGGTTTCTTTTCTGGAGAAAGTTTAGTCACCTCAAGCAAAGAGCCCAGCCCTGGAGGTGAGCCCTGGCTGTCTGCCTGTCCCAGTTTAGAGTGGTCCTCTTGTGTGGCAGCCACTGCTAAGTTGGCAAAGTCAAAGCGGGGTTTGGCTTTGAGGGTCACATTGGTGGCCTCTTGCTTGGGCTGGATGACATGTGGGAAGAGTGGGAAGGTCGGCAGCTGGAACCGTGCATCCACCAGGCTCGACACGCTGGGCACCTTGGAGAAGGAGGAGCGGGGCAGGTGCATGGCCGGGTACCCCAAAGTCCACTGGTGCAGGTGTACAGCATGCAAGGCGCTGAAGCCGTAGAGGTTGGAGAGGTGGTCAGAGGGCACGGCGGGCAGCCCATTGAAGGCTTGTAGGAAGGAGTAGTTGGTGAGCTGCAGGGAAGGATGGATAGGCACTGGGGCCGGCAGGGTCTTACTTCCCATGGTGGCCGCTCAGGAGGAGGATCTTGGGAACAGGGGAGGAAAAGACCTGGAAAATAAAGATGAAGAGGGGAAGAGGGAATGGTGGATTTACACAAAGATACAAGCAGATGTAATTTCTCACCTCACCCCTGATTAATGCCCTTCTCCAAAGCTGCAGGAAGAGACTGACTTGGACTTGAGGAGGTCTGAACCAGCTCTTGTACATGAGTATATCCCCACAGGTCTCCAGACTTTCCCTCTCCCCATCCTTCACACACATAAGATGTGCCTCATACACAGTCATTCACTCTGCAAAAGCATTCCTGTGCCAGGGAGACCTCTGGTGACCCTCTGCGCAGGGACAGCAAAGAGGTGCCATTTTGGCCCACAAAGCTGAGGTTTCTCTCATGTAACTTAAAATTCCTTCCTAGGTGTCCTCAGCCTTTAGAAAGCGATGGGATATTGCCCACTACATCTGTCCACAAAAACTGCTTTTTTCAGCTTTCAGCAGCCACCTCATACCCTTGAGGTGACGTGGGGAGGGGGTGAAGAGAGCTCGCTGTCCCTGGGTCGCTCACCTCCCTGAGGTCTGGCCTCAGCCAAGCTTCCGCCTCTGGGCTGATGGAGGCGGTTGGATGCTCAGAACTACATACACTCTTTCATTCAAAGAAAGAAAATCCCTGATTTTTTTTTTTTTTTGGTGGAGGAAAACCAACAGCTCTCACTCTTATGTACTGCAAAAAGAAGTGGGAAAATGCTGCGATGGGGTGACAAATCTGAAGTGCCATTTGCTCTCCCCAGCGGGAAGTGCCTGGCTTCAAACCCGCGTCCTAATCTAGGCAATCACTTAATTAGAACCCTTCAAAAGGCAAAAAGGCAAGGGCTGGAGAGACCCTTCCCATGGGGACACCCAGCCCACCAGCTGCAGGGCCGTAGCCCTTCCTTGGGCTGGGTGCTACCACTTTGCTCTGTGTTTTAGGGTCCTGCCATGCCTCCAGCCTCTCCTCTGAGGCAGATCCCACCCATTCCACCCCACAAGGTGGAGGGAAAACGCTACCAGGCAGAAGCATAGAGGCGCATCTGGCCGTGCCTGCGAATTCAGGCCCAGCTTCTGCCAACCTTTTGGCAGAAGATGCCTGCCGAGGGCTGGTGGTGGGGACGCAGCTTCCCCTCTTTGTGGGTGTGGGAGAGCAGCCACGCCATTTGGAGGCATCGCTTCTCTGCAGTCCAGGAAGCGTCCTCCTTACTCCACAGCCCACAATTTATACTCTTTCCTCTCAGTGAACTCCAAGGTTTGCCTTCAGTGGGGCTGTTCTCCAGCCGGATCCCCACAGGGTCCCCATAGAGTCCCTGCAGGGTGCTCATAAGATCCTCTGTAGGGTGCCTGCTGAGTCGCTGTAGGATCCCCACAAGACCCTCACAGGGTCCGGGCAGGACCCTCACGGTGGTCAGCCTGGAGGGTCAGTTCATCCCCACGCGAAGAGTAAAGCCCCTTTGAAGAAAAGGAGGCTGCAAAGTGCTGCAAAGCAGTGATTGTCCCTCTGGGCTGGAGGGGTGGGGGGGTGGAAACTGGTGGCAGCAGAGGTCTGAAGACCAGGGAAACAAATCTGATTTATATGTGGGATGTTGCCTGGACTGAGGAGCTGTGGCTGGGAAGGTGTGAGAGGGAAAAGCTGACTCTGAGCAGATCTAAATGCCAGGTCCACCTTTCACACCACTTTACATAAATCAGCAGCAGGCAGAGAGACCCAAACCTTAGAGGAATTCCATCACAATGACCCAGAATAAGAGATTGTGACATTTTGCCTTTTTTAATTGGACACATTTTGGATAGTGGCTGATTGAAAAAACGCACACGTTACAATTCTCCTCCCTCTTCTCTCTTTTTCCCCTTTGCTTTTTTTTTTTTTTCTTTTTTTAACTATTTAGGACCAATGAACCAACCAGGCTGTTTTGCTGTTCAGCTGGGGAAATGCTTTTTATTTTGTTAGTGCTGCCCATACGCTAGGCGTGTCCACTTCGCAGCACAAATGCCTCCAACCAATGACCCCGAGAACAAAGTGCACAGAAAATACTCTTGGCCGGGTACCTGAAATTTCTTTTTCTGTCTGTCACAATGGTTCCATCTCTATTTTCCTGTCTAGGTAGCCCTAGATCTCTCAAGCATGAAACATGCTATTGCAAACCACATTAATTTCTGGGCTTAAACCTCTTTCTTTCTTCGTATCCTTAGAAAACATTTAATATGGAGTATATAAGCAAAAATCTACTATGTCAATTTGGATAGATTCTTGCTCGATAATATTTGAAAAATTCTCTTTCTATTTCCCAAAATAAGAAGGGGGCAGAAACCAGGGAGAAATACAGTCGGGTCATAATAGCATTAATTGTGCCCGCGTCTTTTTGCTAAAGCAGATCTATTATTTTTCAACAAAAAAAAAAAAAAAAAAGGAAAAAGAGAAAAAGAAAGAAAACAAGGGAAAAAGAAGAAAAGGAAAAAAGAAAAAAAAAAAAAAGAAAAAAGAAGAAAAGAGGAGGTGGGAGCAGAGTGTTCACGTTACTACAAGTTTCTTGGCACTTTTCCAGAAATGTAAGCTACCCTTTTGCTCCGTGCGACCGGGATAGTCAGAAATATATATGAATAGCAGCGTATTTCATAAAGAAGTCCCCTCTCTTCGGGACATCAAAGCGAACGTGTTTCACAGCGCAGTTACTCTCCGCTCTCCCTCTTGCCCGCAGAGAGATCAATGTTTCTTTGATTTCGGTGTCACCTCCACCTTTAATTCTGTTTCATGTAAACAGATCGTTATCGAGGCCTCTTTTTTATTTTTATTTTTTAGAGAAGAGGACCCCACGAGTTCTCTGCTTGAATTCCCCCATCACAATAAAACTGTGCGGGGTTTTCTTTTTTAACACAAACTAGCTCGGTGAGTAATTAAGAACAAACCACTTGTGTTCTGACTGAAACAAAACCCACTCGTGCCAAGATAAATTTACCCTGCAAAATAGGATCGTAAACTTGAAAGACTACATCTGTCTCCAGCTTTCTTACCCTTTGTCCTGCTTGAAGATACGGTAATGCTATTGTCCAGTTGCCATTGTTTTAAGACCATTGTAATCTTAACCTTTCAGATGAAGTTCTACCTCCCGTATACGCCAAAAAAAGGAAAAAAAAATCCAACCGGCTTTTTTGCTGGTAGCATGACAAGGGGCGAAATTAAATGGCTTTTTAAGTAATCTTGTGGCTAGCCGGTATTTGTCCTTTCTACCTTGAATTATCAGTTTCCGATGTATCCTTTGAAAGGGATATTTGTTATATTAAATACCTGACTCATAAATAATGAGGTTTGCTAATTAGTTCCACATGGGAGAATGGAAGAGGTAAATTACCCTGAGAATGTTGCTTATTTTTACAAACATGATAAAGTAGCGGGCATAAAATGCTGCATTCTTGGGATAGCCTCAGACTACAGCAATCGGCTTCATCTGTCAAAAAAAGCCCCCCTGTTCCTCCTGAATCCTTTTCAGTCTGGTAGCCCGGTCCTTTCGGCTGCATCTCTTCACTGTGCAGCATTTTGCCACCGGGTCGGCTACTTATTTTGTCCCCTTTGAGGGGACGATATTTTCCCTTCCTATCAGTTTAAGCGAGGAAATCGAGCTTACAAGATGTCTGTGTTTGGGAAACTAACTGGAAAGGGAATAAACTTGCCCTTTCGCTCCGCGTTATTCGAGCGTGGTGCTCTTGAGGAATAAAGTGCATTGTTCAGCACAGATTTATTCGAAGTATTAATGAAGTGTGCAGAATCTATTAAAGCAGGTTTATTCGGGGCTAATCGAGCGTGAAAGAGTTAATTGCTAACATTAATGAGCACTGGAAGGGCTCAGTCAGCATGTGCCTTGGATATCTCCGCTCGATCCTTATAAAATCATCATTCACATTTTATCACGAGATCGGTGTTGACAAGTTTCTCCAGACCACCATTGCGAACGCGGCGGATTTCAGACTCTCAATAATAATGATAATAATAACAATAATAACAACAACAACAACCACCAGCGTCCGGCTGCACCAGCGATCGCTGCGCTGTCCGGGGCAACCTTTATCCAAAACAACAGCAAAAAAAAAAAAAAAATCCTCCCCTGTTGCGGACCCTGGTGGGACAGTGGCTGCGGAGCCAGGGCGGGAGCGCAGCCCCACGGCCGCGGGTGGGTGCCGGCGGGGCGGCCGCGGGGCCCAGGCTCCGCAATCCTCTCCCTGCAGAAGTTTTTGGGCTGGTTCGGGAGCTTTGTGCGTGCGGTTTTTAATCCCCTGGGGTGCGGAAAGGCCACCCCCGGCGCCAGATCCGTTCTCGCCCCCCCCCCCACCCCGGAGAAGTGCCCGGCGCTTCCCCTGCGCGGGGATCCATCGTCCTCCCCCTCTTCCTCCCTCCGTGCTCCTCACTGCCCACGGCCGCGGCACGCGCAGCCGCGGGTGGGGGGCAAACCCTCCCCCCGGGGGCGCACAGGGCAGCCGGGCGCGTCCCCGGGCCCGGTCACCCCGCAGCCGCCCGCCGGGCCGAGCCCCAGGCTCGGCGCGGGTTTAGGGCTTGGCTCCCTTTTCCCAGTTGGCTTCGAGCTTACTAAACTGGACCTTCTGTGCACCTGTCCGGGACGCGGCTCTCACCCTCCTACCCTGCTCGGGTTTTATCCCGCAGCGCTACGGTAATCTCCAAAATGCTGGATTTTTATGGTTTCCCTCCCAAAAGCCAACTATAACAACTATACCCTAATCCTCGGCTTTGCGCTGACACTTTATAGGCTCGGCCTCAAGAGAAGCTCAGCCTCTCCTTACGCTGAACTTGTTTTGATCCGTTCAGACAAATATAAACATCAGATTCACTTCTGTTCTGGCCTTGGGAGGAAAAAGAGAAGGTTTTTCAGACCCTGAAACACTAAAAATGGAGTAGGAAGGAAAGAACGAGAGAACGAAAGAAAGGAAAGACAGGAAAGGAGAGAAGCTGAACGCTCAAGTCCATAAAGGACACTCAGGCTTCTGTTTTGCAGTTCATATGTGTCATTTTTAGCTCGGGTTAAAAACACAACTCCTCCTCAAGGGGGGATAAACAACTTTATAAATCTTTAAATAGCATCAAAATATCCGAGCCCCATGTCAAGGCTTCCCCCAGCCCTCCTCCCGCCCCAAGGAGAACAGTCCTCCTCACGTGAACCACGATTTCCCCACTGCTTCTGCACCGTCCGGAGGATGGTGGAAGGGCATGGGGGGAGAGAAAGGAAGGAGGAAGAGAAAAGGAGGTGTTTGGATGAATATCCCCAACCCCCGAAGCTTGGCAAAACAAAAACCAAACAAAATGAGCTGTTCTTTTTATTTACCTAATCCCGATCTGCGCTCCACCGCTGGCAGCAGTTAAAGATCCTGGGCTAAATTGTAGCTGGTAAAATAAATTTAAAAAAAATAGGGGGTAAAAAAAGAATTAAAAAAAAAAAAAAAAAGAAGAAGATGTTGGGCTAGGTCAGTGTCGCTGCTGGCCCTGGGGGCACAGCTCTCTGCCCACCCCACCGCTCCTCCAGCGGGTGCGGGGAGATCCGAGCGGGCAGCGGGGCTAGGTGTCCAGGTGCTCCGGCTGATAGAGACGGAGGTACTCGCCGCCGCCGCCGCCGCCCTCCTCTTCCTCTTCTTCTTCTTCCTCCTCCTCCTCCTCTTGCTCCTGCTCCCGGTGCCGTCTGCTTGTGCCGCAGTGCAAACGCGGCCGGGAGCAGCCGAGCTCAGACTGAACCGATCGCTTCCCTCCGGCCTCCTCCTTATTTCAACTCCCCCCCCCCCCCCCCCGCCTCCCGGCTCCCCCCTCAACCTCCCACCAGACTCCGGGCATGCGCACGCGGGGAGAAAGTTTCTGGCTGGGAAGAACCAACTTTTCAATCCAGCTTCTCCCGGAGGCACAGCAGCCCGGGGCTCGCAGCTCGCAAAAGCGGGACCCCCCCCAACCTCCCCCCCCCCGCCCGGCTCCCGCAGCCTCCCCTGGGACATCTCCCTGGGGCCTGCTACGCGCGGCCCCCCGCTGCGGGGCGGCCTCCCGGAGGGGGTTATGGGGAGGGTCGGGGGGGGAGGGTGTCCCCCTGCAGCTCTGCGCTCCCCCGACGGCCCGACCCGTACCGCTCCGCACCCGGCCGGCCTCGCTGGGTCCCCGACCGGCCGAGCCGCGGGGCAGGACTCACAGGGACCTGCCGGGGAGGGAGGGGGACAAAGGCAGAATGAAAGAAAGAAATAAAGAAAAAAAAAATAAAGCGCAAACTTGGGGGGAGGAAGGATGGGGAGGATCTGCCCCCTCCGGGAGGATTTTGGGAACGCCAAGTTGTTCTCCCTCTCCGAGAAGATCCTCCGAGAGGATCCCAGGAGCCGCTTACCTGCCAGGAGTCCACCCCCGGGTCAGAGCCGCTTCCCCCCCCCCCGTCCTCCCCGGCATCCCTGCCGGTCCCCGCTTCCCGTTACCCTGACCCGGGTTCCTTCCCGCCGTCCCTCCTCCCCCGTCCCTGGGCGGTATCTCCCCGCACCCCGAGAGCGGTTCCCAGCGTGCGGGGCCCCGTTCCGCGGATCCCCCGCGGGTCGGGAGCAGCAGAGTCTTTGCTTGGGTCCGGGGGGAGTCAGACAATCCGGGCGAAGCAGGCAAAGCACAATAACCCTCGAAAGAAAAAGGTTAAACGTGCTTCATAATTAATCCTGAGGCCATAATCTCCTTGCTTATTTGTTTTTCTATTCATCCATCCATCCACGCTCCTTTGGGTCCGTGAAGGGGGGAAAAAACCGCTGGAGTGTGTTACGTTGTCCCGAGGAACCAGGGTAATGCAATACGCTGGCGAAGACGGATCCGCCGGGATAACATGGCACCGTGCTCAGGGACATGCGCCTGGTTTTTTACTGTTCATGTCCCTGCCGTTGTTACCTCAATTTTTGCCCATCTCTGAAGGAAAACCGACCAAACAAACCGATAAATAAAACGTCAACAAAAGGAGCAACAAGCAAACCCTGCGTTACCATCCTGCAGAGCAGGCGTTCGGGAAGACGGCAGCAGCGTGGCGAAGGAAGCCCTAGCACTGCCATTTCATCCCCGAAACATCCCATCTCTAGGGAGAGTCTGGGGTCCAATGCTGCTCACAGCCGAAGAGGTTTTCGTTCCCTTCTTGTGTAAACGAGTGGCATTTTTACGAGGCAGAGGCGAAGCAAAGACGTTCCCCCATCCCGGCTTCTTTTCTGTTCTCTCTCGTTTCGTGCTGTTATTCTCTTTCTTTCTCTCTTTCTTGCTTAGTTCTCTCCCCCCCCCCCAAAAAAAAAAAAAAAAAAAAAAAACCCAAAAAAAAAGAAATATCCAAACCCAAAACCTAACACTTTTATTCCTGTTCTGGGGGTCAAAATGTCCAGAGTGTGATCCTGTGCTCGATGCTGTAAGTTGATGCCTTCGAAGAAGTTTGCATTTTCAAAAATGGTTTTCAAGTCCTGTTGTCAGAACACGAATGTGGGATCCCCCAGTGTTCCTAATCCAAGAGGCAGACCGGAGATAAGCTCTTCTGACCGGAGATTTCTCTTTTCCCTGAGGCAGAATCTTGATATAGCGGAGTGTGGGTGCGTGCACTAATAAAACAAAAATCGCAATTCTCGTTAGAGAAGCAGCAGCTGAGTTGAGACCGTAAACACAACAACGGCGATGATACCTGCACGTGCTGCCTTTAAGGGAACAGAAAACAAAATTTGCACTTCCAGTTACAGAAACCATCATTCCGGAATAAATACTTCAACATCGAAATAAAGGGCAGTACAAGATCTCAGTGTCTGGGGGGGGGGGGGGAGGAAGACACAGAAAGTAATTCCCACGCGAAAATAATTTACAATCAAAGTGGGTCGTTGGGATACTGTTCTATCACAGAATGTTACTGGAAGCTGTAGCTAAAAGCTGCCGGGATAACACATAGTCTGATATTTACGTGTTTGTTAAAAACTAAAAGTATTCGGACTTGCCAACCCACTGGCGATTGAACTGAAATTTCAGGTTAACTGTCTTGTTAAGAGCGTTTGGTTTAAATAGCTGGTGTTTAAGTTGTGGAGGGTACGCTGTTCCAAAACCTTTATTCTCGGGTGGATTTTTATGATGTCCCTTGCTAATTTGCATTTATGTCATCTTGTAACGGTGGGGAACCTAATACCGGGAACGGGATACAAAACCACTATTAGCACTGACACGCAGGGAATACGCTGCGCTTCTCCACAGCGAAGGTCTGCTGTCGATTAGGAATGTTACAACTTCAAGAGACTTGTAAAAAGGGAAGGCATCTGCTCCCAAAGACAGCCACGTTTGTAGGATTTAGACGTGACAGCGAAACCCAGTTCGTTTCAAGAGAAATCTGTGGGGTGACTGGGGAGACCGGAGCCCCGTCCCTATTTCCCACATGTATCCCCTTCCCCAAACCTTCCCCGTCCCCATCCTGCCCCAACTATAGGCAAGGTGACCCCCCCCCCCCCCATCAGGGCTGTGCCCCTCTTTTTTCGGGGAGCAGCATCCCAGACAGCACCAGCCGGTGACCCCACCGGGGCTGCCCCCCCGCTCCGCGCCCACAGCGCCGGGGCCGGGGCCGAGCGCTGCCCCCGGTCCCTGTCTCGGTCGCGGTGCCGGGGGGGCAGCTTCGTGCCCCACCCGCGGAGCAGACTTGGGGACACCAGGAGCGTGTCCGAGGGCGTTTCTCCTTCCCTCCCTCGGGTGGGGGGGACACAAGCAGTGCTTGCCACCTCGCCTCCAACGAGTTGTGGGTTCAAGGCTGACCCCGCGGAGCGCAGGTACTGGGGATCGCTCCTCCTGCGGTTTCAGCGCGCCTGAGCGCCGGGCATCCCTGTCTGCACCCACCCGTCTGCTGGCAGGGGGCTGCACAGCCCCACTGATGCTCCTCTCCCCCCCCTCAGCTGGGGCACCCGGCTTCACCTCCGGGACCCACTTCACCTTCGCAAGAATAACGATTGCCGGCCCCGTCCCGCAGCCGTGCGCAGGGGGAAGGTCCCTCTCGCTTCCGCGGGACTTTCTCTCCACCGGGGGACGGCGCTTGCCCCTTGAAAAATCTTTGATGAAGGAGAAGGAGCCGTGCCACCCCCGAAGCATCAGCCGCGGGTTCCTGGCCAGGCTCCGGCGGGGCAGGGCGTGTTTCGAGGGCTGCATCGCCCGGCAAACATCTCGCCCCCCGCAAAGCGGCGGGAGGGGAGGGGGGGGCATGGCCGGCCAAAGCCCTGCAGTTCCCAGACCTCCCCGGGGAAGGGAGTGGGGAGCAGGGCAGAGCAGCCTGTTTCCAAAGGGGTTTCCAAAGCCCCTCCGAGCCCGGAGCTTCGCGGGCGGGGACGGGGCCAGCCCCGGAGGCAGAGACGCGGGAAAGAGCAGGCACAAGTGCACGGCAGAGGGTCCCCCCTCCCCGGGCAAGGTGCCCCCCCGCGACAGACCCTCTGATCAGTGGCACCTGGGGGCGAAATATACATACATAAAAATTGCTTTTTTTTTTTTTCTTCCCTTCTTTCCTTCGCTTTGCCTGGTCTTTCCTCTCCCTGCGGTTTTGGTGTTGACCGCAGTGAAGGATTCGAGTGTGTGGGCTCTGACCACCCACCCCCTCGCCGGGATAAACGGGGCTCGGAGCGAAACGGGAGAGCCCGACAGGGCCGGGCGGGGAAGCGGGCCCGGCGGGGCCGAGCCCGGGCAGCGCGGGGGGCGGCGGGGCGCGCAGCTCCCGCACCCCCTTTCCGAAGCTGGCCCTCCCCACCTCTGCCGCTCCTCAGGGCCCGCGTAGCCGTTTTATTTTAATAGCTGCTAATGACGAGGCACGGAAGAATCGCGGCAAACAAAGCGGGTGGAAGCTGCTCCCGCGGTGCGAGTAAACTCTCTCCCGATAGCAGCTCCCGCCCCCACCCCACCCCCCAAAGAAAATCGGCACAGAGATGGGTACAACACTGTTCTGCCAACTTTTGCATTTTTTTTTTTTTTAATTGATTTCTACTTCTAGGTCTCCCCGAAAATAAAAGCCAAACTTCGGAGCATCTCCATTTTGTTAACGAGGGGGAAATCGTTTGCGTGATTGTCAGCGCGGTGCGGAGATGCGACCCAGCGCCTGAATGCATTGCTGCCCTTGGCTAGCGAGCTGCTGCAGAGGGGAGCGATCCGCGGGGGCATAAGCACACCCCCCTCCCCGCCCCCCCCCCCTCCCCCCGTGCCCGCGCAAGCCGGGCCCAGCGCGTCCCCGCCGCACCGCGGGCTGGGCACCCGGCGGGGACCGGGCTGTGCCGGGAGAAAGAAAACCCAGAGCACGGAGCAGAGCGATCGGGGATTTGTCTTTCTTCAAGAATCACAATGGGTTTTGCAAGCAACTAATTAAGAGCAAAATCTCTGCCCCCCCCTCCCCCGCCTTGTTTGCAAAGTGGTGTGAAGTCCGCTGTGTAAATGATTCCGCTTTAACTTCCAGCCCCTTTAGATCACTAGTAATGCCGTGGTGCTGCTGCTCACGCTGCTGCAGTGAGAGTCAGCATTTCCATTATAATTTCCTATTTTCAGGAGTTTTTACAGTGGTCATAAAAATTCAGTCCAGGCTCAAACTTGGCATCCTAGGGCTCCTCCCAGGAGTCATTTCTTTTTGTTGTATTTGAAAGAGGAAATCATTTATCTGTTTTTACATTATGAGAGAGCAACAAAAGGAAGCAAAAGCAGGGTTTGGAGAACATTTTTGTGTTTTATATTGCTTGTCTTGCCTCAGCTTTACATTATCTGCCATAGATGTTAAAGGAGTACAGTACACAATAATTAATAACACATGAAAAACCATCAGGTTATAGGGAAGCTAGAGTCTGCAGTCAGTACTGGTCATATAAAATACCCTTTATCATTCTAAAATCCTTTGCGTTTCTCTACTGATAATTTGCTAGCAATACATCCAAAGTGTAATTTGATGCTGGAGGTCACATTGATTTAAAATGAATGGATCATTTTGGAGATCTGAAAAAGTTTATGTATGTACTCATATTTAAGAGGAGTTTCCTAAGAGTACAGCTATTTTCACTGCAGATTTGAGGGGTCTATCCTCCAGCCCACTTTGTGCAAGTATATGTATAACAGTCAAATAATCTTTGGATTTAGGTGTCCCTAAGTATTCATTTATATGATGGATTGTAATGGCTATATGGTTCCCTTGAAACCATTATGTTCTATCAGGTCAAAAACAGCTTCTTAAAAAAGTTCATTTAATACAAGGGTGGCTGGAATGATTTGTGTACATTGCATTCCATCCCATACAATTCCCATATCTGCTGGAAGTTGAATAAGGGTTTAATGACCCCACAGGAACTGGAGGTTTTGGTGACATGAGCTCAGAATAGGTCTATGAGGCAAAGACCGGTGTGAATTGGGACGCTCAAGTGGAATGCCAGCAAAGCCTGGACATCACATTATGTTGTTGTGGATCACGCCTATGCCACATGTTTTAAAGAGAAGTCCTTTCTCTGCTGCTATACAATGCACATTTCTGCTAGCCTGGAAACTTTGTAGGGTGATCATCCAACTCATCCAGCTGAGGTTTGGCTAGGAAAAAAGATCACAAAGAATGATACCTCACAGAGGTGAAGAATTCTTTCTAGGTGATAAAAAAAAGGTATGTATGGAATTAGCGGTATATATCATATATGTATATATACACCTACTTGTATATATGTACATGTAGAAAAGGAAATTACCATTGCCTGTATATGTAGACATGCAGAGAAATTAAGACAGACAGCCTTACAGTATGCACAATAGAATTAGGGGTACAAGTATATAGATTCAAGGAACCTCAGCCAGATTTATAGTTTGAAAGTTCTGGAATAACATGTGTTTGATAAAGCTTACATTTACTGTAACCAACAGTTAAAGGAGAGACCGTAACCTTTAAGGAATGAAGGCAACATTTGCTTGCCACGGTCTGTCAAACACAGGGCTGGAATCAGGATTCCACAAGATCTGTCTTCCCTTCAGGGATTTCGTCACACTGACTTTGGGCTAGTAACCTCCAGTGGATCCAGCACTTCCCGAAAGCAGAGGAAGCTCTTTCTCTGACCTCACTTACACCTGTAACTCAGTCCAGGTGTGTTACTCTTCCAATTAAACTGTTGCACCTGACTTACGGGTGTTGGCTCCCAAATTCTTCAGAGAGTAGAGGTAAACCCAACCCATGCTGAGAGCTGACTCACATTTGAGGGAAACCTTCCTTTTTTTGATCGACCGTATGCCGGCGCATACATAGAATCAATGGTCCCTATTTTAGGCTTCTCAGTTAATTGCCTGAAGGAGTAAGAGGGATAGACACAAGTCTTTCTTATATCTGCATTTTCGTCAGGCTTTATCTTCAGTAGTTAATAAAGTGCATACCTGCAGTAGTTGATACGTCATCATCAGCCGATACATGTACATGGCAAGAATCTTGTTACAACTGGAAAATGAAACATTTTCTGTGCAAAAAGTTGTTGGAAAAGCTTTTCTTCGGACTTAACGTAGAAACACTTCATGGCAGCAATTCAGCATCTCCTTTGGGCTTAGCAGGACCGGAGACAGCAATACACACAGGACTACAGGTTTTATATCCAAACCATTAGGGATTTTGTTCTGGCTTTGTTCACTGTGTAGATCTTGGGATAAGTATGGAAACAAGGCCGTAAGTTCAGTCAACTGCCAATACTCGTATCTCCTCACCCTGACACCTTTTGGGCACTGGAGCCCAAAGGCCCATTCGGTCCACGTGCATGAGATGATTCCACTGAACTTGACCCTCTTCAGAGCACTGTGAGCTTTTTGGCATTGCATTTCCATTCCTTTTATGCGGCAGTTACTGTGCCTGTTCAGTACAGAAAACAGAGTGAAGAAACGCACGGCACAGAATACGGTGAAGATCCTGTGCAAAACCACTCTGCAGCCTTGGACAGGCTCCTCAGGCAGCTCGTCTGGGTCAGATCTACAGCTCAGAAATGTCAGTGGTATTTTAAATATCCTGCGCCTGGGCCTAGGAAAGCCTTCAAGGGAGGTCAGAGCCTGGCCCAGTAGTCAGTGGGGGTCAACCTTATAAACAGGTTTGGGACATTGACTATTTCAGTGATGATTTGGGACTGCCACTGTTTCAGCTCCTGTACAGTTATGTGGGAATCCACTGCAGGACTAAAGGTGCGGGCACTGGGGTCACCTTGCCTGCTGCACACAAGTGTGCTGTCAATAGCCGGTGACCCCAGCATCCCTTCCCCGGCAGCTGGCTGCAGCTCTGCAGCAAACAGACCAGCACTGCTGGCAGACGCAATGGCCAGCCCTCCACAGGGAGCAAAGACATTTTTAATTCGATGACATCAGCCCCCAGTCCTCTAAATCATGTCTGTCCCCCCTCCCTTCTCTAATATGGCGATTGCCAGAGGCCAGTTGACCCCTGGCCATATACACTACCGACACAACCACGTGATTTTGAAGCAGCCGTGGAGTTCCTGTTTTCTTCCACAGAAACCTATGTGAGTTTTTATGATTGGCTTCAGTGACAGTGATATCTAACAACTGCAGTACTGTGTCACTGTGGATCCAATTTCTTGTCACGTACTCAGTGGAAAGGTGTTATTTTAACACAAAGTATTATTGTTACAAATACAGAACTAGTGTCTGGCTAAAATACATAGAAATACTGATCCAGCAAGAATTTTATTGTTTAGAACAACCTTAAAATGAGGTTTATTAAGAGTAACATTTAAGAAATCAGATTTTTAGTTGTACAATCACTCACAAAGTCTTTCCTGTTTTTAGCAGCTTCTAAATATACACCAGCACTGTAGAAAAAATGGTATACCTTTTGTTTTTCTGTTGTGGTTTTTTTTTTTTTTAACATTAGCTTTCAAAAAGGATATAAATTCCCACTGAAACTACATGGAAATAAAACCGAGGGATCAGCTAAAAGTCACAAAAGCAAAGGAAGTTAAGAGTCAGGTTGGAAAGAGAATTTTCTATCATCGCACACAGCTATGCTGAAGTGTTAGAAGTAAAGGTCACCTAACAGGGGAGGCTTCATGCCGTCGGGTGATCCGAAATACCCAATATGCCGTAATACCTCGGCCCAAGGGGAAAGTTAAGTCCTGACAGAGTTCCAGCCCTAACCGAGAACTTCCTGCTATTTGTGGCTTGGGGTCAGACCCTGAGGGTTATTTTGAGATAGGCTTTCGTACGTAGAAGCGCAGGAACGAGGGAGCCAGGGGGTTACGGGGCGGACGGGACCAGGACAGCCCTTCCTGGAAGCCCAATCCTGAAGAAAACTCGCCACCTGCCGGCCGCGGCCCCCGGCCGCCGCTCCGCAGCCTCCGGCAGCCCCAGCGCCCCCCGCGCGCCCGCCCTCCGCCTCGGGCCGGCAGCTGGGGGCTTCTGCTGGCGGGGGAAAGTCACCTCCGTCCGAAAAGCAGCCCCGCCTGACGCTGCTCAGCAGTGGTGCTTGACAATAGTGCTAATCAAATATTTCAGCGCTAATAACAGGCTCCCGACGCGTCAGCATTTTTGTACGGGTGAGTTCTGTTAAATGCTGTTTTAAAATGTATATATCCCCTTTCTTCCCCATGTGATTAAGCCAGAAATCTTTGTGGTTTCTTTTGTGATGTTTGTGTTGTTGCAGAGTCTTTTATTTGCTGTTACTGCTTTTATTTACTGTTACTAAACAGTCACTGGAGATTTTGACATTTCGTTAAAATGGTTCTGATTCCCGTAATGGGAAACAGAGCGCCTCTCAATGTTAAAGCTCACCATCTTACGACTTCGCTCTTTTCGTGTAGACGTTTTGGTAAGCAACACTAGATTCTTTAGCAGAGAGAAGAGAGATTTTTTTGTCAACCAAATAAGTCAGGTATGTAATGTTACCTTTTTTCTTAGTGTCTGCACTACAGTCAGCTAAGTCAAAGGAAAAATCCCGATCCACTTTGGGCAGAGCACAGCACAGTAACCCAAAACACAATGTGCACATTCTGCAGAGCTAGTACTGGCTTTACGTTTTGTTGGTGATGGTTGTGAATGCACAAGACACAGAAAAAATATTCACAGCTGGCAGATTCTGGTCTCAGCAGTGAAGGCTGGATTCATCCAGACTCAGTGACCGAGTGTCCCACAGTAGTGGGCAGTGTTCAGTGTCAGGCAGACACGAGATAAGGTGTAGGAATCCACCTGTCAGTTAAGCCAATAAAGCAAAGAAGGAGAGGAAAACATGGCTAGTTGTCCAAAATGGAAAGGAGCAATAAAGAAACAAGAAAGACTATTAAAACCCCTTACTTCTTTGCATTACATTTGAATTTCAGTTCCATACCCTACATCACAAAGCTGGCAAAGGTACTGAAGTTCAAAAAGAGTTTGTAGGAAGCAGGAATGTTGGAAGAATTTAAAAAAGGATGTACATATCATAAAATGTAAGCATAATATTGAGAAGTGAGAATAGAAATATTGGCTAGCAGAGACAAAAGAATTTAAAGAGGTTCCTGTGAGTTCATTTAGAAAATAACAGGAAAGTATTCTAACAAAAAGATGAACTCCAAAATAACAATTTCTGCTTAGTTTGTGGTAATATGCATGATCAGAGAATACCAGCAGAATAAGCAAATGCAGCTAAGGCAACTGGGGAGAGGACGTCACCAGTTTAAAGGTGAATGTAAGCCCTAAAATCACACTTCTCCACCCAGGAAAGGGACAAAGGGGGCTATGAATGAAAAGGCCCAGGATTAGGTCAATTGCTTCTACCAAATTCATCTATAGCTTTGTTCAGATCACTCGATCAGTTCTCTGCTCTGGTATATCCATCTGTAAAAGGTAGGTAAAAACACTCGCCGAAGTGCCAGGGATTATGTAAAGAAAAATATTAGATATCATATTTCACAGAGGGGAAAATAGCTGCTAGCAGTTTGCGTTTTCTTTGACTTGGCCTTGTCTCAGCTACCATTATATTCTGTCCTGGTTTAGTCACAATGCAATTTTTCAGCAATTTGGGGAGCATTTGTCTGGAACTGTCGGTTTGCCAAAATTACCTGCTAAATTGTACGTGTTTTCACAAAACCTTGCTCACACAAAGCAGCAGTAAGCTGCTAAACTTCTAGTGTCTCTTTTGGGGCAGATTTAGGGCCTGATCAGACACAAGGATTTCTGACTTCAAGCATAAATGAACGAGGGAAAAGAACCAAGGAAAAGCAGAGGTCTCTGCTCTATTTTAAATCAAATATAGTAATCTGTCTTTTGAGCAGGTGGCAGGGGTGCCCAGAGAACTGGGATTGCTGGCTGTGCTAGCTGGTGGTGATTTTAACATCCTTCCGCATTCGATCAAACAAACTCCAGCAGAACCCTGAATTAAAGTGTATCAGGGTGTCCTGGGTTTGGCCAGGACAGGGTTAATTTTCACCGGACTCCAGGAAGGGGCACAGCCAGGGGGTGGGGGCTGACCCCACCTGGCCAGACAGAGCCGGGTATTCCATACCATGTGCCATCACGCTGGGTTCCGGTGGGGGGGGGGCGGCACGGCGGGAACTCTCTCGCGGCTTGGGGGGACGTGGCGCCGGTG
This sequence comes from Opisthocomus hoazin, assembly GCF_030867145.1. Taxonomy (NCBI): domain Eukaryota; kingdom Metazoa; phylum Chordata; class Aves; order Opisthocomiformes; family Opisthocomidae; genus Opisthocomus; species Opisthocomus hoazin. Next base: position 120,614,290 of record NC_134415.1, read on the forward strand.
CTGTGCGGGAGAGCGGCTGTCTGGGTCGTGCGGTTCGTTGTTGTGTTTTCTTCTTATTTGTACCGTTGTTGTTCCTGTTCCCTCTGTCTGCTGTTCTGTTAAACTGCCCTTATCCCGACCCACCAGTTTCTGCCTGTTTCTTTTCATTCTCCTCCGCACGCCGGCGGGGGGAGGGGCGGCCGCGTGGCGCTTTTGTTGCCGGCGGCAGCCAAAACCAAAACACAGGGTTTGGGTGGGAAGACAGGAGGGAAGACAGGACACAGAAATCAGTTACTATGGCACAAGCTAGGTTGTCCTATGTCGACCAGCTGCTCTGTAGCAATTACTTACATGCATGCTTTGACCTGCTGTATGGAAAAAAATAACTTTGATTTCTAACTTTCATGCTTTTACTTGCAGTATACCCATATATGTTACGGGGCACAAGGAGAGCAATATGCTGAAGCAGAGCTACAAGAGAGAAACAGCAGCTGCTGTAAGCTGGTATGCTGGAGGTAACCTATCCATATCTTCATCCCATCTACATTCAAGTGCTAGAGAAAGAAATCCAAGGATAAACAGTAACATAGGTGCTAGGACATCTGTGGTTGATCAAAAAAGCTTTAGATAAATTCTGACAGAAGAAGATGGAAGATCTGAGTAAGGGCATCTTGTATCTCAGCTGAGCATAACCAAAATTAAGCTAGTGACTATCCCAAGTAACTTTCTCTAGTCTTTCTTGCTGGTGGAAAACAATTCCGAAGTTGACCAACTGAAGACATTGCATATCATAGAATCATAAGTTGGAAAAGACCTCTAAGATCATCAAGCCCAACCATCCACCCAACACCACCATGCCTACTAAACCATATCCCAGAGTGCCACATCTACACATTTTTTAAGCATCTCCAGGAAAGGGGACTCAACCACATCCCTGGGCAGCCTGTTCCAATGCCTGAACACTCTCTCAGTGAAGAAATTTTTCATAATATCTAATCTAAACCTCCCCTGATGCAACTTGAGGCCATTGCCTCTCATCCTATCGCTAGTTACCTGGGAGAAGAGACCAACACCCACCTCACTACAACCTCCTTTCAGGTAGTTGTAGAGAGCAATAAGGTCTCCCCTCAGTCTCCTCTTCTCCAGACTAAACAACCCCAGCTCCCTCAGCTGCTCCTTGTAAGACTTATTCTCTAGACCCCTCACCAGCCCCGTTGCCCTTCTTTGGACACACTCCAGCACCTCAATGTCTTTCTTGTAGTGAAGGGCTCAAAACTGAACACAGTGCTCGAGATGTGGCCTCACCAGTGCTGAGTACAGGGTCACGATCACCTCCCTACTCCTGCTGGCCACACTATTCCTGATACAAGCCAGGATTCTGTTGGCCTTCTTGGCCACCTGGGCACACTGCTGGTTCATGTTCAACCAGCACCCCAAGATCCTTTTCAGCCTGGCATCTTTCCAGCCACTCCTCCCCAAGCCTGTATCGTTGCATGGGGTTGTTGTGACCCAAGTGCAGGACCCGGCATTTGGCCTTGTTGAACCTCATGCAGCTGGCCTCGGCCCATCAATCCAGTCTGTCCAGACCCCTCTGCAGAGCCTTCCTACCCTCGAGCAGATCAACACTCCCGCCCATATGTCTTAGAGCTATGAGTGGAGGCTTAAAACTGAACCTTAACTCTTCACTAAGAGCTGTTCTCCTGTCAGATATCACTAATTCTGCTGGCTAGGTACTACCCAGTGATCATTACCATCCCCTCCCAAAGAAGAAAGACACAGCTGGAATCCAGTAATACTGCTTTTCTCGCCTGTGGGTAGTTATCCAGAGAGAGGTCTACGCTTGCATTTCTTGATGTTCTTCGGAAGATGCAGAGGTTGCCTTTTGAATCATGACTCTTAGCATAATCCTTAGGGAAGAAAAATAATTTAAAGGTACAACTGAGGGCTACAGTTACGGGAATGAACTAAGGCTAGACACTGAACCTGAGTGGAATTTCTGAGTCAAGGCAGTTTGGTCCTCTGCTTTCTGGGCATCCAGTTTCATATTTTCTTCTCATTAATTTCTTATACATCATTGTAAAGCTACTGAGAATTATTTTGGAGGTTTGTTTGTTTATTTATCCCTATTAGAAAGCTATTTCAGACTCTAACATCCACATCATACATCTCATGGGCAGTTTATTATATACATGAGTTCTTGTGCTAATTTAAATTCTCTTCCTTGGTATTCCTCTCTATTGGCTTTTTGTATCCCAGGGTAAACAAACCCTGTTCAGAAAGATGGATGCTTCATGTCCAGCTTTATTTTGCAGAACCTTCTCTGCATCTGCTTCATTCTGAATTCATATGTAGGCAAATGATACAGATGAGATATTGATGGTGGCTTCTACTGGTACCCAAGACAGGATATGCAATGTTTGCATGTACAGTCACACTTATCCATAGAAATAGGCTTGAGTAATGCACCATCTGAAAACAGTCCACTTTGGAGTAAGACTGTGCTATTCACAAACCAGACAGTTGTACAGTTTAGCTATTTCTTTCCAATTCAGTTGACCTAAACAATGTTGTTGGTTACAAACCTGCTTTCTGAACCGATGCATCCTCTCAGTGCGCACCTCAGTACTTGATGCCTTGCTGTGTACAGGCCATCTGAGTCTCTTTCCTCTTAATAGAGATCTTCTCGAGGCACTCTCATTTCTCTTTGCTTGGCTCAAGGGATAGGGTTTACTGAGGAAATAGAGTACAGAAAAGGTTATGATCTGCAAAGATGAGATGCTTATTGTGGCTGACTGTACCAAAGCTCCATTTCTTCCACTGAAATCCAGATAGTCCTGTCCACTACATTGGGACTGGTCATGTTTCCATCTGGGGGCCATTAGCCTCTTCCAGTAATGTTTACCTTGAACACCATCAGGCTAATTCAAACCAAGAGGACAACTGCACCTGCTTCCCCTCAGCCAACAGGGCAGCTGAGCATCCAGATGTTTGTAGCTGTGGTTGAGTTTAGATATTTTCCATCGACTTCTCACAGGAACTAGCAGTATCGCATTCCAGTGACCATACAATCCTGGCTTCCTCTCTTACAGGACTATAGCATCCTTTCCACCTTTTTTGTCAGTGTCAAACACCTTCCCTTTATATTTCTTTTTTCTGCAGCAAAGTTTGTTTGGTTTTTTTTTTTTGCATAAAGACCAAATCTGTACTTTTTCTGTCTTACTCACATTCTTTAGATTTTTAAAGCCAGTGTTTAAGCCAGCCATTGCTAGAAATAGCTGAACTACTGTATTGCTAAATATGCAGGAGGTGCTGGGGAATAACTGGCTGATTTTAACTTTTCAGATCGGATGAAACTCTTGTATGTCACACTTCATGACATTTTACTTACAGATTCTGAGCTGAAGCTCTTCCTAATCTGATTTGATTTTACATTATTTGATGGATGGCATTTGAATTTTCTTTGTCTGGCAATGGATTTCTTGCAAGCTATTTGCAACGGCGGAGACTGTTTTGTGTTTTCACACATTAATTAACTTTCTGATCATATATTATTGTTCTACTTTGACAATACATTGTGTTAGAGCTTTCAGCATGGGCATGTGAGCTGCAGACATTTTATAGCACCCCCACATTCCCCAGATTTCCATTAAAAAAAAAATCAGTCTCCAAAACATTATCACAAAATAAAATGACAAAAATAAGTGAGAAAGAATCTTTAGCTGAATCCTTCTTCTTTAATATTATTTTTGCATCATTTGGCTAGCCTGACTTTGACTGCCTGGCTGAAGGTTCACTTCAAAGCAATCTTCTACAATGGAGTTTTCCTTCAGTTTCTGTGACTTTATAAGGTTAATCATCATTGAACTGCATTGGTCTTAAGCTCCATGTGCAATGGACTCTGCAGATGCACAGTGAGATTTTACCACTCTGATATATGTACAGGGTTTAATATGGTCTGAATGAAGCAGATGATACAAAGTAGTCAGCGGGGTTTTTTTTAAGTTTATGCTACCTGGTTGTTGTTTTTTTTTTTTTTTTTTAAATGGAGTTACCAAGCAAGTTATCACTAGTAATCACTAGCAATTACAATCGAAATCATTACATTTTCTGAGGAGGAAGTCCGAAAATCAACAGGGAAGACTACCATTTTACTCAGTTTTAGAAATCTGCAGTGTAAAACTTTGCCTCTGAGGTAGGCTGCCGTGGAATCAGCGGGAAGAAGCAGGCAGTTGCAGAGTGCCAGTCATCTAACCTATTTTAGACCCTGTTCCTTTAGCATCTGCTGCACACAAATACACTCCTGCTATATTTGGCACAGAGTCACATTCTCGTATTGCTTATGTCCTTTACGCCTTCAGGATATAAGGTGGTAAAAAAGATAGCCCTATCCTCTCCTCATTCGACCTAGGGTTTCTCTGTTGATGATTCCAGCAAGCCTTGCTGAGTAATACCAGTGGGTAGGGTGTACCTTTAGAAATGCACAATCCTGTCTGGTAAGACTTGGCCTGAACCCACCAAATCCATTGATTTCATGTTTAGTTAAGTGAAGGTGATGTTATGAGTCCATGACTTCTGTTAACGTTTTTTTTCCAAATAGCATGTGAACATGCTTAAGCCTTCTAAGTTTTACTAAAGATTAATAATTTGAAGGGGATTTCTTTTTGGCAAAGATCAGAATGGCCATTTATTCATCGTGGAAACAGAACTTACCAGTATAAGGGCAGAAAATACAGATTTCATTCTTGAAAGGAGTTTGTGTTGGGGATGGGAAGATGAATGGTTCTGGCTAATGTTCTTTACCGTCTCTCATAGCCAAGAAGAAAAGATGTCCAAGTCCAGTTTCCTTCCTGTGCCATCTGTTCATTGATTATGCAGTTGCCTTTTAAGCAGGTACAGATTTCCTGGAGGGACGGAGTTGGGGGCTTTCTTGATATGAGCTATTAATCCCTATCTATTATTCTCTGCTGGAGGATTAGGTGCTTCTCGTATTACCAGAGCAGTGGGAACATGAGTTTTGCCACCACCGCATCACAGGAGAGGAAACAAGGTGTCAGAGGGAGGAGGAATCTCTTGCTGTGTTCATGGCAGATGGGAAAACCCTGAATGGGTAGACTGATTGTAGCCATGGCTGAGGGTTGGAGCTAAGCCTTGGGCTACACTACTTTCACTAGCCCTGCATCGAGTGCACATATCTCCCAGGATGAGTCACCATCCTGGTACCATGCCATTCACTTAGGGGCTGTGTTTAGTCCCATTAAAGGTCAAATGATAACATTTCTTACAAGTGTTAGAAAAAAGGATCAAAAGGAGGCATTTCCACAGTTCTCAGGGAATGGTCCTAATACAAGGTTTTGTGATCAAGCACCATTTGTGAATGCAGAGATAAACTTGGGTGTTTGCATGCGTGCATGTGTGTGTGCACATGCAAGTATGTACATGTACATAAAAGAGTAACACATGTTGCCTTCTTTTGTTGGCAGCCTAATACTTTGGGTACTGTCACACAGGGTGGGAGCAGAACGTTCCAGTTGCTTCAGGCTGGGGTGGGTCTGAACCAGTATCCCAGCAACAAGAAATGTAGTAAAGGATGTTTGTCTAGTTCCCATCTATTTTTTTAAGAAAAGTGGCTCTGCATGGAGCGTAATCATGCTCAGATTATCTCCCCTCTCAGGTCCTAGACAGTCAACAGTGCTTAGGATGGACTCAACACTCAGCTGCCCTATTTAGGATACCGTGTATGTCTTGGTTGCATACAGACGTACTCCAAAGTCAAAACATTAATTTTACATATTTGTGGGAATTAGTAGAGCTGAAATCATTCTTCTGAAATTCAGAATTTTTAGCTGGGACTTCAGCAGCACACAGTCAGCCTAAGTCTCAGTCTTTACTTGGTGAAGGAACAAGGAGGAAAAGCTTTTCCCTCCTCAGTTCTAGGGCTGTTTAGACTTCTGTTAGTTTCATTCTTTGTTCCACTCCTTTTGCTCTTTGCACTAACCTGCTCACTATCCCACAACAGTTATTTTTTTTCTCACCATTTGCCTGCGGTGAGCTATCTTTGGCAGAGGGTTTCTGCTAAGGCAATGAAGAAACTGTGGACATGTTGGGGAAACTGTGATGGGAGCAGAGTCAAAGGCAGTTAAAGGGGGAGTTTGTGCAGCTATTCCATAGCCAAGTTTTGACAGTAAAAGTGTTCACAAGGTGAATTCTCTCCATCACACAGGGGAATAGCTCCCCACACAGCTGTGCCTGTGCTAGAGAGAAAGTTTTTTGTGTGTGTTTTAGGCTGTTTGGACAGAAATTAACATACTCACCAGGGCTGAGGGGTGTGGGGACAAACTGTGATCCTTTTCTCTTGTGGTCTGGTTGGACAGGACCTGGAATAGAGGGTGGCCCATACACACATATTGTATCATGGCTGAGGAGTATATAAACACAGCATAGCCAAAATCTGTGACCTAAGAAGACAGGTTCAGTGAAAAGCTCTTCACCTGCCAGCACTAAAGTTTATAGGTTTCTTTTTCTTGGGTCAGTGGCTTTATTAAGAGCTGAAATACTGCAGGGTGAGTATTCTTTAATATACTTCCAGCTGCTGGGGATATGCTTATTTGTAACATACAAATTTTCCAGTAAGAGGGGAAATTCAAACAGAAACTGGGAGGAAAAAAAGTAATGAATAATCCAGAAAAACTGTTAGATGTCTAACTGACACTTTAGACACTTAAATCCAACTGTAACATGAAGGTGTCTGCTTGGATGAATCCTGGAGACATCCACGTTTTTGACAGTAAAATGTATCTGCGCTTGCATACATACAATGTCGGTGAAATGTGTCTGCTGCACACATACACAGCTTGCACTTGTTCTTTAATAAATAGTTTTTGGAGGAGGGTCTAGAGCCGAGCTTTTTCAAGTTAATATACAGGCTACAACCCAAACCAGAACTTTTTATCAAGCAAGCTAGAGAGAGAGCCTCAGCCCACATTCACCTACAGAGCAAAGGTGCCTTCTCCCTGGAGGGAAATACTTTGATTCAGATTCCTGCTATAAATTAGGAAGAGGAGGATATACAGGGCTCTCATACACCAAATGACTGGCCTAATCTCTAGCATGGTGGCCATAATACCATTGGGTTCTTCCTTTTGAGAAAGGCACAGCCTGGGCTAGGCATATAACTTCAGTCGTAAAGCCAGAGGCTGACTTAAACTATAGACGGAGCAAGGCAGCAGCTGAAGGTTGGAAACTGATAAAAACCCAGTGTTGGCTCTACTTACTTTGTTTATGGCAAAGCCCAGGCATTAGGGCTTTTCTTTTCCCTCTGTTTTGTGTCCAGTTCCCTTTATCCCTTTCCTCAGCAGAGCAACCTATTGCTCCTACTCATTTGGAGTAAGCTTCTGAGAAGTCTAAAGTTGGTGCTGTGGTATGGAAGGAGGCTGTAACTCCCCGACAGGATGGACAGAGAAGCCAACTTCTTAGGTTTTTTATTTGATTTTTTTTTCACCAGTCCAGCCAATTACACACAGAAGGCAGTGTTTTCTTAGTCACTTACTTATCTATAGGGTCGCTGTGTATTTTTTTCTGGGGCTAAGGGTCCACAGCAAGGCAAATTACTTAGGGTTTTGGCTAAAGTAAGGTTTAATCTTTAAGGTTAAGGTGGTTCAGTGCTTGATATCTGATAGTAAGTAGAAGAAATACTGTTTTGGAAATATAAAATACTTCGTGATAAAAAAATCATCAGTACTGAGACACAGGACCCATGAAGGATCAATGCATTTGGGTTTATGATACTTCTGTAATATATCTTTTCCTATCTACTCAGCATCTGAGGAAAACACTTAAAAGATGTAAGGCAAGAGGATCCTAAAGCATCGAACTTCTGTGTGCAAGGCACTAAATGAATTGTCAACATATACATGAATTGTACACGAATTTGGGACTGAAGGAAATCCAGATCATATTCATGTTCCTTTAAAATCCAGACTGTGATATTTGAAAAATTTCTTCCAGACATCTGTCTATCTTCTCAACTGTTCACTTGCGTTATTTTAGATAGGTTTTTTTGAAGGACAGCTCATATATTAATTCTTCTCCAAGTAAAATCAAGTTGAATTAAAGTTATTTAGACAGGATAGAAAAATTGGACAAAAGTTTAACTAAGTAATTCCTATGCAAACAGCATCCTTGGTGCTGGACCACGGTGCTGGTGTTCGCTGTTCTCCCTACCTTACTTCTCCAGAGACTTAGATGTCCCTGGTGCTGTCTCCTCTTCTATTAACACAAAGAAGGTTCCCTGCCTCCATCTGTTGAAAGAAGTCATTCTTGGCCTTGAGGCTCTGCCCATTTAGAAAGTCTCTTTGTTAAGGAGGGAGACAGTTATGACTAAACTCACCAGACAAAAGCATATATATGAGCATATATAAAGTTTCTTTATGTTTCTCTTGCTGTAGGCTTCTCAGCCTCTTTGAAATAGGAGTTTTTCTCAAAATGCTCAAACAATAAGCCACATTCTCCATTGACTCCTTCTGTGACATTTTTGGCTTTAACCTTTGTGTTTCTTAGTTTTCTCTGCTGTAAAACAAAGGTAATAAAGTTTAGGGCTTTTTCTCCCTAATATTATTTGGAGGTCTACCGTAATTCACAGAACAATTCTAATTCCCCCAAGCCACAAATATTTTGGCTAAAGGGAATATGTGATTTTCAGAGGTGCCTGCCCAACAATTTCTGTATCTTGGACTCCTGTGAGGTGTGTTAAGCACCACAACATGGACACACATTGACATGAAAAATTGCCTGTCACAACACAGACACAAAAATTGCTGCTTTTGCCATTCTTGCTGGGTGTTTAAGAAGAAGATAATATCCAACTGAGTAAAAAGTAGCAATCTTCTCCTGTATAAGAGAGAAATGTATATTTCCATGGTAATGGAAATCTTCTATTCTTCTGATGTGGAAGTCTTATCTTTTAATTGACGTATCCTCTGTCCCCCCAGAATTATCCTTACATACACCAAGCATTACACCCTTCCCTTCAGAATGCATAAGTGACATGTGCAGCCAGCAATGCTCCAGCAAAGCTCTTATCGGTAAAATATTGTGTTAGCTGAATACACCCTGTGAGGAAGAAATCTCCATTAATAAGTGAAAAATAAGCATCACTCGTAAAGGAAATGGTTAAAAGAGGCAGAAGTGCTGTAAGACAGAATCAGAGAAAGCACATAATCCCAGCTTGATGCAATTACTCTAACATGAATTTAAAATAAAATTAAAGTTAACAGTTTAAACTGATGTTTGAGGGTTTTTAAAAAGATTTAGTTTCCCTTGGAACCACTATGTTATTTGAGCCACTGTAATCTCAGAGCGCAGTGCTCATAACTTTTCTCAAGCACAGTTACTACTAGATTGTGCCCACAGGTTAAGTTACAAATGTCTAAAAACCTTAAAATTATTAAACCTAGATTAAAGTGTTCAGAGAATATGGTGTTATTTTAGTTTCCTGCCATATCCTACATTTACTATAAAACTGTTATATTGGCATTCTAATAAAATGTCATAAAGCAAGTATGTAAGGAGGTGTTTTGGGTTTGTTGCAGTCCGATAGAAGCCAAGTTAACATGGCAACCAAAATGTGTAACAGAAACACTTAAGTGTTTTTCATAACTGCAAACCTTGTAACACACTAAGAGAACGTTGACTACTGGGCAGTGCATTGCTGAAGGTCACTGCTGTATATTCTTGATGCTTCACCTCAGATAATTTCCACACAACTCAGAACTTCACTATCTGAAGTGAATAACCTACCTTCTTTCAGTCACACTCTTACCCACTAGAGCCCACAGGTGTCCCTTTGACTCCAGCAGCCACATTTAAAGAAGAAGGAGCGATTTGTTCCTTGAACCTTGGGAGCAAAGTGATTACACTCTGACTGATATTTAGAAAATTTAGAGCAGGAAGGGACCTACGAGATCCTCTGGGTGTCTCGTTTTTCCTAAGATTCCTCACACATTGAAGAGCACCTTATCCTGATGCCTACCCAATGAAAATACAACATTAACAGAGTCTGTGATGTCTGTAATACCCCATCTACTGAGTAAGCTCCTGTTATTTTTCCTATCTGTAATGCACTTGTTCTTTGCTCTGGTACACAGATGTTTCAAAGTTCTTTATTTAGCTCAATAATAAAAAAAAAAACTGTCACTTTATTAGACCTCAGTTGCTGTTCACAAAAATAGAAGGGTTCAGTGGTGTCTGAACTATAACTTAAAATTTTACCTCCTGGCATATTTGCAGTGAGGATACAGTCCACCTTGTCTGGCAGATCATCAGAACGTTCCCTTTTGAGGCACCCAAATCAACACTATTCTTGCTATCAAGGAACAAACAAGTTTACTCCGGCTCAGTTCTGAGAGAAAGAAAATTACTCGATAATGTTGCTTTCCCCTAATGAACTCCAGATGAATCCTTTAAAAATTTTTAGTGCAGTTACCTGTGATAAGGCTGGGGTTTTTTTCTCTGTAGTAAAACCTCCGCTGAGAGTATGGGTAGCTAAATGACTGTATTCACATACAGTACAACAGTGTAGAATAGGAAATTATACAGATGTATGAAGGAAAAGTAGGGGAGCAAGAGAGCTTTGTGAAAGAGAAATACCAACACTGTCTGGGGAGGTGTCTTTTACATTTATTCACCTCAGCTGTTTGGAGAGGAAAATGCAAGAAGCTACTCTGCTTCCAGAGTCAGTGCAGTCATTTAAACACCAATCAGAAGTACGTATAATAAAAAAATATATACTTCTGACTAGCGAATCAGACAATATACTTTGCATCAGTCAGCAATGCTTGGGCAGACTGGAGGAAAAAGTGCTAAAAATGTTGCATGAGCACAGACACCTCAGTGATCCATAGCAGAAAACCTTGAGGAATAGAAAGAAGCCTAGTATGTCCAAATAATAATAATAATAGTAATAATAATTAATTTAAGAAAATGGTTAATTAAAATGATTGAAAAATTCAGCTCAGAACTGACCACAATTTTCACTGAAGATGATATGAATTTAATAAAATAGTTTCCACTGAAAAAGCATTTAGCAAAACATTAAAAAATATTTTAAACTTTTTCTTTGTGAATATCCTCCCACTGTAAAACTACCCAACCCTATTAAACATTTTGTTTTGAGGCAATATTATGAATTCGACAAACTTTAATTTTTGAATGAGGGTACAGATATTTCAAAGATAAAAAGAAAGGCACCTTTGATTCAAATAGGACGGTGAATAATCTGTTATCCACTGTGGCTTGACTGCTTTCTTTTTTGACATGAAGAAAAAACCAAAACTTTAAACCACAACACCCAAAAAGCAATTGCTGACACAATCTCAATTGCAACTGAAGATCTCAGCAGCACAAGCGAAACTGAGGAGGTGAATATAGACAAATGACTTCAGATTGCCAATTAATCACTACCTAATTTGAGCAGACTTGTTCTCGCTATGGGTGTACAGCTCCTGATCCCTTACTGCTTATCTGTCTGATGATAGCTGAACTTTGCTTGTGCTCAGAAACCTGAAGTGATGTATAGCAAGAAAGGTGCAATTGTCGTGTAAGTGCAAAGACAAGACTGAAGCTAAGTACCATGCTACGTTCAGCACTTTTCAAATCTGAATGAATTCAGTTCCAATTATTTGCAGCAAGAAGCAGAAAAAAAGCATTTAACCAGCACCTGAAAGCCAATCACATCACCAAAATAGAAGTAGCCTTAACAATGCTGCTAGAGAAAATGCATTATAAAGGCAAGGGAGAGGCTTCTTCCTGTCAAATCTACTGTATTTGTTTCCAATCAAGCAGTGGTGAGGATCATTTGGAGTCCCACGTGTGCCTCACATGCTCTCACAGAAATTAAATGAGAAGTGTGCCATTAAAGCCTGTAAGTCTTTAACAGAGAACTCAGGTTTGCCAACACCAACAGGCCTGGTACATCCTTTGGATCATTAACAGTTAAAGTGCAATGTATTTGAAGGTCCTGTCTGGCTAGCTCAGAGACATCACTGTTTCTGTTGGTACAGGTAGCAGAACTTTTAAGTCTCCTTACTGTCAAAATATCTCCATTTCTTGAACCAGGAACCTCTCTGATACAGCTGGTAGAACTCATGATGAGATAAGTGATGACGCTTGAAAGGTCTTTGAGCACAAGATCATCATTCCCAAGAGGGAAACAGTTATGGGTCAAAGTAATTCCAACATTTTGCTAGCTCAAATGATAGCCAGCGTAAGTGCCATAGCGGGAAACAGCAATGGTTCATGACGTGTTGAACACTACAGTCAGGACCACTTACAAAGTCTGGCAGTATGGATAGTGGAGGCAGGTGACAAAATGAGCTTGAATAATGCAAATAAAAGTGCTACTGTCAGAGTCTGAAATCTTCATTTGATTTTAATTTGGTTCAAGTTTATGAAAAAGAAAACAGTTGCTGAATTTTCTATAAATCCCACAAAAATACTGATCAGTTTGGCATAGAATAGGAAAGGAAATTATTCTATAAAAACAGGACAAATTTTAACATATCAGAAGTTTTGCTGCCTGCTCCAGGATGTAGTCAGACTCTTCAACGTTTATATAATTAAGATAATTTTCCACCAGATTCTAGTAGACTAAAATATCCTGTGTGAATCAGATAGAACATGGATTTCCCAATATCCTTCAGGCTCCTCATGAGAGCTATTTACTTCAGACAAATAGTGAGGTTTGTACGGATAACACATTCCTTAAAATGAAAAAAAATCCTGAGAAAGTTTCTTGAAAATTGCTGTGTTTATGACACAAGTTTTCATTTTGATAAATCAGCATTTTCCAGCAGAACAAAGCTAGAAATGTGGAAAAATCTCAGTCTGTTCTCATATAGATGCCTTTGATCTTTGACATTAACAAAGATAAGAGATATTGTCGTGAAGGTGGGGTCATGAAAACAAACTGCATGAGATTTCAGAAATGTATAATGAGTTTTCTTGATGCTGAGAAGGTGTGAAACACACTGGTATCTATTGTTCTTACGAGCCTAATATTAGGTCATATTTTGACGTAACAGAAATATACTTCAGCGAAATGTGAATATAGAATCATACAGCTCGAAGACACTTCAGGTAGCCGTCTAAAGCATGCCTGTGCCCAAACAGAGTCACCTGTATCTATGGTACTCCCTAAGATCTTGAGTAATGGAAACTTCACAACCTTGTCTAGGTAAGAAGCATCAAGGCAGTTAATTTTTTGCTTCCACTGACACAAGACTGTAAACATTATCATATTTGTTGTCTAACGTGAAAAGACAGACACATCCCATTCTTCTGTGACCTGCATTTTTTTGGAAGGACCAATATAGATTATGTTGTAATTCTGGAGCTTTGGAGGCAAGATTTTATTTTCTGGCTCAGCATCCCCTTTTCAATATGACTTTGGGTAACTCTGTCTCTGCAGTGTTTTATTTCCTCAGAAATATAATGAAAGTTGTACCTCCCTGTTCCACCAGGAAATGCAAGAAGGAGAAACATCATCAAGGAGATTGACCCACTGTCGACAAATTTCTAGTAAAGTCCCCAGACCTCTCCTGTAAACTCAATCTTCCCATTGCTCCTCAGGCCAGGACGGTGCCAGGAATACCAACCTTTGAGATTCTTTTCTATGGGAACATGGTTCTTTTTTCATATAGGAGGCTGTTTTAGGCCAATGACTTCAAGATTTCTGGGCTACTTCTGTAATAAGTAAACTAAATTCAGAAGGGCTTGAATCTAAGCATTTTCTCATGACCGTATACACAACTGCTGGCATGATCCCTGGCCTGGTTCTGGCCCATGTTCATGAGCACTCCCCCACAGTGCCCAGGCACATTGTGTGGGATTTCATCGGCCAGAAGCTGCTCTCAACAGCATACATGAGACCTATCAGTTTTGGGAATTCAGACTTACAGATGTGAACTTTACCAGGCCCCTAAAATGCTGGAGAACAGGCACTGTACCATTTTATTTACTAGTAGAGATGTAGTCACAGGTCTGAAGGCCAGGAATAGTCCAGTTTGACTGAGACTCAGGGACACAGACAAATTAACAAATAAAAATATCTGGATTGCTGTAGCATGTTACTCTCTTCCAGCAGTTCTTTAGGGTCTGTACTATTCTACACAGCCGATCAGGAGAGCTGGGCGCCTCAGAGAGGGATGCCGAACACACAGTATGAGCCGTAGACAGGTTAGCAGCTGTTAACATCAGGTTTAACTTACATCGCCAAATCAAATTTCTAAGGTTAAGCAAAGTAAATAGCAACTGCAGTTAGATAAGGGGAAAATCAGAATACAGCAATAGGCTTCAGGGTGAGTGTCTCTAGCTTTGGCTTGGACCCAGACTGGCATGTTAGTTTTGAATTCTTCCATGAGCAGAGACATTTCACAAAAGATGAACCTATTATGATGTGGGAGCACTACAGAAAGCCTTCCACATGGAAGTTGTGCTAGCGCCCTTATTATACCTGAGCAATACCAACTCAGATTCCTCCCCTCATATCAACTTTTAAAGTACTGCTTCATGGGGAAAGAAAGACAGTCTCTCAGGTAACCAACTCCCAAACCACTTAGGTCTTTATAGGTTAAAACCAACACCTTGAACTCAGCCCAAAAATTTATTGGCAGCCATTGCAGCTTTTGGAGACTGGGTTTTTTTATGTCCTCTCTGCATGATGCTCCACTTAATAAACAGGTGGTTGAATTGTGCACATTAGATTCAGTTGCCAAATGGCCTCAAGATGTAGCCTCACACAGAGTGCATTAGAGTAATCTAACCTTGTGGTAAGAAAAGTATGGATAACTTGAGCAGGGACCACATGTGACAGGAAAGGTTGTGCTCTTCTTGCCAAACACAGCAGGAAGGAAAAAAAAAACCTCTTGGCTCACTGCATCTGCTACCACAACATCATCAAGCTGCCCAAGATCTTCCACGTGCTCAAAGACCTGAATGCTCAATGGGAAGCTGGACCTAAGTTCTGAAATAAGGCGCTTGGATTCTCTGGTGTTCTGGAGCACGAAGCTGGAAATTATGTGACAGATTCACTTAAATTGAATAATGGAAGTTTTCATGACTAGACGTAAAATGAACAATGTAGCCTGTAATATACTCCTTGTGTTATTTATTCTGATACTAAATGTAATTTTATGCTGTTCCTATGATTTCCATGTGGAATGTGCTTACTATTTTGAATTCATAAGATCACAAGTTTGTCACTGAAATGGGAGCATGAATGTGCTTACTATTTTGAATTCATAAGATCACAAGTTTGTCACTGAAATGGGAGCATGAGGTTTGGGAGAATGCATGTGGGCTGCTGAGGATCGGGAGAATGGTGGTATGAAATGTGGCATTACAGCACTAAGAGGCCATTTCTGCTAAATCAGTCATCAATGAAATAGTTAAAAATGTAGACATCTTAACTGTCACTTGTATTCTCCAGAAAAGTCTAAGTGAGGGGATTATGTTGGAAATCAACATTGTATTGCTATATTTCTTCAACATTTTCACCCCTGTTTGAAAGCAGAAATCAGTACCTTAGCACAATAACAAAGTCTGCTGCGGTGGGAGAAATTGAAATTTTCCAGCAAACAGTCTTAGCTAAGGAACCATGAGATATCTAAACCCTAGATTATCGTAAAG
This sequence comes from Opisthocomus hoazin, assembly GCF_030867145.1. Classification (NCBI taxonomy): domain Eukaryota; kingdom Metazoa; phylum Chordata; class Aves; order Opisthocomiformes; family Opisthocomidae; genus Opisthocomus; species Opisthocomus hoazin. Next base: position 120,629,950 of record NC_134415.1, read on the forward strand.
GTGTGAATCTGTTGATTGTCCATATTAAAGAAGGGTAAAAACCTGAAAGCAGTGGAGTCCTCGCTTCACCTTGCCCAACTCTGTCAGTTTCTTTCAAATTTTACTTTGTCTCGTTCTCACGTACGTGTCTGCTTCTAGTAGTGTTTTCCACTGGATTCTGGACATCTTAATTAAATAAGGACATAAAAATAAATAGATTTCCACCAAACACAAATTTAAACAGTCTTAAACATTGTGTTATCATTGCAGCTTTTTTTAGCGTGTGTCAGTTTTTTTTAGGTTGTTTCAGGTTTTCTTTCATGGATAAAAGCAGTTATTCATAACCACTAAAAAAAGAGCTTACTCATTCCCAAATTAGACAGAATATTTGATAAATTATCTACACAATGTAGGAACATTCATTTCATTTGCCTGTGTGGTTTAAATATCCTAATGTCTATGCCCTATTTTCTTTACTGCTGAGTTTTGCATAATGTATACTTTAGAAAATACACATGCGAAACATTGCCACTACTCTGTTTTAATCAAAGTACACTGAAAACGAATGCTATTGTAAAAGCAATCGCCTAGAGTCCTACTAAGTTACTGATACTGTCAATTAGCTGATTTTAGCCACAAAGAAAATGAGGAGTGGCTGATGCAGAGGCCTCTGTTTGCCCAAGAAAAGATTTGTCCAAACAACCTGTATAGGTGCTACTGCTGCATTTCCTCCACTCCTCCTGAGAAAGCTCCTCCTTTGAAAGAAAATGGTTTTTGGGCTGTTGAAAGACTGTTCAACTTCAGTACCTGATCTTGATGTGGATGGGGGCTGACTTTGCCATCAACGGAGCTAACTGCAGGGTGCTTTGATAAACTCAGTTTATTCTTTTATTGCTTTAAGTATTGTAGTGAAAACAGGATTTGCATGTCATTTTTATTATAATTTGGTTTCCTGTTCAGGCTAAAATAGCATTTGAAACTGCAGTTTATCCACTCGTGAACTAGAACAATGTCTTGTAAAACTGTGCTGGGTTTACGCTCTTTTCCTTATTTGAAACATATGCAGAAGCTTATGGTTGTGATCTAGGATTAATACTGTTATAGGCTGGGTTAAGTCTAGTTGGAACTGCTGGGTGTGACCGTCACTCTTCATTTAAGATAGTAGAAACAGGCTCATTTATGATGCGATAGCGGTATTCAAACTGAAACAAAGGCACACCCAAGGCCACTAAGGAATTTAAACTATCTTGGAGGAAGGCTTTGCTGGATATATTTTAGCTGGGAATGTGTGTACATGTATCTGTATGTCAGAGAGAGAGAGTGAGAAACAGTTAAAGTGCAGAGAATTTCACATTATGAAGCCTTTCATGGCAAAGTTAGGGTGAAAGATGCCTTTCCATTTCTCTCCTGCCTTATCTGCTTGCTCCCCTCCACACACCCTTTCCACTCCTCTGAATATGATTAGCCATCCAGTTTGCTGTTAAAGCTATTTATGTGGCTGTAATCCCTGCATATTGTCCATTCCTGGAGGCAGCTGAGTCTGGTGTGTTCACACCTTCTGTTATATCCTGCTTCCATTTAGGCATCTGTCTATTTGGGTTTGCATTGTCAACAAACAATCTGGAGCAAATGCTGTCCCAAATAAGTATGCATAACTATAGCCAACTTCAAAACTGGGCATGCATCCATCCCATGGGGTAAATGATTAGGAATATATCTCAGAAAATAACATTAATAGAAAAGAACTATTAGTTTTAGGCATTACAGTGTGAGACGATATGATATGATTAGCTACACTGACTCAACAAATATACAATAAATCTTCCTCAAATTATTTTTATTTCAACTAGAAGAAACTTACTATCAAAATTTAATGCTTTCCAGGGACAGAGGAAACGCAAGCCAAACCTTGTAAGTCATTTCAGTGATCAATTAACTCACAAAAGACTAGAATTTCCACTTTGTTTCAAGGCTGAATTTGATCATGTTTATTTTCAGTCACTAGTTCTAATAAGTCTTTGCTGCTAACTATCTGTTCATCCACTCAGGTCAAACCTGATTCTGGTTCATAAATATTGCAGATAGAGTGGAGTCCCCAAGTCTTAGCTGTAAAACAACTTTAGTCATCCCAGAATTTCATGTCCAAGTTCTTTCTATCTCCACAACATGCTACAGCACTGAAGGTCCAACTCAGAGCACAGCATCCCGTTAGTGGTTCACATCACCATATCCAGAGATAAAGTCGTCTAGCTTCTTAGAGCTTCCTCTCCTCATATATATAAGCACTGTATTATCCTTTTTGTTTCAGTGTATACTGAGAATTTGAGGTCAGCTCTTTATCCTTCATAACTCACAAGCCATTCACAGAGGTACTGCTTCCCTAGTCTGTAAATATAGTTTGCTTACGCTGAAAACCATTTCAGTTGCCTGCAGCTGACCACAGAATCCAAATTATTCAGTGTAACTGATTTATTCTCTTGCTTATTAAGCATTCTTTCCTATCTAAGTAATCTCTAAATATTATATACAACAATTCTGTGTTTTCCTCTGGTTAATCAATAAAAACCTTAAGTAGCAGATGCCCATGAATTAAAGCTTGTAGGACTCCATCGGAGATGTCTCACAAGTGATTCCTTGTTCACAATTCCATAAGGCTCCTTAACCAGTGCTTCATTTATCAGAGCAGAACTCTGAATCTACAACATATATGTTTCTCAGACAAAGTAAAAGAAAATGCCAAGTCAGATACCTTACAGAAATCTATATATCAACATCACTATTACCGAAATGTTTAATTTCATCAGACATGTGAAAGTGCAGCCATAATATGAAAAAAGCAGACAAGATCTGTATGAATTAATGTTTCATTCTGATATTCACTACATTGTTCTTCAATTCTTTATTAAAGTATGCACAAATTACCCACTACACTATTTTGCCAGGGACTAACACCAAAGCTGACGTTCTTATAGTTAAACTTTCACAATGTTACCACAGTTATAGCTTCCTTCTACACCTCTACAGCTTCTTCAGTTTCAGACAGCTCATGTGCTTTCTCTCTTCCCACTGGCAGATGCAGGAATTCTCACCTATTGATTTAACAGCCTCCTGCTTGGCTGTAAAACTGGAAATACTTTCTGCACTGTTCTTAGATAAGAATGTGTCCTCTAGCTCTGTCCTGAATAAAAAGCAGAAATACCCATTGAACACTGTTTCCCTTGTGTCATTAGCAGTGGGTGAAATAATATGTCCAACTACATAATGGCATGGACACTCACAGGTTTTCTTTGGTGCTATTACACTTCTGTACTCTGGCAAAGTGTTCTTCCTTGCGTACTTTGGCTTCTTTTGTAATTTTTGCTACAGTTCCTTGTCTAATACTATACCTTGCTGCAGGTTTTCACTCTATTCCTCTTCCTCCAAGGTGAATTTTAATTTTCACATTTGCCATCATTTCTTCCCCCTCTTAGATTAGTTTATTTTGTCACTGGTAACAGGTTATCATTCTAGAGTTGTGAATCTGGGATAAGTGAGAGAAAACTTTTTGAAACACTTCCTGATTACTACTTAATTTTTGAACATTATTTTCTGTGAGTGATTTACATTCCTCTTTGTTGTCAGCTTTGTGATATTAACTCTCCTGAAACACCAGTCTGTAGCCACATCCTAAATGAAAGAAGTCATGAATATTTACTCCAGTGCAATCATTAGGTTTCACCTCTACAATGGCTTGCTTGGTTTATGTCAAGATGAGAACTAGGTAATTCACTTTTGTTGACTGCAAGATTTTTCAAATTGTTACATCTTACTTTCAAAAATTCTGAGTGTTTTAAACAGACAGTATGAAGTTTCCAGTAAAAGTATTAAAGATCTCCAGGATAATGCAGCTTGCTGTTTTTCTGACATGGAACAGATCATGAACAAACCAATCATTCAGTTTCCAATATTGATTATGTGCTACACACCATGATTTGCCTATAAGGGCATGGATTTAGTAGCATGTAGGATTATATTTGTACGTGGCATAGAAACAGGTGGGTGGAGATCACCACTTCCTTTTCCCTTTTGCTCACTAATCCATTTACATTATTTTATAATCCATAAGGCTACACCAAGGCTGGGTTTCCTGGATGTTTATTCCTTCTTCTGCTGGAAAGTTTTGCCTGGGCAGACAAAGTGGGGAGTGTTATATTTGTCTGGGATTTCCCTATGGCTGATAGCTCTAACTAGCTGGACACCTCCTACTCAGCCACTACATATCCAGAAATATCTGTGGGACTGACTATCTGCCTGTGCCTTTATTTATAGGAAGTACTAAGTTTAATGGCTCCACAGTCACTCTACAACACTAGAGTACGTCCAGTGCTTCTAGGAAATACCTGTCCTTCCCAAGCAACCTGTGTGCACGTTGCCCTGAAATATCAAAACGACAACATTACAGAAGGCAATTTTTGATTGGAGCAAAGTATCTGCAGCCCAGTAGCCTGCCTCTGACAATAGGGGAAGTCTAGAGAAAAGAGAATGAACAGAGCAAGACAAAATGTTCTTTCCTCAGCCAGCCTTCCCCAGTTGCAGCCATCAGAGAATTAAGAACTTCCCGGAACAGAGGTAACATCTTTGTGCTTAACAGCCCTTGTGGTAATTCCCTTCAGTGGATGAGTCTCACCACTTTTCTAAACCCCACCTGACTTTTGGCATGTCTAGCATCCAGTGACAGTGAGTTCCATTCTTGCATTGTGAATCGTATGAAAGTTTCATTATTCTTGTCTTGAATTTCCTACCTGACAGTTTCATGTGATACCACTATTTGTGAAATACAATTTAAAATAGTTCCTGCTCTACAGCAGTCATTGTTTTAAACACCTAATTTTCACACAGAACATGATTTTATGTCTTCTCTCAGCTGAGTTTTTTCTAGGTTCGGTTTTTCATCATATAATAACTGTTTCATATCGCTGATCACTTCTGTTGCTTTTCTTTGTATTTTCCTTAGTTTTTCTATGGATTTTGGTGGATGCAGGAACACACCTAAATATAATTCAAGATGCGAATTCACTGTGAATTTATTCAATGACATGCCAAACTTTAACATTTTGAGCATCACAAGTTCATTTTAACTAAATTGTAGTCTTATGCTCCTCTCCCTTTAGCTCTCAGCTTGATGTTCTCCTGACTCACCTGAAAAGCATGTCCTCTCCAGTTTCTCCTTTCCTCCCATGCACACAGATCCTCTTTGTCCATACCATGATCGGTTCTTGCTTTTAGCTCTAATAACCTCAGTGCTGAGACAGAGCTAAAAGCATTGGCTGGATGTGGTTGACTCCAGCCAGAGTCATTCACATAAGCTGCCCTTTCTAGAAGCAGGATACAGAGATGCTCAGACTGGTTCTGGAGACAAGTAGCACAAATCCAGCAGAGCTTTTCTCTACCGGCTTTGTGCCACAACTCTTTGTAATAGGATCCCCTTCACTCAGGAGAAACCACTACCCAAGAAGCCTGCTGCAGTATAGCCCCTCTGATGTGGCTGTTGCCAAAATACGGCAGTAAGTTTGCAGTCAGGTTTTGAAGTATTTTACATTAATTCTCACCCTAGTGATTTTGGCATACCCATCATCAAGACCACCACAGAGTAACAATGATTGGTAACTGAAATATGTGCCTGGAAAGCCTTGCATTGTTAACCTCATGTGTTCTGGGCAAATTCCAGGTCAGATAATTACATTCCACCCACCATAAATCCTCCCCATGATTCCATGTGGGTATGTGCTCAGGGACAAAATTAGGCTGGTGATTTAGATGATTATTTTCTTAAACCTTAACCAAATGAATAAACCAGATTGGGAAAGCAACTTCCATTACTTGGTATGAGGTTATACATATCCCGTGCAATTCAGATCAAAGGTGCTTTAAAAATGGTAAAATTAGACAGGTATTCTTCTGGTTACTACTAACTGACAAAACCGTTTAATTCACTCTGCAAGAGAAATTGTGTTTCCTTTTTCCTTTCATATTTTTTTCTTCTGCAGAAAAAACTCTCAAACTGGCTGTGTCAGCAACAATTTATCCTGTAACATATAGTGGGTTTCCAGTTCTCAGGGACCTGTGTTGACTCCCAGTTGGTGCTTAATGCAATTATCATTTATTCTATTTGGATATTAGCATTAAAGAGATGTATTTTTTTTCATAACAGCTTTGCATATGTTTCATATTAACATTCCAGTGCTGCCCAGTAAAAAAAGTTGGCTATTTGCCCACTTTTTAAAGTAAATTTTGGTTTACTATTTTTTAAATTTGGATTTCTAATTATAGTTAGCTCTTCATAAATAGTTTAGCAGAGCTGGAGGGAGTGTTAAGCACTACATTGCTGAACCTTGCCTCCCTAATAAGTAACTGTAACCCAGCTCTGACACACCTCAGCTATCCAAATTCCTCCAAAATCCAATATATTTTTGTAATTTCCCCTTCTTTGTTCTGGAGTCTTAGGTTTTCTCCCTGAACTTTCTAAGAGGAAATATCCTTCTTACCTTTGGACCTGGCAACAAACCACCATCCTTTCTCTTCGCTTGTCTCCCACCAAACCAGCTAGTGTCTTCGGATGGACCTATGGACCATCAGCTGGAGAGCTGCAGGTACTATGTCATCAGAGAGCTATTCTTTGATGATGTGGTCAGCCTTCCTACGGTTTCTAGTAAGCCGCTCTTGGCAGGTTCATCTTGCCAATGCGCCAGGTCATACAGCTGTAATTATAATTGAATCCACAAAGTTAGATTTAGTCTTCCAAGTCCATATATCAGCCTTAGTTACTGCAGTTTTCTGCTACTTAAGCGTATTTAATTTACAAACTACTGTGCACATTATATTTCCAGTGGCTTTTGAGATGTGTGGAAGGATGTGTGTTGGAGCAGAGGTATAAAAACCTAAGTAAGCACACGCATAAAAGAGTAAAGTAGAAGTATGAAAAGGCAGACAGTATGGGAGCACATATATGCATTACGCTATAATATTTCAAATGAGCACACCACCAATCACAAGGACACAGCTAGAACTGGGTGACAGTCCTTGGGAATGTCAAGCCAGATACCTCTCTACAATTCCAGCTCATTTGCCAGCGTAAATATTGATCCTCCTAGGGGTCACAGTGGTGTGAAAGCACAACAGCATGTGGTGGTGAATCACATCTTGGAGTTTTTCTTTGAGGCACACATGCTTTTCTGTGACCAACAGAGAATTCTGAAAAGCCCCTAGTGGTCTAGACATTATTTTTTTGCCGGTGTAACTCCCCTCAAGATTTACACCGAAATCCCTATTGAACAAGCTTGTTCCTCCTCACTCCTGCTCTTCATCAGATCACGAAGCAGCAAGCCTTCCTGCTAGTCTGCAACCTTTTCTGGCAAGTCAGCTGCAGGATTGCTCACCAGTTCCTTTTATGATCACTATTACTTCAATGAACTGTATCCAAATTGACCCTTTATGGGAAATGATCTTTCCAGCATCCAAAAATCAGCTAATCTGTGCCATTTTACGTCTCTTCATTCTTAAGCTTTTAAAAACACTGCCCAAATTATGCCCAGGTATAGAGATATATTTTAATATATTTTTTGAAATTGTCTGTTGTCCCTGCCATTTCCTTAAAAATTGTGCTTTCTTCAATATCTAGAAGAGCTTTATTATTTTCCAGAGTAACAGAGACAGTCAGTCAAAAACATAGTTTTGAGAGAAAATTATTAGAGAAGAGGGAGAACAGAGAGGAGAGAAAAAGAGGATATAGGTGAAAACAGCCAGTAAAAATCAGTCATGCACAGAATTAAAAAAATTTTATTTCAGATATTTTGATATGTCCTTTCATTGCAGCTGATGTTCTTCAAATCCTTGTCTACTGCTGAATATTTCACACTCAGCCTGAGTACTGTTTCTTATGATGTCCTATGTCTGAGGATTCTGGTAAAACACCTTGTTATAGTTCTTCATGAAGAATGTGGTTTAACTAAGGATTGACTTAAACTTTAACTAAAATATAAGTTTAAGTAAGTCTAACAGAGTAAAAGTGTATATCAAAGGAAATCACATAAGAAATTTGGAATCTCGCTTTTTTTCCCATTGTTTATGATGTCTTGTTAAAAATATTTTCTGACTACCCCAACTGCTAGTAGCAAAAGAGACAGAAATGTTCAAAACATTTCATAAGGAATCAGTTGAATAGAAAAAGGAGGAGAATATGATTGCAAATTAACAGCAGCTTTTCAAATTTTACAACTCACAGTATAAACCAAATGCAACTCCAGCACCAAATTAGTAGCAAGCAATTCAAAATAATGATAAAAATAGTTAATATAAAACATCAGAGATGTCATTACAGGGCCTATTTTAGTGCTACCTGGAATATTGACAAAACATTTCAGAAATTAGATCCTTTCTTTTAACAAAGGTAACAAACCGTGAAGATTGTTGTTACTCCAGTGGGACAGGACAGCTAGCATGCTCTGTGTGGAAAAACTCAAATGACAAAAGGGAGGTTCTTCCTATTAAAACAGAAGATAAATAAACAGCTATACTGTAAGACTTGTTGCTGGACTCGGAATCGGTAATTTCATAAGGAGTTAGAGTGAGTTTACTTAGAATAACCTACCAGCTTCTGGCATTCCACAAATAAAAATATTTTAATTTGTAGACTAGTTAATAGATCAGATATGACCCACAAAGTTCCATTTAATGTTATCTGTACATTAATTTAATGATAATGTAGTTGCCTGACAGAAACCGGTTTAGAGAGAAAATCATAGGCATGATTCAGCTTCCTAACTCAGCATCTCAAAATCTTGAAGAAAGCTTTGAGACAAGTTCTAGAGACAGTTACTAGATTAGTGTGTCATTACAATGTAAATTTACAGGCCTAACAACAACTATAGCAGAAAAAAAAAAGTGTTAGGTTCAGGAATTGAAGCACACAGAGGGATGGAGTGTCTGCCGAAACATCTGACAAGAATAACAAGGAGACATGAAGCTTCTGGGATTTCCTGTCATCCTTTGCTCTCCCACTCTTAATCTCCTGAACTGTTCTAATTTTGACATAAGCTCGATTGTAGCATGTTCTTTCCATCAGTCTTAAGGACCGTGACACTAGCTGAATTTTAAAATGTAACCTCAGGCACATTTTCCTCTCACATCACTCCCTGCATATTGCACTGCTCCTGGTCACATTCCTCATGCTGCAAATTCACGGGTCTCTATGGAGGAAAGTCCCTCAGGGGCTAGGGTCTCCTGCAGTGTGAAATGCAGCTCCAAAGAGTTCTGTTGACCACCTCAGTCACAGAAAAGAGGCTGAACGTGAGGATTTCAGTCTAAATATTTTGTTAATGAGGTTCACTCAGAAACTGTAGGACATATGTTTGTAACCACTCAGTCTCAACCATCAGCAAAAGATCATCTTTTCATTCTACAGTCTAGCAGCAGCTTGTGAATATCTCAGTTGACTGATCCAGTTTTAATAGATTTTCATTATCATTTTTGTGTACAGTATGATTCTTCATTGTTACAATTTTTTCCATTCTATATAATGCTGCAGCGGTGCAGATGGTAGTAAATTTGCAGTTTTAGAGCAAATACAGGCACATTTACAATCATAAAAACTTTCATCTTTTCTGCTTTAAACTCTCCTTCAACTGCGTCCGATACCAAGCTGTTGTTTTGAAGATATTCCTTTAACATGTGTATGACTTACTCGAGTTTTGTAACAGATGAAGTGCACTTATAAACCTCAATACCTGTGCAACTGTAATGTCTTAGCAATTTCATAATGAAATTCATATGGAATTTAGCAACCCAAGCCAGATTTGTGTCAGAATCTTTAACATGTTCCAGTTGCATGAAATACTAATTAAAGGCACTCATTGTTAACTGATATAAATAGTCCCCACTTAGCCCATTATAGGTATGGGTTGTAAAACAAACAATTATGTGACAGATGATACATGTTAACACAGGGAAATTCTGTAATGACATTTCTGTAACACTGTAACCTCTTCAACCACCATGTGTTCCACATTACAGGCTAAAGGGGGTGCTGATTGCAAAGGTGACGTACTTTCCAGTTTGTGACTTTTCTTCTAAGAATAGAAATGCCTTAGAGCACCTCCGAACGATTTATATTACAAATTTAGTTCAGGCAATGAAATCATTAATGCAAGCTTGATTTTAACTACTACACATGTTTGCTGTTCCATGCACTGGTGCCAAACCGTTGAATATGCCTACCTACCAAACAGTACCCTACCTAGAAACTGACTTGGTAATCCAAGCAAATGATTGTTTCCTATTTACCATTTCTTTCCTCCAATATCCATTTTCCCATCAGTCTGTACTATGGATAAAAGATTTGGACCAAACAGGAAACTGACTTTGGAATGTTTTGTTTTTTTTTTTTTAAGAAATATGTCATCAAAACTCTGAGCTAATCACGGGATAGAAACAATCTCTTGGCATTTGGATAAGATACACATATTATCCAATTAGTAAAAAATGGTGTCTGCCTTTCCACTAGCCAACATATTCCTGTAACATTAGAAGCAGGTGGCCTCCTTACTCAAAGCACAAACACGCAGAAATCGCCTAGTGCATTTGCCCTGCCAAAAAAATATGTATTTTTGCATCTGTGAATGTATGATCCTGTGTTTAACCTTTGCAACTACAGAGTTTCTAAAGCAACATAAGCAGAAATGACCAAGGTACATGTGTCTTAAGGGGGCAGTCAATGAAGAAAAGTTGACTGAGATCTACGGACAGTACTAAGAGTTATTTCAGCCATGACTTTCAAAAGGGACTACTAAAGATGGCTGTTTTGAAAAAGCAAGACACTCATACTCATGTAAATGTTTGTGTAGGACTCAGAAAACTCCAGTTTTGACATCTACTTTTAAAAAATTTTGGCCTTTGTGAACAAGACAAAACCACTTGTTAGGGGATACCTGTCTCCAAAATGCTTCCTCAGAGATGTATATTTCACCAGGACCAAACCCAACTGAACTATAACATGTACAAGACAAAACTAAAATTTTGCTAGTATTATAATGATTGATTTGCTGCAGAAAGTGAAAATGTAAAAACACGAGTGAATGGATGATGCAAAATTTATACATTAGGGGATATATCCCTGTCTTACATCACAGCTAGAAATTGGACTGGATGGAAACCCTTGGGATCATCAGGCCTGCCCTTGGAGGCACATCTCATCTAGGTATGGATCCAAACTTTTTGGCTGAGAGCCACTTCTTGATAGAAGTGTGGAAAGTCCTTTGTGACGCCTCACCCGCACAGTGGATAGAGGGTTTCCCAAGTCCACTGGGCTGTCCTTTCTGATGGTAGAGACTCCACCCATTCAATTCAAGAAGAGATAAAAAAAAATAACATCTGATTTCATATCCTACAACTGAAAACCAAGATATGTTTAGGCGAAACCTCTGAAAGAACTGAAATATCAGAAAGTAAAGTCAATACATAACGACGTTACTATCCAGAGCTGTCTACACACTCTGGAAAGATTGTGAATAACACTAATATCTCCATGGCTAATATTTTTTTTAAAAAAAGTAACCCTGTTAATCCCATTTTAACCCCTTCTTAATCTTGCTAACCTCAAGCAGACCCACCTGAAATTTTACCTAGCAGTCAGAGGTCTTCTCCGAGAATGCACATTTGTTTCTGGAACATTTGAAGCCATTTGGATAGGACATTTGGATGATATTATTGTCCAAAAATGGGGATGTTCTCACTCTTTGGACTTGTTCCTAACCCTTTTTTTGGTTCTTAGAACACAAAAATGATTTACTCTAGAAATGTCAAACTTGATTCAATGCTTGCTTGGCGAAGAGACGTGCCTTTGGAGCCTGTTAGAGGGCTTAGGTGGGTAATTGTAAAGTTATTGTTAGTTTTTTCCACACTCATGGCATATAGTACATGGCCAGCTCGTGTTAATAAATACCTGTTGGGTAAATGTGTGGTTTATAAAGGCTTGATTCAAAGCCCACAGAAGTCAATGAAAAGTCTTCTCTGGCTATGAATGGGCTTGGAGTCAGGCTGTAAATGTAAATGACAGGATGGAAGAGAATCTGTCATGGGAAAACCAGAGTGGGGGAATCACATCTCCTGCAACCCTTAGAGTCTTCATGGGCAGACAGAGTGCGGAAAGAATGGGAAGACACCTACTGTCTGTGGACATCGTGTAGTGTAGAAGCCAAAGGCTAGAAAAGGGAAAAGGAGTCTTGAAAAAAGGGAAATCCTAGAGTCACAGTGGGGTTAAAAAAATTGTTTGAATGATAACAGCTAATGATGATTAAACATGCCTGGTCTTCTGCACCAATGGGGGGAGGGGGGAAGAAGGAAAAAAGTACATAACCCACATAAAGTCTTATCTTTGCATGACTAATATATAGGAGTTCAATTGCTTTTGGGCAGTGTATGTGCATTTCCTAGGCTCGACCTATGTCACATAAGTGCACATGTTGATGTGGGGACTGTCAGATTATTGCAACACCCAGATGTGGAAGGAAATAAGCCACAGCAGCAGGTCACCCTCCAATCCAGCTGCATGCCTAGCCCAGCCTCATTCTGCAATAGAGCACTGTAGCCCTTGGGAGCGCCTGTCATCACGTGCCTGAGAACTATTCCCAGGGCCTGCTTCCTTCAGCTCTCCAAGGCATTCCTATGCATCTGATGGGTCCTGGCATTATGAGGATTTTGGCAGGCAGCTGGGAAGGTCAGGGAGGTTGCATGTCCACTACTGAAAGCACACATTTGCTCTACTTCCAGGAATTAGGTAAATGTCTGCCGAATAAGGCTGTGAAAAATCTCCACAGCAAAGATCCTTCATATCCTCTCTGTCTTTGTGCAAAGCAGGAAAGCTTTATAAAATCTATTTTTTTGTATATCTTCCAAAAAGTACAAATCTCTACTCACTGTTTACCATGTACAAATCATCTGCAATACCTCCCTCTATCATTTATTTATTTATTTGTTTGTTTGTTTACTTGTTCTATTTCCATTTTTTAATAACTCTTTTAAGGCGGAAAGGGACAACAATGTGCCTGAGCAAATGTTTTATGTTGCTGTGGGTGTGTGACATCTAGCAATAGCTGGTTGGTAGTTTGCCACTCAGAGTTGAAAGTTCAACAGCCACCTGTGTCACATCTCTCCCTTCTTTGGATCGAAAGGGTGTTATGGGAAAGGTGTGTTTGCTTTTTCTTTTTTGGTAGGACTAAAAATGGATGGGAGTGTTGTCTGTGAGAAACTTATTTCCTAGGGTAGAAGAGTAGCCAGCTGGCAGCCAGCTGGCATAAAGCCATCAGGAGGTCGAAGGCCATTGGACAACTGTGTGGGATTTGTTTCTCACTCGATGTGTTTGGTTTTAAAATCCTTGATTTCTGGAGTAAGCCATAGATATGGAAAGGGTTTTACCTAGGAGACTGTTGTTTCCCTATTCAGTTGAAACCACAAACAGACAGAAAGCTGGTCACTGGCCAAAGTGAAAGGCCAAAGGCAAACTGTCCCATATTTATCCTTTACTGGGTCAAAACTCAAAACCTGGACACTGATGACAGTTCATAAATATTTCATTGCTCCAATCAAAAAATGAGATAGAAGGACATTGCATGTCAAGAAACTTGTTGACTCTTGCAGAGCAGATAGCCAGCTGGCCTGAGCACCGTTATTGCCCTGTCTCGGAGCTGCAAGGCCAGAGACAAATGGTGCCAGATTTGTTCCTGGTACAGCTAAAATAACACAGGAATCATGTTTATGTTTTGATCTTGCTGTGGCATTGCCTGTGATCCTGACTGGCCATGTGATCCTGACCTATTAGTAAGAGGATAATCTGAACTCTCTAGAGAGAAATTCTGCCTGAAGGTTTACAATTCCTATTTCATTCAGGCTTCCCATTCATCTCATATTTTATCCTCTCCTGTGTCTGCAAGTGCTTTGAGAATCACCAAGAAGTGCCTTTTTAGTGTATGGGATCGATCCCATACTCACAGCTCTGGAGAACTGTGGGTCAGGTTGTTTGTAAATATGGATGGGCAAAAAGCCACAGAGATCATAGAAAACAAACCCTTGCATGTCATGTAGGAAAGGATTGCATCCTGACTAGCAAAGCTTCCATCCTTATACAGAAGCAGTGGGCCAGCCTGCTTATTCTGAAATAGTCACCGAATGTCTGTGGCACCACGCTGTATACATCCGGAAGGGTTAACACTTCAAACTTCTGCCCCTTGTTTGCGATGGGAGATAAACGGCCAAGAAAGAATCAGCTATATGCTTTCCATAGAACATGCCAATAGACAACCTTCTGGCTCCTGGTCCTTGGGATGGCTCACTGCCCAGCATCCCTAGTGATCCAGAAACACAGTGTTTTCACAGTACCTGAAGCAGTACAGTTAAATTTAGATTCTGATCAGCCTGGCAGGCTGCCGACATAAAAGTAAAATGTTTCAAGCGTGCCAGCTGGTCCCCTGTCATTAGCTCTGTCTCCTGGAAGGCAGATCTACTTCCAGAGAGCAAGAGTCCTCTGAGGAGGTGTGTTGAATAAGGCTGTGGGTTTTCAGTTACCCACGCAGAGGAGCGTGGCAAAACAGATTTCTTTAGCCCCACAAATACTTTACAACTCTGTTCCAGGGCAACGCAGACAATGACAGAAGGAACTTGCAAAGTCTCTGTGGTGGTCCAGCTTGGAGTAACCTAAGCTGTCATCCTCTTCAGCTCTCTTCCCCCAGCTCTCTGCCTGGCAGTTTCCTCCCCACCAGCACTAATGGCAACAGAGCAATTAAGAGTGTTTTGTTCCCCAGCAACTACAGTTGACTGTCTGGTATATCAATTTATGTCACAGTCGAGTTCAGTTTGTGTTAATGAGCATGATGATCTGTGAACTCTGCTAGTGGAGGAGCCAGCTGCTCTGCTGCTGCTGCTGCTGCTGCTGCTGCTGCTGGGGAAGGAGCAGCCACCAGCAGTGCTGGAGGTGGACAGGCAGGAGAGGCAAGGTCTAAGCCCACCCCAGCTGGACTTGACAGAGGACACACAGCTCCCTCAAGCTTCATCAGGGTCCTGCTTGATTCTATTTACTGAGAGCAAATGGAGAGGAAGCAAAAGAAGGGCAGGTGTGGGAGTGGGGATTCCTGCACTTACTGGCCATAAAGGCTGTATGGAAACACATCTGGGAGTAAGCAGACTTCACCTTTAAGAGGGTGATGTAAAGAAGAGAGAAAGAGGTTGTTGACGAGAAAATTATAATTCCCTTCTGTCATCTCTTGTTCTCTTGCCTGCTCTCAGCGTAGGATGTATTATCACCTTTCAGTTTATTTTACCTTCAATCTTTTTTTTTCCCTTCCCATCAGCAGCTATGAATTGGACAAAACTCTCCTATGTCTCCTTTCAATTCTGACCTGCAAAATCTCTGTCTGATCCAGTTTTGTAAGTGTCCTGAGTTGAAAGTAAAGTGATATCTCCATTTTTTAATACCTTAATGACCTGGAAAATGTGACTTGATAAAATTCCAGGGCCAAGAAAGAACATATTTATTGAAGAAGACTGTTAAGGAGTCTGCTCCATCTGTAATGTCAGATCAGTTTTGAAACTTGGACTTTCAATAAATACAAAGCTTCCAAATACTGATGCATTAATGCAAACTACAGTCCTAAGGTTCTTCTCATGGGACAACTGGAGCCAGGTCTTTGTCTAAACAAAGGTCAAGAACAACTAGAGAGCACAACAAAAGCAGGACTCAAGCTCTTAAATAGCTCTGTCCCTACAGATGTGTAGGACAAGTAAATTGACTGATTCACAGATTCTTCTCCCCTCTTCAGAAAAATGTCTATGTTTCTTGAGTTTCTCTGTACTCAATGTTACATTTTTCATCAGAGGAAGGTAGTAAGAGTTTCTTTCTGTGACAGGTACTATGCATAACTGTGATAAATCAGTAAATGTAAGAACTTCTTGAGAACAGGAAGCACTACTACTGGAGGCTAAAGCGTCTGGTAGAGATTCAAGTGTTGCCACAGGGTTTTATATTTATGAGTTGTCACAAAATACTTTGAACAAAAACACTAGACACAATCCCCTCCCTGCTCCCTGAAACTCCATCAGCTTTGGGACTGCACTGAGACAGAGACTTGGACTGCAATCCAGGAATAAAAGTTGTGGCTTGGATGTACAGCTATACATACCCAGGAGAAGGAATGAACCTTGTGTATCTGTGAGTGAATGGTGCATGCATTTTACTTGTCTGTGTTTTCCTCACACACTCTGCTATCTCTGGCAGCTTCCTCACTCTATCCCCTGGCATGAATGCACAGCACACTCACACGTCACTTAAATCACCAAAAGCTGATATTACTTTTTTGGTCAAACATGTGCTAATTCATTTTTATAAACAGGAATAAGAACTGCTGTTTTATGGACTAGAAATATCAGTTGCAGGCAAAAAGACTATATGCTACCTGAACTTTGTTACTGATCAGTTAAAAGTAGATATTTGTTCCTTCTGCATTTACTTAAATTTTCTCTCTCTTAGCTGATATGCATTGATGGAATCTCATCAGCTTTTTCATGACCATTTTGAGATGTGTGCTTGCCAAAAGTGTTAAACTACAGTCTTGCTCTCCAAACCAATGTACAGCTGAGCTAAAAATGTCATGTGTTGGCTTTAAAACAAAGCAAAAATGAAAACTGAGTTTTGCTGCTGCATTCATTTCAGATCTCAGGATAACTTCCATAAAGGGTATAGACCAGATTCTTAGCACATTGAAAACTGCATAGGTCCGCTAATTCCCATGAAGCTGCATTGATTTACAGCAGCTGAGAATCTGGCCTAAAAAGCTTGGGGCTATATATCTATCTTCTGTTATGTTAAAGTCACTTGACCTCTCACTTGATTGCCTTGCTCCAGCATGTGATACTAGTATAGGTAAATTATACCTCTGCTGGCCACTAAGCTTGCTGTTCTAGCAACTTTAATAACCTCAAGGCTTCTAATTTTCTTACCAATGCTTACTAGACCCCCTGTGCAAGCCTCTAGGGCTGCTCTGACAATAATCCCAATATATTTTGTTTTGAATGAAAATAAACTTTATTGCAACTTGTGCTGGAGGCAGACCCACGAGCCTAGGCTCTAGAATGCCTAGTAGGCAGCTGTATAATCATTAGCAATACTATAGGGAACAGCACTAGGATCAGTTCAGAAGGGTTCTTCATCCAGCTGGGACTATAATTTACAATGCCACCATCACTACAATAACAAGGTAGCAGAGGGAAAACACTGTGGAAGGGGTGGTAGTGAAATTCAGCCATCACAAGGTGTGGTCTTTGGGGCAAAACCTTTAACTGGCAGAAGGTTCACTAACTGTTCTGGTAAACTCAGACTTTCACATTTCATTAAATCTAAATCTACAATCAAAATGAGATTGCAAAAGCATCCTAATGGAAAGGGCTAGCAATAAATTTGCCTTCTGTTGGTGCAGAAACAGAGATTCTGGTGTCCTGGGCCTCTTTCTCATCAGGTTCCTCTTGCCCTTCTGCACCACTGTCGTACCCACTCCACCACACTACACCTGCAGCTCTTCTTTGTGCACGATGAAAGAAACAGTAGAAGCAGTAGCAACCTGTCAGATTTTGTTTCTGCTTGGCATCCAGCTCATCCTAGCTTTTCCTTTACCTTATTCTTATATAGCAGCTCTGATTTAGATCTGTAAACCTCTGTTGTAATCATTAGAATCAGCTCACACAGGTCACTGCTGGACACTTGATCAAAAACTAAGTTATGGGCTAATTTTACAACCAGAACAATACTGCTGAAGGGGCAAAAATTTTAGTTTGATTTCTAGTGTGATCACATGGGATCATAGGCTCTTCCCTGACTGGATGAGCACAGCCCTCAGAGCAGAGTTTTCCCTTTCTGCAAATGTGCTCTGTATCTGCTGTGAGTTCACTGCTAGTCTAACCCCTACCCCAATTTGGCAAGCTAATTAGCTGAAATAAAAATTTTCACTTTTGAAAATTGTGAGCCCTTTCACCCTCCTTTCTTCATGTCAAGCGTAGCGACTATGGTGTTTGAATGAAGGATCGCTGCTTTTTATCAAATGTTAAATCAGCATAATTTGCTATTCCTGTTGTTCATCTCTTTTTGTTGTTGTCGGTTTCTTTTACTAAAAAACCTCCTCAAGATTTTTTTAGCAGCTTGCTATCCTCTCTGAACTCTCCTGTGACCCCTACAGCGGTCATGACCTGTAGTGTGAGGAACACTGCCAACATCCAGGCAAACCAAAGGTAGAAGGAGTAGAAATACACACAGATGCAGTCCAGGTTTGAAGACTTGTATAAAATGTCTTGAAAAAGTCACTCAGCTTTACTACTAACACAGATCCTTACTTAGGTGACTAATCTTAGCTGTTTCTAAGTCGGTTTCATGGACTGAGATCACACGATGGTGAAAAGCATTGGTTAGGACCTAGAGAACAATCCTCAGAACACTGCCACCTCTGGCAGCACAAGGCCTCAGTGGTCAAGTTAGTAAGAAAATAGGTCTGGTTAACAGAACTACTGTCTTGCCAGCTCCTTCCCTCAGTTTCAAACCCCAGTTTAGCACTTCAGCAAGTGGTTGCAAAAATTTCTGGAGAGGCTTCTGGTTTTCAGGAAGAGGTAAAAATGTCAAGTAAAGTACCACTGGAATCCTAATTCAGTAATTAAGAACCTCAACAAAAATAACATGGTCCTAGTTTTTCTCTAGAGTCAAAATGTGAGTGGGAAAGGAGCCCGTACTAAAATGAACCCTATCTTTAGACAACACAGGGTTTCCGGAGGAACATTAGGCAAAACTCTATCTAAATAATTTATTTTAATTCAGTAAATTAAAGTTTATTTTATCATCATCTGCTCCATCACTTGTTCGTGCTGCTACATAGTACTGGTTTGCTGGTTTTCTTAGTCTATTGAACGAGCTCAGTTATGTCTCAGATCTTGTCTGAGGCATTTGCTTGATTTCTGAACTGATCACACAAGGTTGGTAATAGTCACCTACCTTCTAAAGCACTGAGATGTCTGACTGAAAATCTGCCAGGGTAATGAGAACATAGGATACTTAATTACAAGTCTACATGCTGGTCTAGTTCTGCACTGATGTGTCCCTTGGCTTTGACAAAGCCACTTGACCACTGCAGGTCTCAGTTTACCCAGTTAAAAAATGAAATTCTGCTTTTTCTTATCAGATAGAAGAAAAAAAAAACAACCCACAACAAACCAAACCAAACCAAACCAAAACTCCAACCCAGCCCAAAGCAAACCAAAACTCCTAAACAGCTCTAGGTTAATCTCAAGCTATAGGCTTGGTGTGAATAGACAAATGAGAATCTACAACTCACCGGTAACAGAGAAGCTTGGAATTAATCATCAATCATGTGTCTAGCTTTAAAATGAATTAACTGTAGACCAGATTTACTTTTTATACTTAAGATATTCTTTTTTTTCACTGGAAATGGAATTGTCTAGACTATCAAAAGACCTTGCTACAGGGAGTTGCTAAACATTGTCTATTACAATGTTTCATTGCAAATGTCACTGTAATTAAGTGTCAAAATGTAACTAAGTGTCAACTATTAACTTTCACAAGCATTCACAAGTACCAGGGTCACAATGAAGAACTGAAATTCCTCAGGCACAGAGGTTTTCACATCAATTACAAGGTCATAAGGAAACTCTTTAAGAACAGGAAAATAGTTGCCATATAGATCTTCTTACCATGCTTTTTTTGAAATGCATCATACTCATAGAAAAGGTATGCAAACCTGCAAACAGAATTCATGACTAAATCACTGTCATCAGCCTTGAGGGGATCCACGGGGACATGCAATGTCCCAACTTGTCAAGGAAGGTTTCCAGGCAGTGTCATTTCCAGGCAATATCATAACACTCTGAACACACGAGAAGATCTGACTTAGCTGACTCTATGTTGATCATTACCAAATGATCAGAGCAGATACAAGTAAATCTTGGTTATATCATTCTTGTTACTTCGGCTCTGTTTGTGATAAGGCTTTAAAAACTGATTCTAAGCTCATTATCATGCTAAAAACAGCACTTTCTAGTCAAGGCAAAGCTTGGAGAATGCTTTGCCAGCTAATGGAAAAGCAGCCTACAGGGTAGGATTATGAAATCAATGAGTACTTGGCCCTACAGAGTTTTTTCATTTCTAGCATAAGTTTTCCATTAGCCCAGATTTTTTCCTAGTTGAGTCTTATTTGATTTTTATGGCCTGGGGTCTACTGACACATAAAATGGGAAGTGATATAGTGTTACTTCTGTCTGCCGAAATGTGAGATAAGGTATTGTACGGTGAGTTTGTCTTTAGTGTTACACGGATTTTGAAGTTATTTTGCTACAGTTTATGCCTTGACATGTAGTTAACAAACTTCACAAACAAGGGGGTTACATCCAGTGAACAGATATCTGAAATGGATCATTTTATATATCCATGTATGTGATAGACAATATAAATAAAGACAAACTAAACTCTGTATAGTTGCCTGAACTGCAGCTAGATGAAACTTGAAAGAGCGCAACTTTTCAATTCTCCCTGTTGCCCAGGAACAGGACACTCCTCTGTTGCAGGTGACTGGTATTCAGGTGGTTAATCATGGTTAGCTATGACAACCACTGGTTGCCACAATACTCTGTTAAGAAAATCTATCGTCATCAATGTCTGTATTTCATTTTTTCTTGAAAATGAAAGGACACAATGAAGAAGTGATGAACATCTCTCTGGCTGACTGACTGATTCCAGGGCTAATCAAACTTTACCTTTTATGAGATAAACTCTTCAAGGCAGATCCAACTTGTATTGTTGAAGCCTTTAGACAGAACAAAGGCAATGCAAATCAAATTTGAATTAGTAATCCCACATCTACATATTAATGTCTTTCAAGCTCAGTGATTACGTGTGTCATGACGCTGCAGAGTTTCTCTCTCTCCACTTCATCTTCTCAATCACCCATCTATTTATCAGCATCTAATCTTGGTTATGTCCTTAACTTTCAAAATGTTTGAATCTTATAATTTTCCAAGATCCCTCCAGTGGCAAAATAATCCTGTGTGGAGACCCTTTAGCTCCCTTACATGGAAGCTTGCGGGGTCTCCAGAAACCCTGGCATTCAACAGGAAGGGCTGTCACTTGTTAAGTATTAGCTAGGTTCTCTTAGCTAAACCCACTGCTTCCCGGCTCAGACAGATCCCTGCCTCTACAAGTACTTTTCTCGTTGCCCTATCAGTGTGATTTCAGGCAGTTTAGTTTAAACAGTAGTGGGAAAGAGCAAAAAGATCTGTTAGCACCAGTCTCAGCTGCAAGTGGTGACCTTTTCTACTATGTGACACTTGCCTGTACAAGCACTCGTCTTTTATTCCACTGTCTTTGGTCTAACCCTCCACCTTGATGGCAAACATTAATCTTAGAACAACCACAACACTTCAGCTGAGACAGATGCTCATTAATGAGCAGGTTGTTGTAAACCACACAGAAAAGAGAAAGCAAGGGGCACCCACCCCAGCAGTGAACGAGTTCAGCTGGGGAAGGGTAGGTGACCAGGGTCTGACTCTGTAAATGCTTGTGCTCCACCCTGCTTTGCATTTCTCATGACCTCAGCTAATCTGTTTGATTTAACACTGCAGTCCAGCAGTCACTCTGACAAGCAAAGAACTGAGCTCAAGGCAGTAAAAAAAGTGATAGCTCTTTCCCAGCTGAGATTAGTCACTTGGAATGGGATTCATCTTAACCAATGTAGATGTCTGCATCTGAGCTAGCCTCTCTTCGTAGACAATAAATAGGTGTTTTCAAGGTTATCTTCATCTCAGTGTCACATAGACACCTAAAATACATCCGATAGATCACACCTTACACCACAGATATCTGAAGTGAAGGAAGATTGATCTCTCTTTGCTAATTTAAATATCCTTTTAGTATTTTGTTGCACCAATAGCTTTAGCTATGTGCTAGTGTATTATGATGTGCAGAAAAACAACAACTAGCTCTGAGTTACAGGTCTAATACAGGACTTCCATGGAGACATCCTATGGTTCTGAAGACACTGAGTGTTTTCCCATGAAGTGAGTGAAGCAAAGAGGGAACTGTAGTCAGGCACAAGAGGGGTGTCTGAATCCTCTCTGAAAAGTGAGCTATTTATCTGAGTAAGGAAAAGACTAATTAAAGCACAGACTGTAACCTACAGCTCTGCAATTCATCTTGCTTGGATCAAGGCATCACTCCAGTCGGTTCAGAGATCTTTGGTGTTGAACAAACTCGGGGCACCATGTGAATAACTCAACAGTGAAGGCATAACCCTAGTAAGTGAGATTTTTACTGTTCTAACCACATCCCACTTTTTTTTTCCCTCCACTTTTTATTATCATCTGTCTTGAATCATTTTCTTGTGGGGAACTTCAGCTACCAGTGCTAATCCTATTACAATTAAGAGCTGCCATTGACACCAATACAAAGAAGAACAAATTATTTTTTGTTAAAATATAAAAATTTTCAGCTATATTTGAGCAAGACTACATTTGAGATTTATCTTACTCACTCTGGAACAAATGTGACCTGGTACACTTCTTTACCTTTAACAGAAATCTAAAACTAACACATTTGGAACCTCAAGTAATAGTTGCAACAAGGCGACAAGGCAGAAAAGCAGGGTAAAGTTAACCCCAATACCAGAATTAATAATAAAACACAGTTGTCATGCTGTTTACTTGTTTTAACATCTGGAAGGGTTTGGGAGAATTAAAAAAAAGAGACTTGTTTAAAGTCTGATTTCCGCTTTGCCTCTTTTGCACTTATATACTCATTTTACACAGTTCCTTGTTGGCTCAATTATGTTTCTGAGGAGCTTGTGTTTTGAGACCGTGCGGGGGCTGTGTCTAGCAAGAACTTCATAAGACATTCTGCATTCTAATTCCCTTGCTCTCTTACATCACAAGGTAAAGGACAATGTCCAGCACGAGTTAATCCAGCATTACAGGTTATTTCTCCACAGCTTGTCGCTTGCCAAGGCAGCCCATTCTTAACACAAGACAAGCCTAAAGAAGGAAACAAATGTGTCCTAGCAAGCAGTGAGATGAATTCCTGTCTGCAAAATTGGAAACAAAAAATGAAATGTGAAAACAGAAACTTAAAATATATCTGATTCCAAAGTTCCTTTTCAGCTGTTCCAGTATCTTGGATATGCTGAATGCAAAGGTCTGGCAATGTAATGCCTCTCCCTCTCTCTTCCCTTATTTCCCCTGCTTCTTTCTTCAAAGCCTGGCCTCACCTTGGAACACTTACTAAGCTTACATTTTCGTTTTCACTGTAGTTCAAGATACAGTCTGCTCCTCTCTCCCTTAGCCTGGTGCATACTGGCACTCCATGTAAATGTATGAAGTGGGTTCTTCCTCTCCCACAGGGAGATTTTTCAGGAGTACCTCCCTGGCTTGGTCCTAAGACACTGCCTTTATTCTGAATTCATACTTTCTTTCTGCAACAACATTTTGGGGCTATCCTAACATATAGTAAGTCATCTGTTAAAATGAAATTGTCAGTTGTACGTGGTGTCCATCTTTAGAACTCTTTATGTCCCTTCTCCTCTTTAGGCCTTCAAGGAAACCTCCTAGCTAAGTCATCCCCTCTCAGTCTTAAAGGACGGAATGAGATGAAGGAAAGCAGGAAGAAGGGGGAAAAACGGGTAAAGGAGGTGGTGCATTTTTCTTGGATTTTGTCCCCATCAGTTAAATTTTCTCTTTCAGTGTCCCATCAATTTTAAGTAGCTAACGCTACTGGGAAGCTGAGCATCTGAGTTGTCTCATTTATCCTCGTGTGTTTCTTTATGCGAGTAACTGTTCACTAACCTAAAGGGGTCAGATGAATCTCTTTGTGCCATAGGAGTTCTTCATGCTAGAGGTCAGGGCTGTGTTTCCTTGAGGTGTAAAAGCTTTCCCTTTCAAGTCATTTCATAAGCAATACTGTTCATTATAGTGAGAGAATGCAGCACACGACCTGTCATTCATTCTCTCCCCTGTGACTGTTTTACTGGGCAAACCTTAAGACAGCTCTTGACCTTTATATTCCCCAGTTCAACTTGGGAGTCATTTAAGTCAATATAACTCGTGTTTTAAGCCTGCTTATGATCTGCTTCTTCATGATGCCTGACATGTTGTCATGTTTAAGCTTGTGATATGCTTTGAGACTCTGAAGAGTTAAATTTGGATAGAACATTCCTTCAATCTTACATATAAATGATAGAAGCCAGAAAATATTTAATTCCTTGAAACTGCTATTAACCATTAGCAAAAGATATGTTTCACTCTGTGATTCCCTTACAATTCTGATCACTTCAGACGAAATCTCCTGGAGAGAAATCTCTGTCAGATTGTGTATTGTTTGTTCACCATGCATTTTTTTTTTATCTGAGGTATAATTTATTACTATTTTGATTCTGAAGCCTATAACATCCCAAGCTTCTGAACTGCATTCATTGAGAAGGCTGATTACAAACAAATATGAAGTTAAATAACATACGGGTATATCTGGAAAAGCTTTCTAGCCTTTTTTTTTTAATGGAGCTCTGGAAATAATAATGAAGATCCAGAGGCTTCCCAGGGGTGTAAAGGAAAAAAGTTAGTCAGATTAGTGTGGGTTACTGTGCATAGATGGAGCACCAGAACTGTTGTCATCAGTGACAGTTCAGTTGACTGTTGCTGGCAACTACAGCTAAGATGAGAAAGGATGTAATCTACTGGAGTAAATAAAAATACACTAATAAACTATAAATGACTTGAAATTAGACAAAAAATCTGTGTGTGCATGTAAATTCTCTTGTCCTTATAATCTTATTTTCCTTGAGTAAGGAATTATTCTCTCTTTAGCTGTCTTTACCTGTATTTGTACTGTTCCTTATGCCTGTCATAGTGCAAAACATAAAACTTCATCCCAAGTGTCATGTCTCTCCAGTCTGACACAAGTTTACTGGCAGGATGGGAAAGCTAGTACTGATACACAGCTTTGTTTTGAGTGGTGCAGAGGTTTCCAGACTACTGAAAAGGTACATAACAGTAGCAGTTGTCAGGTTTGTCTAGGTGGAGGCATTTAGTAGAGCTGCACACAGATCCCGCAGCTAAGTACTTGGGAGCAGAAAAGTCTTGGCTTTCCAGTCTCTGCCAGAGCCCAGTTATTTTCAAGGTCTGTACTCCTGCCTGAGGATACGGAACTGGGCCCAGAAGGCAAAAAGCCTCTGGCAAGTAGGTGTTTGTTGAGGTGAAGCATGCCTTAGGTGAATCTACCTTAAGTAGATCAGGAGGTGGGTTTGGGTGAGCACAGTTGGTGGTACATCGTAGGCAGATGAGGAGATTGGTGCAGGAATATAGCTGGGTTCCCAGTGTGTTAAAGCTCTGCTATTTCAGCTGCTGGTGTGGAAGAAGCAACTGAGAGAACAAGGTGTAAATGTGTCTCCCAGTGCCCATGTAGGCTGGAGCTGGAAGCTATTGCTCTGTCTTTTGATGGGGCTTGTCATCAACAACGGCATTCCCGGAGCAGGATCTTCATCTCATCTAATTTTAACATCTGTATGTCAGAATTATGTGAAAATCCATCATGTAATTTTACGGAGGACTGGGTCATGGTTTCCTTCAGTTTCTTTCTGGGTGGGTTCACAGCTACAACTTTTGCCTGTGTTTCAGGTCCATATAAACTCAAAATCTCAAAATGAAATACAGTCAAAACTGCCAAATTTTATCTGGTTCCTTGTCAAAATCATGTGAGAATGTGAAACATAAATCAGCCAAGGTTCACTCAAAACTGTGCTTAACGTTCACTCAGAAAGTCTAATATTTTTATTAAACATGAAATCATGTGAGTTTTACATAAATTGTAGTAATATAGAATAAGTTTCTCATGGCTCCATAAACCTCATTTTAACACCTCATTCTTCATTTTATCTGACAGTTGGTCTCATTTGTGTTGTCCAGACTGAACACAAAATTCCACTGGACATAGTGACAATTTGATTAAATCCTAAGAATCAGCTTCAGAGTTGGATCCACTGGGCTAGCTGAAGAGAGGAGAATCTGTTTGACTGATTACAGACCCCTGCAGAAGTACAAGCACTCCATCTCTCTCAGACTGGAATGTTTAAGAAAAGCAAACATATCAACAAAAAACCACATGCATTTTCTTTTCATGCTTCCTCATTCCTGTAGTCCCTGTAGCTGTTGTTTCTTAAGAGAGGAGTACCCGGAGGCTACATTTATTTATATTTATCATAGTTATCTGTTATGATGTAGGACAGTTTTTACTGTATGTAAATATATATATCAAATAGTAATTTCCCTATCATATGTATAATTTTATTGGTGAGCATTTAGGCATCAACATGCATATCTTGTGAAAAGCATCTAGCACACTACTCCAAGACAGTGTGAAGTGGAAAAGAAGCACTTCTTGATAAACTCATAATTTGTGTTCTTTCTCGAGGCAAGAGTGAGGTATTAGAGTTGCAGAGTGCAACTCATTTCATCCTAAAATGCATGTCTAAAAGCTGGGTCCTACACATGTGTGTGTCTCTGTGTACATTTCCCTTCCTGCTGACTTCACAGGAAGCCATAATGACCAGCTTACACTACTTAATTCATTTGAGGTGAATGATATTACTTATGTGCTTCAGATCTAAACAACACCATTTACAGTTTTTCCTATCAGGAGAACGTACATTGGTACCCAAAGCTACTAAAAAAAGCTGACAAAGATAGTTCTGGTCCTTGAAGGACAACGCTGGTTAAAGGTCTGTTTTAAGACTTGTATTTCTTACGTCCCACCCATTTATATGTTTTCAGAAATCCACACTGGAATAAAATAACAGAGAGAAAACACTTACGGTTTTGATTAGCTAGTATTAGGAGTGAAATAGTTATTTTCTCTACTGGTGTGTGTAATTTTTCTGTAATAAGAAGTAGCTCAAATGCAGAAACACTGGAGTCACTGAGAACATTTAATATGATGACTGATTATTTAAAATATGCTGTGAAACACTTTGGGTTTAGAAATACTTACGCCCTGAAGACTATCATGAAGAATGGCTGCATTCCACAGCAAGAACAGTGTTTGGAAAGCTTAGCTCACTTCAGCCTGCTCACAATGATGATAAATTGCATGTATCGTATGCTGTATGCAGTTTTTATGCAGGTGTTTTTATTTTGTTTTGTTTTTTTACATCAAAAAAACCTTTTGCCTGCTTTTTTTTCCCCACTAAGAACATGCAGATTCATTCCTTCTTTGTTTCAGCCCCTGAAGTACAAGTAATACAACCACTACAATATCTTTACAACAGCAGTGACTATCCTGCAGATTTTCTTGTATGTTCTGTCCCTAGGTATCCTGCTCTGGAATGAAACAGGGAAAACTCCAGAATTACTTTGACCTCAATGTTCATAGCGTTAACCCAGCTAGCTCTTTGCTGCCCTTCGTCTTTTCCACTGAGTGGGAGTCACTCTTTACTCTTGGTAGGTCAGATTGGAGCTTCCAGGCTTTTGCATTTACCAGGAACTAAAAGAAGGAGCAATTTCTTGCTGACCCATTTTTCAGTGAAAACTGAAAAAAACCATTATCATTAGTAAGGTCAAATTCTTCTGCAATATTGACCTTACCAGGAGCAGCTTCAGGGTTTACAGACGTGAGTGAAAGACTGTACTCCTCTCTCTCCTTTCCCTTCTGCAAAGAACAATTCCTTTGTTCAGAGGGAAGCAATGATGAAGAAGAGCATGGCCGGGTCATCTATGCTACCCCATCTTCATCCTAAAGCCCGAACCTTTATTTCCTCATCTGTTTAGACATTGTTTTTCCTACTCATTAGTGCAGGGTTTTCAGGGAAACATTTATCTATAGCGGCTCAGTTATTAGGTTACTTCTAAAGCAGTACACAGTCCAGGACCAGGGTGTGAACCCAAGTATGGTGGGATTGTACTTTGACACATTTTTAACCCAAACAGGCTGGCACTGACCTACACTGTAGCTGAGACATGGTCAGGAGTTAATGTGGGTTCTATATTTATCTCAGTATGATTGTCTGGAGGCAAAGGAGTAAAGAGGCTTTAACTATATCCACATAATATATGCACCAGAGGTGACAATGTTCTCTGGCAATTTTATTTACTAGCGTAGACATAGTCAAAGTGTTTTATACGAAATATCTGTTTCTACTAACAATGCAAAAACTATAAGGGTACAAACAGATATAAGGTTTTTATAGATGCACACAACTTGATATACTTCTCAGAAACTAAAGTATTTCATTGCAAATTTACCAGCATGAACAAACAAGGATTCCTCAGAAATATGTCGAAATTCTTAAATCACTGTTTATTTCCTTGCCAGGCAGGAGAATAACTTTAGGGAGCATGGGATGCAATATTTCTGGCCATGTAAAGTAAGTGTTGCAAAACTGAAGATGCTGCAAATTATTTCCTAGAACTTTGTTTCATGCTACGCATTACCTCTGAAATATTTCACAAAAGAGAAACTTCAATTCAGCTCAGACAACAGGAAATAAGGCAGTAAAAGAGTTTACTGTTATTCTGTTTTTCACGCCCATAAACTGCACTGAGCTAACTGCATTTTATCTTAGGAATGTAGTCACAGAGCATTTTTTTCATATTCATGTGTAACATATCCTAGAGGCTCCTTTCTTCTCTTTTTATTCTTTTCTTAAATGAAAAATATGGGAATTGTGCAAAAGTATATGCAGAACAGGGAGACTTTGTCAGAAGCAATTTGGTTATAGATTGTTTTTGTTTCATTTTGTTTTGTTTCATTTTGCCTCCACTAAAGCCAGTAGCATTTAATAATACAATATAATTCACTGATTCCCATAGGCAAGGAAAGATTGTAGGCACAAATACGTTGAGGGGTGGGCTGGGTGGGCTGTTATATGAGGGTCTCTGACCTCAGAAATTATGCTCTCATGAACAAATTAAAAGATATAGTTAATTTTCTCCTCCACCTTTTAGGAAGATAGTTTGTACTTTATCTGAAAGGGTTTGCTTACTTGCTTCTTGAAAGTGCTTCATTGTCCTGAATCTGGCTATAAGCATTTCTGAGCAGCAGAGAGTAGTGCTTAAATCACAGTCTGTGTTCCCACCCTCCCTTTCCTCATCACTACTAGGTTGGGCAGATTTTTGCCTAGTGTTCTGGTTTCTGAAACTCCTACTATTCCTATTCATCACAAGGTGAAACCCACAGCAAAACCAGGGTTGTGAGTTCCACTCACCTGCACCACACTTAGAAATTTCAAAAGTTGCAAGGCAGTGTGTTATCGAGTGCAATGTCTTCCTATCCACTGTCTTTTTGTAGGAAAAAAACACCAAAAAAACAAAACCAGAGTCTCCACAAGATTTATTTTGCCTTCTGCACATCTGATATGAAAAAATCAACCACTGGAAAAGTGCTTAGTAAAATAAAATTCTGAAGAACTTAAGTCATAAAAACCGAACAGAGTATGCTTTGCTTGCTCTAAGGAGTTCGTAAATTCTTTTCTGTACAGCACTTTTTGTGTGACATCAACAGCTTTCACCGACATACCTGTAGCAATGCTGACCCAGCCACTATGAAGCAAACTAATCTGTAATTGCAATATGGCTGAGAACATGGTTATTCACCAAGCAGCTGTCACAGAAAACTCCTCCATAGACTACATGTAGAATAAGCCGCTGCTCAGCATAAGTAAGATTATAACAGCCTGGTCCTTTATGGACCCAGGTGATAAAAATAATAAAAGTATTTGGAGTGAACAGGTTCTAATTCTGCTTGCTTGATCAACAAAACGTCTTGACTGTCCCTCTTGAAATTTCTGATGAACCAGAATTATCTTAGGGCTCCAGACTGTGTGCTAGTTATTCTTTCAGAGCACTTTGTGATGTGGCTTATGGTGGGACATAACATACACACCAGTGAAGTCACCATCTGTACAGAATACAGCTGAAGAACTAAAGCCAAACTCAGCTGAGCCTGAAATAGGACTGAGCCTGCAATCTGCTTTTTAGGAACAGCAGTTTAAATGCTGAACACAAGAGCAGTGTCTCTTTGACTCTGACCTAAATAATATGTGTAGAATAATTCTAGTTATTTGGAGACTCGTGGGTTTCTCTTTCGGTCACTAAATCTTATACACACTTCAGCTAGATAAAAAATTATATTTAAAAAACCTCAGGAATGATATCAGGAAAAAAACCACGCCACACCAACTAGCCACAGCCAAAAATCCTTCAAGAAATTAGCAAACTAAAATAGCATGTTGTGCATTATACCAGGTTATTTGTTTATTTTGTTAGTCTGATTGGTTAACACAAAAACCTCATAGATAAGGTGATTACAACACAGGAATAGCAGCCAAAGTCCTGGCACAAATGACTAAAATCCCCCACCTCACTTTCTTCAAGGTCAACATCATTCCCAAGCCAAATTTCATAAAAAAGATATACTACTTGAAAACAGAGCAGTGAGAAAGGGATCACTGGAGACTTAGAGTCTGACAACCAAATTCTGGGAAATGCTTTTGAAAAAGTGACTAAAATGGAAGCTGAGAGAGGCCTTCCTGAGCTTTAAAGGGGGCCTGTATCATGGACACAGAGTAGTCATCGCATAAAAGGAATTTTTCTATTAGTCAACCATTTTTTAAAAATCAGAAATTACAAGTCGACCTTGGTCTTTCTGTATATGAAAATCGAAACCAAAACCAAACCACAAAAGAAAACCACAAGAAACATTTTTGCCTTATCTAAGTTATCATCTATGTATTTTTAGTTGATCATACTAAAACTGTGCATTAATCATGACTCTGACTGTGCATGTGAAAATGAATTGTCAAAACTCCTTTTCCCTTTCAACTTGCCCCTTCCCCAGACTGAAAGCAGCCTGTAACTTTTTGGAACAATTAGGATGATATTGACATCATGACACTATAGCATATACAAAAATGTGTACTAGAGTATTAGCTGGAACAATGCATAGAGGTTACTTAATTCTAATAGCAAATACACTGTTTTGTTCTCCTAGACTGCCTCTTGCCTGAAATATTGTAGTCTTGAACTCCCTTTTCCATTAAGAAACGAGTTGTGCGTTTTTCTAGCTGATCATGAAGATATCAAGCCACCTAAATATTCTTTCCTGAGTATCATTACTAAACAATTACAAGGGGAATAATCTCTTGTGCAATTGATTGTCTTCAAGGCGTACATAAACTGCCTTAGAAACAGTAAAAAATGTAAAAAGCTTACTACAATCTAACAGTGGCCATTTGACAAAGAATGAGCATTTACAGCAAATAATACTATTATTTTAATTAAACAGCAATGTTAACTCTTCCATTAGAAACAGAATAAAAAAATGTGAATGAATGTTTGTGTCCAACTACCTGTGTAAGTCTTCTGCTGCACAATACTGAAAATTACTCTGGTCGTGATTTGACCTTGTCATAATTTGATCTCAGAGGCTGATTATCTCTGTACCCTGCAGCTGGAAGGAAATGTTTTCCAGCTCTTAGAAACTCTGCATGCTAGGTAAAGCTGCCTAGTTACAGGTTCTAATTCAGCAAGGGTGGCAATCAGTGGAACGAAGGAAAGAAATGCTCAATGAGTGAATACTGCTTATATTTCTCACAAAATGTGCTATAAGATTTATACGATGCAGTTGAAAACTTTCTGATTTTCCTTATGCTGAAGTTTATTACATCATTCATTTATTCACAGAAGGTTAAATTATGTCAAAAAATTGATGGCAGATTCTCCAGTCATAAAAGTAACTCTTATCTAAGAAAAAATCATGACAAACTGGAAAAAATGGGAAAGGATTTTATTTAATGATACACGTTAGTTCTCAAATATCTGACTTCAGACTTTGATTTCATCAGGCAAAATTATGTTAAGCCAGTTCGACCACCTTTTCTGCCTTTTCAGGATATTGTAAGGATTATTGAAAACTGAAAGGTAATATATGAGAAATACATAGTATTAAAAGATCCAGTAAAATATGTTACATCTTACAAGTTCTATGCTAGGAACTGGCTTAATTTTCTGTTTTTAGATGCTACTTCTCTTCATTTTTTTAAAGCTTTTATGCCCATTCTTACCTCATGTGCAGAAGTAGAAAGAAAATTTCCCTTGTGTAAAAAGGTAAGAACAGATTCCAGACACGCAAGAAATTTTGAATATGAACTTCCCCTAAAATTACTTTCTAATGTAGATTTAAGGGGTTTTATAAACTGGTTTCAGAAGGCAAAGATAAAGTAAAAATCATTATGGCCATCAAGTACCAGTTTAATTAGTAAGTTGAAATTAAGGGTCTCAGAATTATGTATTTGAATACAGTATCAAGGTACACTTGAGAAAAAATACATGGTATGCCAAGGATTCTTTTTTTCTTCTCAATAACATTTAAAATGAAGTATTGCCCACCATATTTCACACAACTGTGCTTTTTTTTCTACCCAGGCAAGACAGAAAGTGACTACGATAAGACGAGAGGCAATGGCATCAAGTTGTTTCAGGGGAGGTTTAGATTAGATATTAGGAAAAATTAGGAAATTAGGAAAAATTTCTTTACTGAAAGAGTGATCAGACATTGGAATAGGCTGCCCAGGGAGGTGGTTGAGTTCACTATCCCTGGAGGTGTTTAAAAAACATGTAGATATGGCACTTCAGGATGTGGTTTCGTAGGAATGGTGGTGTTGGGTGGATGGTTGGACTTGATGACCTTAGAGGTCTTTTCCATCCTGTGATTCTATGATTCTATGATAGGCTAGAACAAGGAATTCAGGATGTGTCCTTTATATTCACAGACACATTAAAACATCCTGCTCTTAACTCTGCTTTAATCAGGCTTTTCCAGAGTAGGTTAAGTACTTAACAAAAGCAGTTTTGTGACCTGCTCTGAAGCAGATACTTTCCCAGAAAGAAAAAGGAGGATCAGGTATATATTCTCTGCCAACGCACACTTCTTCCACTTCTTTCCTTATCTCATTTAGACAGCAGGCAGAAGGGTGCAGCTTTCTTGTTCATCAGCTTCTCCTCAGAAGACTGTAGACAGCACACTTTGCCTGAAGTGACAACATACCTGCAGTGAACAACCCCATGACACAAAATTGAATTCTTACATTGCTAGAGTTGTAAAGTAGTAGAAATGTTAATACTTTCTTCAAAATTCTTGCAGTCAGGTACAAAGACCTAGATACCTATTTCCCATTGATTCTAAATGTGCTATCTAAATGCCATGTTAAATCTGGGCTATGAAGACCATGGTCAAAGAATTGTTCTGCCTTTTGCTGTGATTCACGTGGAGACTGTACTGTCTTGTAAAAAACAGCGCCTTCTGCACTGCATAGCCCAATCTCTGATTAATCTGAGCTCAACAAAAGCAATGACATAGTCTTCTTTGCAAGAAATTTTTCTTACTCTATAGATGGTTCATTTGTGCGTATGTGTGCGTGTGCACATGTGTGTACAACCATCTATGTCACCTGAAACTTGTTTAGAATTACTATGTTCAACATAAGCATGCTCATTCATTCGAAATGAATGAAGATCTGCTAAAGCAAATCTATTTACTTCCAGGGACTGACTATTGCAGTAAATTCTCCAAGGGTGTCCAGGGGGGAATATGCCAGCAGGAATTTGGCCATAGTCACCATATAAAGGACATCAATTGAACATTTGCTACTGAAAATGAGTAATGATCAAAAAATCAGGACTAAAACTTCTAATGGATATTAAATGCTTTGACCCTGGCTCTCAACCAAAAAGTCTAGGACAGAATGCCAACTGTTAAAAAAAAAGCATTACTTTCACATCACTTTTATTACACTTTTGTACTTCTCTGAGTGCTGTTGCCATCTTTCTGACTTGTCATGATAACTTGTTTCTGGCTTTTCCTCTACTTCTGTTGATCCAAGGGGCTCATTCAATACCCACTAATAGAGGGGGAGAAATCTTTCCATGACTTCATTGAACTCTGGATCAGATCTCACATTTTCTTAAACTTCCACATCCTTTGAGACCCCAGCTCTCACATTTTACCTTAGACAATATTGTCTTCACAAAAGAATATTTTTTTATTATGAAAATCAGTCTTTTCTTGTTGACGAAACTGATGCCATCCCCGTTACTTATATCATATATAACAAACCCACAGGAGTTAAGAAAATATGGAACCCACCAGGAGAATGACTACCTTGATGAGTGTAGCATAAGTCACCCAAGCTGAGGCCATTCACTCAAATATTTCCACGTGCAAATATTAAGTTACAACATACTGTAATGGAACTAACAGTGCATGCCCCAAGTCAGGTGCAATGAATGAGCTCAGGTTCAGTACTGATAGATACACACATGAATCATTCTTTGCTTTCAAAGGAACATGGACTATCTCAGACATTCAGACCAAGTATTCTGCAATTTCACATCCCTGGGACACCATTGTCTTCTTTTGCTGTAGTCTAGCTCTTACTCTGCAGGTAAAGTTGCTTCCAGCCTGCAATTACTTGCCTCCACCTCTGCCACAGAAGGCATAGGACACATGGCCCACACTAGGATCACTTGCAGAAGCGTGTATGTTACTGCTGTAATGGCTGACTCTTCTGAGCTTAAAAACCGATCTGCTCTCCATTAATGGTCCGCTTTTCAGTTTGGAAGACTATTACCCAAACATGTGGTTGCATTTTGTGGTTTTGGACCCTGAAAGGAGGGGGAAGGTGAGACAAATTATTTAGTACATGAGGCACCTCACAAAGTTTTGTTTCACATGGGTCATTTGTTTCTGTAGATTGTCTCCAGACAGAAAATGCAGAACTTCTGTGCCATCACTTAATAAACACTAGTACAGAGTCTTTATGCTTTCCATGTTACTTACCCATCACAGAGGAGAAAAGATCGGTGATATCTCTTCCACCTTCCCTGGTAAGTCTCAAATGATTCTTTAATCTAGCCAAAATTCTCTGCTAAAATACTAATAAATTTCCTATTGCAAAATAATTAGCCAAACTGCATAGGAGCCATTTCCCCACTTGAAATCCCTTGATTTAAATATTTTTTTAAAATGTATTCAGAGGCACTAGGATTTTGTGTCTAAAAAAACTTACAAAATTTCATTGTGGAAAGAAATATTTTTCACATTAGAAGTATGTAAAGCGAGCTTCTGAAACTTCTTTATGTCTAATTCATCTAATTTGATGTTGCCCTATAAAGAGTTACAATCACAATTTTCCCTGCACTCTTTGGTTCAGTCATCATTAATCAAATCTCAGACTAAAAGGAGTTTTTACAGCTGGGTCATAAACCAAATCAATGGAAATGTTGATGCAGCATTAACTATATCAATCCCAACAGGTGTCTTTATAATAACCCTTGTAAAAGAAACACCTCTGTACAGCTCAGCAGCAGGCTCCAAGGAGTGTGCTAAAGCAGGGAGGAGGGAATAATGAGTAATTAGGGTTTTCACTAACCAGAAAGATAAGTTCTTTCAATTTATGTCCATTAAAAGTCACACACATAAGCATCATGGTAATATAGTTCTCAGCTGCGCACTTCCAGTAAACTCATGACGAAATATTAAAAACCAACCCAAAAGAGAAATCGCTAATCTTCCAACTACCTTACTTATTATATGCAGCCCCACGAGCTCTGCCACATATTCACATGCAGGTGTCCATATAAGGTATTTTTAGCAAGGAATATAGTGTCTGTTTCAGTGATCAGTAAGAAAGACATGACACTGACCTGCTGTATTTATTGTTTAAATCACATTTTAGCAAACATCTTTGCACTTTCTGTTGGAAGCCCAAGCTGAAAATTCCCTGGAGAGTTGACCAAGAGCCCAATGCAGAGAGCATGAGCATGGCCCTGGAGGTACATCAGGACAACCATGAGCTGTCCGTCAATAGGAGCTCTTTTAGGGTGCACTCTTATACACAGAACATTATTCTAGAAGCTGGTATTCTGATGCTACTTGCTTTCTAACTTTTTCATATTGAAGCTTTCTTGCCAATTAAGACTTCTTTCTGATGAGCCCTGCCCAGTGCAACTCAATTTATGCCACAGGACAGACCCCACTTCTTTCTTCATCACTGAGTTTGCCTGCATCTCTTCGGAGCAGTTGCATCCTCCATATGTGTTGGATGACTGTATATCTGCTTCTGGTAGAAGGTTATGTAAGCTCAAAGCCACTGATTTCCCCCAGAGAAAACTGAAGCACCTCCAGTGGTTATTAGTCAAGCTTTTTATTAACTTTTGTATGACTCACAATGGGCTAAAAATGATGATTAATTCCATTTCTAATGACACAATAATCAGTAGCAAAATGAAGGACTGTAAGCAGTGTGCAGAACACCTGCTTCTTGTCAAAACCCAGGAGCCTTTGTACAAGAGAACTTCAGGACGCAGGCACATTTCTTTGCTTCTTAAACCGTTTCTGTCTAGCACAAAATACAGCAGTTTATTGAATATCCAGAAAGTAATTTTGCCTGTAAAATGTTGCAAAAATGACTTGTGAAACACAGAAAACACTAGTGTACTTTCAGCTTGGCAACGTTTTTAAGGATTCTGCATATCTCTTCAAACACCACACTTAACAGGACTAGGATGGGGCACAATGGCCCTTCCCCCAGGGCCATGCACCAAACATCTCCCAAAGCTTCCAAGCACACAAAAGCACTTGTTCCTTGTTGTAGTCTCCTCTGCGGTGCCTCTCAGTGGCAGTGTTCAGGCCAGGTCAGTGGGACTCAGAAGCAACATCATATTTATTTATTTCTGTTGAACCTTCGTCGATCTTGAGGGGAAAAGAGTGATATGGAAGGAAGTGCCTACAAAAGGCCACATGGGATAGGAATATTTCTCTTCCACTTTTCACTCCATTGTAAGGGATGGCCAATATTGGCCTCTTATTTGGGGACATTACAGTTCTGATACATTTAAAGATACTGTCTCAAGTTTTGCAATGTCTCTGAAGACAGTTATGTAGAAGTACTTTTGTGTAGATTAGTATGATATTGCACAATAGGTTTAGAAACTGAACTCGTGCAAATGTTTTAAGCAAAATGAATGAAGTCTCCCCATCAGAGACTCTGGAAGAGCTGGAGTCTTCACTGGTGGGATGCCTGGGGTTTGCCTGGCAAGATAATAAGAGTGAGGAAGGAGACAAGAAGCACAGGACAACAGGCTGCTGGAGAGTCTGTTGGGAGATATTAAACTAGGATGAAAACAGCGTCTACAGAGGGAAAGGCATACGATTCCTTCTTCTCCATGAAAAACAAAGAGCTCTCTTCCTACTTTGAGTATACTCCAACACAAGTGCCCCTCTGGCCTCATTAGCACAGCTGGAGCTCCCTCTTCTGAATCACTCACTACTCCTCATTGGGATGTGGACCTTAAGATTCACATGAGCAGCACAGGACACACGCTGACCGATACACAGCTGGGGTCTCCACTACTGAGCTGGTATGTTCCATATCCTGTCTGTCAGTATCAGACTGTGATTTACAGGGATATAAAATTGAGGGATACAGAACCTGGAAATGCATATAGACAGTTTGATTCAGTGGGTTTCTTTAGACATGCTCCAAATGTTTGCACAACAGGCTAGAACCAAAGGTAGAAGTATTACCTCCAGAGAAAACCTACCATCTGGAGGTAGTCACCCACCAAGGCTGCCTTGGGGTAACAAGTGCTTGCCAAGTGACTTGCTTCTAATGCCTGTGCAACATGGGGTTTCCTTGTGTCAAAAAGACACCAAGAAAAGTGTGCAAAGTTTTTAATTTTTCTGTAATAGTAGCAAGATGCTACACAAATCACAGAACAGACAGCCTCTCACAGCTAAAAATATTAATTTTATTTCTTACAGCAAAAAATAATTTAAGTACCGCTTAACATTCATATTTTTTATCATCTTGACACTACAAAACCCAAAGGAAAGACTAGCAATTCCCTTTTTGTGCTGCCAACATAGATCTGCCTTTGATTTCCCCTTTTCCGTGCCTAAATGTGAAAGTGCTCTTCAGAGAGGCCTGATAAAAAGATGTGGAGTGTGCTTAGTCTGTTCTTCACCATTTCTTTGAAGGGTAAAATCAAAATGGGGAGTTTGATACTTCCTAATGAGCTACTCTGTTTTCAAGGCACGTTCATGTAGAATTAGTTCGGTCTTTTTAAAATAAAAAGGTAATACTAAGGGGGAAACATTCTTCACTTTTTAATGCCCTTTAACAGAGCATCTGAAATCTAGCCAAGTGTACAGTGCTCACTACATACAGAATGTATATGAAGTCAGCAAAACACACAATTGCGGGGTTTCTATTTTGAAAAAAGCAGGCCTGACCTTTTGACAGAACAAACACTGCTTTCTCACCCAGATACATCAAACGGGCTTTATATTTCATCATGCATTTTGCTTGCCTTTCTCTTTTCCTTTTTTTTTTTATTTGTTTAATTATTATTTTAAAACTTTTCCTGATCATCTAAAACCTGGGGGAATAATCTTTATTATCACAATCCTTCCCCTGCAACCCTCTTCCTACTCCCTCCCTTTCTTTTTTTAGCGTGTTGGCAGCCCTGATCAATGTTGATTCATT
Organism: Opisthocomus hoazin; assembly: GCF_030867145.1. Lineage (NCBI taxonomy): Eukaryota > Metazoa > Chordata > Aves > Opisthocomiformes > Opisthocomidae > Opisthocomus > Opisthocomus hoazin. The sequence goes on from NC_134415.1 coordinate 120,668,577, forward strand.
GAAGGGAATAGAATCTGCAAACTCTTCGGTAACACTAGACAAGCTGCTACTACAAGCAGCTGCAGTTGCAGTTCGCATCTCACTAGGGGTTTTTCAGAAAACCCACCCACAACACACAAGGGGAATTTTCCTGGACAAGCTGCAGGTGCTATGGATATTTTCATTTAATATTCATTCTTGCAATTCAGCACATTTGTAATCCATGTGGTAAACTGTTACTTACATTTCTCCCAATGGACCAAAACCAGATGTTGAAAATAAGAAGTCCGGTGGAGATATTGCTTCTTCTCCTCTTCATTGTGCATTTCAATGGTCTTAAAACAAATCTGCTTTCTCAGGACAAAAAAATGTGCTTTTATATTTACAGACACTTTTGTTGACATTAACTAATAGTAAATATATCCGGAAATTACAGGCCCTAGGTAGATTCAAAAGTGCTTTAATTGGAGGAGTATTCTTTGTCATATTAGAGAAAATGTACACTCTTTACTTGGCATCACTTCATGATGCTAACTAAACGGCCACAAAAGAATCATGGTAGAATATTACATGAATTCATAGACAGTCTTCTGTGTATGTCACAAAGTTTTCCCAGAAGGCTTGATTTTCCTAGTGTCAGGAGATGGGAATCTCTGTACCTGTCTATTTATTTTATTTATTTGTAAGCATTTCGATTACACTCTTCACCATAGTGCTTGTGTATTCTGATAACATGCCAGTTCGTAATTTTTTTTATATTGAAAAGAAATAACACTAGAACTTTCTGCAGAATTGCATTTAAACACACACCAGAGACTTTGTTGTTTGTGTTTTATTTAAAAAAAAAAGACAAAAGAAAAACACAGCATTTTTGTCTGATGCAGTTTTATAAACAGTCCCCCAGACTGTGCATCAATGACAGTGAGGGATCTGCTGTTCTCTTTGTTTTGCTACACTCTGCCCATTCCCAGCATCACTGGGTACATTCCAACAGTACTCGAAATAACATCAAAGTTTTGCATATAACTTCTCCACTAGAGAAGTAGGGGTGGGAGGAAGATCACCTAAAGCCTCAGGTACAAAAATGTTTACATTTTTATAAATTTTTACGGTAAAAATGTTATGAAAGTCCACAGCCTCCTGGTTTACGCAAGTGTCTCCAAACTCCTAAACAGTGACAGGACAGTAATATCAGATACAGGTAAGAAAAGAGACAGTTCTTTCCTTGGTTATCTTTAAATTCAGAACAGATTTTCATATTTATCTCAGTGTTAAATAGATTCTTGGTATTCACATTGAAGATTTTCTTGATCCTAAAGGCCTTAGAAGAAAACAGAGTTCCATATGGCTAAAAAATATGTAATTACATTGAAGGTGATAACTGTTGCCCTAAAACACTTTCAACAGAAGTTCAATCTTACTGAACAAAGCCATACACTTTTCCTGGCAGTTCTGAGTCAGAAAGAGACCAGCATCTTTACTGAATCTTCCTGAGAAGGTACTTTGAAAGAATAGAAAAATCTGATGAATGAGGACACCACTGTGATGCATTTAACTGGTTTATTAGGGCCCCAAAACTGGTTTCTTTTGCATCTGTCTCTCCAAAGTCAGGAATTCCAGCATAAGCTTAGGTCATGATTAGATTAGTGACCTCATCCCAGTCTCATGTTGCAGACATTGGCCATGACCTCCAGTTTCAGGGCACATGGGGTGAAATCCTAGCTATGCTGAAGCCAGAGGGGCCCAGAATGGCTTTCTCCTCACATTCTTGAGTCCTTCAAGCTTTGCAGCTGTGGTGCAAAAGGTGACATGGCTGCAGATTCCAAAGGGTGACTTGACTGTACTTTCTACAAAGTTAAAAGTTTCAGGTAGAAAGGGTTTACTTCTCATTAGGGGGAAAAAAATTAAAGGAGTTCTAAAAGATTGCTTGAAAATATTTGGAATAAAATGATGCTTGCCTCAGAGAAGGTGGTATGAGAGAACTATGGACCCACTACGCAGGGTGCCAAGGAAAATCCTAGAATCAAGCAGCTAGCAAAGATATACAAGTAATAACACAAGTAGGTGTGTAGCGTACACTCGAAATCATATCTTGCCAGGGCTACTCCTTCATGAGAATTACATTGATTCACATGTCTAGGTGGGAGAAAGATGAAAAAGTTCAAGGACCTAAAGCACTGCTTTTTCCATGTACATTACCATTACTGAAACACCTGAGCTAAACAGCCTATGTTAAGCTGCAGTAAAAAAATCAATAGCTCTCATTATAGCCCAGAATTTCTCATTTCCTACTTGTGGCGAGATGCCGGTTGCACCCTGGGTTGCTGTCTGGAGCGTGTAATGACAGTGGTTCAGGGCCCATTAACGGTATTCTCTTTTTACAATGCCAACAAGGTAGTGGCAGTAAAAAGAGAGGGGGGAAAAATCGAATGCGTAACAATATTGTTGAATGAGAAGCATATGTGCTGACAGAGGAATGCATTCTGCAGGGAGTTAGTTAAATCCGAATGGTCTATGGGGTTTAGAGATGTGACAAGAAATAAGGAAGGCAAGTGGGAGGGTGACAGGAGACACCAGCACAAAATAAATTTCATAGAAAAGATGGGTGTATTTGCATGTGGCTATTACAGCAAGAACATTTTTACAGTATTTTCAAGAGAAAACTGATGTGGAAAGATAACAGCAGAACAGTTTATAGACTTTGGTTTTTACAGAGCTGCGTAAAGGGGTAAGCATTCAAAAGTCCTTAATTTACATCCTATTTTCAGAAATTATGTATAAAGGTTAAGGTGTTGTCTATTACTATGTTTCAGTGCCTAAATCTGTTCTGAACGTGGAAATTCAATGTCAGGTCATTTAAACTGTTTGAACATTTTATTCTGACACCTTTGCCTTTAATTAAACAAAGCCTGTGATAATTCCACTAATCATGTAAATACTAATTAGAATAGAGGAACGATTTTAATGGAAATAATGAAGGACTATTTATTCCAGCAAAATAAGCCATAGCTGTGAAATACAAGATTAACTGCTTTCATCCAGACTTCAGATAAAAATTGATAATATTTTTTAAAAAAATCACAGAATGGCCACATATAGACCATATGACTGGTCAAGATGATATCTATAGATGTTGTGTTAGATTCTCTCATTTTTGTGGTTATGAAAAACGAAAACTTAGAGCAACATTGGAAACCAAAAAGTAAGAACTCAAGGTATTGTTTCTAGGTACTATATACCTGGATCTTCTGGTTCTCAATACAGATACATACAATAAGGGGTAGTTCACAGAAATGGTGTTTGAAAGAAAACTGAAATCTAGTTAAATATATACCTGGAAACTTTGCATTTTATGTAAGACAAAAAGAAATGCCAATATTTTAGTTTAGCTTAGATAAAAAAATTGTGGAAATCTTATCAGTGCCTTCACAGTTTGCCTCTAGTGCACACTTTATGCTTTTCGTTACTTATTTCTTTTCCCCTTCTTTGCTCTGGTTGCTTTTACAATGCAACTGCCTCCCAGACATCATTTTTTTCATTCATGAACCCAGAGCAAGCCCCTTTCAAAACAGAACTTCGGATAACACACACTCAGTTTTCTCCAGTTCCTTGTTCCATTTTATGCAAAGGATGTTCATTGTCCTTTTTGTAAAATATTACAGTGATAACATTTGCTTGGCAGTCCTCACTTTCAGGTACCAGTACAAGCCTTTGGACTGAAAAGTGTTCAGGCTATGGATCTTTATTTATATTTTTTGAGTTATTAGCCTTCTTCATGAAGTCTGTAGTTTATTCAGTCTAAAAAGTATACCGTATGCATGTTGGAGGAACTTTGGAGTCTTCTGTGATTGTAGAAATTCAGCAGGTAGTCTAAACAAAGTATATATAAAATGTCCTTTTCATTTTCTACTGCACTTTCTTCCTTTCTAAGGTTCTTCTTCAATGGAAAATACGCCTTGAAAAATGAAATTTCTGGGATTCTAAGACTAAGAATAGAATTTGTCACTTATTTTCCCATATGCAAGGCCACCAACTTCTACTGTGACAGCACTTGAAAGCAAAAACTTTATGATCTATATTACACTTAAAGACCTTCGCTCCTGGGAATGTTTTGAACAGAATAGAGTCCATCAGCACTTCCTGAATCTTCATGCTCTTTAGATTTCCCTTGCTTAGTAAAGCTAGAAAGTAAGTAGTTCCAATTAAACTTCGATGTCAGCCCTTTGTTTGCCTGTGGCAACAAGGGAATCAGACAAGTTCATCACAAATAAAAATTCGGTACAGTTTTGGTCTTAGGTAAAAAATATTATTACTCAGATTAGATCCTATGAAATTCCCAGCACATCTGGGAAAGAAATTAGTTTTTAATTTTCAGATCTCTGTATTGTGAAGAACACGTGTGGGTGTCCAAATCTACTCCGGCGAAATACGACACAAACAGAGCCTTCAGAAACTGAATGGGTTGCGTCTGAGAGAGCTTGATTTCAAGGGTATTCAGAACTTTGCAGCTGAAGCCAAAAGATATGATTCATATCAGATAAAGTATTGACTGCTTCTGCAAATTTAACCCTTAGGGCTACCTAATATTGCTTATGAGGAGATGGGATTCCAAGAAATAAGGTCAGAAACACCTTGTAACTAGGGAAAAAGATTTTAAAGTATCAAGAGAAAACTGACAGTGGGAAAGGGTTTCACAGCTCTCGTCAAAAACTCAGAATACGCTTCTTGGAACTTGTTAACATATATTTTTTAACTCCCATTTGGGCAGTCGGGGAAAAACTCAGTCTCAAAATACTCCGAGACATTCTTCATAATTGTCTGAAGGTGAAGGTGGCCTAGAAAGTGTTTCAGTTATCAAAGAAAATATACCAGCACATTTCCCTTCAGCACGCATATTATTCAATTCAACAGAGCACTTGATTTGGTTTGTGAGTCGTAAATGATTCCTTCACTAAGGTCTTACTGGAAGAAAGGAAACCCAAGAAAAGCAGCGAGACTATTTATTTGATGTGTTATCCAACTGCTCTTAACTGCTGGCTATCTTGCAATTTTTAATCAGACTGCTTTTTTTGTATGGCTTCACATTTCTAGAGTAGTTTTGGAAATGTTCAGGTCTCACTGAGGATAGCAAAATATATGGGAACCGCCTTTCTTTCTGCAACTTCATTTTCCTCTGTGCAAGTAAAGCTTACCATTTGAGGCACAAGGGAACAAAGAGACCTGTTAAACAGTTGTTCTCCTTTTGTGTTAGAAAAAGAAGATGGAACAATACTCTGACTAAATAATGGGTCAATTTTCCAGAGAGGAAAGGAAGAGAGTCTATGGTTAAAAGCAAAATTTGGAATTAGAGAAAGAAAAATTAAGTGCAGTTGTGGTAGATATAGCCCCTGATCCAAATAACGTAATTTCACAAGCATTAGTAAAAGGCATGAGATTAAGTAACATTCTTAAAAATGAAGGAGATTCCTGAGGATTAGGAAGTGGCAAATACAACTCCATTAGTTTAAAAAGGGTCAAGAGATTAAAGACCAAGAAACTAGAGACCAGTGAGTTTAACATCTGCTGCAGGGAAATCTTGGAAACTTTAAACTGTGCAGTAGGAAGAATACCTGGGAAAGTGGTTTAGTTAAGTGCAAGCAGCATGGAATCAAGCAGGTTGTGTTTAACTAACTATAAATGCCAGTAATAAATAGACCTGATCTGCTGGAGCTGCTTGAAGACAACAAACACCCTTGTGATAATGTGATAAGAAAAAGGGAACTTAATAGCTGTGCATAGCAACATTCAGTCATACACTAGAATGTGTAAAATAAAATACGAGGCAGTAGGCCAAAATGCATGCTGGATAGAATTGCCATTTAAGAATATGAAAGAAAAGTTGGGAATTTTTTAAATTAGAAAAGGGTTCCAATTGGAATAACTGAGGAATCAGTCTGGGCCCTCTCTCATACGTAATATAGATGTAATATACTACCAGAGTAAAGCTATAGAAAATCGTATTCAATTATAAAATGAAGTTTGAAAGTGGAAAGTTGAGGTTTTTTATGCATTATACCATTATACCTTTACTGATTTTAAAATACAAACTGATTTCTGTGAGGAATTCCAAATGTGTATAGCCATGCAGTCTTGCTGTTATACCTTCTGTTCACCCATTGTGTTTCCCTCCAGGTAAAGCTTGTTTGGAACTACACAGTATAGTCCTTGGAATAAAATTATTCCTTTCTGTGTCTTTATGTGGAATACAATGGAGTTTCAGTAAGGACTGGGACCCTTAAATAGGAAGTCTACAAAATAGTCATAAATGAAAATGCATGGAAATTTTCTGAGCAGTTGGCAGTGTGTAAAAGCACTAGGGCTCTCTACCTTAAAGCCCATGGGTGGCTTTGAGGAGGACTGAAAATTCAGGGGACTTGGACTCTGTTCCCAGCTCTGCTACAGATACTTTGCTCTGGTGAGTATGTTCTTCTAACTGCCTCTGTTTTAGTTTTCCCTTCTGTTAAACAGAGATAATAAAACCAGCAGGTTTTATGAAGTTAAAGGTGTTAAAGTTGTGAAATCCTGTGAAAATGCAGAAAGTGAAGATCTATAGATGTACAAAATATTGTTATTCAGAGGGAAATATGTGTGGCCTGCTAGTCACAGAAGGAGTCCTCATTTGCTGTGAATCAGAAGTACTACATCTACTATATCAGTTTATACACCTTATGACAAGCCTTGGGTATTAATATGTCTCAAGATACACCTGACCTCTTTCTGCTGTGCCATCATCAAGTTTATTACTGAAATAGTGACAAGTTAGCTAGGACTGGGCAAAAGAAAACACACCACAGGTTTAACTCCCTGTACTGCTTCTCAGGCAGGGACATGATATCTTAGGGAGGACCAGTGCCACCAGGTGACACAGAATTAAGCTGTCACTGGAAATTCATGTGAGAAACCTTTCTAACTGCGTTATTTGAGTATCTGGTCCCATTGGCAGACACTGGTTTCCCTGGCAGATTTTATATATAGGTCTGTTCTCCGCAGGAGAACATCTCTAACTGTTCACCAGCTTTCCTCCGGCACTACTCTCTGGTGTGATGACTGGCACACTGGGAAGCAGGACTTGACAGAGTTCACGGGCTCAAATCTCCCAACAGAGTGCAAGCTCAGATCTCCCAGCAGAAAGTAGATGGAAAGCCTCTTCACACACTGCAGTGAAACAGGACGAGGATTTAAAAGAGCAATTAGACCAAAAAGAGAAGAAATCTAGGCCTGAAAGACAGTTCTGAAAAGCAGATTTTCCAAACAGATGTGTTATTACTCCTGATGAAGGAAGATATTTCTTTTGGTTGCTACATGAAATGCCTCCCATGGCATCTGTTTTCTGTGTTCATCCCTGAAGGAACACAAACTCTAAGTATTTTTATCATAGCTCTTTAATGCAAGTTCTGTCTCCCAAAATGCAGCTGTTTGTGGTGTTTATCAATATTTGGGAATTTATCGGTATTTTTCCTTATAATCCATATGTTTTTCCCTTTGATCAACAGTGCAGAGGGGTTAATAGAGGGAACAAAAACTATCTGAATTGGTTACTTGCCCTTAAGTGTTTATTTACATCCACTGTTTCTGAATGATGTTTGCTATTTATTGACCTACACAGCTGAGGTTTTTTGAGGACAACATGGTGGGTGTGGGGTTTTTGTTTTTAAATATTTTGTGTTTATCTCTATTTCCTGAATCTATCTCAGACAAAAATATTATTTCCCAAAAACAAAACCCTTGTTTCTGTTACTGTTCTGTCCATAGAACCAGACATGAATTAACATGGCTCCATTGACTTCAGCTGGGTGTACTGATTTTTAACAACTAAAAATCTGGGCTGTGATATATAGTATGGGGTAAATTAGTTTCCTGTACTGTGGTCCAGAGCCATTCCATCTTGCTTTAAGTAGCTGAGACACCTTCATTGGAAGTGTATTCTCTTCATCTACAGTCTGTTAATGGAAAAGCAATATGAAAGACAGATACATTGCCAGAGATCTTACCTATAATTATTTTTTCTCTGGTCATGTCAGTTTAGGGTGATTAGGTAGCCATTTTTCATAGGTCAGATCAGTACCCTAAATTGTGTGATGAATCTGAGCTTTAGACCTTTCCCCCAGGCTCCCTGAGGGCAAGTGAGATTCAGCTTCAGATTCAGACTTCAACTTAGATGTCTAAAGAGCAGGATGCAAGGAATCCAGCCTCAGTAAGAAGAGGTGACAAATTATCAGATCCTGTAGGGAGTACTCCTCTGAGCTGTGGCATTACAGGGCTTGGACCTTACTCCTATTAGGATACACTAAGCTCAGCATTGCAGAAAAAAAAATCAAAGTAAAATATTGTGATGGTCTTAGATAGGTTTTGAAGGATTTTCTGATCAAAATCAAACAGACAAATCCTGAAACACCATATACAGACAGAACACTTTTCACTAACAATAAAACATCTAATCCAAAATTTTGACAATAATTTAGACAGAGTCTTGTGATCATCTTCTCGATACAATCTAACAAAAATGCACAAACCATAATGAAGTTGTATAATTTTGGTAGATAAACATCAATGTGTATAACAGAGCTTGATTCTTTTCACATTTTCCACGTTCTCCTGAGTGATCATCTCTCTGAAATAACATCATTTCTACTTTACACCAGCATCAGACATGAAGCACTGTAGACGGAATTTTGGTCTTGTGATCACCTTTCTGCATGTCCAGAAAAAGTGACCTACATTTTGTCTGGTTTAGTAAAAGATTTCATTTCTGAGACACCTGAATTAGGCCTGGGTCAGGCGCAGCAGTCATACAGTAAGAGTGGAGGATGAGAATGATGTGCATTGCATTGAGGTAAGCTTCTTGGCTCCTCTGCAGCATGATTTTCAAGACTAAAACCAATGTGCACTCACAGCCCTGAATGCCAACTTTATGCTGGGCTTGTATCAAGAGAAGCTTGGCCAGCAGGTCGAGGGAGGTGATTCTGCCCCTCTGGTCTGCTCTGGTGAGACCCCACCTGGAGTACTGTGTCCAGCTCTGGAGCCCTCAGCACAAGAAGGACATGGAGCTGTTGAAGCTGGTCCAGAGGAGGCCCACAAAGATGATTCCAGGTCTGGAACACCTCTCCTATGAGGAAAGGCTGAGAGAGCTGGGATTGTTCAGCCTGGAGAAGAGAAGGCTACGTGGAGACCTTATAGCAGACTTTCAGTACTTGAAGGGAGCCTATAGGTTAGATGGGGAAAATCTTTTCAGCAGTGCTTGTTGCAATAGATAAGGAGTAATGGCTTTACACTAAGGGAGGGTAGATTTAGACTACATAGAAGGAAGAAATTTTTTATGATAAGGGTGGTGAACACTGGAACAGATTGCCCGGAGAGGTATTGGAGGCCCATCCCTGGAAACATTCAAGGCCAGGTTGCACGGGGCTTTGAGCAACCTGGTCTAGTGGAAGATGTCCCTGTTCATGGCAGGGGGGTTGGGCTACACGACCTCTAAAGGTCCCTTCCAACCCAAAGCATTCTATGATTCTATAATTCTATGATTAAATACTTATAAAAAACCCTTATTTTACAAAGACTACACAGCAGCAGAATTAATCTAGCAATAGCTTTTCCATGTTTAAAATATATTCTTCCTCATCTGTTGCGAATCAACAAAGCTCCAAGTGAAAATCTGACCTGACATTTAAAGCTAGTGACAGGCTGTGCGAAATACTGGGAAGCAAGAACAGCTGAACTGGGAAACCGCTGGAAAACCTATGAATTGGTTTCCCCATTCATGTGACTGGGAAGATAATGCCTACTACCCTCTTCAGAGTGCAGTGCGTTAGAGACGGAGACTAATCAGGACTTTGGGTGGGAAACTTATCATATTTTTGCATTAAAGTAAGCTGTCAAATAATATCCGTGAAGCTGTTTAGCTTCTGATAGTTCAATATTTCTTAGGAACAACCAATGGAAAAAGATCAGAGGTTTCAAGGCTAGACTACTAAATTTCCTGCAGACTTTGTGCCAAATATCCGATGAAATAATCACACCAAATAAGCATTAGCTTACCAATCTGCCTTTTGTTAAATAGCCAAATAATGAAAATTTGATAAGACACAATCTTTTTTTAAGGAAAAAAACCACCTTAATTTACATTCCAGATGGCAAAATTGGGGAAAATGGGCAATGAAATGTTAGAAAAGGGGCGAGACCAGCCAAAGACTTGCTTATTTTTCCAAGACTGTGTTAGGTAAAAGAAGTGTGGCTCAAGTCAGAAATACACCACCAGAATTAATGCTTCTCAGATCTGGCAATCCAATAAGCAGACATTCAGTGTATAAATAACAGCCAGACATTTTATTAGTTTTCTTTCAAATTTTTCAGTTTTCAGGAATCATAAACTGAGATTTGTTTTTTAGGTTCTTGTGAAAGCAAAATCTTGATCCCGTGCACTTCTGAGGGGGTGGTCAAGAGAATTCCAATTATAACTAAGGCCAAAGTTTGCTCTTCTAAACAATGCCCTTAGCCCCACTAAAGGATGTAAATCGGAGGAGAATTAGGAAAATTAGCATTCATGATGCTGAAGAAAAAAATTGTTTGCAGGAAGAGGAACTAGCTGGCACACGTAAAGACTGGGGAGTCATTAGCTGTCTGAACAGTCTGTTGCGAGCCGTTCCAGACGGCACTTATTCTATGGTATTTCCATATTGTTACAGGGAAACCAGGACTGCATGACAGCAAGACATTTGACCTAAAACACATGGCAGACGTTAGGAGGTGGCAAATACAGTTCGCTGTGGACAAATAGATTTTTTCTGCATGGAGCAGTAACATGGTGAGAGAGAAGAACTGCCGTTGTGAGACAGTAAGGGAAATGAAGACGGTGCCTTCACTTGTTGCGTGCCTTGTTTCCGGAGCTAAGATGTGATTTTAAAATCTGTGTTGCCACCCACCACTGTACAGCTTTTATGTGCGACTCCAAGCAAGGCCAAACGAAGTAGGCCTGCAGATGTAGAGAAAAGCATGTCTCTTTGGCAATCAGCAAGCCAAAGCCTGCTGAAGATAGGCTGGATATCCAGCAATCTACGCACCCACTCTTCATTCATCCATGAGCACAGGTTATAGTACAACATAGGCACATAAATCCAGATCATCTGAACAGAACTATCTCCTCGCTAGACATGAAAATTCAGGCTGGTAAATATACAATAGCTCCATTCCTGTTTTGACAGTTCTGTGAGTCCAGCAATAAATTCTGGACTGATTTTTATTTGATCCTCTCATTGTTTCACGACAAATTTGTGCCAGTGCTGACTCTCAAAGTACAGATTATATGCTTCCCTTTAACATCAAGAGACCTTAAATTCCACATATATCACACATTCGTAGCAGATGTTCCTAAACAGACAAACCAGGTGCTAAACATATTTTATTCTGATGGGTAATTTTTGAAATTATTGCAATCAATGAGCTAATAATACTGGTGGTAATGATGAAGTCAAGTTATTATTACCCATTACATTTAATCATTGACAGCAAGTTAATTGGACCTAATTGGAGAAATCATCGTAAATAACATGGAGCAGATGGTAGACGTTTGTTTTTCCACTTCCAAATCTGTGTAACAGAGTTATAGATAAAGTTTGGATGAATCGATGTAAAAGGGCAGACAGCATATATATCCCCTCATAAAGCTATAGTTCGCATTGGCAGTGGTGCAAATCTAACAGGCACAGACAGCTTAGACAAGGATGGGTAGATATACACAACTTTTTAACTGTTAACTTTGCCTCTCAGCTATTTTATACACTGGTCACAATCCTATGTACCCTCTTAAATTGTAGCAATGAGGTTCAAGGATGATGGAAGTAAAAGAGAACAAAATAAAAAGGAAGCAGGAAAGGGGAAACTGATCTGCTCAAACAGATGTGTATAAAATAAAAACTCCTGCATCTGACCTTATCACTGGAGACTCCCTTTGGGGAGAAATGGGTGCTTCCTGGGTGTGACTAAGCTTATCCTAACACAGACTTCTCAGAGAGGCTAGAAGAGCAAGCCAAACTGTCTGCCTCTCTCTACCAAGTATAAATGGTGTCAGATGGAAATGTCGACATGCAGATGTCTAAGTGAGAGGATCCCACCCAGCTTGTACACAAATTGAGCCAAAGGCTAGGGAATGGAGCAACAAATTATGCTGATCTTACAGCAGTGTGTCCACAGAGGACAAGAAGGGGTGACTGCAGAAATGGGAGCAATGCTTGTGCTAGGTTTAACTATCTGGCACAGGAGTTGCAGGGGTGTGATTTCAGCACAGGTTAATAGCCCTAGTTTGCACTCACTTTCACTACTAAAACAACACTTTCAAGACCGAAACTCGGTCCAATTTAACAGCAGGACTGGTCCCTTGCATGCACAGGGCCTGCACCAGTTAACACTCTCCTGGATGCTTCCCAGGCATGGCTTCAGAGTGAGAGCAAACCCTTCCCATTAAGCAGCTGGAGTCAGCCACCTATTTCTGGAGGACAGGAAAATTTAGAAATACAGAGGCAGCCAGACTATCATAGTTGGCTTTGATGCCAGAGGACAGGCTCTGCTGCTGTTCCTTTTTGCTAGTTCAGATTTAACAACACTGTCCATAAACTTGTGTGATTTATTTTTTCTGAAGTTTATGGCATTTGTTGGTGTTGTTACCCTTGATTCTAGGAAAAACAAAAAAGTAAAAGAGGGAAATGATATCTTGTGATACACCATGCCTTGTTATTGAGACATACCAAGAATGACTCTTTTTGTTGCTGCTTAGTTATATCTATGTGCATTTCAGATTTTCCTCCTGTCTAGTAACTATTTACCTGTTGTCTCATTTAAATGGGAAGTGTCTCACCTGGTTTTTTATACTGCATTTAAACACCAAGGAAATGAGAAACAGGACATGCAGGGGTGCACTATGGGATGATAGTATTAGAAGTCTAGAAACATTATTCCACTTCTAACAACCATGTTTTCAGTCATTTCCACATGTTCCCAGACTGTTAGCAGAACACTTGACAGCAGTGTAATAAAATTCTTCTCTCAGATGCACTTTGTGATCTGTGCACAGATCACTGTCTCACTGAAGAAGCCAATAATTTACGCAGAGCCTATTGCCTGGCTTTCCTCTTGTGCTTCGACAATGTGCAACCTGTAATCAGGTATTTTTAAGCTGATTTTTTAAAACCTGGCACAAATAAGTGTATTAGTGTTTTGTTTTGGCCTGGATAAATGCCAGGTGCCCACCAAAACTGCTCTATCACTCCCCCTCCTCAGCTGGACAGAGGAGAAGAAATATGATGAAAGACTCGAGGGTCAAGATAAGGACAGGGAGAGATCACTCACCAATTACCGTCACAGACAAAACAGACTGAACTTGCGGAGAAAAGGAAGTTTAATTCATCACCAATCAAATCAGAGTAGGATAGTAAGAAATAAAACCAGATCTTAAAACACCTTCTCCCCACCCCTCCCTGCTTCCCAGGCCCAGCTACACTCCTGTTTCTCTCCCTCCTCCCCTCAAGCAGCACAGGGGGACAGGAAATGGGGGCTGCGGTCGGCTTATCACACGTTGCCTCTGCCGCTCCTTCCTCCTCAGGGGAAGGACTCCTCACACTCTGCCCCTGCTCCAGCGTGAGGTCCCTCTCACGGGAGACAGTTCTCTACAAAATTCTCCAACGCGAGTCCTTCCCATGGGCTGCAGCTCTTCACGAACTGCCCCAGCGTGGGTCCTTTCCACATGGTGCAGTCCTTCAGGAACAGGCTGCTCCAGCGTGGGTCCCCCACGGGGTCACGAGCCCTGCCAGCAAACCTGCTCTGCCGTGGGCTTCTCTCTCCACGAGCCCACAGGTCCTACCAGGAGCCTGCTCCAGTGCGGGCTCTCCATGGGGTCACAGCCTCCTTCAGGCATCCACCTGCTCCGGCGTGAGGTCCCTTCCACAGGCTACAGGTGGAGATCTGCTCCATCTTGGAGCTCCATGGACTGCAGGGGGACAACCTGCCGCACCATGGTCTTTCATCACGAGCTGCAACGGAAGACTCTCTGCTCCGGCATCTCAAGCACCTCCTCCCCCCTCCTTCTTCACTGACCTTGGTGTCTGCAGAATTGTTTCTTTCATATCGTCTCACTCCTCTCTCTTCATTGCCGTTTCACCACAGTTTTTTTTCTTCCCCTTCTTAAATCTGTTATCACGGAGGCGCTACCACCGTCGCTGACTGTCTTGGCCTTGGCCAGTGGTGGGTCCGTCTTAGAGATGGCTGGCACTGGCTTTATCAGACATGGGGGAAGCTTCTCACAGCTTCTCACAGAAGCCACCCCTATAGCCCCCCCACTACCAAAGCCTTGCCACGCAAACCCATAACAATTAGAACTACTACGTCACACAGGTTTTGCCCCCATTGCAGCATGCAGGTTTCACACTCTTTAGACAGGGAACAGCTGAGGGCATGACATTGGCCCCAGGTTCTGGTTTGGTTTCCTGGGTTGCTAAACCTTGTAGCAGGTGGTTTTGAGAAAAGCTTACTACAGCTGGAGCTGACTCCTAATTCCCTACAGTCAGAGAGCTTATATAATGGTTTAACATTCAACAGCTAAACCACAGTTTGGAAGCGAGGTATTCTGAGGCCTATTGAACACTGCACATTGCTTTACTGACTCGGTCCACAGTTATTTCATAAATTAAACCAAACATTTAAAATACCATAAAAATGGTGTTCCAACCACGCACAAAAATTTATTTTTATATGTTTTTTTTTCTGATATACTGTAAAAAAGATTTTTAAATGTTCTTTTTTTAAGTTCTCTCATTTTCCAATAAATGTTTACAAATTGTTTGCCTCCATGTACAATACTGTCAAAAAGTTGTTTCTTTCCATTTTTTTCAGCCTAAATGTGCATTCAATATCTTGTATTGAATCTTCATCTTCTGATGCAATCTACACTCTACTTTACTCATTCCTCTGTACCCATACCTTCACACTTCAGAAGCTTCCATACAGAAATGTGTTTTGGGAAAAATCTGAATCTTGATCACAGTTTAAATGTGTGCAAATTTACCTCTTTCCATCGTATATTCAAATTAAATACAGTCAGTTATATCAAGAGTGTATTTGATTCTGGTACTACATCATAAAATGCCATGCATAAGGAACCAAATGGAGAGTGACAATAATATCTTGTATCTTATTTCCAGTTGTTTTCTGCATTTATTTTCTGCTTCATTAATTTTGGTATTGTTTGTTTGTTTGTTTGGGGATTTTAGTGCAACCTATTTTAAAATGGAATACTAACTTGAAAATACGGATCTGTAACTTTAATAATGTAAAAATGAAGCGTTTTATGTAAATTAAGAATCCAGGCTGCCTCAGAAGTCAATGCAAAAAAGTCACACTTTGAGAAGGTGATTTATGTTATTTCATTTGGGGTCTGCAAAATTTCCCAGAAATTTCATTACGAATACTGTGTGTGGACTTATATTTATGCTTGATACACGGGATTTTTTTTCTTTGTCTTTTTTTGTCTTCTATTACAAACTTCCAAGGCGTGTGGGGTTATGTCTGTTGGAAACAGTGATTTTTCAACAATCATAGCAGAAGGAATGTTAATGACAAGACTAGAGCAGATAGCTAACATTGGGTGATTTACATAGTTTTAGGTTCTCCAGGCTGATCTTTGAATTTGTAACTCTTTCCCATAACAGAAGGCTAAAGACGATGCTAAAACTAGCAGCTCTGGAAAGATTTCATCCTAGATGGAAGTCATTCACCTATCAGGGAAGCTGATAGAGCCAGGTGACAGGGGGATTCAACTTGCTGTTATGCAAGGAAAACATACTTTATTTTCAGTAAAATAGGAACCCACACGAACTTCTGATGTTCCCTGGCTGAATTACTAGACTTAATTAAAATGGTTTTGAGATATTAATATTTGAAAACAGTTTTCCTGCCAGAACATAAACCAGAGAACCCGAGCTCCAGCAAGAGCACCCTCTCCACAGTCTGTATACAGTATTAAATAATCTTACTGACCAAAAATTCACCAGCCTGCAGTGGGTCCACCTAGAAGTGAAGTGCAGTTGCCTAGGACAGACTGTAAAAATAAGGCTGGATGGCACACAATGCTAATTTTCCTCTTGCTCTCTCAAAGCCTCCAGCAATTAAAGCTCAAAGTCCTCCAGCATGTCCATTAAATTTGGTGTGCATTTAGAAGTTAAATGGAAATATGATGGGCTGCACTCTACTTCAGTACTCATTTGAGAACCTGAAGGTAACCGGGACGAACCTGGTCTCACTGTTTCATGTAGGTTAGTGGCCCCCAAGGTGTAATGCTTCCTCACTGAGAAGACACAAACACAAAGCAACTGATGTGTAAAGACTCAATAGATAAATTCTGTCATAATCTTGTTCCCTGAGCTGGATTTTGAGAGGCCAATAGCAGCAATCTCTGAACAGAAAAGAGCTGAACCAAACACAGCAAGAAACACTGCCAACTAGCTTAAGTGAAGCTCAGTTACAAAACACAAGAAAGCTCTTGCACAGAAAGAAAGCCAAGTAGCTGTTGTGTAGCAATAAACTTTGATCAGAACCTGGTTACAATGATTAGATAATCTAGAAAAAAAGTGATTTGTAACTATTTGTCAGTCTTCTCAGACTTCTGAACCCTTTGCTTTGATTACTTGCAAAGTGGGAAGACTTGTGTTAAACTCGAGTAGCTTTAGCTCAGGTGGAACTTTTAATAGTGTCTCAGCTACACTCACAGACATTTTTATCCTTTTTAACAGGAATGAGAAACGGAAAGCTTTAATCACCTGCCAATTTATTATTTGCTTAAGAAAAACTGAAGTTGGGCCACTGGTTAAAGTACTATTATTAGTCATTATTAAAGAAAGAAATCTAAAGACTGGAAGAGCAAAAGCAGCTGCAAATCCTAGGCTAATAGAATTCAGATATGGAAAAGATCTATTAAGTCATCCAATCAGTGCCCCAGTTAATATAATATGGTTCCCAACAGCACAGCTCCTGGTGCTCTGTCCAGTCTGTATCAAATATTATGAGCAATGGGGTTTCTGACACTTCCCCACATTCCTGTGGATAGCTCTGCCAGGAATTTTTTCCCCCTGACATTCTGCCTATATTTGGCTTTTCCCACTATTCAACGTATGTTAACGTTCCTAAAGTAATTCCCTTCCTCTTTTTTATTGTCAATTATTTTTACAAGATTTTCATGAGTTTTAATTAACCAACCTGCTCTGTACTTTCCATTTTAATGTTCTAAGAAGAAAAATTTTATAATTACAAAAGTTAACTACATCTGAATTTTGGCCTATTAGAACAAAAACTCAGTGGAGATTCTAAAGTGTTGCAGCTAATCCGGAATGGTTTAAAACCACATAATCTTCAAAGTATTTGGGAAGTTTTTGTTAGCTGGACACGTATTTTGCAAGTGAAAGAGGTTTTATGTTTTAGTGGAATCAGCAAGGTCCCCTTCTTCACTTGCTTCTTCCCTTGGCTCTGGCTTTCTCTGGTAATTCTGGAGAAACACATTTCTACGAAGCTTAAGCTTTGCTGCTGCTTAGTATCATTTTTGCATCAAGAGGTAATCAGTTCCTAGCTGAGCTTTCCTGGGAGAACTAGTAGTTGCACACTTTTGTTTGAGGAGTCTTTTAGGAAGCTACCTTAGCAATTTCTTGCTCCCTTTTGTTCTTTTTCCCCCATAGGAAACTAGTTGTATATCACCTTCACACACTTCCTCTTCACCTTCCTGTAAGTCCTGTTCTGCAGAATGGTGCCAGTAGGAAGAGATTTTCACCTGCGATTTTGTTCTGAATCTTTTCACCTGTGAAAAGCTCAGAGAATTTGATGGTCCCAAAGACTCTGTCATACAGATCCAACTGCAGGATCACATCAAAATTTTAAAAAAGCCAAAAAGGTATAGGTTAAAACTTACAACCCTAACATAAATTTTGTTGTTCAAAAGTGCTAAGTAAGTTGTTATTCTTGCTATTGGCAGTACTGAAAGATAGTGGCTGTCTCTTTTAGGGCTGAAGGTGGGCCACGTACCCCTTATGCTTTACACTTTTTGAACAAGAGGGTCCAAACAGTAACACCACTTATGCCAAGTCTAAGTCTTAAAAAATGAATTGTTACAAGCCCAGCACCCACATCTGATGAGGAAAGACTTGGCTCAGCAGTTAGTAAAAGAGGACTTCTCAGTTTAACAACAACAACAAAAAAGGCATAACAAGATCAAGTGACTCAAATACAACGTGTGGTTGTTTTTAAACAACAAGGATAATTAACATTAGATGAGGATAATTAAATTTTGGGACGGCTTGCCTCAGGATGTGACTGGCTATCTAAAACTGTAATAAAACTTGAGTCAGTTTCTAAAAGTATAAATCAATGTTTACACAGAAAATATTGGCCTGAGGTGAAGGCTACTTGGTGATTACATGCTTTAGTTTTTGTTATACTACATTGTGATAATGGTCATGTCTCAGAATCTGTGTATTAATGTTATTGTAATGGACGTTCATATTTTGTTCTGAATATGCACTAAGTAATCCAATAAAAGAATGAAAGAGAGAGAAAAACCCCCACATTTCCATTTCACTCTTGTAATTAATCCATGATGATTAGACATGCCTTGTAACTTCACTCATATACACTCTTGGTTTACCTTGATTTTCTATCAGAAATTACTGATTAATTAATCTAATTTCACTTCATTAGCCTGTGGCAGTTGAACAGCTTGCTTTAATGAGCAGGCTTCTTGGCCTGGTGGAGGATTACCATTTCAAATCATCTGCCAGGTGCAGGACACAGGAAAGCTGGGTTCAAAGATCCATACGTCTTAGGATACAACAGTACAGTATTTCAGCAAAAATCAACACTAGCACTTTCTAGAAGCCCTCAAAAAGGAAAAAAAACACCCTCTGATTTAGTACTCTATGTCACTATGTAACAAAATAATTATTTTTTTGTAGGTCAGAGTGAGAAAATGTACATTGTATTTGAGAAGAACTGAATTTTGATTGTTGCATACAGAATGAGTTTAACAGAAATACAAGACTTCCAAAGTACCCCAGAATCGTTTTACAGATTTTTGAGACAGCTTATTGGCTCCTGAAAGACTCTTTAGATTTAGGAACACTATGTTTTTAGTCTACAGAGTGAGGCAGTATCAAGTTAATACTGTATATTTATTAGAAAAGACTGACTTCCTCATACAGCCTTAAATTATTAGCATTGAAATAATGACATTAACACAATTTATTGACCAGGAAAAAGAGTTTTGGTTAAAAAATGAAATAAGAGAGTCAGGAAATCCGATTTAATATCTTGCCTCTGGTACAGATTCTCTGTGCAGCTTTTACTGCTTGGATATATATTCATGCACCTTGGTCTAATTTAGGTGTTGTATAGGATTAAATTGGATGGGCAGGATATTTTTCTCAGGTATTTAAAAATCTCTTTCAGAGGAACCTGCCTCCAACACCTGAAAAAGGAATTTAGGTACCTAATTCTGTTGCTGTGAGGGCCAGGCACCTTCTGTTTGGTGATCACTCTACTTATCCTAAATACCTAGAATATGTCTCATAAAGTCCACTTGTGGTGCTACTGGACTTACAACATCACTGGAGAGAAATACAAACTACCAACAGTTCATTACCACTTCTTTCTATGCTTTCTTTAAATCATTCCATTTTAGGGTGGCCTTCATTTTACGCCATGCTAGTTCCTTAGGAACCAACATCAAATCTCCAGTTTGTAGTAAAATATACTCTAGTAAAGGAAGAGATGGAGAAGGGCTAGTTTCCAGTGGGCAGAGAAAGAAATTTCTATGAAAAGCTGTATTGAATCCTATAGCAAAAATATTCAGTTTCAGTAGTACACAGTAGGAGTAAATAATCCTAACTGGTTCGAATGGTGCAGAAGTTGGACAGAAGTCTGAGGGCAGATTTCTGGAACCAAGTGCCAGAGCTCTCCAAAATCACCTCCATAACAGACACTCTCACTGTGGGCATTTCTTAGAAGATATACTCTACAGACCATCGAGTATTTTTCATTCCCTTTCCACTAGCACAAGTTTTAACTCTCTGTACCCACTACATGACTATAAGAAATCACTTTAATTTACAGTTTAACAAAATTCCTGTGAATTCCAAATGCAGACAGATGACATAGTAACAAACCTTGGGATCTTTTGTATGTCATTTTCCATGGTTTTAAGTAGACAAGTAGTAAGAAGTAAATGTTAATACTACAGTTACAACTATTATTATTTCATTTATATGGAAGTGATTAAGTTTTTCAGGCTTGTCTGATCACTTTTGTTGATTTAGTGATAGAAGTAAAGAAAATGACTTGTCACAAACAGAAAAACTTTCATGGAAATCTGAAAAACTACTCAACCTCTTGAGTGACAGTAGAAAACAACCTTTAGCTGTCTAAAATGTAGACATCTTGTCTAAGCTAGTTAGTTATCCAAGTTTACTTTACGGTCAGCTTAGAGACAGAGATTTGACCAGAACAGAACCAATCCTATCATAGAAAAATTTCCAAATATAACTGAGTTGACTTTTCTCTCGAGAAGTGCTTTTGTCTCCATTGACTACAGAGAAATGCCAGCCAGGACTGAGTCTAGATGCTTTACAGCTGAGATTAGGTCAGATGAATCCCACCTGGTTGCTGGTTTTGTCTCTTAAGTCTTGTGTACTTAGGAACTTAATTATCTTATTAGTTATAATCACAAAACTATGATTAAAGCCAATAAAAGTTGAACATAAGCAATGGATTGAACAGTACAACCCCAGAGAAGCCTTTGGCTCTAGGCGACAGTGTGATTGGAAAAATGAATCCATGTCATCTCCTGCTAGAAAGGATGTGTGTAATTCACATTTCCGCTTGTCTGAACACTCAACTGCAGCTTGTTAATGCTAATGACCATAGCAGCAAATAAACTATTTTCACATGATAGAAGTATCCATAGACTCTCTTAGCTATTGTTTAAAACTTCAAGTAAAGCTTTCCTTTTGGTTAAAAAGGTAGTCAAAGTACTTTTTATCAGACAGATTGCCTCTGTTTAACTCTTGTCATCTCATCATTTGACATCTCCACAGTGATTCTCACATCAGTGGATCTAGGCTGAATGGGTTACGTAAGGGAGTTGCTCTATAGCAGAACATTTTACGTTGGCTTGTCTCAGAATGTGCTTTGCAGATTGCACGTTTCCCTCAGCATCTCCATTCAGCTGAGACAGTAACAGCCCAATTGTAACATGATAAAAGTTATGCATGTCCATAAATCTTATGTATTCTTCCTCATCAAACAGGATGCCTTGGACTGTGATAATTTCATCTGAGTTTCTCTGTTTTGCCAATATACTTTTCAGCTGATTTATGGCGCTTGCACTAAGCCTATGATCTCGAAATATCTGGAAAAGAAGCCATGTACTTTTGCCTTTAATTCACAAATGTCAATCCCCATGCTTTTGAGGGTGTGACTGATTATTAATGTTCTCTTATGCTGGCTTTCTTAACAAAACTCACACTGGCTAACATACTAATATGTTACTAACACAATAATAACTAACACTACTAATATGTCTGTGTTTCCTAGCCTCTATCTCCAAAACAGTGCTCTTTCACAACTGTTAGCAATGCCCAAATATCCCATTTTGTTCATTGGAAAAAGATAAGCGTGACTTTTCTCTTGGACAATGCACTTATCGCACAAAGTAAATTTTCTATTTGGTTCTATAAAGTTCTATCTTTTAAAGAAAACCCTTTACATACTGATAACTTTCTGTGGAGTCCTTCAATAATCATAAACATCCTTAGGATCAGCGTATGCATCCTGTGCTACATAGAGCGCTCTGGAAGCTGTGAATCTCCAGGCACTTGCAGATTTCATGCACTGGCCACATTCAGAATACACTGGTATGCAGTGATCAGGGCTTCACAGGACATGTGAGCCCTCTGTCTCATGTCTTGTACTACATCAAGATCCTAGTTACTTCTCTGGCACACATAAGAAAGCTTCACATGAAGCGAAAAGTTTAAAATCCTCTAATCTGTATCTTTTTCATGTACACAGACTAAAACATTGCAAATTTCAGCTTTATTATATGGCATGCAGAAGATTTCAGATGATCATCACACTAACGGTCTTTTCACTGTCACTAGGACTTGCAGAGCCTCACAAGCACCATAAAGTTATCCTCCAGAAACTTCAGAAAGGATTGCCCTGTCCTGTTTATTGCTGTAGTTCCACTCAACATTCATTTTTGCAGTGTTTCTGCTGGATGTGCTTTCATTTAGGTGTTGAAGGAAACTGTGAATCTTTTCACATACGGAGATTTTTCTAGGACTCTGTATATTACTTTTAAATCTAGGCACAAGTGTTACGTATTTATGAGGTGTTCCAAGCAGTCTACCATCTCTGATACAGGAGACTCCTTTCGCTGTTACTGCTGTTTAGACCCCACTAACTAAAAACTGACTGTTAATCAATTCTTCTGGGTGCAGTTTATTGTTTATTGTTATCATTTGTAAATCTGTTCAGTTCTGTAGAAGACAGAAACACAAAGGCAGTCCAGTCCCCAGAAAACTTTTTGTCTAGCAGAGGAATAGAGAAAGAGGGTACTCGTAACCACTCAGCACTAGATACCTAATGAGACCAGCTACCTCAGCTCACTTTCGTCTCTTAACTGAGATGCTGAAGACTTAGGCAAAAACTCAATGCCTAAGCTTGACTGTGGATAGTTAGGGCCTGGCGGTCGGAAGATGTCGTGCTGTACGGAAAGGTAGGCCCCCCCCTCCTCTCCTGATAACCAGTAGCGTTTAGCCCATAGGTGTAAGCAGACGGAAGTGACGCTGTAAACCTAAGCTATATAATACTGTGCTACCCGTCAATAAACGCCATTTGCCGTCCACCACATTGGTGTCTGCGAGCTGATGGCCCGAGCGGCCGGGGGGTAGGTCGCCGTGCCGTTCCTGAACCAGGTCGCCACGCCAACAAAGGCAACAAGTGGTGCCGAAACCCGGGAAAGACTTGCCTGGAGTCGGGTGAACGGCGGCCGGAGCGGCGGGACCAGCCCGGCGGGGAGGACGCTCCCGGACCAACAAGGAGGATGGAAGCCCTTGTGAAGGTCGTATCGCAATTACATAAGCAGTGGGGAATTGATTGTAAGCCCAAAGATTTTACGCTCGCAGTTGCGAGGCTTTTGCAAATTGGGGTCATTGACCAGCCGGTGGATATTCTCCACCCTGAGGTGTGGGATAAGTGCACTAAAGCGTTAGCCGAGGAAACGATGTCCTCGGGTTGTGGGAAAAAGCTTAAGTCGTGGGGGAAAGTCGTGCAGGCCCTGCAGAAAGCTATACAAGAGCAGGAGACCTGGAAGGCGGCAAAGAACTGTTTGTTAGCTACCCCAAAATTGGGAATCGGGGCAGCTACACAGACTTCGCACCCCCCAGACGATAACGGTTCTGCTGAGCCTAAAAATCAGCAAGAGGGCGACACGTCCCCTCAACTCCCGGACCCCGATCCGCTTACGGAGGGAGAGAAACAAGCTAAATCCTTCTGGGGCGGGTTAGCCGAGGAGGCTAGGGGCGCCGCGAAAGAAACAGAGTCTGATAAAGTCTGGGCCACACCACCGCCCTATGCGCCCCAAGATGGCACCGAGCACAAAGGGGAAAGGCGGGATGAAAATTCCTTTGGTGATAACAGGGAGGAAGCGCTAAAGTTATCAAGCGCACACAAAGGGGAGGCGGAGGAGAACAGGGGGGAGAGGAGCGGTAGGAGCGACCTAGAAGGGGAAAGGGGGGCCAGCGGGGGGCAGAGAGCCAACCGGCGCGTGCATTTCAAAAGATGCGCCTGTGAGGTGGGCACCCTGCCGAGCGGAGGGCGGGGCAGGCCCGGGGGGGAGGAGCGGCCCGCCCATAGGGGAGGGGGCCGGAGCTCGGCAAAAACGTACTGGAGACCGGAAGTAACCAGTCAGTCGAGTTCCGACTCCGAATCAGACACTAGCGGGGATGAGTGGCTCGCAACTAATTTAAGTTTAGAAGAGAAGAAAACAAAGATAAATAAAGTCAAGAGCCAAAATATCCCCATCCAAATTAAAGAGAAACCGCGAGGGGGAGAAATCCCTCTCACGGACTGGAGGAAAATAAAGATTACGTGCGCCGACTGGACCCCATCGGCCGCACTAGCGTTCCCGGTCCGGGTGACGGACGGGGGACAGAGGGTCCACACACCGATAAACCCTAAGGATATACAAGCGATTGTTAAGGCAATCGCAGATAAAGGCCTTAATTCTGCCATTGTCTCCGCCCTCATAGATGGTGTCTTCGGGGGAGACGATATGCTCCCGTTCGATATAAAACAAACTTGTAGATTGATCTTTGACGGGGCAGGGATGAACGTTTTTAAACAAGAATGGGAGGACATCTGTGCGAGGCAATTGGCCCAAGTAACTGGGGCAGACCATCCACTGCATGGCTCCAGCCTGCAGCGGTTAATGGGCACAGATCCCACAATGATTACTCCCCAGGCACAAGCCCAGGGCCTGCGGGCCCATGAAGTCATTACAACTACTCGTGCGGCCAGAGAAGCTATTCGCATAGCCTCTAGAGTCATTGCCAAACCATCGCCATGGTCCACAATTAAGCAAAGTGAAAGTGAGAGTTTCACAACATTTGTGGATCGTCTCCAAGCAGCGGTCGATTCATCAGCCTTGCCTGTGGAGGCAAAAGGCCCAGTCGTAGCAGAATGTTTACATCAGCAGTGTAATTCAACAACCAAAGAAATCCTGCGATCACTATCAGCGGGGTCGAGTATCGCAGACATGATTAAGCATGTCGCGAAGGAAGAGCATCTAACCCCGATCCAGGTGGCTGTTCGCATCATACTAGCCAGAATAAAACTAATGAAAACTGTGAGTTTTTGTTCACAGGACCGGATCATCGGACACCCCCATAACCCGCACACCCTGACGACAAAAGAAGATAACAAGTCAGCAAACGTTCTGTCCAAGCCTGGAAGTTCCTCACTATCAGAAGTTGTGTTACAAAATAGGAGGGGAATGGATATTCTTTTCTTGCGACAGGGAGGCCTCTGCGCTGCATTAGGGGAAGAGTGCTGTTTTTATGCTGATCACACCGGAGTAGTCAGAGATACCATGGCCAAACTTAGAGAAGGTCTAGAAAAAAGAAAAAGAGACAAAGAAGCCCAACAAGGATGGTTTGAGTCGTGGTTTAACCATTCACCATGGTTAACCACCCTGATATCCACCTTGATAGGGCCGATCGCGATGATCGTAATGACACTAATTTTTGGACCCTGTATACTGAACAAGATCGTGTCATTCGTCAAGAGTCGGCTAGAGAAAGTTAACATCATGTTCGTAGAACACCAACAACTGCTTTAAAAATGTACCTACCCAGTGTTACCCTCAATCGTCCCTAAAAGTTAACTTCTACCTGTTTACTGTGCCTTATGTTTTCTATTCAAGTTTATAGCATATACTTTTTAACACTACTGTACAATATAGAATAAGAATAACAATAGAATTTTTAAGATTATATTTTAGCTAATTTACAAATGCATTTGTCTAAGGTACCTTATCTTTGTAATCATAAGATTTTAATATTTACATTTTTTAAATTGTAGTTAAGGTTAAGTAAGGTTAAGTCTGGCCAGATATTAAGTTTAAGTCTTAAGGTTAAGTATTAACACTTTTATATTTTATATTAACCTATTTAGTTAAGCATAAGGAGGGGGGAAATGTGGATAGTTAGGGCCTGGCGGTCGGAAGATGTCGTGCTGTACGGAAAGGTAGGCCCCCCCCTCCTCTCCTGATAACCAGTAGCGTTTAGCCCATAGGTGTAAGCAGACGGAAGTGACGCTGTAAACCTAAGCTATATAATACTGTGCTACCCGTCAATAAACGCCATTTGCCGTCCACCACATTGGTGTCTGCGAGCTGATGGCCCGAGCGGCCGGGGGGTAGGTCGCCGTGCCGTTCCTGAACCAGGTCGCCACGCCAACAAAGGCAACACTTGACCTTACCAATATGTCTGAAAAGATGTAGTAGAATATCTGAAGGAAAATCGCCCTATATGTATTTTTTACTTCTTGGTCTGCTTTTTTATCTGTTTCTGTTTTTATTCTTTTCTTTCTCTTTTATGAGCTTTCAGTGCAATTTAAATCAAGAGAGAATTGAGGCCACATGTTAAGATGTCATTCACATGCCTTCCTGCTATGTTCTGCATTAGTATCATCTTTTTCCTTTGGCGTTATTTCTGTGTAATGACAATAGCAACTCTGTGGCACCAGAATTATCCTGGAAGTGCAATGTTTACTGTTATCTTGGCCTTGCCTGAATGCAGAGATTTATTTACTATGAAACTTGTGTGGTATTTTTGAGAGGAAAATAAATGGTCATTGAACAGCCTTGGAAGGCTGCCATTGTGGGTAGATGAGATGTATTCTGCCATTGGAATCAGCGTATTTAGGTATTTCAGTATTGTACTTTTTCTCATTACTAAATATGCTTGCACAGTAAGCACTAAACTAAGATTTTTCATAAGTCTTCTCAGTATGATCATTTGATCTGCCTTCCTGCTGTCATTTTGCTAGCTGAGCTTATGCTCTAGACTTGGAACCCTTCTTAATGAATAATCACCAAAATGTTTTGATCATCTTAATTAACAGAAACAAACACAGAATTGAGTGCTCAAGGCCCAGTGCTTTTTCTGACTTCTCACTGTTAAAAATCACAATACTAGTCAGTATATTAGAATACTGATGTTAGAGAAAAGCAGAGCAACAAACAAAATAGCATTGTTTCAAGATTGTTTCATTATAAGAGTGGTTTTATGGCCAATTAGTTCAGAAAATCAACATGCAATTGCTCCCCTCAGAATAATGTAGCTGTAAGTGACAGGAAATAAAATATAATTATATTATTAACACAGAATAAATGTTACTTCACTGAATTGCATCAATATCTACTGACATTCAAACACATTATCAGCAAGTACAGTTTGAAAAGATCTTTTAAACTAAAAGAAGCTCTAAAATTTTTACCTTGACACTGCGGGGAAGGTAAGTCTAAAGTCTTCAGGTTTTACTGAAAAGCTACCTTAAAGGTTATGGTGGACCACAGAAATGGAAAGTAAGGCTCTTATTATATTTTAAAAACTAGTATTAATGTATTTTCCCCTGGTTGATAGATGTTTTGGGTTATCAGGAACACTGGAAAAGAAGATTAAAGCAGACAAGGGAGAACAGAGGCTGAAAATCAGAATGATGTACAGAAGTGAATAGGAGATAACTGCAGCCACAAAACAAGCAAATGGGAGCAGCCTGTGAAACTATCATATAGAAGGTTTAACAGAAGCACACTTTTTGGATTTTTTCCACAGGACAAAATTGTGCTGCTCATCTTCACAAATCATTGGATGTCAAAAGCATAGATTAAGTGAAAAGAGAGTTGGACAAATTTCTGGGTTTCCAGAGACAGCTATTATAAATGATGGGCTAAAGGCAAACTGTTTCTGACTGTGACTTGCTGGGAGTGTAGAGCTGAAAATTCTCTGAGTATCCCTCCTGGTCACCATCACAGGCAAAATACTGCGCAAGAGGCAAACTGTTTTGAAAAGTGTTATAGCTCAGCCTCAATAGTCTTAAATGTATAACTGAGATATCTTTAATGATCATAGCCTGTTTCCATCTGACTGACTGCAATCTTTTGGTAAAACAAACAAACAAACAGAAAATAACCTCCTCCCCTCCAAAAACCAAAATGTCTTCTGTTCCGGGAAAGCCTCAAAACAGCTTGAAGGCACTCTTCCTGGCAAAGTATAAGTAGTCTCACTAAGACCAGCGTTGGTTGAGGTTCATACCTCTTCTGTTCACCCGTGCCATCGTGATCTATAGCCATCATAGCCCAATGTCAGATAAGACCCTGTGGTCTATCATGACAGGCAATGAAAGGCAATGAGCATTCCTCTCTACTACCTGAAAGTCGTAGAGAATTTAATCAGAAGATGGCTTTACCACCAAGACCTTTATTGTGCTGGGATGGGACTTATGCCTGGATGGTAATTGTGGGCTGGAGCTGGCAGAGGGATGGGCTTGGCTGGCATGTGGGAAGTACAGTGTCTGATTTAACGTTATAAGGGAATTAGT
Organism: Opisthocomus hoazin; assembly: GCF_030867145.1. Taxonomy (NCBI): domain Eukaryota; kingdom Metazoa; phylum Chordata; class Aves; order Opisthocomiformes; family Opisthocomidae; genus Opisthocomus; species Opisthocomus hoazin. Next base: position 120,696,780 of record NC_134415.1, read on the forward strand.
ACCATATGTATGTCACCCATACTATTGCAAAACATCCAAAGAGAAGGCAGTCAAAATCTCAGATTAAATTCTTCTTCAGCAGTAACATAGCCACTGCTTTTAGTTCTTTTTTAAAAGCCATTGAAATGTCTGTGGAATGATTTGTGGTAACAAACTCTATGATTTTGCTTCATTTTGCATGAGGTCACCACTTTAGGTTTACTATAGGTCTGAAGTGTTTCACCCAGGTTTGAACCTCAGCATACCACAATTACAGTGTTAGAATTCATCTGACTTCTCCCAAAAGTCTTGCTGGGCTATGTTCTTTTTTTCCTGATGAAATTGTGGAAATGTCATTGTATTGCTACTGGTGGTCTGCTGTTCATGTATTTGATTTGGTGGCACTGAAAAGCTCACATTCCACATCCAGGCAAAGGACAACCAGGAAAATTAACCTTGTGTTGCTTAGCCGGAGAAAACATGGTTTAAATGGTTGGTCTTGACATGTCTCGAAGGATGTGTGAAATGGATTTGGAGCCAGCCCTCTTCACCAGCTAATCTATGTGTGAGAGCTAAATAAAGGAACCTGGGGGAAAGGTGAAAAAAGAGAGCAGGTAATTAAACAGCAGGATAAGGGGAAAATAAATATTTGATTTATACCATTTTTAATGTTTTTTAGCCGAAACAGAATTCATGGAATATGTAATTGAGTTGACAAATATTTCAAGAGGCAGAGGTTAAATAAACAACCTCTGATGAAAACTATATATACTAACTTCACATAATAAAATGTTGCATGAAGCAGAAAATTCTGCAACAATTTGGTACAAGGGGTATTCCCTCTCTTTCAGTTAGAGGACATTTATTACCCACTAGCTGTGTCTTGATACTCAAGCAAGACAGATGATGTGGTGACAGATGTTCAAGATTCTGAACTAATGTTCAGTCTTTTATAGAGAACAAGAGAAGGTGATGGATTTTTTTCTCCCCCTAACAGCTTGCCTTTTTTACTGCTCTCTGGGAATGGAATTGAGCAACAGTTCCTGAAGGACTGGAGTGGGTATTAGGGATGGGGACACAGGAAACTTCCAGTCTACCCTCTCAAATTTTTATTTTAGCCCTGATGTATCTTCGAAACCCTAACAACACCAGTGGGAGTGCTCTGGTCCTACTCTTTTCCAGTGTTTATACAGACTTCTAAAGAGTTTATCAGGCAATTGTCCATCTTCTGTCTCAGTCCATCACAGGAGAAGTGCACACTATGTTCCTCTGAAATGTCAATATTTGTGAGATGGGACTCAATTTTGAAGGAAACTCCCAAATTTCATATGATCAACTGAAAAGTCAGGCACTCTAAACAGGGTCCCTATACATCTCCATAGACTTGTAATAGTACAAGATATGATTATATTGACAAAAATCTGCAGATTTTCAGTTGATCAGCTGAAGGATCTATTTTATGATAAGATAAATCACTCTTAGTGCTCCCAGGTTGTACTAAATAGGGCTTAATTCATTGGTTCATATGCAGGCAATCAGTGCACCCTGGGCTAGATACCTGCCCTCTATATCATCTCATTTAACCTCCAGTAACTCCAGAAGGGCATTGCTCTGCCATAGCCATGTGCGGTAGTTGTTATCTGCACGGAGATGTCTGATACCTCACATATCTCAAAAGGTATTAGCCTTTTCTGTGGGCAGTTGAATCAAATCCTGTTCTCCACAGATTGCAGTGCAGTCTTCAGCACCCAGCTGATATACAGTCTTTTGTATCGTAGACACTTAGAGCCTGAAGTTGATGCTGCCCCAAATTTAACTGATCCCCTCAGAGGGACAAGATAAGAAACAATTTTGTTACTCTGATATATTTCATCAAAAGAGCTTCATTAGTCAAATGAATTCGTTGTTCACAAATTGGGTTTGAGTCAACAAATTTCTTTGGATAGGTAGCTCATTTAGATCAAATCCTCTTTGTTGTTTTAGGTCAGTATTGGGTCATTTCCCCATCAAGGCTATTCATGCAAGCCATAGATGACCAACAGCTAAGTTGTCTAGTCTCTGGACATACCATCTGCCTACCCGTTATTCTCAATATCTGTTTTAGGTTTTCATTCTACATGGCAGTTTAATGTAGATGAACGCAGTGAGCAAAATATTGCTGAAGTTACAAGTAAAGTTTTATCAGTGCTTGTCCATACATAAATCATTTCAAAAGGTCAGCACGACTTGTATTTTTCTAAGTCACTCACTCTTGGGCAGTCAGAAAATCACGTGCTATACACATAAAAAGGTGAAAACAGAATGATCTTGGAGCCTTGTTCTTTGAAAACACCTATAGGATTAATGACATCACTGATGGTTTCCTTTCCATGATATCTGTTTAAACATTTAAATCAATGTCACTTCCCAGAGTACATTCTGCCAGGCAAGATACTGTCTGGGAAAATGGATCTCCAGCGTCTGCCCTTCCTGAAGCCATGCAAGACCTCCATGAGCAGCGCGGTGCTGATACTCTGTTCTGGGTGATGCAGATATTTGAGAAGGCTACTCCATTAGTCTACACATACCTTAAAGCTCTGGTTTATTGCTTGGCTTGTGGCAGGATTCCCAACAGAAAGGTTCACATTGTCAACTGCCAGCTGAAGGACCTGCTTTGCAAGCTCATGCCTTACAGAGAATTTGCAGCTCAAAGGCTGGCACCAGAGAGTTTCCTCTGCTGAGTGCATTCCATGGTGACTTTCCACAGCTCTTGCAGCTGTGCAAGGTTAGGAGAGGTGTGGACTAAAGGAGAGAAAAAACAAACCAGTGATAATACCGAAGGAGAAGAACAGGCAAATCAGATGTAAGGCTGCAGACAGAGGTCATTGATCGCCTTTATCTTGTTTCACACCCACAACTAGAATCACGTTTTTGTGCATGGCCCCATGTCTTTTTGCAATACAAGAAAAGATGATGTTGTTTCTTTAAAATATTTTGTATTTCGTTAAAGAAGAAGTAAGTAAAAGTGATCTGTGCTCACCTTCACCAGAACATTCTAATCTAGAATATTTTGATAACAGTATAAGATTCTTTGAGATGGAGCTAAAAGAGGGAATTTCCCAAAGGAAAAATTGGCATAGTCTTTTTTCTCTTTTGCCTGTATTCCCACTACAAATAATTATTACCACTACCAGATTCAACTCAGTACTAGAATAATTATTTTTTTCTACATACTGTGCCAAAATCCTTTCTCTCAAACTGTGCTCCACTTCCAGGGTGCGGTTAGCCTGAGATTTTTCCTCCAAGTGTTAATCATTTCTCCCCTAGGGGTGTGAAACATTTATGCTGCTACCTTCGTATAGGAGGTGCAGCTAAAACAATTCCCCAGCAAAGACAGACAGAGAAGTTCTGCCTTCGGTCCCTCTGAACCATGGTGTACCTAAAAGCCAGCAAAGAAGCTATTCATCCCATGGTGCCCAACCACCACAGGTTAAATTATCTGTGAAAACCAAGGTAGGCTCTCATCTCCTGCATTTACGATTACACAAAAAGAAGCACAGAGCAAACACTTCTGCCAGGGTTCTCTATCTGACTGAGCTTATCTCATCCAACTGACCTTTGCAGGCAACATTCACACGCTCGCTAATATCAATTGGTCTCCTGGCTCCTTCCCTCCTCGAGCACCCCAGGGGTGTTGTTCACCTTAGAAAGCACAGAAAGCAGAGTAGTCTTGGGGACAAATAATTTGTCTGTATCAGAACTATGTGAAAAATCAAAACCTCATCATTCAGTCCTCAATATTAAATATGTCTGAGAGTGAAAATACTAACATACCCACCTAATAGTTTCAACATTGCTGAGCCCAGGTTGAGATACTGTAAAATAGTCCCTGCTATAGACAGTATTAGTCAATTCATTAGTTTGTCCTCTTTTAATAAAAAAGGAAACAAACTCGTTCTTAAAGTATGTTTGTTACCAGCCTCTGTTGGAAACAGGACTGTGGTCTAGCCATTGATATAAACCATTATGGGAGCTCCAGTGTCGCCACAACTACAAAAGAAACAAAACACCCAAAACCAAGGAAATGACTGATGGCCGAACTCATCCCCCTAAAAAAATGAGTTATACAGATTTGAAATTAAAAGGCTTGGGTTTTCACCTAGGTTTTTACTTTGTTTCGTGGTACAAGTTTTTCCTCTATTCTCTGATCTTAAAGCTGCTGTAATTTTGAGTAATATCTTTCATAAAGGATTGTGCTACACATTAAAGTCTTTGCTGTTATGCCCACTATTTTTAAAGGGCCTTTCAAGATCCTTTTTTTTCATAACATGGAAATAAAAAGTTGTACCCCATTCCCTGTGACATTTTGGAGAGATATTTTTATAGTTACCTTTACTATCAGACATCTTCACTCTTTTCATGGCCACAAATAGTAAAGGCTGACCTGTGAAACATAGCATGCATGTCAGAGGGTTTGCAATCTGAAAATTGTTGCCTACAGACCAAAACAAAGAAAGTAGAAGCATACGGACAGCTTGGACCCCCTTTTTCCTTCTGCAAGATCTAAGGAACTGATACATTACCCATGAAAGAACAGAATGTTTGGACACCTGTGCCAGCCAAGTGCACGTCCAAGATATTTCATAATCACACTTATTTATGGTATCAGATTAGGATGCCAAGTCAGGTGGGAAAATAAGAGATGGTGCTTCAGCGATAGAAATATTACCCATTGAGGGGGTAAGGGGAAGTAGTGCTGTTGTCAAGTGGAGAGTAGGGGGTGAGAGGCAGAAGCAAATTGCAGAGACTGCCTAGATCCCACAAATAGCTGGAGGAGTCAGCAGGGAGAGGGATGTGGTAGAAGAAAAAAGGAAGGTTTTTCTGAAAGTCAGGGGTAAAGGAAATAAACTGAACTCCATAAAAACAGCTTACAGAATCCCAGTCTCTGAAAAAGGCACCAGCAGTAAAAGAAAACAGTCAGTGTTAGCCTCCCCAAGCATGGATGGGTGCCACAAGACTGAATGCAAAAGTAAACACTAACCTGGACTTCAGGAAAATGATGAGGTATCCTATCTGCTCCCTGGCTTTCAGGGGGTGTTATTCAAAGGTAGGAGAGAGGAAGCACCTGGGCACCTGATTGACTTAAGCCTTGGAAAGTCATTTGCACAGGAAAAAGTCACTAGAGAAGCAAACCACCAGAGCAATGAAAGACAAGTAAACGAGAAGCTGAAATAAGAGACGAGCAGACTTGAATTACTTGATAGGGATGCTTTCAAACTCAGCCTGTCACCTCATATATTCTCCACAAAACTTTCAGTTTCCCCCTTGAGTCCTTCACATTCAGTCTTTGTTTGACACTCTGACCAACCTACATTTCCTCACAGCTTTTCCAACTCCCATTCGCTTTCCTGATATCTTTGCCAAATCCAGGCAGTATCTTTCACTTGTTCCCTTCCCCACATAACATACCAGAACATAATTTTCACAATCTGAGGGTGCCAGCTCTGTGTCGTGCATTAAAATGACATTAAGCATTATGTGGATCAGCGGAAGCTAGAATGCTTTTTTTGATGGGGTGAGGGTAGAGGGATGGGAGAGAAGGAAGAGGCCTTGTAAGTGGGCCTTCTTTAGCAGAAGATCCTGTAAGAAACATATGATAATGTAATCATCACAGATATTTGACAAATGCTACTCAGTTCATTTTTTCCCTTCCTGATGACATATCCCAGGCTTTACATTGAGCTTCCCAAAGATGGATTGTGCATACAGCAAGTATCTAGAGGAATGCAAAAGCAAAAAAACAGAAAAGCTACATCTGTGACAGATTCCTTCACCCTGGCTTCTTCAGCAAGATCTGCAAATGAAGTTATTAAGATAGTTAACACAAGCCAAAGTTATCTGAAAGCAAGCAAATATTTTACCATGAATAACAGCATTGTTTAGCTTTAGCATTTAGATCACCATCCACACAGTAGCTATGTTTTGCCCGCTTGGTAGCATTACTTAGCCTTCATTTATTTGACTGTGAATATTCAGAAGACGGCCTTTCAGTTAAAAAAACATAGTGAAAAATAGAGAAAGAGTTTATTGAGAATCATATCCTGTTGTTTATGATTAGTAAGGAGAAGGACTTGGGGGTGCTGGTAGATGAGAAGCTCAGTATGACCCAGCAATGTGCTCTTGCAGACCAGAAAGCCAACCGTATGCTGCACTGCATCAAAAGAAGAGTAGCCAGCAGGTCAAGGGAGGTGATTCTGCCCCTCTTCTCTACTCTGGTGAGACACCACCTGGAGTCCTGCATCCAGTTCTGGAGCCCTCAGCACAGGAAAGACACGGATCAGTTGGGGTGGGTCCAGAGGAGTCCACAAAAATTATCAAAGGGATGGAACACTGCTTTTATGAGGAAAAGCTGAAGGCTTGTTCAGCCTGAAGAAGAGAAGGCTCTGGGGAGACCTTATTGCAGCTTTTCAGTACCTGAAGGGTACAAGAAAGCTGGAGAGGGACTTTTTACAAGGGCAAGTAGTGATAGGAAAAGGGGTAATTACTTCAAACTGAAAGAGGATAAGTTTGGATTAGATATAAGAAAGAAATTCCTTACTGTGAGAATGGTGAGCCACTGGAACAGTTTGCTCAGAGAAGCTGTGGGTGCCTCACCCTGGAAACATTCAAGGCCAGGTTGGACGGGGCTTTGAGCAACCTGGTCTAGTGGAAGGTGTCCTTGCCCGTGTCAGGGGAGGTGGAACTAGATGATCTATAAAGTCCCTTCCAACACAAACCATTCTATGATTCTATGATAATATCATATAAGCTGTAGCAAAAAGTCCTTTTTTTGAAAGAATAGTCTAGAAACACATCCTAGAAGCTGCAAATAAAAAAAAATCTCAGAGCAATCATGAAGGAAATAATAGGAATAAGAGTTACTACAGATAATTATTATTATTGTAACAATGCACTTAGCAGAAAACAAGATATAGTTGGAAACATCATTTTAATTTTCTGGGTTTTGAAAATATGTATTTTTTGAGGCAATAGAAAAGTCTGGAGAATTTCCATTTTTCCCTAAAACACCAGCATGCTTAAGTTATTTTTCTCTGATTTCTTCCTATTCTAGAACTTCTATTGAATGGAAATCAAAATCACAATGGGAAAAGCACTTTTCCATGTTTTCATATTGTTTATGAACTAGTAGGAGTGGAAAGCAAGGAACTGCAGAAAGTGAATGTAACACAGGACAAGAAAGGAATGACATTTTCCAGAATTTCATCAGGCAAAATAGTCTTTCCTATAGGAAAAATATTTTTTGAAAAACCCTTATGCACCTTATCAAAATAGTCTTCCTTCCTGACCAGAGTTTTATGTCACTTTTAGTATATTTTAATTGTCTCACTTGGCAGCAAAGGAGCTGATTGGACCATACTCTTTAAAGCTCAGATAAGAGCTGATCCATTTTGAGTTAAATTTCCTTGGATGATTCTTAGAGTGAGATCAAGGCTGCATGTTTCCCCAAATCTCTAGCCGTGCTGAGGAGGTCACACTTTGATTCCTGGACTTTCACGCAGGAAGGAATTTATAATCTCTTTGTAAGTTGTTTTACTTTTCACAGATTTTACTTTCTCAGCCCCGCTTTGCAAAGTATCGGTTTTATGTTTGGACCCCAAAATGCCAGATGAGAGGAAGGATATTCAGCAAGTGCCTGTGTTTATTTGACATTCCAGAATGAATACATGTTGTGTGGACAAAAGCAATGTTTTACAAGTTTTCACTTCGGATTTTAGAAGGAGTGTTTTCTTTATAATCTATGTATCTTTATATAGGCTGTAGGCCAGGTTAAGTAGTGTGATGCAAAAGCTGGGCAGAGGGCCTCTATTCACAAAGGAACACTTATTTCACTTCATCTTACATGGCTATCTGTACCGCCAAGCTCATGCTGAGGGATGTTTTACACATATCACACAGTGTGTGTTGTGCTCCTGCGTTGCTCCTCTACTTTTATCCCGTTTGTGCAAACTAGGAGGTGGGACCAGCAAAACTAACTGTCAACAGCAGTGTTGGGGCAGAGGACAGCTTTTGAAAGGGAGCCTACAATTTCAGTTGTTTGACATATCTTGCCATCAACCCGTGTTATTGCTAGGCATCATTTCTCTAGTTTCACAATGTTATGCCCTGAAAGAGATCCCTTGGAAAGTGGTAGCAGAGCAAACCACTCCAAAGGGATGATATAGTGATGCTAACAGCCATAATATGGTGTAGTGCCATGCTCTCTCTTTGAAATGTGCAGAGAGAAATGGCCTCTGTTTCCATGGCAATATATTTATATGCCTGAGAATCAAATGTTTCACTGCATAGAAATTCAACTCTGATCCATCATTTACACAGATATTTTAGCAGACAGAGGGTTACTGGTAGAGCACTGGCAGAGACATTTAGCAGAAAGAAGGTTACTGGCAGAGATCACAATATCTTTAATGCAGGCTGCATGTATTGTTCAATTAAAGCTTCTTTTGTAATACTTCAGCCTTTTCATTTGCAGTCAGAGAAGGCGATAAACTTCCTGACGGCTTGAAGTCATTGGAACAAGCGTGTTCAACACCTTGGCCTTTTGGCTCCTTGTATAGCTCTGAACCAGTAAGTTCAGTATATACAATTGAAAACCAGTGCATACAATTAAAAATGCAATGATCTTAAAACTAAAGCAGGTTTACAGAATCTAGGCCCAAAAATTTGATCCAAAACACACCCACTGATCTGCCAGTTCCGTAAGTATCTAGACATACGCATTTTCTCAACTGGTCTGTAGATGTTTAATGCCCTGTTTCTGAACGTGCCCCATGCAGGTAGCTTAGTATACCTCTCCGCTATACCTCTGGCAGACCAGTAGACTCCTGCACTGACATGCAGACCTTCAGGGATTTAGACCTTGTTCCCAGAGGATGTCTCCTTTGCATAATGATTGGCTTGAACTCCCCATAAAAGACAATATGACCCCTTTCTTCGAAAAGCAGTTGTAATCAGATGTTGTTCATCCACTTCGAGATGCAACATCCCACTAGCTAGAGCTGCCACTGCAGAAGGCACCAGGTGCTGATGAGGTTCCAACTAAGCCCAGTGATAGCAGGCACAATCTCACCTGCTCAAACCAAATCATGGAGCAGAAAAACAAACACTGCATCCAAGACCCCATAAAAAGAAACAAGACAAAACGGAATAGAATTCAAAGGCTTGGTGGTCAAGGTACTGGCCTGACTGAGAGATAAGATGGATTTTGCTCTCTGTTCCTAGATATTTTTTCAATCAAAGAGACTTTGAATTATCTGTGTAACTACACATAATTATAGGTAATTGTCATTTGGAAGTAAGGGCTGGGAGGTAATATCCCCCCAGTGTTCCCAGTAAAGTAGACATGTTTCCTGTCTCTCTTTCCCTATGGTTCTCGTTCTCCTTTCTGGGTAGTGGCACACCTTTCACCAGAGGGCTGGAAGCTGCCATAGATCTCACTTTACCTATAGCTTGATAGGATAAATGAATCTGCTTAGCAAATTTAATACATGGGCTTAAATCACCTTGACTGAGGAGTGCCTGATAGCCCATTTTCCACTTTGATAGGAAAGATCTGGATTATCACATCAGATCTGCACAGATTTATTTGTAACCATGGCTGCTGGCAGTGCCTTAGAAGCATCACACGAGCTCACCAGCTTCCCTGGTGGAACATTTAGCCATCTCTCTCTAAAAAAAGAGGCAGGATTTAAAAATACACTTTTCAGCATTTTGTGTTGAGTAATTTGATATTTGTACACACATGGATACTCTGTACACAGCTTTACAACCCCCTTGTTCAGTATCTAGCGAAGCCTTCAAGTACTGCGGCACATCTTGCTCAGGCTGGAGGGTTTGGCTCTAGGAGGAACATATCTAAAAATTAATTATGGCTGCAGTAAGGACAGTCATCTTTACTGAGTTGCCAAAAGAAGGAACTGCATACTCATTTCCCAGATAAGCTGTCATCTTACAGTCAAGCATTTTAAAATGCTTTGGAAGACACAGATGAATGTTACTAGTGACCTGTTGGTTACTAGTGACCTTTGAAGGTTCACTGCCTTTTTTTTTTTAACAGATTGAAGATCATTGACAAAAAATTTGATGTGCCATGCCCAAGATAATACCAAAGTATGCTTTCTTGGACTGTAGAAAATTTTCTTCTTACTCTTGTTAGATTCTCACTCATGAGGTGCAATGAACAGGTGATGGTACAGTGTTTTAAAGTTGTATATATTCGTTGCTGTGTATTAACATATAAAGAATGTTTCAAATAAAAGAATCCTAAGAGAATAAGTAATTTACATCCAGAGAGTTTTTCCAGGAGCATCTATAGATAACAAATAATTCCTTCTTATTTTAGAAAGTGTTGGAAAGTGTAAAGATATGTCCTTTTTCATAGTGTCATTTGAAGGAAAACCATCCTCATGTAACTTCCAAGAATGATGTAATAACAACAACACTACCTGGCCTCACAATTCTGGCACTAACATGAGACTATAGGGGATGCATCCACACAAGCACGCAAAACAAGCAGGTTGAACGGCGCTGCTAAGGCCAATCTCCACCACTAAATAAAACCAAACCTAATGAGCTCCAAACAGTACTTTCCAAATTGAATTACATAGTACACTTCCATTCTGCTTCATAAACCATACCTTGGTACACAGTTTTCCTGTTTTATGGCTATATAGTTCCCAGATTACACGCAACTTTACCAAAGAACATAAATTTTATTATATTATGGTGTAAAATATTTATCTGTTAACAAGTATATGAATTTTCTCATTTAGGTTCATACACATAAACACTTTGTGGTTAGATTTCAGGACAGTTACAGAATTTATTCCTGAACACTTAAAAGGAATTCAGTCAATAACCAAAGGAAGAAAACCAGAAAAAGAACGATAATAGGAATTAATAAGTAAAGTAGGCTGCAATGAACTGGGATGATGGTAACTTTCAGCCACTTTGCACTAAGTACCTGAAGTAGTGTGTCTAAAATCATTATCATTGTGATCAGAACTGTGACTTATCATGGCAGGAGTAATTTGGATACTGAGCTGCAAAGGAATAATGGTGAAATCTTCACACTTACTCCTTTTATAGCTGGGGGTGACTTAAAGTCCATAATTCCAGATGACAGAGAATTCCCCTGACAAAGAAGATAACTTAAGGACATGTTTCAAGGACCAGTTTCAAACCTTGGCTCCAGTTTACTTGGGGTTATCTGCATGCCTGAGGTTTACGGATTAAAACACATTTTGCAGTACTGACAACCTCACAATAGAAAAAGTTTTTTATTTACTGAAAGCCAGTAATATCAGAGCTGGTTTTTATTAAATTCACTGATTGTTCCAATTTTTTTTACAATGAAGGTTTCACTAGGAACAAGACAGCGTGTGGATTTTATTTTATTTAGTTTGTAAACATGTCACCTTTATTCAACAATGTTCAAAATGAAGAAACACAGGCAAAAAAAAGTCTTCTTATCGTGAAAAAATGCAAGAGAAGTAAATGTTACTTCTGCAGACAAAGCAATTGTGTTTCTTACTAAAAAAAACACCAAAATAACCAAGTAAAATAAATTGCCAAACTATGACCCTTCATATGAGAACTTTAGCATTTTTATAGAGGGCAGTGATGTACAGTGAATCTAATGTAAGCAGAAATCATCATAAGGTGCCCATAGACTTTAAAACTTTCATTACCATTGAGCATTAATGTAGTTCTCTTTTTCCTGAGTTCACTACTGAGACCAGCAACAAACACTTTTAAAATCCTACACCAAATACATATGTTAAAATATTATGTTATGGATCACTTTGTGCTTAATATTCTGAGCTCTACTAATTAAGAAAGAGTAAAGAGACATTACTGGTGAAAGCTGGGCAGAGGAAATGAGTGTATGTTTCTTCATTGTTATAAAGAGAAAAATACCTGCCTTAGCTCCATCCAAGATTTGAGCTTAATGCTAATTCACAGAATCACAGAATGTTCGGAGTTGGAAGGGACCTCTGTGGGTCATCTAGTCCAACTCCCCTGCCCAAGCAGTGTCACCTATAGCAGGCTGCACAGGACCTTGTCCAGGCGGGTCTTGAATATCTCCAGAGAAGGAGACTCCACAACCTTCCTGGGCAGCCTGTTCCAGGGCTCTGTCACCATCAGAGGGAAAAAGTTCTTCCTCATGTTCAGACGGAACTTCCTGTGCCTCAGTTTTTGCCCATTGCCACTTGTCCTGTCGCTGGGCACTACTGAAAAGAGTTTGGTCCCATGCTCCTGACACCCACCCTTCGGATATTTATAAGCATATATTAGGTCCCCTCGCAGCCTTCTCTTCTTCAGGCTGAACAAGCCCAGCTCCCTCAGCCTCTACTCGTAGGAGAGATGCTCCAGTCCCCTCACCATCCTCGTAGCCCTCCACTGGACTCTCTCCAGTAGTTCCTCATCTTTCTTGAAGTGGGGAGCCCAGAACTGGACACAGTACTCCAGATGGGGCCTCACTAGGGCAGTGTAGAGGGGAAGGAGAACCTCCCTCGACCTGCTGGCCACACTCCTCCTAATGCACCCCAGGATGCCATTGGCCTTCTTGGCAGCCAGGGAACACTGCTGGCTCATAGTCAACCTGTCATCCACTAGGACACCCAGGTCCCTCTCCACAGAGCTGCTCTCCAGCAGGTCCACCCCAAGCCTGTACAGATGCATGGGGTTGTTCCTTTCCGAGTGCAGGACCCTGCATTTGCCTTTGTTGAACCTCATCAGGTTCCTCTCTGCCCAGCTTTCCAGCCTATCCAGGTCACTCTGAATGGCAGCACAGCCTTCTGGTTTATCTAACACACCTCCCAGTTTGGTGTCGTCAGCAAACTTGCTGAGGGTACATTCTAACTCTTCATCCAGGTCATTGGTGAAGAAGTTAAACAAGACTGGGACCAGTACTGACCCCTGGGGGACACCACTAGTTACAGGCCTCCAGCTAGACTCAGTGCCACTGATGACAACCCTCTGAGTTCTGCCATTCAGCCAGTTCTCAATCCAACTCACTGACAACTCATCCAGCCCACACTTCCTGAGCTTCCTTAGGAGGATGTTATGGGATACAGTGTCAAAAGCCTTGCTGAAGTCGAGGTAGACAACATCCATGGCTCTCCCTTCATTTACCCAGCCAGTCATGCCATTGTAGAAATCTCTCAGACTGGTCAGGCATGATTTCCCCTTGGTGAATCCATGCTGACTACTCCTGATAACCTTCTTTTCTTCCACTTGCTTGAGGATGACCTCCAGGATAAGCTACTCCATCACCTTTCCTGGGATGGAGGTGAGGCTGACCAGCCTGTAGTTCCCTGGGTCTTCCTTCTTGCTCTTTTTGAAGATTGGAGTGACATTTGCCTTTCTCCAGTCCCCTGATTCAAATTAGATGATACATCCCGAAACTTCTGCTGTCACATGAGTTTCACTGCTTCTGTCCAAATTTTTATAAGACCAATTCCAAGTAAAATGAAGATGTCAGGAGACAGCCAATCTATGGGCTTGCTTTTGTCTAACAGCCTAAAAACAAACCTGTTCCCACAATGAAAGTGCAGGTTTGGATAAGTGGATCATACTTTCCAAAACCTCAGCCAGAAAAGATTTCAATCCATTTCAGTAGATCTTGCCAAGATTTACTTGTCATAATCAGTTTGAGATACCAGGTAGAAGTATATGTAACTGTTGAAATTGTTTTGTGTCCTTGAAGTATGGTTATTACTGTTAAGTAGAGACTGGTCATGTTCACCGCCGTGTAGCCGAATGACAGAAGCTGTCCTGGAAGAGTGACTTTTGTTTTATAACCGAGACCTCTGTGAGGTCCACGAACTACTTCAGAAGAAACTGTGAAAGGTACAAATGAAATGTTAGGAACTTAAATTTAGTGAGTGAGGAATCACAACTTTACAGAAAATTTTCTAGGGGAGTCCACCAACCTAAAAGAACGAAAACCACTGTCCCAAAATATTTCCGTACCAGTCCACCTCGTGAGAGTTAATGACACACACAGGAGTTCTGCTAAATGTCACAGTAGTTACTGTGCTCTAATCCTGATTCCCAACCTACTGTAGCTGCTGTAAAATATATAGTAATAATTTCCTGAGGCAGGGTAATGTATAAGGAATGTCAGACCAAGCTCTGGACGTATTTGCCTTAGCTCTGTTTTATTAAAGTGAAACTTTTATTAAGGCATGTGGTGAATTGAGCAATCTGCTTGATTCATGCTGTTATAAACCTATTGCTACACTCACAATAAATCAATGAGCCATTGTCATATGTTCACTGTACAGTAGATTAAATAATAAGGGGAAAAATCAATGTGGAAGTACTATTCGGCCATATGAAAGTATTAAAAATGTACTCTAGATGTATTAAAAGCACCAAATTGTAGTTGAGTTAAGCTTTATTCCATAAACAAGTTTCCTTGTATGTAGGGTATTTATTTACTCATGGACTATATAAGAGTCAATATAATTAAGCAAGTTAAATTATGTCTTTCACTGAGTTATTTCTGATTGGAGCATACTCTTATGATTCACACAGTAAAACTATGGGCCAAAGCTCCAGCCTGACCTCTGCATACCCCCACCTCTACTGCTCATAAGGAAACATGAGAAGGAACTACTCCTTCAGGACCATGGCTGTCATGGGAAGATGCTGATTCATCACTCCACTGATGCCAGAGTTGCAAAGGGTCATTTTGGGTTGGGGCGAAAAGAAATGTTTGTGGTTTCTCTGCATATATCCATATACTCCTGTTTTTTTCTCAGCCCTCTCTGAATGCTCATCTGCTTTGGGCACAGCAAGCCTGTGCAAGACATTAAGGGGGCAAGTGAGAGTAAAATAGATCAAAAATTCTCTTTTCCTTTTTCACAACTGAAGGGCGGAAATGGATGAAAGACTCTTACCAGTTTCTGGATGGAATCGTGCTCTGTATCGATTCAAAGTGTTAACACAGAAGTGAATACAGTTCATAAGTATCCCTGTAATAAAAAGAAAGAGATGAGCACCAAAATGCGCTATGCTTTAGAGTTTGTACATAATGACACTGTTTCACAGTAAGAAACAAAGTGTGCATTTCAGTCATAAATATCTATGTTTCCTCTTCTGTAACATGTCCACTCACTTAGTGATTTATTTGGATTATTTGAAACCCTGTTCAAATTCAATCAGAATAGTTACAATTAAATTATTTCCCATTGGATTTCCTGTGAGAACCATGAGCAGAAGCTTGTATTTTTGCTGTTTAAAAATGCAATGTTGAAATATATTAAACGTTCTTTAAAATTACAGGTTTAAGCAATGTAATGCAGATTCAATTTCTCTACTATTTTTCACACAAATTTTTGCTGTTACTGTTGCTAAACCATTGCACAGTTTGAACAGATTTCTGATCTGACCTCAGGGACAACCCCTTACCTTCCAGGAGTGGAAAGATCTGTGTGTCCAAGGGACTAACAGATGACACATGATAACCACAGCTCTCCAAAATCATTCAAAATATATGCTTTAAAATACACAGACCATATACTAGATAATCCTCTTGAGGATAAATAACCCAGATACAAACAGAAGTATTGTGACTTGTGTCCAATTTTGCATATTCTATCACGTCAAACAGCCATTCACGGATTTCTTAATTGTAAAGTAGACCAGCCACTGACGCTCCTCACATGGGTGACTAATTTGGAGCAGTCTGACAACACGTTCTTTTTTTCATCTCTCAGGAAAAGCAGGAAGTCAAATACAACACCCAATGCTATGGGTCATAATGTAGATTTTGGGATTCCTTCCACGGAGAAGTTTGATGCATAGATCAATTAATGCTTTACTAGCAATTATCTGTCTTTCTTTTTGATGGCTGTAAGAAGGACGACAATATTTTTGATTTATGTGATGCAGCATGGTCTCAAAACACAGTTCTGAAATGGAGTTTAGGCTGGTCAATTTAATTTAACAGTGAAGTGGCTCCACATACCTGAAGGAACCTGATATATGCTGGCTTGTTATCTGCAACTTAAAAGACTGTTGTAGACATTCCTCTTCACCAATTCCAGTCACACGCCATAACACCGTATTCTGGTTCACAAAAATCCCACGTCTTAAACTTACAGATTAAAAGAAGGATGAATAAAATCATAAACATTTAAAAGATTTCCTCCTTGTGGGAAAAGTTCAACAGCTCATGCAATCTCCTTTCACTTCTCCTAGCCTAAGCTGGCCTCTTCACCACGAAACTAAGAAAAGGATTAATACAAAGCAGATTTGAACTGCCAACTCCTCCAGGTCTATGCAGGGCCCTGGAGCCCAGTCTTTGTGATGAACTAATTAGCTATGAACCTTTGGACCAGGTAGGCAGACGACTGGACAACATCCTTTTACCTTCAGTCTGTGTCCAAGTTAGCAGACTGGCGACATTTACGAAGTCAAGTTAAAGATTTGTCAGTATATGCAGAGTCATGCTTGACCACAGAATGAATGTTGCTTGCTTTGATTAAAGCTGTAAAGATTGATCCCACCCAGTTTTCAGGATACAAAGATAAGCTTGTATATTCTGTGAATTTTGACAGATTTAGGATATTTTGGCACTGTCTTTCCCCATCTCTCAGATAATCCTCGGAGAAGAGATAAACACAAGTCTCTTTTTTCTGTTAAATACGTTAATTACTAGGGAGACACAGATCTGAGTCTGCACTGATACTCTAGCTCTGCCGACATGAGAATTGGCATCAATCTCTTCACGGTTAACTAAAATTAGTGATGGACCTGAACCAAAAGCCATTCACTCAATTTCTATCATATCAATGCACTCAATTTCTAAAACCAGGATTCTACCCACAAACACTTCAAACATTTATATTTTGGGGAAACGTTTCACATTTTACTGATTTAAAAGTCATTTATATACCATAAGCTTTCAATGAGAAAGTCAGTCTTTTCAATACCTAAACCACTTTTTAAAGTGGAACTTAGGCTCGTAATTTATTGGGATGGTTTTGAAACTTACCTTCAGGTCTACAGTCAATTAGATCTTTTAGTTTGGTCTTGGCAAAACTCAGAAGCTGTAAAATTCCACAAAAATGTAAAAGTTTCCTCCTAGGAACTGTGGGACCAAAGCATGGACTGTGGGACTTGACACTGAATGGATGAAGCAAAAGAAAGGCAAAAGTGGGAAATGTGTGAAGCAAGAACTGGAACAATCACTAATTATTCTGAGATAGCAGTTTTCGTATGTTTATACCTGTGCTGTTCATGTCTCATTGCACAAAGGCCTGCTTGTCTCACATCTTCAGTGGACAACAACGTAGAAACACACAGGCTAGCTCTGAGCAAGCAGCACAGGAATGACAAACAGTGTGGCTGTATTACCATGGATTTGTACCTAATGCAGTAGGGTCTGTCAAGGAGCCACAGTGCACCTGCATTACTGGTCCTCTCGGTGAGCTGCACGGATTCTCTCACGGTGCTCTGGGGAAGTAGGCTAATGTTTGGGAACACCAGTACCTTATGCCCTGTAAATGTTCCAGCTCTTTCTGTGTTACTGCAGGAATCCCAAAACACTGCTCAATCACACAGAATGGATATGCTGGAGTTGCTTTAATTTAGAGGGTAAAAGTATTTCTCAGACACAGAAATATACAGCCAGAAATACTCACACCATTGATAAAGACGAAATAACCAGTCAGTTGTCAAAGTATATGCAAAGTATATAATTCATCTCCTGACTCCCTGGTGAGCGGCTTCTCTGTTAGATCAGAGGAATGATTATGTATTTGTACTACCTCTTTATGTGACTGATTAGGAACTGTACAAACAGGTTTAATTTCAATACAACAAATGCTAAGCAGGTACAACTGAATAGAAGAAACCCAAAATATGCAATCACAACTATTGGTGAAACTTTCACCTACACAGATTTGCAGCTTAAAACCTGATCGCCTTGGTTCACAAGAGCTTATGAAACTCATCCCCTGTTTTTCCTTATAAGGACTTATGCATTTTTAACATAAACCACCAGGTTTTATCTGGTTGGGGGTCAAACCACCTCATTTTCCCTGCCTTGCACCTGAAATCATAACTCAGCATAGAATTGCTTCATCCAGCCTCAAATCTTTAGAGTTGTGAACTCTGACAAACCCTTCAGAGAACCTGATGTGAGTTTCAGATTTGTAATGAAACTCAAGCCTGGGCGGGTTTTGGGTTTCATTACGAAAGTTCTGCACAGCTGCACTAAAAACTCAAACCAGGTTTCATAAAAGTACCTGTTGTGTTTAAGCCAGGGAGTTGCACTGGGAACTATATTTAATAAGTAAGAAGTTGTAGGAGTGCTGATGTAACTGTGTAAAAATGGTTTTTAAAATACAGGAGATTTGACATGGAAACCCCTTTTAAAAGCAGTGGCATACTTGATCCAGGACTGTTGTCCCTCTAAACCCAGTACGTTACTAGACCCAGTGCAGTGCCACTTCTGCACAGAAGGACTGCAGAACCTACAAAATTTAGCTCTTGAATACATTATTATGCAATTCCTAACTCTCACAAAAGAAAAAAAGGGACAACTTTTAGCAACTATGGTGGCTGGACTGCTTCTCCTGTCACAATCAATTGTAAAACTCCTGCAGAATGTACAATCTCACAGCTTTTGTCTGGGCCATAATAACATTCTTAGAACTGTACAGCTACTTGGTAACGTAGCACAGTTTCTTGCAAGAAAATCCAGATGCAGTCAAATTACCTAACTTAATTCTGGTGGGAAATCGTTGCTACCCTCTACAAGCTAACTGAATTCCTTTCATTTCTATCTCTGTTGCCCATGCCTGCTGAGACGCTCCTAGAAGATGCTGTGTGATCTTCAGTCCAGCTCTGTGAATGAAGTTCCAAGAGGAGAAGGTACTGAGACTTTCTATTCTGTGTTTGCATCATATGAAACATAACAGGATAGTTAGTCTATGGCTGAAACTCTTGGTCAATGATCACAAGTTTTCCAGAATAATAGTAATAATGACAATGAGAGTAAGTATCAGTTGTGGCAGATCAAGAGGGTGTTCCGAGCTTGAAAGAAACCAGTAGGGCTCTGATCCATTAAGGTGTTTAACACACGCTTGTTTTAAGCATATGTATAGGGCAACTCATTTAATTTAAATTGAGCACATTTAGACTGCTTTACAAGTTGCAGTCCAGAAAGAGAGGTTGAAAAGAGAAAGATGTTATCCTGATTCCAGGAGGTGACAGAATACATACAGCAAGATCCAAGCTCTGACAATGACCGGAGTCCCCTTCCAAGTGAAGGAAGAAAAAATTTAATTGAATGCCACAGGAGAGACTCAGCTGTTAGGAGATTCAAGTACAAATAAAATGATCCAGGAGAATTAAAGTGAAGCTGAAGACAGCAGTGGCATGTTTGGACAAGGGAAAAAGGAATTCTTAAAGGATCTGAATGAGAGAAATAAGAGATGGAAGAAAACAGAAACTTCAAAACACAGAATGTGCAAGAAATTAACATTGTTAAGAATCTCAGAAATAACCTGGACAGTATTTTTTGTTTTCAAAAAGAAGAAAAAATAGTTGTTGCTGATTCTTCTCCAGCTGACATAGGCTTAAATTTCAACCCTCTGCATGTTTCATATAGCTAAAGAACGGTACATTTTGGGGCCATTCAACACTGATACTTTTCTCAGTGGATCAGCAGAAATATCCAACACAACTGTTTCTGCAATTGTGCGACACTGAGAAAATCCAGTATTTAATGACTCTCTGATGAATACCTACACCTCTGAAGTGGTATGGTGATGTCGTTGTCTAATGTTATTATATTGGGCAACAACATGAAATATGTTGGAATATTGGCTGGGTCAACACCTGCTAAGCATTTTTTTCCCACTGACACCATCTGTAATTAATAATCCGGATGTGTTTTGTTAACTTTTACATTTATTTTAAAATCACATTTTTTTTAAATTTGATTTTAAATAAGCATCTGACCAAGTCAACTGCCAAAACATTGACATCACACAAGGTTAAATCACGTGATTTACGTACTCCTTTTTTTTTAAAGCATGGCAATAACATGACATTTGCAAGCAATTCTTCTTGCTCACTTCCCACATCCTCACTCCCAAAACTCTAGTTGTCTTTTGTTTTAATAGATTATAATTTCTGCAGATCAGAGAATTTATACTTTTGAATCACCAAGTCTGTCTCATCATGTGATTCCCATTCTCAAATAGCTCCAGCTTGGAACAAACAACAAATAAACCTATAAAGAGCAAATGAGAAATTGGATGAGAATCCACATCCACTAGTGGATAATAAAATTTATGGCTGTGCAAACGGCTATCATTCATCACATACACAGGTTAAATATTTAGTCAGCTCTGCCTCTGTTACACAGGAATTCTTGAAACACATTTCTGCTGTAAATTTACTGTATCACACTGCAAACATTTAGAACTCAGATACATGTACATATATGTGCACATATGTATTTGTATAAAACACCACACTGGCAAAAGGTCTTGGGCTAGATTATGTGCAGATTCACAGCTTCTACAGTTCAGTACTCACAGTGTTAGTACAGATTTTGTGGTCTTTTCCTCCTCTGTCCATCTATAGATGAGTTTAGACTATTATGTCAGTTGAAGTTTCTCCTGAATATGAGATTCTCAGCTGACAAGAGAATTGAGAGTCAAATCATTCTTTAATTTAGACCACAATATTAGTTTTTGAGGTGAGATGCATTGAATTAATATAAGCAGCTCCTTCAAACACAAAGTGTGGTCTCTGTGTTGAAAGGCAGGAGTTGTACCTGTTAAGATATAAAGCTCTCCTTGCTTTTCACCACTTTTACAGAGAAAAGGTCTTAAAAGAGACACAGGGTTTTTCACTTAGGATCTTATGACTGCCTTCCCCTTTGTACAGGTTAATTAGAAGTAGAGGAGGAGTCAAGCAACACTAGTCTCCATCTGTTCTGCAGCTGCCACAGCTGAAGCTAAAGGTGCTGATTTTTTTCCAATGTCATGCTCAACAGTAGGTGTGCTGGTTGGGAAGCACTATATTGCTACTAGTATGAGACTCACTACTCTCTTTACAAGCTTTTAGAAGAAGCCCGGGAGGTTTATTTGGCTCTAGAAGCTAAATAACTTTCTATTTATTCTCTCCTGCATTTTAAATTTGTTCACTTTAACCATTTAGTCTACTGCTTTATTTAATAGTTCTACCATTGTCCGGTTGATTTCAGCCTAGCTTTGATGAAAAATTAGAACTGAAGCCACTGAAATCTCATGTGCATGACAGAGTTAATGCAAACTACCATGTTTGTGGGTATAAATGGAGTTGCATCACATGATCAGATTTTTACTCCTTTTTCTCTGCTGCTGAAGTAAGAATTGTGTGACACATGGCACAGGCCAAGAGTGGATAAATGCGAAATTTTATCCAATGACTGTAGATATCTGTGTCTGAGCTAGTCATTGATGAGTGTAGTAAATAGTCAGTGCAAGGCACAAATCATCTCATCCTGTAATATATGTCTAAATTAAGCCAGGTGAATCATTCTAGAGATACCTGTTTCTCTCCAGTACAGTAAAAGAAGTCTGGAATGACCAGCTCGAATGTAGACACATATATGCAGACTCCAAAAATAAAGTAAAATTCATTTCCTTCAGTGACTTACTAAGGCACAGCAATTTGATTTACTTTGTGGTATTTAATGCAATCACTGCTATTGCCATTTTTTGCGTTGCAATAGCCTCTACAGGCTAGGATCTCTTTGTGATAAAAGATGTATATATATAAAACTTCATTGTCTTACTCTTCGTAGATAAAGTTATCACATAAGTCTCTGTATCAAGAAGTAAATCAAAGCAAATGGTGAACCATGAATAGTAGAGGAGGATCGAGATGATGACCATCTGTACAATTTCGACATACACAAGTGTATAGAACTGGATGGGCTGCATCCAAGGGTGTTAAAAAAGTTGATTTTCATTGTTGCAAAGCCACTGTCTACCATTTTTGAAAGATTGTGGAGATCAGAGGTAGTCGCAGGTGACTAGAAAAGGGCATATATTATGCCCATGTATAAGAACAGCAAAAGGAAGATCTAGGAAACTATAGACAAGCCAGTCTCACTTCAGTCCCTGAGAAAACTGTGGAACAGGTCCTCATGACAGGTATTTCTAGACACATGAATAGTGCAAAGGACATGACTGGGAAAAAAACAGCACAGGTTTACCAAGGATAATTCATTCTAGACCAATCTTATTTCTTCTATGACAAAAATATTTGCTCAATGAGCAAAAGGAGAGCTGTGGACATAACTTGCCTTGATTTTAGCAAGGTGTACGACACGTTCTTCTACAACATCTTTGCAGACAAAATGGTAGCATACGTACTGGACAGATGAGCCATAAGACAGTTGGAAAACTGGCTTAAACACTGACCTTAATGGGTAGTAGGTAATAGCTCAGACTTCCTCAGAAGTCAGTGATAGGTTCAGTCTTGCTCAATATCTATATTAACAGTGTAGATCATAGAGCTGAAGGCTCTTTTACCACATTTGCAAATGATGGGGGAGAGAGGTTTAAGTGCCAGAAAGAAAACCCACCACATAGAGAGAGCTTAGTTGACTGAAAGATTGTGACAACCAGAACAGCTGCAGGTTTAAAAAAGATAGATGTAAAGCACTACACCTGGGATGGAATAACCACGACTAGCAGCAGAGACAGGGGACTGACTTGCTGAAAAGCAGCTCTGCTGAGAAGGACACAGGGTTCCTGGTGGGTAGCAAGCTATACCTGAGCCAGCAGTGAGCCCTGGCAGCAGCGAACACCTTCACGCCCTGCACCAGCAAGGGAACAACCTCCAGATAAAAGAGTGTGATTATGAACTCTATTCAACCCTTGTTAGGCCACATTTCAAATATTGTGTGCATTTTGGGCCCTGCAGTGTAAGAGAGACATTAAAAAATTCGATAGGGTCCAGCAGAGGGTTACCAAGATGATTAGAGGACTAGAGAATTTGACATATGACAAAAGAGTGAAGGAATTGTGTTTATTCATCCCGCAAAAGAGGAAGCTAAAGGGGAATCTAATAATGGTGTTTTAATACCTAAAAGCCAGTTTTAGAGAAGATGAATGTACATCCAAAGGATGCACAGTAACAAGACGTAAGAAACTCAAGAAAGTGGCTGTCAGGGAAATTCTATCTAGATATAGGAAAAAAATCATCATGAGAACAGGAAAATTTAGGGTTACGTTGCTCAAAGAAGCGGTGCAGTCTCCTTCTTTGAAAACATTCAAGACTTGGGTTCATTGTGCTCCAGATAACCTAACCTAAGGCCCTGTTTTCCACAGAAGTTTGGACCAGATTGTCTGCAGACATTCCCTCTAACCTAGAATTTTCTATGATGTTACGATACTACAGCAAAGCTATCTTCCTTGCCCCTAGTAACTGAGCCTATAAAATTATAATCTAACTCTAAATATGTTTCTTGCTCTTAGCCAGGAGAATACATAGCCAGGACTCTTTTGACTGCAATCTCCATAGACTATAATGGGAGTGCAAATTTCTAGTGCAGAAATAGACGTGAGCATACAGATATCTCAGTGAGTGTCTGTGGAAGAAACAGTAGAACAAAAGGGACTAAAGAGGGCAGAAACATCTGAGAATGAGTATGGTACTGCAGAAGGTTTCTGTTCCCTGATGGTTGTTCTGTTTCACCAGGTGTTGTTATCTCCCCCAGAGAGATATGGAGGTCTGTGCTCTGTAATTCATGCTAGGTCTAGATCATTTTTTGTATTTTGTCATATTATAATGGAGGAAGTGGAAATACCCACTGGATTCTGGGATTGCATGGAAACCTTAAAAACACATGAAAAAGAATAAAGCAAAACTCATTTGGGGAACACCAATCAGTAAATCACTCACCTTCTAACAGGGCGAAAAATGAGACAAGATACCAATAGGAGTGGAAATAAAAAGGGAACAATACTTCAGACAGATATGATAAGCACTGGTTAAATACTTCACTTTATGAAAAGTGCTAGTGATGTAGTTAAATGATTTTTCACTGACATATAGCTCCATGGTCAAACAGTTTGTTATTCAAGATTTACAGTGGCGTGGATGGGAGCTGCAGCCAGAAGTCTAAGGTGCAATGTTACTTTTAAATCAAGGTGCAACATGTTACAAGAGGTACCACTTTTCACACGGGACATAATGTGTGAGGTCCAGAGTATGACCGTTCATCATTAAAGACTGAATGACACTTTTCATAAGAAGAAATGTGCCAGATGTAAAGTTCAAGCCAAATCCAAAATTTGAAATATGGGTGATTTTTAATGGCCTGTAACTCAGGTGCGGTTTGGTGGCTTTTCATCAAACTCCACAGAAGAATTCTACTTTGCCCTCAGAGTAAAATCAGCAATTATCAGGCCAAGGGTTTGGGTTGTTGTTTTTTTTCTGAGCGAAAGTTATAAGGTGGCAGAAATAAAGCCTTGCAATGGAAGCTGATGACCACTGTAATTATGGAAAGTCTATTATTCCTTAGTAACATGTTCATAAAGCTGTTTACGTCCTTTAGGGCAAAAGAAACTGACTAAAAGTAAGTTGTTATTAATTACACTAAGTGGGAAAACTATACACAATATAAACGTCTTGTAACTCTGGGTGGAGCACTAAACATTTTTTGGTTCAATGTATAAGCTAGCACTTCCCAGCTAGAAGGTCAGATGTGTGCTTTAACTCTAAAGGCTGAAAATCTTTTTAGATTAGAATTGAACAAATATTTCCTTCTGTATTTTTTGCTATAGCAGAGGGAGGGCACTCTGCCTCTCAGAAATTTTTGAACATCAAGACAGAATCAGAAGTCCATTCTCAGAGCTAAAAAGAATGCTTTGCAACATATTGCCTACACAGGTCAAATAAATTTACAAGTACCTTGAGACCAGTGGTTTATCCAGAAGAGGTGTCTTTAAATCCCATATGAGGTTCAGGCATTGTCACAGTATATCTAGAAGTAAAAGCAACTGTACAATACCTGCTTTCCCAAGACCAGTCAACAAAAATATAATGCCCAGGTATAAAATATGGCCCATTCCTACTACACTTCAGGGAGAAAAAACAGAGGAAGAATAGGCACAGGGATCATCTTTTCCCAAGATTTGATAAATCATATGATTATGGAAAAGTCTAGGTCTTTTAACACAGTCTTAACTCTTTCACTTTGTGCATCACTGTAATGGTGTCTGCGCAGCATCATAACTAGACAAAAGTAGTTACTTTTGTGCTATGTTCCACATAGATGTGCTGCATTACACATGAAAGTATTTTCCAGAGTGAACTTTATTCTAGCGAATATCCAGGCTAAAGTGCATGAAAATAATGGGTCTGTACTGAGGTTTGGACAAGTGTAAGTTGAATGACTCACAGAAATGTTGGTAGGAAGGAACCTCTGGTTGATCCATCCAGTCCAGCCTCCTGCAGGACAATTCCCATCACTAGATCAGGTCTGTTGTGGCTTTGTTTAGCTGAGTGTTGAAAATTGCTTAAGGATGAAAATCCCACCACTTCACCTGCTGAAAAAGATGTTTCTGATTGTCTAATCTGAACCTTAGTTTATCTAGTCTAGGTGAGGCCCAAGGGGCCATCCTTCCACCAAACCCAGCATACAGGGCCCCAGTGTACTCTCACGGCATGCACAGCCCAGCACCTATGGAAGACTTTCAGTTTGACAGGGTGACAGTTTCAGAGGGAGCAGACAAATTTCCTCTTAGTAATGAGAAACAGGGAGAAAGAGAGAGGAAGAGAGAGAGACTTACTCCCCTGTTACTATCTGCAATGATATTTTTGACACCACAGAGAAACACTGCTCAGTTGCCATTGATCAAACTACATAATGCTTTCACTGCTCTTTATGAAGCACTATCTCTCCACCCTCTGTGTATTTTTTTAAATGATCAATAACCAAGGTGTCCATGATTTAAAGGTGAATTTACAGCAACTGCTGACTGCTTTAGTGCAAGAAAGTCTGTCACTTGTTTTTGCTGCGCAATTGGTAGAAGCACTACATGTTCTTGGCAGGAAAAATAGCTAGAAACCTCAGGAATGCATGATTTCTAATTTCAACAGAGTGGTAGTTGATTATAAGTATTAGCATAGCTTAACTTTATCCACTATCCAAACTTAATATTATCCTTTGTTTAATACACTGATAGAAAAAGAGCAGTCTCCTTTGTATGACTCTATTGTTTTCATTCTCTGAGGCCAAAGTTGGTGTTGACATAAGCAGGCTCAAGTCCACCAAAATGAATGAAGTTAAACCTCATTTTGCCAGCAATGAAAATTAGCCTCTGGAGCAATGCTAATTACAGTTTGTTTGTATCAATTAATCAACACAAAGTTAACTTTCCATCAGCACGTGGAAAAAACACAACACAGTTCTATAAAAAACAGTACAAAATCCCTTGATTTACCATGAAGTGGGATATTTCTATAACCACACAGTCCAAGTGCTAGTACAAGAACTAACCAAAGCAGCTCTGAGCAAGCAATCCCCTGAACTTCAGCCAGATCAGCGGGGCTCAGCTCAGGGGTTACGTAGCCATACCTCTGAGCTGCTGTGCTTCCTGGACCTGGGCTGGTATCTTCTTGGGGATTATGTTGCCATACCTCTGAGCTGCTGTGCTACTTAGAGCTGGCTTGGTGCCTTATGTGGCACCACGCTATTCCCTGTGGACATGCTAGCTCTTTTAGTGCAAGCTGACATGTGGCAAGCACAGTGCTCTTTGCATAGTATAGGGATTGCCAAGATGTTAGGTGCACTAAAGGAATGAAACTTCACCCACTAAAATTAGGACAGCTTTCCTAAGGGAAGGAAATAATACCTTAGGTTTCAGAAGTTGTCCAAAAACCCAGTAGAAAATAACATGCAAAAAACTACCAGAGATATTGAAGAAATTATAGATGCTGAAAAGACACCACATTCCTTCATCAAAAACGTCACTGCAGTGTCTGTCATGCACCCTATCTAGCTGTTACCTGAAGTAAAATCACTGCATCGTTGGCTAAGTGCAGTGCTCAAAACATAGGAGACTCCATGTCTCCATTTTAATGAGAATTTTAAAAAATAGTGCATAGATGACAACATGAAATTGATAAATTCCTTGAAAAGTGTTCTCATCCATTGCACAATTTTGGTGTAAAGAATCCAAATCGCTGAAGAAAGTTATTTGTCACCTGTACAGAAAAGACTGAATATTGAGTTGGTTTAATTGATTTAAGAAATGGAGAAGTATGTTTGGCTCTGTCTGTGTCTGATTTCTATCATAAGAACTTTACTGACACCAAATGGTTGGGATTTCTGTTTTTTGTTTTATTCAGACATTGAGCTTTCTACAGGCCAAGTTCAAGTACCTCAGTGCAGAAAGGCATAGATTGAACACCACGTGAGCCTGATGGAAAGCAAAAAAAAATATTTAGAAGGTAAAGGGAATTTCATTTCAGAAAATAGAGCTCTCGTGCCAATGAGAAAGTGCCAAGAGAGTGCCAGTGACAGTTCTGGATATTGAAGGAAGAATCAAAACCAAAGCTGAGCTTTAGGCAACGCAGAAGCATTGAACAGACAGTATTCTGACTCTTCCTTCACTGTGCTTAAGGAAGAACGTAAGAGCATTACATAGAAGTGATTTAGTCTTATCCTTTTTTAGATAAAGTAACTTCACTGCTTGTATATGAAGTGCTAATCATAGCTTTTCTGTTTTGAACTGTTCTACAGCTGGATGTGTGGCAGTGATGTGATTGGTGAGGTATTTGAATGCAATTATGACCGAAATTCCAGCCTCCCCTTTAAAGAGAGCAATCTGTGTTATAAATAAGGCAGGACTATGATGGGTTAAGGCTATATAGCAAGCGAGCTGAGGAAAGCAGTCTCCTAACTCTAGGTATCTAGATTAATGTGAATACTGCTTTCTCTCCCATTCATTCCCAGCCTTGCAATTTGAGGATCCTCAAAAATACTGAAAAGTTAGTTCAGTTTAGTGCAGCGGAACATTCCCCAAATGACCAGTCAGGGAAAAAGCCCAGAGATTCCAGTGCCTTTGTTACCAAGTCAGCTATGGAAACCAATGAGAAGAAAGAGGATTTCACATTTTCAGAGGTTGAGGGGTGAAGGGGAGGGGAGGGTGGGCGAGAGGAAAAGAAAAAGTGTGAAAGACATGACTGAGAAATAATATTCTTCTGCAGACTAAACTAGGTTTCTTGAAACGGCATGTGAGGTTGAGCCACTGATATTCTGTTAGAGGACGGGCTCTTTACAAGCTAAGAGTACAACTGCTGAAGTACCTGTTTTAACTTCTGAGATACTGTATTTCTAAAGAAAATACAGGACGTTGTCTTGAGTTTTAATCAGCAACCAGTAAAATGCAGTCTTCTCAGAAGAGTGTAACGCAGCTGGTTTTGTCCAGCAAACAGAATACTCAGACGTTACTGCATTAAGGAAGAACAGAGACATTAGACAAGCACACAGAATGAGTAGCAAAGGATCTTAAGTGAAAGCCACCAACCAAAAGAATGATGGAGAAAGAGAGTTCATCATTTAGCAATTTGCAAACTTTTTAGTGGTACTGGATCACCAAAGGACATCTGTGTAACATTTTCATCAGTCTGGCAAGAGAGCCAACATCAACATTTGTCCACAGGAACCAAACTAAATATTTAAAGGTGAATAGCAAAGCTAAAATGAAAGTTGAGTTAATCATGGAAAAATGCACTGAATGACCCTACTTACCAGGTTGTTGGAGACAATTCATCACAGAAACAAGTTGAGACTCCTATTTATCAAGTCTTTTTCTGCTTTTCTGAATTTTCATATAGATTTCCTGTTTTTCAAAGGATGCTAAAGAAAATATTCTGTGAGGACAGAAGTTTTGTGTTATCTTAGCTATTTGATGTCAAATAAAAACATATTGTGTGATCTTTAGTGAATTAAGAAAAGCCAAAGGACACCCTCAGATAAAAATACCAGGTCACTAATGTCATTGTAACTAGCCTGATTTAACTTCAGGGTGCAGTCTAACAGATGGGCACACATACCTCCACACTCACTCCTTGCTTTGCCTTTTTGGGGTTTGAGCAAACAAGTTTACTACACCTTCACTGAAGTAAATTTTAATAGACAACCTATTTAAGAAAAATCAAGAGATTTTCCAGCAGTTACGTGATTTTGACTTGTGAAATGGCTGAGCAGTAGGAACAAATAGATTGTGTGTTCCAGGCAATTGCAAGGAAAATGGAAAATTATTTGCTAAAGGTATCAAAGCGTTTTCAAAATGAGATTTCACATTCTGTTAAAAAAGATCCCTGGAATCTTATTCTTGGATTTTCTTGGCACTTTTGTGGACTTACATTATTCTTACAGCCATAAAGTTCCCCATAAACCTATTTTTCCTTTATTCCAGCAGCAGTGTCCAATCTATGGCACATGCATCAACTGCCACATAGTAAGTACACAGTCCAGCTCATATTCCATCTTCTGCTTCCTTCAGAAGAATGGAGATGCACAGAAATAGACACAGAGTGAACACGGTGATTCAGAAACCTTGAAGTCCCAGAAAGCGCTGGGCCATTCCAAAGGATAAAAGCCCTGAACACTTATTCCAAAGCCCAGAGAAACCAGTGGAACTCTGGCCACTGAATTCAACAGGCTTTGGAGCATACACATGCAGACAAGGGGAGTCCACCTGCACAGTCAGTTGTACGAAACTGCAAACTAACGTCAGCGTCTTTTGAATGTGGCTTCCCACTGCTGACTGCTACTTGGGAGCTGTGTGGGAGCAGCTGAGGCGTGCCAAGCATGGGTTAGCCTACCCTGCCTTGGGAATTACTGCATCAGGCATTGCACAACACTGTAGCAGCTCTGCAACTTCTTCTTGCCCTGGTGAGAGCAGATGGGCAGAGCTCTGCAGCCAGCACTGGAAAGGCTCTCCATGCAGGGTGGACAACTGTACTAGAATTCAACTACATGGAAGAAGCAGATTCCTATTCATCCTTACTGGTGAGCCCTTTTTACCTGTGAGTTTCTGGCTAGCCCACTCCAATTCGATTCAATTTTGGTGCTTATTTGCACATTTAGTTTCTATTTCCATGTGGTGTTAATAAAGCATTAGGTCACTTTTTGTCATAAAACTTCAGAGCAAGCAGAGACTCCCTTGACATTAACACAGACCCTGAGCTTGGGGCAGGTTTTAGAAATTTAGGCTGAGATTCAAGAAGGTTAATCAGAATTACTGTGAAAATTCTGGATTATTCACAAAGAGCTAATAATCAATGATTAATCAGAAAAAAAATCAGTGAAAAGACTGGAAGATGAATTTTTATGTCTGATGGGAAAATCAAGGAGAAGGTGAAGGCTTTGTCTCAGATTTACTAACCATTTCTCATCTCTATTATTTGGAATTGATACTCAAAACAATGACAGGAAGAAGTTACTTGGGAGTAAACAGCGGTTCACATCAGACATAAAATCCCAAAAAGTACTGTTGTTGTTTAAATATCTGTAAAGTCCTGAAAACATGGACCTGTTTCAGAACCTAGAGAAGGTTATGGGAGCTTGCCCACTGATTTCAAAAGGCATCAGAACTCACTGTTCGCTAAGTACACAGCTATCAGTGTGGCACTGAGCCTGGGTTAATATACTCTGCCTCTCATCAGGACTCTTCATCAAGAAAGTCTCACAGCTAGTCATTAACCAAGCATGCTCAAAAATACATGGATGGAGATACCTGAGGATAGTTCAGAGCATTGTCGTAAGAACTTTTAAAGAACTGGACAACACACCTCTTGCAAGACACAAGAATTTAGCATAATGAGGGGACAAAAACTAAGAAATAATTTTTCTGCAATCTGTGAAAAAAGAAAGTTCATAGCATCAGGCAAAGGAATAGTATTTTAGCAGATAAAATGCCTTCCAACAGCTGGAAACTGGAACAATACAACTCAGGCATGAAATTACAGCGAGGATTACTAACTAAAGGAACAACACACTAAGAGCAGTAGTGGATTCTACATCGCTAGAAATGTGTTCATGCGATCAGCCTTTTTTGTGACTTAGACATCCAGGGAATTCCTATGGCTTTTGCTAAGTAGGAAGTCAAGTTAGTTCCAATTTATTAACATTCTAATGCATTGCAATTTGCAGCTCCTTGAAAAATATAGTGTCATAAAAGACGGTGTCACTCACAATTATTCATACGCCATTTCTTGCTCTCAGACCTGTCTGATTACACTTTAAATCAACCAGCACAGAACTAAAGGGAATTCCACCCTAGATCCTCTCCAGTTGTTGGCTTGATCAGTGGTCATGAAGGAAAGGAAACATGAGAGAACCAGCTGACAAACAGCTTGTTGACAAGGCTACACATAACCAGAACAACAGCAGGACAGTCATCTAGGGAAAAGTTGACACCTGCTGTAGGAGAAATTAAGAGTTTACAGATGTTGCAGTTATGGTAGTCAGCTTCTAATCCACACCCTCGTAATTCAAGCCTCAAAAATTCTCCAAACAATTGTAATAAAGAGGAATCCAAGCAGTTAGGAAACTGAAGCAAACAGGGCAGCACAGCTGTTTCAATTAGTGCTTTGCTTAACATGAGAACCATACTCCTACTCACTGGGATCATTAAAATAAATCAAGTTTTACATGGGTAATGGCATTTTATTTTGCTGCTCTGTAGCATCTCTGCTAGAGATAGGCATTTGCAAAGAAAAGCTAGCAATGCTGCACTAAATCTTGGTCATAAAAAAATCAAACGAATTCCAGATCTCATACCTGCCTAGCACTAGGCTGAGGAGTTTTCTAGACTCATCTTTATTTTGTTCTCATCTAATATTTTTTTCCCTCTGAACAATGAAATGTAAACCACAGCTATATACTGCTATCTTCATTCCTGGAGAATGTTCTATCTAGTTTTATGAAACATAGTTTATGAAGCATGAACAAAACATGTGTGAGTACATTCATATGCACGTGTCTAATGGCATGTTGGAGTCAAGGAACCCAAAGCAAATAGCACGTGATTACAGGAATGATTCTTAAGCTCAAAATAGTTGATAGGGTTAAAATGTTATTCTCTAAATCCTTCAAGCTCAGTTCTACAGTATTATATATTAACCGTTCTTAATTAGCATACCTAAATATATTGCGATTAAATGGGTGAAGAGGGCACCCAGCTAGTGGCCTGTGAGTGCTTACGTCTTGGCACTGTTATGTGGTGGCATACAGTTATGCCAGCACAGACACTGCAGGGGGATGGTCAGCAGTAGCTGCTACCCTCTGTGGTATGTCCTAATGATCAACAACATGGTACTTAAAAATGCAATACGGAAAAAGCATTAAAAGGTAGTTGGGTAGAAAAAATATTTTTGAACACTTTTTCCATTTTTTGACAGCTAGAAAATCCCTTACCCAGTTTGAGGAAGAAAACAACTTTCTCAAAGCTGGAAAGTTCTAATATTTTGGAACTCTGTTTTGTTTATGTTTGAGAAAGTTGTGGAACAGCAACAGGCAATGAAAGCATACATTGGCACAATTAAGTCTGGTAACTCAAGAAGCCAGATATTGTTTTCAGTTCTACACACATTTTAGCTGAAATTTGCCAACCCACTTGAATAGGCTATTTTGGAAACCAGTGGTGACAACATGTGGATAAAGTTCTGCTCTGCTACTTACCAAATAAAGGAGTCTTTAGCTGGAAAAATAATGATTTGTGAACTGAAATGAAAGGAGGCAAGATCAACCACTGGAGAAAAGTTCAAGAAGAGAAAGACTACATATAGAAATCGTTCTAAGGAGACACTGTCTCCAAAGTAAAGTGTAGCTACTTCACAGGTAATGGAAAGGTCCTCACATGTTAGCAACATAAAGGGAACATGTTTGAAGAATTATAAATAAATAAATAAATAAATAAATAAATAAATTAGTTAATTAATTAATAACAGAAAAGAACTTCTCCTCTAGACGACTTCCCTGTATGTTCTGCAGTTTCCAATGCCTCCCTCTTTCTGGAAAAAATAGACCTTAGGAAACCTGTGTATGCTCAACAATTGAAAACAAATCTATTGCTTGCTTGAGGGGGATTTAAAAAGAGAGCAGATAGTATCAAGAGAGGGAATGATGTGTTACCAAATAAAATGCCAATAAACTACATTCAAGAAGTTTTGTGAACCAATAGATATTTTTCCTTATATCAGAGCTTTCTGAAGAAGCACGATGGGAGAAGCAGAATGACATGACATCCAAGCTAGCTCTAAATCAAACAGTTTGCAACACAAAGAAGCTGCTTCCCGTCGTTTCTTGTACTTGATTCCACTTAGCATGCATGACTGACCATATCTTTTTGCTGTGTCTCATTTAGACTCTGTTCCCATACAAGTGGCACAGGACTCCTGCACCTGCACCAATTCTAGACATTTGTGGTGAAATCTGCTTCTCAGAAAAGAGCCAGAAAACTCGCTTTTTGAAGTCCTTGAAATATCACTAGGATTCTTCACATAGTCTTGTTCATATTTCTCAACTCTTGTCCATGTTCCTTATTTAATATTTCTGCAGTCGTTTCTTGGAAGAGATACTGCTTATTTTAGGCAGTAGCTAGCACGGTAGGCTACTGAATCTGCACTGGATTCTTAGAAGCTTTATTAATGAACAACCAATCAAATATAGCAATTTCAATATTATGAGCCACATGCAATCTCTGAGTTTGACATGGCTCCAAAGATGATTTTCATATTTTGTCCATGATTTAGGTTTGGTGTTATTTATACTTCTGTACACCAAGATAAAAGCCTAACAGCCTATCTGATAGATGGCTCAAACCGTGATGATATTACTCATGGAACAGCTTAAAAGCTGATAAGACTTAGAGCTGAACATATTGGCCCATTATGAAATGTGTTCTTTAAATGCTGTAGAGTAGGTTTCTGAGTAATTTCTGCACTGTTTAAAGGGGTCACATTGTATGTACTGTGCCAAATAAAATTTTGGCACTACAGGCATGGAAAAGATAAAGATTTTGCCAAAATATCAAAAAGGCAGTTCATTAAATATCTGTAGCAAAAAAAACATGTTCAAAGAGAAATTACAATGCCGTTCTCCAACATGTATGCCTATACATATGGAATTGTGAATTGTGCATGACCGATCTGAGAGTGCATGTGGAATTGCCAAAGATTTTCAGTATCGGTCTAAGTCTGCTCTCTTTAAAGTCAACTCAGGTCTTACCCTTGGCTTTTCTGTGAGCAGGATTAGGCTAGCAATGACTGAGAGCTTTAGAATATCCCATCTTGCATATCAAATGCTAAACAATTCAATAACAATGCTCTTGGGTTAAGGTGAAGGTGCTACCCCATACAATCATTTTACTCTATGTAGGATCTGGAAATGCAGTCCAGTGCATTTCTGTGACTGCTAAAACTATAACATCTGGAATGCCATCCTGGAAGTTTTCCAGGTGATTTCCACGAGGAACACTTTGTAAAAGTTGTTACCCTTCTAAGCAGAACATGTTCCCAGGCCTGTATAGGAGCAGAGATTGGATTATAAAGTGCTAAATGTTTTTTACAACTGTATTAGCAACAATGCTGTATGGATAACTATTCAAGGGAAATTATTTTTACGGACAATTTCAGTGGATTTTTTCCAGTCCTCAATTACAGTCATATTTCTGGATTCAGAAATGAAAGATAACTTATCCTATACTCATGCCTTTATGAAAGCAGGATATCTAATCTATGGTAAATCTCTTCAGTCTTCCTATTTCCTATCATTTTCATATAATGCTTTCAAAACATAGGGCGTGAGCAGAATGGCATGGAAGAGAGTGCAGACAAGCTGAGTCTCTAGGAAATTTTCAAAGTCAATGCTGATCATCATCATATGGCCTGGACAGCCACCTAGTCTGAGCATTTAGTGGAGTAGGCAGGTACGCGATTACGTGAGCAGACAATAAAAGGTATTTTTGGATACAGTGAGGGTTTAGGGGCTGTCTCAGGTGCTTACAATGAAGGTAATGAGGTGTCTTATCAGTACATTAGGAGCTTATGTTGTGAGGCATCAGCTCCTGGTTGGGCGTCTGTTGAGTTCATACCCTTGGTGAAGTACCCACGCCCTACAACATGTGCACATACGTACTTCATGCTAGAGGAGGAAAACCTTAAATATAATTAGTTTAATTAGATTAGAGGTGAAGAAGAAGAGTAAATGTTACGGGAGAAAAAGCAAACAGGAAGCTATTTGAAGGCTTTGGGTTGAGTCTAGCACAGACTTTATTGTCAGTAAGGAACGACAAGTTTGGGACTGATGTATAGGAGACACTACGGGGAACAACAGAAAAAAACTGAGCAGACTAAGGTAAACCAAACCATGATAATTCTTGCATAATTGGGAACTCATGAAGACAAGCCTAGAAATGCTACTCAGAGTGAGGTACTAAGGGAAAAATGGGTGAAGTCAGAAAAACATCTCAAAGAAACAGAAACAGCCTCACTGCCTGTATTCTCATTGTTATGTGTCCTGTAAGAACAATGTTTAGTCAATAACTTCAGAAGTTCAGAGCATCAAGGCAAAGGGGAATCTCACAGCAAACCAACAGGCACAGATGAGTTTTCCCCATGATTTATACCTCTAAAACTATACACCCGAATGAGTCTTCTGGGTAATGCCTTACACATTTTTCATTATTTATTTTTTTTCAGAAAACCACACTAACTAGTATGATATTATTCACACAATTGCCACGTGTAAGGTGTGATCACAAGAATAAGAGTTGGGGAAATAACTATTTTTGTTTTTGGTGACTTTTAACATTGTGTTGTTTAAAATTTCTTGATTAAAGAACTGCAGTCATCAACTCCTTTTACAAATCAGAGACAATTGTTTCCAGCAAAATACTTCATGTTGCACATTAATGAAATAATTGGATAGAAGAAAAATTAGTGTCTTTTTTCAAGTTGAAATGATTTCTGTATTTTTCTTTGCTTTACAGTAAGAGCACTGTTAGACTATGAAACATATTAAATCTAACAAAGATTTTCTACTGCAGATCTTATCCCATCTAAATTACATTTGTGGTGTGTAGTTATTAAGCTTTAAGTCATTCAAGATATCTTTTAATCACCAAGCAAATAAAAGAGTTCTGAATTCTCTTAGTGTTGTCTGAAATGTTCTAGCAGCACCAAAACTATGCTCAATTTGTACTGATACTGGATGCATTTTTTAAAGATTCATCATCCCAGCACCTTCAAAGCTAAATTATATTTGACACTGCAATTGCAGAAGTTCAATGACTTTTGAGACAAGTAGTGCCATTTAGCCAGGAAACTACTGAATTGTTTCTGAAAAAAAGACTGTGAGATCAATTTAGACACTGTTCAACCAAAGTTCGTGTCTTCTGAATTTGAAATGCTCAGATATGCAACAGTGAGCTTGCTTGTAAGCCTTCTGATTAGGAAAAGTAGAAGAAAGCAATCTGATTTTGTGAAAAAAAACCCAAAAAACATCTGTTGAAATAAGAAAACAGGTGATCTTAAAAAGGGGCAAAGTGAGATGAGCACTCAAAAGACAAAATTTCACAAAGCATACAACTTTCTTGTAAGGAATCATCTGTTTTAGACAAGCCAAACCATGGAACAGGTAGACAGAAACCTTTTAGACCATTGCCAGGAGTGAAACCTTTGTCCTGCCAGGAAGATTTACCCACAGCCTCTTCCAAATCCATGCGACCATACATACTGTAATGGTTGGACAGCCAGGCTTAAGGAACATCATCCTAACTGTGCCTGTTTCCTCTCATGAATATGTAGCTAATTAAAGCAGATCTGAGCATCTGAAAATTTCATTAGGTGAATCCCTTTGTGCCCCAACAAGACCGTGGCAGGATTTATCTCAAGGTTCATTTATGAACCACGAGTTCCCTGTTTTAAAAACAATAGGTTTGTAGCCATGATCACTCTTTCCTTCTGCACTCTTCTTCTTTTTTCTTCTTCTGAAAGGGTTATAACTTGAAGTGGCTTTCCCCCATGCTCATACACTGAGGCTCACAATGCCATATCAGTCTACTCATCAGGCAAAGGGAAAGAAATGGGATAAAGTTTAAAAAAAAAAGTATTTCAAGATTAGCCCTCACAGTGTAAATCAGTGTGTGGACCTTCACTGGGTCACATGAAAACCTCACGCTCACATTTAATTTGCCCATCCTGAAGTATTTTTCCTCCTAATGCCAAATACCATAATGGTCTCTGTCAGTGATTTGAAATTATTATATAAGCTACATATCGGGTACACTATTGTTAATGAAATGCACACAAGATGATGAACAACTTCCTTTTCCTGCTGGAGCCCAGCTGCAACCAGGCCCTGTATCCTTGATGCTGTAAATCAGGCCTTTGTACTCCGGGAGGATTCAATCAGCTGCAGGTGTGGGCCCGCCAAGGCCCGCCTGGGATTAGGTAGCAGTATTTGATATGAGATCCCAAACAGCACCAGCAATCTACACACAACATGTGGCCAGTCTTCGGAGAAAGAAGAGGAAAAACGCTGATGAAATGTGGCACAGGACCATGGAATGCAATTTCAAACTTCCACATCTGCAGGAAAGAGAGAAAGAAAGTTCCTAATTTTACAATGATGATGTCATTGAGAATACACGATAGTGAAAATGATGTGCCAAGGCTTTCATAAATTTAACCACTTAGGATGCTGCTAACGGAGGGTTGAGATCCGTGTGTGATATTTGTTGTTATAAATGCGTTAGAGTTCGGTGAAGCAATACGCTGCTTTGCTGATCTGTCAAAGGGTGTCTGTTGGTGTGTTGGAGTATTGGTGCTGTGAACGTGGTGCACAGACCGAGCATTACCAGGATACTTGTACTTTACGCAGATGTAAAACCAAACCTTTGCTGAAGCTTGTTCACTAAACATTATCATTAAAGAGTGGTGATTTAGTCAAACCTATTCCAGCCTGAAAAGGTAAAGCACTCACCTTCAATGAAAAACAACAAAAGCGGTTGTTCAGTTCACTCCCAGAGGTTAAAAGTTGTGAAGAGTTTATTTTTAGTATATATCCTTGATATCTGAGGGATAAAGAAATGTTACAGCAGGTCTGGTTATGTTATTACCCTAAAGATAAAATATATTGAAAAGAGCATGTCCTTGATTCTTTTTCTTAAAAAATCTGTTTTCCATTAGCTTATCTTGATAGCTGAAGTTAATCATTATTTTCAACCATATATGATTTAGATATTATGTCATTAATTCATGTACAATCCATCTGAATAATGATTGTGGTTTTCTGCTTTACAAATTCATCTACTTCACTGAGAAACCAAGAGAGTCAAATTCCATGCCACATCTGGTTTCCATTTTGTGTAATTGCTATTTTCAGAGTTCTAATCATGTGTTATTGTAAGGACCACAGTGTCAATCATGCTGCTAATGGGG
Source organism: Opisthocomus hoazin (assembly GCF_030867145.1). Lineage (NCBI taxonomy): Eukaryota > Metazoa > Chordata > Aves > Opisthocomiformes > Opisthocomidae > Opisthocomus > Opisthocomus hoazin. The sequence continues at coordinate 120,735,282 of NC_134415.1, forward strand.
AAAATTCAATGCCTAAATACCTGAGAGAACAAGAAGCTGACTTGAACAGGTGCATTTAGACACTTGGTTTTAAGTATAATTCTAGTGTACTAATTTAAATAAATCATTTTAAGAAGAAACTATATTCTTTCCATACCTTCTACTTAACCAAAGTTTAATACAAGCTTTCTACACTGTGATCCTAGTTTTGTTCTCATCAGTCCAAAAACAGTAGGATTTGATCCCATACAAGTTCCAGTACAATTAGCTCAGTGCAACTCTAAATCCGGTCTACTTAGCCAACGTCAGTACACAAAGTTATCTTCCATTTACAAACTTCAGTGACTGGGAGAAAATTTTAGCTCTTTTTGAAGAATATAAGATACACACCTGCCTTACATATCACATCCATAAAAAGGTGCAGAAAACAGACAAACATAGGAAAAATGTAACAATCCATGTTTTCAGCTAAACTACTGTACCAACAATGCAGTGTGAATCTATTCTTATGAGCTTAATTTAGAGTTTCATTATAAGTACGGTAAAAAGTATTCATCAACATTCAGAGTAGCTACAGCTCAAGGTACAGATCATGACAGAAAGCTCCCTGATCAATCTGCCTTGTATTTACCACTTCCTCTTCTTTATAATTTTATTTGCAGTAGTTTACAGGTAGAGCTGACTAGCTCCTGCTTAAAAAGAAAGCATGAGACTAATATACAGTGATATAATATGCATAATGTTTTGTTATGGATAATAATGCCTATATTGAAAATATCTCTTTACCTTTGCAGTAGTTGTATATATTTTGTGGGCAAGATATTGTGCTTTCATCAACTGGGAACGTGTGAAAAACTCAGCCGTTACCTTTGGGTAGCAACACTCAGTAAATACATAAAGTATTGTTAATCTCTGCTTTTGAATACAAGATAAGGGGAACAATGACAAGTCTTGCAATTCCAGCAGCAGAGGGCTTCTGTGAAAATTGCCCTTAGCAGGAGGAGTAAAACATTTTTTTGTTAGGAAAAGGAAGTTGCTCTCCTTTGTCTTGCTGAATGTAGTTTTGAAAACACATTGATTTAAACCAACTAGATGGGAGAAAAAAACACCATTGCCTGCACTGCCTGCAGGATGATGGCTCAGAGGGAAAAGCCTGGAGACATTTACTCCTGTGTATGCTCTTGCTGTTAATACCTTCTGAATACACTCATATTTCATCCTACCTTCTGTCCTCAGAACCTTCAGGTACACAGTGGTGTAAGTACAGGACAGGAATGACTTGTGTTTAAGAGAATTCAGACTCGGAACGAGTTTCCTGACCTAACCCTGAAAGCTAAACTCTGCTAGCTCCTCTGGAGAATATTTGAAGCTCAGGTTGAAACGTGTTGCCAAGCTGGAAGCTATGCCTGTTACTGCCATGAAAGCCACAGCAGGCACACACCGGCTCTGCTTCCCCAGGGCTTCAGCATGAAATTCGCTGCAGCCGCATCCGCACAAGCAGTTTTGCACGTATGCACAACTTCAGCTCTGCAGGGAGTGGTTGGATCCTTTTCCAACTTGGGTAAGAGCTGTTGTGCACTGCAGGGGAAGAGCTGCATTTACCCACCTGGTAATTTTGTGGCCACTTTTACTGACCCAAGTAGATTTCTGCGGTTGCTGGTATGCACACATCAGTCATACAGGATTACAAAGGATGTCTAAGGCGATTTAACAAGGTAAACAGGACCGTGATACTTGGGAAACCCTGAGCTACCTTGTCATCTGTATGGCAGGCAACAGCCGATCCCTAATAGGAACGTGCAAATAAAGGTAATTTAAATTTTCACTTTCCCCTGAAAACCAAGACTGAGGTGAAGGTTCATCAGTACTGCTTGCAGTGAATGCAAAAACATGAAAAGAGACACACTGAATTAGTCCAGAACCTGGTGGAACCTACTGCAACATGTTCTGGGGTATTTTCCCATTTCAGTTAGTCAAGAAAGTTACATGGCAAATACAAACATGCAGTTATACAAGTGAAACACAGTAAGGGAGTAACAGGTGCCCAGTAAGCACTGAGAACCCTTAGAGTATTCATGAGGGGTCCCGCAATTGAGGGGTCCTGTTTGTTTCCCTTTTTCTTTTTTAAATCAATTTCAGTTCGGGATTAAGTACAAACCTGGTTTCTCTTTTTAAAAATGACATATCAAGCCTGAAGAAACTCCTGAAGACTTCAGAGCTAACACCCCTGATAACAGAAGGTAAATCAGAAGAACTCCAGATTTATGATTTTTTTTCATCTTATGATTTTGAGAAGATGCAGCTCATGATTTGTAATGCAGAGGGTCAGCATCAAAACAGACTTACCCTGCATTGTGAGTTTCTACGTAAAGCACAAGGCACATACTACACCAGAGGTAGCTCCTTGCTTCTTATGGTTGACAGCAAAATTCCAGGGTCTAATTTCACAGCTATTATTGCATTACTAACTATAATGCTGATTTGTTGGTGTAAGTCTCGGTATTTGTGGGAATAAGTCTTGGTATACTGAATTATTAGTTCTGTTAATAACTGTGTTTGCAAAACACTTTAATATAAGTAAATCAATAGCTTTCTTCTCATATGCAAATAAATATATTTACTGGATTTTTCTCCTTCACAAGGATTGTATAGAGTTGAAGCAGTAAACAAGGGTAGTCATCCATTCTTCCTGAATTTACTCACTGTTATCATGCAAATCAGCTTTACATTCCCAAGTCTGAAATTTTACCAACACGATTTTTGTGTTAATTTATTAAAGTAGAGGGAACAAAAAGTTCTACCCAAAGAAATATTCACAATCATATATAGCAGAGAAAAATTCCTGTGCAACTCTTGACAGTGAACAAGAACAAAGTAAATCTAGCATTTTCCATCTCTAACATGGAGGCATGCAGAAATTGAATGTATTATAATTTTCACAGAAGTTCAAATAATGAATTTATCCACAAAAATAATTTTGTTAACGTCTTCTAGAAGTAAAATTTCCTGCAAGACTCATCACAAATTATTCATATGGAATGATTTTTACTACATTAGAGTCAACTCAAAGTTGGACAATAAACAGGAAGATAATTTCTTGTCCGTACAAGTGTCTTCGTTTATGTTTTGAGTACGCAACTGTCTTGCTTCTCAGTTGTTGGCAATGAAAAGTCTGTCTCAATCCATTTCTTGGGACTCATCAGTGTCGTATTGCACAAAGACTGCAGTAGAAGCCTAATTTTCATAAATAAACATTCGAACAACAGAGTTATAGAACAGTATTTTGCAACTACTTTCAGTAGGTGATAGTCAGATGTTCTGTTGATTTTAGACTTTCTGTTCAGGTGGTACTCAGAGCACGCATGCTTCGTGTTTGGGTTCATTATATGGTCAGGGGCAGGGGAAGTCACTTCTAATCAGGATACTCAAGCTTGATGTCAAGACAGATGACAATGTGAATATCCCAGGTGTCTGTGAGCCAGTGCAAGCGTGTACTTGATAGGTCCCTGCTTTGGCCATCATTTTGAAACATATTTGAATTAGGCATCAAGGGAGTACCCTTATTTTCTTTTTTAACCTCTACTTGTCCTACTATAAACTAGAAGCACTGAATGAATCATTAGTGAAAGGCATTAAAAGACAAAAAGAAAATTAAAATCCTTTGTGGTTAAATTAGCTGAATAAACTTCTTGAAAGTTTTGAGAGACTTCTCTATATTCATCCTTCAGAAATTCAGGATGAGATTCAGTTGTCCAAACATACGTAAAACACGGGCACTTAGCACCATTTCAGGTGGCCTAAGTTGTCCCACCACCTCCACAAGCCTCTCCAGACATGTGTGGATCAGTTACACATTCTACGTTACAGGTAAAACAGCCTGTGTGGGTAGTTTGGATATGTCAGTGCATTTCAGATGACAGCAGGCATGTATGTCTAAGCAGCTGAATTTTGTTCACGAGATTCAGATCACACAGCAAGAGACATTACATAGGCTACAAAACCCACTGTGAGGGATAGCCAATACAGTCAGAGAGGCCCAGGCTGAGGTAACTGTAGTGCTTATTTAGGTATCTTTGTCTAACAGCTGAATCCCACCTCTACTATATCCTCCATCCTGTAGAAACTAGGTAAGTGTAGCCATAGATCATCCCTAGCAAGAAAAAGAGGCTGATCCCAATGCCCAGCTTTTAGCATGGAATCCTCACTGACAATTACTCTTCATAAGACTTCACATTAAGTCTTACCATACTTATCTTACTCTGAAGACCCACATTCTTAAAATGGGGGCTTATTGTGCAACTCATCTACCTGAAGACAAGTACTGAATGCCATCAGAGACACTTCCCAACACAGCCGCAGAAGGCTGGCAAGGTCTGACATAGACCCTTCTGGATGAGCAGCAGGAGGCCAGGCAGGATCCCATACTGAGCTTGAAAGGACGCAAGGTGCCTACTGCTAGGCAGCAAAATCAAGACATCTATGACCAAACCGCAGATATGAAGGTTTACAGCATGATTTCTAGCCCTCCTCGACACTCTGTACTCTTAAGCACAAATATTTCTGTAGGGAATGATTCTCTACATGCAGGGAAAACAGCATGATGACCTCTTAGCTCTAGTCTGTAGACTTTTTCTTTGAGTGTGTGATACCAGGTAACAAATGTACAGACTCAGTGTAAAAATTAGCTGGCTTAGGAGGATTTAAAAAGTAAACATGTGGAACACAGTTTGAAATATTCATGTTTTCCTCTCATAGCAGGCCAAGGTAAATATTATTCCACATGTTATCAAGTAATTCCAAAGCTAAATGTACTCACCCCAAGAATGGCCATGATCAAAATCTAACGAAGTCCTTTTGAAAGGGCTCAGTGCATATAAATTAAAGGTAGCCCAAAGAAAGAAGTTACTCCATTCCTACTTCTGGGGAGAGAACTGAGGAACACTTGCTCTTGCTAGTTCAGTAAACTGGTAGCCAACCTGAGCTCCAAGCAATCCTTATGCAAGACAAGGAACAACCTATCTATGCCTTTGTCCCTGCAGAAGGTCTGATTCATGAGGCTTAAGCAGAACTTCATGCATGAGCATGGACAGTGTCTTCTATGCAGAGCACAGCAATCATGATATCTTTCATTCAGACTGAAGGAGGCAACCGTTTACAAAAGGCGGAATGACAGGATCATGCGCTGAGCAGGCGGAAAATTCAAGCTTGGTATCATTTTCGTTCAGCCTTTGGGGCTTATAGTGTCCCCATGACTTCTGCACTCTTAACTGTGCAGTGGCTCAGCTCCCAGAAAGGAATGCAGTGAGTTCCCTTCATCTACACAGCCAGTCTGTTTAATTGCTCTTGGTTGGCATAAGCTTCTCAGAGAAGGGCAGCTATGCATTTCAATCCCTCCCACTCCACACACAACTCTTCATTTCAGAGCAACTATGCAAATCCAGATAATAAAGTTCCTCAGTGAAGATCTCTCTGCTCTATGTTGAAGAAGGTGAAGGTGCCTAATCAGCATCCAGGATTTAGGAGCAGCAGTTTGAAAGAAAATGCTGACTCCAGGCCCTTGTACTTGATCTATCCTAATGGATGGTTTTAGACTGCTCCTACTTTCAGGAGTAAGGAATGATTCATTGGGGGTCATCGCATCCCTACAGGGACTGTGCAAGAAAACTATGTATATGGATTCCCTGTCTGTGTCCAGATATTTATAGACATTGCACTGCCAGAAACAGATGCCGAGAGAGGCAATTCTGAACCTGACTCAATGGGAAATAAGAATGATATGCCTGTCACATACCAATCATAACATCACAAAAGGGACAAACAATCTTTCATTGATTTGATTTATTTTTGGCTGTATCTACAGTTTTGGTTTTCAGTGAATCAATGTCTTCTTTAGACTACATAATTAGAAAATATTCCCAAGCGAGACAAAACTAAAGAGTTTTTATTGTTCCTGTTTGCACCCTATCTATGGGTGCTGCTCCACAATCGTCAGCAATTACATTCCCTTATCCCAGCAATTAATTTCTTCCAAAGTCTTGACTGTAAATAATTACTTCCTGACAGGCAGTTCCCATCTTTTGGACTGTTAAGCTGCTTTAATCAGTACATTCTTAAAAATGTTCTCTCAGGTTTCCTTCACAATCTATTTCTAGAACAACATTATTGATAGAGAAAAATCTTTGCTACCAGTTACAATAATTTCATCAGCCCCATAAAAGGAAGAGAAGCTGCTTCAGCAGGAATCATTTATGTATGAAACGTCTGCATATACACACAGCTTCTGCAGGATGCTGAAAGCCCATCTCTTTTAGTCAATCCAAGATTCAGAAGTGGAGGAGTATGTGACTTCAGCATTGCCAGTTGTCATAATTTGCATCCTGAGTCTTATGACAATTTGCTGTTTCTTTTCCATTAAGCTTCAGCTCCTGGGGTTATATGATTAAGCAAGAATTTCAGCTTTCCTCCTATGAAATAAATAGACTTCAGTTTCTAGACCAGAACTGCAATCTAGAAAGAATGAACCAAGAGAAACCAGGAATTTTACAGTTGTATTTATTCATGTGATTTTTGAGTCATTTTTCGACTGTTTGAGGACCGGTACAATTTCTGAATGTCAATGGCTGGCAGCGTGGAGGGTCTCTCATTTCACTACAAAAGGGCAATGAAGGTGCTTAGTTGAAGGGTTGCTTTACAGCATGACAAAATCCAGGGAGGATAATTGAAATGCTGGACCAGTTTTTAAATATATATTGTCTAAAGGCCACCTGCCTGGCAGATCAAGGCAATGAGTCCCTACAGAACTATTGAGGGTGCTGATTTTTGCACTTCCTTGACTTCAGTATGGTTTTACTTAACGCATACACCTGCATAATTGAAATCAATCCAACCATAAGTGATACTCTTGAACAAAAAAAAATACACAAAACAAAACAGAAAAAAAGACAGACTTAACAGGACAGGCACCAGACCAGTAAAAATAGCTGATGAACCTTGCCAGCTGTTGAAAAACTGTCTCTGGGATCAGTTCCTTTGTTCTTCTCTAATAATAGTTTTGGTTTATGTTTCTTTTTTTTCTGCTTCGTTCTTTTACTTTTACTGTTTTCGTTTCGCTTTGATGTTGAAAACAGCCACAGCTGCAATACAAAAATGATTGTTCCTACTTTCATACAACAAATTCATGCACTCAGAGGCAACTTTCTTTGTGCATACACATTACACGTGCAAATGCATATTCACACATGTAAATATATACATCCATCAACACACATAAACTGCACATTGTTTGTGAATGTATCCTGATGCCAAATGACTACAAATGAAAAGGAATTAAGCGTTGTCTAACAATAGGGAAAGTGGTAAACTTGAAGATCCTTTTAATTATAATCTTCTAATAACACATAAGAATCTCTTCAACTCTGTGAAACACTGCAAGTCCCCCCTAAGCGTTTCATATCCCTATACAGATATTACTCATTTATTTTTTATCTATTTTAATGTTATATTTTCTGCAGATACACTGAGTATGAGTCACAAGTATTACACTACCCAGAACAGCAGCAATGTAAAAGACAACAGAAATCAACTTTCTCAGATGCACAGCAAGGAATAATGGGACCCCCCCAATTCAGCTTAGTCTAATATAGTTCCTCATATGCAGAGGAGCTAAAATAGACCCTTCAGGGTGCTCTGAAGTCTAATGCTCTGAGTGTATTGAGAACATGGGATTGTGGAGTAACTTCCAAGAGCCAGAACCCCTCTAAAAGTTATTTGTCTTCTTTCTTAAGTTAGTCTCACAAACCTCCTGTGATGTTAGTAGATATAGCTATTCCTTCTTTGGTGGGAGGAAAGAGAAGAACTGGGAAATGTCAATGGCTTATTCGAGGTGACACTGACACAGGAAGTCTGTGAAGAGCTGCAAATTGAACTCAGGTCTTCCAACTCCCATTTCAGTCTTTATATCAATCATAAAACCTTCCTTTCTCCACTGGTTATTTAAAAACAAAAACTTTTATAACTTGACAGTTTCTTTTTTCATGCATCAAACTGGATGCCTGAAGTGGGTTTATTCCTTTTGAATTTGACTCAATTTACTATATAGCAATATTTACTAATAATGCTAATGATAATTTACAATTATCACAATAATCCTTAAAATATCAAAGTGATAACAGATCCTAACTTCTGCAGTACAACTTAGGAAAAGTGGCAGAAAAATATATCATACCAGCTCAGGTCTTAGAATCGCTTTCATGGAATCACATGCACATACATATGTGTTGAAAATACTGCTGTCTCTTAGAAATGTCCAAAGAACACCTTGAAGTGCTAGAAATTGTTACCTTTAGTTCACCTTATCAGGAAGATAAAAAGAAATTGTTCCAAGTGTCTGGATAAAGAAATTTAGTTTATGGAGGTGACAGGAACATGGCTAGCAGCAGCAACAACTTATTTGAAGTTTTTAACTATTTCGGTATTTCTTTTCTAAATTACTCCCATTTTTTTTTTTACAATGCCAGCAGCCAGAGTGAACTCTCCTTTCTTCCATCCTGTCTGCTTCCTTTGGACACTTCCCATCCTTGCTAAAAGTATTTTGCAACATTCAGTGGTGTGGTAGATCTACAACAGGAAACAGCTGGTATTGGCAGCTGACAGGTACAGGGCAAGATGGGGCTTGGGTCCCACCACTGAAGCTCATACGACCCAGCATGTTCTGTGGCTTCAGGTTATTGCATGGCAAACTACCTAAAAACAGAAGCATGGTCATCAGATGTGGCCGAGTCCTGCTGTGAAAAAATGCTGACCTCTGACTGGTGGTATGAACCATATGATAAATGGAGAAAAATAGGATCTAATTCCTAGACAAGGCTATCTGTCACAACTGCAGATGGTTGGTGACAAGGTTTATCAGTATGCTGTGCAGACACTGTGTTCCTAATTTTCTGTAGAGTGGGAAGCAATCGTTGTGACTGGGGGATGTCAGGGTGGGGAGACTATTTCATTTGTTGCTGGAGCCGATGCCAGCTCAACAAGCACTGCTCCAGCTTCCCCTTGAATTTTAATTTTCCTGGAAAAAAAAATCTCATATTGTTTACCACTCTTCCTGCTCCAGGGAGGAAGTGAGGGGAAAGTCAGCTGCTCTTCCTCTCCACTGAGGACTGAACACCATTCTTACAGAAGGAAGAAGAGGACAGGAAAAGCCCAACTTCTCAGGGAATAAATTCTTCGTCCCTAGACTTCTGGATCTTGAGTGTCCCTCCACCAGTCCTCCTTCTCCTAACTGGAGAAATGAGGGAATCCTGAGATAGACAACCTTATTTTGAAAGGAAAGATGGGTGTGGCAGGGGAAGATGTTTATTTTCAGGATCTCCAAGATAGTAAAAGAATGCTATTGTGAAAATGGGAGAAGAAATAAGGGTATATGTCCTTGAGGGAGAAAAAGAGCTGTGTGGAACGAAGAGATAAATGAGTGGTGATACAACTGATGAGACTAGAAATGATAGGAAAGCTCTAGGAATGGGGCACTGAATTGTCTTATGCTATGCATTGTGGGAGCTGGGACTCTAGAACAGCCTTCTAGAGAACCAGGGTGCTCTGGGGCTGAGAAGGGGCAGGAAAACTTCTGAAGCTTAAAGCCTAAATAAATCAGATGAAATATACATATACTTTGGGAATTAATTCCACAGTTTTGCAAGTCGGGCTTGTGATTTTTGCTCTGTTGGCATTGTCAACACTGTATGCAGTGGATAATCATGAATGTGAGACAGCTTTTTTGTATGCGCACAAGGAAGAACGATAAAGTGTCTCCCAGAGCATTCACAACTCTTATAAAATGACTTTATTTTCCTCTCCCAGAAACCAGGTTCATGAAGAGGGATGGTCCATCAACAATCGTTTGCAGGAAAGCCCACCAGAAGATTGAGCAGTTGAGTTAAGGGTTTTTCTGTTCTTGCCAGCTGAATAAAATTTACTTGTTCCATTTTTTTTTTTTCTGCTGTTTTCCCGTCTCTTTAGACTGAGTCGTATAGTTCCACTGCTCAGGTCTAAGGTGAAAACTTACCCATATGGTTTTCTTGTGCTACCTAGAATCATGCACCAATGTCCTCCCACACTGCTTGGTTCTCCCACACATTCACTGGCCATTCTGCTGTCTACTCAGCACACAGAGATGGAGGCTGGTACTCAATTACAACCTAGAGTGAAAACAGACAACACTTGAGGAAGACGTTTGTACAATGGCAAAAACTATCTTTATTTTTGGTCTGTTCTTTATGCTGTCAGTTTTCTTGTGAACGCTGCAGCCTATTCAACTAGAAAATTCAGTTCTTTTGCTGGAGTACAATCAGGCAAATGACTGGATGGTGTTGTAATTAAAGGTACATTACTCTTCTGTCTTTCAAACACTGCCTGAGTAGTGGAGCTTGTTGTGCTGCTTTTATTTGATCTTGATCCTTTCTAGTCCTGACCCTTTTACCTTTGGTCCTGCTGTCTGTCACTCTGCCATCCTAGTAAGTCAAACAAACTACAGGCACTGTCATAGGGGATGCTTTTCTTAAAATTTCAGAATGGGTGACACAGGGGACAGAGACTGAATAAACATGACCTATCAGATTCCCATGAGGAAGGACGAAGGCTACAGAGAGGATGAGAAGCCTACAGAGAGGGTGACTTTCCCTTGGTCGAGGAGGACTGAGTGAGGCATCGCTTAAGGAATCTGGACGCCCACAAATCCGTGGTCCCCAATGGAATGCACCCACGAGTGCTGAGGGAGCTGGCGGGTGTCATTGCTGAGCCACTCTCCATCATCTTTGAGAGATCCTGGAGGACAGGAGAGGTGCCCAAGGATTGGAGAAAGGCCAAGGTCACTCCAATCTTCAAAAAGGGCAGAAAGGAAGACCCAGGGAATTATATGCCGGTCAGCCTCACCTCCATCCCAGGAAAGGTGATGGAGCAGCTCATCCTGGAGATCATCATCAAGCAAGTGGAGGAAAAGAATGTTGTCAGGAGTAGTCAGCATGGATTCACCAAGAGGAAATCATGCCTGATCAATCTGATAGCTTTCTACGATGGCATGACTGGCTGGGTAGATGAGGGGAGAGCCATGGATGTTGTCTACCTCGACTTCAGCAAGGCTTTCGACACTGTCTCCCATAACATCCTCCTAGGGAAGCTCAGGAAGTGTGGGCTGGATGAGTGTTCGGTGAGTTGGATTGAGAACTGGCTGAATGGCAGAACTCAGAGGGTTGTCGTCAGCAGCACTGAGTCTAGTTGGAGGCTGGTAACTAGTGGTGTCCCCCAGGGGTCAGTACTGGTCCCAGTCTTGTTTAACTTCTTCACCAACGACCTGGATGAAGAGTTAGAGTGTACCCTCAGCAAGTTTGCTGATGACACCAAAGAGAGAGGAGTGGTGGATACACTAGCAGGCTGTGCTGCCATTCAGCGTGACCTGGATAGGCTGGAAAGTTGGGCAGAGAGGAACCTGATGAGGTTCAACAAAGGCAAGTGCAGGGTCCTGCACTCGGAAAGGAACAACCCCATGCATCAGTACAGGCTTGGGGTGGACCTGCTGGAGAGCAGCTCTGTGGAGAGGGACCAGGGTGTCCTGGTGGATGACAGGTTGACCATGAGCCAGCAGTGTGCCCTGGCTGCCAAGAAAGCCAATGGGATCCTGGGATGCATTAGGAGGAGTGTGGTCAGTAAGTCGAGGGAGGTTCTCCTTCCCCTCTACTCTGCCCTAGTGAGGCCTCATCTGGAGTACTGTGTTGTGGGTTCTCCTTCTCTGGAGATATTCAAGACCCACCTGGACGCAGCCCTGTGCAGCCTGCTGTAGGTGACCCTGTTTCGGCAGGAGGGTTGGACTAGATGACCCACAGAGGTCCCTTCCAACCCCTGACATTCTGTGATTCTGTGATTCTGTGATCAAATTTTAATAATTTCAGTTGAAACAGTTTGTATGAAAATTTTATCATTATAACCAGGATTGATCCCAAATCCATGATCACTGTGGGGCAAGTGTGCCTACTCCACACCAGAATGGTTTGGAATGATTTGTGTTTCATCTCCTTGTTTCCAGTGTTTTCCATTTGATAGTATCCTGTGTGTATGGACAGAAGGAAAAGGAGTGAGATTTGTAAGATCACTAGGTATGGACAACTGGAGCACCATGACTGTGGAGTGTACACCAGTGTATACTCATGCCTGGTATGCAGTCCACATCTACAAAATTATTTTCTCTGAACTCCTCCACAAATACAGTCACGAAGCAACTCTGAGGCAATGTGTGGGGCTTTTACACTACAGATTCCATAAAGGAGCAGTTTAAACAGGTGAGTAGAAAACAGCACAGTAAAAAAAAAAACCAAAAAAAAAATGTCCTAAAAGATTTACCAACTAGCCAGAAGGCACTGGATGGTGATTTGGCCTGAGCCATTGGCTAATATCACCAAGTGACCTTTCACTAGTTGTTTGACCTCTTTGTGCCTCGGCAAGTTCAGCTGGAAATAAAAGCAAGACTTCACTGGAAACCAGACATGGAGTGTAAACTGTGGTTTCCTAGATAAATAAATTACAAGAGAAAGTTTTATAGGAGTCACACGGCCAGTGTCTAGCACTTTGAACAGACAATGGGTAACAAAAACCGTATGTGGGAATGCTGTGTAGCAACACTGCTGTACTACAGATTCCCCATCCAAATTTGCAAATGACCTAAACAGCTCTTATTTCTGAGCCTTTGAAATGACAGCGAGCCAAGATAAGATCCCCTTGGGGCAGTACCCTATCAGAGCAGCATTACTACCTGTTGCATTAAGATATTTCACAGCGTTAAGTAAAACTTGATGGCAGAAGTGGGGAAAAATATATCTCTTCATACCAGAAACAAATACAAATCTAATCAGCTTTACTGTTCTTCATATAGCACTAGTTCCCACTGGTACGCATTTACTCAAATTCTCCCATTGAGCTCAATGGGATTTTCCTTAGTAGAGTGTGATATGGTAAATTGAAGGATGGCCCTGCCTTGGCCAGCGACTGAGATTTTGAGCTTTTTCTTCCAAATTTGGTCACATAAGTAAGCATTTCAGTTTGGGTGAATGGAAAGCATTGCCCAAGTAACTGGGCAAAGCGTAGGAGGAGGACTGACTCCTCAAGATCCTAGCTGAGCAACTTATCTCACAGATCTGAACTACAGTCAATTCTTTTTAACTTTTATATCAGCAGATTTTCTAGAAGCCTGTCATCTCTGATGAGATCTGCTTTAGCACTCAGTCTCAGACCACTTGCTGCCGTAAGGGCATTCCCAATTTTGATACGGTTAGTCATGTTTCATTACTGACCAAAACTGATATTTGGAGCTGAATACTTCAAAATAATTTGTGTGCATTTTTTCAAACTCAAAAAGCTTGTGGAACTCAGGAGATGAATGTTGCCACAGAGGCAGCATGCTGCACTCAGGCTATCTTGACTTCATTCCTAGTAGGAGTGTGATATCTCATAAAACTGGCTGCCAAAATTGAGACCTACAGCAATCTGGTGGAATTTAATAGATAAGTATTCTGATCTACCTGGGATTTTTGCACCCTTTCTCTTCAGCACTCTACCCTTGACCTCCACTACAAATTATCAACATATTAGACTCCACTCTGAGCCTACTTGTTTCACATTTCATTGATTGATATGCAACACCAAGAGAAGTCCATGCATCACATCAGGGAGCCTACAACACATTTGCCTGCCTGGTCAAGTGCTGTGTCACAGCCACCATGAAGACACTTCAGTCAGAATCGTAGCACATGCTGATAGCTCATCTGACCTCTCACTGTATCACAATCCCTTTCACCTCTCTGTAATCACATCAAATCCTGCCAACCTTTTATTTCATCTTTCCCACACCAGGACTTTTCAGCGGGATCTCCCTGGCAGAAAGAATGTGACTGTCAGCTGCGGTGAGCCACTTTCTCACTGAGACTCTTCTTGTTTGGCAACAAGCATTTAATCACTTCAGAATTGTACTGAATTGTTTCCACTCTGGTCAAAGTTAGAAAGCATTGCCAGCAGACACAGATGGGGTTGTCAAGAAAATTTGAGGTGCTGATATGGCCACGTGCAGACTGTGACTCACAGTAGAGAACTATCCTCTGTAGATCAGCTGGGTCTAGGCTGACAGTTCTACCACCAAGAACGCTGTGACTTGGCTTGTGCAAACACTAATAATATTTAAGTGACCTACATGATTAAGAATCAGACAAAAGACCTCTAGACCATTATTCTTAGAATGTAGTTTACATGTCACTGATTCAAAGGGATTTTTACTGTTGAATCAGCTAATACAAGAGCAATGCATAACAAAGCTCATTCCTACTGCTGAATTGAAGTAGATTTTTATGTTATACACTCAATATAAAACACTTTTAAGGAAAGCCTTGTCAATGACTCCCCAAGATACTGGAATAGCACCAGAAGAATTTGTGTTCAAGTTTGTCAGAAGCTTGTCAAAAGCAGATATTACAGTATAGGTAGTACCCACTGTGGTCTGTTGCTATAATCCTACCTTGCCTTCTTCCATTTTACACTCACCTTAATTCATTTGCTGTCTGGAGAGCAGACAGCAAAGACGATTCTTGCTGTGAGTGGTCCTTGCCTTGGCTGCACGTGTGGCTGAGGAAAACGCAGTTTCTTAATATGCACACAGTTCTTGTCCTAATTGCTTTCAAAAGAGATGATTACAATGCAGCTCTCAGAGCGTGTGTGAGTGAGTTGCATTCCTGCTGGCTATCTATTATTTTCCTCCTTTCTGTGTGAAAAGAGAAAATCTGTATATAAAAAGCCTATTGGGAGAAATGTGGTTTTTTCCCCAACAGTGAGCAGATGGCCCACAGATTTTGTGCATCATTTGTAAATTATTTCAAAGCTATTTATCTATTCCAAAGAGATTACTGGAATCTACATCTGCATTTTCATGTAATTGTTTCCATGTCACATGAATGAGACATCAGAGCGTTACAAAGGAAAGATGATCACCTATAATATAGCTGGCTGACATCTGTAAGAATTCGGGGAACCTATCTGTCTACTAAATTTTCCTTACTACACCTCTTTCCTTAGTCCCTATTACTTTTTAATAATTTTTTCAGGGGAGAGCTAGAAATCAGTATAACTGAAAAACCTTCAAGATGAGAAATCACTAACTCTCAGAAATTAGGACAGCAAGGATCTAAAGAGATGATCTATTCCACACCCTGGAGGTAAAGCAAGATAAATTCTTCCCAAACGAGCCCTGACATATATCTCTTTACCTTGTTCCAGAAAACCTCAGAAGAGAATATGAAAAATTTACCAGTTATCTAAAGAGAAAAAGAAGGAAGAACTGTGAAGTACTATGAACTCTGAGAGATTTAATCTCAGATGCAAATCAAGACTTTTCTAGGATGTAAAAGGACAGAAAACTCCTATATTATCGCAACCATAACAATTGTAATGACCACGATAATCTGACTCTTTCTCCAGTGCAGACTGAGCTACTTGTCAGTGTGTGGAGACAAAAGGTTTTTAAGCATTTTTCAGTTCTTGAGATGAGGGAGCGAGAGACAGGATCTTTTCAGAGGTCACTTCAGAGATAGGCCAGAGGCAGCTGAACAACTGGACACAGAATAGTTATGGGCATCCACGCAGTATCAGACAGCTGTTGGGTTGGCCTTGAATAGGCAAGTGCAACAAGGCTGCTTTGAAGAAAGTATAAGGACCAGACTCCGATTCTGTGATTATAAGATGGATACATATTGGGCTGAGCTCAACTGGTCTGCTAAGTGTTTCCTCAGAATTGAAGAGCAGAAACTGAATGAAGAGAGGATGGAGACCTGCTGGGTAGATCAGCTCAGGAGAGCCCTTTCAGGAAGCTGTCTAACAAATTTTTCAGCCATGATGAAATTCTAACCACAAAGATCTCAGCTCAATCAGTTTATTAAAGATTGAAAGGTGACTGGATAATTCAGTACAGGAGCTCACAAACATAAAAGACATCTTGTGAGGGAGGCAGAAGGGAGGTACTCTCCGTCATGTTGAGGAGTCATGATGCAAGTTGATAGGGGGAAGATGGAGTCAGATTTGTGCGAGTGAAACAAAATAAACTTTAAAAAACAATATCACATTTCTGTATCTTAAAGGATGTACTAATCAAAATAGTTATTTAATTACACCATAATTCTTGGAAGAAATCATCTGATCCATTTTGGAATAGCACTGAGATCCTTAATAATACTTGATAATTCTACCTAGTGATTTACTTCTAAACATTAGTTTTATATCAGTCTATGGAGTAAAGATTTGAGAGAAGTTTTCTGAAGGGCAAAAGAGGTGAGGAGTTTACCTAAAGGCTAGTTTTTATGAATGGGGACATGGATCTAGTTATCTTGGTCACACATTTCTAAAACGATGCTTATTAAATGAAAACATCAGATAATATTTATATTAGTTCTGTATATTCTATTACTACTCAAAATTTGATGTCATCCATTACACACAGGAATTCCTGTCATAGTTAAGCCATAGTTAAGAACAGATATCATAGCCTGCTTATTAAGGGATAAATAAGGTCATTGGGAGTTCTGCTGAGGATTTGACTTGAATGACAGGAAGGATACCATGGTCTCAATATAATCCAAGACACTGGAAAGACGGAGTCCTAAAAAGCTAACACAGGGTACAAAGGGCTCCTCATTATTAAGAAATCAGAAAAGCAGTGCAGTAAACCTACACCAAGAACTTTTGCTATTTTCTTGGGTTTTCCTGGGCTTTGAGTGCTGGTAGTGTGAATGGCAAGGGAGGAGAGAGCTGAAGAGAAATTAAGGAGATACTGTTTCTGTCCTCCTAGCGGAAAAGTAGAGACAGTGAGTTGCACAAGCTGGATCCTGTGTCTTTCAGTCCTCTGTAAAGTTTAAGGAACTGTAAAAGTAATGGCTAATATTTTCAGAAGTATTCCTATCTCTTTCCATAAGGAGGTTGCAACTTCACTGGAGCACAAATAGGTAAAGCATCTTTACCTCTCAATGGCCTTAATTCTCATGTTCTCCCTCCTGAGGGACGAAATGCTTTAGTCTCACTCTCTGCACTCAATATATGACTATCAGAGAGCAAGGCAGTGAACCTTGGTATACATCAGCTTAGAGCAGTCAATGTTCTTTTCTGCACTTAAATCTCTGTTAAATCTCTCTGAAACTGTACTGTGCAAAGTAAAATAGGTAAAATCTATTTCAAATTCAATTTGGACACTTGGTCTTAATTTGAGTATTTTTCTGGTATTTAAGTGTGTTCTTAAGACTAAAATTCTGTGCACATTACATTTCCTTGTTCTGTGTTTACACAAACAAAGAGCTAATGGTCAAGGCTAAGATGAAAAAAGAGAAGATACAAAAGAGCTGGGAAGGGGCTTATCTTGCAGAAAGAAAAATGTATTATTTACAGATGTATTTATCTGTCTTTACATCTGTGTGTTTCTGTATTATTACAAAGATCACACAGTAATCATAAATATTTATAGTGGTGTATGTTTAGCAGGTAGTTTACAAACACTGCATCTTACCCTCTTGGGCATGTATTCTCCTTTGCACAGAGAGGCCCACATCGCTGACCAAGGCTGTTACGCTCTGCTGTCGTACCGGTGAATCACTCTGGTCTGTCACCAACTCAGAGGCCATAAGAAGCTCTGGAATGTCTCGAAATTGTCCAAATGGAATTTGTTTCGGCTGTTTTAGTTGAAGAAATGTTTATGAATGTTAAGTATTCAGACTTCTAAAGCTACTGAGTCAATCTATTTAAAACTTGGCTTGAATTTGAATACTCCATGGGACATACATAGGTCAGGCTTTAAGTACAACATACTTGTAACTAAAGCAAAGCAGTTTTGACCAAACATCCCCAAAGCATTTGCTTGTGGGTTTAGGCCAAAGCCGAACATTTAGTTTTAGTAAGAATTAATTTCTTAGAAATAACAAGGAAGATGGATTCTGTACCTGAACTAGAACAGACAAGAAAACAAGACTGGACAACATGTACAGAAAAACTCCTAGACCATAAATTTAGCATCAAGATAGACATTATAAAGTACTACAAGAAACTCTCTTGCATTTTCTGGACAATCTATTGGATGGTCTATTACTGGTTTTTTTTTTCCTTTTTAGCTTCAGTGGCCTTTTCTTATTGATCTATTGTAAGAACCAGTGTTCCTGCAGACAGTCCTTAGGTTTATGCCCCTAGCTGCTTCGATACAGTACCCTACAAGTTGACTTCACTTGGCTAACTCATGAAACTGTGATTTCACCAGGTGAAGGTCTCTGCCAAAAGAACAAAGTCAATATTTTCATCACTAGTATGCATTTTTTCCATTATTATTGCAATATTACAAAGCACATCTAGCAAACAGACTCAAGATACGCAGATCTTAAGGGAAACACGTTCCAGGCAGGGGCAGGAGTGAAGGGGATGCCCATGAGAGCCCAGGTGGGGGCTTTGGCATGGGAGTGAAAATGATGCACTTCCACCTAGTGGCAAAATGCACTTCAGAGAAAAATGATGACCAAATTTGACCCCCTTGGGAATCTAATTCAAGTAGAAGACTATAGGGTCAAGCAGAATTTTCACTGTGCATTTAGATAATCCTCATTTTGATATTTGTAAGTATCTTGTCATGGTACAAATGTTTAGGGTTTAGAAATCCTAATTACACTGTAATTCAATAACAGCTTGCCATAGAATAGGCAAAAAGTGGACAAGATATTTTTGCAAACTTTTTGGAATGTTGCTTCCTCTCCTGCTTTTCAGCCAAGTCTCAAATGCACTTTCAATACACTGTGCCTACATTCGCTTCTTCAGGTATTTTATATCACAATTTCCTTGACTATAAACTGTTTATGCTAGTATTACATGACACCAAGACTTTCCAATGAGTCCTCTACAGATATCAGAGAGTCATTATGATGCCCCACGGACACACCCAGAACAAAGGCCAAATCACATCCACAGTTATGCCTTTCATAACAATATTCTGGTTTGATCTTTACTCATTATTCAAGTAAAAGTCCTACTGATCAGCATCTGAACACAAAGCAGTGAATTGAAAGTAGTATTACATGACTGGACAACATCCGGTACAAGTTCTTCTCACTGAGATTGAAGAATTCTCTTCACCTTTGCCTTTGGAGACACATGAAGAAGAAATAATGTTTATTAAATTCTTGCGGTTAGAATGACTGAAAGCAAATGAGGGGCTTTTTTTTTCTGCATATTTGGGTCCAGATCTTATGCCCATAACTTTTTAAACTAGCTAGTACTCTTACTGGTGAATTGTTCAGTACTCACATTTATTGGAACTAATGAATGCCTTTTTTCAACTTCTGTCTGCAACAAAAACTATCAAATATTTAATGAGTATCTAGCTTCCTTTATATCACTAACAGGAATACTGAGGCCTAATCTAATAATAGAACCTGTCATTATGCAAATTCCAAAGCATTTTTTATACTGTGCAGTGTATTGTATTACGTTTCCCCAAACCAAATGCATATACCTTGGAGCAAACTTGTGGCTTCTTCTTTTCTATATAAAATGATTTTTTTCTAATGAAGATCTCATTAACTGGAAGCACTGACATAGCTGTGTAAATAATAAATTTCTGACCCTTTAGGGAGAGCATGTGCCATGGGATTGTTCCAGAGCTCCCAAATTTTCTGTAGGAAATCACAAGAATGAGAGTGTTAGCAGTGACAGTGGGACTGCCAGCCAGCCACATTAAGAACGCATCTACAAATATCAATAAACTTTACATAGAGCATCAATTAAAATTGAGCTTTGGTGTATTTTAAATAAACATACACAGGCATATTCCACTTTACTAAATGCAGCTAAAAAAAAAAAATCCCTCCAAGAAAAAAGAACCAACCCTACATTAATCCATTAGTCTCACTTCTGTGCTTGAATTCATCTCTTTCTTAATATGTATCAACTATAAATCCTCAAGGCCAACTCCCTGTCTGTCTCAGCAAATACCATCTACTGAAAAAGGACATCAATAACAGTTTGTTCTTTTTCATGGCCTGGACACTTGCTGGTGCACATTTACCCTTGCACACGGTACTATTGAAGTCTCAGTGACATAACTGTGTAATGTAGTTTCAAGCTAGATGAACAAGTGGTGCCAGAATGAATTCCACAACGGGAATGGCCAGGAATGCTACTCTTTAAAGAGCTTTAAAAAAAAATATGTATCTACATTACTTCATCTAATCGTTTATTTCAAAGTGCACACACTTGTGCCTTTCTTGTATGTTCCTAAAGACCTTTTCAGGCATTTTCTCAGCATTTTCTTGACTCTCAGCTACCGCAGCCACATGACTATTAGTAATGGGTAATTTGACTTCTTGGATTCACCACTGAGATAAAAATAGAACATGTGGCTGATACATAAGGAAGCAGATACTTTAGCAAATCTGTGTTATTTTAGAGGGACAGGACTACTCACTGCAGCATAATTTATGTGGGGAAAGATGAAATTAAGCAACAAAACTCAAAACTTTACTTGCATCCTAAGTTTTTCTAGGGGCCTTGCTGTATTTTTTGGAACAATTAATGTTAGGTAAAGGAAGAAACTGGTAGCCCATTAGAAGCTTAAGCACTAAGTGACACTATTTCTCAGACCAGGAACAAAGCAATCAATTACTAGCAAACAGCAGCAGCAACAGCTGGTAGGCAACATTGTAAAAGAGTAGTGCTGAATAAACCTAAGGTAGATGAAATGCATCTTTGGTAGAAATCGTATGTCAGGCATTCACTGATGAAGCTGCAATATTTCCCATGGTTCGTACTAATGAAAAACAGTCCTCATGTGTTCCGGGAAAAGTTACTCTTTATCAGCAAAAAATTTTTGTTTTAATTTTGTTATTTCTATGGATGTTTTCTGGAAGAGGAAAAAAAACCCACTGTTAATTGTCTTCAACAGGTTCCTATTTATAGCTAAGATCATCTCTCATTCATGCATAAAGAATGTTCAATTGCTGTTTAAAAAAAAATATGAGAAAAAAATCATATTTCTCTTCAAGTTCAGGTGCCTAAAAATGAGTTTTATAGGAGCTGTTTTAGTACTGCCTAAAATCAATGCCCTTTTCCTTACATACCTATTGCATTCCTTTTATTTTCGTTCCAAATACAGGGCTTGGGGTCTTACGTATTCAGTTTGAAAAATTTGACTTGAGTTTATAGTTCAGCCATAACTGCCTATTTGACAAACTGCCTTAGTTCATGACAAGTTCAAACAAACTGCAATTGTTCTTTCTCAGTTTAATCAGCAGATAATGTAAATAGCGTGGCCTACGAATTGGGTAACATTTAGGAATTCATCATCCCAGGCTCTTGATATAGCCAGAAGTGAGGGGGGTGAACTTCCAGCTTTCCAGAGGTGCCTGTTTTTTGCATGGAGCAGGCATGTGCCATATTCAGGTATGTAAAGCTAAGTGACACGAACCCAGACTGAGGGGTTTGTGTCTCCCATTAGCTGTAAAAGGTGCTTGGGGCAACTCTGATCTCCTTCAGTATTTGGGTGAAGCAGCCCGGAAAGTTGGAAAAATTTACCTTCAGATCACAGGTGTGCCTTTTCTGGATTAAAAGTTCCTCTTTCTTGGAAGGCTGAAACCATTTTAGAAATTAAGTTGTGCATTTTATGTTACACTCAAGTAAGTACCTTGTGTACTAAAGTTCAAGGTATAATACTACCTCACAGCTTTCGATACAAGAGCAAGAAGAATAAATGATGGATCAAACAAAACTACGAAATTCAGTGCTGTCTTTAAAGGGATGGGTTTGAATCTTGCCTAGGTCCCTAAAGCACCAGACTCATAATGTAAGATATGACTCATATCAAAAGATGTCAGGATAACACTGTGGATCAAATAAGGCTATCACCTATCTGTTACCAGCTCTAAGCTGGGCAATGCTAGTAGGGTTGATTGAAAGTCTTCAAAACCCTCTACATCTAAGAGGTGTTCATCAACATCTATGAAATTAGTCTTCTCTGGAGATATTCAAGACCCGCCTGGACAAGGTCCTGTGCAGCCTGCTGTGGGTGACCCTGCTTCGGCAGGAGGGTTGGACTAGATGACCCACAGAGGTCCCTTCCAACCCCTACTATTCTGTGATTCTGTGATTCTGGGGATTTTTCATCCAGCTGAAAGTAGAATGCAAATCTGGAAATGAGAGTGTCTCAAAAAAGCACAAGCAGCAACTCTTGTTTGGGCTGAGTTCTGTTCTGCTCCCACAACAGTGATTAAAAAATGTCTTTCCCAAAAATACAGCAAGAATTCACCTATCCCTAGTAATGTTTCTGAGCATCATTAGCTGATGGGCTGCAATTCAGTAGCTGACAGCTCCTTTAATAAATTCAGAATTTGGGTTATACTTAATATCAAACATTTCAAATCTTATTCGAAAAGCCACTACATAATGTCACTTCCAGGTGGAATTAAGATGGTTTGGGTGCATTTACAGTAAATCTATGTGCCATAGAATGTTTACATTTATTTTTAAGTACAGTCTTTGAGCTACACTTATATGAAGCTTCACGAGTATTTGCAAGCAGTTTAATTCATATTTCCCTCACATTATTGATAGGAATCTCAACTGCTATTTCAGTTTTGGACATGAGAATGAATAAAAGCTCGTTTCATACAGAATACACCACAGATGAATAGAAGGATGAAGTAGCTGCCTCAGAAGAGGAAAGGAAGTATTTTGTTAGGCCTCTACCTCTACTAGCCAGAACTTGTCATGAGCACTAATTTAATCTAAATTTCAGTGCTTTTATAAAGAAAAACCAGAAAAAAAATTCTGTCTGCTACCATGAAAATAGCTAAACATAGGCCACCAACTCCTTTTCAACTGCTAAGTATCCGATGGCTAAAAGGCAACCAGGTGGAATTTGAAATACATTTTATCAAACTGCTGGGCTCGCATGTTAAGAGATTAGTCATTGCTCTATTAATAAAAAAAAAGGATATTCATAAATCCATAGCAATGAGCTAACATTTCAGCCCCACAGATACGATTCCCTGACATCAAGATGTATGGGTTGCAGCAAGTGTTACATCCCCAGAAGTGTTATAAAGCTCAAATCTGCCTGTACTCTTTTTCATACAGTAAATCTGTGATCCTGTTACGAACACCTCCTGTTGCAGGAGAGAGAGTGGGGCTCCAAATGGCAGCCAGCAGGAGGCTTAGAGACTTTTGCACCTTTAATGACTTGCAAATCAAAAGCATGAAAACCAAGCTACGCTTCTCAAACGGTTTTCCCATTCAGGCTTGGTAGTCTGCATCATTTTCTCCTATACCATTCCTGTTACTCTCGATACTGGAGCGTCAGTCTTCTCAGTGCATTTTTTAACATGGAGAGAAGGGGGTAGGGTGGGAGAAAGGATCTGTCCGATGATCTCAAAGCATATGTTTTTGATTCTAATAAGATTATGGATACCAAAGGAATAAAAATGGAAATCACTACTGCCAAGATATGAAAGCAAGTTTGCATAGTAAAATAATTTAAACCCTAACATTTGGACCCAATAAGGCTAACAGAACGTTTATTCCATATTTTTGGAAAGTATGCTTTTTCTGCACATTAAGTGGTACCAATAAAAAATAATGATTCTCACTCAGTTTATTTCTATAAATTATATTGTTTTATAGTTTTCCAGGGCACAGTTATGTGTCAGATTCTATGGCAAACACCTGGGTGTAAAATGCAATAAGCTTGTTACTTCCAGTGGGGGTTGTGGGGAGGAGAGCAACAACCCTTCATTCTTCCCAAAATGTACCTATTTCCAAGAAAACCGGATTGCAGCTCATCTGAAAAAGGCCAAATTCTTTTTCACACTTTAAGAATTATCATTTGCATCTCCTCTTGACTTGCTAATGACATAAAACTGAACTCTTCAGAGACTTGGAATCAGACACAGCAACAGTTCAGACATGAACAAGAGTTTACTGGCCTTTGCCCAGTGCTTAATGGGTGACTGCCCCATCATGATTTTGTCCTTTAATTTATCGTAGGTCAATGCACACAGCATACAATGCAGTACACTTATATGAATTTTTAAGAAGTTCTGAAGGTTACAAAAATTTCATAACTTTCAAAAGTTACGATGTTACAAAGACTAGCACTCAGAGATTATGGACAGACTACAGTTCAGAATGCCCTTACAGCATCAATTTGGCCCCTTTTATGTATGAACTATAATTACAGCCGGTTGGAAATTTTCCATCAAAACTTTTTTTTTTTTATGAAAAACAGTTTTCTGTGGGAAAATGTTACTTTTTTCTAGAAATGCTTTAATTTTCCATAGGGAAAATGTAAGAAAAATACATTCTTTAGGGTCAAGTCAACTGGATTCTAAATATTTCAGCTTGTCAAGCTGAATAAAAACACTTCATTTCAGGTCAGCATGATATTAGTGTGCATATGCCAGAACTGCTGTGGTGCATCGCAGAACTTGCAGCTTAGATCGGCTCGTCTGCTGCAGGACAGTGCAGTCCCCCTGTTGTCAACTTCTCCATCATCATGCAAATAGCAACACCAGATCGCACACCATGAAAGAAACAGGACTCTGTACTGCAGCTCAGGAGTCACCAGAAACTGAAACAAAATGGGAAATTAATTTCATTATACCTTAGCCATCTAAAAATTAGTCATGGTGTCTAAACAGCATCTTTAAAATCTCTTGAACAGAGTACATGCCTCCAGAAGACAATTTATCCTCTCCGAAGATAGATAACTAACACAGGTAACACTGAAGGGGAAATCATCTCTGCCACCCTTCTCCACTGATTAATGATGCAGCACAGATGCCTACCTTAGAGTAGACACCACCCTTGCTGAAAGCAGTGATATGCTCCTAGCCATTGGGTTGACATCCTTCCCAATCTGCTCTGACTGTTCTGTTTCACGAGGAAATATGTGTCTGCCTTCACGTCCTGAGTTCAGTTGGGATAGGATTAATTTTCACAAGAAGCTGGTTGGACTGACCCAGACTAGCCAATCAAACGGGATATTCAATACCATGTGATGTCATGCTCGGTATTTAAGTGGGCAAGCTGACTGAATCGTGGTGATTTGCTTCTCAGGAGTAAGCTGAGCATTGGGTAGTGAGAAAACTGCACTCTGTATATTCTTTTTATCAATATTATTGCTGTTATTTTCCTCTCCCTTTGTCGTTCTGTTAAACTATTTTTATGCCAAACCACAAATTTGGCCTTTTCCTTCTGATTGTCCTTCCTATCCCACCAGGAAAAGGGAGGAGTGAGAGAGTGACCGCGTGGTTCTTTGTTGCTAGTTGGGGCTAAACCACAACACTTAAGTCTCAAAATTAAAATGTAGGGGCAAATTCTTGTGCATGAACAGTGCCCTGATGATTTCACTGGAGTTTCACATCAGTTAAAACTTCTGTATAGTCCTTGGAGAGTGAACATCAAAATAGAACAATCAGACACCCTAGCAAAAGAGTAATAACTATTTATATGTAAAGTAAGATGAACTATTATAGGAACATTGACATAATTGTGGTACACAAGGACACCTCTTGTCAATAAAAATAAACCCTTGTAAATTAGCTATTGCTTAACTAAAGGCAATAATACAAGTCATAGCACATGTACTTAGAGAAATAATTGTTGTTGAACTGTGCTTACTGCAAAGTATCCAAAGACCAGTCAAGAACAATGCACCTACACAGTAATCGCTGCTCACACTCCATGGAGCAGGTATCCTTTTCCCTGCAGAACTCAGTCTGACCTGACAGGACAGAAGTAAGGTAAGAGAAGAAAATACAACATTACCAGCTCACAATGGCATTGAAGTGCCATGTTAGAGCCACGTGTGGGAGGTGCCATTTGCTAAAAAGGAAGGCTGTCCAGAGAGGAAAGGCACTGAGGACAGAGAGGAGGAATATGAGAGGGAGTAGCAGGGAGAGAAGAGGAAGTGGAAGGTGTATATGGCCAATTACACTGGAGAGAGGGAGACTCCAAAGTGCATGCCTCAATAACTTTTGCATTTCTTGAATTTACAATAGTCATTTTTGCAACCTTGTAAAATGTTCATAATATTGTTTTAGAATACAGAATATAAACCATATGTGCCTGTGTCAAAGTACATATAATATGCATGTCCTGGGTATTGTGTTTTGCAAATTTAGCAACAGGCTAACACACACGGCTCTCATTAGCATATGTGCAACCACAGTGAAGTTAATAGGATTAGAGCTTGTCAGGAATTTTTCAATTAAACTTTTTTTTTCATTGGAAAATGCCACTTCATTGAAATTTAAACTGTGCATGAGAACCTAGGGGTTTCGGTGCAATTTGCTTTAGGAAAGGTTCCCCAGGTCCTGGAATTTTGATCAAGACTGGGAAAAAAAAAAGCTCAGATTACTGTTATAGTTTGAGTACAAGGCTGGACATTGGAGAGCCAAAGATGAGTGCCCGCTGCATTGTTCACACAGCATTGATGAGATCCTGGCTCAGTCTTCTATTTATCCAGGGGTGAATTCTATCATCCCAGTCCGAAGCTGACTCTGTCAAATTCCGAGTAAGCACAAAACCATAGCATCTTTCTGTATTGGGGCAGTCTCTCCACTGAGTAGGTTTGATATATAAAAGTTGAAAGGCCTTTATTTTGTCCTACTAGGAAATAAAAAGCATTTCCAAAATCTAAAAGGTTGGAGGAAGTGGAAAACTTTTTCCCACTCTGCTCTTTGCAGACCTTTCTCCAAAATATCTCAGATAACATCTGGTCAGCGTCATTGCTTTAACCAGCTATATGTACTCTCAAAATTCAGCAAAGACATGCTGCACTGAATGCAGAGACACAAATGAATACATGAAAGGAAAATTCCAGATCAAAAGATATGATGCTAACATTTATTGTCCAACTCCTTGAGAAATTTAAATATGTGTTTTTCAATTTTCCCAGTAGTGCACAGCACAGAATTGTTTCATATCTATCTAAGCTCGCACACACATTTTGACTATCTAATGCCTCTTCACAGATGAGCCTGCTAGCTGTCCCATCACCTTCTTCCTGTTTTAATTTAGACATGGCGGGGGAGGGGGGGGGGCTGTTCTCCCTCTTGGATGATTTCATTTGGAAGAAAGGTAAAATAGTTTGAAATCAACAAGGTTAAGGTTAGCTGAAATAACTCTTAAATTTTCTGCCATGAACTGAAGGTGCAGTCAGAGTCCTGTATTCCTTTAAAGAACAGCACATATGCTGGAAAGGCACTGAATAAACTTCTATACTTCTGAACAGCATCTTTAAATCAGCAGCACTAGAACAGAGGAAGAGCTCATGGGAATGCACAGAGCCACTTACTCTCCAAAAATAAAGTTAACAACGCTTCACTTTGTTGAAGTTACCAGCAGTTGGTCATTGTTGGTTGAAAACTAAAAATGTATACTTTTACATTCTTAGCACACGTACACAGTGCCAGCTGGCTTTATGGCTTAGCTCTGCAACCTAGGGGGTTTACAGGATCTCAACATCTGCAGAATTATGCTTTGATTTCTGGCACAGTCAGATCTCAAAGGAATGAAACCAAAGCAATCACCAGCCAGAACTCACATTTTGACATATTAAGCAAGGGGCTGTTCCTCAGAGTTTTTGCCATTTGGAGAAAAGCAGTGAGGTATGTATTTGAACGGGAGAGGATAAAGAAAGAGAAGCTGACAGACATAAATGTTACAGTATTTCTGCTACCAGGGAGAGAAGCTATTTGAACCAGAGTAAAGGAACAAATTATGAGAGGGATGGGAATGGAAGGATGTTGTGAGGTTCCATACATTTGTGCTTATTTTTCACTTGCCCCTTTAAAATCAATTAAAAAAAAGCATAATTATTTAGTGTTGAGGCTGATGCTAAAAGACAAAGACAAGATGAACTCTAGTATGAGAGAAAATATTGTACACTACTATTTTTAAAAAATGCTTTTAAAAATATTTCTTAAATGCTAAAAACCTGGGATCTTTCTTAAAGATTTATGGCCATGCAAACAAAAATGAGGCAGTTTTATACTAAAAAAAAAAACACATGAAGAGTTTAGCAGATCAGGAAAATGTGGGTACTGCACCTATGTACTTCACAGCTTTTGTTGGACAGTATGAAAAAAAATCTGAAACCTGTGGGTAGGAACTTAATTTTCCCCAAGTTCTTCCACACGCAGCACTAGAGGAATTGCCACTCTGCAGCACTGCAATTACTGCCTGACACTCATCATGGCTGTTTGCTTACCTCAGGGATTTACAATAGGTCACTGGTGTTTAGTGACTGGTAACTCTTACCAACATTTCTCAGAAGAAACTGAATACAGAAAACTTGAGCTGGATCAGTTTTTTCGAGATGAAGACTCCAGTGATTTCTTTACTGGGCAATAATATTGTTTCCATTCATATCAGCTCAGAATGTCCCTTGGAAAATCATTTTCCCAGTACATCACTTCAACCACACCAATCTCCCTCTTTTTTCTTTGTTTCCCTCCTTTAACTCCTTTCTTTGCTGTATCTTCAAGTCCTTCACTATAATTTGCCTACTTAACTCCTCCCATTTCTTATGAATACCTAAAGAACAATTTTGCTTTGGTTTTTCCTTGGTATCGAGCCTAAACATCTACATTGTCAGTTGCCAAAGAAGCACCTTATACTTTTGCCTGTACTTCTCCTTCACACTCAAGAACACTTTTTTGTAAGCAACTAAAATAAGGAAATGATACAAAAGATATAAGAATAAAAAGGTGAGAGATGGTTAACTTAAGCATTGCCCTTCCTTGGCAGGAAGTATCCTCAGGCCCTTCTGTTGAACTTTTGTCTGTCATGATATCTACAGAAAAATGGAAAAAATTTAGGTACATGATGTGCTGATACCATTGTAGACTAATAATTTCTCTCAGCTGCCTCACCCTCCTCTACTTTAAATTGTTTAATGTGTTTTACATACCAGCAACGTAAATTTACTGTCAGCAAGGTCTCAGTGGGGCAGAGAGAGCCCTTCTATCCCATGTTAGTGTAACACCTAACACTTCTTCTGTGCTAGTCTAGGCTGTGTATGATCCGTACCAACAAAAACAAACACAGTAAATTTAGAAAGGCATTGTATTCAGATTAAATATAGGGTCCACCAAGATGTTATGTCATGCTCAGGAAATCTCAGATTGCTGGAGGCTGACTGGGGGGAGAGACAAGACAGAAATATCTCTGCATGACCTTCCCTGGCTTTGGACACCTCCCTCGGATTTTGTCAGAGTCAAGACACTGAACCGAGAGGACCCTTAGTCTGCTCCAGCATAGCCTTCTCATATGCATACAGCCTTTCCCTTCACCTGCCTGAAGGACAGGAGTAAGCACTGAAACGTCCTTTTTGGGAACGAAGAGGTAGATTTAGCACATGTAGTGCTTAGGCGGTACATCTTTCTTGATCCTCTTAAAGGCAAGTGCAAAGCTTTGAGTTTTAGAAGGACTGAGGATTGCTGGAGAATCTGAAATTATTTCCTTGACAGAAGGAAACTGCAGGATCAGATGACTGCAGTCATCTTGGATTAAATCCTGTTGTCTTCATAATGCTTTCACTCCAAAGAAATCCTGAAACTGAAATATCCCAAAAGAAACCTGATTCTCCTCTAGCCACAGCCAATACCACTGAAAGAAGATTAGAGTCATAGAAGAAGAGAATCATCTAGGTTGGAGGAGATCGTCAAGATCATTGACTCCAACCATTAAAGTGACAGTGTCAATTCCACCACTAAACGGTGTGCCTAAGTTCTGCCTCTACAGGTTTTTTAAACACCTCCAGGGACGGGGACTCAACCACCTCCCTGGGCAGCCTGTTCCAATGCCTGACCACTCTTTCAATAAGGAATTTTTTCCTCATATTTAATCTAAACCTCCCCTGGCGCAACTTGAGGCCATTGCCTCTCGTCTTATTACTAGTCACTTGGGACAAGAGACCCACACCCACCTCACTACAACCTCCTTTCAGGTAGTTGTAGAGAGCAATAACGTCTCCCCTCAGCCTCCTCTTCTCCAGACTAAACAATCCCAGGTCCCTCAGCTGCTCCTCATAAGACTTATTCTCTAGACCATTCACTGGCTTTGTTGCCCTTCTCTGGACACATTCCAGCAACTCAATGTTTTCCTTGTAGCGAGGGGCTCAAAACTGAACACAGTACTCCAGGTGTGGTCTCATCACTTCCCTACTCCTGCTGGCCACACCATTCCTGACAGAAGCCAGGATGCCACTGGCCTTCTTGGCCACCTGGGCACACTACTATCTCATGTTCACCCTGAAGTCGACCAACACTCCCAGGGGCTTTTCCGCCGGGCAGCTTTCCAGCCACTCTTCCCCAAGCCTGTAGTATTGCATGGGGTTGTTGTGACCCAAGTGCAGCAATACACTTAGATTAAGGCCTTTTTCTTGCAAGAATTGTTTCATCTACAAGCCCACAAAGACAGAAGGTATCAGCAAAATCCTCTTCCCCACTATTTCACCTTTTCACAGGTCTTAATCAGAGAGTCAAATATGTATTCAGCAATATAGTGGGGAACGCACTCTGATCTCTTTCCCTGAAGAATCATTGTGTTTCTTCAAGAGCTGAAACTCTGGTTGACTTGCTCTCAAATAAACTTAGAAAATCTTCTTTGGATTTAAGACAAAAATCAGAAATCTGCTGCACAGTCTATGTTGCTGTAGGTTAATGCTTCAGTAACTTGTCCTCCTTAGTCCTCATAATCCATACAACTCCGAATGAAGTGGTAATCAGAAAATCAAACAAACAAACAAACAAACAAAAATACCCCACAACCAAAAAAAAAAAAAAAAAGAAGAAAGGAAGAAACAAGAGAGAAAGCAAGAGATAAAAGAGAGACCCTCAAGCTTCAAGGAGAAGTCACGATGAACCCCGAAGTTTAGGGAAGATAGTATCTACTAGACTGCAGAGAAACAAACTTGAAGGTGAAATGTTCATTTCTGAAATGTACTCCCTTGCAGTCCCTATATGTAAGGGAATATGTCTAGTTTAGGATTCCCCAAAAATGTCAGCTTCTGGAGAGACAAACTTAGAAATACACAGGATCATAAGGTAGTTTTGCTCTCTCACAGGACTATCTGTTTTTCACCTGGATTTCAGGCTGTGTAGCGCCCTCTTCTCCCATCATCCCCATCAGCCCCCCTCAGCAGGAGGTATAGCTTCACTCTCCAGGAAGACAAGAGTTTAACATCCTTCAGTCTTGGACAAAGTACAAACCCCAGCCCACCCGCTTCCTCCCAGGGGGGGACTTCAAAGCAAGAGCAGAGACTGCAATTCTCCGGGTGACCCTCCCGGAGGGGCTCTGGCCAGGACGCAGGGTAGGAGCCAAGCGGGTGCTAACAAACAGGATGACCATGTGTAATCCTGTTGTGTACTTCTCTCCTCTCTTCCTCTCCAGCAGCAGCCCTACATGTTGCACATTTAACAGCCAGCCTCTCTCCAACAGTGGGCTGAGTGGGCTTTCAAATACTCGTCAGCCACATTGAGCATTCAGGAAAAGACAAAAACAGTTAGAAATGGCTTTGGTGACTAGGTAGCCACACTACAGATGAAAAGGTTCATGAAATGGGATAGCATTTATTTGCTGTCTGTGATTGACAGATCTTTAATTCCTGTTTCCTGACTGGCAGGACCACAAGCCAGACGGTAAAGGGGGCTGCCAGGCAGGATGGAGAGCAGAGAGAGTCAACAATCCCTTTTGTTGTTTTTTTCCCCAAATTTATTTTTAGCTTTACAGGACATTTCCCTTAAGATGACTTTACCTCAGGCTTTTCCTTCTTGCTCTGCAGGAGGAAAGGGCAGTATGACTGCATACTCCAGGCATTGCCTTACCCGGCTGGTCTATGTTTGCAGGCAGTTTGCAGTCCAGAGGGCTGCACATTTCTTGTTAAACTGGAGACATTTTAAAGCTAGCCTCAAGCACCTGCCTCAGTTTCTGCATCAATAGAAAGGAGATTCATCCACTTTCCTGTTTCCTTTTGCCACTGTGTGTAAATATCCCAAAGAGCTCTGAGGATTTAATGTGACAAACCCTTACCAGAAGAAAAAGAAGAAGAGATAACAGCTTTAGAAAGATCAGACTGTTGCACTATGAGCCTGAATCCTGGGGACACTGTTTAAGTAAATTATAGAACTCATAGAACAGTTGATGAAATCAGAAGGAAAAAAAGCTCTGTCCCATGAAACCAGAATGGGATTTCACAGTAGTACGAAATCAAGCAAAAAGTATGTCTATGCTGCTGTTACGTTTGCACTAGGAATGCACTTTTGGAGTCTCCTGATCATCCCCACTTATGACACTTTTGTTCCTGCTGCAGGAATTGGAGCTTTTGGGAATGAAACTTACCGAGAAATTGCCCTCCAGGACCACACTCCATGAGCTCCAGCAGCTAACAGATGTTCAGTCCACAAACCAGACAAGAGCTACTCTGAGGTAAAACCCTCACATCCAGATTTTTCATTCTCCGGAGTGTCCTCCTGCCACACCATGTTACAGACTAAGTCCATAACATTTCAATAAGAAACTCATTCTGTCAGTGACTCAGGGCCACCCACAGACCTGAAGAGGCCATATTAGCCATCAAGTTGCAAATAAGCTCTGCAGTGCAATGGGGCTGCTTTAGAGGCTTCCCACATATCCCTCAATTCTGGCCAGCCAGCAGAGGCATGAGCAGGGTACTGAATCCAGGAGCAGGTCCTGCTTGATACACATTGTTTAACACTAGCCCACTTAATAAAATCAAAACCAGGATACACCTACAGTAATAAATACTTCCTCTTTGTATCTTTAAGTTAAAAATGTTCCAGAGATGGGAGAATTAAACGTACGGAGTGAGATCAGGCCATGGAGAGAAAGATGTAAAGCTGTCATGTCCTGATGTTAAAACCATCCTTGTCCGAACGTCAAAGAAATCTCACCACATTCTTCTAAAATCAGAACTGAATTTTAGCACCCAGCATAGCAACCCGACAAGATGACCAAACTCCTGTAACAGGAGTGACCTCCATCTCCCCTTTGCATGAATTCTCAGATGGCAGAAGGATAAACTGATGACTCAACGAAGCCACAGTACCAGCTCACACTTAACTGCAAGCGTGTGAAGTACTGATTCAGCATACAAGGCCCCATACATAAAAAAATAGAAAACAACATTCAAAAGAAAAGATGCCTGATATGGTAAGATATTTGAGGAAATTAACTTGACCTCTACATAACATCCAATAGTAGCACATCTGTAAAAAATAAACAATTCCTACCGCCTACAAGTGGCATATTTAATAAGTAAATATGAACACAGCAGCAAAAAAATGAAACCTAACCATCACGCTAGTGTGACCTTGAGTGATCTCCTTTTCCTTAGTGGCATAACAGTCTGTTCAGAATCAGAAAACTTAATTCAGTACTTCTCTTTCAAAGTTTGTAAGACAAACTACAATGATCCTTAAGTTTATTTTACAGACTGGAGGCAGGGGGAATGAATAAAAGCTGCTTGGTCAAAGGCTTTCAGCATACTGGTTACAGAGTTGGAATAGAAAATAAATTTTTCATTTGTCACAATTAACTTGGGGTCTGGACATATCATTGTGTCTATTATCAACCATACAATGAAAAATAATGAATGTTGTTATTGAAAAGAAATAGTTAATGTTCAAACATTTTCCCACAGTATGGAAAGTGAAGGAACTTTTAGGGTAATATTTAATGAACACTGTTATTAACACACTTCAAAATGCTTTCTATAAGTGATAGACATTTCACATTAAGTTACTTCTTTTCAAACTGATGTCATATTAGACTATTGTAACTCCTGTGGATAAAAACTCATTTTGTTTGAAATGAAATGAATAATATGGATACTTTGAAATTCCAGCATTTTCTTTTTCTTCTTTTTTTAGGTTTATATCAACAGTCATCCTGATGCTCATCTCACCTAATGTAGCTGCATTGCATTGCTTAATTTAGACAGTGTTCTGACCCGTGCCATTTAAATGAGATTTCGCCTTGTGCATTCACCCAGTAAATCAAAGCAGAGAATTAATCTCACAAAAAATCACAGTTATTATCCATTCAGTTTAATTTCTGTAGCCAGTTCACTCTGGAAGAGTTGGCATTTAGGTTTTTTATATCAAAAGGAATTTTTACCAGTTTTACAGTTTGCTGCCTCTGAAAAAGGACCTTGTTTCCCCCCTCCCTCCCTGTTGTCTAGTCCATGTCAGTGCTCCATCTCCTGCCCTCACCTCAGCACCTAATGAGCCAATTCAGCTTGCTAATCAGCAGGCAGCCAACATTTTCCTGACTGGCTTTGTATCCGTTTGTTGGACTGAAACAGCCCAACGCAGGGTAAGATAAGCATTAGAGACAAACCAATGAAAACAAGAATGCGGGGGCGGGGGGGGGGGGGACAGGGGCAGTATTGATAGCAAACCATTTGATCAACTCCTGACCTAACGAAACCTCACTATGAGAGGGGAGGACCAACAAACATGGACCACATTTCAAGTGACATCAAATGATTTTTTGGCTTCTAACAAGGATTAAGGCTGATTTACCCAAAAAGCAGATATATGAGATGATAGCTTCCATCAGGAACGGTCCATGGAACTCTGCAACATTATTTATAGATTTATACATTGCACATAGATTTTATAAATTTATACATTTCCTTATAGTTGGCAAGAGACTAAACACAAACAAAAGAAGAAAACTAATAGTTACAATACCAAAATCCCAACAAGTATATCCAATCTGTTTCAGCAAAGAGGGAAATGACGAAAACAAACATCAAAATCCAGCTGAAAGCAAAGCCAGGTCTTTGCATCATGCAAGTGAGTAAATAATCAAATGAGCAGCATTTCCAATCAGGTTATATTACTGGTGTATTATGAATCCTGTAGTGCATTGCTCCATGTCCTATAGGGGCTCAGGTGTGAGAGACACCCAGAGCTGCCATTTGAACAACCCCCTTCACCCAGCTAAGACTAGTCGCAGGTAAACCACTCTGTGACACAAATAAGGCATCAGGACTGGGGCTAGTGGGAGCAGAAAGCACAATGGAAACTGCAAGAGCTTATTAAGACCTCATTCAAAACAATCCAAGACTAAATGAATTGTACTCCCATTGCCCTGGGCTCTGACTCTCACTATTTTACAGTACTGTCTGCAGGAGAGCGGAAATGCAAACGCTGGGGTGGTAGGAGGGTACCTTTATTCTCCCTTTTAAATCCCTCCAGCCACATGACTGAGCAGAGGGCTGCTTCACCACCCACAGACTGCACTCTTCCCTCAGTGCTGCGCGTTTGCCCCATCAAACAGAAACGAGAGCTTCACCCACAGTGCCCTGAAACTGCCTGCTGCAGGAAGGACCTGCCTAAAGTTTAGATCATTGAGGAGTCTCAACACAGAGAGAAAGGAATCATTGCACGAAGTACACTTACAGTCCAAGATGATCTCCATGCTAGCAGACAAATTTGGCAGAGAAACAAAGCAACTGCTGCTGAATGAGAGCTAATCTATATCCTTCCCTGGGCTTTTTCTTTTTTTTTTTTCCTCTTCCTTTCTTTTTTAAAACCCCAGGAGTAAGGAGGATCTTGCTACTTAAAGGACACAAAAAATTTTACACTTCAAATGTCAAACCGCACAAGGCTTAGGGTCACCAGAGACTTTAAAAAGTTGGAACTGAAACGGCAGCCATGTGAGGAAAACTCTACAGCTGGCTATAAATCGCTTTGAAAATATCTAGTTAAGTATGGGGAATGCCACGATTTTGCTTCTAACCTTTTCATGTCTATGCTGACAAAGTGTTGTTATGTTTCTTGTCTGAGGTGGTACTTACTGTCAAAGGCAGGAAACATGTTACTAATTATTTCTTTAGCATCCAAAAGAAGAGGAGAGGAAGGACAAACCTTGAAAACCCTCCTGGTATTGGATAGCATGTGTCTGCCCTCAGAATTTGCAGCCTTTAATTTTATGCCTTAAAGTCATCATTCATAGTGAATGACCTGGACTTTAGTAAGGCCTTTGACACTGTTCCCCACAGCATCCTCCTGCAGAAACCAGTTGCCCATAGTTTGGATGGGAGTACCCTCTGCTGAATAAAGAACTGGCTGAATGGCTGAGCGCAGAGCGTGGAGGTGAATGGAGCTAAATCCAGTTGGTGGCCAGTCACGAGTGGTGTCCCCCAGAGTTCAGTTTTGGGTCCAGTCTTGTTTAATATCCTTGTCAATGATCTGGATGAGGGGATTGAGTGCTTCCTCAGTAAGTTCGCAGATGACACCAAGTTGGGAGTGTTGATCTGCTCGAGTGTAGGAAGGCTCTGCAGAGGGATCTGGACAAACTGGATCGATGGGCTGAGGCCAGCTGTATGAGGTTCAACAAGGCCAAATGCCAGGTCCTGCACTTGGGTCACAACAACCCCATGCAACGCCAGAGGCTCGGGGAGGAGTGGCTGGAAATCTGCCCTGCAGAAAAGGATCCTGGGATGCTGGTTGACAGCTGGCTGAACATGAACCAGCAGTGTGCCCAGGTGGCCAAGAAGGCCAACAGAATCCTGGCTTGTATCAGGAATAGTGTGGCCAGCAGGAGTAGAGAGGTGATCGTGCCCCTGTACTCAGCACTGGTGAGGCGGCACCTGGAGTAGTGTGTTCAGTTTTGGGCCCCTCACTACAAGAAGGACATTGAGATGCTGGAGTGTGTCCAGAGGAGGGAAACGAGGCTGCTAAGGGGTCTAGAGAACAAGCCTTATGAGCGGCTGAGGGACCTGGGTCTGTTTAGTCTGGAGAAGAGGAGACTGAGGGGGCACCTTATCGCCCTCTACAACTACCTGAAAGGAGGTTGTAGTGAGGAAGGTGTTGGTCTCTTGTCCCAAGTAACTAGCAATAAGACGAGAGGCAATGGCCTCAAGCTGCGTCAGGGGAGGTTTAGATTGGATATTTTGAAAATTTCTTTGCTGGAAGAGTGGTCAGGCATTGGAACAGGCTGCCCAGGGAGGTGGTTGAGTCCCCATCCCTGGAGATGTTTAAATAACATGTAGATGTGGCACTTCTGGATATGGTTTAGCAGGCATGGTGCTGTTGGGTTGACAGTTGCACTTAATGATTTTAGAGGTCTTTTCCAACCCAAGATTCTATGATAATTAGTAACAGTTAAAGATAACAAGGGAAAGTGCTTGCCACAAAAACTGAATGAATTAAAAAATTAAAAGAATACATAAAAGGAGCAGGAACAAGATTGTGTTACCTCCATTTTATAGTAGGAGCACCCGGAGACTAGTCAGCTTACTTGAAGCTGCAAGTTCCTACCAGGGGCTGCGGGCTGCTGCATTGACCTGTGGCTGTGGCGACTATGAACATGGTATCATTTATCTTTGTCAGCCTGCCACACCTCAGTCACTCCTCCAGCCTTGTCACTAAGACAATGCTTTTACTTAGAAGACAAAATACCCATCACCAGCCTCTCCTAGCATCAGCTGTTTAAAAATATAATCCATGAAAACTGAGCAGTCTTATTCCGCAATAAAAGAAAGTCTATTCACTAAATGAGAAACCCCGCCAGCAGAAAAAAGATAAGTGAATGTGAACAGTGCTGCAGTAATAGAGCACACTGCAGTAATAGTTATATTTTGTCACATCTGTAGACAAAGATTCTCTCATCTAATTTCATTTTCTTACATGCAGGTTACCTAAGAGAAGGGCAATACTTTTATGGACTCCTAAGTTCATAACTTAGCTCAAGTCCTAATTTTAGGGAATGGGGCTTTGAAGGTGTCTTAGGCTAGCTGGGAGGAATCTCAGATCATTTTTCTAAAGAGATATCTAAAAGACTCTTCCTTTCTCCTGCCTTCGTCCAGGCAGAATAGCTCAGTATTTCTGTCATTGACATGTTACTAAAAAGAAAACCTAGGCCTATGTGTATAGCTCAGGGGCATATTTCATTCAGGTTCCTAACTCCTGCAGAGTTTACTAAGCATTTGAAGATTGAAGTTTGAAGATTAGAAGTGAAAAAGCCAGACTTTTGAATCTTTGTGTTCTGCTTAATTTCCCCATTAACATATGACTAGTTTTAGGCAGTACTGCATTTCCACTGCAATGCCAGCTTGAAGTTGCAGGTGTTCAGAAAAAAAAATATTGCTTTTTAAGATACTACTTATAAGACCTTAATTTTGCAGATATTTCAGCCTAAGCAGTATGCTTAGTGCCCCATGGCTTCCATATGGGCTGGATCAAAATATCCTGGAAAAGGGATCTTGCATGTGTCTCTTAGACCAAAATGTCCATCTTCAGATTCCTGTATCCTTGAGGACTTCAGGGAAGATTCTCTCTTCAAATTATGTGTTTACGTTTCACAAGCACCAGAATCCTTTCATCGCTTATAGCAGGAATTTTGACACTTTGAGGCTCATTAACTAGGTACTTTAAATGTCATTGCAAGTTAAATGTTTAAGCTAGGCAATTAGATTGCTTCCAAAACTGATCAAATAATGAATCATAGAATATCTCAAGTTGGAAGGGACCCAGAAAGATCATCAAGTCCAACTCCCCAGTTGGAAGTTCAAGGTCAGACAAGACCTATATATCATCTAAAATGACTTTGTGTTTGTCACAGGTCATTAAATTTCACCCCCTTACCTCTGTATGATAAATTAAACAAGTTTGTAAAGAGGCTAAAAAATAATATATAAAAAAATCAGAGTAAAAAAAAAAATATTCGTGCCAAAGGATAGAGTTGACCAAGTTCCTGGCCAAAAGGTTGAAAATACAAGCTGTATTTTCATAGAATCATAGAATCGTAGAATGGTAAGGGCCGGAAGGGACCTCAAAGACCATCTGGTTCCAACGCCCCCTGCCACGGGCAAGGACACCTTCCACCAGACCAAGTTGCTCAAAGCTCCATCCAACCTGGACTTGAACACTTCCTGAGAGGGGGCAGCCACAACTTCTCTGGGCAACCTGTCCTAGTGCTTCACCACCCTCACAGTAAGCAATTTCTTTATTATATCTAATCTAAATCTAGTCTTTAAGTTTAAAACCATTTCGCCTCATTCTATCACTACACTCTTCATCTTTCCTGTAGGCCCACTTTAGTACTAGAAGATTGCTGTAACATATCCCTGGAGCTTTCTCTTCTCTAGGCTAAACAACCCCAACTGTCTCAGCCTGTCCTTATAAAGGAGGTGCTCCAGTCCCCTGATCATCTTTGTGGCCCTCCTCTGGACTCCCTCCAACAGGTCCGCATCTTTCTCATGCTGGGGCCCCAGAGCTGGACGCAGGGCTCCAGATGGGGTCTCACCAGAGCAAAATAGAGGGGCAGAATCACCTGCCTCAACCTGCTGGCCATGCTTCTTTCGATGCAGCCCAGGATGCAATTGGTTTTCTGTGCTGCGAGAACACATTGCTGCCTCATATTCAGTTTTTCATCCACCAGTACTCCCAAGTCCTTCTCTTCTGGACTTCTCTCAATAAATTTCAGTTTTGAAACATTTCCACCTTCTCTGTCCTTGGCTGTAGCACATTCCCTACTTGGACAAGATATCTGGGATGTCTTCTGTCTCTCAAATCATCCTTCTGAATACATTCCTGTCTTTTGATCCTGGCACGGGCACCACTGCAAACAGAGCTTGCCAGGACATATGCATAGTAGCGCAGTAGAACCTTCCTCTTATCACCCACCAGGGAACTACTAGTCCTTCTTTAAAAGTTTTTCCACCGATGGAGTGTCCATCCAAAAAAAAAAGAGCATATTGACTTGTTCTTAGTACACAGTGGTCACCTTTAGATAGAAAAGAAATATGACTAAGATTTTGTACTTCAGGACTGGGAGAGTCTTTGGAGCCAGGGATGCGTCTTTGTATTACTAAGGTTTTTTTTAAGATGGTAGGCTTACTTCTGACCTACAGAACCTGCATGTCTATGAGGTAATGCCCGAACAGAAATTAGCGTGGCAGTGCCCATGCAGTCAAGAGGGCTTGAGGAAGAATGTCTCGAATCTTTACCTCCAATACAGCTTTATGTCACCAAATCAAAAATTGTTCCCAGAAATTAGGAGGGTACTTCTGCAAAAATCCCCCAAACTCAAAATTTGGCAAGACTCACACCTTACTCATAGAATATTAAACAGTTTGGGGGAATATTTTTAAATATTTTTTTGTCTATAGGAAAAAGTTTCCAAAACTTATTTTCATGGTTAACAAAACAGTTAATCATCTTCCAGAACAG
Organism: Opisthocomus hoazin; assembly: GCF_030867145.1. Taxonomy (NCBI): domain Eukaryota; kingdom Metazoa; phylum Chordata; class Aves; order Opisthocomiformes; family Opisthocomidae; genus Opisthocomus; species Opisthocomus hoazin. The sequence goes on from NC_134415.1 coordinate 120,775,565, forward strand.
TAGCCCAGCATCTCCCCAGGGCTTGATACAACCTACACTGTTGCTAAAGATAAAAAGAGAAAGCAGATGTTCCTAACATACAACAACAAAGGTCTTGAAGATCCTCTCCAAAAGTGTTTGAGAACAGTCTGTGGGGAAACAAAGAGAAATATTTCTTTTTTTTGCATTTACACGTACCCTTATTAAGAAGATGCCTGTGTACAACAGTATGGTCAAAGTGATTTTTTTTAATAACAAAACAATAATTTTATAAAAACTGCAGTTGTTACATTTTTTCAAGACTACTTATGACATTGACATTTCTTTAACCTCCATGACAAGCCACACTTATTCAATACCACTCTTTGCATGTCACACTACCCCAGTGTTATGTGATCGTGTAATGAAAGACCCTACCATAAACTATAATATGCACAATGGGAACAGAATTAAGGTCGCCAAAGGAGTCTTAATTTTTATTTTCTTGACTCTTGTGGGTTTAAATCTCAAGATTAACATTCTATTAACGTATTTTTAATTGAGCAAGAGGGGGAAGAAAAGAACATTTTAAAAGCCTTTAGGAGTTAAAAATGAGGATTTCCCAACAAATGTGTTTTATCTGTCCATTTCTCATTCCAAAATTTCTCTGTAATTTAAAGCTAGCTGCTCTGGTCTCTTTGCTATGAGCTGTCTTAAAATCAAGACCTGTGATGTAACACAATTCATGTTTATTTGCAATCTATTTGATCTTGCAGTCTCGGATCTTGGAGGACTAGATCCTATTCTGTAGAAAGCACTCCCCAGCTCCTGTTAGCTGGAAAGAGTAGGACTTGTGCTAATTTAGGCTCTAATATTAAGTGCTTTTTGGCAAATAATGGCAGTGGGGGACTAAGTTCTTCTGGCAAAAAATTCTAATTGGATTTGGTGTAACTGTTCAGAAAGGATTTAATTTATTTGGTTCATTTAACTTCTATGAGATTCAAGAAGAGAAAGAAAACAATAGTTTCTTTTTTCCTATTCTGTTTCTTTCATAACAATGAAATTTTACCAGAATACTTCAGGTTTTACAAGACTTTAAATCTTACATAACATTTTAAACCACAACAGAGAATTCGGTCATATTTTTATTATTTTTTTCACATGATTTTGTTTTACTCACCCTATGGAAAAATCAAACATTTGCTGTTGATTATTGTATATAAATGCTTTGACATGTCTCTGAAAATATGGCAAGTCTGTTGTCTTTGGAGAAAAGTCTGCTTAATTGCCTGGTTTAAAAATTTTCTACAACTAGAAATTGTCATTATATGCCTCATCTAAAATTAATTTAAGTCACTAGGAGAGAATTTCCATTAATCTTATTTTTCTCTTCTTTTCTCTTCTGAAAATTTCTTTTCTTTTTTTTTTTTTTTTGTCTGCTGATCTTTAGCTGTTCTAAGAACCGGATTATTTATTGTAGCTATTGAATAATGTTCTATGATAGGTACTCTTTTAAAAGGACAAAAACTCCCCTACCACCAAAGAAAACCCAGAGCAAAATAACAAGAATTCCCAGTTTTGTGATTTACTTTCAGTGGTTTTAGCTATCTTCATAAAAACACCACTGGAGGTGGAGTTCTTGAGAGGCAGCTCTCTGAACAAGGATTTCAGTATGAGCTCATCAAAAGGCCCACTTGATAAGACCAACATTATGCATCTAGTCTCCGAAAGGAAATCAGGGTTATTTTGGTGCTAGAAATCAGTGTGTCGTCTAACAGAGCCAAGTGTCCTCTGAGGACCCCACTGGGAAATCAATAGAGTTTTATGAGGTTAGCTGCAGCTTTTGCGTAAACACCATAACATTTTATGATGGGAAACGTAGTGTTTTGCTTTTTGTGTAAAAATGGCATTGATTAGTGTTTTTTATGTCTTGTGGACCTGAATTGTTGGGGCTTATTCAAAGTGCGTAAACTGCAGTTTGAAAGCCTTGATGTCCAACAGCAGATAATGGTTTATTTAAACATTTTTTGTCCATAAACAGAGATTTGGGGGCCTTTAAACCACTGAGGTAATGAAATAGATTTTGTTTTCTGTGAATAAATTCTTAGTTAATTTACAACATAAAAATGGTTCATTTCACATTCATTTTTATTACGTTCCAGACACGTACCAGGTAAAAGACCAGCTGGAGTAATTTCCAGTTGACATTCTGGCCAACACTTGATCTTTAATCTGGGATGTTTTTCTCCCTCAAGGTTCAGGATCAGTTTCTCTTTTATGATGTTTATTTCCTGTGGGAGAATTTAATTCATACTGCCTATCAGTTCAGAACATGCACATTAGAGGCGACTCCAGTCTTCTCTTTGAGTGGGTGTGGTGTTTCAATGAGGAATTAGACTGCATTTCAAATGCTTTGCAGAAAACTTGTATGTATGTGTGTGTTGCTCTAACGGAATTTGAATTATCCCTCGCCAGTCTCCCCAGATGCAACGAGAGGCCTTACTGACTGCTTTTGCTCAGTCCCCCTCGTCTCCTTCATGTCCGCTTTAAGGAAGGGGAATACGACATGGTGTCAACTCCAGCTCTTCAATTCTTTGGCTTCTCCCCCAGGACATGGGTGGGAGGACGGAAGATGACCAGCTTTTGCAGGGGTAAAGCTGCTTGTCGAGTACCTGTAGTTACTACTAGCCTTTGCATGATCTTTCCAAGATTTTTTGAGACATGCAGAGACTTCTAAGCTAAAGCTTATGGCTACTTCTTTTCATGTAGTCAATAAAAGTTACATGTGATTCCCAGTGTGGATAAGGCAAAATGCTATATTTAAAACCAGATACATTTCAAATGGAGGAAATATCAACAATGAAAACATTGGTTTCTGTGGAAAATTTCACAACTCCTCCAGGAAATGTTTGTGACCTAGGTCGTGGTTACAGCTATACTTCAGCTGGGAAAAAATATTTCCAAAAAAACAACACCGGTGTTCATACAGTGTGAAATAAAACTCACTAAACATCCTTTCCCATCCAGTCCAAGCTAAAGCTGCTCCTGGCAGACAGCAGCGGCTCAGAGAAGAAAACATTTATGGACTGTAAATAAAATCAGTGAAACATTCCTAATGTAAAAGTTATATATTTCTCCCCACTAGCCCCTTATTAAAGGTGGGATGGTCAAGGTCTGTGTGCAACCATTCCACTCTACATCAAAGTGGCTTTTGAATGATACTCCAGTATCTGCAGATCTCCCAAGGACTCTTTTCTTTCCTTAAGAACAGTTTCAGGATCTCTTTTTTCCCAAGTTTTATCTGATTATTTAGTTAAAAAATTAGAAACTGAGCCTTTTATTTATCCACGGACCAGAATTTGCAGCTGCAGAACGAGCAAGCTTCCTTGTACCGCCCTCAGGGCGACCTCGGCTCTGACCTGCGGGGACCACCCTTACCAGAGGTGAGAGCTAAGCCAGGTCCCGCTCCTGCTCTGCCGGCATCTCCCCAGGGCAGAAACTGGTGTTTTATGAGAGGATTGCACGTCAGCGAGAGACAAAGCCGAGGCCACCGCGTAAATTCTGACTCTGGCCACAAAGGTGGAAAACCAGTACTTTATCACCGAGCCACCCAAGTCCTCAATGAGATTCACAGTTACTTAAGAACAAACATAAATATCTACTGGCCAAATTCTTCCCCAGGTCTCAGCCCAGCAGGCTCAGTGCTTCAGTTTGCCTCCTCTCAAAGGAGTTGCAAAGAGTGCAAGCCAGCAGAGAATCTGATTGACTTTATTTCTTTTAATTTACCCCACAGAGTTCTCCTTTGCCCAGGAGATTAATTTCTTTTTTTACTTTAAAAAATCCACATACCTGTCAAACTTTTTGCCCCAGTTATACCACAGAACTGAAATAACATTTTAAAAACCTCAGAGTAAGATCCTGTGCTGTTTAAAAATTTAGACATTTTAGACGCTGGCTAATTTTTAGGATCATAGAAAAACCATACTCAGTTGCTTTAAATAGCAATGAAAGGCTGATTCAAGCCGTTAAATTTTATGTTGTGTGTAATGTTGTAATTGATGTCAAGCCTTTCCCATATTCTTCACACTGACACTGGGCAGTCTCCTAAATGCTAAGAGTGCAGTTACAAGAGTCCAGACCAAGTAAAGTACCAAGAAATGGATGGCAGAAATGTGAATTTATTGCTAAGGACAGAAAGGTTCAAAAGTTAAATAATTAAGCTTGAGCCAAATTTTGCCAGTTTCTTTCCCATCCATTTATTTTGGTGAATAATTGTGTGCATTAAGTATTTTGCTGTCAAAGGTTTCTTCTGTGTATGCATATAAAACTTTATTACCCTTGTAAAAAGCATGCTGTGAATTCTGATGCTTCTGTGTGTTTGGGAGCATATAATTATTCTTTTTGCAGGAAAATGTTTTACCTACATCCTTAACTGAACAAACTGGCTTCCAATGCAGCAGCTGCTCTAAAGCACTGTGCTCGGCTTCGAGCGTCACTGGGGAAAAAATGCAAATTCAGCTCTGAGTTGAATAAGAAATATTCTCTCCTTACAGGAGATCTTAGCACAGTGCTTTGTCTCAGCTTTACCATTTTCCCGATAATCCTGAAGCAGTTTAAGAAGACGGAAACCATCCCTCAGCACTGGTCACACATTAAATCAGGCGAGGACCTTTCCCAGCAGATGAGGAGGTGTGCTAGCATGGAGATGTGCAGATCTCAGGGGTGGTCCTGTAATGGGATAGGTTGCTGCTTCAGGTGTACTCAAGCCTGCTGTCGTGGTCATTGCATCCAAGAGATGCAGCGATCCAGCATCCAGCCTCTTCGTGGTTCAGACAGTCTTACCATCCAAAGATGGCTCATGTAGAGCTACCTGAAAATCACAGAATCCCAGAATCCCAGAATCCCAGAATCCCAGAATGTCAGGGGTTGGAAGGCACCTCTGTGGGTCATCTAGTCCAACACCCCTGCCGAAGCAGGGTCACCTACAGCAGGCTGCACAGGACCTTGTCCAGGCGCGTCTTGAATATCTCCAGAGAAGAAGAATCCACAGCCTCCCTGGTCAGCCTGTTCCAGTGCTCCGTCACCCTCAGAGGGAAGAAGTTCTTCCTCATGTTCAGACGGAACTTCCTGTGCTTCAATTTGTGCCCGTTGCCCCTTGTCCTCTCACTGGGCACCACTGAAAAGAGTCTGGCCCCATGGTCCTGACACCCACCCTTCAGATATTTATAAGCATTTATTAGGTCCCCTCGCAGCCTTCTCTTCTTCAGGCTAAAGAAGCCCAGCTCCCTCAGCCTTTTCTCGTAGGAGAGATGCTCCAGTCCCCTCACTATCCTCGTAGGCCTCCGCAGGAGTCTCTCCAGTAGCTCCTCATCTTGCTTGAAGTGGGGAGCCCAGAACTGGACACAGTACTCCAGATGGGGCCTCACTAGAGCAGAGTAGAGGGGGATATCTTCAACTGCTTTCCTTAGTGGCTACACAGCTACAGAAGCCAACAGCTCATATGAGGCTTATGCCCAAATATTTGCCTGGGAGTCCATGAGCATTGGGAGATAGGCTTTTTTAAGCTAGATTGCTTAAACTGATGCAAATTGAAACCAAGCACCGACACGCTTTCACAGCCGTACCCATAAGGAGGATCTATCTGGGCAGGTTTAGGATTTTTTCTTTCTTCCTTCTTTGGGCTCCTCCCTAGTGCAACTGCTTTATACCACAAAAGTAAAGTGTGACTACAAACTTTCTCAGGGCAAAGCAAACTCCTACAGGAATTAAAAGGCTGTCACTGCTGTCACCTCTCATCCCCTGAGCACACCAGTAGTTCTTCATTATGCCCTCTCTTCTATTTCATGTACCTTTAAAAGGAGAAGACCAAAACCAGAACACTCAACTTGACAGAACTGATTCTATCATTTTGGAAGAGGATGCAAAATAGAACAAACCACACGCAAGAGATGTTGGTCACATCATTTAATACATGACTAGAAGATGTGAAGTCACTATAGTGATAAGAAGAACTCCTACAATGAGATTTTTAGAAAGGTAACAGAGTTTTGAACTGGCCTCTGCAAATGACCCCAGTTGTTTTACATTTACCTCAGCCAGTGAGTCTAAGCAGTAGTCACTGCTACGTGAGATATATATATTGCAGTGAAGAAAAGGGTGAATAGACTTGAGTAAACGGTAAGAATGGTCTTTGAGTAACTGGAGCACTGATGTGTGGTGCTAAAAAGTGAGTGGATAGTGGGGACTCAGACCTTGAGCTGAGGGTCTTCCCCAGTTATTCACATGGTCTTCCCTTTTCCCCAGGAACAGGTCAGGTTGCTTTGCTACATCTAATCCCTCTATCGACAGCAAGCTAAGAAATGCAGCTGGAACCATCCATGGTGTGATTGCAGGAGTGGGAAGGAGAATGAGGACAACTTTTCAGTGATTATGATGCACATTTGGCCCAAACTGTGTCTACCAAGGGGATGATTCCTTTCCTTTAAAGGCCCGTACCTCTAGAAATAGTTGTGAACATGCCCTGAGCAGGAAAAAAGCAGTTTGGATGCAAAGCCACAGGCCTGCTTTGACAGAGCTATTCTTGTGCAGAGATCCTGTCATTCCCTGTGAGGCAAGTGGCTTTCCTGGAGACAACATTCTTCTCACCTATCATCAGCCACCTAAAACACAGGCCTGTCCTCCCACCTGGCAGACTTAATTCCCTTTACAGCCAGTTGCACATCCAGAGGGCGGGGGGGCATGGCTTGTCCTATCCTAGGATGTGTCAGGTAGGTTGTATCATCCTCTGGACGTATATGTCGGCTCCTGTCCTGGAAGTTACAACTTGATCATTGCTGAGATACCAGCACACAATGCACAGACTCCGTCTTATAAACCCTTGTGTGCAATAAAAATCGTCCCGTTGAGGCCAAGGGAGCTGCTTTGAGATATGTGGATAACTCACATGAGTAGACATTTGCAGAATGGGGCCCAGGATCTGTACAAGGAGGCCAGGCTCTGTCTTCTGCCTTAGGCACACAAATCTGTCAGTTTTAAATCAATCCATCCCATGACTTTTAACCTTGGCACTAAAATTTGAGTTCCAGTGCCTCCTGCCCACTTCTTGGAGGCACCAAAGAGAGGCTCATTATTTCTTACCCTGCTACTTGCCACCTCTCATCTCACTGCAAGAACTGTAGCTTGTTTCCTGGAATAGATTCCTCTCTTTTTCTTTAAATGCCAAAATAATTCATTTCTGATTCCATAATTCCTTTGGAAATTCAATAAATATCTATAGGCAGAAAAGGGCAGCTGCTTCTTGCATAGCACTAAAATCTTAAAATGTTTAAACCAGCGAGACGGTCACCTCTTCAGATCTTTAATGTCACCCTAAGTAGATCTGATTTGTTGGAGGAAGTAACAGTTTACACATTGCAAAAATAAATGGTGCAGCAGGCGTTCATACACAGTAGGAGGTGTGAAAAATGGGGGGGAAGGGTGAAGGGAGACTGATGGAAACAATCAACTAATGCAGAATGAAAGCCTTTTTCTCTCTCCAAGTGGAACTAATAGGAACATCAAATACGTTGAACTAAAACAGAAACATGAATGACAAAATTGTTTTCCACTTTTTTTTTTTAAGAACCTTTTTTTCCAAGAGTGGTCACACACAGTTGTGGACGGAAAAAAACAAAGGCTTGCCTCTAAGCACAAACAAACAATAACACTTTCAAGTGCCTGATTATGAAAAATTACTTTTGTTCATCTACATATCACATGTCAGCTCAGAGAAAATAGCTCATGGTCCATACTCAGGGATTACTCCCACAGCTGCTGGAAGCCAAGCGATATCACAACAGTAACCGAGTAGGACTCAGTGGATCAGGAATTGTGAACATCCCCCAGGCCTTCAGGAGACAGAGTTAGCAATTTCCAGCGGCTTCATTGGGTGTGTTTTACGTTTCATTCAGTTTTAGGTGATGCTGGAAGAAAACAAGAGCGACATCTGGTCCTGCCAAGCATATGGCCAAGGGAATGGGCATAAAAATGCCAGTTTAACTTTCATCTAGTATTGCCCATAAATACTGCTGTCAGACCAAAACCAAGTGGTGGCTCCATCTAGTCATCTGCCATTAAACTCAGTATTTTAAAGGTGTTTTTTCTTTATCAGAAAGGCCATTAGATGTCAGAAATCATTTCATCAATAGCACTGTTTGGAAGCAACAAGCTTCCCAATGGGGCAAGGGCAAATCATTGAAGGAAGCTTCTTTGTCTTAGAGGTTAAAACAGTAATATAAAGAAAACAAACAGTGAGTGACATAGTAGCTCACTTTCATTTAAAAACACCCAAATTAATGTTAATGTCAAAGGGTTAAATTGTAGATATTTTTTCATGATGTTATCAAAATGTCCTATAGGCTAAAAGAAAAACAGAACCAATTTCTTCTGAAAATGTCACACAGAACAAAACTCTATCCCTGCTAGTGAATAAAATTAAATGGCTTATTCTAGCAACCATCATGCTCCCTATCAAGTGTTCATCCTTCTAGAGGAGATTAAGTGACCAAGCAGCTTTACTGGGTTCAGTTCTACAACACTCCCCAGGGATCTTCCAGAAGCCTGGCATTAGCCCAGACCTCGTTAGGGGGGCCCTCCATTTCTACCCACGTCTCAGAGCTTTCATATTTTGGACATCCACATTTTAGCTCTCAGAGCTGAAGAACACAAGAGGAAAGGGAAGCCAGTGGCATAGCCACTGTGACCTTGCTAGGCATGGCCACCACCATTGTCTAAAAGCACCCCCTAGAACTTGACAGTGCTTCCATGTGCAGCACCAGACATTGCAGCTCCTCAGTGCCTGCTGCTGTGCTTCCTCTGGAGCTCGTATCACTGTTACAGAAATAATGATTGCATCCATGCTGGTAGGTAGTAATTGTCACAGGCACTGGAATTTGGTTGTCTGTATAATCACTTTGCTTAAAAGATCCTTGCAAAAAATTCTGAGGCATCACTGAGTATTTAGCACAGTACAGGGACTATTCCCAATGGGGAATTTGTATGCAACATCCCTGCTTTGGAAGATGAGAGTTTAACTGTATGAACACGGCCAAGCTGGGTCACTTAACCTCAGATCCATAAAACAGGCCCTAGCACTGCTTACTGATGCAGATGTAGCAAATGGACTATGACTTGTACGAATGTGGACTACCTGGACAAGTTCATACATGGTGAAGAACTGTCCCAATGCCAGCTAATATTGCCATTCTGGCTAGCCATTATTTATTCCTTTGTGCTGAAGAAAATCTAAGGTAGTATTTCACCAGTTTGCTTTAGCAATATCTATCCTAAATACGATAAAATGGCTGGTGCTGGACCTGACGTGGCTGAACCTAGAACCAGAAATTCGAGGTAATGCAGTACAAAGATTTGATCCAGCCAGGTCCAAAGCAAGTCAAAGAAGCAGAGTGGTGATTCTGCCTGTGGACAAAACCTCAATAAACAGAATGAAAACACTTTAGCCATTCAAGATTACTTCTTCTTTACATATTAACTGATGCAGCTAAGCCAGTCATGACATCAGCTTGGAAAACTAACAAAGTGCACTCCAAGCATCCTGCATGTGAGCTAAACCATTGCAAGACACATGCAAATTTAGACTTGGAGTAATGTTCTTCAATCAAAGCCCATATGTATATTTTGGAAACAAAGTATGAAGCAGACAGAAAATTCCCTAAAACAAGGACTGCATTTAGCCAGCCAGCCACTGATACCACAAATGATCACCTCTGTCTGTTTCCTATTGCTAGCTGTGCATAAAAGTAGATAGTTTGTGGAAATGAAACTCAACTCATAAATTAGTGTAGCTCTAGTTAAAATGATAATTAATTCCTAGATGAGCTGATGATTTTGAGGAAAACAGTTCCTTCGTTTTGAAAAAAAATCTTTTTTTTCTACCACAAAGCAAAGCTAAATAGAACTCTGATTGAAATACCAGTTAATATTTGGCACATCTTACTCTTGGTACCTACCCATTATCCTCGTCTAATTACTAAAGTTTTTGCTGCGAACTCTTTCGGTGTAAACAAAGTGTGTTAGTGTCCTTTAGCTATGGGCTTCAAAAGACCTACAATTACAAATTTTATTGCTCAGCATTACAAGATGATGGTATCTCAAGAGAAGGTGACAGTGAGTTAACAGATAGGTCCCCAAGGGCAACTGGCCCAGACCTACAGACTCCCTTCTCCAAACAGAGAAACAGGCACAATTAACAACTTCCAAAATGATAAATCCCTTTCCTTCATTCACCAAGCCTAACGTGGTGGTATGGACTGTCTTTCATTCACATTTTGGTACTAATTAACTCATAACATTTGGCTTTGTCTCATAAGAATCCCTAGCTCTTTAGATGCCATCTCTCATGAGGGAAAGTCACACAAATAATGTCAGAAAAAAACAATTATGAAAGGAATTACTTTGCAGCTTCTTTTGGCAAGCTGTTACAAGTCACAGCATATTGATTTCAGGTACACATTAATTTTGGATTTTTCTAATGTGGCCATCAGCTCAGAATAGCAGTACCAGCAGTAGAAAGAGACAAACAATTGCCAGAAGTCTTAGAGGTGCAGATAGCTGTATTTCTAACATTCCCACCACTACAACATCTGATCACTAAAAAAGACTTTACTAGAAAATGCAGAAAAGTAATATAAATTACTAGTTGCTTGGGTTTTTTAATAAAAGAGGGATTTTTATTTTTCAAAAATATATGTAAACTGAGATGTCGACATTTGGACCTAGATCTCTTTAGGATCTATGTGGGAGTCAGCTTTTATATAGGGCTAGCCTTTGTGTTTCATAAATGAATAAACCAGCTGCAAATGTGTTCAGGCGACTGGAGTCTTTCACTCAGGTCCATTGCTGCTTTGAACATCTCTTGGGTACAACTTCAGACTTTGTCAGGAAGCTTAGCAACACTTTTTTGAAGTGAATGTATTTGTATGTCCTCTATTTAATTTTCCTCTTCACTTCATGATAGGAGGCAGAACTATTATATTGGGCAGTAAAAGTGGAGTGATACAGAAGATACGCCAGCAGAGCCACAAGAAATACCATGACAATATTTAGAGAATTACTGGGATATCATTCCACTGCATGGACAAGAGTCATTAGTTGTGGAAGACACTCTTAAATATCCTATGACCCTTTCATAGTAGAAGCTTTTGTCACATTTCCTTCCTCCATAGGGAGTTAAAATGTATGGTCACTTTGACAATTTTCAGTAAATATAGTTTAAAAACCAGTTAACAGTAAAGACTGAGACCAAGAATTCACATATAGTCAAAATTAACTCAATATCTCTTCGCTGCAAAATCTGTCTCTGGTAGTTTAGTGGGGATCATGCTGCAAAGGATTAATGTGCTTTCTATGCTTACAAACCTCTGATCATTTTTTATTTATTCAGAATAAGACATCGATGGCTGCTGAGGAGGTAAAAATTACCTTTTCATTCTCTGCTTTCCATATTCTTCAGAAACACTCAAAGAATACGTATTGGTATTTCCCTACTTGTTATATTCTCTATTCCCTGAATAGAAAGATAATTTGTCTCCCAGTCCATGCAAGAAATCTCATTTCTTAAAGAAACCTTAATTCTTGATTTCTAGAACTTAATAAGAAGTAAAGTACAGGATCCGGATCCATGGGACTATTCTTTTATGATCAGAGTCAGTAATTTACAGTCCAAAACTTTCTTCCAGTGGGCCAGTTTCCTACAGCCTAGAGATGAAAAGTAACTGGAAGTGGACAAGTAGTTTTCCGCAGATTTTGACAGTTTCAAACAAAAAACTATAGATTTTTACAGCTCCTTTCTCCTAATTTTCTTAGGTCACAGAAGTTCAGGTCCCAACCAGCCATAACAGAATTTTCACCAAACTGTCTGAAGTATGCCCATCGCTATTTCAGGCAGAAAGCAAATAGTATGTGTGATGCTTTTGGCACCTGCAGACATAGCAACATAACTAATGGGAAGACATCTATTTTTGTTATGGAAGGATGTTTACATTATGGCAGATTTGCAAGTTCTACAGAGCAGAGGCCCTGTATTGGTAAGGAAGGTCATAATTTAGTTTATTTAGCACTGAACACTTACTAGGGGCCACCTTGATCAGTAATCTGGAAGCCAGGAAAAGTTGTGGATCTTGGCTTCCCAACAGGCTAAGCTATTGAGCAGAACTTTCGGCCAGAGAGCAGAATCAATCTTCTTCATTTTTGACAGCCATAACTTTGGTAAATTGCAGGGGAAGAAGAGGTCTCTTCCTTCAGTAGCTTTGCACTTGATTTTGTCAGGTGGTTTAAATCCAGATATGTGTGGCAAACTCAGTTTCCACAATTTAGAGGTTCCAAGGTCAACAAGATGATGGGCAAGGAAAGTACCTTACACTTCCACTCTGAGAGGAACTGTTCAGAGCTGAGGGCTGAGCAATGACAGTGGGGAAAGGGGAAGCTCAAGCTTCTGGAATCAGGAGGGGAATGGAGAAAACCAAAGGCAATAAGTGGCAACATTACATGAAGAAGCAATCTGAGTTGCAGCAGTGATCAAATGCAAAGTGAAGCTAGGAGAAACAGCTAACATTACCACAAAAAAACCTAGATGTTCATCACGACTCACTACACAGTGTTTGTCCTAAAGCAGAAACACTCCACCACAGCAGAGTGAGACCTCCCTCTGAGCTGAAAAAAATGTATACGAATATGAATTGTGTATGTATGTTGTATGAATCACAGCAAATCACTCTGGAGGAAACCTCCAGAGATGCTTTAGTCCTCCTCCTGCCCATTGCAGACACTGTTCGACCTCTGTCGTTGTAAATGGTCATGTTTTAATTATTCTTAAAGAACAACTCTTCAACATCCCCAGGGTTTAACCTCTTTTTAGGCAACACATTTATATTAAAACTTATTTGCTTTAATTTAAGCCCATTGTTCCTTGTACTATCCCCAATCACAGAATCACAGAATCACAGAATGGTAGGGGTTGGAAGGGACCTTCGTGGGCCAAAGAGTTTATTCTGTTATTCTTGTAACAATCTTTTACGTATATGTAATCTATTTTCATATTTCTTCTAAGGTGTCTCTTCTCTCTGTTTCAGTTTTCAGTCATATGTTCTACTAAACCTCTACTACCCTACTTTTACCCTCAGGACTTTCTCTAATAGACTCTTACCTTTTTTAAATGTGGCGTGAACTGGCCACAGTGCTTCAGGGGAGACTCCACAGATGCTGAGTGGAAGACAAATATTTCTTCATGTATCTTATATTCACATTCTTGTATCGCTGTCTTTGATATTAGCTGGATTGGTTTGGTTTTTTTGTTCTTTTCCTTAAAACAGCATGCCTGTGCTGGACAGTTTGAAATGCATAAAACTTTTTTAAAAAATCAAATCTCACAAGCCAATTTTCAGTGCAGTGCTTCCCATGGGTTGCAAGCTTTTTATTTTAAACCCTTGGAAGGACTCTAAGTGTGAAAGGGGTCAGTTTGTCATATCTGTGAGTAGCAGAGTAGGGCAAACAGCTTTGAAAGATTCCTCTTCTTTTCAAACTCTCTGAGAGACAACATGGTCCTCGGTTTAGGTAAACGTAGCCTCACCCAGAGCCAGTATTTCTTTGTCTTCTGCTCAGACTGCAAGGACTCGGACTCAGGCTCAGTGCATCACTTCATATTTCAAAATACTAAAAATACAACTTGTCCTAGGAGTATATCTCCTATTTCCACTGAGAAACTCTCCATCTAGTGTTTATAAAATCCAGTCTCCACCTTTGCTGCTAGAAAAATTTCTGAAATCCCACTGACAGCCTCTTTACCTCACTTAAACTGTAAAAAGCAGCTGAGATGTGGTAATTTGGGCCTGTATCTGTAACTTCTTCTAGAGGTTTTACATCACAGTTGTATTATAGACATACAGTAAAAAAAGAAAAAAAAAAAAAAAACTTGATAGTTAAGTGACAAAAAAGCTGGTGAGCAGCATTTTGAGTTAAATAATAATGCAGATTTCTTATGAAGATCTAAGAGATTTTACACATGTGCAGAAGAAACACAGGGCTGAAGAAAAGCACAGAACTTCAGTATTAACCTTTGTAAAAGGAAAGTTAGAACTGGATAAGTGAGTCAGAAATACTTCCAGGGACTGCTGAAAACAGTAATGATGACACTGGTTGAATTGTTGTTGGCAGGATATTTCAAACTAAACATAGCTGCTGAAGAGAATCAAGAAAAAAAGTAATATCTACCTCTTAAGTAACACTTTTAATCAATGATGATCAGAGATCTATGCATCTTATCGATAAGGAAACTAAGGCACTCTGAGAAAAAATCACTTGCCCAAAGTCATAGGACAGGTGGCAGAGGCAGGGGTAGAACAGAGGTCTCCTGAGTCAGAGTCTGGTGCTCTAGTCATTAACATTATCTTATTTACTGTGTTAAGCATATGAAGTACTTATAGTGTAAAAACTTTGTTATTTTTTCAGAACAAATTCCCCATGAGATCAGAATACATGCACTTCGTGCACTGGCATCCACCCATAAAATGGGATGTAAAGTGGTAAGACGTCCGTAAAATGGGAATTATTCAATAGCTTCAGCAGTTGAAGAACAAAATCTAATAGCAATATTTCACCTCATTGATCCTTTTGCATCCACACTTTTGTGATGTTCAAGGGTGGGAGACAAGGATGTGAGAAGAATAATTTGTGTTAATATCTGATGATATAGGATATCAATCTGAGGGAGGAAAGTTTTAGATCATGGAATGGGTCAATAGAGTTAAGGTTAGCTCTGGAAGGAAAATAAAAGCTGTCTGTCTTCTCAGGAAGGGTTAGAAGATGGATTCTAAATAGCAAATGTCTGTCTGGCTGATACATCAGGTCTGTAAAGCATCATAATCCAACATTACTTTACATAATCCAACAGCCTGGAGAAGAGAAGGCTGTGGGGAGACCTGATTGCAGCCTTTCAGTACTTAAAGGGAGCCTATAGGAAAGATGGGGACAATCTTTTTAGTAGAGACAGCAGTGACAGGACGAGGGGTAATGGTTTTAAACTAAAACATGGTAGGTTTAGACTGGATATAAGGAAGAAATTCTTTACAATGAGGGTTGTGAAACACTGGAATGGGTTGCCCAGAGAGGCAGTGGAGGCCCCATCCCTGGAAACATTCAAGACCAGGTTGGACAGGGCTCTGAGCAATCTGATCTAGTTAACGGTGTCCCTGCTCGCTGCAGGGGGGTTGGACTAGATGACCTCTAGGGGTTCCTTCCAACCCAAAACTTTCTATGATTCTATGATTCTATTACCATTAAGAAAGCCTTTCCTGTATTGTCCTTAGCATAATTAACATCCTTGTTAGAGATCAAGATTTTGTCTTAGGATATAAAAAATCATTGCTACAAATTGTTAGTCTTGACCTCAAATTTTCTCGTAATGCTGCACACTGGGACCAGACTGAGCTATAACCCCCATCACTGAAAACCCCTCCACTTCTCACTCCAGGGGCTGTGCCAGTTCTGTCACTCAGAATCTGGTTTATTGAGACACGTCTGTGGTTGGTAGTACCACAGTAGTGAATGGAACCCTTGATTCATCAAGGCTTATTATCTGCCTTCTTCATCTCCCTCACTGTATACTGGTGTTGGCTGGGATAAGGTTAATTTTCTTCATAGTAGCTTATACTTTATGCTGAAAACAGTCTTGAAAACATAGGGATGCTTTAGCTATTGCTGAGCAGCACTTGCACAGCATTGAGGTCTCTTCTGTTTCTCTCACTGCCCTGCCAGCAAGTAGGCTGGGGGTGCACAAGAAGCTGGGAGGGGACACAGCTGGGACAGCTGACCCCAACTGACCAAAGGGATATTTCATACCATAGGACATTGTGCTCAGAAATAAAAAGCTGGGGAAGAAAGAGGAGAGGATAGATGTTCTGAGTGATGGCATTTGACTTCCCAAGTAACTGCATGATGGAGCCCTGCTTTCCTGGGTATGGCTGAGCACCTGCCTGTCGATGAGGAGGAGTGAATAAATTCCTTACTTTGCTTTGCTTTTGCATGTAACTTTTGCTTTACCTATCAAACTGTCTTTATCTCATCTCAACAGTTTTCTCGCTTTTGCCCTTCTGATTTTTTCCCCTATCCCACTGGGGAGAGAGTGAACCAGTGGCTGTGGCTGTGTGGGGCTTAGCTGCCTGCTGGGGTTAAGTCATGACACTCTTTTTTACCTTTGGGGTTTTTTTGGTAGGGAGAATGGAATAACCATCACAGACATGCATTT
This sequence comes from Opisthocomus hoazin, assembly GCF_030867145.1. NCBI lineage: Eukaryota > Metazoa > Chordata > Aves > Opisthocomiformes > Opisthocomidae > Opisthocomus > Opisthocomus hoazin. The sequence continues at coordinate 120,791,820 of NC_134415.1, forward strand.
CTCCCCAAACTCACCCAGGAGGCAGAGGTTCTGGCAGCCACGGGCACCGGCTTCCCTCTTCTGCCCTCCCCCCATGAAGAGCATCAGCAGTGCCCATGGGCTCCCAGGACATGCTCAGGGAACAGCAGGTATTGCCTTGCTTGATGGACCTTTTTATTTTGGGAAATCCCTTGCACCCCTCCTCTTTATTTCATTCATGATCCCCTGAGATGTCACTGTTTCTACTTGTTTTGCTTTCCTATTATTTTCCCTTTTTTTCTCAGAGAGGGAGCTAGGAGATTTTATTAGGGATAGACTCCACACAACTGTAAAAAGAGAAGCCAGTAAAGACAGTGGCAACTGAAAAAGGCCAGGATACTGACTTAGCATTTCCAAACCATCATGGCAGCTGGAATCACAAGTGTCCCTAGAGGAAAGACATATAGTGAGGAGGGTTAAAGAACCAAATAGAAGTCAGGAAAGCTGGACTGCTGATGCCTATTTTATACTTAAAATAAAATGAAAAATGCAGCACAGAATAAAAAAAAAAAGGCTTGCAGCTTCAAAAACTACAGGGGTGACAACTTCAATTTTGATGATCTGTCTCTCTCATTTCTTTGGCTTACTAAATAACAGCAGTAGTAGGCTCTTTCAAATTTCGCTGACATGATTTTTAGAGCAGGTTCGCACATGAAGAAAATACAAACAGATGGTAAAACATGGTAAGTAACAATCTAGCCAATATACGGGAAAAGGATGTTCTCCTACATTTAAATTCAGAAAGATTTTAAGCTTAAAAAGATGAGACAGTGAACAGGCTAGGTCACAGACACAGAAAGCAGGAAGAACAGCCGGATTGATGGAGACATACCGAAGCTCACCCATGAAACTGAAGGTTTCACATTAAGGTGAAAGCTTGGAGTGAGTCTGATAATAAGACATGGATTTAAACTGATACAGGAACCTCTTCCTTTCTTTGCCACAGATGAAATCTGTGATCTATTCAAGCCATTCAGCTTCTCCAAATCTAACTCTCCCTATGTAAACTGAGACTAACTCTACGTCCTTTTACTAAAGTGGTTTGAGAACTACAGATTAGAAGTGATGCTTGCACAACGCTGGCCAAATGCTGGTTCCTTTCAAGCTCATGGCAAAATTCCTCTGGGCCTCTTTGGCTATGTCGATATTAATAAATTAAATGTGCCCAGTGCCATTGTCTGGTGCTGCAGCCAGCTGGCAGGGAACAGTCTGCATCTATATTACTAAGTTCTTTTACCCTCTTAAATAGGATGGACGTATCCACAGTGTTTGTTGGGAAACACTTGTTTAAGCACCCAAAATGTTCCCAGGAATTGTGCGCTGTGTGCAGGGTGCTGCCTGACCCCAGCCCAAACTATGCTAGGGTCCCTTCTGCCACTTCAAATGTACAGCAAATTCATTTCCATTGCCTGGAAGTGTTCCTCAGCGTCATGTATTAACTATGAGTAACTCTTGAGGCAGACACTTGACCTATTATATTTAATATGCAATACACTTAGAACCATTAACTCCATTGATATTTCTTTCAAGTGTTCAGATTATTCCATTTTATAGTGTTTATAATTATTTCTGTATATTGAATGTCCCTGTAAAATACCAGCAGAGTTCAACTTGGACTTAATCTAATTGCTAGTGCAAAATACTGGCCTGTAAGATCTCCATCTTGGATTCCTTTCATCAGCTTGTTCTGCAAAACCACCTTCACGTAATTACGGAAACATCCTGTGAGCTCTGGGTTTGCAAACCACTGTGCTGTTCAGACGGCTGGTGGAACACAGAGGTTAATCGCAAATCTGATCCGCAGCCAAGGTGGGTTGGTAAACTCCAGTGAAGCACAAAGAGCTAAATTATTAAGGCAGGGCAGGTTTTTACACAGCATCGCCCACGGAGTGCAAGCAAAATAGACTAATCCCTGAGCTACCAGAATCAGCTGGCTGTTTCCAAAAGCCAACAGCAGCAAGGAAGCTATTGCACGACTTCTTTTTGAACAACAGAAGGGAAGACTGGAGAAAGGAGGGGCTGAGTGGGAGTGGAGCAGTTTGACATCTAATCTATCATTTTTATTAGGCTGAGTCTGCAGACATTTGAATTGTGTTTTCCTCACTTTTTAGACGAAATAAAGAACAGTAACATTAACGACATATGTTCCTCAGGAGTGATAGAGTAATTTAAACTCTGTAGAGCCTCCTATTTCAGATAGTGTTAATTTCTATGTGAAGGAAAATGCAAGCATTGAATTTGTGTTTAAAAAAAAAAAAAATCCAACAAAACCTTCAGAGTGCTGTAACATATCTGCCTGAGGGTGCATGTAAAAGACTTAGCAGGAAAGTGGAAAAAAATAATGTTCTCCAAGTACACACATGCTTCCGCACATATATGGACACAAAATGACAGAGAAGATGAAGGGAAGGCAGAGGCTGGGTGCTCTGTGGAAGCTGTTTTCTTAACCTCTGTGACAGCCTGGCCTCCCTGCTGCACTCCCCCCACCAGCTCTCCATGTGCACTGCACAATGTCATCCAGAGCACCAACAACAGCTTGAGTAAAAACAGCTTTCACTGAGAACAGGAAAGATAGGAAAGAGATTAGTGCTTTTTATATATAAACCTTGTGGTTGGTGACCAAAGCTGAAGACAAACTACAGGAGTGAGGTGAGGGGAGTGAACGCAAGGAGAGGCAAAGTCTAGGTGACTTGGAAGATAGTTTAAATCCATCAACAGGCGGCTAAGATCTGAACTAGTCATCTGCAACCAGAGGAGAAATCACAGTCCCAGCGTCAACAGCCACAAATCTTACTGCCTTTGAAGTGGCCAGTATTTTACCCAAAAGTTACTACCTAAGATTGTTATCTGGCTACTTGCTGGCCTATGTGAGACAAATTGGCAGTCTTCAGCTAGATCCTGGTAGACTAATTCCACAACACCACATTTGGCATTCATTAGCTGTCCTGGCTGTGGGGCTAAGTAGCAACAGTCAGACAGGCTGAACCTTCATTTCACCCCGCAGAGGTGGTCCTTCCAGCACAGCTTTGAGACCCATGGAAAAATCAGTATGGGGCGGTAAGTCCTGTAGTAGGTACATGGGTAATTAGAGGACTTTGCTTTGAAGAGCTCTGAATATTTCCTTCAACAGCACCACATATGATTACATACTGCTTGCAGATTGTTAGCAGTACAGTGAAACTAGATAAAAGCAATCTTTTTTTTCCCTTCAAGCTTCCTAAGTGTGAATAATAGAGAAAACAAGAGAAAGAGTTGAGGTACCTACCTGAGAGAAAGGTGTCGAGCCAACCTGAAGAAAGCACGCAATAGTATATTAAATATTTGTTTATCGAGCAAGTGTAATTTGCACTTTCATTTCTATCAAGAGTTTTCTTGGTATTCTCACAGAGGAATTGACATTGCAAAAGATCCTCATGCTTAGAATCAATCTGCATTCACAGGCTTTATTTAGATTGACTGCTCCTATGTGGCAGAAAAGAAATAAATGTTCTCCTGAAGCGCTCTTACTGTAGGTATAATGCAACTCCAGGAAAAGAAGTCAATCAGCACTTAACTTGCAGTCTGAACAAGCTACTACAAAGCACTTTTAATGTTTTAAACACCATTTGTCACTGTCACACTGGACGAAAAATTAGTGTTCACTTCAGCTAAGTGGTAGCTCATTTCAACAAGAAAACCCTCTGAACTTCTGCTTTTATTCTGACCTTGTAAGCAGCTTTCTGTGAGTTAAGAATTGGAAAGGAGGGAAAGAGCACGAGTTGCAGTGGGGCTTCAACCCTGCGGACAAATGGAACAGCTAAAGATTAGTCAGGGGATAAGCAGGTGTGAAGACCCCTAACACAATGCTCACTGAAGGTCCCTGGTTTAGTCGGATACCTGTTTTAAAGATGAATCTCACATCTCTGCAAGACAGGCAGTCTGTGGGCCATATTGTAGACAAAACTGTGTTTGCCAAAGACTGTTAGCTGCCAAGTAAAGCTTTGATTGTCAGACTGTGAAGGGGCAAAAAAAGGAAGAAAAGTGACCATTTATAAATGGCAAAGCTCATTTGTGGAGTGATTTTTGGAAAAGCTAAATTTGGTAATGACTGACTTGAGAAGCTGAGCATAGGCCCACCTTGAAAGGTGATCTGAGGAACATCTCTGAAGGTGAGGAACCTTATGCCTCAGGGTGCCTCTCTGCTCGTGGTCTTTTCTGACTGGAAGTTTTGGGGAAATTTCCACTGAGACACAGTCCTCCGCTATTTCACAGAACCACAGACTCACAGAATGACTGTGTTCGGAAGGGACCTCTGGACCTCAGGACCTCCTCTAGACCAACACCCCTGCTCAAAGCAGGGTCAAGAAGATCAGGTTGCCCAGAGCCAGATGGGACAGATGCCTTCTGAATTTCTCCAAGGATGGAGACTCCACAGTCATGCTAGACAACCTGTTCCAGCGTTTGACCACCCTCAGAGGAAAAAAGCACTTTTTTATCTTTAAGCAGAGTTTCCTGTATTTCAATTTGTGCTCTCTCATCCTCTCACCGGGCACTGCTGAGAAGTGGCTACAACTCTCATTATTCCCCCTGTCAGGTGTTTACGTACATTGATAAGATCATCCCTGAACCTGCTCTTCTCCAAGCTGAACAAACAGTCCCAGCTCTTTCAGCCTCTCCCCGCTAATTCTTGTTGTTTTGTGTTCAAGCATGTGCTCAGAATTTTGCTGGGTCTGCTTTGAGAGAGGCTTTAGCCCTTTATGCAGCACTATGAATTCTCAAGTACACTAAAATGTCCGTATTATGTCAAACAGCAAAACTGGAAAGAGCTCTAAAATTCTTTTAACCCCTCTGCTTTCAGCTCTAACTTCCCGAAGCTGTTCTCTGCCACTTTCTTTTTTTCATATTAGAGTTCTTTTATCGCAGAAAGTTCATTGCTTTGCTTTCCTGTGAGACTGCAGGCAGTGCAAGTGTGCTGGATACAGCACTGCTGGCTCAGAGGAGGGTGCTCTGCGGGATGTGCCCAGGGATGCGGCTCCCTGTGTCCACAGGCTTCTCTGCTCGGGACACAAAGGGGGATGATTTCGCTCTGTGAGCAGACCTCTCCGCTTGCAGAGCACCCCTTGGAACTCATATACCCTTTTTGCTCAAGTGTTTCTTTCTAATGTCCATCTGGTTTTGAGTAGAAAAGTCCTCAGGGCAAAGAAAGAGAGAATATGGCTCTACTTCTTTAACCGCAATATTCTGATAAGGATATATGAAATTCCCATTAACATAGAAGCCACATACTTCTTTATACGTTATTCTTTCTGTGCACATTAAATAATCAAGAAAGGGTTTTTTCCTACTGTCAAAGCGAGTTTTCCCCTTTAAAAAACAGTGTTGAAGATGCTTATGAAGAAGATGGTCGTTTCATTAAAAAATCATAGTTTATGTTTGTGTTCTTTTGAAAGTTAAGGATAAACTTGTTCTCCCATGCAGATTAAAGATTATTTTTCTAATTTCTTTTTCTAGATATTGAATGTTTTTTATTCACTGCATACTTAATAGACATATTTTTTAATATTCTGCAATTTAAAAATCATTTTTGTAGGCTTGAAGATGATTTTATTTTCAAAATAAGAGAATAGATACTTGTTTCAAAACAATATCAGAAAAAATGCCTGCTAAAAATGTGATAAAATGTCCTCATTTTTGCAGTAACACGAAGACTATTTCCATCACACCATTTATTTTCTAACTTTGCTCTTTAGAAGTTGCTTCTAGCCAAAATGCTCCTTGCACTCATTTTTTGTGAGCAATTCAGGGCAGAATTGAATGTACTAGTAAATTAAATAAATGCAATGCTTTACTATTATTTTCCCTTCACGATAGTAATATCAGTGTTAAATCCTTCTAAGACAAAGCATGGTAGGTTTTTGTTTCTTTTTTTTTTTTATAGTGATATAGCATGGCAGAGAAATAACATCTGTGTAAAAAAAAACATAACACCACAAATATCATTTAACTCCTGGATGCAGCCCAGAGAAGGTAGACATAGACAATAAAATAACCCTATTCACCCTTTATTGTTTTTCAGTTTCTCTTTCTGCTTTTTGTAACTTAGAAATTCCCTCTTAATAGTGAAAGGAAATACTTAGCAGCATAAACATAAATAATTAAGTTGTTTCAATATGCATTGTGTACACTGTCTCCAACTTCCACCAATGTGTTGAAATAAATCCTAAAAAAAGGAGCTGTTCTTCACTAGGTTAATATTTTTGCATATATTATATGCTCATTTCATGCAGGTAAATTCAGGTTATTCTTACAGAAGCTAACTTCAGTTTATCTCTTTTCCTGAACTGAAAGTCAAAGTGACAAAAACTGAAAAGAATTTAAAGATAACCAGCTGAGGAAATCAAATTGTTACATCTTTTCACACATCATAATGTGGAGGAATTCAGAACAGCAGTGACAGGTTTTTTACTAGGCTCACACAGTTAGATAAATGTGAATTGTTAATTCAGCTCTTCTAGCAACAGAATTGTAGGATGTAAATATAAGATAGGAAAGAAATAAAAGCGTTATGTGTAGCTATGAATAGAGTTCTCACCTCTGGAGATACAAAAAATGGGAAAAAAATTACATCCTCAATTCAAGTAGGATTATTTCCATCCACTGTCATCTCATACAGAATTATAAAAGCCTCTGATAAGGCAAATCACTCCTAGGGAGTTCACTTTCTGGAATATGCACTGCTGAGTCCATGCCAGACTAACAGGTCTGAGTCAGCTCTAGCCTAATCATTTTATCCATAGCCTGATTGTCCATATGCCTTATAATCTTGGACCTCATTCAAAATAAATAATGGCAGTAACAAGCCACAATACGAACTTTCCTCTGAATTTTTTTTAAGACAACATCTTCTTGCATAAGGCAAGCAACCTCTGCTGAACCAAATGAGGAAGAAATCCTTTATGGCTAGGATGGAGAAGAGGAAAATAAAGGAAGATCAGGGAGAAGTCCTTTCCCCCTGAAAGCAGAGGGGTTTCTGCCTCAGCCTCTAGGTAAATCGGGAATGTGCTCCGTACCTCCATGCTAATGCTTGTCACAACTTTGAACTGGGTAAACTAACACCTCTGCGGCTCTGCTTCTCCCAGCTGAATGGGAACAATACTTCCTATTTAAATACTACGATCTTCTAAAAGAAGATTTAGCCTCTTTGACTCCAGCTTGCACACTGGAATTCGGAGGCACTCAGCACTTCACTGGTGCTTCCTAAATATACAGGCGTTGTTGTTCGTACACCGACACTCTTCAATCAAAAGTTGGTCTTCTGCATTTGGCCTATTACTAACTTTAGAATTTGATATTTCCACAAGCGTATAAAATAGCTCAACATTAACTTCTTCCACTGTGGTAACTCTGATTGCATTTGTCTGCTGAGTATGTTTCAGGTTTTGTCCTACACTCAGACAAATCACAGTTTGTGACATACTTTCTTTACTTGTATGTAGGAAAAGACCTTTTCTGAGACAAGAGCACATTTTCCAGCCTCAGTGAGAACAGGCAAGGCACTCAAGAGGTGTGTCCCACAGTTTGGAATTGCCTTTTATGTTACTGTTATGTTGAGGCATGTCACATTTAATCAGTTTTAATACTTTTCAAGTTGTGTTTTCATATATAGAAGTATAACAGAAAGTACAATGACATCCAACTGATGCTGAAGTTGGAGTAAATCAGTGATCCAATTGTGCATAATTCAAACTCACCAGATTTATTTCTTTCCACTAGAGAATGTCTGTCAGAGCCAGGAAAAAATTTTATCACCAGGCTACATTCATATCAACAATTAAATAATCGTTTACAGAAACGGCAATTTTGTTTTGCAAATAGCACAATGACTCCCTGAAGCCCTTTTTTTCTTCCTGAATCCCTCATCCCTTTTCTCTTTTGTGTCTTTGTACATTTTTAGTTCTTTGCAGAAAGCTTTTTTTTGCCTGGGATTATAACTATCAGCTATCTTTCATGTACTAAAGCACACACAAGTTATTTGCATTTGAGCTTGGAGAAGTATTTGTTTTTATTTGAATTGATTAGCTGTTAGCAATAAAACAAAATGGAAATAACTGAAAGAGGATGGTCGGACAGCAAAACTCTTTTTTGTCTCTGATATCAGATCTGGACGAGACAGGAGGAAAAAAAACAAACAGACTAAATCTCTAATGCTGTTTTGCCTGAGTATGCTGGATATTTTTGTGAATTTAGTGATTTGTTAGGATAGGCTTGGGATCTCCAAAGGGAAAAGATATGGGGTACAGGAATGGGAGTAGGAGCGACTTGATTTCTGAGGAAAGCACAGGACTGTGTGAACAGTTGCAGCTGAGGAGGTTTCAGCCCTTACTGTCCCAGAGCTACAAGTACTCTGTCTCTGCCTAAAGCCACACTGAAGTTACAGGGAAAATTATGTCAGTGCAGTGAGGCAGCCTCTGAAGGGAGGGGAAAATAAAAATGGAAGACCATTTGTACATGATTATCTGTTGTAAACTCATAATCCAGACCATCCTTAATAACAACATTGAGTTCACACAGACCTTTCTACCTCTTCAGTAATGCAGAACTGGAAGAGAGCACTGAATCACTGAGTCTCATTTCCTGTTACTGTGGGCACCGTATTGCAAGATCTCTTTCATAAATTTGAAGAAGATTCCAAAATCCTTCATGACGGAGATTGCAATCACAGTCTCCATTTCACAGGTGAAAAAACTTGATCCTTAGAGGGGTGAAATTACAAAGCCATGACCATCCAATAGCCCAGCAGAAATACTTGGACCAAACCCACTTTTCCTGAGCATCCTGTCCATGCTGTAGCCCCTTCGCTGATCAAGATCTTCTAAAGGTGCTTTCCACGTTTTGAAGATCAGTGTCCCACAACACCTTTGTTGTTTATGCTTGCAATGCTTTGCCTTACTGATTTATGTTAAAAAGGACTCAGTGCTCTGCGGTAATATTGGAGTCAGCACAAATTTTTTTCTGGCATTTCTCAGAAAGCAGAATTGCTCCCAAAGTGACTGTCTTCTGGAAGCTATTGGAAAACAACACGAAGCCTGCAGTTTCTGAATAAAGATTTCCACCTGTCCTTATGGATGCTGAAAATTAAAGTGCACAGTTTTGTCAATTACAATAGAAAATACCAGGACCATTACTTGAGATGGCTATGTATTCAATACAGACCACCCCAGAACACCTTTAAACAAGAGCAGGAAGGAGATTGCTGTTCAAGGGGCTGGGACCTGCCAATCAGACCAAGACTGAATGCTTGTCAGTCTCCCTCATATTTGACTTGGAAGCAACTCGTATCAATATGTAGTCAGGAAATGGCTCTTTAATCACTGAAAAGTCTCTCCTGATTTTAAAGATTAAATCAGCCACAGGCTGCCTGAGTATTTTTCTTTTTTTTAACTCCTCCAAGATAACTGATGATAGCATTTGAGAATGATTAGCCATGCCACACGGCTTAAGCATACGGCTTGCTCCGATTTCATGCATTACAGGCCACGCTGTACAGCACTGATCTCAGATAACAGGATATCCAAAGAGATCTGACAGATTTGTCTATGAGTGATACATGGGAGGAAGACTATTCAAAATATGGAAGGGAAATAAATTACGCAATATATTAACAACAGAATCACAGAATCACAGAATCACAGAATAGTAGGGGTTGGAAGGGACCTCTGTGGGTCATCTAGTCCAACCCCCCTGCCGAAGCAGGGTCACCTACAGCAGGCTGCACAGGACCTTGTCCAGGCGCGTCTTGAATATCTCCAGAGAAGGAGACTCCACAACCTCCCTGGGCAGCCTGTTCCAGGGCTCCGTCACCCTCAGAGGGAAGAAGTTCTTCCTCATGTTCAGACGGAACTTCCTGTGCCTCAGTTTGTGCCCATTGCCCCTTGTCCTGTCGCTGGGCACCACTGAAAAGAGCTTGGCCCCATCCTCCTGACACCCACCCTTCAGGTATTTGTAGGCATTTATAAGGTCCCCTCGCAGCCTTCTCTTCTTCAGGCTGAAACAATCTTCTTAGAAATGCAGTAGGAAGATGGAAAAGAGTAGGGTCTCTGCAGAGATCCCAGTAAGATGGGATTTGAAAGGCATCTCCTGCAAAGTACAGTTAGAAGTGCTGCTGCTCCAGGAGGAGTATCCGGCCGGATGGATATATGTTCACAAAAGTATCTTTAAAGCTAGCAAAATGTTAACTGGTGCTGGTAGGTCTAGGACAGCAGGTGACAGTCAAAGACACCACAAGAATATGCTTTGGAAAAGCAGTGGAGGTATAGGAGAGGGCAGAGAAGGAAACCAACCCCTAGGACATGAGTCCCTGGAGGGGGTCGAAACTGGGAAGTCTGGATGGGAGGTGAGAGCAGCAGGTGGGGAGGGGGTTGTCTACCAGGGCTGCAATAAGAAACCAGAGTTTCAGGTGGGAGAGCATTGGGCCAGATTAGTCACTCTTAAGAAAGGGGATACGACTTGTGTCCCGGGGAGAGAAAGGAGTGAGGTGCACAGGAAGGGGCATCACACGCAGATGTGCTGCGTTTAAATATCTGTGCACTTTCATAGCAGATACCCACACAAGTACCAAGTGAAACAATAGAAAAGCACAGCCTACGCATTATGAGCACCCTGAATCACTGAATTCAACCTGAGATGTTCTAAGGCTTCCCTGGAGGCTGATGACTTGTCACTTGGGGTGGAAGAGGGGCAAAAGGAAGCAGAGCTCCTTCTGCTCTGTCAACAAGCGAGTTGTTGCTGGTACCATCAAGTCAACCCCTGCTCTTCTCACAGCAATCTGGCTCACCTCAAGCAGAGAAATACTCCCCAGCCTGACACATAGCCAAATAAATCCTCTTGGAAGTCCCTTTTCTCAGATCCTGCATTTCTTTAGTAACAGGTGCCATGTTTCACCCATCCTTCTCCAAGCCTTTTTCTCTTATATTAGATTTAAAGTGGAAAGAAGGTACTGCTATGGCAGTCCTTCACCCCACTCGCAGAATCACAGAATGTTAGGGGTTGGAAGGGACCTCTGGGGGTCATATAGTCCAACACCCCTGCCGAAGCAGGGTCACCTACAGCAGGCTGCACAGGACCTTGTCCAGGCGGGTCTTAAAGGAGACTCCACAACATCCCTGGGCAATCTGGTCCAGTGGTCCATCACCCTCAGAGGGAAGAAGTTCTTCCTCATGTTCAGACGGAACTTCCTGTGCTTCCGTTTGTGCCCATTGCCCCTTGTCCTCTCGCTGGGCTCCACTGAAAAGAGTCTGGCCCCATCCTCCTGACACCCACCCTTCAGATATTTGTAGGCATTTATAAGGTCCCCTTGCAGCCTTCTCTTCTTCAGGCTGAACAAGCCCAGTTCCCTCAACCTCTCCTCGTAGTGGAGATGCTCCAGTCCCCTCATCATCCTCGTAGCCCTCCACTGGACTCTCTCCAGTAGCTCCTCATCTTTCTTGAACTGGGGAGCCCAGAACTGGCCACAGTACTCCAGATGGGGCCTCACTAGGGCAGTGTAGAGGGGAAGGAGAACCTCCCTCGACCTGCTGACCACACTCCTCGTAATGAACCCCAGGATCCCATTGGCCTTCTTGGCAGCCAGGGCACACTGCTGGCTCATGGTTAATTTGTAGTCCACCAGCACTCCCAGGTCCCTCTCCGCAGAGCTGCTCTCCAGCAGGTCTGCCCCAAGCCTGTACTGGTGCATGGGGTTGTTCCTTTCCAAGTGCAGGATCCTGCACTTGCCCTTGTTGAACCTCATCAGGTTCCTCTCTGCCCAACTCTCCAGCCTGTCACTCTTACCCGTATACTTAATCTTTCTGTGACATTTAAAAGATAAAGAAAATGAACTATCAGGTAAAATTTTACAGCAAAAGCTTTTTCGTTCGCTATGAGATTTTTTTTCCCGCAGCGACTGCCTGTTTGCAAGCTGTTGATATTCTAACACACTCTAGGTCATGTTCACCCACCTCATTTAAACTCAGAAAATGTGCAGCCAAGTGGACTATCTTGTTGCACATTTCTGCCATTCAAGCACCAGCACGAAATGAAACGGAGAAAAGGCAGATTTCATTTGATTCCTCAAGGCTTCTCAAAAGCCACTGAAATCAGCAGCATGACTTTTTTTAACATATGTGGCATGAGTCAGGCTGTACAACCTCAGTCACAAATACCAGTGGGACCACGTAAGCAGGGGGTAGTATGCACAAAAATGCTGCAACTGCACATATACAGCCATTTTAAAAGATGCATAAGAAACTGAAACTTTGAGAACTTTGAAATATCCCAGGAAAAAAATAAGCACAACTCTGCAGTTTGCCTTCTTGAGTGTCTCCAACTATGATTAGCTCTTAAAGAATTAAATATTAGTTTGAAAGTGTCTTACTCCCAGCCTCCTTTCATGGATATTTGTTTCTTTGCTCTACGAACTGCAAAACTTCAACTTTTTCTCAAAGAACAACGGGATCATGAGATCACTGCCTCACTTCGCATCCCTGTGCCACTCTTTGTAACACAGACTTACAATTTCTTCTCAACAAATCAGTCTCACAACAGTAATCGAACTCTAAGATAAATTTCCAAATAGTCCCACAGTAAATTAACAAGTGCAGTAGACTGTACTTGCCCCTTTTTTCAAGCTGCTCACTGAGAATTCAGGATGCTCACTTAATACACCTCTTCGATACCTCCTGCTTTATTCCAAGCCTTATCTTTAAAACACGGGAAAAAAATACACCCATGCCTCAAAATCAGTTCTTCAAGATTACTGACTCTATATCACTTGGATAACTGACAATACTTTGGATAGGTCATTTTTCCATGAAATACCTCCAGGTGCGATATTGCCTTATGCCAGAATGGACTGGGCAAACATATGTCAGCCAATCTCCATAGCTGATGATGAATTGAAAAGATTTGATATGGGGAATTAAAAGATAAAGATGAGTGAATAATCAGTAATGAACAGACAATAAGGAACAGCCTATTGAACCAGATTTGTTTCCCTATGTGTACACATGGTTCTGCTCTTCTATCAGATACTTTATATGATCAGCTCTTGGGCCCTAGATTCCTTTTAAACACTTGTGAGCATTCATAACTTCGAATTTGCGTTGGAAAACAGATTATGTAATATTGTCTCTGCTCTCTTGGTAAATGAATGTAGTTAGTCTTTGAATTAACATGGTTCACCTTGAAGATAACAGATCATTGTTGAGGGTTTGGGTTTAGGTTTTTTTTAATGAACTTGTCTCAAGATGGTAGGTGTCTGCTGGTGATTTCAGAAGTAAAATGCCCTTAACAGCACAAAAGTACCAGTAAAAAAGTCTTAAATACATATACGTATATACCAACTTCTTTACTTAGCTGTCAGGATAGAGATTGGATAAAATGTTCAGAATTTTGGCTTTAAATCTCCTGAACCATGCACTTTTCTCACTTCATCCTGCTAAATTTTGTGTTTGATTAGATGTGACAACTGCTGCTAATAATACTTCAGTTTGTGGAGTGACAACGTAACTCCAGCCTGCACAAGAGAAGGCCAAATTCAGCTGCACTTAGAAGATATAAATTCTGAAATACTTCACTGGAGTCAGGAGAGCTGGTCCAGATTTTCACCCTATGAGAACAGAATCTGGCTGACAAAGTTAAAGAGTGCAATTCAGCTGGCAGTCATGTAGCAATTTTTCACTTGGGTTGCACATCTGCCAATACGTTTTGCATCTTTTATTCTCTTCTTGTATTGACAAGCTCTGGATTTTATGGGAAGATGTGAGCCTTCTCCTTTTCACCTATATTCACCTCCCCAACCCTTCCGTTCAAAGGGAGTTGCTGGGTCAGAGGTTGGAGAGGCTGGTCTGCACCTGAGCTCCATGCTCAGTAGTTGTGCGATGAAACCACACAGCACAGACAAAAAGCCCAACCATTTTCAAAATGTATCTGAGCAGCTTCCTTCTGCTAAGCTGTACCAGTACAAACCATGTTTGCTTTTGCCTGATGTGTCCACTGTCATGCTTTGTAACATTCATCTCAGTGAGGCTTGTGTCTGAAAATGCCTTCTTCTTCCTCCTTCCCCTTTCCCATCTTTTCTGTAACAGCAGAAAAAGGAGGTGACCAGAAGAAGCACTACAGCACTTTGTTGCTTCTCCACAGGGATGCAAGGTACGAACTTTCCCATGCACCCTGCAATCTAGAAAAAAGACTGCTGGAGCAAGACATGAAGGAGACATCTGTGCCATTCAAACAGTGTCTTCTTGAAGCAGCTGTAATCACACCACACCCAGCTTGTTCTCCTTCCCTCCCCTTTGCTCAGGCAGCATTAACTGTCCACACGTGGTTGGGTCATCAGTGGGATTATACATGTAATCACAGAGTTTGAGGATCAAAGACCAAATTTCTTAGTATCACCACTCTGCTAGCTCTAGGTGGACCACTCCATGGAGCAGGCTAAACAATACTCAGGCCTTTTTTCTACCAAGCGAGTGTCCTGCACTGGAGAAGCACACCTCACAATTTTGTAAGAAATATTTTACAGGTAGAAGATGGAAAAAATGGCAGCTAAAAATGGCCTTCATCTCATTAAGATTTCCTGCCCACCCCCTTGCTTCTGCCAGCCCAATATGACAGGAAGCCTTTGGGGTTGTTCTGACATCAAATTAACAGCTCGTCATGTCTGGAATAGATTCAAATATCCCACTGGGATAATGTCATGGTTTCTTTAATAAAACATCCCATACAAGAAGAAGAACTAGCTGGGTTTTACCTTTCCCTGTATAATAGATCACAGTTACGTTTTTGCATAAGCTACCAAAGGAAAATGTTATTGTCTGCCATGGCTGTACTGGTATGCACCTAAACAGAATTATTCTTTGTTACCTTGCTTTCAACTTTACTAATGCTTTCTACAGAAGCTTAAAAAACACCTCTCAGGACCTGTCAAAATTCATGGGAAGGAGTAAACAGGAGTTTTATGATTCTGGGTACTTTGGAATTGCATATAGTGCACAATGCTCAGCTTCCATAACAGTTTCAACAACCCTCCAGAAGTTCAAAATGATAAATATAAGTAACCAGACTATTCCACAGTTGTCGGCACAATGTAGTATCAAAGTCCTATATTAAAATGAGCAGCCATCAAAATAGAGGAATGAATTTTCTGTTGTAGCCCACAGGAATTTCGGTATCCAGATCCCATTAATCATCAGGGCTCTGCATGGAGTTCCTTGTAGAAAACATTTAACATTCAGCTTAGTATGGTAAGTTATGACAAGCATGGGACCAGGGCCAAATTCTGCCCTCAGTTATATCTCAGCAGTACCATTAGCTTCTGTCAAGTTGCACAGCCGCAGTCAATGTCAGATCTGGTCATTTGTCTAGTGTGTAACTCACAGCACATCGGTTTCAATGGGTCCATTTATGTGCTTTAAAACCAAACACGTAGCTAGTGTTCGGATAAACTGTGAACCAAAATGAAGTTTGAGATGTGTCTTCTTACACTAGGAAGAGTTCAACTTGTAGGTTTCTGCCAGAATACACAAGTCTGACACTATCAGATGAAGAAAGTCATGGGATATTTAATTACCAAAATTAGCCAGAGGAATTCAGGTTATGGGTCTCAACAGAAAATCATGTGAAATATACACTGCATGTTTACATTTTGTGAACAGCTTCTCTTTATTTTTTCATAACTTCTGATTTTTTTAGTGCTTCAGAATAAATATACGCTAGCTTAAAATGTTTTTTTTCCATTCCAAATGACAGAAGGAACCATTTAAACTGTTGTGGTGAGCTTAAAAGATGAAATCAAGTTCGTTTTTCTTCCATAGCTGGCTAGAACTAATATTTGTTACCCAGTTTAGGTAGCAGTTTAATTTCAGAAGAAAGTTGCACATAAAACATTTGGCTTTATGAAACATTCACAACTATTTTTCTTGGCTTCAGTTCACTGGCAGGCAAAGGGAGTGGTTTAAATATAAAGCGTGGGTTTTACAGTACATCTTTACCTTACATGGACAATGGTGGAGACACCTTTTCACAGTGCAATCAAGTCTTGAAATCTACAATTTACAATGAGTAATTGTGCACAAAAAGAAAACATCGCATCTGCTGCCCTTACCACAAAGATCCGTGCATGGTATTTTCTTGCTGAGTACTCAAGTTAAAGCTCAAACAATGAATCATCGACTGTTGCTTCTGTAGCTTGTGCAGTTTGAAATGTGCTACTTTTTGGCAGTAAATTTCTGATGGCTAAAAAAGAATGCAAACCAGACACAGTGAGGCCAAATCAGTGAACTTAATAAGAGGTAAGAGAACTAGTGCTTCTGGGAGGCATAGCATTTGTGAACTGTGTCAAAATGGAAATCAGAAATACAAAACCAGTGTTACCTGGCAGGTTTCCATAAAAACTTTTGATATTTATAAAGATCTCAAAAGAAGCATGCCAACTTGGATAACGGCATACATAAATGTATATATGTGTATATATATGCATATATATGCATTCGTACAGTGTTAAACTCCATAAATCTGAAACAGAATTGTATCGGCTTTGTTCAAGCACTCACTTGGCACTTAAATTTTAGGCACCTGGTAACACGGAGTTAAGTGCTTAAATTCCCTTTACAATCAGAAGGAGAAACACAGGTGTCTTTGAAGGGCTGCAGAGAGGAAAGGTCTGACTGCTTAGACAGAGTCTCTGCTGGAAACCTTCAAAGTCACCTGTCCTCTTCTGTTGGCTACATTGGGAGAGATACTTCATTAGATTTATAAAATACAGGGACGAGTTAGATGTGTAAGTTAGGCTAACTGGATCTAACCTTGATTTCTGATCAGGACAGGAAAACTAGTTAAGCTGCAGAATCCCACTGAGCTGCCTGCATAGTACAAGAAAAAGAAAGCAATCCACAAAATCAAGTCCAACAAAAACACCACTAATCAGTGGACTACTTACCAAGACTATCACAAGGTGTGACAGAGGTCAGAAACTCAGGGATTCCAGGCAGATTATCTGCACAATAAGAGTATCCACGTCTATAAACCACAGAAATCACTTCTTTCCAGCTACAAAAAGTTTATGTTACCAACTATCAAAAGTACCAACTTTCATGAAGTTTGTCCAGCAGTTTCCCCACCATAAGTGTTTTCAGTAACTCAGACAATTATTGAACTTTAACCACTTAAGCTGCTTCAAACAGAATTTTGAGCTGCCTTTAACAAAATATTCTTTTGAAACTTCTCAGCCAAAAACCATCACGGATTTCCAAGAGTTCAGCCAGAAGAAAATCCATATTTTTGTCTATAGTTTAAAAGATCTGGCAGATTTCATGCTTTCAGTAGTTGACCTCCCCTCCCTGTGAGCAGACGTAATACTAGACAGAGACCCTGTTTGTCAAGAATATGTTTTCAGCTCTTCCTAAGAAAATCTACCCCCACTACAGCACTGATTGTCCTCTGAGGATGCTGGTCTCCCTATGTGACTACAAAGAGCTTCCTGAACCAGCTAAGCCTAAGCTGATACTAACATTTAGCTAGTTCAGTTAGAAAAGATGGACTACCTGTTGGATATGCCACTTATTTCCTGTTTAAATTAGCCTAGAGAAACTAATTTTATGGCTGAAGGAAAAAGGCATTCTGTAGTAGACAATGGTGATAAATTTGGAGCACATCAGTTTGGCGACAGTGACTCGGCTCATAACTTTGAAACTCACAGCCACCTTCCAGATGAACCCACCTTCCTCCAGAGACCTTCCAGGCCATCTGGGCTCCTAATGTTACCAAATCAGTAAAGGTGCCTATTCACAGGTAGTAGGGGCACTCCTTTAATATGGTATCAATATGAATTGTCTGGTTTAGCACAAGAAGAGGTGTAGGCTAAACTGAAAAGGTCACTTTTACACCCAAAGGAGTCTCCACACCCTCAAAGATATTCTGGGTGTGGTTACAGCAGCTTAACTTTGTCTATATAACCAGTAAAACTTTCCCATGTCAACAGGGCTTTATCTTCAGGAAATCTAACTGCATAAGGGAACGTGAGTTCAAGGGGGTCTGCATTACTGTATGACCATCTTAGGTTACAACGAACCATGAATTTGGCTGAAGTGCATTGAGTACAGGAAGCATTATAGGCCTGCTTAGCTATGGTGCTGTGTTTGTCAGTGCTCAAGCCTAGCCTACCAAGGGATAGCACAGACAGCTCAAGTATGCAGCATTTTGGCAGAAGGAAGCCAGGCAAAAATTGCCTTCAGTGGTGAAGCATAACAGGGCTCCAGCAATGCCTCCCTGGAGTGTCACAAACTGAATCACCAGCTTGGCTCTCAGTTCGCTGTCTTTTACTACCGCGGCTTTGCTCCTTCCTCGGCAGAGCGGGTGGGCAGGTGTGCCGCGCGTGTCCGGCTGACAACCTTCGCCCTCACCACTTGATTTCTTCTTTCACGCAGGGTCTGCTTAAGCGCCTAATCCTGTGTTTAGGACATCGTGCTCTGTTGCTATGGAAGTCATCGGGGTGTCAGAAGTTTAGCATAATGACTTCACTGTAGGGCTAGAGTTGGGGGCAAGGAAGGAGATTAACCATGAGAGAAACCAGCACTGTAGCTGTGACTGCTTGATTGCTAGCATATACAGAGATGTTCCCTGAGCCCAAAACACAGCCCTAAGGAAAGAGCAAAAAGTGATCTGAGGAGTGTTCTGTGTTTCAGCTCCTCTTTGGATGAGTTTTTCTGAAGGACACAGAGCTTGTACTCTTAGTTTTCCAGGTTTCTCAGCACATTGCAGTTCCTTGCCTCCTCCCATCCAGCCCCTCACACAATTCCCAGACAAACGACGATTGTATGTATGGTAAAGCAAATTAAATTCCAGAGCACTTTTCCACAGTGAAGATATCAGTTTTCCTTCCTTCTTGATAGAATCTGGTGTTTAAGTCCTTATTGATTGTCCTGGTTTGTGGAAGTGACATCTGTAAGTCCCTATCTTGTTTGGTAATTTTCACTCTAAATCTCAGCTCAAATCATCTCATGATAAATCCCTTTCCCTCATCATTCTCACCCCATCTGCTCTCCCTAGGGAGACCTCTATTTTCCATCTTCCAAGCTCATCTCTTTGAACAGCAAGGAAGCTGTCAGCTGCTGTGAAGATTTGTAGGGCACTAAATCTTGTACATTAAACCTTTAAATATATTTATCCAGGTAAAACATTTTGAAGCAAATGTATAAATTCTGAAGGTTTGCTAGCATATGGCATAATGATTAGCAACCAGATACCAATGATTTTCATCCTCTTTATTATCATTATTTTAACAGTATAAAATTGCTTTTCCATTTATCAGGTTGCTTGAAAAAATATTCTGCTCTGTTTATCCTTCATCAGCTTCATCATTCTCATTACTGAAGAAATGCCTGAATCCAAAAGTCATCAATTTAATTATGTTAAGCACCCCAGAGCATGGATTCTCCCCCTGACCTGTCTACAAGAACTTTTCTCATGAAGTTTCCTTTGTAAGCAAACACAGCATCAGAATTATCAAAGCTGTTCTTTCAATGTTTTGGGCCTCGTTAGTCACCAAAGAAGTACAAAGTGTAACAAATGTCTAGACTGCGTTTTTCTAAATGCCCTGAGTTTCACTTCAAGGGATGAATCACAACATGGTTGGATTCTTTGTTCATCCAACTTAATTTGCCCATTGCCTGACTTCACTAAATCTGCATGCCAGGATTCCTGCCTACTGGAAGTTTTTAATATCTGCCACTATATCAAAACACATATGACATTTATTTTCCAAACAGACTACTCTTTTATTTTATTTTGATTAGTTAGGAAACAAAAGGCTCTGAGATTTTCTTGTATATGATATACAAGTGTCAAGCCTGTACTACTGGTTGCTTTGTGGGCTGCTGCTTGTATCACACAGTTGGGCATTGTCAGGGTTAACAGGAAAACACAGAGAAGAATAGGAATTTGTGATAGAAAGGGACTATGAAGTCATCTGGTCCATCTTTTGCCAATATAGGCCTGTTCCCTACAGTATATCAAAGTACGAGCATTTTAAACAGCCTTTCTTAAAATGAAGAGGAAGCATCTAAAGTTAACAGCCACAGGTGTGACCCCAGAAGGAAGAATAGGTGGCTTATGGTGATCCCGGGTAGCCGTGTACAGCCGCCAAGCTGAAGGATGGCCAGAAAGCCTCTCTGCGACCAGCTAATTACAACTGGATTACTGATCCTGAAACGTATAGGCTTTCTTAGTCTATTTGTTCTCAGTCTCCTCTCCCTTAGGGAGGAGCACCAGGATGTTAGTTTATTCCAGTTTCTGAAATATATTCTTATTTCCAGCCAGGCCTTTCTTTAAGCTGTCAGATTGTGCTATTAATTGAAAATTGTTTTGCCTGGAGGGACAAATTCAGCATCCCTGTCCTATAGCATAGAAATGAACCTGCTGGCTTTGTCTCCCTGGCACTTCAGTCAGACATCTCCTCTGCAGATGGCTCCTCTACAGGCACTGCTGCAAGCAAGGGCTGCAGGATCAGGCCTCGAGGTACTAAGACTTATCAAATCTAACTGCACAACACATCTCATGTGCAGCAAAATTAATGTGGTAAGCCACCAATGATTCATCGTAATTTATTGCAGAAAACAAACAGGTTTTCTTCTGAGTCACTCACATGCTAAGAATTTTTTCCTTCTCAAGCAAAACAAAACCCAGCGTTATTTCAAGGCCGGGTGAAAAGGGTTCAGATAGAATAAGAGCTCCTAGAATCTATGTTCAATTCAGAAACCTGAACATAAACTTATCTGATGTTCTGAGAGGTCTGTAAATTTAATTTTCCACCTGGTGCTGCTGCAGGATGTGTTATTGTGCAACTGGGGGCCACAGAGAGTGATGGACTATGGATATGCTGGGGTCCACTTGAAGGTCATGAGACTCTTTCTGTCTTCCCACTCCCATTTCTGGAGAATCTGACAGTGCTGCTAATAATAATCCAAATATGTTACATTCAAAACTGACCTGAGATCTGAGTTCAGGTGAAATCTGCCTGCTTGGTCATCATATGCAAGCAAAAGAGATCGTTCACCTTTTTAAAATGAGCAAAGTATCATTGAGTTCAGTTCTGGAGAAACACAAGAGCACAGAAAGGAAAATAACAGAAATAACTAACTAAAGAGACAAAGTGAAATGACTGGGGAAAAAAAAAAATAGCTTTGTCCAGGATTGGAGCAACTTTGGACCATAAAACTGTTTCTTTTTGCAGTAAAGAGTACCATTTTAGACCTGCATGTTTTCGGGTTTCAGACTGTGAATTATGTATGGATTCTTTCGCCATTAATTTAAGAAAATTACATCTGTACTGCCTGCCACAGACTTCAGTCTTAAGCAGAGAGAGGTGTGTGATGCATATCATCCCAGGAAATTCCATGTGGGTTTTGCTGAGGGATGCTGAAGAAGAATAACAGCTAAAGTTGTCAGCAGGTTCATAAGACAAATCCTTGAAAAATTACAGACTCCCAAACTCCATCTGAAATTCAGTTTCTGTTTCAGTGACTCATTCAGCATAAATATTGCTGAGAATATCCAAGTCTAAGATATAAGCAGCACAGAGTAGGCTTTAACTCTGTAAAAATGTGAATGTTTCTTACAGATGTAAGTGAATTAACTAATTGCATCCACTTGGGTGGGTACATTCAGCACTGGGTAAGCGGTTTTCTTCCATAGGTATAGAGAAATCTTTTGGGATCTGTGTTAGTGCATTTAGCTACTATCATCTTTCCATATATTATGTTTTCTACATCATCAGTTAACTGACATATTTCATCATGACAGCTAATATATCTCATTAACACAGTGCACTGTTAATACACTGACTGGGGAGTAGATTTGGCAAATATTGTGGAGGGAAAAGCAGTAAAGCTCAGCTGAAACATGGAAGCGAGAGCTGAGTGGAGAAAGGGATGTGAGCTGTTGTCAGTGGCAACAAAGTGAAGTTTGAGACAGAAAGTTGTGTTTAAGGTGATCGCCAACACCCTGACTAAGATAGTAGAGGGAAATGAGATGACAGATTGGATCACAGGACACGGAGCCTCAACACAGAGACACTTTGGAAGCTCTAAAAATAGAGTGTTTTGCTACATCTCTGGGGTCAAATGAAAGGAGAAAGAAAAAGAGCCAGGGGCAGGTAAGAATTTGATGACATCTTCTGAGGAATTCCAAAAGAAATAGGGATTCAAGAGAAGAAGAGCTGTGAAAGTGGAAGAGAAACAAGAGGAAAGCAATGGAAAACAAGGAGGAGTATATATCAAGGGAGGCTATCAACAACAGCAAAAAGTTGCAGAAAGTTGAAAAACAGTTCAGATGTTCAAGACTTCCTCAAGGAAAGAGCTTTGAAGAATGGAGTGTTTAAAGAGCAGAAGAGGGCACGCAAGGGCTCTGGACAGTAGACAGACCTCCTGAGTCAGGGCAGTATGGTTAGAAAGCAGCCTGTGATGCAGAAGTTAATAGAGTAGTTACACGAAGAGTTACGTGCAGAGGAAAATGGAAAAGTAAGAACGAACTAAGGGCTATAGGTAGACTGCAGAGAAGGTTGGAGAAGCAGATAGTGTTGGAAGAAAACAGATTCAGGAGGTTATGCAATAGTGAGAGAGATGGAGAAGTTGATATCCAGAAATGCAGAGTCCCAGTGAAGGCAGAGGAGGCAGAATTAGGCAGCAGGGTTGGGATTCACCTGAGAAAATACACATAGTTCTAGGGCACAACTAGTCTCATCCTAATGAGAACAGCTAAAGGTAGGTATGATGAATCACACTCTAAAAGTGCCATTTTCCTTCACATTAACTGCAAAAAGAGGCCCAGTGCTTGAATTGTCGGTATCAAAACTTATTTATTTAGGTGGGAGGGGAGAGGGAAAGAATATTTGAAGGGAAAGTGGACAGAGTAAGAAGATGAGATGAAGCAAGGTGCTGAACACTGAGTAGAGAAGAAAGAGGAGAAATAGGATGTAAAATAGGTCTTAAAACTTCTGCAGTCTTAAGACTGCTGTCAGATAAAAAAAGGAAAAAAGTCCATGATCAACAGAAGTTATCTGCTGAAGATGTCTTTAATATCAACAGATCCCGCTGCATCCCCAGAAATCTAGGAAATGAAGGGCAGCAGCAGAACTAGGTAGACTCAACAGGTTCTATTCATGCCTATGCCAGAATCATGAGCAGGCAGGTGGGTAGTGAAGCGGCACACCATCTCACCAGACATAAACTATTTTTGCTCCAGGTGCAGCATATTCCCATTTGTGCAGTACTGAGCCCAAGAAATGCAGGTCTAACAGAGAGATTAAATAGCTCAAATGCAACCCCAAGTGCACATGATTAAACTGCTTCCAGACTCCAGCTTATAAGTCCCCATTCAGCTGATGGGCTGGAACATGTGGATTCACTGCTCGGGTCTTTGCTACTCCTGGAATCTGCATCTGGTCAACATGACCTAAACTGCACCATCTGGATATTCGAGAAAGAGCAATGCTTCCCCACTCACAAGTAATATTTTTAAACAAACAGGACTTTCTTATGGGATCAGGCCAACGAAGAGAAGCATAACACTAGCTTGGAAAAGCTGAATAATTAACAGTTGAAAGAACTCTCATCTTTCAGGATGCTCTGGCAACCTCTCCGAGACTTTACTTCTCCTGTAGCTAGGACTGGCTACTGAGGAAGTCATGATTATACCTTCCTTGTTGTACCACTTCCAGCTCAGTGTCCAAGCTTGGAGGCATTCAGGGACATGCAATTTCCATGACTCTTACTACGGAGCCTAGCTGAAATCACCAGACAGGAGACGCAAGCAAGGACCCAGAAAACAGGGCAGCTCCATTTCCTGCCATCTCTTGGCTGCTGAAGGTTTAGCAGCTTTTCAGACAGGGATGTAGCTCAACACACCCAGTCAGGAATAAGAACAGATGGCAATAATTTCACCAGAGACTAAAAGTCCCCCTATACTGGTTGCATAGGGAGGTTCATGCCACGGCTCCTGAACAGGCCTCCTCCGGAATCAGCCTCATGCCACCTCTTCTCCCCTCTGATGCTTTGGCAGCACCTGGGCAATACAACTGGGGCCTGTAGCACAGTGACACACCCACTCACAGCTTTCCACTAAGGGGAGCATCTTCTTGTGCCTTCTTCCCTCCCACCCTCCTTCTGTGTCTTTTGTGAGAGTCCCTCACCCTACCACAGGCTCTCTTGCCCAGGCATTTTGAAAAGTTACATTCATATATGCTGTCAATACAATCATACTAAATAAAAAAAAAGTTCCAGACTGTTATGTAAAAGCAATGCAAATAAGGCCTTGGCTATCCAGTGAACTTTTCACTTTCCCAGAAGATGCTGGAAACTTGTTCCTTCCCTTGGGGGCATCTCTGCTTATTTGGAGCTTCTCACGGAGGAACTGCTTTTTGCCTTCCCAACAGATGTTAACAATGCCATGCCCACTCGTTTATGTCTTCAAGCCCTAAGCACAAGGCTTAGGGACTGAAGAGAAACAAGGAACATGGAGATGCTGAAGCAAGAGCAGGCAGCAAGGCATGAAGCAAGCATTGAAAATGAATGTCGCTGTCCTTCAGTTACTATAGCAATTGGTGCAAGACAGCATAAAAATTCCGTTTCATCCCCTTGCTGTACTAGATGCACAGCACTGATGGCACATGCAATAGCTCACCCATGGGAGACTCCAGTAAGCCCAGCAACTGCATCTAAGTGCCACAAGTGGCAGCCTGTCTGGATTTTAATGATAAATAGCATTTGCTGGAGCCACAGATAAATAACAATTGCAGGACTCAGCAGTTGTGATATAAAATGGTTTGCAACCATAAGCAGAGAGCAGCAACGTTTAGAGGCAGGTATGGCAGGTGTAAGTATGAAGCAGCTCCTGCAAGTCCCCGTAGCTCCTGGATGTCCCCGGAGCAGCTGGGTTGGAGACCAGGGAGGGCAGCGGGCCCCCACCCAGGTGCCGCGTGCTCAGCCCGCTGACGTCAGTGAAAGTTCAAGGCTCTTAACACCTCCCAGGACCAGGCTGCAAGAATGACTTCCAGAAGGAAACTATCTTGAAAACAGATCATGTGCTGTTAAATGTAGCATAGATGCAAGAAAGGCAGAGCAGTGCGTGTTGCAAAATGTATCTTCTATAGCGCAGTATCCCCAAGCTGCGAGCTCATTCACTCTTGGCTCTCCGTTTCCACTGTCTTATCTGTTATGATGTTGGCACAGAACCGAGTCCGGTGGGACTGCAGAGCTGGAACAAACCAGTAAATGGTCTCCAGGTTTTCTTTTCTTAAAGAAATCCCCAACTCCCAACCTACTTAAGGGGGAGCCATGAGCTAAAGTAAAATTATAGTTTTGTCTTCTTCTCAAGCCAGATGTCTCCAGAGGGAATTTTGCTTGCATTGTACTTTTTCTCCAGAACTACTACCACCACCACAGCACCTTGCAAGGAAACAGATGCTTTCTCTTCCCTGATGAAGGTTGCAATTATCAAAGGTAGATTAAATGAACAGCCTTTAGTCAATTCAATTTTGTTGCTCTTTATACCAGTTGTTCAATGCACTAGAATTTTATATTTAATCTTTTATAGCCAGTCTGAACATTTAGATAATGTTATAAAGTCTGCAGCTGTTATATGTGATTTGGCAAAGAAAGGAGAGAAAAGGTTTGTAAAAAAAAAAAATCTTCTAGTTCCATTTATTTATTTTTAGAAATGAAAAGTTTTTAGTTAAAACAAAGTTTAATCACATAAAAATAGAATTAAATGAAGCAGCCTTAATTTCAAATTTTGTGGCTCTCTGTATTATATCAAAGCAGATTTGTAATTTTTTCTTGCAGGAATATTAAGCACGTGTTACTTTCTGTACCATGCATAGCAAAATTTTTCAATAATTCTGTGGTTTTTACAGGAGTCTCTTCTCTCTGTTGTGTTTTAAAGGTTCAGACTGCTCCATTCCCAATACCATAGACAAAGCAATCGTCTCTTCTTAGATCAGGAAAGTGGATTTAGATACATAGGCACATAAGTACGATCCACCCAAAGGATGTGATATCCTATATTTGAACAATTATCCTATATCTTTATATCCTACTGGATACATACAGACAGGATATTGCATCTACTGGACCTCAAAGCTACCAATGGTGCAAAGAATTGATACAGACCAAACCTCCAGAGCTTGACAGTTTTCCATTACAGGTCATCATTGCATTCACCACATGTTGGTATATTTACATTGTTTGTTAATTCACTTTATATACATGGAAAATCCCTACGGATGTTGCCTTCTCTTTTACTATGGTGATAATAACCATAATAAACAAAACAAAACAACAGCTGTCATTGTCTCCTGAGATATTGCTCATTTACAGCCTCTCTTTACTTGGTTTTAGTAGAGGTCAAAGATGTTCAGTATGACACAGGGTTGCCGCCCTCTGGCATAAAAGTGGTAATCCCTTTTGAGAGGTGGGACAAGATATCTGGGTGCAGCATGAAATGTAAGATGAGAGGATGTGACTTGAGGCTATGCCCTTGGTCCTCTGGTCCTACAAAAAAATATTTTAATCAGGCAAGAAATAAAGCAGCCCTAACATCTGCTCTGCATCAGGAGAAATATTTGGCTATGTAATGATCTGCCTAGCTTGCCCTAACGAGCACAAGACAACTCAAGCTTCCTGTGGGCACATGCTATGAAGACAGGAGACCCAGGAATTGGTGACATCAAGAATTCCACCTAACAAAGAAGGGTGCACTCCTTCAAGAAGCTCCCCGATCTCCATTCCCTTTGCATCCCTGGAAAAAGACACAAAGATGGAGTAAAGAACAGGACAATAGAGTCATAAATGATAAGCAAACAACCTGTTTAACACAGCAGAAAATAAAATCCTAGCTCCAATGTCAGAAATGCTGGCAAAGTTTCTCATGGATATTTAGTGCTCTCTGACCAATATTCAGAAGAGCAGCCTAGAGGAGAGAGGGAGTATTCCAGCAGAGGAAGGGGTTATTTCATAATTCTTTCTTTAATTATGGCATTGTAGCTGGAATCTAGTCTCATGGGAAGCACAACAGAAGATTAAATGACAGCAAAGATCACGTTGCATCCCTTATCTATTATGTCCAGACTTCTTTCACGTATGAGTTGTTTGCAACATGCTGAGCCTTTTTAAAAAATAAAGTTGAGTGGGAGGGGAAACAAGCAAGGGGTCAGCTGGACTCAGCTTGACCCTTTTTTTTTTCATAAACTAACACTTCCGTGTTTGGGAGCAATGAACTAAATATGGACTTCGCTCAAAGACAGATTCAAGGTTAAGGGGGAGACTTTTGTTGTATTATGCAATGCTCTGGGATAGACTATTGTTGGTCCTTGCTGTGCAGATGTAGCCATGGCTGATTATCCCTACTCCCAAACCTCTTTACTCACCCGCACTGTTTGGTTGCCAAGAGAATGATTCTCTAGTGACTGAATTATTTCTGCAGAAATGAGTATGTAAAACTAACTTGTTTTACAACTGTTCAGCATTACGCATCCTCTAGCCTTAGCAATAGGCAAAAAAGGCTTTACAAAGCGTACAGTGTTCCACAGTAGGGTTTATCGGGTTTTTTGAAAATGTTGGGTCTAATGTGAAGATTTTATATCTTGCAATAATAATTTAGTGGACATGAAGAATCCAGAATGACAGGTATGGAAGTAAAATTAGCAATAGGATGTCCCCTACTATCACAGAAACAAAACCAGAATAATAATTTTTATACTGAAATATACTTGAGTTTTTGTAGTGGTTATAAAATTCTACATTCAGTTTTAAATTTGCCCTAATTCATGCTGTAGGCACCAAGCAACTAGCTCTAGAGTACTGTAAAGAAATTACTAGAACTGAGGATATGTTATATGTAGTGGGATAGAGGTGGGGAAGGTGCAGATCAGGAAGAAGATGGATGACAGAGGTTATACTTTAGAAAGAGAGAGACTTATATTGTCTTCTTCCTGGATAAAGTGTGTTTCACGTGTAGTGAACTAAATAGTTCCCAAAGAAATTAAAGTTTGGTCACGGAAGTGTTTTGTGTTTGCAGGATGCTGCTTGAGAAAAATAAAATTAAGCAACCCCTGGAAGGTCACAAGAAACTGTGCAGGATCTGAATACTGACACAGAAGCTTAGGAAAAAAAAAAAAAACACTACACATTAGAAATAAGAGCAAGACAGAGATTCACTACTTACCTAGAAGAAAATTCCACAGAGAAGGCAGAAGACAACTGTTAGCTGTTTCACTGTTTGCAATAATTTTTAATTAAATCAGCATTAACCATTTAATTAGATGCTTACATTTTTTAAAAAAATTGAGAGATTGAAAAGGGGAAAAATGTTTAAAGAATGAAAAGTTTCATACAATCGAGTTAAGAACATAGCTAGAGCAATCTGAAACAGTCATGATTATTTCTGATCGTTCATGGATGACTATATGAATCTCAGAAAAGTCAATCTCACCATACTTTAAAATCAGGAGTTAGAAAACCAGGGAGTCTACATTTCAGGCATTCTTTCAAATAAATGAAATACATAGAGAAAATAATTAAAATATCAGAAGGATAATTCTGTAGGTGTATCAAAAAGAAATCATATCAAGCCCACCAAATTTCCTTTTCAGGCACGACTGTCACTTTCCTGGATATAGGGTTTGCAGAAACAGTCCCTGCAAGATGTTCTGACACCGGCACTACTTCTTATAAACAAACTAGGGAAGTGAAGATTAGGTAAAACACCCATAAGATCTTCTACAGCTAATTGCAAAACCTACTCTAAACATACCTATCAATAATGGGGACCACTTAAAGATGGGTACTATAAATAGGATCTTTTATCCTCAATGCATGACACCAGGGTGAAAATATTGAAAAGCACTTGGGCTACAATCTCAGAATTCAATGTGATCTTGGGAAAGCGAATAGTCCAAACAGGATGAAAACCTTGAAAGACGAGTTGCAACAGTTCATGTGAAATCCAGGTATCTCAGACATTTGGGGTGAGTTGCCCTCTAGAGACACCTGTGCCTCTTCATTGCAACTAGATGAAGCCCAGTGAACTACGTAGACAAAATGTTCAGCTTTTGAGTGGCTTTTGTAAGGTGAGATAAATTCCAGTTCGGAAGAACTGAAATGCACAGATACAAAGTGGAGAATGTTTGTGGCTGGGCAAAAGTTCAGCAGGAAAGATCTCAGAATTACTGCAGCTCTCAAGCTCATGATGAGTCAAACATGGTGTTTCGCAGAAGAAATAATTATCGTTCTGGGCTGTATTAAGAGGATTGTTCCAGCCCTTCTCAGAACTGACAAGGCCGCATCTTAAATCCTATGTTCTATTTTGGAGGGATAGCAGAAAGAATCCAGAAGGCAGAGCTTCAGAAAACATCACCCATTGATATTGCCTTCAACCTTACAGCTGTAGACTTCTTTAACACAAAAACCTTCTGTCAGCTGCATGATTCACTTCATAAAATATTACTGGATATTAAAGTGTTCTAGTAAAATAATTTATGTAACAGAGAAAACTGGTGTTTGAACTGTGGAAACCAGTTGTAAAGAGGCAACCTTGGCTTTCCTACACAGGAAAACTTCCTCCAAAGGCTATATTTACCCTGCTTGAAAGCTATCTGGCTGGCTCCAGAGCAGATCTCTCCAGCTCGGAGAGAAGTCTGTGTATGCAGATGTTGTAGATAGGGATGGGATCAAATTCCTGCTTCGTGTCCTCATAAAACAGAAGAATGAGGCTCACGGGCTGGAACTCTCCAGATCTGTCAAACTGGCATCTCTCGCCATCATTTCACTTGCATTACAATTGCTGTCAGAAATTATTTATGCCAGAGCGTGAATTCTGGGGGTGAAGACAGAATTCCAGGGATGCTCAGTGGTGTATCAAAACCTGTTCACGGCAGTAGTGGAGTGTCTTACATCTGGTCCCTTGGTGGGGTCAGCCTAAGGCCAGGGATATGCTCTGTCCAAAAGTCTCCATTCATCCTGCTAGGAAAAAGAGGGAACAAGCCATCTAAACAAGGTAAGTCTTTTACTATCCCAGAGTTCAACATGTGGACTGTTGCCTGCGCTGGAAAAGTTAAAGAGAAAAGCAGCAACTAAGGGGAGGAGGATGCCTGATGCTGATGACATTACATGTGTCATCTTGAAGAGCTGATGAAGGAATATTAATTGCCTTGACACATAAAAATGTTGAAAGCTTTCAGATCTGAATACTGGAATTTGGTGGGAATCTGACCAGAAGTTGCCGTACTTCGGGTTTGTTTGGATTTCTTCCAAGGAGCATTTCAGAATTTTACAGTCAAAGTAAAGAGCCATTGAAACATCTCTCTCAACACAATGATGGCAGTCATTCCCTCTGTGAGGCACAACCACCATACAAAGCATTGTAATTTTGAATTATTCATTAATTATCTCATAAAACCTGCAGAGAATACACGCTGTGCCAGCTCATCAGCTGGTGTAAATCAATACAAATCTAGCATCTCCCTTGTGAAGCCCACTAAAAGCACTTAAAGTTATTTAACTGACATTTCTGCAGTACAGATTTGTTTATTTTATAGAGCCAAAATGCAGGCTAAATGAAATGTTTGCATGGGATGTAAAGCCAGGGATGAAGTGTGCTATGGCTTTTAGCTCCGCTTTTTCTCACCGATGCTTAGCACTTGATGGAGAATGGCAGGAATGGCCTTGTGGGGCTAATCTTGCTTCCTTGGCACAGGGTGCTGGCGATCTCCATGTGTGCTCTGACAGGTCTCCTGCTCCCTGAGAGCAGTGAGATGCAGCAGAGCTTAAGGAGTCCCAGCCTCTCCCTTCCCTTCCGCTCTCCTGGACATAAGATGTGCTTTGTCGTTCAGATGAGCTCCTTACATCTCAAAGCACAAGTCTTCAAAATACAGTTTTTTTCCCCCTGTTAAAAAAGAAAAATAAATACACTGGTGTCTTTACAAAAATTTCCACACTTTTTTTTCTCCTAAAATCCTTTTAGTTAAACATTTCTCCAAGACCCAAAAATAACAGACTAGAATATATGTAAAGAAGACAAAATTACTAAGCTCTGATTCACCAAGGCATTGTCACATGCGAGACTTAAAATGCATTAAATAATTGTGCATTTTACATTTTAAAATACAAACTTCATTAGAAACACGAAGGTTTAACAGCAAATCAGTAGGAAACTGTTGCAAAGACAGTATTCTTAGGTTGCTAGATTAAACTGGAGTTTAATCCTCATGTAAATCTAAAACAGCTTTCTTCTCTTAAGCTGAATTACTCTCATTTTGCACCATGGTTCATGATTTTAATACAATCAATATGCAAAGTTAGAAAGCCCTTAGTGGATGTAGATCAGTTTACCATACATCAGTTGCTCTTTTCCTGGAGACTTTTCAGCTGGGCTGACCTTTCTACTAAAAGATAAGCTGTTATATATTTGAATATTCATATTGCACAGTCTTCTATAAACAAATATTTTGAATGAAATACTTGTCAAAGAAGCAAGAACACAAGTTAAAGACTTTATAAAACAGCTGTTCTTTTAATGCTCTGCTTTAGACCCTTCAGGCATTTAAACAGAACATCCAGTACTAGCCAAAGAAAAGAAAAGAAAAAATAGTTAATATTCACTTTCTGTTGCCACATACTTGTACAACATAAATTTTCAGTCTTATGGGAAGATTTTTCAACACAATTATTTTAACTCATGTTTAATGGCAATGTTTTTTGCAGAGTTCTCAGTAGCAACACATTTCCTAGAGCGTGAGTAGATAAATTAAATGGCAAGAGACGAATTGACGAAGAATTTGTGGCTATGGATAAGTGAATATGGATAACAAACGTAAAGGCTGACAGGTTTCTTCCTTCTTTTCCATGCTGTTTTTCAGCAACCTGCCTTTTTCTCCCTGGGATGTAGGAGCTGCCAGATTTTTTCATATTTCTGAGTAAATTTTGCTGCTTCATCACAGAAATATGCAACTATAATTTTAAAAGACTATGACCCATGCAACAGGAGGGTATACTACTACATGTTACCCAGCGAGAAAACGAGTTGTCTAGGGCAGACACTAAGTCCTGTTTCTTAACAGAAGGAGGGCCCTGTGCAAATGATTAGCACCACACTTATACAAAAATGCATCTTGATATTAACCACCACGCCTTATCTGGGTTGTTTTTTTCATTTGCTGGTTTTTTGTTTCATTTTTGCATTTAGAATATCAGTCTAAAATCATGTATCAAAATGGACATATCCAAATTATGAGGAACTACTGAATACTAGCTGAAAAGAATATGTTCTTTGATTACTTTTATTTCAGTGTCAAGTCATGGAGAATAACAATATCTTTCACAGTTAGTCATAGATTTGTGGGCTTTCATTACTCTTTCTTCATTATTGTTAGCTCAAACCATACCTTCCAGAAATGTGCCCAAGTTTAATTTTCACACCATGGGAGCTGAAGCATCCGTCTTTGCCCTTGATCATTAGCTGGTGCGTCTGTACACGCATCTGTACTCCCTAAGGCCTGAAGTTATTTGAGCTAGAATGACTGAATCTTTTCGGAGCCTGTCCCCTCATCATGAATGGTTTAAGGAGAGTGTGTTCATCTTTCATCAATCTGTAACTTGACACAAGTAATCAAGTGGGAAAAGCAGAGCTTACTGCTTCAAGTCGTGCCCTGCCACATGTTTCATGGACTGTATATGGACCTGTATGCAGACCACTTGTTGAACAAGGATTTAGCTTGATGGTCACACTCAAAGAGTTGCGGTCAACAGCTCAATGTTCAAGCGGAGAACAGTGGCGAGTGACATTCCTCAGGGGTCCAGCGCTCTTTAACATCTTTGTCAGCAACATGGACAATGGGATCGAGTTCACCCTCAGCAAGTCTTCCAACAACACCAAGCTGTGTGTTGTGGTCGACGTGCTGGAGGAAAGGAATGCCATGCAGAGGGACCTTGACAGGATTGAGAGGTGGGCCCGTGCATACCTCACGAAGTTCAACAAAGCCAAGTGCAAGGTCCTGCACCTGGGTCAGGGCAATCCTAAGCACAAATACAGGCTGGGAAAAGAATGGATTGAGAGCAGCCCTGAGGAGAAGAACTTGGGGGTGCTGGTTGACGAGAAACTCAATATGACTCAGTAGTGTGCTCTTGCAGACCAGGAGGCCTACTATAACACAGGTTTCATCAAACACAGCTTGGCCAGCAGGTCAAGGGAGGGAATTCTGACCCTCTGCTCCGCCCTGGTGAGACCCCACCTGGAGCACTGCATCCAGCTCTGGAGCCCTCTGCACAGGAAAGACATGGACCTGTTGGAGAGTGTCCAGAGGAGGGTCACAAAAATGATCCGAGGGATGAAACTACTCTCATATGAAGAAAGGCTGAGAGAGTTATGGTTGCTCAGCCTAGAGAAGAGAAGGCTCTGGGGAGACCTTACTGCAGCCTTCCAGTACCTGAAGGTGGCTTATAAGAAAACTGGAGAGGGACTTTTTACAAGGGTATATAGTGATAGGACAAGGGGTAGTGGCTTTAAACTAAAAGAGGGGAGATTTAGATTACATATAAGAAAGAAATTCTTTACTATGTTGGTTGTGAGGTGCTGGCACAGGTTGCCCAGAGCAGCTGTGGATGCCCAATCCCTAGAAGTGTTCAAGGCCAGGTTGGACGGGACTTTGAGCAACCTGGTCTAGTGGAAGGTGTCCCTGCCCATGGCAGCGGGGTGGGAACTAGATGATATTTGAGTTCCCTTCCAAGCCAAACAATTCTATGATTCTATATGGGCAAAGAAGCCATCTATTGAAAATCCCAGCTGTAATAATTGAGATTAGTAAATCAACTATGCAAAGGAACGTGAAGTTCAAGACCCTTAGAGACACTGCTAAATATTTCCCCACCCACCTCATCTTGCTCATTATTGCAAATCCATGAGAACTGTCTGACTGGAATGCTTTGGTTTGAAGCCTGATTGAATCTTGGACAAGATGCTACACAAAAAGCATTTTCTTCCAGCAACCTACCAATCATACTAACAGTTGTTGATTTCAGATTTATCACTCCTCTTAAGAAGTGAAAATCTCTATTGTTACAGCTTCCAACACTCTGAATATCTGCCAGCGGTAAGAGACACAGTGAAGATAATTAGAATTGAAAGAAATTGATTCTATTTTTAATGAATTTTGATCATGCATATATATGTTTATTTCCCTACAGTTCCCTTTTTATTGACGTCAACCTTTCCACCAGCAGTAAATAATAATCCTGTATGTTAATTGTTCTTTTTTCTTAGTAGATCTGTTTTAGGAGTCACGATTCCTAACAGATCCATACATAAAATAGCAATTTACAACATTCATTTCTGATAGGTTGCCAGATAAGACTGCAAGAAAGGATACCAGTCGTCTACAAGTGCTACAATTCATATGTTTTCAACTATCACTCCTCTGTAAAACTTCACACATTAATGATGGCATTCTTGAATTTGATGTAGATGTAAAGGAAAAAGTCAATTATGATTTTCAACTGCATGTTCAAATATAATCTTTATAAGCTTTTTAAATTGAGAAACTAATAAAATTGATTATATCCTTGCTGATTCCAAAGTCCGAATTAAAGGAGCTTAGCTACAGAGTAAAAAACATAGAACAAGATGGCCAGACTTCAAAAACATGAATTGGTACAACCCATTAAAAAGTTAGACAGTACAGTTTTCCCTTTGGCTTTAAAGAATCTTTCATTCCAGTTAACACTGGTGGAAATTCCTATTACTTTCTCTATGCAGAGATTGACAGTGCAGTTTCCAAGTGCGATTTTGTTTCTTTATGAGAAAAATACACCAGTTAGGCACTGAACTGAAACTGGGAGTTTTGTATGTTACAAAAGTACCATTGAGATGTTAACTACTTTTCAGGCATGATAGCTTTAAAAGTATATGAAATTGTAAAGGTAATGATTTCAAAATCAGACTCTGAAACCCAGCCTTAATCTGGTCACTCAGAAACGTGTTCTGCTATTACAAAACATTAAGGGCTCTTCAGCTCCCTCTTATTTTCATAAACAGCAACTGCTACATTTTTTTGCAAAGTAATACTCAAGAAAAGTGCACCTTCAGAAAACACAACTTTTAAATAGGACAAAAGAAATCATTCCAGCTATCCGATTCTCTCAGGAAAATGTCTGGTTTAACACCACCACCCCCTAAAACAGAGAAGTGGTAGAGATCCTATAAAAACTTATTATTAGCTTAATAGTATTGTTTTACTTGGAAGGCACTTAGATACTATAGTGATGGTTACGTCACCTTAACCAAGAGGTAAACTAGATCTTTGTGTGACCTGAAGTGACCAAATCCCAAGATAACAGGCTCTCAGAGCTACAATTTGAGTTATTTTACTTTGTTTACAGATGGTAGCATTTCAGTAAGATTTTCCAAAGGGAAGAGGTCTATTTTAGCACGCAAAGCTTTTTGGGTTAGGCTCGTAATTACCTCATCCAACATAGATACAAAAGCAGCTATGATGAGAAGTTTCACAATGTTCCTTGTACGTAAATGCTTCTTTTTTACTTGCTATAACCTGAATTGTTCTCAAGTCACCTGTAGCTCAAGCGTCTCCAAAGTCACCTTTCCTCCCCTGTAAACAGGTTCATTTCATCACATCATTGCTAGAGGGCATCAAGATCGGTTTGGGGCAATTACGTGATCTTGCAGATCTCCTTGGTCACAACAGGAAGCCTCTTTAATACATGAAAATCCTGTTGGCTGTCAAAGGTATTCAAGTAAGAAAATAGAGCAGGAGGATGCGAGCATCGCCTAAAACCAAGTACTGGGCAAGGCAGTGTATTTCTTTCTGCTATGTCACTACCTAGACACTGAAGTAGAGTGAAATGCAGCTCTGAGCCCAGGACAGGAATGAATTTGGCTCTCTGAAGAGTGATAAAATCATCCTGGGATCCAGAGTATGTTGTGGGAGGAGATGGCACCAATTTTAACCTTTAAGCACATACATACAGGGGGCCTAACTCAGGCACTTCTACTATGTGTGAACTAGTTTGCTCCTATTTCACCCATCTCCTTTTTGCAGGACTGCCAGGGAGAGAAAGAGCCCTTTGTCCCTTCTCCCAACCTCAGCTATTTAGAAAGGGGCAGTGATAATCAGACTTCAAGCTTCTACCAGTAACTCATCTAACTGCTGCACCTTTCCTTACAGAAATGGGCTTGGTATTCAAATGAAAATCCCCCATGTTTTCTAATCACTTGCAGCAACTAAAAATTGAAGATCATTATAAACATCAGGCTTGGCAGCATATTAAATTCTCTTTCCTCTCTAACATAGCTCATGCTGGAGGCCTGATCCATTGGCTTCTATTTTGGGAAGTGAAAGAAGGTAGTCACTGGGGTGCTATTAAAAGCAGAATTTCTTCGAGATCTTCGCATCACTTAAATAGGTCATAAACAAAGGCAGAAGCAGTATTTACAGTGTTATTAAGGTAAACAAAAATAACAACCCACAGGTAATTATGAAACAGATTGAGTCTGGCAGGTGAGTTCCAGCAGTCTGGTTTTGATTTCCAAACGAGGGATTAGAGCCAAGCTATAGACCTGCCATAATAAATTAACTATATTCCCATACTTACATGGCTTGTTTCTTTTCACTTCTACTTTCATTTTACATTAGCAGCATTTGGTGCTCTGATGTAGAAACAGGCCTTCTCATTTCTTAATCACCTTTGAGCCCAGAGTTGGTTTTATGGTGGAGCTACAGCCACTGCACAGCAACCAGCATGGGGCCATCCTACTGGTCCATACCTGTACAGCGTTCACCCCAGGACCTGGCATCCATACACAGCTCATGAGAAACAGAGAAGATTCACTAACATTTTTGAGAGGAAATGGCTTGTCTGTGAAATAATGAGTCCCATGAGCAGAAACTACTGGGGAAAAAAAGAAAAAAACACCACAGAAGTATTATGATAGGACCCAAAAGCAATACCACTCAAGCGAATTGAACATGAAGGGTCAAAAAGGAAAGGCTGGAGCAAGTTTGTGGAATATATTTTAAAAAAGGGATCTGTTTGATTTTATTTTCTACTGCAGTCTTGAATATAAGCTGAGATGTCTCTTCAAGGGGTCTCCTCAGTAATGACAGAGGTTGGCTCCACTGCAACCCACCTTGGAAGTATTATGCGTCTGAGGGATGAGGATGCCAATGGCCCAGGACCCGTTCACACAACCTTCACTTTGGTGTACCCACCCTACTGACTGCCAGGGCTTCACTTTGCACATGTTGCTGGTGTCCTTGCTGCCACTGCCTGGCTTCAAATACAGTGGTGGTAGGTGTGAGTACCTACATTGTGACCACAGCCCAGCTAATAAACTCCAAAGAGTCAGAGGTCCTTCCAAAACTAGGACTTACAGACTTGGAGTACTGCTGTGCCCTTGAAAGTTTTACCCACTGGCACTGCAACAGTGACTTTTGCCTACACATTAGCTATGAGTACAGCAAGCAGGGAGACAGTCTAACCCCGGTCTCCAAGGTGAAAATCGTCAATCCTGGGCAAAAGAGTAGCACTGAGAACAAATGCAAGCTACTCGCATAGCAAGTATCCCACACCAAAAGAGGGAGCAAAGGAAAGGAGACCAGGTATGATTTGCCCTTTCGACATACAACCAAAACGTGTGACCACTGTGCTGAAACGCCTGTTGCAACTTAATGTACATCTACTCCAAGTCCTTTTGCTTAGACCAAAATCCATTAACAAGGCCCAAGGGGTTAAAAACTGAGAAATGACAGATGTGAATTATTACTGCCAATTTTCTGTAGTAGAACAATAAAAAATGCAGAAATGGTGATTTTTTTTTTCATTTAAGTTTTACTGCAGTTTCAGATTTTAATGATTAAGCTAAGCTTTTGTGAAGACTCTCAGAAACATTTTGGTGCATTTCTAGTTTCAATGCTGTTCTTTTTGGTATGCAAGAATCTGAGTTCAAAATTGTGCTTAGGATTATACATAGTTTTCTGATATAAACTCTATTTTTATCAGCAACAACTGACTCTGCCCAGTGTAAAGTTCTTAGATTTTTAAAAGGGACAGAACTTGGAAAAAGAAAATGCCATACCTATAGAACTTTCTAACCTACAGACCTTGCAGCAAAGTCAAATAATACTTCCCCATAGGATCATTTTTAAATACCCACCAGGACCAGTTTCACAGACTCCTTTCTCAAAAAACCTTCCAATCCCACATCTTCATTAGTGACTACTGCACCAGCAATGTTCTTGGCTAAACTTGAGAGACGAGAGCAGTGTGCCAGGCTGCCCATCGTGCTTGGCAACATTGTCCTGGATTTCCACAGCCTTCCACCTTTCTGTTTATATCTATCTACCATCTCTTCTGCAACACCTAGACTCTCTGAGACACAGAGTATTTCTTCTGCTGCATGTTTCTACTCCATCTAGCACTCTGGGCTGCCAATCCACAATTAGACCTCCAAGGCGACATGATACAAATACAGACTGTGGTCACAGTTGTATTTCCATCAAAATACATGTCATGTTCCTACTGCACATGAAAGATGAGAAATAGAACTTATTAAATCAATGCCTAAAAATACATGCTCTTTATTACCTAGAGTGGTGATCTAATTTTGTTAAAGCATTTGTCACTTCATTCTATTTTAATAGGACAAGCTATGATCCAGCAAATAGCAAAAAAAAAAAAAGAAAAGATACATGAACGAAATTACTCGAACTGGTGTAAACCGGTACTTGTTCCTCACTATCTTCATTAGCTTTGTGGAGTGAGCTGAAACTAAACATATTTCATCTTTGTGCCTGAGACTCTTTGTGATTGAGGAAGAAAATATGAATAATGTTCATTTTCCTTGTAAAATCCACAGTACTGTATTAATACATTATTGTTACTTCACAGCTAGAAGTGTGGTAAATAAAAACAAGCAACAGAGCAGAAAATTGTTCCCCGCAATGTTCAGAGCATCCTGACTCTTTTGAACAAAAGAAATAGAGATATTCTTTCCAGAATGGAGCTCTGTGCTAGCACAGTCTGTTGATCTCAGCAGTGACAGTGGAATAAGTACTGGAAACCCACAATGCTCCATCAGATAAAGTTTTCTCTTACCTGGAATTAAGGGAGGAGAGTTCAGATTTCCCACTGCAGTGTACACAGACAACAAGAGCAGGTTTTTGTTTCCTGGTGCTCACAGCAAAAGGGGAACAGGGAAAATGAGCATCTCAACATGAAAAAAGACAATGGGTTTTGTTGCAATACACCTGATGGTGTCATCTAATTTCAAAGGAAAGATAGCTTGGATGAAAAATACCCAGAGTTAGAAGAGCTAAAACTAAGCAGCACATTGCTAAGCTGGTACAACCTGATCTGTCAGTGTTTAATTTTCAGCTATCTGAGATAAGAAACTGTCCCATGTGATCAATACCTTACCTCAGCTAACTGTGGGGTTTTATTCATCTCCCTCTGAAGCACCTGATGCTGATCAGACCCAGCTGGAAAGACTATGAGGCTGAACCAGCAAGAGGCACTATGTTCCCATTTAGCAGCCAGAGCTAGGGGAAATCCCACCCCAAATCAAATGCGAACTGAGCACAGAAGTCATCTGTGCACGTTCACTCCACTGAACACAAGCTTACTGTGGATGACCAGTTTATAGATGTGAGCTCCCACACACCTAATTCCTTGCACAGGTGCAGACGAGCACCTTTGAGGATGCAGGAGCAGGGGGTATTGCACCCTGGAAAACTGCCTGTCTTGCAGACACTTCTTTTTGTACACAATGCTGGACCAGAACTGCATGCACACCTCAACAAAACAATTTAACCCCCAAAATTTTTTCCGTTATGTATCCACATAATATAATGAGAAAGACTCAGTGCCATGCTCAATATTCCAATTTTATTTCCATTGATATGCACTTGAGGCAACTTATTTGGCTTCAGTAAATATTTCTGATGTAGAGAAGTGATAATAAGAAAAATGTTAGTCCTTGAGCTCAGGATCAGCACTCAGGATATCAGAAACTTGTCAAGGTTCCTCTGGCATACTCTCAACTGGAAGAACTCATTATTAACATTGCACCCCTTGGTCACATACAGAAGTTACATATACCCCTAAAGGCAGTAACTCTGTAAACTTAACTATGGGAATTGACTCATGCATATAATTAATGTTAATCCACATAATTCTGCATAATTTCAGTACTGACAGCTGACAACACATAAAAGATTTCTGAAGAGTGGTATGCAATTGACACACAAACTGTAGCATCCTGACTCTTTTGAACAAATGAAAACACTTCTTGTAATAGAAATCTAAGATCTATATCTGTGCAGGTGACTGAGGAACCGACCATCCAGGTTTGGGGTCTGTCACCGGATAAATGTGGAGTGAAGGCTAAATACTGCATAGTCTGTCTGTTTTTCAGAGGGAAAATGGATATTCGATATTGCAGACAGCCTTATTCTGTTTCATAACATGGTATCAATAAACACTGAAGTTATACTCTGGGAAATCAGGAGTCAAAGGATGAAGTTTTCCTCCCTAATGTGTTATTACAACAGGCAAAGAAAGTTTTTACCTCTCTTCTGTAGCAGCCACACTGCAGATCCCTTTGAGATCAAGCAATTCACAGAGATCCCTTGGTTTCTGGTAGTGTCGTTTGCAACTTATGATAAATAACTCCAGGGGAAAGGGAAGAAGGAGGAGAGAAGCGATGGCTGACATAACCACTTTGGTCTGTAGAAAGAGAGAGAGATAAACACTGTCTAAAACTATGCTCTTCTCCACTGCTCATCACAGGCAATGACCTGTTGGATGGAGCTCTCTAAGGCTGCTGGTGCTTCCAGCTGGACTCCTACAGATTGTAAGCACACCTGCACTGGTAGCAACCACGCTGTCTTTCTATAAAAAAGTGCTTTAGGAGGTAGTGTAGGTAAATTAGACCATTTCTGACAATTTGTCATGAGTGTCCACTGCTTACTGTTTAGCCTCCTATTCACTTCATGTCATTTACGAGGAAATGCTAGTAGGAGAAGGCAAACACTGAATAAAATATACTGTGTGACTATTTTCACTGAGCTGTAACAAAGATGTGATTACTAGCTTCGTGCTTTCAGAGCATAGCTAGTGAGGGAGAGAAAGTTAAGCCTGGAGTCAGAATTGCAAAAGTAAAACCGGAAGAGATTTTATTGTACTTCTTTTATTCTGGGTAGGGTTGGTTGAAGGCTTCTTTCTACTAAATGCGCAGCTGGGCTGGGTCCTTTCATCAGCAGAGCTTTCCCAAGTTCAGTATATGGCCACTCTTCTGCTGACTTCATCTGCAATTTTCTCTAGGGAATATTTTTTAAACTTTGAACATGTAGAAAATAAATAGATTTCGGTCTTTCATAGTGCTACTCTATATGTCATTTTTTGTGGAGATGGCAGACTCAGTTCACCCGCAATTTGGCCAAAAGAAAAAAAAAGCAGTGCTAGAAATTAAAGTTCTAACTGCAGCCTTGGAAGTTTACTTTGCAGGGCAGCATGACTGTGTGTTTATTTTACTTTTCCCAAAGATACATGCTCCCTAGAGCACATGCTGCTGAATTTGCATTCTGAGAATGAGCCTTCTGGGAGTTCGGTTGAAGTTGCCGAGATGATCATCTTGAAATGAGGCAGAAAAGATTCAAACAGCACTGATCACATATAACATCTGGGGGAGCGGGGGGCAACAAAACAAAAAACAAACAAACATGCTTTGACTGCCATTCTTTTTAGTGCCTCAGACTGGGGCTGGAGAGAAGGAGCGAGGAGCAGGAGCCGCTGGGAAGCCTGGATACGAGGCTGGGAGAGAAGCTGCTGCATGAGGCAGAGCTGACTGGGCAGCATGGTGCTGCCCTAGGAGCCTTTTCTTCCTCCACCCCAGTGCCCCATTTTGTCCATGGACACTGATTTGGAGCATGAGAAGAGAAGGTGGACAGGGGTGCGGTCAGGCATTTGCAGCACCATTTGTCAAAACAAGCCTGCCAGGACTAAGGTAAAACACAAGGTTAAAGGAACGGCAGTCCTTAATGATTTCTTGTACTGCTGTACTCTGAGACATGAGGCAAAGCATCATATCACACCATTGCCTATATATTAAGCAGAATGAAAGTCCTTGCTCCCCTGCAGCCTTCACAAGTCACAAGCACTCAAGCTACCACAAGGTACCACCAAAACCAAGCAGGAGCTGATGCCTGGACTCCACAAATGGGTCTTTCTGGTTTCAGTATCACTAGCAGAGCAGAGCTAGTTTTGGAGAAGCAGCCACAAAGTAACTGCCAAGAGCATCAAGTCATAGGGACCGAAAAAGGGAGAGGGGGAGGACATTGAGTTAAATTGGTGCCATAAAGCATAAATCATTTGGTGCTGAGACCTCTGCATCTGTATTCTACGCAGTTCAAGGGATTTCTTGGGATTAGGTTGAGTCTGGTGCCATGGACCAAACTTCCCTACTAAACATGTGGTCTGAAGCTGTATGAAAGACCTGTGGCTGATTTGGATCCCTGCGTTCCCCCCAGGGGAACCCCTTGGTACAAACTCAAGGCACAGGTTCCAACTCAGTCTACACCAAAAGCAACATACTTCATGTACACAAAACCTGCTTGGTGGACGGAAATAATATGCAGCAAATAGGACAGTCCTGGGAGTCACTTCCAAAGAACAGTGTTGCTTCAAGCCAAAATGCTAAAGTAGATACAACTACAAAAAAGAC
Organism: Opisthocomus hoazin; assembly: GCF_030867145.1. Lineage (NCBI taxonomy): Eukaryota > Metazoa > Chordata > Aves > Opisthocomiformes > Opisthocomidae > Opisthocomus > Opisthocomus hoazin. The sequence continues at coordinate 120,834,630 of NC_134415.1, forward strand.
TGACAACTTACTACCCTTCACATTGTGTCAGTTGACCTCACCTGCTCCTGTACCAGTATTGCTGAAGGACCAAAAATAAGCAAGCAATTATAAAGTTCTGCAGCTTGTGACCACAGTAAATATGAAAAGCTGCCTTTTGGATGACTGGAAATGCTCTTTGAATAGCTAAGACATGATGATTAATTAACTTATTTTTCAAGCGCCTCGTTTCATCTCAAAAATAGCTAAATCGAGCTATATTTTAATCCATCACCTTCTCGCTGTCACCCCTGGCACAACCCTCCTATCTTGACCTTATCTTTTCAACTTCCTGCTAAGATGTGTGTTTAATGAAACAAAAAACTGCTGAATTTTTAAGCTCAGATCCACCTCTTTCCCTATCGCAGTCATCAGCTAATTTCCTTAAAACATCATCACATAATCAGAGGAGACTCTGGGGACCTGTGTCCTAACCCTGTCCTGCCTGACAGATGGAAGATTCCTTTCTTACAAGTCCAAAGATCAATGTTGACAGGAGTCCTTCAGGGAACAACACTCATTATTTCCAAGCTGGTACCAGCTCCAGGTCAACTCTGGCATTAACTATAAAAAACCCAAAGACTTTTCCTGTTGCTCTGTAAATGCTCTTTAATGTTAACCTGAAGGGAGTACCCATTCCTCGTACAATTGAACTAATCACCAACAAAAGTGCATACATGCACGTTATTTTGTGAGCTGAACATTTGACCTCCTTCATTGTTGCCCAGTTTACTCTGGACAGAAATATCCAAGTTGTTTGTGTTTGACCAGTTCTCCTCACCTAGTTCCTTCAATGCTCTAACTAGATGTTAAGAGAACAAACTGGTAACCTTCACTGGTGCAGCTACTTACCTCTAAAACTCAGTAATTACTCCCAAGTGGATGACAAATGCTATGCAATTTATTCTCTGCTTGGCTGCAGCTTGAAGGAGCATGGACTCTGAATTAGTGAGTTCTTTGGATTCAATCTGGAAAGCATATGTTTCCCTTCCATCATTCAATCCATCAAAAAGCAAAAAAGGCCTGGGAAAGGCACATGGCACATTTTGATACTATTCATTAAAATTAATGTTCTTGTTATGAAGATATGTTTTATTTGCAGGTAACAACAGCCTTATGGGCATCTGGGAACACTTTGAATGATTGCCAAAAAAAAGAAATTTGGGTCTTAACTAATGATCAACATCCCCTTTTAATCAAATGAAGCCATCATAATGTGTCAGTCCTCTGGGGGAACAAGGACCTTTCAACTTGCTGGGGCCTGTTGAGGCCAGCAGTAGCTGTAAGCAACCCCGGCAAGTGGCCTTTTACTTTAGAGAGGGAAAAAATGGAATCTATCCATCAACACACTCTCTTGTGACATCGAATGCGTGAAAGAAACTAAGTCTAATCAGTGTGGTAGTGGTGTTGCCTTCAAGTTAACCCATGCATTATGAAGCACCCATTTAGGACTTTCCTGATACCACTGTACTTCTCCCCTGGCTCCACTGCTGGGTCGCCATTGTTTTAACCCTGAGGAGCCTCCTCTTGGGACAGGTCTTCAGTAAAAATACAGAATTCTGGATCCAGAGGTTCATGTAAATGAGACTTAAAGGCATATCCTGGAACTCTGCAAGGGCAGCTTTCCCCCTGTAGTGTTGGTTCTTCTACAAAGGCAAAAGGCTGTCAGGTGAACAGGTCAAAATTTTCCAGCATTTTTTTTCTAATGAGGAAATAGTATTTTTCTAAAGATCTTTTTAATATATTCAGAAAGAAAAGAAAAGAATATATACCAAAATGACACCAAAATAAGACAGAGAAGTTGCTGCTTTTTGATACAGTAAAACAGGTCATAGCTGTAAACTTTAACTTCACAAATGAGAGCTTCAAGTGACTCCTCAACACTGCTGCTCTCTGCCAGCCGAACTACTCAATGAGCCTCTGTCATCCCAAAAAGTGCCTACTGCCATCAGACTCCCACAACATGCTGTAGATGCCACACAGAGACAGGTAAGCCCAGGGCAGACAGCCCATCCTGCAGGAAAATAGAGGTGTGAAACCTCTGAATGATGTTTTGAAGTGGAGAATACCCCAGCTTTGTGCCAAAAATGCTGAAGATTTGCTTTGGAAAAAAATCTGTATATTTTAATTGCTGAACACTTTCTGCTCAAGGCATTCTGACAATGCAGCTCACTGCTGCAAGGGATTTAAAAAAAAAAAAACAAAACAAAAAACCTGAACCAAGTGCCCCAGTTATAAATGACCGCACACTAAACATGCATATCATGGAGACGAGAAAGGTGAAAGCCTTGGTCAGACAGCAGAAGTCCCAGCCACTTGCTGCCATTGCCTTTAACACTTATTAGCCATCCCCGCAAACTACTGTAATCAGAGACATCCCTGACATCTCACTGCACTTCACACTGAAGGAAGGAACAACTGTCGTACAGGTTCCCCAAAGGCTGGGGGAGCAAACACGTCCTTTTTAGCTTTTCCTGAGACATCAGAAAAAAAGTTAATTAAACACCGTGCTCCACATTTCTCTGTGAGATTTTAGGTAACCGGATTCTGGCTTTTTTCACTGCCACTCAGAGCCCCTTCAGTGAACTATAATATTTAATCTTCACTGTTGCTCCAACTGAAACGACTTCCTAGATTTGTGTGAGAGCCTAATGTATATCTCAGATTGCTCCCTGGATACTCCATCTATCAAAGAAAGCAGCCTTCAGGTGAGAGCTTTCCTATTAACTTACCCTGAGAGGCGGGTATGGGCTTTTAAAACCCTTATTTCTAAGTAGTTCGGTGCCCCTATTCCTGCACTATCAGAGCACTTCCCGTGTTGTAACATACTCATGGCCACCACATGTCCGGGAGGTGAAGTTAGGCTGTCGACACTGTTAGATGTAAAGGAGATCTAAGCACACATATATTAAACGTGTTGCTCAACGAAAAATTTAAGCCAACCACTGCTGCCAAAAGGAGCAGCCCAGCCTTCCCCTTGCTGCGGTCGCTCACATCCAGTCCCAATGTTCCCACCTCCCTATAGGTGTGTGGAAAACAGGGCTGGCAATGCTCGTGCTGGCAAAAGGAGGGATGTTGCCTGAAGGTGAAAGTCCATCTCTCAGTAGCCTTGTCCCCTCTCAACCTCTGGGTCGAATGCAGCCACGGGGGCTTTCCCAGCATCGCTGGAGGTGACTAGCAGGAGCTGGAAGTCCTGCTTAGGGCACTGGCACTATCTCCGAGAGACAGAGTACCTTTGCTAGTCACAAGGCCTTCTAGCATCAGGTGTTGAACCCACCAATCATGTCTTCATTGCTACGAACATTATAAGCAATGATTAGTCTGCCTCAGACTGCAGTAAGCCAATGCAGAAACCCCAGTGCAGACCACCCCTCTGCTTCCCACAAGCTTGTGCTTTCTTTCTGAATAAACTAAGGCATGGGCAGCTCTTTTTAAGATCCCTTCCCAAGCTATCGCAGTTTCTAACCGAGCACAATGTTAACCATCCTGTCAGCACTGTGTAAGCTCACAGCATTTTTAAGTTAGGGCTCCTAGCAGCATGAAATCAGCACAGTATGGGAGTATAATATTTGGAGGAAGGGATGAAGTGGCAAGTGCTGAATTTGATAACTTTGGATTTGGCACGGTTTCTTAATAGTGGTGCTTTCTAACAGTCCCCTAAAAACCACCGATTTGGAGAGAAAGTACGCAGGCCTGCCCTAACACCCAAGGCACTAAAGCCAGCTGGCAGGTCTGTCCTCAGGACTATTAGTGCACTTGAACACGAGAAGCCTCCTGTCCCAGGATATTGCATTTACTTACATCTCCTTTCCAAACTGGAAATGTTTTTGAGCTTCGTTCTGTGCCTGGTTTTTGTTTCGGTTAGAAACTCAGGAAATCAAAAGAAGAAACATCTAGCATTTGCAGCACATGGCAGAGATGGGGGCCTGACTGAGAAAGGACAAGAAGCAGTAGCAAAGATCATATGTTTGCTAAAATCTCCCAGTTATGCTTCCAATACCCTGCCTTCACAACATGGCAACAGTTTGCCCACTGAGCACTTTCAGTGCAAAAAGTCCCACATGAAAAAAGAACAGTTGTATTAAATAGCTGCTCTGCAGAGAGAGAAAAAAATTTCCCTGGCTGAGCAAGAGAATCAATTTAAAGTTAAAGCATTGCAGATAAATGCAAAATTATGTTTGCTTTATTTAAATCCACACCTATTTTTTGGAAATTATTTTTGCAAATGTTGCATGTGAAGGAATAAACTTCCCCATGAGCATCACTGAAGATGATGGACGGGACTAGGAAAGAATGCACAATCATGTTTTCTTCCTCCCAGAGAGAGGGCATTAATCACACGTTCCTCCATAATCCTCCTTCCAAGGCCCCAGAAGGAAAGGGAAGAACCTGTCATAGCTCTAAAATTGGACTTTTCTGATCTTCAGAATGGTTGTTTCCACTGGGCCTGTGACAGCCCTGAATGCATCCCTGAACCATTTCTGAGCACAGCAGGGGAAACTGAGGCCATATTTCTCAGCTAGGCTTATGTACAGGCTTCGTCCCTGTGCCCTTTCCCATCCAGCACTGTTTTCTCCACCCGTGGTCATTGCCAGGCCCATATTTTAGGAAGAAAACAGCTTTTTGAATCATCTTGCAACTGATTTTGGACCTTCCATATAAGGCTACTAGGAGAGCTCCTGCTCTGAGGAGGGAAAGGTTGACGCAGGCACATGGGCAAGGCAAAGTCCAGGCAGAGAGGCAGTGCATCTCAGGACATACCACAGTGGTGTGCCTTGTCACACCTTCCTGAAAGGGGCTGGTTTCTGAGTTACATGACACTATAAACCAGGTTAGAATCTCCTCAGCATCCATAGTTGATAAGCTTGGACAACAGCTCAGCTCCAGTTCCAGGCTGAAGCAGAAGCGTAGCCAGAGCGGTTTTACAGAGTGGAAAGAGGCAACTGAAAGAGCACAAGGAAGGTTCTGATCTGTAATATATTTGAATATTTCGAAGGTCTCTATTAACGACTGTAGTCTCCCTGCTGTGGCAATTGAGTGGAGGAAATAATAATGGAGGTTGAAAGGCATTCACCATTCGACCTCTTGCAACCCTGACATTCTTCAGTAGAATATGATTGGAAATGGGAACATCTGCTCTCAATAACTACTATAAAAAATGTCCTGCAGCTTTAAGGCCTGAAAAACATATAGTTGGGTGAAAAGAAGGGCATAAACATGTGTATCTGTAGACTCAATATAACTTTAATAGTTCAGTAATAACTCTGTGATCGTGGCCACACCATGTTTTGGAGCACTGTCTCCTGGAAATGCCCAGGAGATGCAGGGAGGTGGAAAGTCAGTCTCCACTTGCAGTTAGGTATAGCCAGCCTCAGGCAAACATGCAGGTGCGATAGCGGAGGTCATGCACAGCTGACGTCCGAGCCACCACCAAACACAGCGCAGAGCAGAAGCCGAACCCTCGCACCTTCAGCCACCTTCACCAGGGCTGGAGTGCATTGCTTCCAAAACCACTCTGTTTTCTGACAGAAGCAGCCAATCGTGCCGGGGACAAGACCGCAACGAGCTGAGAAATGGAGCGTGTCCAGTCTCTTCAGACACAGCTGCTCAACCTGAGACTGTGCTACGAATCGACCGGTGGTGCTGATTCATCCCATTCCCACTTGCCCATGTGAGTCATCTGTCCACCCTGGACTGTTCACTGATGAAAAGTTTATTTTTAACCAGTCCTGGTTAAAAATAAATGTATACATGATATAAATGAGGAAAGCACTCAGCCCCAAATTGGTATGAATGTGCCCTGAGAAAAATTAGCTAATTTGACTGCAATAGAAAATCTGAGAACCAGTCCTTCCCTTACACTGGCATAAATCAGGAATAACCCCACTGAGATCAGTTACTGTTTCTGTAAGGAAGCATTTTTAAGGCTCTGATTGAGACCACACTCCATTAACCTAGTAGGATGATCCCTTCAGAGGTTTCGTTATTATCCAGTGTTCAAAAAAAGGGGTCTCTGACAGCAAGGGTTGAAATGCAGGGTTTGTACCACCTTTAGTGCTCTGATATTTAGCAATCTAATCTAAGCTTCTTGTTCAACCTCCCTCTAAAATAAAATAAGAGAAATTATTATGTCCAACCCATCCTACTATATGTCTCAACAATTGGGAAAAAATGCCCCTTGCAGGTGCAGATGTCTCTGCATTGACTGTAGACACAATCTGAAAAACTGACTTAGATGAGATACCTCAAGTTCGGCAAGATGAGCAACACCTTAGGTGATGACAGCAGACACGAGAACTGAACTCTGCCCCTCTCAGCTCTACTGAGGGGCTCCATGTGTCTGAAGTGGCTGAGGATTTAAAGACTTTGTCAAAAAAAGGTTGTTAGTAGAGCATATAGGTAAAAGCCTTATAACCCAGGATATGCAGCAGGACAAACCAGTAGTCTTACCTGGCCATCAACTCTGGAAGTAGTACATCAACGGCCCCTACCCTGAGCCACATCATGGCTTACAACCATTGGGAAAGCTGCATGATATCAGCCAATGGATTTAGCCTGCTTCAACAGAAAACACATTTGCACCACATGGAACCTGACAATCACCCTCCCTGGGTTTTGTCATGGACACTGTGGTCCTTTAACATCTGAATACACACACGAGTAACGCGGTGTAGGCACATGTGGTGTCCTACCCATGAGCTGACATCCCGAGAAGATGTTTAGTGGAAGAAGTGTGGAAGGATCGGAGAAAACCGAACGTGTCTGTTTAAAATAAAATAAATAATTGGCACATACATACATTTGGATCACAGAAACAAGGCAGAAACAGCAATCATTTCCCTTGCACATTTGTAACGAGCAGACAGCATGTGGTAATTTTGTGGTGGGACTTTGAAGTGACCTGCTCTTTCGAAATGTGAGACTGAAACAAACTTCTCAGAGCAGAGCACTTCCTTCCTGTTGTCTTTTGCGTGAGGCAAGCAGGCTGCAGAGAGAGATGTGCTTCCCTTCCTCAGCAAGCATAAAAAAGGCCCAGCTGTGTTGTTCTTTGCATTAAAGCATCAGTGCGGGAAGCCTCTCAGGGCAGGCAATATCTACTGTTCTCCCTGTGAGCTCTACCTCCTCCCCAGGCACACGGCCCCACTGCGGTGCCACGCTCAGCCTCTTACTATAACGAACCAACATCAAACACCCCTCACCGCAGGGCAGAGAGACTAGTGTTTCCCACAGACCCCAGCTGCCTCCGCTTTCCACCCTGGAGGGCAGCCCCTCCTCTCTTGCACCCACCTCTTCTGCCATGCTGGGGACCCCCCTGGTTGCCCCATCCCCCCATAGGCTGCTCCTGGGGACCTGCAAGTACAGATGGTGGCACTCTTCTTACCAGCAGAGTAGTGTCCAAGGGAGTAAATTCAGCACGTGGGAGCTGTACAAGAGGAAAGGAGAAGGCATGTGATATGGGCAAGGAGACCCTCAGATGTCCTTGGTAATGGACGACCCTTCTCTGGACAGGGAAAGGGGCCACAGCTTTGGGGCATCCTGCACGTGCAGTCATGGCAGGCGGTCACTGCACATCTGCTTCCCTTGACAGAGTTTCTCCATGTTGGACAATGCCTTCCCACACTTTTCACTCCTGATTCCTCACACGCAGATATCCACCGCAGCCATTCAGGCCTTCTTTTGCTGCAAGACTGTGGGTGAATTTCACCCACAAAGAATTTGTCTAGGAAAACATTTCATCAATAGAAAACAAACCTATCTCCATCCTACAAGGTGGTCAGTAGATGTATGTGTCCTTTATTTGCAGTAGACCAAGGCAGTAGTTTGCTGTTGTTAATTCTTTAATACAACATTTTGTCCTTAACTGCCTACGAAGAGTAACAGCCAGTAACTACAACTTAAAAGGGCGCAACTTCGGATGCAGAAAAAATGTTCTTTATGAAGCATTTCCTGTGCCCTTCTGAGTGCCTTATCTGACCAGCATCTTTCACTTTTATTTACATTTTATCTTCTTTAAGAACACTTGTGGTAGGGACTGAGTCATCAATAAGGGCACAACATGAAAGGAGGGATGAAAAATAAGCTGTCTTAAGAGCACTACTCTGCAGGAATCTTATTAGCATTTATTGTGTGGTATCAGGTTACCAGAGTTGAATGCAAAGAACAGAGTTTGTTTAAGTGCCACAAAACACAAGTCTCTGGAAGTCACATTCAGTATTTCAAAAGCCCGTGATGGAAAAGGACACAAGAGACATCTCTTAGACTTTTCAGAAGGCACTAACAGCTATAAGTTGGGGAACAGGGTGTTCAGGCTCATGAGAGCCTTAAGAAAGAGGTCTTGGAAAAGGGAAATGCCACAGAATTAGGGAAGAAGGTGTAATTTACAGTGGGAGAAATCCCAGGGTTATCACATCCATAACCCACTTGCACAAAGCCTACATCTTGTCGTTGTCCCCCAACTTCTCCCCCGTAAATAAGCGAAAGAGACGTACTGAAGAAACAGCTCAGTAGATTTCCAATACCGATTCCGGCATCTGGAAGGCTTCTGAGCTTTTTCAATGGCCAAGTCACAAACCTCACTCCCACATTAATAGAATCTGACTGCTACTGATGTAGACTGTAGGAAAACCTTCGCAGCCTCTCTTCAGGAGAAAGCAGGATATATATTTACAGATGACACGCATGTGCTGCCATAAGCAAGGCAGACAACTAGAAATGAGGCTAGATTTACAGTTTTGAGCTCTCCTTGGCTTGGATAACAATAAAGCCTGCACGGCTGACATTTCACTCTGAGAAAGCAAAAATTTATGCGGAGGAAGGACTTCACCTTGCTGTAGGAGAAGACCTCATTCCTCCCTGACTTTGTTCTCCCAAAGCAGGAGGTCATGATCTGAACTTCCATTATGGCTGTTCAAAAATGCATCAAAGGTTCAATGGATAAAAGAATGTTATTTTCCAAAACCGCTGGGACACTTCCTGTCAGTTCACATAATTGAGTAGTACAGTATTTAAATTACAAATTGAAGATTATTTTTACAGGTGTCATTTTAAATATAATATGAAATTTCTTGACATTACCTCAGCCGTGCTACACAACCCAGCTGCACTCAGACTTGCATGTGTGATGCACATGGCTGAAATTTTGTCATATTACATCATGGGCTACAAAAACACACAGTATAAATAGACTATGTAATATTTGAGAGAGCAAAAACATATAGCGCTGGCGTGGCTTTATGGAACCCCAGGACCAATACGGAGGTGGAAATGTAAGCTGCTCTTGGAGTTCAGAGCTGAAAATCTCCAGGAGCGGGTGCTGCAGCAGGGACAGACGGAGCGAGATTGCCCTCCAGCGGGCTGCCCCCGGCCAAACCCGCCCGAGGGCTGCGTGGAGCTGGGCAAACTGGGCAGCCGCGCAGCCCCTGAGGAAGACAGACACACGCTACTTGCGCTGGCAGATCAGCAGACCCGTGAGAAACATGTTCGATTAATTGAGAAAGAGAGCTTCAAGAAGCCTCTTGGCTTTCTATCCACAAATGGGCGTTAGCTGCCGCCAAGAAATTGCCTTCCACTGTTCTAATTTAATGGGGCTTTCTAAAACGCTATTATCTCCATGCTGTAATTTGTTATTTCATTTTTATGGTTTCCAGAAAATGCCGTGTCTGGAAAGGAAAAAATTCCACCTTTTCTTGTACTCTGTTGTGATTTGCAATTTGCTATCATTCTGCATGAAAAACTCCATTCCTATCAAAGAATTCTAAGTGAAACAAGAAAAACAAAGAAAACAAACTGTCAGCAACTTCCTAATGTTGTTAACAGAAAAAAATGTCCACAATATGCACTAGCTAAATTAAAACTCAACTGCCCTTTTGCTACCCTCTTCCGAAAGAAACCTACATGAAGCTTTAAGTCAATTCCAACCTTTTTAAGCAGTTCCAGACCCAACACAGAGTGACCACAAACTAGATTGGATGGCTGGGCAGTAACTCGCAGAAATTGCTGAACTCAGAAGCAAGGAGATGACATTTCATCTGTTGACCTGTCCACACAGTAAGAATAAGAGACTGATAATTGTAGGATTAACTGAGCAATTGTTGTTTTCTTTATGGCTGGGCTGCTTCACAAAAAAAGAGCATAAGTTCTGTGATCCAAGAAATAGATTTGTGGTGGAAAAGGCACTAACATATTGTAAATTAATTCTGAGGTCTTAGAATTTCAATGCATATATAACTATTAAAATGAAGGACTATAGCAAAATGACCACCTCTTTCAGTTAAGACAGAGCATTACATTTTTAGTGATTTCAGTGCAAGCATTCTCATTCTCCTCATTGCATATGGATTTTTTCATTCTTTCTTCCTACAGAGACACAAAATGAAAAATAAAACAGTTGAAATTTCTCTTCATTTTTTGTTGTTGATTTTGAAAAAATACAAGCATCTAAGTAAAATGGAAAAAAAATAGCTTGAAATGTTTCCATTTTATACTGAAAGACATTTTCAAGAAAGACTGCATGGCTTTTGGTGTTGGGCAATTTGGGTTGTCTCCATGAATGGAGTTGACTCCTCAGTCGGAGACAGAAATAAAAACTATGTAAAAATAACAGAGTGGAATAGTTTCTTGTTGTGAAAGGAAGGTAACTCGAAGCTACCCTGGCCCTAGCCTGGAAAACGAGCATACCGACATGGGTCTGACACCAGGAAAACCCGGCTGGCCAGCTGCGGGGGTCACAACCAAGGCTGCAGTCGAAAAGAGATTAAAACAGGAGGGGGAGCTCTCACCCAGCCTGACAAAGCAGGAAGGTGCTCCCAGGTGCTCCTGGCTCCTGGTTGTTAAACAAGCCATGAATCCCTTAAACAGACCAAGTGCTTATATCATAGAAGTGAAGCGCTGATTTTCTAGGCTTGAAGATTCATTATAGGCAGACAACTACCGATGTCAGCTTTTAGACTTTGTGGATTTTACCCCAAAACCAAGTAAAATATGGTTTTTTTGTCTCAGGGATTCCTAACATTGAATCACTGGAGCTGAGTTTGAGCTCAGTGATGTTTGGTTTGCTCACATCTGAAATTCAAAGTAAAAAAAATCAAGGAATGGGAGCTCATATGGATGAAACCCAAAGCAAATGTTTGCAGGAACCTCTGAGAAATGGAAGTGCTGTGCTCACATAGTTCTTAATTATAACACTGCATTTGTAGGATTCATATGAGCTAGGACCCGTGGAAGAGAAACATGAAGGAAATCTGACTTAAAGGGAAGGCAAAATACCCTATGGAATTTGGATTGGAATCTTCTAATGTGAAGGAAATCTACTCCAGAAAAGTGGGAACTACTTAAAAAACAGCTGGAGAGACCACAAGTGAAATTCATCCTGGTTATAATCTAAACACAGAAAAGGGCAACAAGGGCCAGTTTGGTTAAGCAAGGATATAAAGTCTTAAACACTATGTGCAAAAAGGCTAATGAAGGGTCTTTAAAACACAAATAGCACTGGGAACTACATAAAAAGTAGACAGAAGCTAGTTAAAATGAGTAACTGAGAGATGAAGGGGTTCTAATGAAAGGTGAACTGTAAAGAATACTTCAGTTAATCATAAAAGCTTCTTTCATATTCCCACGGCATAAAGAAGGGAAGGCAGAAAACCACAGCACTTAAATTTTAGTGAAAGAGATGGTGCATTAGACCCTCTCTTCATGATGAAATGGTAGTGCTCTGGTTTTAAAGCAGAATACAGCTTTTGACATTTTCCATCATCAATCCATTTGATTTCTGCTCACGGTATGAGGGATTCCTCTCATCGCCCCGCATCCATGTAGAGAAGGGACAGGCTGTTCAGTTACTCATTCCGACACCACCGACAGTCAATGGAGGTGGGCAGTAAAGCTAAGTAAGTTGAGGCACATCTCTTGAGGTGCCCATCTCCCACCATGAGCTATGAGAAAGCACATGTGCCTAAAGTTAGGTGTGAGGACATGGCTCTGTGTCTTCACAGACGTAATTTTGTTCTAGTTACAAATTTTCAAGGAAATAACCTAATGACTTGAAATCAGTGAACCTTACTGGTTTACAGAAGCCAGGGGTATCACAGCCTCATAGCAGCAAATTGCAATTGGAAAAGTAATAGGAAATTTGTCTCTAGATTAAAAAAATAATAATTTCTGCCCATAAATGGCATCCTTCCATGGCAAACTGATGAATTTCATCTGTGAGTCATTTTTCATGGAATAGTAAAGTTACAAGGGGTAAATGGCTTGTTAGACTGCAGACTTGCTCAAACAGCAGAGCTGGAAAGAGGCTGCTCACTAGCATCTTTGCAGTTGCAGTGGTTAGTTCTGGAGCTCTCCCTTACTATTATTTTCAACTGTTCAGGGGTATGCCTTTCCTCAACACCAATTGCATGCATTTCAAAGAGTATTAATGTTTTTGCAAAGATCAGCCTCTAGTTCTTTCTTCTTATATTTCAGAAGCACATATATGAGTTATGTGAAGTGTAATCTACATGATTTGCAAGGATGACTTTGCAATGATCTGCTCAGAGACCACCAGCAGGGAGTAAAGAATTTGACAACACAGACTAGGGCTTAGTCCAGTCTCTGACGAAAGCAATTTTTTTCTTAAATTACTCTATTTCATTTTAGTGTCATAATGCCTTTTGAAAGCAAAATTCAAAGAGTTTGACTTCTGCTCCAAAACAAAGTCCATTCTGCAGCAAAGGACTTCAGTTTTACAGTGAGAAAAGAGCTTCTATTTTGAAGTAGTAACCCTTGAGATTTTTGACCTGTGAAATCCTGGCTTTCAGTCAAATTGAAGGGGTATTTTGCCCTTAAGCAGGGATGCCCAGAGTTGGGGTGTGGCAGAGTTGTCTGCACAGTATGGGAGGTGGCACTTTCCTATCCTCTGCAAAAAGTGTACTATGGAGAGTGCTCAAAATGTCCTCCAACTTAACTGTGGGCAATTTTTATGGGGTCTTATTTGTAAGAACTCATATATCTCAAACAATTTTAGCACTTACTTTCACTCAGCATAGGGAGTCCTGGATCTGACCTGGTAACACAGAAGCAAAAACCTCCGAATACAAATTAATAATTTCTTATATATTTTCTTCGCATGCAATCATGGTCTAGCTGAGGAGCTCCCTGAAGGCTCAACAGTGTTCCTGGATGGTGTTTTTTGAAATACAGTCATTCTGAAACAATGACTTGACTAAAATAGATTAACACAAAATTCTGCTATTTTACATGTCAAGCGTCCATAGCAAAAAAAAAAAATAAATGTTGCTTATTAAGTACTTGCTATCAAAATCTTCAAGACTCTTAAAAACACATCTGAAACAAAAAGATAACAAAACTGATTTCACAAAAGCCCTCTCTCATGATCTACCAAAACAAAATTATTTACTTCCACTGAAACAAGAGTTCTGGGAGTTCCTTCTGTGTTAGGTCTATCCACAAGTCCACAAAGTCTATGAGAAACTTTCCACTGACATTCAGGATCCTGTCACAGAGCACAGGGAAGTGAAATGTCCTAAATACACAGGCAACATTTGTGCTACAAAAACAAAAGAAACAAAATTTGCAGTTATGAAGACAGTGAAGAAGGAAGGTCATATTTGGGGCACACCTAGGTCACAATTCAGCTGATGATTCTCTCAAAAGCTGGATATCGCTTGAACGAATAAATCAAATGAGACGCATCAGTGGTGCTTCCAGTCCTGTAGCTATGTATTCAAACATACAGTTTGCATTGGAAAATCGAATAAAAGTTCTTTCAGGTGCAACGTGCTTTTTTTTTTTACAGACAACTTTTTTGTATTTGTTTTGAATAGTCATTAATCAGAGCAATGGAGAGGGGAAAAAAAAAACCAAACCACAACCCAGAAATGGAATATCAGTTAACAAGCATGCAATTAGCAGACTAACAAGTTTGTTATTTTTGTACTTTTTCCCACCATGACCTAACGGAATACCAGCAAGCACTGAACACACCACAGCTCCAGCAAGCGCGTTGTGGTCTTTCAAAAAGTGCACAGCCACGTTGGAAGTCTCTGTGAATTTAGCTGTTGTAGAGCTAAAATGCACTTGATGTCTTGTCCATCTCAATTTATCATGAATCATATGTCAAGAGCTCAGTATGGATGAAGACAGCATATGAGAAGTCATGTGCTTGGACATGTTCCGATGTTTAAGCATAATAGGAATCTTAAGGAATTTAGTCCTATCTTGATATTTGAAGAACAATGTAAATAAGATCAGATTTCAGATCCATAAGAAATACTTAACACAGAGCCAAATGAGAGAAATGTACAGGTGTCTTTTGCTGATCATTTCCAAAACCACCCCGTCCCTCTACATTTCTAGTTTTTGCTCGTTTGAGAAAAGAGGGGGAGGGCGAATGCTTTTTGATTAGCAAAACTAAGAAGTTGTTCAACAATGCAAAGGGAAGGTCAGAGTTCAAATTCAACATGCTGGATTGCTTGTCTCCCTCAATCCTATTCACTAAATCAGCAGCACTGAATTACTATGATGACAGGAAGAATTTGGAAGGGGAGGAAGGTTGTGCTAGTATTGAAGACAAAAAATAAATCTATAAAATTATTGTCTTAATCTTTTTCCAGTTTCAGAAGAATTTATCCATTAAAACAACGAATAGCTTTTACCTTCAGTGAAAAAGGATAAATTTGTGCTTTAAGTGTCAACTATGAATGCACATTTTTAGGTTTTGTTTGATTGTAACCCAAAATCTGTGTTAGATAGGAAACTTTTCCCAGCCATAAAATGCTTCTCACATAAAATAACCATTAAAACAAGCAAATATTCTCCCTTAATGTTTGTGAATCAAATAATGGCATTATGAGATCTTGCCACAAAACCAACTAAACATTGACTCTTGCCCAGATTACCGAAAGCATTTATGCACTTGGCTTGCACTGAAAATTAGAAGATTAAATCCCTCTGAGACCCTGGACTCATAAAAAAGTCAGATCTGAAAAATAATTCTTACTAAGAAATCAGATCACATCATGAGATTAAGGCATACTTCTATCGAGAAATGAAATACTATCTCACTGAGAAATCAGCAGAATGACCTCAAAAGAAAGAGACTGAAACTGTACAGTTCTTTTTTAAAGCCTCAGCAGTCATCAAGTACTAGAACTCAGTAGTAATCATATCTTATCTGAGACCTTGGAAACATTAGGTACAGTTTGTAAAAACTTATTAGACTTGTAGCCAAGCTACACACTTAGGACACTTAACATCAACATCCAAAAAAGGAACCTAAAAAGCAGACCGTTCGCCCAGAATGAGTCAAGTTAGGAACTGAGGTTTAGCAGAGATAATGAGGTTTCTCTTGAGCTTCAGAATGACTCAGCCATCCAGGGCTGGAACTTACCTCCCTCCGTGGTTCTCAGGTAATGCTATAGCATGTTTTGGTGCACCTGGTCCTGCATGAGGAAGTCATGGAGACAGGGGCATGGTTGAGTGACTCTTCATTCAAAACTGCAAAATAGTTAGGTCCTTTCCCAGAGAGTGCCTTCTGTAGGAGAAGTGGCAGTGAAAGTGGTCTCATTCTCTCAAAGGTGGGTCACCAGACAGCAAAGACTGCAAGACCATTGTTGGTGGGGTAGGGGCTGGTATGGCCCTTGGTTCTACAGGACCACTCCTATAGGTCCATCCTGTAGAGTAAGAGGGCTCACTGGTGTCAATGTGGGCATCCCATGCCAGGGGATAGTGCCAGAGAAGAGTCTCAGGCATAATGGGTGTATGAGGACTGAAATAATGTCCGAGATTTAGGTATCTAATGTCCACCTACTTCCCCAGCTTGGGCAGCCTGAAGGCTGTTTTAAGGGACTTAGCACTTTTGAGAGGAGCACCTAACTCTCTCAGATTTCAGTAGCAATAACTACCTGGGTGTGTCTCCTTTGGGTGTTGAGGACACTCAGCTCTAGGAAATCAGCTCCAGCATACACCCAGGCTGAGATTTACCACATTAATTTAAACCCTTTAAAGTTATGTGCCTAGTCTAAACTAGCCACCAATCCCCCTTCTGAAGTCCATGTGAAGAGATAAATCTGTCTAGGGAGGAATTCACTCCATTTATCCTAGATATTTCTCTTAATTTACTTTGCAAGAAATGGCTTGCGTACTGCTTTGCAGGAGTGAGGCTCTATCTGTTACCACTGCTCCAGCTCCTTCAGATCTCAGAATACAATTGTTGAAAATATATTCAGCTACTGAATGCAGAGAGGTGCTTTCAAACCACAAGTTCAAGATTTTTCTCACTGTCCGCATCTTCTCAGTGTAGTTCCACATCTGAGCACATCTTGCTTGTAAATCATCAGCAGAGTGGGCACATTTTTAACTGATGTTTTTCTCATAGTTCAAGAGTAGAATATATTTTTCTGTGATCTGTAAGTATCAAGCTTCCATTGTTAATGAAAAATCATTCCTTCACAAGAAAACCAAAGCTCTTATTTTATTTTAAACAATTGGCTGTCTTTCCCTTTTTCCACAGCAGATGAGAGAAGATCTAGAAAGTTAGAGATGCTCTGTTTCCCAAGGTTACTAAAAAGCAAATGAACACATATCAAAACAGTGTAAGAAAAAACCTAAACTGAAATCGAGACACATGGGATAATCCAAGCAGCATTTTCAATACAAACCTTGACAAACCTATGTTGTCTTACAGTACAATCTTTTCTTATATATGCAGCTGATATGCAATTCAGTGTGTCATTTTTTTGGATGCGAATGCAAGAAATTCCAAGAATCGTTCAGCCAAAGGTAACTGTAAGTATAATATCATGTGTGGGTATAAAAACTGAAACCCCTCATTTTGTGAAGCACTTCACAGAAGATTTGAAAAATCCACCTTCCGTTAGAGCCAAATTCCAACCTCGGATACACACTCAGGGCTCTCATTAAAGGCACTGGGAGCCAGAAGTACTTTGTTGAGGGCAGACTTCAACCGATTTTGGTATTTATCCTTACAGAGCAACTCTGCTGAAACCTTGATTAGCCAAATGGAACAGAGACATGAAAGTAGTTTAGATTAACAGGATTTGGATAAGTAGGAGAGATTTTAGTGTTTTGTTATGCACTTTCATAGATGTGACCTTAGGCCACAAATCAGCAAGGCTCCTGGGTACATGCATAACATTAACATATGGGTAGCTGACTGAAGTCAGCAGAACTATTCGCGCTCTTAATCGTAGGCATATGTTTAAGTACAAGGTAAAACTGGTCCCCAGTTTTGAACAAAAGGAAGATGGTAGTAATCAAAGACTGTGTATTGTTCAGTTTCATGTTTTATCCTAAACATGAGCTTAAAGCAAGCACCCTGAGACGGAGACTGCTTATTTAAGAACAGGTGACTTATTCATGCCTGCCAAGTAAACGGAGCTAAACCAATCAGCTTTGGGTACAGGTGAGAAAAATCTAAGAGAGCAACAATATAAAACCTCTGCTAAGAGAGCTTAGAAAAGAAACCCCAACAGGTCTGGAAGTGTGTGCTGAAATGCCCAGAGGAAATTCATTCTTCTTTTACTTAACCTCCACACCAGAGTAGTGAATCCACATATATTTTTATCCCAGTTTCCAAGGAAAATTAGGCTACTGGAGGATCTGTCTGTATTCCAACCTCACTCCACTAACTTTTGCACCAAGTTGTAGAGACAGAAACAATCATTGAAATCCTGAAAGTTTCACAACTTCAGATGCTGTGGTGATGGGACAATAAAGTACCTAGGCTAGCTTTGCTATTTATTTTAAGTTTCTACAGAATTTTATTCTAAAAATATCAAACTTGTCTTCCATTAATAACTACCACATTATAAAAAATTAAGGAGCAGTATTACATGCTAGCAGAGGCACGTGACAACCTTCTGAAATACAAAACAGGGATAACAGTGCTACAAGGAATTGAGCCTCCCCCCAACACTAGCTGGTAGCTTTTCCCTACAATGATTAATAGTAATTGTTGCTCCCTGTTTGATCACCCTTGTTATTCGCACTGACTCTCTAACGTGTTTCACAGGTAAGTGCAGAAGCTCTGCGTGTTGCTGCACAGCAGTGCTCACAGGGGTTCTCTCCTGCCCAGACCATGCCATGGAATGCAGCCTCGCTCCCTCCCCACATGTAGCACTTGGAAAATCGTACACTAGCCAGGAGAATCTGTCACACTGGTATGAGGCTGGGGTTTTAAAAGATGAATAATTTCAATCCAATTTTTTTAAACTTCATCTGATTAGTAAGAGAGAAAGAGATGAAAGTAAAAATACAGCTCCTTGCGGACATTTCCATTTGCTGACAAAAGAGATAAGTGCACAGACTAGCACATCTGAAGTTTGGAGAGATGGAATTCTTTTTCTGTTGTATTACTCCAGTCATACCAATACTTTATTAGTAATAGTTTTAATAAAGCCTCTGAAAAAAAGAAGAATCCAATATCAATCTGTTTTGGAAGAATAAACTCCTTCACCTTATGGGACACATGTATCGAGCTTGGTTCAGCTGCACGACAGCAGGATTGTCAATCTGCCTGTTCAACCTTCACTTCCACTGAGGGGCTGTTGCTGAAAAAGAACTGGAGAGAAACGCTATTCCTTTATTAAGGGAAAGCAATACTGTGTGTTTTAACAAATACGAGGAGATAACAGAAAAAAAAGGAAAGGCCTTTTGTTAAATACCCATGAGTTGAGCCCCTTTACAATCACCTTTTCTTGAAGCAAAAGCATGTCAAGGGAATTGGGAGCATGCAGTGAAAGTAAGTCAGCTGGGGCATGTAAAAAATTGGTGTTGGTAACAACAGAACCATAACAGAGAGAGCCAATGCGTGTCCTGTCTGTGTGCAGGCTACATCTCTCACTGTGCCACTTGCTGGGGAATGAAATAACCATGTCCCCGTGTTTGTGACCTCTCTTCCCTCATCACTGCTCCCCTTAGGACTATTTGCATCACTGATTCTGCCTCAAGTTTGGGGGAGAGCAATAACAAAAGAAGCAAGAATCAGGTCCCTGGAAGTCCTCCCAGAGTGCTGCAAAATCAGTGCTCTGGAGGAAAGGGAGCAGGAGGAGGCAGGCATGAAAACAACATTAGCCCAAGAGCTATTTCTGTGAAAGGCTGGAAAAACTGCACATTGCTATTGTCAAAGAAATTTTTGTGACTATTTACACACAAAGGGTTTCATTTTCTTTGTCTTACATATCAGACAGTGGTTTGTGATGGAGAGCATTGGTTCGGAAAGGCACAGAAATTGCTTTTCACCCCCCTGGGTTTCTGGACAGGGATCTTGAGCAGTAGTATTTGCAAATTCTTTGGGAATCTGATTATTTCACCTGACCTTCTTTTGCTGATTATAGCACTTCACAGAAGAGTTGCATGTAAATGTAGGAAATCAACCCTGTAGACTGCTAAATTAATAGCTCCTGAATTAGATCAGCCTCACAGAAAATCAGTCAGTTATTGGTCCATATAATTCTGTGACACAATCCAAAAGGGAATTGGGAACACTGTTAGCTCAAGCATTTATTTCTTAGGTAGGAAAAATACAGCAGATATATATATATAATTCTAGATAGAGATAGAGATAGAGATAGAGATAGAGAGATAGATAGACAGATAGACAGATGCCAATACAGATATAATTTAAATAGGGTTTAAGAAACTGTAGGGCTGATAGAATAGTATGTTAGGAAAAATATCTACCCTGGCAGAAAGGTCAATGAATTTTTATGATACTTGCACAACATGCAAGATCTTAGACCTTCAGGCTACATCTGTAACATTTTATACATTAAGTGTACCCTGGACTGTTTTCTAGCTCAGGGGCCAACTGGCATGGGCCATCCCACATCCATCTTCTCCAGATCTCCTGCCCTCCAAATCGGGATGTCTACAACCAGACTGTCTGCTGGGAATAATCCCGTCCTAATTCCGGAAATGAAGTGCTCAGGATAGTGCTAGTCAGCATGGGCTGAAAGCACGTCACAGACTTCACTGAGTAACACTAAAAATAATAAAGTTCCAGAGCACAGGGAAAGTTCCTGGCATGGTTTGATTTACTAGTATAGACATATCCAAGGAAAGCCCAAATTCAGGACCTTACGTAAGTTCACTGGACACGGCAGTTTCTAAGAAATGAAACATCATAAGGGTCCTGCATCTTACGCTGAAAAGTGTGCAGTTTCCCTGGTGCTTTTATGAACTTCAGGAGGAAAAGTAGTTACACCTTAATGAAAAATCATCTATAAACAGCTGTGAGGCCCTCAAGATATAAGCATATCAATACCTTACATAGCATCATTCTTCGCAGATGTAGTACTGCACACTGCTGACCTGTGATAGAGTAATATGTGTAGCTAAACCGTAATTCTTAGATGGGCCATCTATTGCCAACACGAATGTACATCTGAGCTCTTCAGTTGTCTCTCAAGGAAGTGCCATCAAGTTCGTTTTATGGAAGAAGAAACTAAAGATCACATTGAGCTTTGTGTGCAGGAATTCGGGGGCATTGCCTCCATGTCACAAGTGATCTGGAAACCCCCAAACCCCAGTTCCAGCTGGGTTTCCAAAATAATCCTGTTAGTCTCAAAAGTGTAATCTACGTCACTTGCCGAGTCTCTAGTCAGAGCTTTAGCTATAGGACAAGCTTCCTGCTATCTTCCTCTCTCAGAGAAATTTTAGAAGGAAACACATGTCACTAGCAGTTTGCAAACAAATGTTAAAACAGTGTCATCTCTAGTGTTTTGTACAACTGGAGCAACAGCCTAGAACCGGCTTCAGTCTCTGCCAACTTCCATGAAAGAAATGACACTGTAGAAATAGGGTCATTCACAGTGAGTGTGAGAGACAGACTCCCGTATGCAGGATCTTTTCCAAGCAAAGCCCCATCCTGCCACCTCCCATCCATCTCACCGAAGAACAGACAAGTACTATTTGTTATCCTCTTTTCAGCCTGCACTGTTATGTTTTTTCTGGCTTGCATCCACAAAGGGAAAATATAACAAAGGAAAAGTCAAGGATGCATTATAGCTCTGAAAGAGATTTAACGACAAACACATTGACATTTTCTCTTTTATTATTATATTTAATCTTACCAGTTTCATTACCACATTCTGCTAGGTGACATGCTGGACTTTGTTTGGTACAAATAGCCAAAACCTTTGATGTGCTTCTGCAGTACGTATTTTTTCAATACCTCTCAGTGATTTCCTTTCCCCATCCTCCCTTGTCTTTCCTAGCTGATCTTAGAAGAAACGTCCAAACTTTTTTATAAAAGAGTTTGTGCTAATTATTAATAGCTGGTTTTTTAAATGAGTTGTCTCCTCTTGTCTCCCACACCAAATGCACTTGGAGGTCTGAATATACTAGTGGGTCACATTAGTTTACAGGTAAGGTAAAGACATGACATGTGGCTGAATTTCTGGGAAAGGTTAGTGCATCGTGCCTGGGAGGCTGCTTTTTGTCATGAAAACTGGGATTATGGACTATTCTGCTTCATCTTACATCATTTGAACATTGGAGTGAGATATCTAAATTGGAGCCTATTTTTCATCTATAACCAACAGATGCAGACAGACATGCTCATTGCCTGTGTAGGGAGCTGAGGAGTATGAACCCCTAGGCAAGTTGGTCTAGTGCCCAAAGTTAGATGGAATGAATCCACGCTGAAGGTCTTTATTTCACAGATTTTATTATTTTAATATGATTAAAGCATCTAAGGAACAGGATATGTATTTTTCTTGACAATAGGAATAAAAGAATGAAAAGACAAATGGATCTTTTGAGCTGTAAACAGGGGGACATGGAAGAAAAGCTCATAAAGTGCTGGAGAGACCATCTCAAGAACTTTGGTAGAGAGGTGGAAAATAAATTTTGAGAAATAAGGTACGGGAAAAAAGATATAAAACATTTAGGTGTCTGGAAAGTCCATCTCTATTAGAAGATACGAAAGCTCAACAATGAGCTAAGTTACTCATTTACAATGAGATATGTTACTTGTAATCTTTCAGTAGATAGATTTCTAGCATTGTCACCACACAAACGGAGTTTCTAGGTTTTAAACAACACAGCTGTTTGTACCTAGATATATGCAGACTATAAAGGAGGTGACAATATGCAATGGGATGCCTTTGACTGTCCTTAACAGAGAAAACCATGTCCTCACCATGACACACCTCAGCTGGACATCTTCCTCAGACAGATTCTCCAGTTCAGCTGGAGATTCCTGCACTTGGTGACGGAACCACCCAGGGGGGCGTTACGGCCTAATTTACTCTGGTCAGACAAAACATTCCTCCTGGGTGTAATTTATGTAAATCTCTGAAAATCCACTTCCCCTATCCCAAGCCTCTCCTTCTGCCACTGATATCCAAAGAAAAGAAGGATGGAAGAAGTGACACAATACAGATGAAGCCACATAGAGATATAAATAAAAACACTAAGCACAAAGAATTTTCTTTTCTTACCAAACTTCACGAGGCATGCCTGGATCCTCCCATCTCTTTTATAAACCACTGTGAATTGATTACCAGCATGGTTTTGCTGCTTAAGGCAGAGCTATAATACACTGACACCACTCATAGTAAACCGGTTGAGGATCAACCAATTCAAACGACACAGTAGCGTGGTAAGGGAGGTTAAGTAGGAGGATAGGCTCTCTCCCACAGGAAACAGGAACTGGACAGGGGACACTACTGAAGATACTGGCTAAAGCATGAGTCAAGAAAGGTGAGTTGCGCGTGTTCGAAACCCGCTTCAGACAACTGTTCTCATTACCAGACATTGCAGTGGATAATCTCTTCCTTCCCACAGACATACACACCCTCTTTCCCATAATGTCCCCATGCCTGTATTATTTCTTCCTCTTGAAATTGGAGGAGTAGTCATTCAAATTATCTCTTCAGTGAATTATTCCTCCAGATCCCCTTGGAAAACGCTGACCAATGATTAAGCTCCAACTGAAGCTGTCAGACGTGCTTGCATGAAAGCTTTAGTTATATACACAGCAAGGAGCTGAGGAGTGACCACAAGCTGTGGCAGCCCTAGTTTGGAAAGTATTCTCCCCTTGACCTGGAGCAAACTTTGGAGCACACCGCAAAGCACCCTCACCTGGAGTTATTACTCATTGTCTGTTAAATGTCTTGTTTCACTTCACATATCAGTATATTCAGTTGTTGGAGTTTGTTTATATCAAGACCACCTGGTTCATAGGGATAAACAATCTTTTTATCCTGCACATAAATCTAACTAAGCAATTTCAGTTTTACATTTAGCTTAAGATTGTTGATTCTTTAGAATCAGTAGTGAGTGCAGAATGAGAGAAAATGAGACCTATTTCTCTTTTTATTCCAGGAAACCTATCAAGGCAATAAAATGACTGTTCCAAAGGAATTTTCCACATGTATATATATATAATTTTAATTTACTAATTCAAATAAAAGGCATTTTAAACCTTTTCCTTCTGGCTTTTCTATTAGATCTATGAAAAAGAAAATTAGAAAGATGATAAATTTCAATGCAAGTATTAAAAAAAAACAGGGATTTTGAAACTAAAAACACCTTTAGTATCTCCATCGTTTGACATCCTTTTCTTCTGAAAGACTTTTTTGTAACTGTGATCAGGCTATGCCCTTGAAATTCTCTTCCCAGTGAAAGAATCCACAATGGTGAAAAGCTGTGCTATGAGAAAAGATTCATTTATTAAAGTCATCAGTTCAGTATGGTGGAATTTTCATTTCATAACATCACGTAACTCTTCAAGGCTTTGGTACTTAATACAAGGCGGTTATGCAAATGTGTTCCTGGAAATTGCAAAGATCAATGAGAGAGATTTCAGCACCAGAGTTCAAGTTGGTTAAAGTTATAATAAAAGTAGAACAATCAAACCAGTAAGTGAATAGATGTTATATTTCTCAGTCAATTTTGTACCTCTGAAAACTGTATCACGACAAAGACAAATTATGAAGAAAACAATATGCAGAGGCATGGAACGGACGTTGAAGGACAGAACGAAATGCACATGGTTGTATCTGAAACAGGTTATGACAGACAAAACTCACCTCCTTTATTATCAAATAAATCATTCATGGCTAAGGGAAATCTTGTGAGCTAATCTATTTAGAATTCACAAAAATATAGAGCCACTCTGGGGATTACTATTTACAACAGGGATAATAGTGATTGCAGTAATTCTTCCATGGGTACTTCTTTAGCTGAAAAGAATATTATAACTGGAGGCACGGGGAAGACAACTGTCAGCCTTATTCTTCCACTGAGCAAACTCAAGAAGAAGTCCTGAAAACTGGTTTATTTCCTATAGTTATTAACTACCCAAAAGCTGTCTTAGAGTTGCAGGTGACAGAGCTGGGGACTTCACCAATGTAAATTTTCCTACTGGATGATTCTGAGGAGTAGCAAAAAAAGGATGAAAGATAGCAGTAGGAAGTTTAAGCCACACATGGGCAAGAGTGCTGCTCTTGGGGTGCTCAGGTTAACTGTCTAAGCTGGGATTCTGAATCAGCCTGGGAGGCTGCAGCTTCTTATAATTCACTTTGTAAAAGCCTTGTAGACCCTAGATTACAGTTCAGATTTCTAGTCCCTAGCAATAACTTAAAGCCATCAGTATGACTATCGCTATTAGAGTTGTGTAACGAAATCACTTGCTTGACACTGTAGGCCCTTTGGTTGGACATGATTAAGATGAAAAAGATCTGGATGAATTGTTAAACAGCAGTATTAAAGGCCTCGCATGTAAAAGGAGAGATATTCCATGCAAGGACAGGGAAACATACACTGACCCAAAAACCTAGGTTAGTTCTTGACAGGTGACATGACTGGAGAAGAGAGGAAAGGGGATTCATTAGGACATTTAGAGGAAAAGAAGAACCTGTCTTAGGAAATTAAGAGACTTAGTTTGTTTAGCGTAGCAAATAAAATCTGAGAGTGGCCTGCTCCATAAATATATCAAAAGAGTAAATGCAGAGAGGAATATGTACTATTTAACCTGAAAGTCAGGGTTAGCACAAGAAATAATTAGCAGTAAATACATTACATTTGGCAAGTAGAAGAAGGTTTATAACTGGACTGGGGTTCTGCAATGGTCTTTCAGTAGCAAGAAACCTAACTAATATCAGGATGAAGCTTGGTCCACTCAAGAAAGCATGGCTAGACTATTAGCAGACGAGGCATCAGGAGTCAGGACTTTCTTCCAGGCCTATTTCTTTATGTCCCTTATATCTGAATCAGAAGTGGTTCCTCTAGAATTCTTTAAGCATAATGACCAATGGATAAAGAAAAAACAGGTGATACTACTTATTTAGATGTCCAAATAATAATAAGTGACCCTTACAGAAGACTACCATGCAAGATTCATACTCACAGAAAAAGATTAAGAGTAGGATGTACCAAAATTTTGGTTTTCAAAATATAATTCCCCGTTTGTGTTCTTTCTCTCTTGTATCTGAAGTATCTGGCATGGGACATGTTGAGGAACAGCGTACCAGACTAGATAGGCCACTACATTCATAGCACTTTGCCTATATGGCAAGTGGTACATTCTTATGTTTCCAAAGGTTATACAGCTGAAATGTATTATCTTCATCTTGGATTCTTTGCTCTTTCTGTTGTGATTTTCTCTGACATAAACCATAGCAAAAAAGCCTACATGATTTCAACACTAGGAGATTGCAAAGTAAACCATTTTTTCATACCATGTCTGGTAACACTTTAAAATAATAGCCCAGTTAATTAATGATGAACTACAATGAATATTCTTATACAAGTACATATGACATTCCTATTAGTGCCAAATGAGTTCATCATGATTAATGTTATTACAGTACATACCAGTGAAATTCATAAAGGCCATTACACTGAATGGTTACCCAGCACCAAAACGCGTTCGCCTCCAGCCAGCAGCCCACACTCAATAAGGAAGATGAACAAAGTTCTATTCTAAGATTCGTGGAGCTGCATTATTATCAGCTCGGTACAAGCTACAGGCCTTTAAAGGAGATCTTTAGAGCAACCTTCAGTTATACGATTTCATTCGCAGCCAGGCATGGTGGACAATTGGCTTAACATTCAGGCAATCAACATTAGGTACTGCAGGGCTTGACTTTTCATCAGTGCAGGTAAAGCCTATAGAGCTGTGCATGCTCATGCTCTTTAGAAAAAAGTCTTTTTGTCACGATATAAAAGATTAAGCATGCCTAATCGAGAGCAGAGGTCATCACAGGGCTGGTATGAAGAAAGGTGCCGAGTCCTGCTGCTCTCTCTTTCCATCAGTTGCACAGCAGGGACAGGCAACATTGCCTCTCTACGATGTCTAAGGTCATTGCTGAATGATCAGATTTCACAACACAAGCTGAGCCACCGAGGCTGTATCTACATCAATAAACTGAGCAGGACCAGTGCCTGGGCCAGAGGACTGACAGGCGTTCCTGCATATTGCTAATCACTGGCAGCACTCCCTGGCAGACTTTTGGCCTATGCCAGCTAAGATGCTCCCAGACATCACACCAGCATGGTTCAGGGACTAGCATAATCAAAAGACATTCCTCGCAGGCAGTCTGGATGTAGCCACTTTGTTCTGGGGGAAGGTCATCAAGTTGAAGTGTATGCACACAAGCTATATGACACCAGCTGAACTTAGTTTCAGAGAATAGTCCATGATTCGTTTCTCCACCTGCTGTAAACATAGTCAGAAAGGGTGTGCCTCCTAAGACCCGTACTGACCCTGACTCACCATAGCTTCAGAGAGTACTTTTGGCTTTCCCGTATGCCCAGCTCATGGCAAAAAGCGAAAGACAGCCTCATCTGGGAGTGGAAATATGGACACTACCAATGCTGCTACAGAGGAGCAGGAAGCAACTAAAGGAAGAGCTAAAACTGCAGGAAACTGGAAACGGTTGACCAGCAGAAGTGCCAGCTTGCAATATTAACACCTCAGGGGTATATTCTTCCAGCTCACATAGAAGTTTGTCTGTTGACCTACAAGTCCTGACCTGAAGCTTTCAGGAGTTTCACATGCCAGGATAGCTGAGATAGGCTCTGTTGGGCTCTACAGTCACTGATAGAAGAAGATCGATGTATGCAAACTTCTGACATTAAAACTGAATCCATCATGCCTAAATGATACTAAAGATCAATGGTGAAGTTCTTTCAAAACCCAAAAGGAAGTACTAATTTTCCATCTCAGTATTTCTGCGGCTCAGGAAATTGATTTTTCAACTGTACTGAAGCCATTATTAAAAGCTTTCTGTTAAAGGAGTGAAAATGAAGATGGAGGAGCTTGGAAATAAGGATATTTACTTTTGAAATAGCTAGAATTTCAGAGAAAACTGATATTAAATCTGGGATATTTGAACTGGAAATGTTGCCGGTGATAGTAATTGTCCCCATTATTTATACTGAAATGTAATTAATATCATTATGAGGGGAGTTTTTTTACTAAAGTAAGCAGAATAAAAAAGAAAACCTATTAGGAGTACATTGTTGAATAAAAAGTACATAGTCTCAAAAATTTTAAGTGCAGAAGCAAAATGAAACCTTTAGAAACTTATCCATTTTTCTACTGAAATATACGTAATCCTGTAAATTTTTGCCCATTACTGCTCATAACTTTCTTACCTTGTTTTGCATTCTGAAACACCTGCCATTCACCCTGAAGTCACTTGTTCAGTCTCATTTTTTCTGTTTTACCATAACTTCTGGTCATGTGTAGAATGCCCTACACTATCAAATGTGTAAACATCAGTTCAGCTTGAAGCTTGTGAGTAGTTCCAGTAACATCTGTAGCAATAATCATGCTGATTATGAACACATGCTTAAATACACGAGTTTCAGTAAAGTTTCTCTTCAGTCGTCTTCCCTGCACTTTCTCTCTTTTCAGGCTGAATTAAGCCTTTAGTTTCTCCATGCCCTGCAAAATTTCCTTACAGGCCTAGCTACAATACTAAGGGTTACACTCATAGGAAATAATTTACCTGTTACTTTTCAGCTGACCCTTCAGAAACTGTCTAGAAAGACTCTTTAAATTCTCAAAACCAGTATTCCTTATATCACAGACAGCATATCACCAGTTTCAGGACCTCTTATATCAAGGCTTCTTGAAAACACCCAATGTCCCCTTTAACATCCTTTTAATCTCCAGTAATGCAGCACCATAGAATGTGGTGTCTCAGGTCAGGAAAACCAACATTACTTAGTGCTTTATAGGTCAAATCCAACCAGCAACTCACAAGCAGAAACGAATCCACAAGCCATACAGTTGGCCATCCATATTCCCAGAGAGGCATTTTGGAATATAGATGTGAACACAAAGCCTTTACACACTTGATGCTGCTGGAGGAGGTAGCTGTGCAAGCAAAAGGGTGACAGATGGGGAACCTGATCTAAATTCTCTTCTTGACTCAGTCACTGATTCATTCTAGCCCATATGTGGCTCAGTTTTCCCAAGGGCAAATCGTGGGTGATACTTTTCCATATAAGTAAAGTGCTATGACTACATAGATGATCAGGCAAATGTAGTATTTGTAGGATATACAGCAGTAGTGGAGGGACAGAATTTTCCAGACTGAAGGAATAATAAGAACCAAGCAAACCCACAGCACAGACACACATTGTCAGAGTCAGCTCTGGATCCGACTCTGAATGATTGTGTGGCTGGTGTCACAATTCTGGAAAATGAAAATAGGAGAAAAATGTATCTGGCAACTCTGTTTCAATGTAGAAACAATTTATTTTTTCATTTAAGAAACCTGAAATCCAGAATAAAAGAGAGCTTTGTATATTAGGTGTGCGATTTTGCCCTCTCCAAGAAACAAAAGTGGTCAAAACATAAGATTCAGCAAACAGTCTGCATTTGCAGTCTACTTTGTGAAAATTTGCCTCACTTTTAGTACAACCATCTTGGAAGTCTCCATCCTCCACAACCACCTTAGTCTGCTTGTAGCTCCTAGTTACAAGAAGTAGGGTCAAAATGACCTTTGTTCTCACCAGCATGACTATTCTTAGATTCTTATTTTATGTGTCCTGCAGAAATTTTTAGCCCTATATCTGTTATAGAAGGCAAGCCATGTATTCCAAGCTTTACCTAGGCAGTAGCTGTTAGTGTAGGCTTCACTCTATGAGTGCCCAAATGATTTTCATAGCTTCTGAGGACCCATAACTGTCAATAAAGACAAGAAGGTCTGTATTTTGAACATATCCTTTCATATACAAGGCTGAAATTTGACTCAGATTATCTCAAATCGGGTATTTACATTTTGGCACAGAATGTTTTACCTCAATGCCTCAAAGTTTTCTTGATGGTGCTGCCCTGTACCTGAAAGTTGTATGGGGAAGACGATTAACTCTCCTGAAGTTCGGACGTATGAAGCCCCAGATTTTAAAGTCATGGATAGGACAGAAAATACCATGAGGAAATTAATAATTCTGACTTCATGGTTTGAATAGATATTTATCCATAAGATGGGGAATAATTCTTCCCTAAGTCAGTAACATCCAATCCCTCCCCTAAAAGTGGCGAAGGTCCCACTGAAACAAAACATATTGGACCGTGATATTCGTGACTGTAACATATGCACATGAGATTTTAATTCACATTGCATGGACGAGCAATTTCTGAACACTTGAGTATTTGACATTACAACCTGAATAATATCTTTTAAATATAACTGTGGGCACTTAATTTGCATTTAAAGACTCTGGAGCATTTGGGAAGATGATGGACTGACACATTGGTCAGGCTTTTCTTTTGATGAGTGGAATTTTATTTTCTAGTACATACAGATTTAATACTATACTAGTATTTATTCTCCTTTTTTCCATACTTGCACCTTCATGTCAAGCCCCTTTTAAATTTATTTCCCAAGGAAAGCAGCCCAAAGTTCAAATAGAGCAAGCTTTATAAAAAAATTGTGGAGAGAAGAAATTAATTCTGACACATCTGATCAGCAATTTGTGGCATCATTCATCTCAAACTCCCCAGACAACCGAAACCAACAAAAGATGATAATTGTTTTTAAGTACAATCTTCAACTGGAAATAATTTTCTGTCTTCCTCAACTCCTCTACTCCCCACTCTTATCCCCAAAATATAAAGCACTTTACAGAATAACATCTTTAATCTTCTGTCTCCTTAGCACATAACACAGATGGGCTGTGATAGGAAAACCTGGCCACAGTCCACTTCTTTCCTAAAGAATGAGAAACAAAAAATTATTGAAACTAACCCAACCTGTTCAATGTGTTAGTTGCAAAAGAGAAAAAAACAAAATATGAACCTTTCTATTTTTGGGCCAGTTTTTATGTGTGTTCTTTTTACTTTTGCTGTTCACATTACAATAATTTAGGGCCCTGAAACAGATCAGAACAGCTTCAGGGTAGTCACCATGGGAGAGAGGTTGCCCTCCCCTCAAAGAAATGCCATATATTGTAGTCCAGCCAAAGGCATCTTCTAATCCCATTCACATTATGGAAATGGAGGGGGAGTGCAGGTGAGAGCAGTGAGGGAGAGGAAAGGGTAAGGAGGGGTAATGCAGGGAAAAGGTTAAATGGATGGAGGGTGACAAACTGGGCATAGTACTGCTGAAGTCTGAAATGAAGTGGGATTCACAGTGTCTTCTCAATGTTTTGTCAAGAAGGATATGTGATGAAATTATGACTTAAAACAAGTAAATCAACCACTTGGCAACAATGAGTAAGATTTCAGAGAGGGTGCAGTCCCTGATGAATATAACAAAGTACATTGGTTTTATCTTCATTTATATTTATCTGCACTCTAATAAAGGACTCTTTTTATACTGAGCTATTCCTTTCCTCTTGATAGATAGCACAGCGATTAACATTCCTTGGCAGATCTCAGAGAAGTTCTGGTGTCAATAAAGTCTTGCTAAATTGAGTTGAGTTCAGATGATAAATGTCTCTTTCTTTGGTATCCCAGTTCCATTATCAATCAGACAGAACTACAGTTGGCAAAAAACTTATCTCAGGTTCAAACACCAACTTCCCCAGCTCCGTTCACCTCACAACAGAATGCATGGTAATGTGAGCGAATTTACCCAAAACCACTAGATACCTGGTTACTACACACAGCCTCCAAGTTTTAATGTGGCTTACGTAGCACAGACCAGTTGTACAAACAAGCAAGTAAGATTTAAAACATATTCTATTTTGAATATCACAGTTTCCTTAAGGGCAGTTTAATGCAGCATATTTTTCAGATTTCCTGTGTGTTGCATGCCACTGTGATGTAATCTAGCGAGATGCTCCAAACTGTGACAGACATTTTCAAATGTGAAAAATATGTTTCCAAAAAACAAGGTTACTATCACATTAGACTTCAACCACCAAGAAAAGCTGGGTTGACAGGTCTGAACTACATTTTATGCCATCTCAGACCTCTAAGGTCATGTAACTGTGGTAATGTGTGTGATATAAGAACTTAAATGTACTCCAACAGAGACAAATGAACATTCTGAAGAGATCATGCTCGCTGTTTTTAAGAACAGTTGTCACTATCTGAATGATAGACCATGTGTCAATAGGAATACATTTAAATTTTAAGCAATACTCCATTCAGCCTTAGCAAGACTTCAGCTAGTGCACTAGTTTGGGGCACTCTGTGGAAAGCCAAGCCCATTGAAAAGAAGGGGACTGAGCAAAGGTCGAGGAACCATCACCTACAAGTGAAGATTGCCAGAACTGTCATTGTTCAGTGTAGGGAAGTTTAAAGAAAGATCAACTAAAGAAATTTGAAAGTCTGAGGCAAAGAGGACAATAATAATCTGTTTTCCTTTTCTTCAAGACTGAAAAGTAATGGACTTTAACCACAGTGAGGAAGACTCACATCAGCTATTATGGAAAACTCCCTAATGGTAAGGATAATAAAGCATTGGAACAGATTTTCTGGGGAAGATATAGGATCTCTGGAGGATTTTAAGAGCAGGTTACGTAAGCATCTGGCAGGAATGACATAAGCTTAGCTGATTCTGCCCAGAGGCACAGGACAAGATGACCCCTGGATGTTTGTCCCACATAGTTTTATTTTCTATGAATCTGTATTTTTGACACCTGCAACAGAAGGCAGTACCAAAATACCAGGTTTCCAAACATTTCCCTTACCTGGACTTGGGTCTTTGAGTCAGCCGTAACATCTTCAGTTCAGTTTTGCTTGCTTCTTCAGGTTGCATGGCTAGTTGGAGGGGTAACTTGGCTATGATGTATGTGGTGAAGAAAAACAGCAGATTTTAAAGGACTACTTTAATGTAAAAAATTCATAAGAAGAGTCAACAGTTGGATGCAAGAGGCAGATGTTTTCAAAGTAGAAGAAAAGTGCAACTTAATATGAGTCATTGATCGCTGAAATTGTCTACCAAGGAAAATGATGGTTTAGTCCCTCTTGAAGACATTGACTGAAAACTGAATATCTTTCCAGAAGCTAAACTTTAGTCATATAAATTATTGGATTCAATATAGAAACAAGTTAAATTAGTATGTCTATGTCGTACAGATCAGCTTTTTGTCATGTAAATAATTCTTTTCACCTTTCTCTCCTAGTACTCTATTCTTGTTTAAAATTATTCATATTCTATAATCAAGTTATCTTTCCCTTACATAATACAATAATGTTTTCCTGATCTACATTTTTTTTTAAACAGCTATCTTTCCCATCTAAGATACTCAAAATGCTCACAAGTACAATTCTGAGAACACTAATAATTCTTTGGATTTAGGGATTCTCAGATGTGAAGAATATACCATTTTCTGGTTTTATAACTGCCTGTTACTAGAATTAGCTTACATTTCAGAACTATGAGCCACTTTAAAGTATAGAAATGGCCTCTAAGGTTTCAAAAATGTGAATATGAATTATATCAACAGCGTCAAAATACCTTTCTGAATATTCTGCCAAATGGAAAAATCACTCAAGTGAAAGAAAAATTAACAGAGCTTTTGATTCCACAAAGCAGCTTTTTCCAATAAAATATCTATTGTTAAATGTTCCCATCCCACTTGAACTTTAATTTCTTCTTAAACAAATAAACTGCTCTTTTACTTCAATTCTGCACCAAAATTCTTTTTCTTCAGCATTCTTATGTCTTGGGGTTTTGCATTTTTTTTTTCAAAATCTCCAACTCATTATCTTTCTTGTCAGAAACAATAGGCTGGTGCTAAGCAGAAGAGATCAAAGATTAAAAAAAAATCTTCCTGTCTTTGGTTCATTTAAACAGATTATTTTTTATTGGACCAAATTATCTGGATTACCCTGCGTAATCACCATAAGAGATCACTTTGACAGTATTTGTGTCTTTCACAAATGTTAGCAGCTATAGATCCACACATATTTCCACAGCATTGAGAGAAAATTTCCGTGGCTTTGGAGCCAGAAGCCACCATTCTGGAGCTGTACTGAAAGCATTTGTATTTAATGAAGATAGCCACTGACAAGTCTCTTAAGATTTTGTCAGTTGGATCATAATAGACTCAAAGTTCACCTTGTTGATACCATGTAGTGTTGCTCCTTTAGTCAGAATAACACTCACTACAGATTAAAACACTCTGTAACCCACACTCTGTCTGTGCTGTTACCATAATCAATTTAATTTATCATTTCAAAGAGTAAAACCCAGTTTATTTCCCTAACACACTTGTTCGGATTTTGGTTACATTCGTGTAAAAATTAATTTCTTATGAAGTGAATCCTGTACAAGACTGTCCATTATTCAGCTGAAAGGTGATGCCAGGCAAACCGGCCTACAACTGTCTGGAATGTCTCACTTCTGCTGTTTGATTGCTGGCACAATATTGCCATTCTTCCTCTGTTCTGGAAGTTCCCCAAGATCTCAGGACTTATTAAAAATGAACATCTGTGAAACAGAGATGTCCTCAGCCAACTCTTTCAGGATACTTAGGTGCAAGTTATCCAAGGCAGATGATAGAAAAATGTTTATCCTTAGCAGATTTCTATTGTTTTCCTTCAGTACTGATGAGCTAGGAAGGTGATAAAGTCTATCACAGTATATATTTCCAAATGCAGATGAGAAATCCTTATTACTTCTGTCTTTTTTACTTCACCACTGTCAGTTTTGTCTGGCTCCTCTAGCATTAAGACTACCTCTTCCCAAAGGTTTTTTCTGTTCCTAAAATCTGCATCCCTATCCTGTCTCCAGGGCTTCTATAATAGGTTTAATTTCTCTTAACAATGAGGTTTAATTACTTTAAACAATTTCACAGCTTCTAATTTACACAGGCTGTTTTTAACTTTCTCTGTTTTTTTTCCTGTATATCAGCTATTTGGACATGATTATAGCCTTATTTCTACACTGGACCAGAATTTATTTTAGCAAATTATATCCTCTGAATGTGGAATCGAGAATTACTAGCCAAACAAGAAACTCTTGCTGAGGAACTCCCTGTTTTCATTCATATTTTTCTATCTCAAATTTTCCTCTGAGGCAAATTTATTCATCACTTCTCCCTAGCTTCCACAAAATTTATTCTTTACTTCTCCCTAACTTCCACAAATGCACTAGTTGTTGGAACAGTTCTTTTTAAATATATTAAGTATAAGTTACATATTACTCTTAATCAGATGGTGATCATCAGACCCATAGCCACTAAAGGCTGCTGCACAGCATTTAGTTCATCTATATCCATCAGAACAAGATCCAGCATAAAATTACTCATTGTCAAACCAAGTATGCTTTGTGTTAGAAAACCATCATCTATCATCATCCATCATTTTTAGGAGCTTTACTACCCTCTGCATGAAGTGGAGCTTCCATCTTTGCATCCTGGACTCAAGTCCCTCTTGACAATTATTCTTTCTATATATTAAAGACAGGTGTTGCTTTGGCTGGATTCAGTGGGCTGTAACTAACTTACATTAGTGCACAGTCCAGGCCTTTTTTAATTAGTTTGTAGATTCATAGGCATTCAAGACTGCACATTTGAGGCTTCTCTCTATCCTCCCAGCTTTCAGAACTTCAACTCACCACATTCAATCTCTTTACTATTTACATTTTTTTCTATATTTTTCATGTAGTGCCATAGACAGTTTTAATCAAAGAGAAAGGAAGATGGCTCTGCCTTGCATTATGAAAAGCATACGTGGAAATTAGCCTGTAAATATGAAAAGACACATTTTACACCCCTAGATGAGTTGCTTTTAATGCACTTTCATTCATAGGGTTTGGGACCTTGAAGGACTATTAAGATTCTCCCTCCAACCTGCTGAATAGCACAGGCTGTTATATCCCACTGCCTGTTCTTCTTTGGATCAAGTTTGCTCCTGACTGAAATATTTTAAAGGGACTGATGATCCTGGAAAATTGGTAATGAATGCTTTGTACCAACTTTATGTCCATTGTGATATGAAAGATCAGACAGGAGATCACGTTGTGAAAGCTTCGGCACCCTTTTAAAATTATATCAATAAAAACCCTGCATGATTATTGTACTCCTGAGCTTCCCCCCTAAGGAACCTCTGCAGCTAGTTCAGATTAAAGAGATCTGTCTTCCATACGTGATTCTAAGTGTGAACTATAAATTCTACCTATATTATGCTGAGGATTTCTTTCTCTAATACTATGATGATGGACAACAAAGGAGTTCCTTTGTAAATGAGTAATACCACCAAATTAAATGTAACATGTGACAATAATGTCTCATAAAATCCCTTTAGTGTTTCTTAACTAGAATTACCATAATTCACATGAATATTATTTTAATTATAATATAATTGTACAGCAAGAGCCTTGGATCCCTGCATTCAAAAGAACTTCTTTTTTTAAATGCCATGGATTTGTGCATTGGAACAGCACACATTTTTGACAGCCTCTTAATTTAAAAAGCCTGCAAGGCTCCACCATTTCACAAGCTGAAGAGCAATTTTCATAATTATAATTACACAGAAGCATGCACATAAACTTGGCAATCCCCATCTAAGTAACTAGCTCAGACAAAACTTAAATTGTTAATGCTCCTTTGCATTGAACCAAGCCAAAGGGAGCTGTGAGACCTGATTTTGCTACTAAAGCTGATTATCTGAGATAACGCCCACTAAACTGCAAACTTTTGTTGCAGCTACAAGGTTCGTTAAGGTCAAGAATATACATAAAAATTCTCCAGAAAAAAAGAGCACTGCTTAACAACATTTTTGCTGTTGTAAATGGTTATGCCTTCATTGCAGACAATGTAACCAGAGCCTTTGAGCCCAAGTTAGTACCACTGATGAAGCAGCAAGAAGTCATCTTGCTTTTGCTGATAATACGCAATGCGGCTGAAACAACCACCATGAGCTGGAGCAATGCTAAGGTGTTCATGTCATGAGCACATGCCCAACTTGTGCTGGCCAAGAACAGGGAAAGGAATGACACTGGAGACTCCACGCCAGCTCTCCATGTCTGAAAGCACTGACTAAGCTGATGTGATGGGCCCAGATACACTGGCTTGAGAACCAGACTGCACTACGGGTTCAGCACAAAACATCCAGAGCACCCCAGGGAGTCTGGCTGCAGTTATCCTGTTATGGGCCCGAGTCCAAACCCTAATGCTATCCACACTTGTGGTGCGGGTAGGATCAGGAACTCCCCGCCCAATCCTCCCTTCTAGAACTGGTCAGGTCAAATCCTAAACATTTGCAAAGCTCCAAAGCTCTGTAAAGCTGCAAAGCTTTGGTGTAAATTAAGAAGTTTAAACTGCTGCTTCTGTGTAACGACATGAGCCAGAAATCTTTGGTAGTGATAGACTTCAGGTTTGAGTCTCTGCTCTAGCATCAGTTTGTGCTACTCCCATGATCTATATGGTATTGACACAATGTGAAAGCCCCTAGTACCCAGAGGTCACAAGATATGCAGGTACAAGGATATCACAATATGTAAAATATGCTGTTCACTCTGAAAAATTACTTTTTCATTTCTCTTCTCACACATACAAGGATCCTGACTAAATTTCCAGTCAACTGGAAAAAAAAAAAAGTTAAATTTTCAGAAAAAAATATCACAACTCTCATTTGTACCCTGCAAGCAGAGCAAATCAAGGTCATGGAGCACTGCCAAATGACTTTTTTTTCCTTTTTCACAGTTAGAATGGGTTTCAGCACTGACCTTGGAAGGAAAAAGGCTACCAATGAACCAAACGAATGCCAAAACTCAGACATGAAAGCAAAAGGTCCCAAGCTACAGTGCATGAACTGTACTACCACAGAGGATGTCCCAGCCAGAGTCTCTCTATAACAGGACTGTCTTCCTAGATGCTTTTCTGACCCATATCCATGACGTAGCACATACACTCCTTCGCTTTGCATTCTCTCGCTTCTGGAGAAGGCAGCCCATCTTTCAAGCAGCTGACTTACATATTAAAAAAAAAAAATCAACCAGCACTTGCATATGTTGTTTAGCTTCATGGTTGTAGGTTGGTATGTGGTCTGTTTCTAACATGCAAGTCTTCAGATGCTTTGCAGTGTGAGTAAGCATTAATGAAACTGGGATTTTACTAGAATACTGGTGTCATAATATTTCTTACAACAATACATAGAAGCTAACATATTTTAGTGACTTGTATGACTTTCAGTACCTGGAATAATTGTGCAATACCACTGTTAAAACTGTACAGTACCCTTTTTGAAGCAGATTGTCAAGGGATTTTTTGACTTGAAGCAGTCAAGTCAACTAAGAAAAGAGTCATTTCTATCTCCTGAAACACTAACAATTACCAACAGCTCAGCAAGACCTCACTGATCTTTAAGGCATTCCCCAAAGACTTAATCATCCTGCAAGTATCCTTCTGCTCTCAGACATGCAGTTCTGCTCAGTGGGGTCAGCTTTTCTAGGCTAGCAAGAAGTCAGCATGTTGGTTAACATACAGCTGTGCTGTAAAAAGACAGGAGCGGAATAAAAACTATCATATGTTCACCTATCACAAACATGCAACAGTGTAGTGGGAACACACAGCTGGATGCAGCTGGTACTCCTTGTTCTATCCAAGACTCCCCTGCTTTTCGTGGGCTTTTTTGAACGATGCATGGGTAAAGGTCTCGTTTAAGATCTGTAAAACTCTTGAGAATCTCAAAATTAACCATGTACCTGAAATGCGGCAGCAGCACCCTAATCCTACACATGACTTAGTTGAGTGATTTCGATTTGTGGTGATTTAACTAGATTTGGGGAAAATGCAATTTGTGTTTTCTGCAGCAGGTTTATGGGGATTGCAGAAATAAGCCTTCCAAAATCGGATAAAACCATTCTGAAATCTGTTTCTAGTAAATTAATGTGTCTCATTGCGAGAAAAAGACATTTTAGAAGTTCATGAAGACAGAACTCATTGCAATGCACTGTTGGCTGACCTTCATATGCTTCTTCTATTCTGTGCCCCAAAAGGCATTATATGCTTGTAATTTCCAATATGGGAACAATTTGAGTTGTAATTAGGCAAATCTCAGAAGGTTCCGCCACTGATTTGTTCATTCTTTCAATATTATTCTATAGGACACACCAAAAACATTACATTAGGTTCAAGCAGGGGACAATTAAGAAAACTTTAATCCTGTTACAAGGGTATGTAAACATATCATCACTTCATAATGGTGTTATTATACTTTACTTATTGGGCAGATGGGTTGTATTGGTGTTCTGGCATTTCGCATTGCACATGCTCTTGCCATATTAACAGACACACTTCCCATTCTCAGACCCATAGGATGATAGTTTTCTGCTAGAAACTGTGATAACAAATATACATCTGTCAAAAGAAGTGACAAACTTAAGAGATTGGGACAACTTATTATCAATAAGCCTTTGGTTATGATGGAATAAGTCAACAGACTAATATAATACTGAGAACAGGTATTGACTCTAGATGGTCTTCATTTTAAAAATCCTTTATATGATGAGGGGAAAGTGTGATTTGTCTTCCTTAATATGGAATATTTTTGCATTTTCTTTTCATGTTTGCGATTTATATATCATTTCTATACCATTCATAAACATATAGTGTAGGTATAAAAATTGGTTCATGTGCTTACACGCGTGAACACCTATATGTATGTGTGTGTGTAAGGTAAGGGATATATAGGATACACTGCTATATGTACTAGTTGAAGATTAGTTGAAAGTATACTGGTTAACTTAGCTGAATTTAACTTAAAGATATTGTGAAGCCTTATAATACTTACTCAACATCTGTTATTGTGGAATGTTTTCTCTGTACTTTAAACTCAGAAAGACAATTTCTTCTTCACATGACATTTAAGAACATTACCCTAAAGCGATTTCTACAATCAGAAAGAAAACAACAAACTAACTGTATAAATAGTATGTTCTTTTTGTCAGGTGATCAGTTACTATAATACCATAAACTATGGAGAGAATCTTTCACCTTTACTTGAATTCCAAAGTGATTAATCTCTCAAGGTATCTATTTTAACAACACAATAATATCAGAAATCAGCTTATGTAAATAGATGTGGAGGAATTCAGTATCAACTCAAAATTATAGACAAACACAAATGAAGAAAATTTAACTCACAAATTTTTTGTGAACCGAGTTAAGGCCAACAGCTCACAAGATGTAACATAAAATTGGCAATGCTAGGTGAAGTAGTACTCCAAATTTACATTCTCCTTGATGTGACTATAACACCAGTTTTTATTCACTGTTGTACTTGTGGTCTTTTTTCAAGAAGTGCACTAGGATTTATCTGGGTCTGTGACTGGCGAGATGACTGGGAAAGTGCAGAATAACAGGGGAAACAAATCTTGATGCTTCTCTTGGCATTTCTTTCCTGCTGCCAGTAATCAGAGGCATAAGGACTTCCTAAGCCAGAGATTATTTCTTCATGTTATTAGCCTTTGAGTACCTTTTTTCCATGAATTCATCTAATTGCTTTCTTAAATCCACATAAACTTGCAGGATTACAAGTGCCGCAGTTTAACTATGCACTGTTTATTTTGAACTTGCCATCCCACAACCTTCTCAGAAGTCCCTTCATTTTTTGCTTTATGATAAACAGTGAATAATCACTCCCTGTTCACTAAAATCATGCCACTTCTAACATGATTTTTACCCTCCTCAGTCATCCAGCACACTAAATTAGCAAAACTGTGTGCTAAGAGGACTTGAATGCATAGAAGTCTTAAAACTAACATTCACTGACTACTTATTAGGTCATTTTTAAAGTGAAAAGTATTTGCACTTCTCTAGAAGAAATATGTGTTTTTCTAGCTTGTTGTCTAAAAAGATGTGCCTCTCTTCTTGGGGCTGTGCTCGAGGATCAAACTGATGAGCAAACTGATAGCAAAGACAATTAATAGCACCACAGTGTGGTTGTAATTCAAAATGTATAAGACAGACCTCAGTCCATTTATACAGCACATGTGTGTACGTGACAACTGTCAAAACCGCTCCTTTAGAAGGAGAACAGGTTGTGTAGATTTAGCAGGTGATACCTCCCCTGTAGCAGGCGTCCTTTAGGCATAAGCCAGCCAGCGATTTAAATAAGTCATTCTCCTCCTCCGCATAGTGAATCATATCACGTAGCTGGTGTTTGGGCACTGCTAGTCACAATGTGTCTGTTTTTCCAGCTGAATCTGTCAATGTGATGGTAGCATTCAGAGACCAGAGCCAGCATAAAATGGTGAGAACAAAAGAACGCGTCCCCCTACCAACAAAAGCAAAATGCAAACAAACAAACAAAAACCTGTTACTCATTAGCCTGATGCAGGATTCCCAGCTTACAGAAAAAAAAAGCAAAACACAAGAAGATTGACTTCAGTTTTCATTGCTGAACTCTGACATGGACTGTCATGTACAATTACTCTTTGTAGGTGTTTGACTGAGCATTATTTCTTTCTGCAAAAAGCAAGCGCTCACTAGCTCTACCAGCCAGCCTTTGAACGGGCTTTGTGGCTTCTCACTT
This sequence comes from Opisthocomus hoazin, assembly GCF_030867145.1. Taxonomy (NCBI): domain Eukaryota; kingdom Metazoa; phylum Chordata; class Aves; order Opisthocomiformes; family Opisthocomidae; genus Opisthocomus; species Opisthocomus hoazin. The sequence continues at coordinate 120,875,566 of NC_134415.1, forward strand.
TTCTCCATTTAAATAGACAGCTCCCACCTAAATGTGTTTAAAAGAAAAGTCTTCCGTTGCATTGATTTATTTGCAAACAGGCTCAGACTAAACCCTTGACTGGAGCACACACAGTACGGCAGTGGCTAAACTTTTGCTCTTATTCAGGTCTGCGGCAGAACACCGTGTTGAATTACCATCTTTGAAGAGCAGAAGCAGAAGGGAAAATCCTTAATCCCTGAAATGCTCAGGACTGGGGCCTTAAGGGTGTCATGGAGAAGATGCACTCGGAACTCTGGTCAGCAAATCGCAGTTGCTTTCTTTGGGCTCTGCTTCGAGTTAGTTGGTGTGAGCAGAGAATTCAGATGCATGAGATGAGTTCTCCTGGAGAAGAAACTTGCTGGGGGTCACTCATGCACCCCCATGTGCCAGCCTCCATCTCAGGCATGTCCCCTTTCTCAGTCTGTGGCTCCACGTGCCAGAGATGCTCGCTGGCCTGAAGTCTCATAAACCAGCCAGCATCCTCTGGCCACTCGGGAGCCACCCTGTCCCAAAAGCATGCGGTGCAACATCTCTTGAGCCCAGGAAGGTGACTTCTCCACAGCTGCAATTTGATGCTGTCAACCCTCTCCTTGCTGCTGTCACAACACCCACAGTGTGTCCCCCATAGACACACACACAGGATCCATCACATCAGTTTTCACACATGCTGGAAGAAGAGCAAAATTAAAGATGCACCTCCGGTCAAATGAGTAGGGAATACTGGTGGGAATAAGGGATGCTGTCCAGGGCAAGGAGATGTGGGAAGGAAAGGGAGGGCTTAGAAGCACCATCCAAAGTTTCAAATTCTGGGAAATGATTGCAGTTGTTACCTGCCTTCCAGTCTTGGAGGTTCACTTTGCAAAAAAAGGGAAACAGAGATTTTATTTCATTCTATTTGAATGTCAAAGCACAAAGTGACATGGATATGTATAGACCCCCCTCCAAACCTTGACAGGGATGCCATAGCCCAAATTCGAGGTCATCTCCAGTTCCCAACACCCCACTATAGTCACAGAGCAAAAAAAAAAAATAAATTAGAGGTATTTCTTTGCCACTGTCCTATTTAATGTCCAGATTCCAGATAACTGGATCCCTGACCTTATAATCATGTTGACCACACCATAGCATGGCTATGCCTTCGGCATTGTCAGAGTAACACAGTGGTCACGTTTTACAACAAAACTGCATACAGCAATGACCTAGTTATTAGAGTATTTTTGTCAACATAAATGTTCATCCACTGATAGCCACAGGCAGCTGCAAAAGCACTGTTTTCTCAGGCCACAGCAGTGAAGTCATTTTGGGTTTTTTTCAAATAACACTATAAAACTCTGTGTTATGTACACATAGAACTTGGGCAACAGAGACATACACTGGAAACAGACCTTAATTAGGATTACACAGAATGTGAGATTAACAAATGCAGAGGACTTAATGAAGCTGTAATACTAAAATGCTATTCATTTCATCTTCAAAAATTAACAATTTCCTGGTCTGCAACAACAAATATAAGAGTAGCCCTTAAGCATGTGTTGTGCCCAGTTCAGCAGCATGTCCCATCAATCTGGTATAGATCAACTCCATTGAAGTTAGTGGGGTTACTGGCAGAAGACAGTGCACATACAGCAAAGCTCAGGAATGAATAAGTATTCAATTAATGCTTTTAGACAGGTTTAAATGAATATTGACAATACATTAATTTGTAAAACTGACCCAAAATTTCAGAAGATCTTCCAGGTCTAGTCTATTGAGCATGTAGACTTTGATACATTGACTTTCTGTTATTTCTAACTCTCTGCAACTTTCTTAATCTTTTAGACACATGCAAAATTTTAATTGTCTGATATACTTGGTCTGCCTTTCTTTGAGTTCCTCTGACCCCTAAATTTCTCTGCCTTGCTCTCTACTTAGCCAAGATGTAACTTTTAAAGAATTGACCTTTTAAAAAATGTTACCAGTGCCTGGCTTGGTCTTATTTCATCTGCTCTTTGCATCCTAGTAGAAGAAACCAGAGCCTCACAGATGCAGAAGGCTCTCAGATGCAATGACTACATCCCTACCAATAAATTGGGCAGCTCCAAGCCCTATTCTCTGGCCCTGGGAGCAGAAGCGTGCTGTCATTACATTGCCACATGCATTTATTAAACTCTCCTGGCCTCTAAAATAAGGAGACTGCATCCAAACTGCCTTTTTGATGGTCCCTGGCCCAGGCTAACTCCTGAACCAGGACCAGGAATAGTACGAGAGATTTTCAGTAAGCCCAAGCCAAAACCATGCCAAGGATGGCTCTAACAACAACAATGACAGAAACAATGCCGTTCAGGGCCAAGGCAAGACCTCTGGCACTGCTGATTTATCAGTACGGACACCACAAAGGGATATGGCTAATGGCCCGAGAAAGACAAGCAATCCTAGGCCGTACCTGGCAGCCAACACTAACACAAGCAGTCCTTCAAGCGCAGTGCAGGCTTCCCTGGGAGCACTGTACTGGGAGAGCGAGGATTCCTCTGCCCTCGGCACACTGCACCTTTAACCCCAATCGGGTGCTTTGTTATACAGTCTTCTAAGGAGTGTACAACAGCACCACATCCTTGCTACTGTCCTGTTTCTTTTCTCGGTCGGACCTGCTGTTTCTCCTGCTTTGCTCCACCATGCCCCTCAGCCCATGCCATTATCTCCAGTACCCTACCTGCATTAGCCTACAAATTCAGGCTAAAAGAGACTTAGCGCCGCACAAAGATTAACAAGGCTGAGTATATTCACAGAGTATGGGCATATGTCCCACTGAAGCCAAGAAGAACTACAGGAAAACCACCAAAGAAAGAATTGACTGCAGTAAGATTTGGATCTGAAGCGTACTCTATTATGGCAACATCATGAGATTATGTTACTAACAGTTCCTGAAATATCTGCTGCTGAAAGATAGATTCATATTAACAGCATGTGCCGTTTGTTGGGAGCATTGTGATAAAAAACAACTATCATATTGCTAGAAGTTCAATGCTTTATAAAGGCTATGTGTCATGTAGCAGTCTTATATCATCAGTGACAGAGACTGAATGAGAGCCTCTTCTTGGCTTCAGAGAGGAAAGTCTAGCACTTAAACTGAAAAAGTTACAGAGTCCCAGCATTTCTCACTGTAATATCTACTTTTTTGTCTTCATTCTCCTGTCTTCTCCTCTTGGCTGATGACACCTGTCCTTCATCAGCTTACAAGGCCACTATTGATGAGGTCAAAGTGGACAAACCTGTCATTGCTGTCACTTAGGGGTGTCGCAAGTCTTGCCCAATGCCTGATGCATCTGCATAGCTCCCCACCGCTCCTTCCTCCCAAGGGCCACCACCCTCTTGTGCAAACATGACACCTGACTTGAGCCCTACAGCCCAACTCACACCCAGGCACCTCAGAGGGGCAGTACCTCTTTTTGGGGCAACTGCCTACAGGGACTAACAATCATGACTCTCCAGCCCAGTAAGCAGGAAATTTTGTGGAAAAAAAAGGTGAGTTCTGGGTCCTGTCCACTGCTTGTGAACTTCAGCACAAACCACTGCAACAGTCCATGGGAGAGCAGGGAGCACCACCTGCTTTCTCTCTCCCTCTTGAATCTTTTGCTGATGAATCTGGCATTTTTTTCTGCCTCTAGGAGCAGCCTCAAAACCAGGGAGAAGTGTGACTTTTTCCCAGTTTCCAAGCAGCCTGGCGGTTAGGACATTTCCAAGGAATGGAGATGTAGGATCCCTTCTGAGGGAGGCAGGCATGAAACCCCAGTCACCCGCAGCCTGGGTAATTACTCTCATTACTTATAACTCAGGAGCAATAGGTAGTACCACTTCTATCGTGTATTTTCTAGTTGAACTGGTCATGACAACTGCGTGGGTTTTGTGGCATCTTACGGTCAGATTGTTTTGAGCATGCCTATGGGATCAAGCATGGCCCCTTGGCCAGAGAATCCCAGCTGGACTTAGGCAGAAGGGCTTCCCTGTGTTACTCCAGCATCTGCAGGATGAGAAGTGTAGGCACATAGGAGCTTTACGTATGAAAGCCAGGATGGGTACCTACCCACAAACATTCGACAACCATCTACTTCACAAGTGGTTTTGAAGCTTGCACTCTTAAACTTAGCTCCTTACTTTCTGGTAAGACCCACCCTAGGAACCTAAGACCTTAGATAGTTCTGGCCAACTTTATATAAACAAAGCAACACTTCATTTGCTTACTTTAAATAATTTGCTTACTTTTAAATGATCAGGTGAGGAACTGGATATTTAACTAACAGAATGTCTCAGACAAGTCTAATTTTGGCTACTGCAGTATTTCCCCACATTAAAGAAAAATCTTTCTCTTTTCTACAAAGATTTATTATATTCACATTTATTTTGGCAGTAATAAATAATAATTCTGGCCTCATCACAAAATTATTTTGTTTGCTATTCTAGCAGTTTGCTCACAGGATTATTAAGTAGCTTTTTTTTTTCATACAGCAAAGCACTTCTCCAATGGTGACCATTTTAGGACTATCTTTTCCATAAGAACAGGGTAGATCTAAACTTTAACTCATTGCAGTGACTCCAGTTGTTTTGGATCAAGAACCAACAGCCCTTAAAGCCATCTGACTGGGGAGACAATCTACTGAGATAAGCGCTTTCAAACTAAGTGTCCTCCCAAGAACTGAAAAGAAGTGCCTAGCAATTTTATTCAGACCTACCAAAAGCTACCATTGGCAATGGAAAGCAGTAAAATGGAGGACTTGTCCAGAATAAACTAGAATTGCCTAATCCCTAAAATCCCTTACATTTTTGGTTCCACTAGCCAGGTCAGATATTTTCCCATTCTCCTGCTCCGACACATCTCAGGACCTCAGTTCTGGTTGTTGTTCTTTGCCAAGCCACAGCTCTGTGCCATACACGATTTCACAGTTCTTTTCCGGTAATTAACATAATACCAAAGGGCAAGGAGGGGTTGTGGCTGAAAATTAATGCTATAGCAAAAGCCCATTAATCACAGCTTTCTACAAGCCAAATTAACTACAGAAGGTAGTGCTGATAACATGACAAAAATTAACTACAGAAAGCTGCTAAAAATATGTAAATACAGTCTAAGTCTTTGGAACTTTTGCCTTTAAAAGATTTTAAACAAACAAAATAATTATTTCAGTTATAGAAAACAACTTGTCCACTTTTTTTCCTATGCAGTATTAGAAACAGAAGATTAGCCAAACAATATCTTGGTGGATTTTATTTTCTATATTTATTGGTTTCTAACCAGGATCTAATCTGTGAAGGAAAAAAAAATTCATTTCTGATGTAATCCTGTTGCCTACAGATGTGTATTTAGTAATGAATAATTATTGACTGCTAGCTATATGAAGCTAGAGGAGAAGAAAAAATCTTTCCCAGTCTAATTTACGGCACTACTTTTCAGTTAAAAATCACAATATCCTTAACATTTGACAACAGCTTGTATCTTCTGAATAATGGAAAATTTCACTTTGGGGGTTGCATGTTAAATAAAATGCTGAACACTTTTGACCATAATCCAGAAGTCACTGAAGTCAATGGAAAGACTTGGACTTTGGATCATGTTGCAACTTTTCCCAGGAGAAGTATTTCTCTTCCTGAGGTGGAAGAAAGAAACTCCCATGCATAAAATTCACTTATAGAGTAGGCATAAAGAGAGTGTGCTGATCTCTGAAAAGGATCCATATGAGGCACAAAGGATCTTTCATTTGCAATTTCATGTTTACAAGAATCTCATATAGTAACTAAACAAACCAAACAGTTTCATCAAAGGGAAGATATAAGCCAACTTTCCCAGGAAGCCAATTAACAGTTCCAAGGACTTTGTGTGGGATTCATCTGCCATAGCTTACACGTCTGACATTTAGAAGTCTAAGCCTGAACTAATTCCTAGGTTCCTTTTGGGTCAAAGTGAGAAGCAGCCACCCTCGAGAAGCTATTTATCTTATCCTACAGTAGATATAGCAGTCAGGGCTACGTGCTGGTGATGCCTCATTCTCTGTCTGGGAACGAAGGAGAATATTTCAATTTTCAGATACAACTTAAGGTCTGTGCAGCCAGGTTTGATCAGTCCTACTGTATGAGTGAACATTAATGCTTAGATCGATAAATCACACAAGAATATACCAGCCAAAAAGATAACAGATCTGTGCTTTTCAATTGTTACACAAATTGAACAAGAATCTCTGATTTAGCTCAAAACCTAAAAAATCCATTTGGATGACCACTATTTTTTATAGACTACTGGGGGGAAAACTATGAAGAAAAATGTGGAAGGAAAAGGGAGAAAAACTGAGAAAAAAGAAAGATTTTGTACATAATGTTTTTACTTTTGGAGTGAAACTCAGTAAAAGTCAATTCTCCACTGACATTTATTTCATTATGCAAGAAAAAAAAGTAACTACAGATATTTAATCAAAAACCCAGTGTTCCTTCAGCTCTTCAGACGCGTTAACTTAAAGCTAATTTCTTAAGTGGACCAAAACATTTTTTATAAAATGCCTTCAAATTTAAAAAAAAAGTAAAGTTTTGACATGAAAGTTTCTGAAATCTAAAGCAGATACACTCTGTGTGTGTATGTGTGTGTGTGAGAAAGAGGGCGAGAGAGAGAGTTCATCTGCCTTATCAGAAATTATGCGAGAGATTCTAATCAGGCCCTGACATGTGAGGCAAAAACAGATGTTTCAACCCACAAAAAGCTTTTCATAAAATGCTTGAGGTTTTGTTTTTCTTCCAATGCAAAAATTAAAATAAATAGTCATATTCTGAGATTTTTTCAGTGATAAACAGAATGCACCAGAAATGATTTTTTAAGCCTGATTCATTCTGGTTATATCACAGACACTTAGATCCTCACAATCACGGGGATGGTGACTGGTGGAGAAAACCGACCATTGCTGGAACCAGTACGTCATTTAATGACACTTTTTTCCCAGAGTTATCAAACATAAACAGTGAAAGGAGGAAAAGGAAGGGGGAAACAGCCTGGCAGAGCCCACCGTCGCTCATCCCAGTGCAAATGCAGAACGGCTCTCCTGCCTTCGGAAACGTTCCTCTGGATTTACACTGGAGTAAATTAGAGAAGAATTCATTGCAATAATATAAAACTGTTTACTGTTTTAATAGGAAAGAAGGTTAAAAATACAAAGGGAATAGTGAGGCATCTTTTTCACATTACCAGTGTTTTTAAAACTTTATCAGACTCAAATTTAGCTTTTAAATGTAGGTCAGAATCAGAGCCAGGTTCCAAGTTCACCAACCCACCCATGTTTTGTGCTTTCTGCTACAAAGAGGGGTAAGTTTATTAAATCAAAGTTCATGGAACTGGAATCTATAAACCCAAACTTACACATCCTGATCATTGTCCAGTGTTGATTTGTTTTGTAATGATTTAGAATCACCACAAGGCAAAACAGTGTCTGAAAACAAACACCAGAGAAAAGAAAAATACAGGAAAGAACTTCATAGTACACCCAAATGCTTCATGAGTAGAAATGTGTAGAAATTTATCAAACTCAGAGAAAGCTTATTAGTCCTTGGAGAAGTGAACACAAGTGCTATATTCCTGTAAAATTTGGAGGTGACTGAATAACCTCACACTGGACCAAGTACAGGCCCATTAAAATCGCTGGGAATCTCTCCATTGACTACAATAGGCTTTGGATCAGGTCTCTTCTCCTTTTTTAGGCAAGCCAACACAAGATGGGGTGAAATCCTATCCTCACTGAAGTCAACGGGAGTTTTGTCACTGACTTCATTTGGACCAGGATTTCACTCCTCCTCCGTTATCAGCATATAAAGTGTGTTTTCCGGATCTAATCTGCTGGTTGTAAAAGAAGATAGGAACAAAAAAACTGCAACACCATCCAAAACTCAGCTTATGTCATGAAATGACAGTGTTACCATGTTTCCACATGGCATGTGATACTCAAAAGAAAAATGACAATGGAATATGACGCAGCACAAGTGCATACTAGAGACTAAATTATCTACCAATACTTCTTCATATTGCAAAGTGTGGCATGAAAATTCTGTGCAAATAAAAAATCAGGAGTCACATTTCTAAAAAGACTGACCTACCTACACAGTCCTGCTGGCATTTCTGTGGTTGGTTATCTTGCTCAAGTCACATGAAAGATCTCAGAAACAGAATGTTTGAGTCTGATTTTCCATGCTTGATCTTCACTCTCCATGCCCAAATAATAAAAAAAAAAAAAGCTCTGCAACCAAACACTTTTTCCTTAAGTTGTTCTTAGATATGGATACATAAAATAGAAAAACACTGACTGGATGCCCATCCCATCTTGCCAGTTGTTAGGTCTAGTGCTTTTTGGGGGTAATTGTAGGGTTGTGTTCCTCTCAGAGCAGTCCTTGCACTGTCTCTTCATAGGGTCACATAGTCATTGGTCTGGGACAAGGGATGCGAGGAGTGGGGGCACGTCTTTTGGACCTTACCCCCACCAGCATAACGGTCTTCTGAAAGCACAGCTCCAGCTCAGACCTGGGTGCCATTCTGAGGAGATGAGGAGGTGCAGCAGTGCCTGCCCCAGAGGACAACTCCCTCGACCTCCTAAACGAGTTTGAACCCGACCTGCTCGTTCGCTAGGAGCCAACCCGGGAAACACACCGAAAAGCGAAAAAAGCACATAGTGACATGAAACATCTGAAATCTCTTGTGGTCCAGAGGCAGGCACATGAAAAAGGAAACAATAAGGAGCACAGTCTTTTTCGGCACAGATTGCAGATCAGAGCCTGGAGACTGGGCCCCAGATGAGATGCAGCTGACGATGCACTGACTCATGGATCCACTGACAAGTAGCAGTGTTAAAACAGGGCGTAAAGATGCCACAACTCTGCATGTGCATTTCGGCAGCCAAGGCAGACACAAGCGAGAGCTTCAGCAAAGCCAGCGGCTCCCAGCTGGTAAGGCACAAGCCCAGAGATGCAGGGCTGTGTTGAGACTGGGGCTATCTCCAGTCCGGTAAAATAAATGAGGACTTTTGCTCCCCCCACCAAACAGTGCCTAGGAGAGATGGCTGGCACACCCCTGGAACCATGCTGGCAGTTTCACAGAGTGGGTTCACCATGAACCAGATGGTCTCAGCCCCCCCAAACCCTCCTGACTCCCTCCCAGGCCACCATACCACTGCTGCTATCACCAGATTGAATGATAACACCTGAGGCTAAGGGCAAAAGAAGTGTAAACGAGGACAGCAATAAGGCTTCTTCAGGTGCAGAGCACAGAAACCCTCTGAAGGAAGCATTGGTTGCAGCAAGTGCAGGAAAGGAAACACTGAGCAAAATCAGGAGTAGAGCAGAGCGGAGAGGCCAAAACAACACCTGAGGCAAGAGGGGAAGGACGTGAAGTCCAAGAGGCAGCTTGGGGGCACACGACAAGGTGTGCTGAAAACACTTGGAAGTGATTTCAGGAACCAAGAGCAAGCCTGGAGAGTCCCAATGGTGTGGTGATGACTTCATTTGGTTTCCTGTGATGTCCTGGACCTGCAGGGATCACAGTAAAGACAGACTGAAAAAATCCACGGGGGGAAAAAGCGTTAAACATTTCAACATGAGATGGCAAGTGGTACTAAGACAAGCCACATCAAAATGAAAAAGTGGACGAACTATAGTGTTTGTCAGAGTTATGTCTTCATAGAGAAATAACCGATGCTTTAAACACAAAGGCCAGAATATCAGGGGCAGGCAACGGACACTGTCAGCAGACGGGTGGTAGTGGGCACAATTTTGCAAGTGCTTGAAACTACATCAGGTATTTCAGTCCCCAGGCTTCAGCATGATGCCCTGCAGCACCTCAGTTAGGCAGACACCAGTGTAGAGCAGACCTGGCTGAAATGGGAACAGGGAGAGGCGGCACTGGGAGTGCTGAGAAAACTACCGGCACCCCACTATGCCAGTAGACACTGCGCAGAGCTATCGGTGGGCCACATCCCGGGCACCGCTGGCCCGAGAGCAGGAGGACCAAGCACGCAGCACCGCCTTTCCCTCAGCAGCTCCGAAGCTGGGTGAGACATGGGCACCCAGGATCGCTGCGCTGGGCTGTGCCCACCACGGGTCCCACGCCCCAGGCTCCAACGAGGGGGATGCAAGCCGATACACGGGTGTTTGAGGGATGCAGAGGGCTGCACAAGTCCATCCAAGGATGAACTGAACTGGCGTGCACATCATTTTCCAGTGTCACCAATTGTAGACTGACGAACATGCAGGCCAGTCTGAAAGTTTTTTTGACCATACTTTTTTCCTCGGTGTGATTTTGGCAGCTAGTTCCCTAGGAATCAGATCTCTTAGTCACTGTCTGTCACTATTAAGCCAGTGTTCTTTCACGCTGTAATTGCATCCCATATGTAAAGTTACTCCGAAACGCTGCCTTTGATAATTGTTTTTTCTTCTTTGTGTCGGGCAATCCTTAAAGACACAGGCACAAGTGAAACAATAGACTAAGAATTTCTTTCTGACACACTCACGTGGATGCGATCCAGTTGGCCGTTCACAGTACTTTAAAGACAGTGTATATTTACCCACCCAGCTCAGCTCCAAGGTAAGCAGCTACGCTCATTGCTAGAGTGGTGACAGGCTTTATTTACTTTTGCTGTAATGAAGTGAATTCTGCCATAAAAATGACCTTTGTTAACTACAGGGATATGCACAGGAGAAAGATTGACACCATAGAGGTGGACTGTGGATCACAGGAATCTGCTACAGGGTCATGATATGGCAGCAAAAAGCAGGGAAAACAATCACTTTAATTCCATGCTGAAAATAGTAATGCTCTGGGTTAAACACAGCAGTACTGCCTCCACACACAGTTTGGTAAGAACCTTACGCAAAGTGTCCAGCTCTGGAATTCACATTTTAAAGCAGAACAGAAGTTGGAAATGTTCTGGAAAACACATCTTCTAACAGGAGATACAAAGAGTTCAATCACTTTAGGCCTTCAACGAAACAGAGAACAGTTTTTAAAGCTTCTGAAGTGGAGCGGTGTGATATGAGCAAGCCCTTAACTGTACCAGAGAAAGGCCCTACAGGATCACTTGGCTGAAAGTGTAAAGTAGAAAAAAGTAAACTGAAAATAGGACACAAATTCCTCACAGTGAGAGAGTAATTAATCTTCAGAACATACTACCCAGGGAAGTGGTAAATTCATCATTGCTTGGAGCCTTTAAATGCAGATTGGATGTTTAAGTGATGTGCTCTAGTAGTTCAACAGCAAGTTAGCAGCCACAGTATCATTCACTTGTCTAAGTGTAAAATAATTCCAGTTCCCCGCACTGCAAAACTGCTGCCTGGAATTAGGCAACCCTTGTCACACAGTAGGTCAGGCAAACTGGGACAGTGGCCCTTTTCAGCCCCCAAATCTATGAACCCCTAAATCTCATTCACCTGTGAGCAATTAAATTGTCTGGTTTGTCAGTTCATCTCTAACTTTGTTATGTTACACACTGTGCACCTTTAATATGGCACAGTTACTCTGTGAGTACAGTCTGCAGGTAAAGAGAAACTAGAAAAGAAAGTGCATATGTGAAGGCAGCAGAGTTAATTTGCAACAAAAGTTTGAACCCTGGAATGTTGTACCTCTTAAGTGCCAGCTACTCAATCTTAGCACTTCAATAATTAATTATAGGAAGTTTTTGCTTACATTACTTTTTAAACCTATGAATCACTTGTTGGTGAATTCATAAATCTCACTGCTTCAGCCGGTAGAATATAAAGGTTTCTGTACTTTGTTAACCAGAAAGACCCAACAGACTTAACAGAGACATCTTAAATATAGCTTTCCCTAGTTGACTGAGTACATTGCCTTAAATGGGAATTTTCAATCTGTGGAGTTGCAGTCCCTATTGACCACACCAGAAGAAAGTAATTTTGTAATGGAAGTATTGCTGGATAATATTATACGAAAAATCAGACTAATAAGTTAACTCAGATCTCTGATAACTCATGACTGAGTTTTGATATGTCAGAAATGCAGGATCCTGAACACTGACGGGTCAATGAAATGAGCAAGGTCCAAAGGAAGTTTTAGAAAAGAGGGAGCAGAAGGCTGTGAGCCTCCAGAAACATCAAAGAAAAAAGGGAATGATGAAGCAGCTGCCTGTTAAAGGGAAAAAAATCCATGAGGTATTTGTATATTCTAACTCTTTATGATGGATAGAGGTGAATTGAATTCTGAACAGTAAAACAACACTTGATCAGGAACTGCAGGTCATGACCAGTTTCTATTTATTCCATGTAGACAAACACAGTACAGTCCATATAACAAAAACACTTGCATCTTTCCTAACAGATATGTTCTGACAATGGGAAAAATATAAGAGAAATTTGCTAATAGGAAAAGTGTAGATAAAAAAATATGAAAGACAATAGAGAGTTCTTCAAGAACTTGTTAGATGACCAGAAAGCATATGATCAACAAAAAACACCACATTAGCTGAAGGCTTGCCTTGGTTCAGTAATATACCGAATGCTTGGAATTTCAGAAGCATTATTGAAGAAATGGGGAAAGGTATCAGACACAAACCAAACCCTACAGATTAGCAGTTGTAAAGAGCAGAAGGTGTGTAAAAAGGGCAAAAGATCCTAAAGGAAAAAGTCATAGTTGGCATAACTAGTTGTCAGAAGAAAGTTAAATATATTGAGACCAAGGAAAATGAAGGCAGATTTCTCAGTGACAAAGCCAAAATTCTTAACAGCAATAATGAAAAGAAAGAAAAATTAAATAAATATCTGTTTTCTGTTTGACCACGTTGTGTTTTAATCAACTAAGTATTTTTCTTTCAAAGAGGGGAAAAAAGGGTGCAAGAGAGGAAATTAGATAATATCTACTAAGGATGCACATTTTAACGCCATCAGCCTGGATAACTTGAACCCAGGAATTCTAAAGGATTTGCCTAAAGAAATCACTGCTCACTTGTTGATTATTTTTCCTAAATCCCAGAATATCAAAGAAGTCTGAAAACACCAGACTTAATGATCACCTTGTGCAAACATTTGAGAGAGGTAAACTGTACCTACCAGAGTTAAAATACTGATTATCCTGACATGACATCAACCTCAAACAAAATAACAAAAAAAACACATATGGAATTTAACTGATAACAAAATAAAGGACAATAATATAATGAATACCAGACAACATGAAATGCTTTATGGAAAATTGTGCTGCTTAAACAAACTTGAGTTCATTCTCTCAGACTTTTTTTTGGATAAATGTAACTGTGTAGATGTAATAAAATTTTATAGGGTGTTTGACTTGGTACCACACAACATTCTGATATAAAACTCAGCAGTATATAGTACTAAGAAAGTGCATATGAAATATATTGAGAATTATCTAACTGATATGCCTCAAAGTATTTGTAAGTAATATCACTAAATAGGGCTGGGGTTTTTTCTAGAAAGGTCACAAAATGAGGTCTATAAACCTGAGACTTACACCATACTATCCTCAAGTATTCAAAAGGAAATATAAAATTACTGCAGATAAATTTTGTGGACAATGTAAAGACAGTTGGAATGGCAGACAAAAGTGGGGAGGCAACTGGAGTGAACTGAGCTGCTAGGTAATCTGGGTCTACTCAAAGAAAAGGCTTTTGAATAAATTCTTATGTCTAAGGAGAAAAAAATGAGCTGTTCCTATAAAACAGGAATGGTCTTCTGGAAAGCAGCAGTTCTGAGATGGATTTTAAAGCTGGAATGGGCCAGGCTGAGGTCCCAGCATCAAGTTGTGGCAAAAAAAATGCTGCTGCGGCTCTGAGAAACCTGCTAAGGCGATGTTTTCTAAGAAGATTGAAATCCTGCTGTATCTTTGGTGGGGCCAAAGCCAGTACTCTGAATAAAATTCTGACATTTTAAAAGAATGTTACACTATCCTTTTCCCCACTCCTCCCACGCCCAACAAACACAGGCAGAGACTGAAGAACGCCACTACATATACCACCAATATAGTATTAATGATCATGAAAGTGTTGTTGTGGGTAGCATACCACAGCTTTATGAGAATAAAGTCACAGATTTTAAAAGTGACCTTTAATCTTCCAGAATACACAAGGAAAACTATTGCAAATAGCCAAAACAAAATAAATTTTCAGTTAATTATTTGATTAATTTTTATGCTTAGATAGATCAAACAACAGAATAAACAACAGATGAAAATGGTGAACTGCCTGAAAGTAAAGTTTAGGTGCTTCACTGCTATCTGTGATTCAGTCAATCATGACTTTTGGGCTCTGAAAGGGGTTAACTGAATTATACATAAAGAGGCCAAACTAGATGATCTCATGGTCTCTACTGACTTTAAACACTATGGAAAAGGACTTTGTGATTGGAATGAGATGTTCTCAGATGGGTAATCGCAAATTGAGGCATTAAAAGCACATCACTGGAGAGGTTCTAATAAACACATGAAGAGCTGCTGAATTTAAACTTTCGTAACTTCAAAATTACTGATCCAAATTTCTTAGATTTTTGTCAGTTTATATTCTATTCCCTTTGACGCAGGATTATTTCTCCCCTATCTATAAAATACCTCATGCTGAAGCTACTTGGAATTTTCCTTTCTCACCATGGAAAATTCTGACTTTTCATCAAAAAAAAGAAAAATGAAAAAAAAATCTGTTTTCAGCCAAAATGTTATTTTTCAGGGGAAACTTTTTCCCAGGAGTGATCATTTTTTCACCAAAACAAATTGCTCTGTCAAAAGCAAAACTTTCATCCAAAAACAATTTTGGCAGAAAATTTTCAACCTACCATATTTACAATACGGGTGGTGCTATAAATAAACAGACCAAAACCACATTCACTTTAATCAGCTACATGCCAGATAAAATAAAATATTCCTTCACTTTACACTTAAGCTTATTAAATTTGAGCTGTGTGGGATGGTTTAAAAAAAGTAAAGGTTATCTCTGGTTTGTATTCTGTAGCTATGAAACCGGATCACCTTTTTATCTCCTGTCTGTCTACAGTGGTGATTGACATTTGGATTTTAGCTTAATCTAAAAAAAAAGTAAATGTGATTTGTTTCCTACAAATGGAAAAGCTAAATAATCCAAGTGTGCAGATGTCATCTATGATACCTTACCACTATTGATGGAGCGGTGGTTTTCCCGGGCAGCAGGAAGCAGATTTGAAGTTGTATCCCACGCCACGTGGATGACGACAAAACTTGGTGCCAATCAGAGGCTACCCTTGCAGGCACTGACATCAAATGCACTGGGTGTGTCAGGTTGTTACGAAATACACTGCACGTTGAAAGTATCTAGAGTCACTTGCAGTATTGAAAGAACTGGACTAAATTCCTCTATGCCAATTTCCGACTTTTCTAGTTATCTTGCTTTGACTAATTTGTGTCAGAATTCACGTTATTTACTCTGTGATCATTTTTTCATTTCAGTCACTTCAGTTTAACTGAAGAGTGGCAAGAATTTTCTAGGACAGGAGCTCGCTATCTTAAGGTCACACATTTTATCTACGCAAGTGAAAAAAACCAACACAGGTCACTTGTCGCATAGTGCAGTGCACACAAATGTCACCTGTTGGAAGTCACTCGACCATCCTCCCTCCAAACCACTCTGGATCTCGTTTTTTGTTGCTACAGGACAAGTCAGTGCCAGTCTAAGAGTGATAAGACAAATTGTTCCAGGCTCCAAGAAAAACCTACAGGGAAAAAAAGAATGAGCGCCACATGTAGACATCTTTGAGAGAACATGCAGGAAGATAAAGTGCTGTTCGATCTTATTAGATAAGACTATTGCAGCTGGCTAGCAGAAAGAAGAAGAAATAATGTTTTGCCAGTCCTTTAAGTAAATAAATAAAAACACTGGTGAAAACCCTGCTCTTTTTCTGAGGTTAATCATCCCAGAGCACAGTTTGTCCTTGAGTGATGTGTGATGTCTGGCAATTTAAAATAAATCTCTGATTGGCCAGGAGGATATAGGTCTGGTCCCAGGATTTTCAGTGTCCAGTGTGAAGAGATGGAGAACCAGTCCCTAGCTCCTGAGGTAACTCCATCCTGCAGAGGACGGTCATGGCTCCTGTGATGGATGAAGGCAGGCAAGTTCCGAGGAACTCTGGGACAACCATGCTTCCTGAAGAGGTGGCTCTGAGCTCTATCCTCTCCTTTCTTATCCTCCTTCTCTGATCTTTTCTACATCATTTCCAAATCTCTCATGTTTTCCAACAGGTGTCCACTGCAGGGAATCCGTCAGTCTGCAGGCTACACTGCAGAAATTATTGAAGTTCCAGACCAGGCTCCTGTTGGCAGCACTGGTTTTAAGCATTACCTACCCATAGCTGCAGCTACACACGCAGCACTCCCTGAAGGCAGAACCCACTTCCCACCCACAAAATCAAGCATCCCTGAAAGGGAAAATCATAGAATCATAGAATCACTAAGGTTGGAAAAGACCTCTAAGATCACCAAGTCCAACTGTCAACCCAATGCCACCACGCCTAGGAAGAAAAAGTTTTGGAGAGGCAGGAGGGACAGAGTTTCTGAAAGGGGGAGAAAGTACAAGGGGTGGAATCTTGGCCCTTTCATAGTGGGAGTTGCTACTAGTTTCAGCTCTTTCCTGGGCTGCAGCGAGCAATGCTTGCTGAGCCTTTGTCCTTTTGAGGAAGTGGCTTTCCACAGATGAGCACTGAAGACCTCAGAAAATCTGCTATCCCAACTGTTTTGCAAGGTGATAATCCATTCTTCATGAAAGATGAGAACCTGAGGACACAGACATCGGTGTCTGAGGACTCCAAACAGTGTGCATGACAGTGACAAGTGACACAGGAGGGTGAACATTGTATGGCAGTAAGTAACTGATGTTTCAGGCCATGGTATGGCAAAGCAAGCAGCCACACTCACACCTGGGCAGCCCCACTCTTTCCATGCTCCTTGGCCAATATTGTCTGGCTATAGGCCCGGTGTACTCCACTGAAATTCAGACAGTGTAAATTCAGAGAAGAAAGCAATCCCAGTCACCAGCCAGGATATAAACCTCAGCGTTACCACTGATGTCAGTGCAAAGGCTTAGACAGGTGTTTTCAAACCAACCCACACGTGTCCTTCACAAGCAACTTTCGACAATGGCCCAGTCTCACTGAAACAACACTCCTCTTGGCTTCTGTGAGGGATTTGTTTGTTTCAAGAAACCAGGACTAAGTCCGTAAAGTTTTCTCTGCAGTTACTCACTCTACTGCCAGTTAATGCTCAGTACAAATTGCAGACCACAAAATTTTGGATGAATCCAAAGACACAAAGTCAAAGTAAGCAGGGAAAAAAAAAATTGTTCTGGCAACCATCCAGTCACCAATGGAACTGGAGGAAACCCTATCATATGAATCATTTAAAAACAAGATCAGTCTGGACACAGCACTGGAAAATGTACCGTGGGGAACAGACTTGTATTGGCAGGGGAATGAACAGGATGAGCTAATTCTGTAGGTCTCTTCCATCTTCAGTTTCTGAGGGCCCAGTCCTCAAGGGACCTTGCAGGTTGGGCTCATGCCACGTCAGATTGCTTCGAAGAGCATTAACACAAGAGCTGTGATAAAGCTAGGACCGACCACATTATCAGTTTTACTATTCAACTTAACTCAGTAAGAACCTTTGAAAAGGTCTCCCAGGCAATAAGACCTGATCTAAAAGGTCAGAGGAATTTTGAAAACACTTGATGAAGAGTGTTTCAGAAAGCATCTCTTCTTTGACCAGACAGAGACTCAAGGCTCAAAATCCCTATCTGATACTATGCCTGTTTGGAGCTGGGGTTTTTGTTCAATGTAGCATCAGAGACAAGGCCCAGCTGTGAAGCTTGGAGCTGGAGTCAGTCTACTGTGGTATCTGTTTACATCCAGAAATTTGGTTTGGGACATTATCTAGTCAGAATATACTGGCAACCTGCCTCATCACATTTGAAACAAATGCCCTGAATATTGCTAAGTCCAAACAGCAACAAGAAATCTTCTTGGAGAAGATGATGGAGTAGAAAAAGACTCTGAACCTTCTTCCCAGTCGCCACTTCAAATAAACTAAAGTGTCAAGCGATTGTTGTGATCAGTATCAAAACCTCAGATCCTCCCTTCTCTTCTCTGCTCGTTTTCTACTCCCTGCATATAAATTTGACTGGAGAGGTGAGAACAGGCTTTTATCTACAAAGGCCATGAAATGAGCTAGGAGATGTGAGGTTTGTGTCTGTTTCTAGTCATCACTCAGTTTCTCTCCCAGCTCCTTAACAACTTCTTTTTGCGATGGTTGTAAAGGAAGAAATAACGTCTACTTTTTGCGAAATGCTTTTGAATTCTCAGCTAACTGGTGCTTTAGCAGTGTGGAGTGCTAGTGCTGCTAGTAAGGAGGAAGGAGAGGAACTGTTGAGGGTGGTGCAAGTGGGTAATGGGACAAAACTAGCAAAGGGATATTTTAGGCTAGAAATCAGGAAAAATTTAACAATGAAGCCCATTAGACTGTGGAATAGGCTCCCAGAGGGAGCTGCTGGCAGCCCCACCACTTGAGTCATTTCAAATAAGGCTGGACAAAGCACTAGAAAATACACTGTAGGGAACAGCCCTGGGCTGACCTTCAGGGAGCGGAGGGGAGGGAGGGGGGGAAACGGACTGTGTGACCTAACAGGTCTTTTCCATCCCTAACTTCTATGAATCTGTTACTGGCTAGTGAAAAATGTGATGTAAGGGCAGCCTGCAGTGATTGGCAGACTAAATGAAGGTCAGGAGTAATTTTTTGGATGCCTTGAGCACAGTGCGTGTCCCAAGCACTGACCACACTCACTCGGCATGTTTAGCCACCTGGCAGCTCCATTGTAGCCAACCCAAATAGTTCATATAATATTGAAGCGAAATAGCAAACAGCCATCATTCTCAGAAATCTTCACTTTTCCTGGGATTCCTTTCTTTCTTTTTTTTTTTCTTTCAGACAATCCGAAAACAAGTGATCGAGTTGAGGTACTTGCTGAGTGAACCCAGCCCGGTCAAGGCTGACTGGTGTCTGGTGGAACCATTGCTGGAAACAAATAAGCATTTACAAGAGGAAAGTCCACCCGCTGTATTTGGATAACAGCTCACGCTACTCTTAGGGCAGCAGACTGCTTCTGAACTGACAGGCAGGCCGTCGTAAACCTGGGCTAGAAAATCACACTTGACCCCCTGTAGACAGACACACATCACCCTGGGCTGTCCCTGTTGCCTCCTCTGTGACTTCTTTTCACAGAGCCCTTGGAAATAAAACCCTATGTTGCAAGCACCTGGAAAGCCCTCACTAGACCTCATTCCCCTGCACTGCCAAAAACACTTTGTATCCTGCGATTACCAGTGCTCTCTCATTCCTGGGGCCAGAGTTTGGTGGCAAAACTGTCTACTGATTCACACATGCTAGTTTTGTGTGTTTTGCCGGTGCACTTGGATTGCCATTCCTGATCTTGACTTGGCCTTATGCAGGCTCTTCTGCTGGAAGGAGGCAAGATGAGTGCTGGGCGTTGCTAATGAAGAGAGCACTCTAACTGGCAAAGGCTCTTGGTAAGGCACCAAAAGAAAGATGGGATGAAAAAACATGGGTGAGAGGAGGCGAGGGAAGTGGAATCAGCCAATAAAAGAAAAGGAAGCATGACTAATGAGGGTAAACGGAGAGGAAAGAGCGGATAACCACCACTGACAGGAGAATCTAGTCAAGCAGTGAAAAAGCCAGAGGTGCAGAGTTAATGCACAAGTGGTCACACACAGCTGAAACACAGCTTTTCAGCTCGGGAGGATTTGCTTTGCCCTTACTTTGGAAGGTTGCCCAAATTTTATGTCAATTTTTACGAAGGCATTTTTATGGATTCCAAGCAGCAACAGCTCACTGTCCTGGAAGCATGACCTGATGGACCTGCGTGATCCCTGTGTCCAGCCCGTCAGGCCCTTGGCGTACACTGGAGCTGCTGCGCAGGGAGACAGGCTTCAGCAGAACGCAGCAAACCCAAGCTCTCATGGCACAGAGGACAGCCAGGAATGCAGCCCCTGCTCCATTCCCCACCAAAAGCAAACACCACAGCTGACTCCACACCGTTTCGGGAATCTGAGGTCCCTCCCTTTGATAGTCCCTTTCTATGGTCCTCAAATACAGGCAGGGAAGTGAATGTTATGCCCTTTGACTATATGCCAGAAGGTGTTTCCACTGAATTACAGCCCTCGGAAAGTTTCCTTTTCTGTTACAAGAAGAAAGCAAGGAACAGCACAGCTTTACTTTACTCCTTTGCTTACCTGGCAAAGAATCCATAGGTTTATTTTTGTTACCTGTGGTTTTATTTGTCAGTCCAAGCACATCAAATCAAACATAGGTTTTGATCAGGACAGAACTTGAGGGGAAAATGATACTTTCTCTCAGTATTTTGTAGATCAGAAGAAATCAAACAATGGCTGTAATTTCAGTGATATAAGCAGCAAGTGATGTGGGAAGAGGGATCAGATGATGACAGACAAAATTAATTATGTGCAACAAGACCAATAGACCAGAGGCTGCTTTGGGAAAGAATGAGCCAATTTTCTCTGCAACCTACATGAAATAGACAGCATACTCTACAAATTTAGCAGTGGGAAAAAGCAACATTGCCTTTTTTACAGACAGATTCTTCAGAAAAAACACATAGACAGTGTGTCTGAATCTTGTCTACCACCTGCCAATGTTTTTATTTTAACTATTTGCTTGTCACAGAGGAGCCAAAACAACTGAAGTCTACATGAAGTCACGACCTAAAGTACATTTAGTCATTGACTAAAATTAAAAACACTAGGTTGGATTTATGCTATTAGTCTGTTCAATTTACAAAAAGAGATCTTTCAGAGTCACTCACAGAGAGAGAGGATGAAGATTCCCATTTTTGTTTGGGCCTGTCTTTTATACTTACACCTCTGAAGTACAAAGTGCACTTTCAGGGTGAGCACATTCAAATACTGCGGTCAAGTTTATTGCTGTTCCCAAGCTTCATCTTCTTTTTGTCAGTAAACGTCAATGTCTTTGGCCCGTACCTCAGAAAGCAACTTATACCTGCTTTCACATCAGACATGGTTGGACCATCCAAGCTCAGGGCTCCATGGAGCTCATTTGGCACCAGTCTGTTATGAACTTCCCATGTAGTTTCAGCAAAGTCATATCACCTCAATATCCTCCTCTGCAGAAGCAAGGATCCAATTTCTCCTTTTGCTCATACCTCTCATAGCTGCCACCTGCATCTCTAACAACCTTTTCTTCACAAAAAGCCCTCCCCTGGACCAAGGTTTCTCAAAAAAGGTCACGCTTTCAGCGCAGAAGACCTCAGGTCCTGTCCCCACCAGCCAGCAGGCCCTCCTTTCGCCCACAGCTGCAGTTTGCTGCCCTTGAGCACAGCTTCTCAGCAAGAATCAAATGCTCTTTCTGTCAGGCCAAGAGCAGGACAGGAGAGCGAACATGAATCTCTGTCTGCCCAAGACATAACAAGCAATTCAGTCTTAAATTTATCGAATATCAAAAAGGCAGAGGAAGAAGCTGCTAAGCTATTTCCTATGGTGTTCTTTTTCTACCTGAAGAGACACCTCATAGACATTTTGATAGCACAACTCTCCTTTTTCCTTTTCAGTCAGCTGAATGTAAGCCTGTTGCTCATCCATGAACTATGCTGGAGCAGGCTGTTTTGCATTTGATAATGAATTGCAGACCATCTTTAGATAGAGATCTTTTGGACCGGTTTTTGGCACCTCCGAGGGAACATGGTCTCCACCTGCTGCTCCATCCCACACAGCCCTGTCGCGGGCAGACCCTGACACCTAGTGCGTCCAGATGTGTACTGGCCCTGCGACATGCCCAAAACAGCTGGCTGGACCCCCACTCCTCACCTGGGACAACCTGATTTCTCCATAACGCACTTTCCTGCAGTCACTGAAGGAAACACACTGCCACCAACCAGCAGCAGTTTTCCTGAGAGATGGAGCTGTGCAAACATTCTCCTAGGACCTGGTTCAGTTTTCAAAAAAAGCTGTTTTGATCTTAATTTCCATTTAGAAAATGACATCTCTGTATTTCTCTGCTAGTAACAAACCAGCTAAGTGGATACGGGGGCATCCTGATTTGATCTCCTGTATCACAGAATCACAGAATCAAAGAATCACAGAATGGTAGGGGTTGGAAGGGATCTCTGTGGGTCATCTAGTCCAACACCCCTGCCCAAGCAGGGTCACCTACAGTAGGCTGCAGAGGACCCTGTCCAGGCGGGTCTTGAATATCTCCAGAGAAGGAGACTCCACAACCTCCCTGGGCAGCCTGTTCCAGGGCTCTATCACCCTCAGAGGGAAGAAGCCCTTCCTCATGTTCAGACGGAACTTCCTGTGCCTCAGTTTGTGCCCATTGCCCCTTGTC
The DNA here is from genome assembly GCF_030867145.1 of Opisthocomus hoazin. Classification (NCBI taxonomy): domain Eukaryota; kingdom Metazoa; phylum Chordata; class Aves; order Opisthocomiformes; family Opisthocomidae; genus Opisthocomus; species Opisthocomus hoazin. The sequence continues at coordinate 120,897,986 of NC_134415.1, forward strand.
CTGTCGCTGGGCACCACTGAAAAGAGTCTGGCCCCATTCTCCTGACACCCACCCTTCAGATATTTGTAAGCATATATTAGGTCCCCTCGCAGCCTTCTCTTCTTCAGGCTGAACAAGCCCAGCTCCCTCAGCCTTTTCTCGTAGGAGAGATGCTCCAGTTCCCTCACCATCCTCGTAGCCCTCCACTGGACTCTCTCCAGTAGCTCTTCACCTTTCTTGAAGTGGGGAGCCCAGAACTGGACACAGTACTCTAGATGAGGCCTCCCTAGGGCAGTGTAGAGGGGAAGGAGAACCTCCCTCGTCCTACTGGCCACACTCCTCCTAATGCACCCCAGAATGCCATTGGCCTTCTTGGCAGCCAGGGAACACTGCTGGCTCATGGTTAACCTGTCGTCCACCAGGACACCCAGGTCCCCCTCCGCAGAGCTGCTCTCTAGCAGGTCCACTCCAAGCCTGTACTGATGCATGAGGTTGTTCCTCCCCAGGTGCAGGACCCTGCATTTGTCTTTCTTGAACCTCATCAGGCTCCTCTCTGCCCAACTTTCCAGCCTGTCCAGGTCACTCTGAATGGCAGCACAGCCTGCTGGTGTATCTACCACACCTCCCAGTTTGGTGTCGTCAGCAAACTTGCTGAGGGTACATTCTAACTCTTCATCCAGGTCGTTGATGAAGAAGTTAAACAAGACTGGGCCCAGTACTGACCCCTGAGGGACACCACTAGTTACCGGCCTCCAACTAGACTCAGCGCCGCTGACGACAACCCTCTGAGCTCTGCCATTCAGCCAGTTCTCAATCCACTTCACCAACCACTCATCCAGCCCATACTTCCTGAGCTTCCCTAGGAGGATATCATGGGACACTGTGTCGAAAGCCTTGCTGAAGTCAAGGTAGAAAACACCCACGGCTCTCCTTTCATCTACCCAGCCAGTCATGTCATCGTAGAAAGCTATCAGATTGGTCAGGCATGATTTCCCCTTGATGAGTCCATGCTGACTACTCCTGATAACCTTCTTTTCCTCCACTTGCTTGTTGATGACCTCAACTTCTTAGATTACACGTCTTCACTCTGGCTTGCTCAGTCCAGAACCCCACAAGAAATAGTATTGTCTAGCTCTACGGTCTCTTCTTCTTGCCCCCTTATTCTGTGGCTTTTTCTCTCTGTCACGAAATGAACAGTCCTTCAGAAAGCCCTCAATGCACTGACTTTGCTTCCAGTCACAAGTCAAGCAGCATGGCCAGTAAAAAAGGAGAGACCACACAGCCAACAACTGTATTAGGGGCTGTCAGCAAACAAAATTTGATTTAGATGTCCATGTGTGGCCTGATGCCCCTCCACAAGACTGAACTACTTCCTGTGTGTGTTACACAAATCACACTGTCTTCCTATGAAAAATCAGGTCTGGGCCGGTGTCAGAAGGAGTACCAAACTGGACACAAAAGAGATGGTATTTGACAAATTCTGTTAATCAAAGCAAATTTCTCCTTTCTTTTTACAGGAATGGTTTATAAATCTTCAGTCCAGGTTTGAAAGTCTTAACTGTTCCACACTTTTCCCCTCACCAAGCCAACAATCCTCTTTTCCAACAGGACAACCATCAGCTTTTTGCACTGTACACTGAAAAAATAGCCACTTCTTTCCTCATCTCTAATGTCTGAGAGGAAGGTATTCATTTTTCTCCACAGTAGCAATATAATAGATTGCTTCAATCCTTCGTTAGCTGCCTAATCCAATTCATGTCAGCTTTTTCTCTTCTGCCCTGTGTTTCTAACCTGTGTCTAGAGAAAAGCCCTCTTTGCCATCCGTTCTTCCAGAAGCCTTGCCAAAATTTGCACTTTTCTTCTGCTCCATTTCTTTTTCTCCCATGCTTCTGATGGTAAATGGATTCAAACTGGTAAAGCAGTGTACGTTTTTCGCAATGCTCATTGAAATGACTTACCAAGAGCCTTGGTACACTCTCCACCAGTTGTGTGGCTTTTATTGAAGATCAGAGCCAAATCACAGCAGCAAAGGATCAGGGCTGTGCCCTGAGAATTGGGAAGGGGGGATCCACAGGCTGCCTTCTCAGGCAGTGCCAGAAAAAGGCGGGGGGCAGGGTGTCCCTCTGAACCACAGCACAGCTCAGCTGGATGCCAGGCTAATGCCCTGATCCTGTCCCAAGGGAAGGACTGGCATTGGTGGTGGGGCACAGCTGGAATGGGAAGCAGCTCATGCCCCATCCTGGTGCTCCTGGCAGCAGAAGCAGAAAGGACCGCTCCCCAGGTCTCCTCTCCAGCCCCATGCCTGCCTGCAGCCCCCTCCCCATCCATTTGCTTTAGTCCCCTAAGGCACAGTAGGACTAACAGGAGCTGCACAAATGGGGTGGGTTTCTCACCCAGGGGAATCAGCTGCTGTATGAGGCACAGCTGGAGCTGTGGGGTTCACACACCTCCAAAGTGGAAGCAGGGTGAAATTCCAGAGGGGAAGTGGTCAGATGAGGTCAGGGTGGAAGCAGAGGGATCCCTGCCTCAAATGACAGTCCTTTCAGACTTCCCATGCCTCTCAAATCCCTCCTGCCCCCCACTCAGTCTTCTCCCAAAAGTTTCATCACTTCCATCCCCTCTCTGGAAACCATGACCTTTCTTCTCCACTTCCTATCTGAAAAGTTTCTACCTTAAACCACCTGGTCCTGTGACCTGCTCCTGAATCATACTCCTGCCAAAAATAACCATAATCGCCTCCATATCTTCTCTGCAGTCCTCCGTAATTTTCCCTAAGCCTGTTTGACATTCGCGGTCTCCAAAATCTCACTAATCTCATACTTGCCTAGTGGAGTCCTCCTGCCCAGTTCAGCATCCTCACCCCCATCTCCTTAAATCCCTTTCCAGCCCGTCTGCTCTCAAAAGCCATTCTGCTGCCGCCCTGAAAATAAATTTTGCCTACACTGCCAAAAAGCCTTCTTCCATCTCTGATCATGACAGAAAACTTTCTTCAAGTACTCTCTCTCCCAGCTGCAGGAAATCCTGTGGGGGTTATTCAGTGACCTCCGTAATGAAATAGGTCAGATTAGATAACCACAATAAGCCTTCCTGGCCCGAAAGGCCTCCTGCAAAACAAACTGCATGATCTAGCACACGTAAGAATATGGATTAGTAAGGACATTCAGGGAGGTCAAGCCCTCGTGTTCTTAAAGCCTCTGAAACTACAGATGCCAACAGCAGTCTAAACCTATAGATCTAAAGAGGGAGGAAAACAAGCATAAGTGCACAGGAACAATCTATGTAGCCCTGATAATACCAGCATTACACCCATACCATTTGTTTTGTATTATTAGACAAGTTACATAGACATCCCATATTCCCCAGTTTGAACTAGCAAAATGCCAACGGACAAGGAAAAAAAAGAGAAAAGTTTATTTTTGTGGAAATAATGCGATGACACATTTTCAGCAATATATACTATATCGTCAAGTCCTCATTAGACAAGCCAAATATTTTTGTGTAATTTCTGCAATAAAATATGAAAGCAGCAACATTCAGACAGAGAGGCTGGCTTTTGTTAAAGTGGGGCTCCAAGAATAACAGCTTGCGAATTACCAACACCATTGTTTGGAGGAAGAAAGTTGCTTGATATTAACAAATTCATTAAGCCAAAACTGACAGGCTTGTTAAAGCAGCCATTAGCAGTCTCAATCTTTATGGACTTGCGTCCCAAACAATGCCAATCACGGGTCTTGTGACAAGTGCTCTGACAGAGTAACCTACAACCGCTGGGGCACAGATATGTTTTCCAGCAGATGTTAATGATGATTTATGACTCACATTTCTTCCGTGTACTATGGCACTCATACAGCTCATTTGTGCTACATGCTTGCGAGAGTCATTTCACCCATCTACAATAGTAGTGAAATGCAACTGCCTCTAAGGAAAAAAGCAAGCGAGAGTTGGAGCTGTTACGGTAGTGGCAGCAAGGTGTCTAGAACAGCGGATGAGGAAGACTTTCACCTGCTAAAGCCCACCTCACCAGAGAGTCTTTCAGCCTCTCCATAATTTTTTCCCCTGATCACCCATCCAAAGCTGTCAGCCCAGTGGACAACTGACCTGCTGAACATGTAAATCCTGCTGTTCTCGGAGACAGGGGATGAGCCCAGACCTAAGGGCAGTCCAGGGCCCCAGCACATGGCAAACCTTATTTCTTTCTCCAGTAGAAACTGACAAGAGGATTTAGGAAGATGGACAATAATTTGCCCAGGAGAAATTTGGCAAGGATGCCACTGAAAGCATTCCAACCCCTCTGATAAACTTCTTATGATATTAGAGCTTTTGGTATGCAGTATCCGAGTCTGACTACAAGTGCAAGGTTTATTTATTTGTTGCTTGGTCTGGTTTTCTTCATCTGAAGGACAGTTTCTCCTCTCCACAGCTTCCTATATCTTTGAGAGATTTGATCCCAGATAACATGAGGAAAAAAATGGCTTCCACAGAATCATCAAGGCAAATTAAAGAAAAACACGTGGGAATCTGTATTTGAAGCACCTACATTGATGAACATTCATTTTCCTTGTTATCTACTCCTTTTCCAAAGGAAATGCTTCGGTCTTCCACCTCAGCTGACACTCCCTTTAGCACAGGGCACTTCCACAATCTCCTTTTTGCTGTGTAAGGCAGTCACATGAAACAATCAGATTTGGGTCTGGAAGGTCATGAACTTGAGTGATCAAAATATGACACTACTACGGTGGAAATGCTTGTCCCGTTCCTTAAAAATTTGTAGGAATATTAACAGATACAGAGGCATTAAGAGATCAAAGCTTTTACAGATGGGTCTAACGAAAAGCAAACCATTGAAGGCTCAGGTTCTTTCTTGAAGCTCAAATAAATCTGTTCTAGACAAGGATCATGTTAATTTTCACCTTCTCACCTGTCCACACACGTTTCATTTCTCTCAGAAATGACATTTCGTTGTCAAAAGAGATCCCATGAGTATTGCAGAGATGTGCGACTCCCATCACAGATAACCAACATCCTACACCACCACTTATGGAGCACTGTCATCTGGAAAACGTTTCTCCCCTGCAGTGGTTTATAGCTTACATACCAGAAAAATGTCAAGTTTGGAGTGACGGAGACTTTTAAGAAAGAAGCTCAAGGTTCACTCTAATCCCTAGGTCCCTGGGAAACTCAGCTGCCAAATATCTGTCCTACCCAACAAAGAAAGCCAAAGAAGCCTTACTCCTACGTGTCACTGTCTTTTACCAGTCAAACAGAGCTAAGCTTTAGCTGGATTAAAGCAAAACGGTACAAACCACCGGAGACACATTATCAAACAAACCCTTAGACAGCATGGAGACTACTATGGCAGGATCAGATAGGAAAGACAGATCAGTGTATTATGTTTTTGTGTAACCGAAGAGTAGTACGAAGTAGCAGCAAATCATCTGTGTTATTCCTCCACCCTCCTCAGGGAATGCATGTCCTGACGATTTCAAATCTGATTCTCCTGCAGATCTTTCAAACAGCCGGCGGAAAACCTGCTTCCTCTTGCTCTGTCGCCAGTGACACAGCCTGACAGCAAAGCACCCGCTCCCCCGGCATCCCGCGGCCACAGCAGCAGATAAGAGAGAGGAACAGGATGCAGATCTCTGTCATATTATGACCTGACCTATACCAATACTGACTGATAATCTATGCAGAGCCTGTGATCTGTGTACGGATCCTAGTGCCCACAAAAAATCAGCACTGTATTTACTGCTTCTGCTGTCACTGTCAAAAGAATGACGAAAGACCAAACCACAGTAGCCATCATAAAAAAAACTGTACTTTTTCAAGAAATGCTCTGTTGCAATTGAGAACAGAAAGAAGAGTAGATAACAAGCCACCATCCCTTATCTTAAATAGCATTACACTGGCAAACAGAGGAAAATACTGGCATGGAAGGAAGCTCATGTTACCACTGCCACTTTCTTGCACTTGTTCTGTGTGTTCGTTAAAGCTTATGGCACACAGGATGCTTGCTCTAGCATACCTCGCTAGAGTATAAACTCCAAAAAAATAACACTATCAGTTACAGTCATACCAGAAAACAAATCAACTAATTAATTGCACAATAGGGAAACTCGTTAGGAAAGGACTGAAGATGATGCTCTAGAACTTCTCAAGGGCATACGATTTGTAGCATTGAGCTGAAACAGCCCCAGAAAGTTCTGTTGTTTGGAAGTGTGGGTAGAGCTCCTGATTAATCTCCCACTTTACTGAATCCCTCCATTTACTCACTCTCTCTGCTTTCGGTCCCATGTGTAGCCACTGAGTTCTGGCACGGTGTCCAAGTCTTCCCATCCTGGGAATACCGACCCCATTGATTCTGGAATCAGAATGACCACACGGCACTTATAACATTTCCAGACAGACATAAATACACAGATTAGTCTTTTCTGCATTTTTCCTCATAAAAACAACAGCAGCTTCGAACCGCATTGGCACAAGCACTGAGATTAAGTATTGCAACCTGCTATTGTTGGCAGGGTTGCTCTGGCTTCTTCTGCTTTCCCCACCTCCTTTTAATCCTCTCTCCTCTTGGAGAGTAGTTAAATGCTATGTCCATTCATGTCACCACGGAGTAGTCTTGGCAGATGCATGCCCCAAGGCTGGGATGTTTTTACGAGAACCGTTTTCATATTTCACTGTTTGCCTGGCTGATCCTTTATCTGTTCTAGCAGTTATACAACTAAACATACTGAACCCTCTGTCAGATGATTACATATTCCATGCTGAATTGCAGGATATGGAAATACTGCCAAACACAGTCCTGGTCTAAGTCTGTCGACTTCAGCGCACAGCTAAGAATTAATTCTGCCCTTAAACTCCTTCACATTGGCCTTTGAGAATAAATAGAAGCAAATCATCACTAATATGTCTTGCATTTTGTGCATATATGCCTTTCTAGACCCAAAGACTCCTGTGGATACCCTCTAGCTCTGAGTGATGGGCTTGTGCATACTACCCCTCTGCATATATAGGCCATTAGAATTCCCCAATTTAAAGCTCAAAGCACTTGTATCTAGAAGGAATGGGTGTCAGGCGCCTAATGAAAAAGGAAAGATGGCAGCAGCCGGAGACCTTCCCTTCGCTCCTCGCTGTGGACCCGGCAGAGCCGGGAGGGAGGTGGAGGTGAGGGAGGCAGGAGCAGAGCAGAGCTTGTTTCCCTTCTCCGCTCAACAGCAGCCTCCCCGTGCTGCCGCTCCCAGCTATACAGCAAAAGCCCTCCGTCCTGGCGGCCGCGGCCTGCAAACTGTCGTTTGCTTTTTGCAGATAGATTCAGGGAATTTTTCAGGTTGCTTTTAAACATCCCCAAGCCCAAAGAAAACATGGGGTGATTTTTTCTGCAGAAGATTTCATTCTTTTTTAAACTCATTATTCCGTAAAGAACTGTTTCAGGAGAAAAAATGCTGATCTGATCTATTCCTATATCATTCAGGTATTGCTACTGTATCAAATCATTAATATAGCTTGAGGGTCTGGTTTGCACAGGATCAGAAGTGCAGCAGCAGACAGATGATTATAGCAAGAGTTCAGGAAGGGATTTTCTGCACAAGAGAATCCGAAGAGAGGACAGACTCTTGGAAAGAAGGAAAAGCAAATGTGTTGTTTATATGTTTCAAAAATAGCTATCAAAATTTTCTGTACCTTGGATTTCAAGGTATTTTCAAAGAGTCTCTGAGTCCTCCCACTAATATTGCCACCTGGACACCTCCCAGTCATTACAGCCAATTTCATCATGCACTTACCTGCTGTTTTCAGTGCTGTTACTCTGACCACAGGTGCCCACGTGCAACCATCTTTCTTTTGAATTAAATGCCTAGAAGGTTTATTTATTTATTCATAGGTTTTGACAGGAGTAGCAGCTCCATCTCCTACCAGTGAACAAAACAACACAAAAGAGGCCAAAGCAAGGGAAACCACAAACAGAAAAAGGTGGAAAGGAAAGTTTTTACTTCAAAAGTATCATGGAGAGTGGCTGAATAATTGTCCTTAGCACCCCTGGATGACAAGCTGAATTACTGAAAAAAAAAAAGACAGGTCCTGTTAATATTAGTGTTCCTCTGTACCCAAAGATGAGGGACCACAGAGTGGTTCCCCTCCTTGAACCATTTTTCCTCTGCATGACTTCTGTCCAGTCCCTCACTATCCTGGCTTCTCTGGACCCTAACAATAATTTCTGCGCGCAGCAGATTTAATGAGGATTGAATGTTGCTATTTAGTTGGCTGTAGCTATAATTAGACAGCTGACAAAGACTGGCTTGTTGTGTGCTCTTTTTTCGGTGATTGCATATCATATTTGGTCTATGTGCAAGACGAAAGATGATTTTTCTTCTTTGTCACTCTCCAAACTCCTCAAGGGAGAAGATAACCTTATTGGCTGCTTTTTGCCACTTACCTCACTATTAGTAATAAGACATTGTCATCATCATTAAGCTGATAAGTGTGTTGAAGTGACATGCTGAGGAATTCAGTCAGCCGCTTACCTAAGCCAGTGTTTTTCCCCCTTTTTGCAAGAGTGTTGCCTTTTTGGGGAAATAAACTGATAAACAAGTATTTTAATTTTGCAATGTTACGCTGCTTGTTTCATGGTAACAGCTGCTGAATTCCATCTCCCGACACACCGTGATGTCCTCACACAGCAAAGGGACACAATGTGAGGTGGGAATCCTGTGGCTACAGCAGGACACAGGAATGGGGGTCAGGCCCAGATGAGAAAGTTGAGGACATGAGTGTGGCCTGAAATGGCACTTTCTAACGGCAATATTCCATCTGTGAGATTTCCTGGTTTTACTCAAATATTTGCATTTTTCATGTGGAAGACTCAATCTTCCCAAGAAATTAGAGTCTTTTAAGGAAAAAGTCAATGAAAATGTTTTCAGACAGAACATACTAGCAGAGCATTTGTTAGTTCATTAAAATAAACATATTATCTTTGTCCTCACTGACAGTAACAACTCAGACTCAAAACCAGCCCAGAGCAGATATTTTGAGTGAGAACATGGCATTTTTCAAGACAGTTGCTTTTCTCACCATGGCTCAGGACCATACCAATAACATCTGCCTTATCTATAGGAGTACATAAAGCCGTTCTTCATCTTTAGTTCACTGAAAAGAGCTAGCAGTGTCTTCTTATCAAGATAAATGAGCAAAACAAATTCCTGAAAAATAAAGCCCATTTTAAAAAGAGATAAATAAGCAAGAAGAGACTTTTGAACCCAGGTCTGTGAAATCTCCCAGTGAAGGCAACGGAGGTTACACTCATATTAGGACAAGGTTTCTACCCTACCAAAAAGGACCATATATACAGAGAAAGTTCAAGTGAAGATACGTGCACTCCTCACAGCCTGGAGTTGCTGCAGACCACACCACACTTCTCCAGCCAGAACCTGCCCAGAAAAAGGTGGATTTGTCCTCCCAAGAGAAGCAGAAATCTTCTATAAGCTTCCCACCCAGACATATGGACCGAAAAGGTAACATCTCTGTGAACACTAGCCAGAAGTGGCATCATTAACATTAGGCTTTATTTCATGGCTTAGAGGGGCAGCAGATGAATGCAAGTGAAGTGTACGCAGAGGCACTTTTCAGAGAAAAGCTGCATCATAATTCCACCATGACCCACCCAACTTAAACTGCTACACGTACAATACCAGGTTGCTGCTGGCAACTGAGCAACAAAAAGTAACTTACTTATTTTAGCAGCTGCCACCAGTTTCTACCTTTCTTCCTCTGTCAAGAATGCCCTGGCTCTTGCTTAGATAGCACACGAAAAGCTTTCCCACTGTCTCTCCTGCTTCATTCTCCTGTTCTGTAATTCAGCACAGCCCAAGCACCTTGTAATGCTCAGAAATGATACCCCAGAGTATAATTCCCAGCACCTTCCCAGTCCCTCCAACCAGCTGCCCCCACTTGCCTTTTGGGCAGACCTCCTTGCAAGTCAAGAGGGTTGGTAAAAATAGTTCTCTCTGTCTGCCCCACTCCTGATTCATGGTCCACTTAGGTAACGTCTCTTTCAGTTGCATGGAATGGCTGGGGCCTCCTGGACCCCAGGGACATTACATCTTCATAAATAAGGAGATTTATTTACAGATATAAATCAAGACACAATGTTTAATACATGCTACGGGGAAACAGTAAAATGCAAGGAGAAGGAAAAAAGAATAATCAAAAGTCGAGGATTCTGGCCAAATTCTTCTTAAAATAGCTCTTCCAAGACATAGTGAACATTGTATCAAACTCACACAGGATCTTTAGCCAGCATCTTGACTTCTTTCATGACTCATTTCTTTCAGGCTGGGGAGTAACAATTTCCTCCCTAGCCACCGACTAACATGGCTAAGACTAGGTAGGTAGAGCTCAACTCATTGTGATTGATCAGGTCCCTCTTTAGGAGAAACGATGCATTTCACCAAACGCTACTGTACATCAAAATGTCAGCATCAAGAAAAGCATCCTCCTTCACACACACACCCCCCGCACACCCACACACTTAGTTGCACACTCAGCCCGGCGGTCAGATCATCGCCTGCTAGTGTTAACATGCACTCAAACAATTACAGAGCAGGCATCTGTTCAGGATGTTGCTCATTGGATTAGTATATTCTTGCTGCGATGTCTGCAAGTCTTTGAAGCATTTACCTTCTACCTCTGCAGTGTCTACTAGTGCAGGATGCTTTGTCTGTGAACATTCCTCGTGCTGGTGCAGCATTCGTTGGCGTGACTTACTCTAGTTCAGTGCTAAAGCAATGGTGCTAATAGGGGAAAGCCAGCCCTGTGGAGACAGACAAGACAAAGCCTGCTTCTTTCAATTATTGCTAAGTAGGAAGTATGGAGACCTGCATGGGTCACCTGTACAGGAGAAGTTTTTCAATAAACACTAAATAGACAGTGTATGTACCATGTTCTGTTTGACAAGATGGTCACCATTTCAGAGAACTCAAATAATGATTTGGAAATAAAAGAAAACCCACAAGCCTGTTACAGTGTCTCATCTAAATTATACTAAAGTTTAAAAATGTTCTTCAGAATGAATGCCAAAGCAAAGTTTGAGTTTTCACTGTGATTTCTGAATACAGGCTGACGCAACTCCCTCTGAGGCCATTGGTAATATCTTGAGATTGACCTCGGAGGTAATTAAAAATTAAACTGGATAGTGACTGCCAAGAGGTGCTAAACACCCTTGCCAAGTCCCTGGTTCCCTGTCCCCAACTTTGGTAACACGGGAACAAAGGCCTGGATAGGACACTGCAGAGGTCATCACGTCTGAACTCCTGCAACCGCACATGATAACACACAAAAATGCCAGTTCTGCCTGTGCTCATCAGCTTTCAGAAAAAAAAAAATAAATACATTTGAAATGCATATAAACTAGACATTATCCTGGACTTCACCATGCCAGAGCTCAGGGGGACATGAATAACCCATGGGCATCCCAGCATCTTCACGTTCAGTGTAACAGCCCCATATCCCATGGGCAGACTCATAATTTTCAGCACAGTCTGTGCTACACCCTGAGCTTGGGCCGCTTCTCTGTGCCACCAGCACTGCATTGTCTGGGTGCCTTTGGAGACAGCTCACTGCATGCACAGAAGACGTTGCAAAGAAAGGCAGGCAGGCAGGCAGGAAGGAAGAAAGGAAGGAAAGAGAGAAAGAGAGAAAGAAAGAGAGAAACAAAGAAAGAAAGAGAGGGAGAAATAGAGAGAGAGAGAAAGAGAGAGAAAGAAAGAGAGAAAGAGAGAAAGAGAGAAAGAGAGAAAGAAAGAGAGAAAGAGAGAAAGAGAGAAAGAAAGAGAGAAAGAGAGAAAGAGAGAAAGAGAGAAAGAAAGAGAGAAAGAGAGAAAGAGAGAAAGAGAGAAAGAGAGAAAGAGAGAAAGAAAGAGAGAAAGAGAGAAAGAAAGAGAGAAAGAGAGAGAGAGAGAAAGAGAGAAAGAGAGAAAGAGAGAAAGAAAGAAAGAAAGAAAGAAAGAAAGAAAGAAAGAAAGAAAGAAAGAAAGAAAGAAAGAAAGAAAGAAAGAAAGAAAGAAAGAAAGAAAGAAAGAAAGAAAGAAAGAAAGAAAGAAAGAAAGAAAGAAAGAAAGAAAGAAAGAAAGAAAGAAAGAAAGAAAGAAAGAAAGAAAGAAAGAAAGAAAGAGAAAGAGAGGAAGAAAGGAAGAAAGGAAGGAAGGAAGAAAGGAAGAAAGGAAGAAAGGAAGAAAGGAAGGAAGGATGAACAGACACGCATATCGAATATGCACACAACAAATTTTAAACCCACGCAGCTGATTCCAGCTGCCCATGCCAGGAGGTGAGGCACACGCGCTGGGGTTGGACACAACCATGGGTTCGTGTGCCAGGTGGGGTGGGCAGCCACTCGCCCAAACAGCTGGCGTGGGACCCACAGGGGGACCCACATGTCCCCAGGCTACCCCGGGGGAAAGGCTGATTCCCCACAAGTTCTTGGAGCCACTGAGCCAACAACAGAGCATTTCCCGCCTGTGGGAAGCCACGCACCAGGGTGTGTTGTTAGCACGTGCGTTTGCTCCAAATGGAAACGGAGGCCAAGTCTGCAGCCAGCGCAAGGGCAGCTGAACCGGCTGCTGCAGAGCACCCAGGCGCTTTCTCATATTTATCGCTTATGCTATATTTTCATCCTGAGCAGATATTTCATGCCTCCTAGCCACGGCCATCGTGCTGCAGTGGCTGCGGTTTGCAGCTCGCTGGGCTGCGGCGGAGCCGGGAGCAGGATGGGAGGAGGGAGGGATGGCCGACACTTCATTCAGTGATTGCAGGCCTCCTCCGAGGCTCAGACTTTGAAACAAGACATTGGCAGGCCTGTTTAGAAAAATGATTTCATCCGTGTATGAATTAAGCCAAAGAACACAGTACTTGTCCCTTTGGTGTTTATTTTAAAATAATTATTACATGTTCCCTTTTCTTTCAGGAACATTAAACATAATGCTGCACATGATTTTGTTCAGGAGGGTTGCAGACGGCTGTGATGAGGGAAAGTCAGTGGCAAATACTGACATATGCACTATGGCAAGTACTCAAAAATTATCTCCTCACTCCCTTCAGCCCGAGGAATGCTGAAGTCCAGTGCCATTTTGGGGGAAACTGAGATCAATAACAGCTAGTTGATTTATTTGGTTGTTGATTTTTCTAGTGCTGGGCCACCAGTCCTGTTGTATTTCTACTCTGTAAATAGAGTGCAGATCTTCACAACTAAGTGCCAGCATTTGGTAGCAAGCGAGGCTTCCCTGAAGCAGTTGTCCTCTGAAAAACATGCGGTGGTTTTAAATTGTGGTTGCAAAATACAGACTAAGTGTGCAGGAGTTATTAATGATCACAGGAAAATGTGCTGCTTCATCTCCATTACAGTCATTAACCGCAGCTGCGGTTTTGCAAGCAAGGAAATCTGCTCTCTTTCTTAGAGCTCAGATTTGGATGTTCACAAGCAGAGACACAGGTAGTTCCTAGAATTCCTTTCCCAGCTACAACGAGAACATATACAGACACTGGAAAAAGACTTCCCTTTATCTTAATAGACTTAGCACACAGACTGCAGAAGGAATTTTAAACAAACTTTAATGTCATATGTTTCATACGGACCACATTTCTCACAATGAAAAGGGAATAAAAAATATATATGTGTAAAAAGAAAAAAAAATACAATACACTGTCCAGGAAAACAAAGCAAGCCAGCCAGCTCTACAACCATTTGACTAAGAGACGGCTCCAGAGTCGTTCCAGTACTGGCAGTACAGCTAAGCCAGAGTTCTCCTATAAGCCAGATGACACAGTTGGAAAAATATATTCCAGAGCTTGTTATCCATCCCTTGGACATGCCAAATTTGCCCATATGGGGCCACAGGTGTTGGCTCAACTCAGGGAGGAAAAGGATGGAAAAATGCAACAAGATGAAGAATTTCAAGAACTGGAGCAGTAAGTATCATGAAGCCAGTGCTGAACTTGCTACGAGCACCAATTTCTGATGAAAGGACGGTGATCTTCATGAAGTCCAGTCCAGGTAAGAGGGTGCTTACAGATGCACATAGGGCAGATATTTAGAAGCTCGACATGAAACTTGCAAATCCAGCCTGAGATGCTCCATTTTTTGCACTTTTTCACTTCCTACAACACATTTGCAGGCATAGTGTGCTAGAAAGCACAGCCTTCAGCTTCAGTCACAAAGGGCCTCTTGTTGGCAGTTTATCACGAAGAAGCAATTCCCCGACCACTGTTGAGATAAGTCTACTTACAGCGGTGCGGACAGGCCATCACGCTCTACCCCTAATTCCAAGCTGGTCAGATGCAACCAGCTCCCGTCTGGAAGTTGTATAGCTGTATTAGTGTAGCAGAGCGCCCAAACCAACTACCATGCTGAAAAGCAGGATATATTCACTGGAGAGCATTGCTGTGTGAACGTGGCTGCATGGCTTCTGGGGCTGACACTAAAGGGGCTGAGGTCTCTCTGAATCACAAACAGATGTAACCAGGGAGGAATTTGCTTAACACCTACACAGGTCTGATCTTTCTTCCAAGTGAACAAACTAGAGCAGAATTGTCCTTGACTAAGTGCAACATACCTGGATTTTGGTTCCACAGGCTGGCCCTAGGCTGCTGGCTGCAGATGAGACAAATCTGAGGAGCACACAGATCAGCACTATATTTGTCATTGGGAATCAAGCATGGGAATTTTAGCATCAAAAGTACAAAATCCCAGTGCTTGAATAGGAACAGCGTCTCTTACATTGCCAGCTTGAGCCATCCAAAAGTTACAGACAGTTTCCCATACTCATGAACTTGTCTTTAAATAAAAATCATACCACAAGATATGATTTTAATAACATATTTGGGGTTGGTTGCATTTACTGTCTAGGGTTTTAACCACTGGGGTCCACTTCCAAACACTTTCACAACAGGAAGGCTCAGAATATGTTATTTTATGTTATTTTTCAAATGAAAGCTGAGGTTCTTATGCATTCATCTTAACTCCAGGAGCTGTGTTTTTTAAGGCACACACCAAATGTCAAGGGACTCACAATAAAATCACGAGAATTGGCAAGACTGCCTTCGCTGGCTTTGGGGAATGAGCAGGTTGTTGTTGGAGCCACACATTAGAGGGAGACATACTCGCATATTCTTAACACTGAATTATGCACAGAGGTATAATGGCAATCTGCCCAGCACTGACATACAGCAACAAGAACAGGATGCACAAAATTCCCAGGCTTCTTAAGCTATGGAGAAGCTTTGTTAGTTTCCCTAACAAGGGAACCAATGACATAACCTGTCATAAACACGTTGGGACCATTATATACACAGACATGAGATATATTTAAACTATAAAACCTCACTTAATAACCAAAAAGACAGCTGCGTAATCTGCACATTACACTCACAAAAAGGAAATAAAAGTAAAACAAACTGGAACATGTGTGTCTGGAGAGAAAAGGGGTGAGAGATGCCTGAAGACCTCTCAGAGAAACTCTTCTAGGACCTGCTTCAGCTGGAAAGCACTCCTGTCCTCCACTGTCTACAGTGCTCTGTAGGAGCCATATTTTCACAGATTTCTTTTTTAAAAATGGAATGGCCCATACACTAACAATGGGACAATTTTCAAGTAAGGGGAGGAAGCTGGGAGCAGGACATCATCTTCGCCATTGACAGGGGAAACCGAACATGTATGCATCTCTGTGTCCAAACTAGCTAGGTACCATCACCTGGGATCGAGAAAAAGTCCATTGAGGTCAGTGAATTGGTCCTTATTCTTCTTGCATTGAAGTGCAAACATTGAAGCCGCAGGCACAATATGGCAGAAAAGAGGGCTCTGCTCTCTTCTTCATCTATCTCTGCCTTTGGTCTTAAAAGGCATTGTAGATTTAAGTGCAACATGAAAACTGACTCAAACCTATTTACAGAATCACAGAATCACAGAATCACAGAATAGTAGGGGTTGGAAGGGACCTCTGTGGGTCATCTAGTCCAACCCTCCTGCCAAAGCAGGGTCACCTACAGTAGGCTGCACAGGACCTTGTCCAGGCGGGTCTTGAATATCTCCAGAGAAGGAGACTCCACAGCCTCCCTGGGCAGCCTGTTCCAGTGCTCTGTCACCCTCAGAGGGAAGAAGTTCTTCCTCATGTTCAGACGGAACTTCCTGTGCCTCAGTTTGTGCCCATTGCCCCTTGTCCTGTCACTGGGCACCACTGAAAAGAGTCTGGCCCCATCCTCCTGACACCCACCCTTCAGATATTTGTAGGCATTTATAAGGTCCCCTCGCAGCCTTCTCTTCTTCACGCTGAACAAGCCCAGTTCCCTCAACCTCTCCTCGTAGGGGAGATGCTCCAGTCCCCTCACCATCCTTGTAGCCCTCCGCTGGACTCTCTCCAGTAGCTCTTCATCCTTCTTGAACTGGGGAGCCCAGAACTGGACACAGTACTCCAGATGAGGCCTCACCAGGGCAGTGTAGAGGGGAAAGAGAACCTCCCTGGTCCTACTGGCCACACTCTTCTTGATGCACCCCAGGATCCCATTGGCTTTCTTGGCAGCCAGGGCACACTGCTGGCTCATGGTTAACCTGTCGTCCACCAGGACACCCAGGTCCCCCTCCGCAGAGCTGCTCTCCAGCAGGTCCACCCCAAGCCTGTACTGGTGCATGAGGTTGTTCCTCCCCAGGTGCAGGACCCTGCACTTGCCCTTGTTGAACCTCATCAGGTTCTTCTCTGCCCAGCTTTCCAGCCTATCCAGGTCACGCTGAATGGCAGCACAGCCTGCTGGTGTATCTACCACACTTCCCAGTTTGGTGTCGTCAGCAAACTTGCTGAGGGTACATTCTAACTCTTCATCCAGGTCGTTGATGAAGAAGTTAAACAAGACTGGGCCCAGTACTGACCCGTGAGGGACACCACTTGTCACCAGCCTTCAACTAGACTCAGCGCCGCTGATGACAACCCTCTGAGTTCTGCCATTCAGCCAGTTCTCAATCCACTTCACCAACCACTCATCCAGCCCACACTTCCTCAGCTTCCCTAGGAGGATATCATGGGAGACTGTGTCGAAAGCCTTGCTGAAGTCAAGGTAGATAACATCCACGGCTCTCCCTTCGTCTACCCAGCCAGTCATGTCATCGTAGAAAGCTATCAGATTGGTCAGGCATGATTTCCCCTTGGTGAATCCATGCTGACTACTCCTGATAACCTGATTAACTAGGACTATGTTTATGATGTGTTTGGGGAAGGAGTACTAATGGGTATGGAGATTTTTATAAATCATATCACTTATGTTTTGCCATCTCTATGGAGGACATGTTTAGCTGCATAATAACTCACTGAGGTTTTGTCAGGATCAATTTACATTTGTCAGACACTCTGCAGTCTTCAAACAAAAGTCATAAATAATGGCACTGCACCAGTATTTCATCTTCTTAAATGTTATGATTTATAGCCCATAGAATGGGAAGAAGAGGCAGTGGGGTGATGTATTTCTCTCCCAGTTGCAAGCATTGATCTTCTTGGGAGAGGAATCAATGTACAAAACCCAGTAACATCTATCCCCAATACCAAAATAGAGATCGAAAAACCCCTCCAAGGTGCCTAAATGTCTGTATCTAATTTATGCATAATTTACAATGGTAATAGACTATATAAAAATGCATACAAATTTGTAGCCCTGCAGATCAGGGCAGATAGATAGTTTAACTACAAAATAATGAACATGAAGTGTCTCTTGTGAGCTGCCAGGTAGACATTTTGATTGCCCAGATTTCATTAAACTCAAAGCAGAAAGAGCTTGAAGTCTTCCAAACATTCTTTAACTCTATCAAGTGTGTCGGTGCTCTACAGCCGATGACAATATATTTCACCAGAGTTGCCAAAAAAATGTTTAATTTTAAGCGATGCCTGTATTGCATTACTTTTTACAAGTTGAGCCAGCATGTAGGGCACAATCAACTCCATAGAAGAAGAAATTCATCGCCAATGTTTTCTTTCCATTTGAAAAACCAATTTCACACAGCCATTCCTTAAAACAAGGAGAAAGACAATAAAAACAACAATAAAACCCCTGTTGTGTCCTTCCCTCCTCTAGCCCCCAAGCCAGCTTTGCTTTTCCCAACTTTGCCAATCAGACTCAAGCGAGTGAAGAGTTACAGAGAACGTCTGTGCTGCCAGGAGCTATTTCCAGTGGACTTTGATCAAATGATGCTGTAATCCCTAATGGGAAGCATACTTCATTTATAAGGTATTCTTTGGTGTCATTCCCAAGGAGCAGGCACACGGGTTTTCGAGCAGCAAAGCTCTTTCTCTGCAGAAAGCGCTACGTTTGCGAGAGGGTAGCGCTACCATGTTCAAGGCGGGCGTACAGGCCTGTCTGGAGCAGTGGGCTTTCGGAGTCAGTCATTGCTGCGGTCAGAAAAGGCAAGAGGTGGTCAGAGGCGAAGCCTTCATGCTAGAATTTCTTAAGCCACAGCCCTTTACCCAACAGCAGCGACTAGCACACGGCACTGTTATTCGTTCTTATCATTTCCAGTGAGGAACACGACAGCAGGCTGCTCTGACATTTGCACTTGGTTGCAACTTTGTTGAACTTAAGAGGCTCGGGTTATTCAGAACAGCATTTTATTTGCCCTGAAGTTGTATTCCAAGACCAAGGACAATTAGCTCACATTTTAACAAGGAAGCAATTGAAGAGCATGACGTTCATAAAAATGATTTATTGTGCTATTAAATTAGGATGAAAATCGTCAAAGTTCATAATAGCCAAAGAAAAACAAATATAAATTATCTTCGTACTCAGTTTGTACCCCGATGCTTATCAGCCTGAAACGCGTGTATTTACTCTCCAGTGCTGCTGTGCAATTTCTGTCATTGTATCTCACTGCTTGGAAAACTCTCATTTTCATTCTGTGCTGAATAGCAACCTTTTAAACTGAAAAGGTTTAAACAGCCCTATCTGCTTAACACTTCCTCTGAAAACAGGCTAAACCTCCAGAGTAAAGGCATTTTGGGTGCCCCGAGGCAAACTTGCTGGAGCCAGGTGTCTCACTGGACACGAGGAGAGCCTCTTGCCCAGCAGAACCCTCTGCTTCTTCCGTCTGCCCAGCTGTCTATGCATTTATGAAAATGTCTGCTATCAAAATATTTTCCTTGTGCTTGCACTTATTTTCATCAACCTTTCCACTGTTTTTAGACACAAACAAAAAGGATTTAAATGTTTTTACTGAAATGGCAGTTTCAGACTAACATGCTCAGCTCCCATTTTCTTCCCCAGTATATTTTAAAAAACCACAGGTACCTATTTATTATGAGATATAAATATGTTAATACCTCCACAAGAAAAGAAGCAGCAATGAGAACACTGAGTCCCAGTGGCAGCAGTATAGAACCAGAGATCAGAAGTCTTTCTACCCCTGGCTGCCTCTGTTACATGAGGAAAAAATGGTTTTTGTGCCTTAGTTTTGTCATTGAAATAAAAACTCATTAACTTCTTCATAGGACACAGCAAAACATATATAAAGAAGAATTATGTCAGTCAGACTGACGTAATTATGTCAGACTGACTCTTAGTCAGCCAAGGTTTTCCAAGCAATCGGGGTTTTCCTTTCATACCAATACACAGAAGCCCCTTTCAGCAGCCTTCTGCTCTTCACTAGCATCTTTCATAAGGATGCTTCCCGCAACTCACTGCCAGCCCCTCATGTTTTGACTAGAGAGCAGCCTTCAAAGCCTGACAAAAGCTGCATCCCTGCAAAAGGTCCGGTTTGCCCGGAGTTTAGGGACCCTGCCATGCTATCAGAGGTTTCAAGTCTGTTAGCCCTTCTTGATGTTACAAGGTGATGAGAAGATCCACCTGACTGAGA
Organism: Opisthocomus hoazin; assembly: GCF_030867145.1. NCBI lineage: Eukaryota > Metazoa > Chordata > Aves > Opisthocomiformes > Opisthocomidae > Opisthocomus > Opisthocomus hoazin. Next base: position 120,917,832 of record NC_134415.1, read on the forward strand.
ATTACAAATAAGCCCTCCTGAGCAGTAAAATTGTCAGGAAAATTCTGTCCCTGAAGTTAATAGGGAAGAGCCAATTCAGATAACCTGTGCTCCTGTCCAGGACCTAAATTTGAAGCATGTGGGCAAGCAGGTCTCTGAAAGTGAGTGCCTTGCTTATTAACCGCTGGAAAGATTCCTGGTTGAGATGTTTGAACTTCATGGCAGTGACGGAGATCATTCTACATTTAATTTAAAGGAATTGTTCATCAACTGACTACATGTTAGATTGATTTGCGAATTGGGACCTGTGTTTTAAAGTCATAAGAAATCTCTGTTACTCTGGACACTGTTTTTTTTACTATAACTTTAGATAAACATTTATTTACTAAAAATTTGAACTTTACAATTTGTGAGTAATTTTTATAAGTTCCTTAAAAAGGTTCATTCATGACTTGGAAACTCTCGTGCGTTATCACATGAGTGCAAAGAAGGCTAGTAAGACCTTAAGTACATCTGTTTTCTGGAAAATAAAATTAAAAAAAAAAAATAGTGTTTCCATTTCCCATTTCCTTGGTAAATGATCCTTACTTATTTGAAAAAGGAAAGCATTAAATGCTCTGCCTCTATGATGAGTTTTAAATAGATATTTTCAATGAATTATCCTGATTGAGCTGCCTGTCAAGATAATGGTACAAATTGCCCCTTCAATCTACATTTACAAACTGATTTGAACAGCTTCAGTAAAGACTCAGACAAAAGTTAAAGGAATCTGATGTAAATCAACAATGAGATTAGTGTTCAGATCTCCTTTAAGAGACAGGCTGTGCCGCAGCTGAACAGACTCAGGTTTCAGTTTCTTTTCTGTTTTGCTTTAATTTCCCTATTTCGGCTCTGTTTAAATTTTAAAAGTGTGAGTGACAGTCTAGAAATTGTGCTCTGAGACAGATAATGAAATATTTCCAGAACCTCAGGTACTGCATCTCAAAAGCTTGCATGCACCAAGTCAAGGACTGACATCTACGTGCTGAAAACATGTTCAGATGTTGAAACGCCTGAAAAATCAGGATTTTAAAAAATGGGGATTTTAGAATGCTTTACATGTGATATGGACTTAAAAGGCAAAAGTATTCTTGCTCTTATTAACAAGTGTCCATCTCATATAGAAAATGTTATTTTTAGCTTTTCACTTCCCTTCTATAAAAAAAAGGTTTTTCTTGCTGTGTTTAGTTTAGCTTTGATCACTACAGCAATCCCCATTTTATTTTGTTTGTAATTAAGAGGATTTAGGTGTTCTAGTACCTTTTAACAGCATGTTCCAATTGGGTTTTACCTTTCAATTACTCTACAGCCATTTTTAGAAGAAAAAGGAACAATGATAATTGGATATAAATTTGCAGTATTCATGTTCTGAAAAATGATTAGAAGCCTTGAAACATGTTGACATACCTCACTATTCTGTTTTGCTCTGTTTTAAATATCGGTGTATTTATTAAAGCTGGTTGGAAAATTTAATCATATATAATATTTTTGGTTTTCATCAGATTTGAATTCTTTCCAGGTTTTTCAAGACTCTCATCTTTCTACACGTCTCAGAAAATCTGTATTAAATGAGGTAGGATTTATTCCAAGTTATCCAGTGCATATCTTCAAAGAAGTATGTTATGTATATATCTTTTACAATAACTTATTATGTAAATAGTTATTAATACAGAATAGCTGGGAAAAGATTACTTTAAAAAAATGTTAGTCTTACAAAATGCTGCGTGAGAGAGATTTCAACAAACTCGGGGAATATCTTGAGTTATAGTTTTTGCAGTATTTTATATTCAGTGCTTTTAACTCTTGAGGTTATTTTCTACTTTTTTGTTGTGGATACGTGTTATCTGTTATTTTCCACAGCTAGATCTTAATTCCTGAAGGGCAGGATTTTTGCCTTTTTAACTTGCTGCGTGATACGTGTTTGTTCGGTGAAAACAATCTGGTTCGTACGTGTAGTGCAAAACCGTCCGCGCGGAGAATGTGGATGCTCAGACTCTGATCTCACAGCTCTGGGCACGGAGGACAGACGGCTGCAGTCACCCACAGCCCCGCTCGAGCCCGTGGCTCTGGTTCAGGACCCACACAAGGAGCTGCGGCAGGAGCAGGACCAGTTCAGCAACCTCCAACAACCAGTTCAAGGTCAGGAGGAGTTTTGGGTGCAAGGGCTTTAGTAATAACCTTATAGGTGGTTCTTAGACATTCAGACCTGAGGGTATCCCCTTCTGCCCCTAGCGTTAGGGACTTAACAGAGGAGAGTTTCGGAGCCCAGCCACTGTAAGTTCACAGTACGATTCCAGAAGAAAGACAGGCTTCATCACTTCCAGAGCAGAGCTGAGCTAAGATCAGACGCGATGTCCAGAGGAGGTGACCACTTTCTGTTGACTGTTGTGGGAGTGCAACCTGAGGAGGTGCTTACTTAGGCGCTTCAAGAAATTTCCTGCAGCTCGGCAGAACGGATCCAGGAATAGAAGTAGTGCAAGAAAAGTGGCACAGCTGGGTCACAGAATCTGCCAAAGATGCTTATTGTAAGACTGTTTATATAATTTAAGCCTGGAATGAAATTCTACTAGACATATGCTTCATTATTTTTTTTTACTCTCTGAACAGGTTTCCCATCAATCTCCATGGTGGCAACCCAAGGTAAAGCCCGGTCAAGCGCTGCGTGTAAACACACGTAAGTTAAAGTGCACCAGCAATTCTTCTGGAGTCAATGGGCTTGGCTTACTAAAGTGGGACTATTCGGCATGTTTGTAATGAGCAGAACTTCAAAATGGTGATGCCCAAGCAAAGGCCAAAGGCTTTGAAGGGAGCAAGGCAGGAAGCAGGAGCAGTTCGGTTCCTCTAGGTGAGAGGAGTGAGAAATGGTTATAATTACTGCCTGAAACTGTTCTTGCTAACCAAGGAGCTGCTAACTACCTGTCATCGCCTGAAGCTGCCCACATTCCAGAGGTAGGGGGGACCACGGCCAGTATTTATAGTGATTTCTCCCTCACCAAGGGAACTGAGCTGCTGAAGCTTCACGTGGGCTTATTCCAGAAGAGCGAATATTCTCAAACTTCTCAGAAAATTGCTCTGAAATTTTGTTTTATGCTGGTTTTAGGGGAGAGTGAAAGGGCAAATCATGTGAGAAAAAACAAAAGGCCCACTCCAGAGGTGCGAAGAAGGAAACAATGATGATCAAGGTCTCAAAGTCTGGCCAACACAGCTGAAACAGTTTTGATGCAGATCTTGGATTCAGTATGGTACTAAGTGCAAGTAAGGGCAATCTTGACTGAGCTAGTGTTAATTCCAGCTTTAGGCATGGCTGCTTCCGAAGGCATTTTCCCCAGGTTTTGCCGCATCACCAATTTCTACGGTGGGTTATCCCTGAGCATAGACTAGGCTCACCCTAGTAAAGCCTGCTCCCTTTTTTTCCCTGTGTTTTACTACTGCAATTACAGTATACTGAATATTCCCCTTGACCTCTTTTTATTGGTTTCTTTTCTTCATACATGTCACTTTTGGCCTTTCAGCAGCACAACTGTGTGGGCCACAACAACAACAGGAAAAACGCCGCTGACAGCTTGCTGTTTTCATCTGTGATTTAACATCAGTCCTGCCCAGGCTCTGAACTGTTCCACATTGCTCAGGAACCTAAATCAACTCACTAGGCAATCCCGCCTCGCGCTGCAGCAGGCATCCTCCTTGCTCAGGGCAACAGAAGAACGTGCTTAAGCACACCGAGGGGGATAGACTTAAGGACATACTGAAGTGTTTCTCTGATTTGCAGCCTGAGGAAAGCAGCTTTACAGTAACAACATGGATCTGCCTACTAGTTTGGTCAGTCCGGAATCAGCGGTAAAAACGAAGGCAAAATGAGGTCAGACACCACAGAAGTAATGAGTGTGTTAAGAGGTGAAGCAAGATCATGACTGAAGAATACAGGGAAAGCCTGTAAGTCGAGGACATGATCTAAACCACTTCCAAGAGACAGGATGGGGCAAAGCCAGGGATCGGAGGGAAAGTGGGATCAATGCAGAGTGCATTGCGCAGGGACGTATTGCGGGATGGGAGCAGGTACACCTGAAACAAGCTGTTGAGAAGGCAGAGGTCGAGGAAGACGGGATCAAGGCTGAGGATGAAGTCTAAGACGCAGGGGTGCAGGGACAAGTAGGGCTAGGAGCCAAGCACGGAAATGTGTTTACTCTAGTGAGGTTTAGCTTTCTGTGGTTGCATCCATACCATTAAATACTCTTAGCTCTTACTGCAGATCTCCTGCCTGCCTGTGCTAACCTCCAGACTGTACCTGGGAAATGTGAAGTGCACAAATTCACCCATATTGTATCATCGTGAGAGTTTCACTTTGCAGCCTTAATATCCTTCTAATACAAGAGGTTTCATGCCACATAGAAACTACCTTGTCCATGCACTTTTCTGGCAGCAGGGAAGATACGTTTGTCACTTGTTTGCAACAACTTGGTGTTGAAATATGACGGGGGGCCATGGGGGAGGAAGGCCATCGAGGGACGGATCCCACCTCAAGGCTACCAACACCTTTTTGAAGCATCTACAGTTTCTGTAACCCACCTTCCTCCAGCCTGAGGAAGGAAACTCAGCTTGACAAGCATGTTTCTCATCAGGCCATTGGGGTGTTTGTTAAGTGACAAAACCAAACAATCCTTTTTCATGGAGGGTTGTGTTGAAAAGTGACTTTGCTTTAATAAACTGGCCCGAGTCTCTCTCAGTCATGTCTGTGTTCTATGTGTGATCATTGCAGGGGAGGAAGGGGAGTCAAAGTGATTCAGCGCTTGGAGCCTCGTCCAAGACTCTGCACAGCTTGGATCACCGTCCTGTTGGGAAGCGGGAGGATGACAGGAGACTCTGCTAGCAGAATGACTCAGATTGTTTGTCCTTGTGCTTCATCCACTTTATGCTTCCTCTCACACCAACACTAGCAGCAACCAGCAGCTTTGAGACATTGGAGTTTTTGTGTAGCTCTTGCACGTTACTTTGCTTCAATTTTTCCTCTCAGTGTCGGACATTTTTTTTTCTCTTTGTGGTGGTTATGAAAGGTGTGCCTGTGAAAACAATACTGACAAAGGATTCAGTTCAGTTCATTGGGGAATACAGCAGGAATTACACTGAAGGTATCCAGCTATTTTAAAGTCATGGAATAACTTAGGTTGGAAGAGACCTCTGGAAGTCATCTGGTCAAAACTTGTGCTCAGAGCTTCAAACTTAGATCAGGTTGCTCAAGGCTTTGTTCAGTCTTGTTTTGAAAATCTTCACGGATGGAGATTGCACAGCCTCTCTGGGCAACTATGCCAGTGGTTAATCACTGATTGTAATGATTTACCCTTATATTCAGGCAGGATTTTTCCCTTGCTGCAGATTGTGACTATTGCCTCCTGTCCTTTTGCTATGAACATCTGAGAAGAATCCATTTCTATCTTCTCTGAAACCCTCCTGCAGGCAGCTGGACACAACTGTGAGATATCCCCTCCACCCTTGTTCCTCTGGCTGAGCAAACCCAGATCTCTCAGCCTCTCCTCCTACCTCATCCTGTGCTCCAGACACCAGCCAGCTTGGTGGCCTTGGTTGAACTCATTTCAGTTTGTCCATATCCTTCTTGTACCAAGGGGCCAAAACTGGACACAGTACTCTTGCAAACAACAAATAGAAAGGAATAATCATTTCCATCAACCTGCTGGCTATGCTTTGGCTGATACAGCCTAGTGCACAGTAGCCTCATTACCACAGGGGCACACTGTGGGCTTCTGTCCCATTTGGTGTCCACCAGGTCCCCTAGGTCCTTTTCTGCAAAGCTGCTTCCTAGCAGTCGGTGCCCAGCCAGTATGGTGTGTGGGGTTACTCCATCTGAGATGCAGGACTTTGCATTCCTTTTTGTTGACCTTCCTGAGATTCCCGTAGGCCCATTTCTTCAGCTTGCCACATCTCTCTGAATCGCAGTCAGATCTCCAGTGCACTCAGTGCTCTCCTCAGCTTGGCATCATCCACTGAGGTGCCTGCCATCCCATTGCCTGGGGCACTGGTGAAGGTGTTGAACACTCTCCATCCCAGTATGGGCAGCTGAGGAATGTCACTGAGCACTGACCACCAGCCAGACTTCAGCTCGTCAACCACTCGCCTCCAAGCCCCACAGTCCAGCCAGCTTTTCAGCCACCTTGTATTACACGTCTCCTGGGTTTGGCTACAGCTACGTTACCTCTCTTTCTTGCAGACATTAATGTTCCTCCATGGGGGAGGAAGCAGTTGGAAAAATTTGAGCACAGAGATCAGAGGCAGGAGAGCTGGGCTCTTTCCCAGTCTCTGCTGTGTGACCTCCGGTAAGTCACCCAAGCCACGGAGACCAGATGCTGCATGTTGTTTAAATAAGTCAACCTATCCCAAAGATTATAGATGCAGCTGCAGCTGGGGCAAAACTCTGCTTGTGTGACAGCTGAACTGACAGCACTGCCAACAACAGGAGCTGATGCCCAGAATTATTAAATAAATAAAAATCAAAATAAAATTTTAAAAAAGACTTCCCTAAAGATGTGTCACTCCAGCACTCAAACCTTAGGATAGTGTCTTAGTCTTAAGCTTAAGTCCTTCTGTCTACAAAATGGTGACAATATGACCTAAATTTGCATGCTGTCGGAGTGCCAGTGGTGCCACTTCAGCATCACATGTGAATTAAGAATAAAATAATGAAATCAGCTGTAAAACTTTTAGTGCCATAAAAATCCCCATGCAAGGTGATTTGCAGATGAGTAGCAAGCCGTGGCAGTGACTAGACGATCTCTGTGAGAGATGCAGCTTGCAGGGTGCTGCACTGCTATTGCCTTCACAACCTGCTGTACGTCGAGCATCAAATAATACTGGATAAGGAGAAACTTGTGTCCAGAGTCAAGATGCACTAAATTTGAATTATTCTAGATAGCTCTATCAGATGTCACAGGGGCTACACAGGGACACAAACTGATGAGAGCAGAGGCAGGGTCAGAAATCCACTGCAGAAAGAGAGGCAAAAGCCTCACAGCCATCTCATTGCTGAAAGGGCCATTTTCTCCCCACATAAAGGCTCAGAATATCATTTCCATCATCTCACGTTAGGATTCGAAGAGGGTGTCAGACACCTTCGTGCTTAGCTTGCGGTCAGGCATCCTTCTTTGCATGTGTTTTCTTCATGTACCTGTAACACAGGGGAACATCTTAGGTCCCAAACAAGCAGAGCAGACAGTATCTGGGACAGCGGAACAGTCCTTCTCTAAGCCCTTCTCCCATGTTACTGGCTTGCTTTCCTGACACCAGAAAACCTGGGCTGAGCCTGAAAATCCTTCAAGGTGCATTTGGTGGAGCTGCAAAGTAAGTTGTATGGCTACTCAGCAGTTTGCCACTGCCTGCAAACGTACCTACCTCCTCAGGCAGGGATGCTGGCTGCCCCAAGCCACAAAGAGCCCCGAGGAGCATGCTGCAGCAGGCTGGGAGGTGGGAAAAGGGGGGATCCAACCCTGCACAGCGGCGCTGGCGGCAGGGTCCCACTCCCTCGCCCCACCAAGGAAATTTCCTGCGTGAAGATCCCGGAGAAAAATCCGACAGCGTGGCCCGAGCCCAAAATTCCGCCCCGGAGGTAAAGGGAGACACCGAGTCCCGGTGAGGTGACCACGGCCAGAACATGCAGAGCTCCAGCTTGTTCACTGGGAGGAGAAGGGAGACACCTAATGGGAACAGGCCAAAAGGCACCCCCGGCACCAGCGCACCCGGGACGGGAAAGCACGGGTGGGAGGCGCAGACCTGCGACCTTGGCTGCGCTGGCCCAGGGCTGTGTGGAGTCATTTGGGAAGGGGTTGGACAGCAGCCCTGCACAGGTTCCGATGCCCACGCTGCCTCTTGCAGCCACGGTGGGGGCTGGCCAAGGGCAGCGCAGATGCAATTTCTGCGGCAAAGCTGCTCCTCGCCTGCTGCATGCAAGGAGCCCAGCTCCATGTGCGATCCTTCCCACACCCAACTCCTCGGCGCTGCTCCGAGGGGCAGCCCTGGCATATGGGCAAGGGGCTCGCAGGCTGTCCAAGCCCATGCCACAGATGGCCCACATCATGGATAGCCCATGCCATGGATGGCCCACATCGTGGATGGATAGCCCACATCATGGATAACCCACACCATGGGTGGCCCCCACCATGGATGGATAGCCCACACCATGGATAGCCCACATCATGGACAGCCCACGCCATGGATGGCCCATGCCATGGATGGATAGGCTGCACCACAGATAGCCCATGCCATGGATGTCCCACATCGTGGATGGATAGCCCACACCATGGAATGTCCCTACCATGGATGGCCCCCACGACGGATGGATATTCCACGCCATGGATGGCCTTACACCATGGATAGCCCATGCCACGGATGACTGTCCCGGCCAGCTGAGGGGCAACACTGCTGCTGTGGCACTGCCACTCTGCTGGAGGGTCCCAGCTGCACGAGGGCTGCAGTGCCAGGAGAGCAAAGAAAGAGAAGGAAAAGGACCCTCAAAGCTACAACTATTGCTCTTAAATCTACTCTTTGGCATATGGTCAGCCAAGGTAGCTGTTGCCCTACCCCTGCACCAAAAACGTCACAGCTGCAGGTGACAGCAGTATCATGCATAAGATCAATGTGGATAACCGGGGACAATCAGTGTCAAAATTGTTTCTGACAGCAACCCAACAGGCAAGGGAACAAAAGAGGACTCTGCATCTTGCTCTTTCCCTCGCTGTTGACCACGAGGGCCAGGTCCTGCTGAGAGGAAGGGAAGTCTGACAGGTCCCATGAAACACAGACAAAGACCCAATTCCTTTAGCGCAGCACCAGTTTAATTCACCAATTTCTGCCCATAGAAAGGGCACATGAGCTGCCAGTAATATGAGGCAGTGACTCCACAGGTCACCTTCCCTAACAGACCTGTGTTCACAGGGATCCTAAGCCTGGTGAGTTACAGCTCATCTCAAGTCACCCTGCAAACACTCACTTCTAGTTCCTCATAATTGTCCCCAGGAGCAAGCACTGGTCCCATTTTACAGATTTTACACCCCTCGAGGGAATGTGGGGGGCTGCAGCTCATCAGGGTGAAGGAAACAGCACACGCGCCCCCCCCCAACAGTGAAACGACAAGAACAATTAGGTGGTGAGGCTGAGCGGCAGATCACCTCTGCAGCGAAACAGGCAAGCATGGAGATCTCACCAGAGAAGAGAGCAGCCATGCAAACCACCGAGCGGAATCAGGAAGAAACCTCACAGATCACTGCTAATGACAGCTGCTCAGTAAGGAACAAAGTGCTTCATACTGGTCATGGGCCGAAGCCCATGGTTGTCCACGCTGGCCGTCATCTTAGACAGATGTACAGCGTTAGCTTGCCAGGGATTTCAAGATTTTGTAGTCCTAACGCCTGTTGCGGTAACCCGAGATAGGAAATAAAAAGCGACTTCTTGCCAGCATTCCTGGATGCGCTTCAGGGTGAGAGCTGTCTGCTCCTCTCCGGCCAAGCCGTGCCTATAACTGTGTGACTCTCGGGAAGCACACGAGCGTTTTTGTGGTGAAAATGTGACTCAGCACGTTCTGCACTCAGCTGGATCTTGGAGGCAGCCGTTGGTGTCTGCGACGGAGGTGAAATACCACCAACCGGCTGATGATAGCTGGCCTCCGTGGGAGGCAGCCGCCCGCCCAGGCTGCAGGCAGTGCCGGTGCGAGGACTGGTCGCAATGGGACCGAGGGACGCTGCGTTACGAAGCGGACAGAGAGCCGAGAAGCTGTGGAGAGAGATGGAGACGAAGAATATGGGTATTAGGGGTAGTCAGGGAAAAGGGTCTGGGAAAGGAAGGCGCACAGGGCTCCTCTGCAGAACAGGAGAGGGGAAGAACACATCAGGATGGGGCGGCTTAAGAGTGAGCAGGGAAACTACGTTGAAAATAGATCGGTATCTGTTGTGGCACTGACTGCCGTAAGCATATCAACAAAATATCTAACTCTTTAAAAGAGCCAAGGTGTTTTTCTCGGTTCTTGCTAGTGAAAGGCTGGGTGCCCTCAGCATGGGACACCCAAGGCAGCAGGCAGGGGAGAAACCAGTCTGGGCTCTGCATGGCCAGGGTCTGGAAAGGGTTTACTTGCATTTAAATCTTACTGAAATAAATGAGATTTAAGCAAGTCTTAACTGCTTAACTCAGTAGAGATGCTTTCTTGAATCAGGCCCTTCATCAGGAAATGTCAGTTAGACGCATTTCCTTCCCAAGACTTCTGCCTGTGAGGACAGTCTCCTCATCTCTGAGGTGCTCAAGTACATTAGTGACAAGGTTACATAGACACCTGGGCAGGGAGAGCTCTGAACCTCTCAGACCCCAGTTCTGCCACCAGTGCTCATGACAAATAGTGTATTTTTTTTCTCTGAATTAACCTTCAGCTACTTTAGCAAGACTGCTGCTGAATGCAGGACTGCTTCTCACGAGAAAGATGACAGAATCCCATCTTGGATTGCCAACTCCTTCACATCAGGACTTTACAGACAACTCTGAAGACCACCATGATCACTACAGAAATGCACAGTGGATGCTCCACCTTCTCCACCTGCGCAGAAAAAAAAAGTCACGTGCCTTCGGCGGAAAATAAACCCTTGCCGTCAAATACCAGAGCGAGGTGGGGGAAAATCCAGACAAATTAAATAGATGGATCAGATTCCAGCACGCCCCAAGGTCACTCCATGCGGGGTCTGCCGGAGGGAAGGTGGGAGCCGCGTTGTTCCTCCAGGGAGGAAGCCAAGCTACCAGTCCCTTGTCGATTAATCCTGGGGAGCGGGAGGTGGTGGAGAACACCCTGCCAATTGTAAATGTGGTGATGGGGCATTGGGGGCATATATACGCATCATTAGTCATCCGCAAGAATTTTGTTTTTGTAACCTCTGCATTTTTATCTGTCACTTCGAGCAATAAATATGCACTCCTGCCAGTGATTTGACATTACACTTGCTTTGGATGGCTGCCTTTCCCAAATATTAATAGTAACTCATTGTGGACACAGCATTGGTATTTAGTTAGATCAGACCAGCTTCTTTTAAAAAACAACTTTTCGTATAAAGAGAACAGATGTTTTTAATTTACACAAAGAACAAAAACAAAGTTCTATTGTTCAGTTACAGTGAACACAAACATTACAGGCACACAGAAATTAACACCAATAGCACGTTAAAACAGAATTAAAAGCCCATCATTATACAGGTCTGCTTATTTGTGCTTTTTCCACCACTTTAACGATTTAGTGGCATGCAATGATAGCAACTGCTGCTTTTTGGAATTCATATGAATTTGAGTGTGGCATATTTTAAAGTTAAAAATGACATAAATAAAAGTACACTTTATAAACACATATTATACAGACAATAATAATAATAATAATAACAGTTTTATATTAGCAAACAAGGAATGTAAACCCTCACAGCCCAGGGCATAAGCCAACTGCTAGCTCATGGGGCAGGAAGAAATTGCCTCTCTGGGCTGATTATTCTACAGTTGTTCCTTACAGGGTGTATTTTCCTCCACGCCACCTGCACACAACAATAAGGCCTCAGCCCTGTGAAACACAAAGTGTGCATGCAAAAACGAAGACAGCATTTCAGTTTCAGCACTGAGGTTATCTTCTGGTATGGTATGAAGTTAAACCGGAACTGTCCTTATGCGCTATTTATCCCCAGGGATTTAAAAGTGCTTTGAGTGCACTCACAAACTCCTGGCGCATGCGGGTAAGAGCAGAGCTCAGGCACAGCTCCATGCCAAGGTGATCAAGCCCTTTCCAGAACAGGAGTGCTACCCTGCAGGTGAAGGTCACTTGCAGCAACCTGTGTCTCACAGACACACACCCTGAGAAATCGTTTCCCAGACATAAAGCTTAGTCCCATCTCTCACCTGCTTGACCCACAACCTGGGTATCTCAGCTTACTCCAAGGCATAGTTCTTCCCATGGAGAAGCGTCTCTTCTAGCATATCCTTCCTGAAGATTTCCTAGTGGCTCTCTCTAGTTGGTTGTCACACCTTAGGCTGCCTTCCTGGGCAGCTATCTCTATGTTCAGAAATACTGACATACCAGTATTTCTATCTCTATTTCAGCTTCACCAGTCCTGGAGCTTCAAGAGGACAAGGAGGGCAGGGATTCCTTATCTTGTGTTCTCCCATCTCTATGTAAGCAAAGATCCTGCTTTTGGTACATTAAAACCAGACTTCACTCTATTTCCTTTCCTATTGTTCACTAGTGGTTTTTTTTGTCCAATAATGGGTGCCATTTTACTCTGTCCCACACTCTGACAAGTATCAAATTATGAGGCTTACTTAGGATCATCACATGGGACATCTAACGAAAAAAACCCACCTTTCTTGAATTTTAACCAGTTGGAAAAATAGTTATAATTAAAAGACTTGGGACAGAGAAATTACAAAGTCTTTTATTGTAGCATTCAGGTAACCTGAGGATTTCAGAGCCACAGAAAACCAGAAAGACAAACACCATGACTCAAAAGGCGGAAGCCTTTTTCCACCACTAAAAGCAAGCCTCACTGGGAGAGGTGCTATGTGTGTGCTGCTCCAAGTGGCCGGTTGTAAACTTTCAATCCCATTATATAACACAAAACCCAGCCCCAGACCCCTGCAGAAAAAAAAAGAGAAACAAAAACACTGTATTTGTACGCTACCTTTCAGCTCGAAAGAACCCAAGCCATGAATCATCTTATCCACCACAGACAGCCATCACTTCAACGTCGAAACGCAGCAGCTGTTTATTACCCTACAAGAACATTGAGATGGGTGCTCTTCTGCAGCCAAAAGAGCAAGGAAAACCGAGTAGATAAATACAATAACCTGGAATGCACAAGCTTATCCTCCCTACCTTTATAATGAGTACCAGAGGGACTTTAGGGACCCCAAGCAGACGATGCTTCCAGCCACCCAATGCTAACAATGCTTTCCGCAGCACTTAAGCAATCCTTGGAAGCCAAAAGCATTTGACCTGGACTTGCTTTGCTTTGCTTGGTTGACAGCGACACCAAGAGCTGGCTATCGCACACTGACCACAACTGCTATGTCACATCCAAAGTCGTTTCTGCCACATTTACAACCACGATCAATGCCAGAAACAGAGTAATCGCGATGCTCTGAGTTGTGCAAAGATCTGGAAACTCATCTCCTCACTGCTTGTGCAAAGAAGGCAGCTAATTGCATCGTGTACCTGTCCTGATGGTTGGCTGTTCATTAATAAATTGCAATCACTCTTTCTCTAACATGGCTTCCTCAGACCTTGACTCTCAGTATCTCAGAGAGATGCTACACAGCTCTTGGAAGTGGCTTATCAAAATTGGAACAGTTTGCTATCCAAATATACTGAAGTTTTCACTCAAAATTCAAGATCTGATTGTTACACCACACTCATCACTGTGGTATCTGAGCACCACCATTTCCAGCCAAATTCCAGCCCCAGCTGGATTCAATGAAGAGTCACTCTGAGTCCGGGGACGCAGAGTTAACACAGGTCAGGATCATGCAGCGAGTCCTGCGCAGGCTCATGAGAAGTTTGTTGCAGAAGTTGGACTTCAGCTCCTGTTGAATGCGAAAGGGTCTTGTGGCCAAAGGACATTACTCAGGAGACTGCTAAAGCCCCAGGGCTCCGCTCCAGAGCATTCACACAGGTATGCCACCAGCTCCCTATCGTATAAAATGTCTGGCAGGGAAGTAGTGTGGGTTCTGCTGTTCCTGCAGAGGTCCTCTGAGAGAGGGGGACAGAGGAGGACAGGACACTGGTTGCCCTGTGTCCTGTGAGTGGACGTGCCCTCTGGCTTTTTTTTATCCCGAAGCGGTGTGAAGTATACTGTAAAAACAATCTCATCTCTACAGTACAGCTCTGCTCTTGCATGTGAACCAAAGTCAGGTAAGAATGGTTGGGTAATGCCCCAAAATAGGGACAAAAAGGAGATTCAGCCCTGGGTTTCAATGGCTAAAATGTCAACGTAAATGTCCTGTACTTCTCACCCCACCACAGCTCATGAATGCCACACAAGCTGTATTTTTACCTCGCCAAACCTCTCAGCCATTCTGCTTCCTGGGGCACTTGGAGTCCCAGAGCCACAGCTCCCACCAGGCGCAATGACTTTCCCTTCCCAGGCAATCTGTTTGGCCATTTACAGACCTGCAACATGGTCTGACTGATCCAGAGATATCGGAGTACTTCTAAAAACAAGATGTTTTCACCAAAACACTCTCCAATAATCAAACAAATCAAAGGGCGACTTAACTGGATCCACAAAAGCGAAATGCGTAGCTGCCAAAGAACTGCTGTTATCTCTGGCATGGCTGGGTCACTGGGACATTTCACAGAAACAAAAATGTATTTCCTGTGTAGACCCAATTAAAATACCTCCGGGGAAATGTTTCATGTGCTCTTAAGACCTGAAGCCAAAGCTACCCAACTGGCTCGTAAGGAATGAGATTACTTCCCAGGGGTGGATGGAAAGCACCGAGCACCCTCTGCTGCACTCAGTAAAATCAGGCTCAGCAGCAGCGTCTGACCTTGTAAATACCTGGCAGGAGGGTGCTCTGCCCTCCCAGCCAGAGGCAGGCTGCCTCCCACCGCCAGCAGCGCAGATAACCTTGGAGGGCACTGCAGGATTCAGCCCCTCCACGACAGGATTCTGTCCCTCCACGACAGAAGCCACTGGCCTCTCCTGATTCACACACAAGGTTTGGAGAAGACGGCACAATCTCTGCTGTAACAGGTCAGCGATACCTTTCCTCCTGGCCCTGACCAAGTTCCCTTTCCACAGCTGAGTCAGCTTTCCTTCTAAAGGAGGAGGACTTTGCCGCCCATGAACAGGTCTCTGGGGACAGATGGAGGCTGTGGGTTACTCGCTGTGCAGGTAACGAGACTTTGGTTGCTGCCTCATTCATTTTCCATCTTGATCTTTTTTTCCTCTGTTCACCCCATCATTTGTCCATGTACTTATACTGCAGGATCTGGCTGGTTTTCTTGCTGTTCTGGCTGGGGCAAGGGAGGCAGATGGCTCCCCCAGGTTGGTGAAACATGATAAAAGGATAGCGGGGAGAGGCGAGGATGAGAACTCGGTTATTCTGCTTGTAACAAGATGCACCTCTTCTCTGCCCTCCGGTCCTGCTGGCTCATCTGCTCTATATGTGCTCCCACCAGGTTTTGCAGAGAGCTGTTGCCGCTCCAGGGTTTTTTGGATGAAACTGAATAAACTCTTGCTCCAGGGAAAGTTCTTCCAACTGGAAATCACTGGTGAGTCACAAGTGGCTGCCCCGAGTACCACGTAGGCTGGGGAATCACCTAAGTGATCACAGTGTCTGTGATCTGGATGCTGCTGCCAGCCGCGTGACAGTTGGTAACTGACCCCAAAGAACTTGCAGAACATTCTTGCCTCTCACACCTCAATTTGGCCAATACTCCTACCGATGAGTAAGGCTTGCATCTACAGCCACAGTCCCCTTTGCCCCTTACAACTAACATGCTGGGGAAAGGAGCAAGGATGGCCTGAGGAGGAAGGACTGACATTCGGCTTTCCTTCTGTCCTCTGCTGAGCCCTTACAGATGTTGAGCAAGGAAAACAAAGGCGACATTGCAGCTTGGATATGTCCTGGACAGCACAAATCACAACAGCAGTGTAGGCTGGGTAACACCCGGAAAACACACACTCTGTGAGGATTTATTTTTAATTTCCTTTTTATTTAACACCACAATGGCAGTTAAATACCCTATTTCTGCTTGAACAAAGGGTTTCCATTTTGCTGAGGAAAACAAAAAACTACTTCACCAAAATGAAAACCAGAAAATGTCCACATCAGATTGCAAAAAATATGTGATTTTACCCCAACCAGATTTCTTTCTGTTGAGATCAGTCCACTTTTTCTGGGTTTTGGGTTTTTTCAATTGATTTGGAGGCAGAACTGAAAAAGTCAAGCACAGCAAGGGTGTGAGGAGAAGTGATAGCATTTACAAGAGCAACTGATATCGCTGGAAAAAACAAACGAGCCTTCAGGCACAAAAAGGTTGTTTGTTTCTTCCAGCTCTATCAGATGGTCTCATAAAAGCTATTCCCTCTTCTTCCAAAATTCTTCTCACTTATCTCCTTAGTCTATCCTGGCTGCAAGAATACATCTACTGAAACAGCAGTTATTAGTACCGTTCAACATATAAAGATGACAGACGAATCTGGACATTACAATGGCAGCTAGTTAAACCCTATCTATTTGTACAGATTCTTGTTTCTAACCCAAGACTAAAATAGTTTCTTAATCAGAGGGCAGATAATTGACAAAATATGATTTTATTAACTCTACCAGCATCAAGAGTTGAGTGCAGCCAGCTCCCATCATGCCTGTAACTTGGCTCCCCCATAAGCTGAACAGCACGCAGTGCCTTGCTGAGCAGAGACGAGCAGCAAACTTGACCAATCGGTAGAAGTGCTCATCCATAAAATCGATCTGTGATTGCATCCTTTGACCAGAGTGAGCAGCAGATTATCACAACTTGAGGATTTTTAGAAATGGATGGGCTTAACAGCCCATAATTCTTTTCTAGAGAGTAAAATCAAGAAGGGAGAAATGTATGTGATGCCACAGAGAAACTCTCTGTCATAGTACTTCAAGGCAGCAGTGGCACAGCTTCTGGACACAAAGAAATGGGCATTAAAGTAAGCATAATGTAGGTGAGCTTGAGACATGCCAGGCTGTCTCATGCACTCTAACACGTATCAGCACAGCTTTGCCAGCTTCTTAACAGCACACGTTACTGGAGAGGACCCAACCCAAGTGGACCTCTTCTCAGAGGAGAGTTGCATGAGGGGACCTCAGCACCGCTCTGCCCTGTGACTTGCCCTGAGGTTTCCATCCCACACGTCATTCCCATTCTCTGTAGATCCTTATGCTGGCCCCGTTCTGCTGGATGAGAAACTAGCATCTCGCTGTGGCTATGTCCTGTCAGAAGACGTGTGGGGCAACCCCATCTTCCGTGCGTCAGTACTTGGCTGTCATGTGGCCAACGAGGTAAGACTGAGAGATGGGCTTGAAAACAACTCAGCACATCCTCTCCAAAAAGGCAAGATGGAGGTGTTATATGGCATTCTAATGGCATGCTTTGAGAACTCCAGAAATAGTGAACTCAAGGACTTAGTGTTGATGGTGTGTAGAAATGAACAGGCAATGGCTCTCCAGTACGAGGTTTGTTCAGTGTGACTGACATGGGATTTCCTCTCTCCATGAAATGACACTTAGCCTAATGCTGCTGACTAGCTGCCAGTTCTCAAGCATATCCGTGTAGCTGCTGATTTGCCAGAGAGTTTCTTGAAAGCCTCTCTGGAAAGAAGTAGGCATCTGCTTGAAAAAAGCAACATTTGCAGTGTGATTCTGGCAGATCATTTCCTGGCTTAATTTGTGTGGTAATGTGCCTGTTAACACATGCCTAGGAGTGTAGATCACACACATCTATTAGACCCAGATTTGTCTCATGTAACTTTAGCCATCTAAAAGATAATGTCTAGCCTAAACTAGTTGATTACGCTTCCACAATAGTCAATGGAGAGAAACAGGCATCTCCGGAAGGTGATTCACCCCTTCCTAAAACATGTGTAAAAGTGTAGCCTGGATTTCTAATTTTTAAACATTAGTTGAGATGAAATGTACCTAGAAACAGAACATATCAGAGTTGAAAATTCATTGCTTGTCCATGTTTAGTCTGGTTGGTTCTGGAAGCCCCACAGAAAAAATAAGGTAAAATTCTCTGGGCAGAGGTTATGCTAACAAGAACGGGGGGTGTACAGCGTGCTGTGCAATGACCAGGATTTCCAGACTTGAAATTTCTCTGGAAAGGTTTTGCCTTCTTCTGTAGAAAAACAGACATCCATGTCAGATAGAAGCACAGTACTTGGCTCCCGGAGAGCTGAAGGACCAAAAGGAGCGCTTATTGAAGCTGGTCAAGATAGACAATAAACAGCATTTGTAAAACAGATCTGAAATACCTACATCAAACTAAAAGCTCCAGTACTTTCTCTCCATGAGGAGGCACATAGCAGTCATGAACGAGAGGAACGTGAACCACATGGTGAGATTGGGCAGACCTTCCCCCGACTAGCTGCTCCTTAATACTGTGGCAAGAACAGTGCTGAGATGTGATCTGAGGCAAAGGCTGTAAGTACTGAGGCAACATCTCAGGCTCTGAAAGCCCCGGCACACAAACCACTTAAGACAGAGTGGTCTGCTGGAGGAACTGTCATTACAGCTCTCAATCTGTTCTTGTCTCTATGCAACACTCTCAGAAACAGGATGCTGGGCTGGGCGGTCCCATGCAGCCGTTCCTGGGACCTTCCACACTACCTGCCGAATCGCCTGCTTCTCTCCCCAGGCAGATGAGCTGTTTTCACTGACTGTGAACATCAAGGTCTCCTCATTTGCAAGCATGAGGGCAGCTGTGACCTACACCTACCCTATGTACTGCTCCTATTCTTCCTGGGCTTCAAGAGAAATTGTGTGTGAAGAAAACTACATGGAGGTAAAAGCTTTCCCACTGCAAGCTCCCTGCCAGGCACAGCAACCTCCACAAATTCCTGCCAGAAGTTGAATTTACACTATGTACCATGCGTAACAGTGACCTGCTGATATTCGGCAGAAGGTTTAACTGTAGGTGCTTATTAGTAACACATTTACATGTCATGGGTATTTCAAATGCAGTGAAATTCAGTTAACTGCACAGATGATATAAGTCAAGCCACTGCAACAAAATCGGAAACCAGGCAGGCCAGCCTGAGTACCTCTACGTTATGAAGTGCTGCAGCATCTGTCAGAACGTCATCCTTATATTTGAAATAACAAATCCTAGAGCTTGCAGAGCGGCACCCCTGCTGCGTCATGCAACTCGCAGGGCATCATTGTGAGACAGAACACGGGGATCCTGCATTTTCAGGTGTTCAGCCTGTGGGGGAAGAGGGAAACAGTCCTTTTAAAGCCAATAGCCTGCTTCCCTGTACACTGGTGGAGACACCCTGATGCCCCTGAAAGTGTCCAGAGCGGGATCTAGTTTACAACTTACCAGATATGAAACAGGACTTTTGATTTACCTGGTTATACACAAAGTATTCCCTCCCTGTACATGCACCACCACAAATGCTATGGCTTTAACTTTCATTTTAAGGCTACTGAAATCGCCACCATCAAGAACCTCTTCAGAAACAGTTTAATTACTTCCAGTAAATATAAATTGCTAAATCCTGACAGAGACTGGAGCAGAAATCTGCAAGCCCTCTCTCTGCTCCCCATGCTTGTAATAATGTTGAAAATTTGTTGTCTCCCAAAGAATCTCCTCTGTGTCCCCAGGTGTCAGTGAAGACCGATGTCCCTGCAGTTTCCAATGACTACACCGTAGCGTGGATGTCAGCACTGCCAGAGGTATGACGGGGAGTCTTTCCTAACAGTTCCTAGCCTGCTTCTTCTCACTAGTCTCACGAGTCATTTGTGGGGCACAGCTCCATCTCTGTCAAAAAAAAGGGAGATGGCAAAGACGCCATCAAGCGCTGAAAAATCCCTCAAGTTTTCTTAGAGCTCTAGACTGCAAGCAGACATTTAGGTGGGAGAACAGAGCCGTATGCTTGTTACATTAGTGAAAACTGAGTTCAAGACAAAGGTAGGCGGTTCTTCGCACAATGGGTAGTGCATCTATCAAACTCCTTGCCAAAAGGTGTTGTGGCTGCTGAAAGCTTGCTTGATCTGAAGGAGAGTCTGGAAAAGTTGACTGACGAGAAATCCAGTAAGACATACAAAATACAAAGAAGCTACAGATAGCTCAGGAGTCGCTGAGCTGAAAATTATTTGAGGCTGGAAAGTATTAGGGGGGAATATATATGCTTGTCTGCTTTTTCTCATGTCTTGCTCCTTGTGCCCAATTTTTCTTTCGACTATCCTCCCATACGGTGATCATTTCAGGAGACTCTGTTCTAGACCAGTACAGACATTTCTCTCTTCTTATCTTTGACTCAGTACAGTTACATACTATAAAAGGTAGTCTGTCATTTGGCCTCGGGACCGCTCCAGCAATCGACAGACATGAAGGCAATCATTTTGTTAACAGCACAGGCATTTAGTCCAATGGGATTTGTCCAAGGCCACCAGTCTAAGTTTCTTCCAGGGCTGCTATAAAACTATCTCTAAAAGTGCCTTAAAGAGCTACAGAATTCCTTCTCTTTATATACATCAAGGGTATTTCTTGCCTGGGGTGAACTAGTAGTGTACAGTGCCACTCCGGTTACTCCAGCTTCTAACAGGAAAACTGGTGCTACAACTAGTTTCTTAAGAGACTTTGGTAGACTTAGATCTGATGCAGCTCATTTCTCTCTTGCAGACTCAAAATGTTGCATACCAGCTATGGCAACTGATGTTTGTTTCTCCATCAGGGAGAAAGAGAATAACGGTAAGCGATGCAGCAAAACTGGGCTACAGCTTCAATAACACGCTGTCGCGAGTGTACCTCCGCGCGCCCTATCACAGCAACGAGTCTGACGTCAGCGCGGTGAGTTGTTGCTCTCAATCGGACACAAAACTGTGCTGTTTCCACCGCCTCTCTAGAACATCAGTCTTCTTTTTCTGCCTGCATCCCAACAGGTCAGTGGTGTAAATATGAACATGGTCACTTCCACTTCCATGTACAGGCAGCGGTGGCTGCTTTTGCTGATTGACACAACTGTCTCCTGTCCTGTTGGTAAGGATTTCTTCCTTGCTCACCAAAAATAACCGCCTAAGGAGTAGAAAACACAGTGTCCCCATTTCCCTGTGACCTAGTCTGTAAGAGAAGAGGTTTACAAGCTGCCCGCAGAGCAACGTGAGCTAAGAGTCGATGGCTTTAGTCCCTGCTGTGACGCTACATTACTTGGGTTCCCAGTGCAGTGTCGTGCCTTGTCGGTGGTTTCTCAAACTCCCACATTAGATGCAGGGAACTGGAGACAAGTAAAACTGCTGCACAAGGGCCAGGGAGCCTGTCCTAGACTCATCTCACAGCCTTGGCTCTCCCCTGTCACATAATTCCACACAGGGGATGCAGTTGTGCATTCTTGGGACTCACCTAGTCCTTTTCTCTGGAGAGGCAGAACTAGCCTGGCTTTTTGCAGAACAGTGCTGGCTGCACCTTCTGCCTTTCATAGATCAGTGTTAATTTGAACAACTGGTGAGGAAGCAGGAGGTTTTAAGTCCTTGTGATCTCAAAGACAGTATTTCAAGGTGCAGGTCCAAACAGGGGTTCTGTGCCCCACTGCTTTTGCCAATAAGGCAACACTCCTGGGATCAGAAGGACAACAGAACAGCTATCTGGGAACACGACCGTCAGTGCTTCCGAATAAATTAATTAGTCACCTGAAACTGGTGATTCAAGTCTACTTTGAGCACCAGGGTTTCTGGGACAAAACAGCCATCAGTTGGCAAATATCCTACCAGATGTTTCATTAGCGCAAGCAGCAGAGGTACCCTGGTGAAAAGCAGCCAGGGAGAGGCAGCCATTGCAGAGTGCGGACTCACTCCCTGCTAACTCCAGTCACATGATCTTCTGGAACTGTCTGCCTAACTCAACAGATGGCATCAGTTTCACTGATACTACGCTAACATGGACTGTGCCAAGTGTTATCCCCACATTAGTGGTTCAAGAATCCACCTTCCTGTCTAAAAACATTTTAATGGGAGTCGATGGTCGAGTCATAGTAAACCCGGAGGATAAGAACTACTTACTGGAGCACAACAAGACACACATCAGAATAACCATCCCTATTGGAGCAGAAGGAGGCAAGCTAAAGGTTAGTACAAACCTGGACACACTAACCCATTTGAGGGCCTGCACCATGGAAGATGTTTCTAAATCACGATCATTCCAAATCATTCCAAATAGGGATTGACTGCTGCTTAAAATACTTAGATACAAGAAATATTTCAACACCTTGATGTTACTTCACTGTGTTTTGAAAGCACTTACTCAGAAACTAAGTATCTCTGGTTACAAAACATGATAGAAGCAAGAAATTCTTCTTTACTAATAATCTATAAACTACACTAATAAAACAAGAGTGAAGGGATTCCTGAGCACTGGAGTTCAATTCTCCGTGTTGTTACATTATGAAAGTGGTCCTGGTAAACTCCTGGCCTGAGTCAAGGAGTAATTTCCCAGACAACTTCCACGCAGACAGCATGAGTTAGCATGAGACAGGTTCCCAACATGTAGTTTGGGTGCAGCCACCTGCTTTGGACAGAGTATATTCCTTGTCAATCTATAATTCACAGGTACGGAGGCAGTGTCAAAAGAAATGTTGTATAGAACAGAATAGAATGGTTGGGGTTGGAAGAGACCTTTAAAGGTCATCTAGTTCAACCCCCCTGCCATGGGCAGGAACATCTTTGACTAGATCAGATTGCTCAAAACTCTGTCTAAGCTGGCCTTGAACACTTAGAAAGGAGCTGGCAATATTCTCACAAGGCTCTTTACCAGTTCCACTTGTAAAGATGATATTGGTGTGATTTTTGACTTATCCCCTTTGGAAGTTCACTTTTTTTGTGTATCGGTGGACACTCACATCACTGTGTATTGTAACACCAAGAGGCTTGGTCTGAAGAACTGTTGGAAGTACTGACAAACTTTCAGAGTGAAACGGGACAGAATGAGAGACATGATTGGTAGTCCAGGGATTGTAACAAAATAAATGCAGATATGGTTACTTGCTAAACTTAATGAGGACCACCCCACCCCCCCCATGCCCCCAAACCTGGTATTTCCCCTCACTACAGGAAGGTGCTGGAGCGTGCCCAGAGAAGAGCAACAAGGCTGGTGAAGGGTGTGGAGAGCAAGTCTTATGAGGAGTGGCTGAGGGAGCTGGGGCTGTTTAGTCTGGAGAAGAGGAGGCTGAGCGGAAACCTTATCACTCTCTACAACTACCTGAAAGGAGGTTGTAGTGAGGCGAGTGTTGGTCTCTTCTCCCAAGTAACTAGCAATAGGACGAGAGACAATGGCCCCAAGTTGCATCAGGGCAGGTTTAGATTAGATATTAGGAAAAGCTTCTTTAGTGAAAGACTGTTCAGGCATTGGAACAGGCTGCCCAGGGAAGTGGTAGAGTCACCATCCCTGGAGCTATTCAAAAAATGTGCGGATATGGCACTTCAGGACATGGTTTAGCAGGCATGGTGGTGCTGAGTTGACAGTTGCACTTGATGACCTTAGAGGTTTTTTCCAACCTTCTGTGATTCCTTATGGAGAATCTCAGCAGTATTTGAGCCAAACATGGACCAGACAAATGGGCCAAGCAAACAAACAAACTCCCCTAGCAAAATCCATCCCAGACTGTACTAGAATATCATTTTCCCTTTCTAGTGTAAGAATTTTAACGATATTTAGTCATTCCTTTATTGAGCTATTGAGAATTAAGACTTAATCACAAATTTTACCTCCCAGAGCTCCATATCTGGTGGTCTATATGGAGTCATTTACAGTATTGACTTGTTCTTGGAGCACACATGGACAGATGCAGATTGGCAAACCACGAAGTATACTGTCATGAAATCCATCACCACACCTTTCATGCCACAAATACCAACTGTTATCAACAGTAAGTCTTCCTCTCACTGACTTTTACCAATCTCTTGCTTTTGCTGTGTTATCCATGGCCACACATCTACATACATCAGAAAGTTCTGAACTCCTACTTCCAATTCCCTAGCCAAAGTCAAGATTGAAGGTATTATAAAAACCCCAAACCTTCAGCCTTAATGGATGTACCATTTATCACCTGTCATTATGGGATGAAATTAAAATTATAAGTTGCTGACAAAAGCATAAACATTTCTTTCACACTAACATCCAGATTTTTCCAGTGAGCACTGGCTCAAAGGTTTTATCACACTGGGGAGAAGAATTGTCTGAGGACAGTGTTCATTGATGGCATTTTCTCCCCCAAACTGCCTGCATTTGTTGTGTTGGGACCATACTGAAATCATTATGCCATCCAGTGTTGCAGAAATGTTTTTTAACGATATTTTCCAATGCATTAAGACACTAAACATCTCTGAAGCTGTCTGATATAAAAAGAAAAAGGAGCCTCTTAGCATGTATTATGATAGATTTTCCATATTCTGTGTGGCTGAACTAGATTCTAGATTTCTTTATAGGAAAGCCATTGCACAACTTAGCACACCTCTAGAAAGTTACTGAACCCACTTTCTATAAAGTTGTATGTATTTGTTGTTAATCTTCTGCAGCTTGAAGCAATTCTCATGTACTCAGAGTATTTCAGATCTGACTAGAACACAAACACTCATTAATCAGAGTCATTAAAGAGATGGCTGTTGGCTAAATTTCCTGGAACTTGAATGGGAGGCCACCCCAACCGTCTTTGTTACTTGATCCACACCAGCAATAATTTGATGTTCTCTCCCTACAGATACTCTGCCAGAGGAAAGGCTATTTAATATTGCATTTGGACACTTTCTTCCTGATGTCTCTCTGGTGGCAATCGCAATAGGAAACGTGCCATTTACCCTAAGAGAAGCACAGCACCATGGCTTTAAGATTTATGAAACTCCTTTTTCTAATAGAACAAAAGGATTTATCCTGGAAGTCTCTTTTGATGATCCATATGTTCTAAAGGAGGTAAGATACAGCAAGTCACCTCAGCAGCTGAGAACAGGAGGTAGGGCAGTGCTTTTTGAGAACGTGGTCTGGCTTTTACTAACCAACAACTGTTCCTCGACCATAAAGGTGTCAATGAGTCTGAGCTCATCTGAATTAAGATTAGAGGCTTGTATGTCCCCACCTTGCTCTCCTGAGGTCTCTGGGAAACATTCAGCATCAAGTGTGATGAGATGGTATGACATACGAGTTCCTTTAGTGTCTGTCAGCATGGCTAACGCCCAAATGCACGCCCAGCAGGAAGAGGTTTGTCAAATAGCTATTAAATGCTGTCCCCTGAAAGAGGAGTGCCTTGTAAAAATACATCAATTATTGCAATCCTGCAAACACCAGTTATGAACATCCAGTAATTCCTGAAGCTACCGTTTATGCAGAGCCATTTGACCGCAGGCACAGGCCACGCACCTTGCGAGCACATACAGACAGGCTCAGGGTATTCTAAATGTAATTTTGTTAAGCTTCAGACCATTTGTAATCTAAATATTTCTAACAAGTATAAACTCACCGAGGGAATTCAACCTTTCATTTTAGCGGAAGGATGCAGAAATGCAAGTCCTCTACCACTGTTCCGACCAAAGCATGCAGAGCTGCGATGTTATTTTCTGTCACAGGGAACAACACTGTGAACGCACAGAATCAGGACTTGTGCAAATAATTTTCAGGCTGCAGTCAAAACAAAGTTAAATTGCATTAAGGATCAAAGCAAGCCAAAACTTTTCAGCAAAGTTAAGTATTTGTTTCAGGTTGAACAGCAGGATTTACTTTGGGGGCACTTTTAGTGAGGTAAAGTAGGATATTGAGAGGGATCTCTCACAGCATCTCCTCACACCTTCTGTCTTACTGATAACTCGCTCTCCTGGGTTCAGCCCATATTCTGAGTAAAGAAGAATAAATATTTGGATCCAGATCTCCCTCTACGAGCTCTTAGGAAACACCATTGTGTTCACTTCTGTCTCCATTTTCTGAACAGGCACTACATTCTCCACATTTATGCTTGGCCGAAAAAGCTGTTGAATCCAGTCCAGATTTCTGAATAGTTTTAGGCGAACTGAAGCGATGTTTTTGGAGACTATTTGCAGGGGAGAGGAGGGTGTTGGAATAATTATTTAGCGCTGCTCAGCATATACATTCCTGTCTGTGCTAGAAGCCATTGCTACTGCAGCCTTACACATCTCTCTTTTTCAGTATGTGAATAAAAATGAAACGAAATATACCCTCCTCATTAACTACACTATAAGTGTGGGTCCGGAGATGACACTCTATTACCATTCTGCAGAGGTGGAGTGTGTGATTGCTGATATCGGTAAGCTTTCCCCTGATATTAACTGGTTTGCATCAACAGCATGGATCAGATTTTCATTGAGATCGGCGAGAAAGGCTTGACGCTGAGGATGAGAGCTTTTGGGAAAACCCCACCCTTCAATAGCTCATTATTGGTAACATAGCCAAATTGCTGCTTTTCTGATGGCAGCTCTTCTGCATACTGGCAAGACAGTCTGCCCTCGAGACACTGAGAGCAATAAAAACTAGTGTGTAGAAGAAGTTGGCTTGCAAACTCAGCGAACAAGATGCCTCATAGCTTGAACATACATCTACTGGCAAAACTTTCAGACATTGCTACAAGTTTCAGTTTGTCCTCAGTGCGATTCTGCCTCTGCGTCCAGGGCAGGACTCAAACAAATTGCTGCAAACTCCAAAGACAGCATGTCTGTAAGGAGACAATCATCCACTGAGAGCGACACTTAGCAGGTTATCGAAACACTCAGGAGGTCTGATTGGTATTTTCTCAAACTTCTTACATTTTGGATGCCACAAAGGTGACAGAGTTTCCTCACTGTCCTATTTTATCTTTTAAATAGCTCTGGGTTCAATGCAAAGAAGGCTGACCAAAAAAATGTATTTTTTACATACATAGCTCTGCCTTGCCTTTCTGAAACAGAGAGTAGTCCTGGAAGCAAGCTGGCAGGCCACCACTAAAGCACGAGGATTCCCGATCCCACCATTTGCGAGCTGCTACATCCACAACACAGCCAAAGCCCTGCAGACGATGCCAGTATGCATGTAAAAGCACTGCTGCAGTGCCAGTGCAAAATTTACCCGTGACAGAAATCCCTGCCTGGGCCAAACATCACCGCTCAAACCTTCCTTCATTGCTCACTCTTCATCCCTCCTTCTTCCCGCAGAACTACCAGAAGCAGTTGGTTACTGTGACGAAGAAAACCTGTATCTAGCCATCCCTACCTCTGGCTTGCACCAGTATTGGAACCTGTATCTTGGTAACAAGCTCCTGAACCGGCACGTTGCGCTTACCAATGGGTATCTTGCAGCTACCAATTCTACCCACCTGATCTTGCAAATACCTCTGTTTGCTGTGGGAGTTATCTATGAGGTACACGAACCATACAGCAATGCCTTCTTTAAAGCATGTAGGACTGTTTGCTCCTACAGCCACAGTCCTACGGTGACAGTTTGTAGTGCTGCAGTATTAAATGTATTGGAAAACCTCCAGAGGGGAGGACTCCAAGCCAGCGCAAGTAGGACAAGAGGTATCGGGCATGGACCCTTCTGGTAATGCCATGCATTATGTAATATGCAGTGCTAAGTTGTCTCTAAAAGATATGCACCGAGTCTTCAAAAACAAACTCCTCAGCATATTTAGTAAGATGAGGTAAAATGTCCCATCTGCGCTGAGCCAGAAACAATATTTCAATATAGCTTTTATGAAAGAAGCTCTTTTAAAGGAACATTTTGTAGAAATGTTAAGACATGGCAGGGGAAAACTGATGCTGTAATAAACATCTGAACTATTCTACAATAATCAGTTGAAATTTACCTCTGTGACAGTGACCAATTAATTTATACCAGAAAACTTCTGCCCCCATGTTGCATCAAGCTCGAGTCTTCACACTGACTTAGCTCTTTTGACTTGTTGGTATTCAAGTGGCACAAGCTAAAGAGCAGAACTTTGCGCATACGGATCACATGCCTTAACAGGAGACCTTTTCCATCACCTCCTTCACAGGAAGCGTCCTTTCAGAAAATCAAAGCAAGGTTTGATGTTGCCCTAAGGAAAGTGAGAACTATGGAGACCTTACAGATGTTCTCCGTTAGCTGCAGTTTTAATTCTTCAGCATTTATAAGTAAGTTATACAAGTGATCAATCAATAAAAAGATCTGTGATTCTTTCCTTGAGGTCATAACCAGCCCTCTGATTTTCTCAGTATGCCACCCAGATGGTACTATAACGGTATCTGCCCAAATGAAGACAGTTCCTGCCATTGATATGAGTAAAACCAAACTAAGGGACAGCTCTTGCAAGCCTAGAGAGTATGATGAAGGACATGCCTTCTTCAAGTTCCATGTCACTACCTGTGGCACATCAGCAAGGGTAAGCCCATGGCCAGAGCAGGTGCCTCTGCTGGAAGTCTGTCTCTCCTGCACTTTCTCTTTTGTTCCCCTGCCCCAGCTCCTGCGAAGATTCAATCTTTAACGAGCTTCCCATATGCACAGTTTGAAGGTGATCACATTATTTATGAAAATGAAATCTCTTATGAAAAAGAGACTCTTCCAAGACGGAGTGTACCGACAGTCACAAGAGACCCAGACTACAGGTAGGAGCTACTGCTCACTGACACTGGTACCGCTGCCAGAAAGTGAAAGCCAACACAAAAGTTATCCTTTCTCCTATTACAGATTAACAGTCTCGTGCTACTACCAAGCAAAAGAGACACTAGTGCTAGGTGCCCTCTCTAGGGATCCATCCACATCATCTCCCTTTGGCTCTGGTACGATGGTACCAAGATCAGCTATTGGAGGTAGGCAATTCTCTTCCTCCATTTCTCATGTTTTCTGTGACATTTTCAGTTGTAAGTTCCCTTGTTACGACATGCCCTGCTTCCTACTACAGAACCTCACTAATATTTCCTTTTCTGCAGTATACAGAAGGGTAAGACAAGCCCTGAATGTAGTCTCAAGAGTGTCCAAAGGTAAGTCTCCTTCTAAGAATATCAGAAAATTTCTAAATCTGCTTTAATTTAAATAAAACTAAAAAACAACAAATTCCCCTGACATTTTCTTGAGATGAATCTTTTGTGGAATTCTATGAACCCAACGTGGCAATACTCAAGCATCCTGCGGAGCCTGTGTTTCTCGAGGTGGAGCTGAAAGATGAGAGCCCCAACGCTGAGTTATACCTGGAAAGCTGCTGGGTAACTGGGTCTCTAGACTTCAACAGCACCCCAAGATGGAACGTCACTGTGGATGGGCAAGTAGTTACTGAATGACCAATGCATTCATCAGCAAAGCCCTGATTTATTCTAGATCTGTTGATCTGCTCTCTCAAACAGGTGCCCGATTAACAGCAGTGAGTATGTTGCAGAGTTCTGCCCGGTGGCTGTTAGCCCCAGAGTAAGACATCCTTCCCACTTCAAAAGGCTAGCGGTAAGGACCCTGGCACTTCGAGTGGAAAAGGTAAGATGAAGTCAAAGGCTCACCTCCCACTCATGGACCTTCTCCCCTGAGCCTCTTAAGACCATTTAAAAAAATAGCCGATTTAAACACCTCGCAGACTGAAGACCTAGCCAGCATTCAACCCAAGTAGCCTCACTGGTGTGCAGCTTTAATGTAGCTCTCTTTTCAAATCTGCTCTGCAACTCAGTTTTGAGATTTGACTAACTGGAGTAAACAAAAGAGTTTGATACGTAAATATAATTTTTATATGGTGTTTCTGACTTCTTACAGGATCAGATTCATAGCTCTTCAACTCAAAATGTCTAGAACAGAAAGGTCAACTTATATGCCATAACATCCACATGAAGTTCAGCTCTGTTGTCTCCTATCTGTCCCAGCCAGGCAGCCATCTCCTCGGATGCCAGCCCAACGGGCAGGGAAGAAGAGGCACGCGGGTTTGGCCTTAAACTTTTGAGGTTCTGTCCTCTTCTAACAAGTCTAAAAAGAGCAAAGAGGACCCAGAACAGACACCCGAGGGTGCTTTGCTCTTACTGCACCCAGCTGAGCGGACTCCAGCACATGGACTGATACACGCCATGGCAGTACCCCTGCCTGGGCAGCTTAAGTAGCCACAATTTTTTTTGACTTGGCCTTTCATAAGCAGTTCAACTCACGAATTAGCTGCAAATGAACATGATGCAATTCTGGCTTGCGCTGCTTCCTAAGTGGGCAGCTGCTTCTAGCACCAGATGGAGTTTCTGTCTAGCTTTGATACATAGCCTCACTGCAGCTCATGAGGTTTTAACTTCGCGCGTCTCAGCCTCTCAGTTACCAAACTGCTCGAGGGCTTCTTTGACACCAAATTTGAAATTCAAAGCAGGTTCAGCTAGAAGGTGCCACATGCAAGCATTCAGACAAGCCTAAGTCTAATCAGCTGTAACTTCTGCAAAAGGTGGACAAAGGACAAAACCATGCCCTGCAAAGAGGGGTTTGATGTGGACCAGGTGGTTACTTTTTTCTTTCAGATGTACGTGCACTGTTCAGCAGCAGTCTGCTCTCCTGCCAACATACCACTTGGTGGTCCCTGCAGAGCCCAGTGCAGCTCAAGCGAGGAGAGGAAGGGTAGGTGTTCAGAAGAAAAGCAGCCATTGCAAAGAAGCACTCCTGACCTGATGTTTTTAAGGGGTTTAGGACCTCTGGTTTTGCATCTGACACGCCTTGAACACGGACTGTGTAACATGACCTCTAGTTCATACTTCAATACATTAGCACTTAGTGTGCAGCACGTATGCATTTGTGAAAAACTACACAAATACATTGTGTGTCATTCTCAGCCCTCCCAGGTCACCCTTCAGCCAACCTCCAGGGCTATGTGCTAGCTGGACCAGTTTGGATTGTTGATCCAGATCTACGATGACGCATGGAAACCTAATTTGGTAAGAACACCAGGCCCTGCGTACTCACCTAGAGAGGTCACCATGCTTTGTGGCACAAGCAATGCATAGCCTGTCCTTCAAGACCTTAGAATTGTAAGTTCTGGGACAAGAAGTAGGGAAAAGACAGGGTTTGCAGTCTCCTGGTCTAAGCTCGAGCC
Source organism: Opisthocomus hoazin (assembly GCF_030867145.1). NCBI lineage: Eukaryota > Metazoa > Chordata > Aves > Opisthocomiformes > Opisthocomidae > Opisthocomus > Opisthocomus hoazin. Next base: position 120,948,599 of record NC_134415.1, read on the forward strand.
CATAAGTGAGGGAAGGAGAGCGACCTGCCAAGCCAAACACAGGTGGCATGGCTCTGGAGATGTCAGCAGTAAAGCAGGGCTTGTTGGAGTTGGGCTGTAGCAGGCAGTTTTGGAACCAGATGTTATTTCAACAGGTTTTCACCTGGACTGCCCCCAGTCTGAAAGAAAATGATCCAAAATTTTAAAAACAAACACTAAGGCACAAATCACTACTGTATTCCAAATTCTTTTGAAGGATCCAAATTCCCCAGACTGTCAGGGCTTATCCTATAGCTTCGTGTGCCTTTGGAGGACCGGAGCTACGCAGCTGTGCGCTCCAGCCTCACTCCTCGCTTCACTGCGCATGTGTCTCCCACAGCACCCAAAGGCTCTGCCGGGCTCGCTGCTCTCTCAACGGTGCAGCCGGACACAAGAGCTACCTCTTTCAGCGACCACCAGAACTATCCTGCCCGAAGTGAGAAGACCAGACTGTGGGACTCGGGACAGCACCATAACACTGGAAAGTGCTGGGGTCTGCTTACAGGATTAGTAAATGTTGTAACCTGCTGCCTCCCTGAAGCGGCTACAAAAGAAAACTTTGCAGAAAATAACCCAAGGCTCCAAAATAACACTTCTTGTTTCTTCCAGCTGCTGAAGTATGGACTTGCAGATCACTAAAATTATTCCAGCCCTGATTATGGCTGCTTCTTGCAATATTGCGTACAGTGGCTGCCAATCCTCCCACGTGAATGTAAAGTGCAAATCTGAAATGTCAAATAAAAATACATGCAAAGTAATGTCAGCGCAGAACACCTCCTTGCTAATGTGCAACATCAACCATCCAGCATACCAACACTGGCTTCAAAGAGCCAAGCAATCTTCCACAGCCAACGCAACGGCATGCTTTTTCTTCCCATTAATGCAGATTTTTGTCTGCAACATTGCATTGACCCCAGTTTCTTGGAAACCTGTTAGCTCCTCACTTTCCTCTCACCTGCCCCCGTATGCAAAAGGCTAACTCTACAAAACGGGACGAGACGGATGCTCTGAGTAAAAAGGACAATTCACGTGGTCATTTTGTTTTCTGTCCCCACAGAAAACATTTTTTAAAAATCAGTGACAAACCAGATGCGTGAGCCCCGTAATCACCCTCCGGCTGTGCCCGCACGGTAACTGCAGGTGTGCCCGCAGCAGGAGCGGGCGTCCAACAGCAGCGAAGAGGGGGCAATCGCACCGAAGCCGGCAGTTTTGCATGGCTCCCACAGCCCGGGGGTCCCCAGGCTGGCTGGGCAGGCACGCCGAGCAGCGCACACGCGTGGCACGCTTCCCACCACGCCTGTGATGACTGCTGAAGAAATGCAGTCTTCAAGTTGTATCTACCGCAGGGCTAAGCTCTGTGACAGTGAGCGGGAGGGTCCGGGGATGCCAGGAGCCCCTCGCAGGCGCCGGGGAGATGGCTCCTCTCTGCTGTATGAGCAGTGCACTCTGCTGCCCGCAGCTCACACTGCAGAGTCAAGCGAGCTTACTGCTCCCGTGCGTTCGCCGTTTTTAATGTTAGCAGTAACTCATCAGCATAGGTCAACTTTCTGTTCATCTAAAATGCAGTTCTTTTGCAATTTGTAAACTGGAATGAAGGTTAAACAACGATGGCGAAATGCTAGCTCTTCTTTCCCCAGTGCTCACGGGACACTGGTTGCACGCAGATGAGCACCAGGTCTGGTGGTGTGTCACTAATCTTTGCTTGCTTTGCAGTTGCGCAGAGTAGATTCAGGTGAACGCGTCTGAAGCCAGTAAGATTTCCCAGATCTTTCCCTTTTGCCCTGGAAAGCCAGGAAGCGGCCCAGCAGCGCTCCACGCCCATCCACCCACCCCCTGGCAGATGGGGAGATCTTTCTCTTGCGGGTAAACTGGAAGGGAAAGGGAGGTGAGACAAATTCCCATTTCAACAGGCGTTTCAGATTCCCACACTCTCACAGACAAGCCAGAGAAATTCCACGTCCTTGGTTTCCTCCTCCTACCTTGGTTGCTGTTTGTGGCAGATATTTTTCACACTGAATCCCACACGTGTTAGGGTCAGGCATTCGTTGCTCAGCTTTGAAGGTGTCTTTCCAAGCTACGATTCAGCCAGGACATTGCACGGTGTATTGCTCTGCATCTAGGCTCTCCTGGGATTACTCCCTTCCCTCAGGTGTTGCAGATGGAACTTCAGCACCTAACTCCTGTCCTACATGGCAGTTTTTAGGCCTATGGGCTTAAACTCTGTCTTGGATTAGGCTTTCAGGAATCACTCTGGTCATACCACTGCAGTTGAACAAACCTTCATTATTCAGCCAGTGTGGAGAAAAGGAATCAGGAAGGTGTGAGAGATTATGTTAAACGCACAGATACAGGCACGCAGAGGTCCCCAGACAAGCCTGCAAAGCACTAAGTTTTGGATCAGCCCTTTCCATAGTAATAGGAGTTCGGTTGAAACCTCCTGTTGTGATGACAGGGCTGGACTAGCTTCTCCTTGCTGGGAGATGAAGATACCCTTCATGTCCATTTCACATGCTCATTGAACAAGACAAAGACATGAACAGTGAAAAACCTAAATCGTCACGGGCTATAGGAAGCGATGCTGTGAACTGCATCCAATCCCTCCCTGCTCATGGACTAATGGGATCCTACAAGGAAAATCCTGGAAACAGCTAATCTTCACAAACTGACTAGAGTTCAACTCACACGATCACAACACGCTGTTAGGTGGGCCTCCACCTTGACCAGATCTCACGGCAAACCTTTTTCATAAAACGCAACCAGCACTTCCCTCATGCATGAAAGCCACAGGCTCAGGTTGAATCTGTTCTACTGATCCAGCCTCTGCCTCTATTAAAAGGATTAGGCAGACAGACAACAATCTGCTAACACAAAATAATATATTCTCCTCCTACTAGCAACCTTCAGATCTGAATGCTACTTTTGCCTCTTTCTGAATCCTTCCCTTTCTGACAGTCAGAGGAGAGTGCAACCTGCATAGCTGAGCTCGATTGATACAAAGGTGTTCATTCCCCATAAAATCTAAATAGTGCACCTTTCACTACTAATTTACTTTTTACCAAGGCCACCTACTAAACAGGACAGTGCATAGTGCAGTCCTCAGTTGCAACAGCCCAAGATTTTCAGGATTTTAATGCTGACTTACCTCTGTTGTCCAGTCAGAGGGAAAGCACGTGGAAGAGGAACATACTCTGGCCACTTCACGGCCCAGCGCTTTCACCTTGGAATGGCTCTCCTGTTCTGCACACTAAACATATATGAAACTTTTCGTACTGCTCTGTGCCCTGCTAACCTGGGATTTTGTCTTTTCCTACCTTTCTGCCACAGCAACAGAAAGGCCTTGCAACACTGCAGGTAGTGTGACGACAACTCCTCCCACGTTTCAGCAGGACAAACAGGGTGCTAGTGGAAAGCACAGGCTGATGATGCCATTCTCTGCTTTCCTCTCTGTGCAGCTAAGATTGTAGACACTGTTGTTGCAGGTACAGAAGAAGAAAAAAAAAAACATTCTGTAATGTTTTGAGGAAACCATGTAATTTTTTGTGAGTTTAGAGGTAAATCACCAGGTGAGCACACTGTTACTTGTTGCCAAATAAACCCCAGCTATAGGGAACAAACTAAATGTCAGGGCTGCCACCGAAGCGTGCATGGAGAATCAAGGGCTTTTGGAGAGCAGGTTTATGGGTAGGCAACCTTGGGAAAGTGGCTGTTAATTATTCACATATGACACATTTCCGACCAGAGTAGAGAGACAGTCAACGTACACCAGCAGCAACCACCTGCTGGGCTCATCGGGGAGTTACTAAACACATTCTCCTCTTCAAGGTTCTTTCTTCTATCGGTAACAGTACCCTTTCAACAACCGAGAGTGAAAGAACACCATAGAATGCTGTTTAATAATTTCACACTGAAAACCCCTGTTAGTCTTGTGATGTGAAGCCAGAGAACTAAGTCACTCATGTGCATGTGAAAGTGGAAAATGTGCGTGAGAACCTTACTGGCCAGAATTACCTTGAAAGAATTCCAGATTCTGCTGAAATGCACCATGATAGTTCATCTTTTTACAGGAGAGGGAAGGAAATACTGTGGAGAACCTGTGACAAAATTGCTCCCAGTCCAGTGAAATACTTCTGTGCCAACAACAAATGGATTAGAAGTAATTGAGCAACATGCACAAAACACCACCAGCTGGGAAGTAGCAGGGACACTATCACGAGCATCTTTGTTTCCCGAAGTACTTATTTGCTGTTAATTTTTATTGGTGTCCTATCATTTAAACAGGTGTTCTGTGCAGAACCACATCTGCGATCTCAAAGGGCTCTCGGCAAGGGTGCTGGAGAGGACATTCAGAGGCTGAAGTCTCTTTTCATGACTTACCCCAACGGGTTCCACCACCACCAGTGAGCCCTGCGCGTCTGCAGGCTCCAGCATTATCCACAGAGAAACTCACCGTAAGAACAGAACTGCCAGTAGCATAATTTATTAAAAAATAATAATTATAATGCTCATGCGTGCAATCAAAGAGTGTTTCTTCTATATTAGAACTTGTATTGCTATGAACCATGCAAGGGTGTTTCTTACCGATGTTTCATAGATTTCAGCAATGGTCCCTCCTACCACGTGAGAAATGAAGCTGCCTGGGTATTCACAGCCAGTTCAGTCAGGCAGATTTCACGTTCCATTTTTCAAGCAATTGATTTTTCAATAAAAAGGAGAAAGCCACAACTCCTACTGCGAACAGCCCAACCACATTCCCTACCATAAGCTCTTTACAGACAATCATGAGATAAAAAGTACACGCTCATTTTTATTCATTCAACTATTAACCTGTCCAATGCTTTTACAATGGGATTACAAAAAGTATGTTCTGCTCCCACCTGTTTAGGTAATGTAAAACTACCTCTGGGAGTGAACGAACGTAGGAAGGACTGGATTCTTCAACCACGTTCCTCCTGCAAGGTACAGACAGTGTTACCTCAAAAGATCTCATTGTTTTCAGTAAGTGTTTCGTAACACAGAAACACTCTGAAGTAAAAAGAAAATCGGTCACCACAGCACACAAAGGGCAACATCTTATGATTAACAACTGCACTTTTAGCTTAAATCAAATTTACATTTAAATGTGGACAACTACTACAATTTAAATCACTGTACTTCTCACAAGCACCAATCTTAAGCATTTAAATGCTTTATAGTTTGATTTTTCTTCCCCATGAAAGACTGCTTAAAACAATCTGTAAAAGAGTACAGAAACAGTTTTAATAAGAGAACTACAGACCTCATTTGCTGTTACTGTGCTTCCAACAGCTTTATGAAGTACCTCTGTACAAAATCCGTGCAAGTATCTCACATAGATCTAACATTATGCTTTTCCTCAACACTAGCAATATCCAAAAATAGTTTATTCTTCAATCATAATCCACTTTTAACTTCTTTACCCAAGAATGAGGTTTCTTCAGCAGGGCATAACAGATGTAAATACTCTGGTGTTTCATCCACCAATGACAAAAATCACGTGTTCAGCAAAACTTTTCCACACCACTAGCTGTGCTTTCAGTAACCCCGCTTTTGTTTTTCTTCTTTATCAAGATTAGCCTGTTTTAGACTCAGTGCAGCATCTTCAAACTGGGGGTTTAACTCTAATGCTTTCCTGAAATCTTTCATGGCCTCATCAAAGCATCCTGTCCCAAAAAAATAAAAAAAAGAAAGGAACAAAGAATTACCTCTCTGTAACTGCTCAAACTCACAAACCACAGCTGAAGAATGACTCCTGATATTATCACTAACAAAAACTAGCAGCTTTACTTACTGGGCCCACATTTTGGATTCTCCAGAGGCCCAAGTGGGAGGTCAAAGGTCTCCAGTGCAAGAACCCCACTACTTATTTTTGGACCTAAAATGGGCTCATAGCTCAGTTCAGCGAAGGAGCCGAAAGGTCCGTGCTCAGGCAACTAACCGATAGCCAGGCTGCCTTCAACCTGCAACGCAGGCGCACGGCTTCCCAGCCAAGGCCCCTGGTCAGGCTCCGTTCTCCTGGTGCTCGCTCGAGTCCCTCAACTTCTGTGTCTTGACTTCGCAACGGCCAAGCTCCAAGAAAAGGAACAGAGGGGTCACCTTATCAAACACTTGGGCAGTAACCTCCCGGGAGACGGCTGACAGCCCGCCATGAGCTGCGGAGGCCACGCTCGCTGTGGCTGCACCTGCTCCGGAGGTGCTTTGCCTTGGGTTTAACAGCAACGTTCGGGATCGGCTAGTTCTACCCCAATGCAAACTTTTCCAAAACTGAACCGGCGTCTTTCGCCCTTTTTCCTGGAATAGCGTCATTCCAAGGGGCACGGCAGAGCCAGGGGCATCCAGCTGCAGACACAGGCCCCGCTCTGAGCCGGAACACCCCGCCATTACTCGAGAAACCGTGTCTGGCCTCAGCTGCCTCTCTCCGGCCCGAGGCCCCGGCCCCGCCGCGCCAGGCAGGCCCCTCGCCCGGAGCCCCTGCCCGCTCCCCCCGCCGGCGGGACGCGCGGGGCAGGCCGTGCCGGCGCCAGGCCCTCCCCCGCCCCGGGTCACCCGGGGGAACGACCCGTACCCAGCCGGTAGAGCACCAGGCCCCGGTTGTAGTAGGGCACCTCGAAGGCGGGCTGGCACTCGATGGCGGCCGTGTAGTCCTCCACGGCGGCGGCGAACTCCACCCGCAGGTACCTGGCCTGGCCCCGGTCGTTGAGGGCGGTGGCGAGATCGCGGCCGGCGCTGAGAGGCAGAGGGAGGGCGGCCGTTAGGGCGGGCCCCGCCGCTCCCGCCCGCCCCCCCCCCCCGGGCCCCCACGCACCCCGCGCCGCGGGCGATGAAGCGGCTGTAGAGCTCCTCGGCCGCCGCCAGCCGCCGCGCCGCCAGCTGCGCCTGCGCCGCCTCCGGCTCCATGGCGGGCAGCCGAGGGCGGAACGCGGGGCGGGCGCGCCGCGACGTCACGGGCACGGCGGCGGCCCGGAAGGGGACGGACCGAGGGGCGTGCCCGGGTCCTGCCGGTGGAATGACGTCACGGGCACAACGCCGAATGACGTCACTAGCACAGCCCTCCAACACACATTTCTACGATGGAAAAAGATGCTCAAATACCAGGACGGGGGGCGGGGGGGGGAAATGTAGCGATGTTTAATATTTGTACACCAGGCGGGGTCTGTTCTCACCGAGCTCACCCAGAGGCGCTCGAGGCGGCAAAGGAGGGCGTGGAAGGGGCCTGGCACTCTCCTGACGCCAACACCAACGCCAAGGCTGGCGGGGCCCTGGGTAGATGAGGGGAGAGCCGTGGATGTTGTCTACCTTGACTTCAGCAAGGCTTTTGACACTGTCTCCCATAACGTCCTCCTAGGGCAGCTCAGGAAGTGTGGGCTGGATGAGTGGTCGGTGAAGTGGATAGAGAACTGGCTGAATGGCAGAACTCAGAGGGTTGTCATCAGCGGCGCTGAGTCTAGTTGGAGGCTTGTAGCTAGTGGTGTCCCCCAGGGGTCAGTACTGGGCCCAGTCTTGTTTAACTTCTTCATCAACGACGTGGATGAAGAGTTAGAATGTACCCTCAGCAGGTTTGCTGATGACACCAAATTGGGAGGTGTGGTAGATACACCAGAAGGCTGTGCTGCCATTCAGCGTGACCTGGATAGGCTGGAAAGTTGGGCAGAGAGGAACCTGATGAGGTTCAACAAAGGCAAGTGCAGGGTCCTGCACCTGGGGAGGAACAACCCCATGCATCAGTACAGGCTTGGGGTGGACCTGCTGGAGAGCAGCTCTGCAGAGAGGGACCTGGGTGTCCTGGTAGACGACAGGTTAACCATGAGCCAGCAGTGTGCCCTGGCTGCCAAGAAGGCCAATGGCATTAGAAGGAGTGTGGCCAGCAGGTCGAGGGAGGTTCTCCTTCCCCTCTACACTGCCCTAGGGAGGCCTCATCTGGAGTACTGTGTCCAGTTCTGGGCTCCCCAGTTCAAGAAAAATGAGTAGCTACTGGAGAGAGTCCAGCGCAGGGCTACGAGGATGGTGAGGGGACTGGAGCATCTCTCCTACGAGGAGAGGCTGAGGGAGCTGGGCTTGTTCAGCCTGAAGAAGAGAAGGCTGCGAGGGGACCTAATATATACTTATAAATATCTGAAGGGTGGGTGTCAGGAGGATGGGGCCAGACTCTTTTCAGTGGTGCCCAGTGAGAGGACAAGGGGCAATGGGCACAAACTGAAGCACAGGAAGTTCCGTCTGAACATGAGGAAGAACTTCTTCCCTCTGAGGGTGATGGAGCACTGGAACAGGCTGCCCAGGGAGGTTGTGGAGTCTCCTTCTCTGGAGATATTCAAGACCCGCCTGGACAGGGTCCTCTGCAGCCTGCTGTAGGTGACCCTGCTTGGGCAGGAGGGTTGGACTAGATAACCCACAGAGGTCCCTTCCAACCCCTACCATTCTGTGATTCTGGGGCCCGGGGAAGGGGGTCCAGGCGTGACACCGAGCGGCTGGGTCAAGTGGCATTCCTCAAGCCTCCGCGCAGGAGGGCGATGGCCCAGCTCCCGAATTCGGTCTGCAGATGTCAGCTGCTCACTTCGAGCCACTTGAAAAAAACCAGCTCATGACCAGACTCCAGATTGGAGGCTCGCAGAGGTTTCCTCAACTGGATGACGACATCGCTGAGGCTCAGGAACGCCGACACAGACTGACGGCACCAGCTGCTGCATGTCCGCGAGCCCTTTACTGCTACAGTGAGTTTAAATATGCCTGGAGAAAGAAAACGGCACAGATGGGTGCCTAAACTGGTGAAACAGCAGCAGAAAAATGTATACGACAATATTATCACAAGTACTGAGGCGCTGTGTCAGCTCAGGAATTCCTTCCTTCAAAAAGCTGTGAATTTTGAGCAAACCCAGTCATTTCCTATGGAATTACGAAAATGAAAAATGGAGCTTGGTCAGAGTAAAACATGATAACCTCCATTCAGTCCACATGAAAACTAGGCTCAATGGGCAATTGGAAAGAATGCTGTTACCTTAAAGCTTTATAAAAAATGTAACAAAAAAAAAATTGAGTCTATTAACGCAGTCATTTCATCACATAAATGGAACCAATAAAGGTTTCTCTGGTGGGTTTTGGGTTTGTTTTTTTAATGTTTCTAGTAGTGGCACTATCTGTTACAGTACAGTACCTGAGTTGTATTTTAAAAATACAGTACATCGGTAACATTTTAGAGAGTATTTTTAGGAGGCGTAACAGATACGAGGATGAACAGTCCTTTATCCTCTGCTACGCTGTACCGTGGCACAGAGGGCAGAAGCTGTAATTGCTTGCTGCTTTGGCTTTCACGCAGTGCTTACATACACTGCACATCCAGAATCGATACTCCAGGATAGGGTCTCCTGTTGCAACACATACTGAAACGTTCTCATCTCCACTATTTAGAAAAAAAAAAAAAAAAAAAAGAGTAATTAAAGCTGAAAGAATAAAACCATATTTAACCATATTTTTTAAATGGCAATGAAGACCTGTTTTGTAGAAATTTGCAAAACAGCACGAATACCTAATTGTGTGCCTACAGCCAGTTACAAAACTTGTGATGCTCATCTGTAAAATATTGCTGCTCTGTTCAGATGTGCGCCACTTTCCGATTAGAAGTTACTAAATCACGTAATGCTTCACTGTTAACATAGCCAAGTATATAAATCCTCACACAACAGAATGCACAGCCCCAGAACCATGTAGTCAACAAATCAGGACCAGCAGATCCAAAAGATTATGTGAAAAGAAGCAGTGAAGGCCATGTAAAGGTAAGGTCCAATTAAACACCTGCACTTCTATTACATTTATTGCTCTGAAGAGTCAACATGAAAGCCACTGGTGAGATTCTGTGCATCTGCACAGTGAAATCAAACAAGACAGATTAAAATCCTATTCGTTAAAAAGAAAATTGATTCACAATCAATTTCCATGCTCACAAATTCCACGCTGTTAGAAGGAAACATATGCCAAAGACACCACTGTGGGTGCAGCCACTCCAAGGACTTATCCCTTAAGCGTGCCCTTCATATTCTAATTCTTTCACTTGACATATTCATCTTCTCACACCATGTAGGTTTAGGTAATTCACAAAAGACTGTAGACTAACTGGTAAATACTGGTTAAACATCCACCTGTTGACATTTGCATCACACCACAATGGCGATGCAAACAGTAACATTATTACTTTCATGGCATTTGATACCTTATCGAAGGTCCTAAAACTCCTGTGCTCTGACCGCATGCATTTTTAATTAAGATGAAGTTGCATCTCTATGCCCAGTTCCTCGAACACAGTCAGTGTCTATTCTCCCAAATAAAACAGTGTTGTATTACCCCTTCTGCCAACTGGCTAACACCTGCATCATTCTTCCCCAATATTTGGTTTAAGCAGCAAAGCACCTAATTAACTTCGTCACACAAAACCTGCTAAAACCCAAAATACAGGTAATAGCAGAAAAAAATGCTAGCATTATTACAGTGTCATATAAACCCACCTCTCAAGAACATCATCCAGATCAGACTTTTTGTTGTACTTTGGACAGTGTCTTGTGAATATCTCTAGAGCAAGGTCTTCATACTGTTGCCTCTGCTCTGGCCTAAGAGTTTCCAGGGATTCCAGTTTAACAAAGGCTTTTGAACAAATATCAAATGCTCTGTTTGCACATGCACAGAGTGCCAAAAGGGAATAGATCTCAACTGCAGGGATAATATCTTCATAATCTCGCAAATGAAGAGCTAAGAAATTAAAAAAAAAAAAAAAATCCAAGGAAATTATTACATGTCTTGTCAGAAGTGCAAGCATCTATATGAAATATTTGCTACTAGTAGGCAGTATTAATCTTACAAATTGGACTCAACGAACCAAAGCCTTTCCATTGGCATGACTATGAAGCATGCATGGTTCAACACTTTTTCAAAATAAGTAAAAATAAGGGGATTTGACTGGGAAATTAAGAGTGTCATTTTGAGACACCTTTTTTTTTAAACGTCAGAGGTATTTGAAATGGACCTTCATTACTTGGACAAACTATAGGGCATTATTTGCTTCTCCAACTCCCACAAACTTTTGATGAAGCTCTACAGGGAGAACTGATGTGAATTCAGGCATGCCTTATAATTTGAAGAGAACAGAACAGTCAACAGTACATCTACAGAGATTGTCCAATTTAACCACGTAATATTTGCTAAATTAGATTTGCACTGTCTCCAAGAAAATACTTTCCAGGTATCTTGACTACAGCCATACTCAATTCATTACATGGTTTTCTTTTCAATCTAGCAAGAACACAAAAATGTGCCAACTATAAATGAAGTTATGTGCTGTGCAAGTATGTAAAATGTAAAATTAGAACAGTTTCTTTACAGGGTTAAAAATTTAAGTCCTACCTGTTTTAAGTGCTGCTTCTACAGAACCTTTATAGAGCTGTCTTTGTGCAAGTATGAAAAAATGGTAAGCCTCAGCTCCTCGCCAAGCATTGTCTGCAAAGCGATTAGTTGAAGAACGAACATCTTCTTCCAGCAAACCAGCCAAAGCTGAAGCAGTCTGAAAACAAAGCAGTATCACAAGTAATTTTTATATGAAACTGATATAGCAGGAAATGGGGATGTATGAAAAGAACTATTCTGTACTTGGTGATTACACCACTGCCTGTGTGAACAACGGAAAATATAAATACATGGACCTAAAGTGAACATTGTTAGGCATTTTATACAGTGCACAGGCAGAACATATGGTACAGATTTTCAAAGATAAATATCATATACATGGGTACAAATATATTCTGTGCACATCTGCAGACTGGTTCATAGTTTGGATTAATAATACACTTCAGCACCAGGTCTCTTAAGGCTTTGTTTAAACTATTTCATTTGTGTATATGAAGACGAAAGTGTGAGAAGAAAAAAAAAATTATTCTGTTTGCTTCCCCCATATCTGGAGCAGTCTCCCTGCTAAATTATAGCCAACAGAGCTTAGTCTAATCACAGATCTCTTTTTGGGATTGATACTTACTCCTAAATGACAGGAAAGTGAGAGTCTCACAGAAAAAAAAGAATGTGGAGTTTATTAGTATGATTTTCATTGTTACAGTGAAAACATTAAGAAAAAACACATTAAGCTTTGGAAGATTAAATACATATGATTTAAATGTTTTAAAAGATGACTTATGTTTCCATGGAAGACTTGCTTTAAGCAAAGCTTTGTTCTTAGCAGGAAAAAGGTTATTAAAAAAAACCATAATAGCCTCACATGAAGATAGCTTTATTTATTCTGACTAGGTAGCACATACCAGAATTCAGAAAGGAAAAAAAAAACCAAAACGCCACACAATAAAAACCCGACACTCTACCTCTGAACTTTTTCCTTTAATTTTTCCCCTTTGTGCATTTTGCATTTGTTCATGGCACTGTTCCATAAGTAAGGCTGATAATACATAAAGCTTTTTAACTCGCAATGGCTTTGTCCTTTTCTTTGCCTCTTCATCTGCAATCTTAAAACACAAAACCAAGGAATTTAATGTAGATTTTAAAAACACACATATATATATATATATGTTTCTTTTATATGTATATGTTCTTCTATATGTATATATAAAAGAAGAGTCACTTCATTCTCTTGGACAATTGCATGCTCATACAAACCTAGGAAATCATGCCAAAAAAACAATTCTGCATTTGAAGGTAATAATTTAGACTGCAAACAACTATAAATGAAAATGTCAAAGTGAAGAATGCATGCTATTCTGTATTTATTTAGCTAACAAGTATATAAAGCCAGATTCTCAGAAAGGATAAATCAGTGTAACCATGTATAAATCTATTGACTCAATATAAAATTAAACTAAAAAATAGCAATTTTTAAACACTGAAGTTTAAGAAATACATAGCTTTCAATAAAGTCTAGTGGTTTTCCCAGAAAAGAATAACATCTTTTGAAAGTAAAATACATATATATTTTACTATAAATATTTGGTGTAAAAATTACGTATCACTCTTACAGACTTAAAAAGCTATGTACAGAAATCTCTGCAGCCAAACCAAATCTAAGCAATATCTTTATCTTAAAAGCACACCACAGCAGTTCCTAACTGAAGGTACCAAGAAATACCGAAATTTAACTTCTAGTTAATGACATTGCTATTCTTAAAAATAAAGGAGATAACTAATCCACATACCAATACAAAATAACATGGACGTTGCACCCAGGCCAGTCTACTATACTCCTTCACTAGGCAATGCAGGGCAACATGACCTTTTCTGAGGTATAGATCATCTCACTCTGAAGTGAAAGTCTCAATATAAATCAGATGGTTTGTGTCCTTAAAGCCTCCTCTCCACTAGCTACAGAGGACACCAGGGTAACTATTTCAGATACAGATACCTGAGCTGAGAAGTTGGATTCATCTTTGCAGCATCTTGTGTAATGACATTTGCTTATTGCCTGGACATTATTAACACTAAAATAACCCCAGAGAAATAAAAAGTAGCATGGAAATAATAAGAGCCAGTCCAAAACCCCAGTTATTTGACATAAAAATAAAACCTGCAATACCTTGAACATGAGCTTAGCAGCTTCAAAGAAATAATTGGCTTTACGATAGAGTTCTATAGCATCAAGGATTTTATTCTTTTCCAGTAAATGACTTGCATATCTGGCTAACAAGGATCCAATCTCTTTCATATTGTGATTTTTAGCCAGCTCCACAGCTTTATTCCACTAGAAATGAAAGCAGACAATTATCAACCTTATTTTTTCAAATACATTCCCAGAACAAGCTGGTTATCCATGAACAGTCACAACATTTGTGGTCAATACTTCATCACCATTTAGAACCAGGCTACTATAAAATTAAAGTAAAGAACAAGAGAATACAAATGCTAACATCATTGCCAGTCATGTGATACAGCAGGCCTGTGAAATAAATGCTGGACTTCTATCCAAAACCACATACAAAGCAGTTGCTGCTGCTTTGGTAAAAGCTTTGCAAAATCACTTCATTGCTGCTCATAGCTGGATGTGTGGATTTCAACACTTCCGATATTACTAAAATCCAGACTGTCAAAAGCATGGCTAAAAGAGGACTTTAGCCCATAAGCTCAAGGCACAAACAATGATACTTCACTTATCCTTCTATGCACCTCATTTTGTCTGTGAATTTTCCTCATCTTCAACATTTTGGCTACTGTGTTTGCCCCAGATCAAAAGTTCAGCAGGACTGAGAAACTTGGCTGAATCTCCTACCTAATAGCCCTTCAGATCCATAAACTAGGAAACTGTTCAAGTAAAGCCAGCACTAGCCAGTCCCACCATTCCCATACGTCAAGTTCCTCACAGCCATCCTCCCTTACCTGTGTTGACACAAATGCTTGCACAGGTAAGTCATACTGAGGAACAGCTCTAGCTGTAAACATACAGATCATTTTTCAGATCAGTTCTTTTCCAGCTACACCCTAACACAATGACAAATATATTTGCATCTGTATAAGGAAGGAGTGGGATGTGGAAAATGAGCAGCCAGAAGCTCTCCAATCTTCCTCCCATTCCATCAGGAGGCAGCGCAGCCCGGCTCTACAAAGGTCACAGATGTCTGTACACTGAGCATGCTTACCACACACACATGCTGTCCCTCCAATGGTCCAGTCCCGATTTCAGATAACTGGTTTAAGCACTGAAGCATGAATTTTCCAGAAATCACAACAGATCATCAGACACTTAACAAGAACTTGTATTTAACTGGGCATTAGGATAGAAATCTCACTGTTAATCTGCTTTACCAATACCAATTTATCTACTGCTGTTTTACCTGGTTGAGATGTACACAGGTATCTACCGCATCCTTTGGTCGATTACATTTCAGAAAGGCCGACACAGCTTGTTCACACATCCCCACTCTCACAAACATATAAGCTATATCCTGCAAAAAGCATCAGCACAATGTTAAATTCACTTCAAGGTTTTTAGTACATTGCATAGCAACTGCAATACTATTATATTGTTAATTTAATTCCAAAGAAGTTGGGGGAAAGGGATTGCTTGCTTCATGGATTCTGTGAAGACAACACGCAGTGTTGTAAATCTTTAGAACAGTATGCTACTTCCACACACTACTTCTAAATTAAAAAAAAAAAACACAACTATTTTAAAAAATTTATTTCAAATCAAATCATAACTGGACTGTGTTCTTACTATTTAGAGTATTTCACAAAACTTCACTATTACAAAGAGGTTAAAAGGAAGCGTGATGTCTTGCTTTGTTCAAGCAACTGAAAATGGCATTAAACAAGCATGTTCTGCATTTTTCAAGCATATCATAGTTTTAAATTAGCTATTAGTCAGTAGGTCATTTAAGGCTAAACCACCAACTCTCCATCCTTTCCAGTAGAGTATCTCCAATTGCCGTTGTACATTAGCATTCCCACCAGAGCTATCATGTAAGGCGTTAAACCAGGGACAGCAACCAGAAAGAATCGGGGGGAAAACAACCCCAGTGTAGAACAACAACAGTAATACTGGAGATCAGTATCCAAGTAGTACCATTATGCTTGTGAGTATGCCATATACTGCATTCTTTCTCTCTTAACCCTCCCAAGATGGGAAATTTTAAATAAATAGTTGAGCATAAGGCAATGAAAAATAAAGGTGCTTTTTGCTTACAGGAAGCAATTTATTATTCTCTGGAAGTGAGTTAGCTAGATTCTCCAGTCCTTGGTAGTCCTCTAGCATGTAGTAACACTCAGCTAAACGTTCCTGGTTTCGTCCTTGTACATAATACTGTACAGCATTTAACCTAATAAGAAAAAAAAGATATATGTTGGCTTCTGATATATAAACACAAGTGAAACTTCTCATTGTGTAAGCCTTTTGCATTTATAAATTTAAAGTGACATTATTTTAAACAGGTAACTTTGCTTGAGAGAGCTTTTGTAGGTAGAATTTCACTGTTTTTCTAAAATGCACTAAAAGTTTTAATTTTCAGAGATCATGATATGGAAGTAGTAGCAAGAATGATTCTCTGACTAGCATAAGGTTAGGAAGTCGAGGGATCTTAAAACTGTATTCCCACATCTGCACAGATCATGGCTGATAACGGACAACAACTTACAACCAACTTTCAGAAAAGGGCTTTACTGTTGTACATCCGTATTTTAAAACACAAGCACCAAGATCTGCAAGACCCTTCTCCGAAGTTACTTAAGGCATCTAAAACTTTCAAAATCTAATCACAAGTTTTCAAGTGCTTTGAGACCCAAGTTCTTTGTGATAATATAGTCTGGGTAATCGCAACACACAGTGGAACTGTGGAGCTCCAAGACAGAGTGTTCTGGATGCTAGAAGTTTTCATGGGCTTAGAATGCAACAAGAAAAGTTCATGGAAGAAAATTTCTCTGCTAGTTATTAACTACGAAGATGTCTCTTCTGGCTCAGGAAATATCTGACTGCAAAATGTGGTCTGGAGAAATACCATTCTGGAGAAATACCGTTACATACATGCACTGTTCCTAAAATCTTCCTTGGGTGCCCAGTTTGGGCAATAGCTGGAGACAGATCCAGGTCAGAGAGAACTCTAGAACTTTTCAAATACTTGTGAGTTTAAGCATTCTAGAAAGCTTGTGGTTAGTTTTGAAATTCACTGATATTTAATAATTCTCTCCTACTTTTAACTGATTTTTTTTTTCTTTAATACATTCTATATCCAGCCTAATACAACTGCATAGGTATTTCTCTTCTCCTTCTCTCCTTTGAAGCAGGCAGACTTCTGGCAAAACTAAGCTTTTTATCACCTTCATTCTTTAGCTAGTTGAAAAACAGCTCTCTGTTTATGGGTAGACGCAGCGATGGAACCATGAAGGCCTGAGCTAAATCTCATCATGCCCAAATTATCCCATGTATTGCATCCTGACATTGCTGACGTCTGCCTCACGTCATAAGTTGTCTTGTCATCAGCTTTATAATTTCCTTTGTACTTTCCTTCTTACTAGTTCCTCTACAGAACATACCATTTCTGACGGTCTGCAAAATAATCTCCAATAGCATTGTGTGCTTGTTCAACAAGGGCATCGTCTGAAGCACCCGTGCCAGTTTTCAGTAGCTGCAATACTCGAAACCAATCTCCCAGTTTTATCCGTAGTCCAATGGCAAGATCTCTAGTAGAAACAGAAAATAGCAGGGAAAAGTCAAAGATAATAACATAGCTAACAAAAGTCTTGAGAAAAGCATCCAAAAGTATTTTCATGTTCACAACCTATGTCACAGGTATCACAGTGATCCCGGATATCTTGTTTACAATTTAAACAGTATTCCATAAAAGCAAATACTCAGAGAGCTTACAGGTTACACATGCACTTCTTTATTAGCCATACTCCATTGTGAGGAGTTAAATGAGCAGCTGGTGAGACAGCTGGGCTGATGCTACTTCAGGTTTCCTCTTATTCTGCAAAAGGCTAAAAGCAGAAGGGAGATGAGGGGAAGGGTCAAGGAGCAAGGAATATGAAGAATGGAAGCTAAAGCTGGGATGTAATGAAATGTATTTCAGACACTTCTCTTTCACATTCAAGATGACTTTGGATGAGGGAGAAAGGACTCAGAACTAGTCTTTCCTTTTTATTATTCGTGCATACATATGACCCACTGTGTGTCTGTCTGGCATGTTTTTTCCACCGTATACAAAAATTCTATATTACTTCATATAGAATTAATTCTGTAGGTGCACAGAAAATAAATGGGAGATCTATACACTTCTTTTGAAAATGCCCTAAACTTACAAGTGAGTTAAGGAAGGCAACAGCAAGTCAGTGCAGTCAGCTAAATAAGAGCATCTATCTAAAACAATCTAAAATTATATTTGAAAAATAGATTTATTTCAGCCTGATTTATGGTAGGTCCTTATCAAGATATTTCTAGTGGTCAGGAGACACATAAGGTCAATACAGAATTCCCATATTCTTGTATCAGGAGAATAAGATGCTCTACTGTTGAAGAAACCACTATAAAAAACCTAAGTCTGTAACTTCTGCAATCCTAGAATGGCCAAATTTCTCTTTAGCCATGTGGAAAGGAAAATGCCGTATCTAAAAATCAGTGCTGCAGTGCAGCTGAAGTGCTTATGAGGCAGTCCCCCTCTCCAAATCTGCATACTTCCATCAGCTAATTAATTAGGTGCAAGACAGTTTTCCATTATCAGGCTCTGCCATGCATCTCTTCCCCAGCTCCTGCCTTCCCCCTGCCCTCCTTACTGGTGAAGAGGAAGCTGTCTCATTCTTACAGCATGAAAGAAGAAAATTTTTTTTCCATCATTCCGTACTTTTTTTTCATGAGTCCATTAATCAAAGCTTAAAAATTTCACACGTGCGTCAGTGATTCACACTTCTCCATGTTTGACCACCACCCACAGGCTACACCATACAACTGCTGCTTATTATTTCTCACTATCCCTTTTCAGTAAAGACAGTGCTCTAGCTAATTACTTAGCCTTAATTTATATTTCCTAGTAATATTGTAATTTTGCTTTGTTTGTTTTCATTCCTGAGCAAAAATTCAATTGATTGTTCCACAATTTCACCAGAGTCCTTTCTGTCTCTCCAGAGATTACAGCTCATTAAAAACTCTGTTGTTTGTATGTGTAATTGGAAAGAATGTGTACTTGGCTACTAGCTAAGAGCAACAGCACATAAATTAAACATTAGTTAAGATTGTTTGTACTTTTGGAATCCCAGTTGAAATACCGACAAAATACTTGTGCAAAAGTATCTGTGAAACACAGCACTACCTAAAGCAGCTGAGGTTTTGCAAACAGTTTGGAATGTGCTGATTTACATACAGAATTGGATGTCTATGGATGCCACAAAAATTCTCTCCATCTGATCCTTTTCCATCTTTCCAGAAACCGGTAAAGAGTCTTTCATGCTAAAACAGCCATTCTTTACTAAGGCAAGCATTTTTTTTTTCCAGACTATTTTTCTTTATTTGCTGATGAGATGACTACATGCAATTACCTTCTGTCCATATCCAGATACATTCTTTCAGCTTCTTCAAATCTGCTAAAATAGGCTGCCACTTCTGCTTGCTTCATTGACTCGCTCTGCAGGTTGCCTAGACGCTTCACAAATTTAATACCTTGATAATCTTTGCAACGTACAAAAGCTTGTTCAGCAGTCTGCAGATCCAGCTTCTGAAGAGCAGCTTCAGCCAGGAGACGCCTACATGAAAAACAAACATAACAGATGGAAAAGCAGCTACAAAGTAAATTGAATGAGGATCCATTTAATCAGTAATTATTTAAAGAAGACATTAAAGTTATTGCAACTGTACTGTTTACTAACTGATCTTAATTCAGTTGTACGTTTGTTCCCAGTACGTTCTGTGATCTATCCAGTATTTGCTCAGGGAAAGATGTTCAAATAATTACTAATATTCTTTTGTTCAGCTGTTCAAATGGACACTGGCTTGGGAGAAATGGGGTGGGTTTGCATGTCCCAGCCATCCTATGTGAAAAGTGTTGCTGGTCTCAACACAGTTCCATTCAGATATTTCTACCTACGCATGTATCGTAACTTTAAGCCCTGATGGCAGCCTCAGTCTGAAGGCCTCCAACTAAATTGGCCATGAAGAATAAGTGATCCTTCTAATCCATCTGGATGCTCCTTGTCTGGTTAGGACAGCAGCCTAGGAGAGCAGGGCAGTTTGGGAAACCTTGTACTGCCCCATTGGTTAGTTTGGCAAATAGAGAATTTCTGCCTTCAGGCCAACCTACGTCCATCAGGTACTTGAACGAGCTCTAGAATTTTCTGCAAAAATAAGGCTAGGTAAAATGGCTGATTGACATTGTGAAACAAAGTCAGTGCAGTAGAACACTGACAAACACAATAATATTATTGCTGTATTCAGTAACCTAAGCCATGCTTAGGCAGTATCAGCTCAGCATTTTTGAAACAATTTGAGAAGGTTAGTATCACTTCAACTCAAGTGCTCATCACTGACATCAGTGAAACCAAGAGAAAAACAGCATGGCAAATTTAATCGATCTGCGACACACTTCATCCTGTTTGTTGTGTTTTAGCAGTAAGGGCACCTTACCTGTTCTGATCTAGAATATATCTGCTTTATATCCAGCACTGCTAAGCTATCTCTTCTGTATCAGTATATGACATATCGTATGTTTCCCTGAATAATGAAAATTAAGTTCACGGCAATTTTGGAGCAAGGTGAACAGCTGTTGACATATATTTTGTGATTTTCTAATATAAACTTTTTACTGAGACACAGACTTTCAAAACTAAGTCATTTTATTTTAAATAATTTTATATTAAATAAATAGATGGTACTAGCCAAAAGCCTGAACGACTTCAAAACTCCAGAAGTCTTCAGCTAGTTCAAGACATTAATAAAAATGGAGACTTGTGAAACTAACATTTTACCCTACATACTCAAACTAAAAAGTTACAGTACTATTGTAGAAACTTTCAACATCAAATCCTGTTTTTCAGAATGTACACTCTGGAGACGAAAGCACAACCGGATAGAAAGGAATGCTTTTTGGGACAAACTTTTAAAGCAAGTTGTCTCAGCCAGTCTTTCAGCAATTCTAAACTCCCTCTGAACTGTCAGAATCAACAGAGAACTCTCAACCCTCCTTGATGCAAGCCAAACATCGAACACTGCAAGAAATCAGTTAGCTTCAACACAGAGCCAAAATTACTGAAGAAAAGGTACGGATAGAGAAACAATCTCCAGAGAGTTAAAGAGAATTGGCATCATTCAGCAAGTAACTTGTCAATGAAGTTTTAGCTTCTGCTACTGACTTTTCATTAAATTATCTACTGAGGCATTTACTCTTCCAGCCCATATGACACGGGATATTAAACAGATTTCCAGAACTCCTGTTTTCACAGGTTGACTCTTACATGTTTGCTGTGCAGGCTTTTCAAGTTTAGTTTAATAGCTAAGCCCATGTTTAGTTTAAACACGCCAACATCTTCTTATCTCAGATTACTTCCAAAAGGCTGCATCGTAACATAATTAACATACCTACCCCTTCTCATTTCTGTCCTTTATGGCCTATCCAAAGTGCTACAAGGTTAGTCATAGAATCATAGAATGGTAAGGGTTGGAAGGGACCTTAAAGATCATCCGATTCCAATCCCCCTGCCATGAGCAGGGACATCTTCCCCTAGACCAGTTTGCTCAGAGCTCCATCCAACCCGGCCTTGAACATTTCCAGGGAGGGGGAAGCTACAGCTTCTCTGGGCAACCTGTTCCAGTGTTTCACCACCCTCATGATGAAGAATTTCTTCCTAATATCTAATCTAAATCTGCCCTCTTTTAGTTTACAGCCATTCCCGCTTGCCCCATCATTACACACCCTTGTGAAAAGCCCCTCTCTATCCTTCCTGTAGACCCCTTCAGGTACTGGAAGGCTGCTAGAAGGTCTCCCCAGAGCCTTCTCTTCTCCAGCCTGAACAGCCCCAACTCTCTTAGCCTGTCCTTGTAGGAGAGGTACTCCAGCCCTCTGATCATCTTTGTGGCCCTCCTCTGGACCCACTCCAACATATCCAGTTGGGGGCTCCAGAGCTGGACACAGGACTCCAGGCAGGGTCTCACGAGAGTGGAGTAAAGGGGCAGAATCCCCTCCCTTGACCTGCTGGCCACACTTCTCTTGATGCAGCCCAGGGTACGGTTGGCTTTCTGGGCTCCAAGCGCACATTGCTGGCTCATGTTGAGCTTCTCATCCACCAGTACCCCCAAGTCCTTCTCCTCAGGGCTGCTCTCGAGCCACTCTCCGCCCTGTGTTTGGGATTGCTTAGTCAATTGCTCTTACCTCATTACCATTCTAATGTGTTCTTTTTACTGGGCTTTCAGCTCTTTGTC
This sequence comes from Opisthocomus hoazin, assembly GCF_030867145.1. Lineage (NCBI taxonomy): Eukaryota > Metazoa > Chordata > Aves > Opisthocomiformes > Opisthocomidae > Opisthocomus > Opisthocomus hoazin. The sequence goes on from NC_134415.1 coordinate 120,970,494, forward strand.
ATCAAGGTTCAATATAAAATACACAAATAAATAAATACCCTCTCAGGTTATGACCAACTTGGATTTTAATTTAACCAATTTAAAGTTAGCTTTCTGCCAGCTTTTTCATGTTCTTCAGATTCGCCCCTAAAAGCAGACAGCACTGCGTTTAGGGGCTCATACAGCATGGAACAAAAAGGTGTCCTGAGCCTGTACCCTTCACCCACTACCGCGACACACACAGCATGCTTTCCATTCTAAGTACTACAACAATCATAAAATCATGGAGTTCCCATTTAACAACAGCCCACTTTTGTGGGTTCAAGAACTAGAAGCCTGATGAAGCACTGGCCCCAAGTTCTTTTTTAAGATAGTTGCTGAGGAGCCTGGAACAGTTGCTCAGCATCTCCTGAAACATGAATTCTCAAATGCTCAGAAACAAAAAACTCACTGTCTTGCATATGGAGAAATCATAACGCCACACAGCCCGACACTGCCCAAAAAAGAAGTGGGGAGCCAGGCTAGCAGGGGACTGCAAGGCGCTCTCTGGCCTTCCCCCGATGCTGTAATACTCCTTGGAGGTGATTCAACCCAATGAAGAGACCTTCTCAGTCAGAATAGCAGCCCTTCAGATTGCAGCTGAGCACCTATTACCTTCCCCCCCCTCCCCGCCCCCCTTAAATGATTCTATTTAACATGTATACTGCTTTGGCTGGTTTTGAATTGAGGTTTTGTACTCTAATGCTAGATCTGTCTGAACAGGAAAAGAATACAAAAGAACACAAAATTAAACAAAGTAGGAATATAAAGAGATTTTACCAAAGTCTGGGATGTGGATTGTCTTCTATGAATTGGGAAGATTCCTCAATGCCAACTTTTTCAATCAATGCCCGACTGTCTCGTAATGACCGAATCTCGAAATTGATGATGTAATCTTTGTTAGGATGTTCAGGATTCTAACATAATGAATAAAGAAATATAATTTTATTCTGTCACCCTTTTTTTCCCCCCACAAAACATATCTACTGTTCAAATCACTAAGACAGACACCAGCTTTTCCTACAAAATAAAACTAATTATACTTACCTTTAAAATTTCATCCAGAAGAACAGATTTTATTTCTAAATCTTCAAAGTTGCAAATATACCCAGAAGTTTGTATAGGTTCCTTTAAATTAAATGTTACAAAGGAATGAATTTGCATTCTGTCTGATTAAATCCTAACCAAATCCATTAGGTATACATAAAGAGACTTTTTTCTTCTCCACATTAGGATTTAATTGCATTCCCAACAGGAAACAAATACTAAAGTCATTAACATTATTGACAATTCCATATACAGACACAATTAAAAATCCTCATGTTTTCTATAACTAAATTATGAGAAAGAGACAAAGGAAAGAACACCTGCCAATATTTAGATTCAACTGAACTGTGTTTTACAGATATCTTTACTAAAATTGTGTTTATATCTTCCAAAGTATTCAAAAAATATGCTCTTGAAAATATGTCATACGTTTAAGAAAAATATGACAGCATTTTTATCTTTCCAGGACTGATAGTTCATTATATTTATTTGTTCCAAAACAACACTCCCACATTAGTGTTGACAAGATTCTCAGATTTCCAAAAGCTAGTTTATTTATATAAACTCTTGCCTGATTGAACGGTGAGCACAAGAACAATACTATTCAACACAGAGTCATTAACTTATTCATAAAATAAATTTGTAGAATGAGTAGCCTACGCATGTTAATATTTACCTCTGGATCCAAGTTTCTGAAAACGTACATTCTTGTTTTCTCCATCATTGCAAACAAGTCTGGGTTATCTTTGGCCCATTTCATATCCCAGACATCTTTGCGTTCCAGTTTCAGCTGCTCGCCAATCACCTGCTGTCCAGTACTGTCGACTACCCGTGTATCCAAGTCAAAGAAAGTCAAAACCCCTGAAAGGTCTATGATAGCAACACGACTGCAGAAAAACAAAAGGAATTAAAAATAAGACAGCTAAATAATACTATTCAAGGTTGTAAATCCAAAATAGTTCCCTCAACTGGCACACTGAGGCCAAATTTCCCCTCTAATCTAATACCAGTATAATTCCATAGATTCAGTGAGACGCATGGGATTTTTGTTTATCTGCACAGCAGAGACTAGAGATAGGGAAAGAAGTTTTCCATCTGCTCATACAGGATCTGACCCTGGAAAGGCTCTGAAACACGCCCATTTTTCATCCAGCATTTTGAAGATCCTTAGTACTTCAGATGTCAAGTTGAGTAAGTTACAGGTTCTGCCCCTCACCAAACTTTTCTTGACAGAGTCTAAAATTAACAACTGAACAGAATTGTTTCTCATTATTTACTAGGAGGCAATGAAGCAGATTCTTAAATTAAAAAGACAGTGAGGTGATGCAGACTGTTAATCTCTAAAACAGGATTTCTTGTATCTCTACAAAGGGTATTCTTTATTTTTTTTCCAGACTATATGAAGTATAATCTAATTAATCTTTAAAGTAATTTAAAATATGGGAAAAATACAATTTCTAAAGGGTTAAGTTTGAAAAATTTCCAGTTACATACATCTTCAGTGAATCATAGTAGCCTGTATTTACTACAAGGCCATTTTAAAAGCATTTCTAAATATTTAAAGGTATTTAGACACCCTTAATCCCTACTAAAATTTCAAAAGCAATTTAGAAAATTAACTTCAAAATACTTGTGGATCTGAGCGTTTTTCACTAGCACAAAGTCCTGTAGGAAGGAAACAGCTTGGGTTCAAAACAGAATTAGTATGTCTCTGACTAGATCACATTGCCTTTTAAGTGAAGCAATCTATTTTTGGTCTATAACTAAAAAGGTGAGTGATCTACAGACGCATTATGAATTTTGTTTGAAATTATAAAGTTATTTTGAAGTGATTAAAGTTGTCTTACAAGTCCTCTTTAGTCAGTATATTTTTGCCTTTTCTGCCAAGACACTCACTCACTCTTTTGCAAAAAAATAGCTGTTAAGTAGAAAGCAACTTCACTGCTGGCACAGCTGAAGCTTAGGAAAACCAGTCTTGCTAGAAGTATTGCCACCAGCTACAGCTTGTAACAATGGAAAATTAACACAGGGTGAACAAAGTTTTCAGGCATTAGAAGGACACAGAAGTAGAAAGAAGCCTTAGAGATATCAAATTTCAGGTTATGACATAATTTTGTCAATTCATGTCATGATCACAGGACACATGTTTGGTTCATCTAATAAAACAAAAGGTATTTTCATGTGTGTTTCCTTAAACTTCCCACGCACACCCTAAAGAGTTTAAAACATAAGACAGCTTTATTAACACAGTCTCTCATAGCAATCTGATGACTGGCCAGATATAATTCATTAGTAATAAATAAATGGTTAAGCAATCATTAATAATAACTAAAACTAATAGTTTATATTAAAGTAAAATTAATACATAGTTATTATAGAATCATAGAATTAGTATTTTCACAAATCGTAGTGGTTTATTTTAAAATCAGCTACCTGCATTAGAAGCAGATCTGTAACTTACCTGGAGTTGCAGTTCAAAGACAGCTGATATGCACGACAGTTCAGGGTATACTTCTGTACTATAGCAACGCTAGGAAGACTGTATCTCTGAATAGTGCCAGATTCTCTTCCCTAGAGAAAAGCAGTGCGTGCTTATTGAGAAAACTTTTCCATCAATAAACTGTTTAAAAAAGTTTTATTTATATGCTGTCCTAGACAAAAGAGGTTTTGGGTAAGTGACAGAGCAGAAGTGGACAGAGGGAAATGTCATCACCCTAAAAGTTCTGAATTCTACTATTTAAACAAGATTTACAGATCTGCTTAAATCAGGGATGTTAAAACAAAAAGCCATAATCCACATTCAGCCCACAGAACAGTTTCAGGAGCCTGACAATTTCTCGTGAACGTTCAGACATGGTCTACTGTCCCAAAAAAGGAGAACTGTGAAAAGATCCCTGTCCCACGCTGGTAAAACCCCTCAAAGAGTGCCATATGACAGTACCAGCTCAGGCCCGACAGCAGTACAGCTGTGCTCATCCAGTGCTGTCTGCATGCTAACAAGTCTCACCAATTACTTCAAGACCCGAGCTAGCTTTGACAGTAAATGCTGTAAAATAGACTGGTTATTCAAAGGCTTGAGTAACAGTAAACAAATCTATGTACCAGTGTGGTTTATCTTTATTTTGTGGAATGACACACCCATGCTCTGTGTCAAGACACCATCAGGCCAACAGTCTAAAATGAGTTTAACATCCCTGGACTGAAACGATCACTGCCACTATTTTCTGATGGTGCTTCTATAGACTGAAGAACTTATCCAGCTTATTTTACCTACTGTCTAACCCTTGTGCTGAAAATGAGTCGATATTAAACTTTAAAGGTCCAAACTTTATACCTTTTTTTTTTCCCCCCACACCAAAGCCACCCCTAAGATCCTCAGCATAAATCACCTTTCATCTTTGACTTCTTACATCTGTATACACTATACATTGAAAAGCAGATTTGGTCTGAAGTGTCAGAAAATCTAACTACTGTAATATGTATTTCGCTCCAGCACCTTTATCCAGAGCTACTCTCAAACGCATTTCCTCTCATTCCCTTCCTTGTAGCCAATGTCACTGATTAATTAGACTCTTAATTTTATTTTCTCACCGTTATTCTTCAAGCACAAACAGAATCCCATAGTCACCTACTAACCATCACACTTTTTTCGTTCATGTTTTTTCCCTGCGACTCACTGGATTTTGTAAAATCCAGTCAAAGAATATAACAAAAAAAAAAAAAAATCACTGCATTAGGAATATGGGAAAACATCAAGATCTTTGCGGGGAAGGTGGATAAAATGAAGAAATAGTGTTCTTTTTCTATCCTTGTTCTGCTTGGTTAGTTTGTTTTAAAGCCCACTGGTATGTCTGTTCATCTAATGAGCTCTCTCTTTTCAGATCAATAAAAAAAATGCACCAGCTGTTTGGCATGATACAATACCTCCTACATAATAAACATGTATAATCCACAAATGTATCCATATGTATATAGCATACTACATATGTGTGATATTATCTGTCATCATACATTACACCATTAATATGTAAATAGACAAGTATCTTTGTGCATTTACATACAGCCTAGAAGAGGCTTCCCAGAACTCAGATTATAGAATTAAGTCCTGATCTGGACTTTATCAAACCCTACGTACAAGTACTAACACAGGCAACTAGTCTGTACTTAAATCGTAAGCACTTAGTGAATGAGCCCTCCTGAAGAAATAGTCCAGGTTAATTGAAGAACCTGTTAAAGTTATTTTTTAAGACGTCTAGAAAAATATTTCATCTGTATAAATTCTAAATGCAGAAATGCTTTTAAATTATGACTGCTTATGAGCACTTGCAAAAGAATCTCCTACCTACAAGCATAAGAGGCAATTTGGAGTTATTTTAATCATGTAACTTACCACAAGTAGTATCTTATCAGATGCTGTTATTGCACAAATAGGATCTCTTGTTCCCTGAAAGTACACAAGCAATATCAATATCAGTTTTAAATAAAATAGTAAGAATGCACTGCTAAATAAACAAGTTTTTATTTAAATATACAAGAATGTTGCTAAGTATCCACAGGAAAAGGGGTGATCAAACCTTGTCAGTATACAGCAAATGGATGATTTATGGTATTAGTAGCCTTTTTTATGGGAATCGTGACAATAATTATATTAACAGCTTCCTTTCTTCTCCTGCCCCTCCTCCAGAAAAATAAGAAATCCAGAATGTAGCAGACGTTTAACAGAAAACACAAGAAGGCCTTGACTTGTGAGGCCTGTAATTACCTTCAGGTATATTGGTAAATACAAAAGTGAGCACGTGTGCGCACACACACACAAAGTGAAAAAGGTCAAAAGTACTAGAAAAGATTACATGGGTTATTGAGTATCAGCAAGCTTATACTTCGCTGAAGCAAGGGGAGCTGCTTTTCACCAAGACGACAGCAGGTGTCTGCATACTGCACCACAGAATGTACTTTTTTTGTGCTTCATACAGTTTGGTGTATATTTCCAGTAATACATAATGCCACAGTAACAAACTACTAACCAGAAGGAAGAAAAATAACACTTTTGTACAAAAGGTGGAAGTAAAAGAAAATTTAAGTGTGACCATTTCTATTAATGAAAATTAATGAAAATAAATAAAGCAATGCTAACTACTTCTCTTTCAAGCGACCAGCGACACCACAATAAACTAGTTAAAAACATCACTCACTTCAATAGTTCTGCTGAAGTCAAGGTGTCCATCTGCAGACCCTGAAGGGGTGTCATCAATATGATAAATCCTGTAGAAAAGTTAGAAGAAAAAGTGAGTCCAAAGAAAGGATTATTTTTGATAGGATACAGATTATCTTCAATCCTTGGAGAAGAAACCAGTGCAATTGGAAGAGAGAACAAAAGCTAAGCTAACTCTTATGTTCCAGTAGTACCCCCTTTGATGACTCTGCTTTGTATTGATATAAAGATAAGGTACTTGTTTTCACTTTCCCAGCCCTGATGGTCTATTCCCCTATGATCTATAAACTTTCATTCCGCAGCAAGAAGTTTCTGCAAAGCAACCACCCCAGCTGTCTCTTTTCAAATATGCACTTCCATATATCCTCACAGTCTTCTCCATAGGTGAAGAGCTTCACCTCCATATCCATAAAACTTATGTATTGCTGTATTCAATACTATACCATAATTTGTCTTTTGCCTTAAAAAGTGGCATTAGGAGGGATTCTAGAATGCTAAAGTCATGGTTTATGCTGAATTACAACTATTGACTTTTTCAGTATTTCTATCAAATTTACAATCTTGTCCAAGGCTAGGACATTCAGGTACTACAGCAATATAGTTAGTATACCATGTAAAAATAATTACTCATTATTATGGACATATGGTGACAGGAGATGGTAGATTTCTAGAAATATGCTATAATGTCTCTATGGAAGAAAACATAAAATAACACAAAAGAAAATCATAACAAAGTTGCAAGCTTGCGGAGGTGAGAGAAAAGTTAATGCCACTAATGAGCACTTGAGAAGGAAATATTCTGAAGGCATGATGATGTTGACTTTGGCCTGTTTAGTTTGAGACTATAAAAGTCCATACGGGATTAGATGTCAAAGATACAATCAGACACAAGTGTATTTAGAGAAGAACTAGCTGGATAGACTATGTCCTTGCAGCCATTGACACACAAGAAGAAGTTAAAGTGATCAGCAAGAATATAGCTGCCTAGAAACTAAGAGCATGGAGGAGAAACAGGGGAGGGGGAAAAAAAGCATCATGACACACATCTCTAAGGGAAGCACGTAGTGAGCAAATGGAGACACTGCGCAAGAACTAATCCAAAAAAGTTTAAGTGATTTGGATAACAGACATACATTTGTTACGAAAACCTATTCTTCAGTGTCTAATCTTACAGGCCTGCACGTCAACAAATCTGAGCAGAAAAATCAGATTTGTCCATATTTTAGGCATGGGAAAATCCACCTTTATCAACGATACCAATGCAAAGGAAGAAAAATGACAAAGCCTGAAGACAAACCTTTCCCTGCCTTCTTTCCTGGTCCGTGCTACCTGATTAATTTCCATTGCTGTGAGCTTCTTGGCCACACGATACTGCCAGACGTAAAATGTTTCTTTTGAAGCTGCTATCACATGCGTTTTGGTCATTGTGACAAATAACGGCCCTGTTAGGAAACCCAAATGGTTGTAAAATTAGTGCGACAAGTATCGGACTAGATGCTGATTTGTAAACTTTTTCCCAGATGGATGAAACCATATCTGCATAGGTTAAAAGAAAAAAAAAAAAAAAAAACAAAAAACACAAAACAAAAACCACACCACATGGAACCTAGCATCAGTTTTCATTAATTGCTAAAAAATGCCCCTGGGGCCTTGTGGCCTTGTTCAGAAGAACAGGGAAATTCTTTACAAGTTCTCATTTTAAAATTAACACTTTTCTCCTTATTATTTCAGCAAATTTCCATACACTAATGCCGAAGACATCAAATACATATAGACAAATTTTCAGGTTAATGATCAGTTCAGGAATATCTCAAATCTCTAACAAGTTGTATAAAGTAACTCCATATGTGACATATTTGTAATTACTCAAATATAAATAAAAGGAAGACCAGTCAAAAGTTTACAATCTAGAAGAGAGTCTTTGATTAGCACCACTTAAAAACATGTAACAAATTCTGAGTTAGACTAGACCTCAAAATGCTGTTTGTATCTTAGTTAATAGCTGGGCCAAATAGCAACTTTTAATCTGCATGGCAGCAAATTAAATATTTAGCAAAATGTGCACTTAGTGTTACTTTATTGCATCCAAAGATCACAGTGTAGGAAGATAGGGCTCTTTCTTTACTTTAGCCTTAAGCCTATTTAGAATATGTGGATAAATTGAGTATCTCATTCCTGCTGTCAATGTTAAATATATACATACATATATATATATATGTATGCACTCAAACCATTACATTACTCTTTACAACAAACTGGTGACTTTTTTTTTCCTTCTACAATCCTTTGTCTCGTCTTTCTGAGAATCAGTGAACGCACATAAAAAGACATAGAATAATGCAGAAACCTATTAAGTAAACCCTCCAATGTCTTCAAAGTCTACAAGTAAATCAGTATGCTACCAGACAAAGCCAGCAAATTTAGAAGAATTGTGTAGCCCAGCCTGTTAGTGAAACACCGAGTCATACAGATAAGACACTGTGAGCACAAAATCTGATTATTTTACAGTGAATCTCAATTCACAGTAAAAGCTCTGGAGGGTGCTATGAGCCTGTCACAGAGAAGAGCAGTGCTATGAGAGACAGATGGGGGAAGACTGGTCAAATAGATTTTATTTCTTTGAAACCAAGAGGATTATATAAGCTACCTGATGGCTTTAGAATACTTTTTTATATAAATGTAAATACTGGGTAAGAAGTCTCAGTGCTGATGCTTAACATGTAAGCAGTACAGCTGTTTACATTATATGCAACTCAGTGTATTTTATATACTTATAAACATATCTATTTCAATAATTAGTCACATACAACTGAAGGATACAGTCTCATCTGTTTCATTAACAGCATTAATAAATTCTATGTGTTTGCTCTGTTCTTTTATTACCTTGCAGCTGTACACGCCATAATAATCAATGCTTTTAAGAATGGAACATGAGAATCTCCTGACCTGTGAGGGAATAAGACTTCCTCTTGCTCAAATCACAAAATTTTAGTGCTAAGCCTCATATTTGGACTTAGCTTAGTCAATGTTTAAACACTTTACTCCAAGACAATGTTAAACCAAGCCCACTCCTGAAAGCCATGGGCATTCCTCAGACTCACCAGGCAACTCCGCATTTGACCTACAGCTTCCACAGAGCCTTAACTTACTCATTTGTGCGCACCTCAAAGTACCCCAATGTGGGAAAAAAGGATGTTCACATAAGCTCTGTTGCGATCCAGAAACAAGATGGCAACACATCTATGCTCTATCCAGACGAATACAATCACTTAGGCACTTTATGAACATGCCTAAGACTTAAACTGATTGTTGCTGTCAAAAAAACCCCACACACCAACCCGACACATTTCCCTGCCACTTCTTTTATATCAGCTGTAGCAGCAGGCTTGACCACAGAGTAAACTGGATCTGTTCATTCATCTAGCTGACCTCAAAATTAAATAAATATAAGATTAGTTTAAGTTGCATTAAAGAAAAGAAAAAAAAAAAAAAAAAAATCACAAATGATGGAGAAGGCAGGAATGAGCAGCCAGCATGGAGGGCAGGGCCTTCCCTTCTTTGCAACAGCAGGCTAAACGATGGCTGGATTTAAGCCAAACATGAAATCACAGGGACATGGATACACAGCACACAGACACAATCATCAGGATCAGATCCATTCAAAAACACATCTGGAAGAGCAGTATCTATATGTGGGAACCAGTGCTTTTGCAAAAATACCTATATAGCTTAAACAATTGCATAAAAATAGGACATATGGGATTTTTTCTAGAATTGTTTCAGCATTTTATACTGGACAGCCATTAAGCAACTAAACACACACACACAAAAAAAAAAAATACAAACAGAAAATTCTGTGGAAAACAAAACTAAAATCCAAGTCTAGACTGACATTAGGAAGCATTTCTTTACTGAGAGAGTGGCCAAACACTGGAACAGGCTTCCTAGAGAGGTGTTTGATGCCCCAAGCCTGTCAGTGTTTAGGAGGCATTTGGACAATGCCCTTAATAACATCCTTTAGTTTTTGGTCAGCCCTTATGCGGTCAGGCAGTCGGACTAGACGATTGTTGTAGGTCTCTTCCAACTGAACTATCCATTCTATTCCATTGCCCTGTCGCACCTCAGAGCCTTAATCACTGGGCTACATTCAGCTCCTAAAATGCTTTCCTTCTTGCTGTGTAGCAGCATAGCTTCAACACAACGAAAGGACACCCCAGCCACTCCAGGTTTGGGTTGTTGCTGGGGCAGAGAAGGAAGGGATTTGTCCTTTCCTGGGAAAGATGCTCATTTCAATCTCTTCAGGATGAGGAAGATCTAAAATCCCTTTCCAGGCAGCTGGTTTAACTAGTTAGTTTTTTTTAGTGTTGGGAAGTATTATCATCTTATACAGTGGCCTTGATTTTAGCAGCAAGTGCTGCTCACTTGGGCATCAGTGCCCTTCACAGAATGTGTGCTCTGACTACCAAGCAGACAGAAAAGGGAGCACCTGAAGTCAGAAGGAGGCAAGCGATTGGACTCTCCTCTGCTCAGCGTTTCCACTGTATAGCAGCTTTTCATGCTAAACATGTGGACTTCTTAGTTTGTCTTTTGCAGATAGCTAACTTCAGTATTAATGTCTTAATACTGAACTTTCAGACCTTGAAAATATGTATAGAAAACATTTAAACAGGTGCCTTGCAGTGACCAAATACTGAAAAGGATTAAACTCACCATCCCATCAAAACAACGCCAACATGTGAAACAACTGCCCGTTTAAGTTTTCTCGGGCCCATCCTTCTCTTCTCACCTCATTTCTCATCACTGTTCCTTCATAAAACCTCCTCCCTGCAGGAGAAAAAACTATTTCTTAGATATCCAGGTATCTCGAATAACCTTCTATGATATCTGTATTTCATCCACGCTCACTTCACCTCACTTCAAAGCAGTTAGAAAACACCTGCTTTCATGTCTAATCTTCCTTAAAAAAATCGTAGATGGAAAACAACCTTAATGCATGACTATATTACTTCACTGCATGAAAAAGCTGAGACACTTTCCAATATATGAAATAGGATATACGAACACAAGAGAGACAAGTAATCCCACCTAAATCTCACAGAAAGGAAGCAATCTGACAGACACAAGACTAAACTGTTGTTTTCATGCAAGCCTGTTGCAGGCTGTTCCTGAGAAACTGGGACAAACTTAGTCTGATCAATGACATCTACCTAATTTTAGAGCTTGATTCAAATGTCTCGAGAAGTGTTAGCTCAAACAGAAGAAAATGTCACACAGCAGCAGGGAGAAGTGAACCACACGTGGGCAACTCATGAATGACCACAGTTCTCAGAATACAAAGAAATACTAAAAATCAGTTATAGTTTACTTTATAGTGACCAACTTTAAGTAACAGCAATTCAAGTGCTGTTTCATGTGTAGTTCAGTCATACTTGTTAAGATGTCCAGGAGGGAGGCGAGACGCCTGGGCATGACTCCAGCACTCTCCCTTTAATCCACCCGTAAGTTGATCAGGCTGTTGTCTTCATTTCGCTGGGCGCTAACACACATGAAAGACAACTCAACATTTCACTATGTCAGCGCTCCTAAACCCATGCAAGATGATGATATAATCCAGCCTGAGTGACATTTTCCTAGCAGATACCATCTGCTGTGTTTCCATTAAAAAGATATTATATAACGAGATATTTAACCTTCTGTAGATTATATTTAGTTATTCACGAAAGGACTTTGACAGAAAGCCTGTGAGCCCATGAACAAAGCATAGAAGAAACCGTGTTGGTTAATTTTTGCACCTTTGTAGGATGGAACATCACAATGCTAGACAATGGAGAAAAGACTAATTTACGGGCCAGCAAACACTAGCTATTGTGAAGGACCCTAAAAACAAGGCATAGGAAGCACAGGAACTAAAATGCCCTTGAACAAAATAAAGAGCAACATGAGGAAGAACTTTAAGGTATACCCATCCATCAATGTCTAAAGAAACTTGACGTGATGGCTTTTCACCAGATAATGACCGATTAATCCTTTTTTGCCATCGTTAGCAGAGGCAAGCATTAGAAAACTAATGACATAATTAAGAATTCAACAGAATAAAGCAAATAAGCACTTTTTTTTTTCCAAGCCTTTCTTGAATTATTGGCTTAGAGCCCAACAACATAAGATTTGCATCTCCTGGGGGTGAATCAAACATTGCACACTGTCACAATTGCTTTGTCATTTGGAGATTAATAGCACTTTGTTGAAACAATTTTATAAAATGTTATAAATTGACAATTCATACAAATTGTGCCCTAACACAGATTCTCAGATGCATTATTCAAATGCTCGATCAGCTACTTAGCATCCCTAGATTAACAAGCTTTTCTCGCCACTACAAATTTGCTACCAGGTCAAAGCCCAAGCGACCTGCAGGGCACCAAAGTCTCAAGGACACGTAAAATCTTTATGCTCAGCAGAGTGCCACATGATTACTATCCCAACAAGGGGCAGTCTGGTAAAATCCACAGATATTGTGTGTTCAATTTGCAGTAATTACAGCCAAAAAATATAGTTTAGATTCATGAGTGAAGAGTGCCCACGTAAGAACAGGCGGGAGAGCACAGATTCCGAGTGGTCTGTCAAGGAACATCCTACTATATAAGAAGGCATTTTTCATAAGCATTCATGAAAATCAAATAGCATAACAACCCAAGTGTTTTTAAACAACTCTGAAAGATGGCACTTAGAAGTCTTAAACAAGAATAAAAGTTCAAAACAAAAACTACCTAATCAATTTGTTTTCTGGACAGAATTCAATGACACAATTTATCGCCTTACTAAAAGGGAATAGCCTAGAAAACTGTCTTGGTAGAAAAAAAGAAGTGAAAAATATATTACCTGTCTGTGAAATTCTAAGTCAATAACACCCCTCCAATTATACTGAGTAAGAGATGTATTAATTTTACTTTTGTACGGCTTATGTCTTAAACTGTTAATGATTACTCTCACCCAATAATTGATTTAAGGCTGATTTTTTTCATCTACAAACAGGACAAAAGGATAATGATTTTGTTAGAAATTATGCACCAACTGGAATCTTAAAAGAACTTACAGAAAGGTTTTCTGCCTTTAAGGTTTTACAAGGTCTTCTCTCTTTATTGACCTCAGCAAGGCCAGCCAGCTGCTTCAGTTCAGCATCCTGTCAAACTGGAACTATTATACTTTCTACTGCCAAGAAGCTCCAACTGTGATAAACAGCATGATATACTGCATATTGAGACCTTCACTATGTACAAGTGTCTACACCTCACAAAAACTGACCTTATGTTATAAATATTTCAAGTTGTTCTATAAAGTTGCATCTTCAAAGGTTACAAAAAAGGAAAGCAACTATGATAAAACCAGCACAGTGTGTTCCAAAAGTGCTGCATTTATGGGCGTTTGCTTTTCACTTTCACCTTCAATCCCTTCTGTAAGTTTGGTGGGCTAACTTTAAAGGAGTCTTACAGTATGCATGTATTTAAAAAAAAGGTTGAATCTTTGGCTGTGTTTACTATACAGCAATGAAAGACTTGCTTGTTATGTTTGAACTACTGAGACTACAGACATTTTTCAGAACTGGAAAACGCAAATATTCCTAACCTCAAGTATTTCCCATCTATGAGGCTGAAGGCTATAACGCCTAGCGTCTTCACAAATGAACTCACACTAGGAAAGTGCATCGTAAATCTATGCACTAAACTGATCCTCTGACACTGGAGGGAACAAAAGCAGACTGCAGAAAGCTTAATTAAGATAGAGGAAGAGAAGCTTTTCTAGATTGTTTAATCTCTTCATCACAATTCAAATACAGTTGGAACAACAGCAGCATTTTTCAATTAAACAGCATTTCTCTTTAACTGTTTTCAGTCACTGGAAAACATTCTTTTCTTGTGTACAAACAGCTGTAGGAGACAGGTCTTAATGGGGGAATCATAATGAAACCGATCCCTTTGTTTATAATGTAAATAAATAAAACTATCACAGATAGATTTAGGAAGCTCATATAAAGAGAACACTAGAAAAATGCAAAGAAAAGAGTTTAAATGCAAAGCTAATTTTGACCATTTGAGTGGGATTCGTCTCACCTAATTTTAGACATCTGACAGAGATGAGCTGGTTGCCCTGGCATTCTTTGTATGCAATGGAGAGCAAAAAGACCCCTTTCAGGAATGATTCACTGAACTTATTTTAGATGTCAAATGTAGAAATTAGATGAACTACGTCCTGTAAGTCCCCAAATCCTCCTCCCACTGCCCCAACCCACCTGTCAAGCAGGTCCAGGAGACTAGTATCCACATACAGTGTGGACCTCTAATCAGGAGGAGGGATGGGACCTGGAGGACCCAACAGACACCCCACCTGCACCAGTACCACCCACCACATCATCTTACTTCCGTGCTCAGGTTTGGGTTTCGTTGTTTGGGTTTTTTTCCCCTCCACCCATTGCAAAAGTCTTGGTATTGAATTTCCTGGGCACTTTATTCCTTAAGATTCTGATGTTCCACGCTTGTTGTAAGAGGTGGCAAAAGGCCATCAAATTGACATAAACAGAAATTATGAGAGTAAAAAGTACCACAATATTTCATACACATTCCACTGGACAAAGGAGTCAAACTCATTCATCAGAGCAGGACAGCCTTCGTTTTAATTACGATCTACAATACAGGGCATGAATTTCACAGTATGTATTTGACACTCAGCTGATTTCTTCCTGCTGTCACTGAAAAACTGAACAATGTTAGAAAATGACACAAACTTAGTTAATATGTAATAAAACTGTTTCATAGTACTGGTTAAGAAAATAATCATCTTTATGATCTTAACTATTTCTACTCTTTGATTTTTTTCCTACCTCTATTCTTCTGTGAATTGTTGTTACTTGTGTTATAGTTCTTCACCTTACTTTCCTCATCATTTCTATCTTGCTAAACTTTGCCAGACACTTTTCCTGTCTATTTTATCAGACAGAATGGCTGTTTGTTTATTATTTAATACTAAAAGCAAAGATTAGCACTAGGGCTTGGAACTAACTTCTCTAATGAGATTAATATAGACAGAAGAGTAACCTTTTGCAGAGAGGATGAAACAATGGCTCTAGGAGGCATTTTGCATCGAAAAGAGTTCACGAGGTTTCTTGTCATAATAGCTACATCTCTTTTTGGCACAGGCAGGGAAAAAGATTTTGGTTTTGTTTGTTTAAATATTAAACCTAATTTCTGCAGAATCAGAGCATGTAAGTTCCAAAGCTATATTCACAGTCACCTTTACATTAATAAAACAAGAGAGGAGGAATTCTTCCAGGTTTACAACAAGCAATCTGTTTTTATCCATAACCTGTTCCATTACGGCTATGCTCCTTTGCTGTATCACTCATGCACAGAATTTTTCTTTTCCTAAGTATTTTAATGTGCTCAGAAAGTGCTATACCACTGAGCACAACAGTGGTATAGGATATCCCATCTTTCTAACATAGTGGAATCACATTAGACGTCTACTGCCAAATACACCTTCTACTTATCATCATTTTAGCGAAGAGCTTCTAACAATAAGTATGTACTTTTCATGTAAATAACTATATTCTCCTCTCTCATTCAAAGGCAAATAAATATTTTTGCTAGAACTTCATTACAAATGATTCAGCCTTTCAGCAAAACAGAAAAGTTAACCAAAGAATCAAGCTTCAAAAAGAAAACTTCAAATGGGGTTCACAGTTGTCTATTGTGAATCCAAATTCAGATTTATTTGGATAACAAACCAAAAATAAAGCAAAAACCTGAACAAATAGAAGTGAATTAATTAATCAAAAAGATGATTAATTTGTTAGTTTGTCCCCACTTCCTTTATTTGTTTGAAGGGAGAAATCGATGATCTTCATTCTCTAGCAAAACTCCCAGAAAATAGTGGTTTGCAATTACTTGACAACATTCTGTACCACGCCTGCAGCAAACGAGCAGTAGGGAAAGCCTGGAATTCAGATCTATTTAGGATTTGGGGATATTTTCATACTTCTGTTATAATCCACTGTTTTTTCAGTATTTTTCATTTATAATCTGAAACTATTTAGATAAAACAATTGCAGGGAAGATCACAAGGAAAAGATATTGTCAACTCTGAAGTATGAGAAACTGATCTTTAAGATATTTGGGAAGCTGCAACATGTTATCTATAAATTAAAGTCCAGATCAAAGTATTTCGACTGCTCTGATAAACAGGACCATCTTCAAAAAAGTACATTTTCTTAAAAAGGAGTTGAATTACCACTGTTGTGAAGGAAAATCTGAATCACCAAGAACGTCCATTACAAATAAAAGGAAAAGTAACAATTTTAAATCCTGTTTTAAGTAGTTTGCATTAACTGGAAGAATCAGTTTAGCCAATTTCTACAATAAATAGACTGGTTTTATAAGCCACAATTTTTATTAACAGAGTAATTAATAGGTCATTTCCAACACAACACAGTTCCCAAGACGGGAACCCCTGATTGCATGCTATCTACGTTTAGGGAGAGTCCAAGCAGATGTGAGAAGCCAATATACAATCACAGTTACAACCACGCACAGAACGGAAAGTCACAACATTTGGATGCAGGGGGTGTTACCACACAGTGACTGTTTCATTGAACAGACTTGCATAAGAAATTCGTTATAAAGACTAGAAAAATTCCAACAGAGTAAGACTATTGCAAGTTGCTTACCCACATCAATATATTTTGGGTCCAAGGGAGTGCCAATAGAATTGCAGAGAACCAGCACATACTGTATGGAGATAAAAGCAAGTGTCATTACTACCACATTTTTTGTTAATTCGTAAGTGTACAAGGTTTTCTGTGAAAGTGTATCGCATAACTCACATTTCACACAATCTAATGCTGATCAGCAACGGAAAACAGAGGGACCATGACTGCAGTAAATATAAAGCAGCATGAGCATGAGAGTGATGAGATATTTGCAAATTAGCAGTATAACCAAAGCCAAGCACGTAACAGGAAAATGACCAGCTGCTCTAAGCGAAGGAGCAAAACCACCAGCCAAAACGCAGTACGCAGGAGGTACCACCAGCAGGGTCCACAGATAACACGTGGGGCAAGACAGCCAGTGTCTCACCCCCTGCTCGGTGGGGCACACACTGTACTGTGATTATTTACTAGCATGATACACCAGCAATTTCTCAGTGACTCAACTCTCACCTTGCTGTTCACGCAAAGGATAGTCTAATAAACTGCATAAGAGCCCCTCACTAGCTCCCAGAAGTTAGGACCCTTGTTCTATCCTTTGCGGACCTTGATCTCCCTGAACTTCCAGGAGGGCTACAATGAAGGGAGAACTGTGAGTAAGACTATCCTTCCGCCCTGCAGTACTGCAGATACTACAAAACCGATGAGTTCTGTTGGTTTTGCTCTTCTTGTAATCCTACTCAGGAAGGCTCTGATAGCACAGATACCTCAGATTGGCCTATTAAACTCAGGAAGATGCAAATAAATAAAAATTGATTTAGACACCAGTGCTTCATTGCTGTTGCCGATGTATTTATTCTTCCAGACCTAAACCAAGGATTAAATAACTTTATGATGATCGCACAAGAAAGTAAGAATGTCTTGAATGAGAAGTGTGGAAATTAAGTAGCAACTTTTACTGTAAAGTCTTGAGATTAAAAAAAAAAAAAAAATATATAGGGCTGCCAAAACGTAAATTGTCTAAGAGCTGTTACCCTGACTCTTCACGAAATGGAAGATAATTAGTTCTTCACCGCTCTTCCACCTCCTGAATAATTCATGAAATCACGGTAGCAGACTGCAGCAGCTGTACAGCTTACCCCTTTAAACTGACAGATTGACAACTTATTGATCACATTAGAATGGCAGAATTTAG